>NC_066582.1:158286338-160686338 GCF_024323335.1 Lathyrus oleraceus
GATGAATTTCTGGAATTTATTGGTTGATCTTGTGCGTAAATGTATTTTTATGGATGAATCTATGTTTGAAATATCACGAACATGCATGTACAAAATTATGTCATTGATGAATGTTTGAATGCTTGATTGTGTTCATGATTGATGATGAAATTATTGTTGAAATTGTTGATGGATAACCATAAATCATGTATAAAATCCTCACTCTCAGACTTCTTTATGTAAACTCCAACAAACACCGCCACAAAAATCGTCAGTTTTCCTCTTCAGCCTTCACCTTCTTCCACTTTTACACCCATCGTGAACCACTTCACACCTTCGAGCACCTACTCCGACTACCAACACCTTCCGCGCCGGAAACCCCTTCAACCAGGTCTGAACCCTCAGTTCACCTTGCTTCAACACCACTCACTACCTTGAGTTACCACTGCAACACACAAACCAAACACCACATAACAACCGCGCTTCATCCTTTGAAAATCATCACCACCTAAAATCGACCTTCATCATATTCCTTCCTCCATAACTCATGCCTTCATAGACCTCCTTCAGCTCTCCTTCTCCGCTATATTTCAACCGTTCACACCATCGCCTCTTCAACACCAATAAACACCTCCTTCTCCATCTAAACTTCCACTAACCACCGATCCAACACCACACAAACCACCAAATGCATCACCATAAAAACCAATGTGTTTCACCAAACACGTTTAACCTCCCTTTGATTTTTTAGCGAACATCAAAGCTTTTCACATGAACAACTCCGTAATTGCAACAATTCAGGTTCGACGGTGGTAAATCGAAACAAAATTTTCTGTTATATGTTTTGTTGCTTAAACATTTGTCTCAATTTTGATTCGATTACAGTGCTTATTGGTTGTATTGTGTGTATCATGTTTTGATTATGATGTGACTGATTATTTCCCGTTTTTGCGACCATTTTGTTTTTGCATCTTGTTGGATTTGTTATCTGAGAATTGTTGATATTCGGTTTCAATGTGATCCATAAACATTGTAAATATTTTGGATTGTTATTGTTTTATTTCATTGCGTTTAAAATCAGATTTTGATCCGCGGATCCGCATTTATATGTCGTTATGCCGCTAAAATATTTTTTTGATATATTGATATGATATTTCGCCGCGTTAAGGTTCTTGCGTGCGACATTCGACTCTCGTTGTCTTTACATATAAACCGGATTTGAGCGTATTATATTTAGCTTTAAGTTGATTTACCTTTTTGTACAATTCGATTCGTGACGTTACCTTGTTGTGTCGTCGCGTTATGAGTCATCTCTCTTTTATTACGTATAAATTGGATTTCAATTCTATGATTAATTAATTTTATTTCAATTAATTAAATATGATAATTAAGTTTGATTAAAATTGTTAATGATTGAATTAACCAATTAATCATGATAACCATTTTTTATTATCCTAATTAATTAAATTATTTAAACCTTAATTAATTAATTTTACCTTATTCATTTGATTGCTTATTTGTTTTATCATGCATTTTTATTCATAGTTAATCATGGCTTAATTATGCATTTGTGATTATCTTTATAGTTAAATTATAAGTGATAATTGAATGAACATTTTCAATAAACAAAACTCTTGGTCCAACGCCAAGTGGACTCTTCTCAAATTGTTCCTGTTTCATTGTACCTATAGGATATGTAAGAGTAAGACTCACAATCTTGTCAAACACTCTAATAAAAACCTTTTTGCGACCCTTTATCTTTTCATTTTACATTCTAATCACTTGAAGAAAATAGTTAACGATAGCTAACATTCAATCGCAAGTTTAATTAAAAGGTTCTCGTTGAGTACAACGAACATGAGGGATGCTAATACATTCCCTTTGCATAATCTACTCTCGAACCTTAATATGGTTGCGACGACCATCTTCTTTTTCTCTTAAGCGTTTTATCGATATTTTCTCTTTTCTCTTTTGGAATAAATAAAGTTTGATGACGAGTCTGTTCGAAACATTTTTCCGCGAGCGCGCGAACGCCGCGAAGGATCATATTTTTCGAGATGCGACAATACTAACTTCGATTTAGAGGAGGAGGAAACATAAATAAGACACTCAACAATAGGAAAATGCATTTTAAGTTTGATAAGGTACAAGATTGAAAATGGAGCATTAATTATGCTACCTCCAAAGATATCAAAAGAGCTGCTAACCATTCTCCCCATTTTGAATGAAAATAATGGATTAGCCCAAATTCCTAATAGACTATCTTCACTTTATTGAGTCTAGAATCGATTAGAACAGTACATCAATGAGTAGTAACAACTAGAAATCAAAATATTCTTTAGTAACAACTAGAAATCAAAATATTCTTTTTTGGGATTAACTAATCGATTAGTCTAATCCATTAGGTGACTTAAATTCTATCCAAAAATAATAATTTATATCACGTCTTAACATATAAATGGAGAGCTTCTCTATCATTTTTAAAATTTTAAAATTTGAAAACTTTATTTTTTATTTTAAATTATAACCGTAAGCCTTAAAAACAAACAAATGATGTTCCACTATTCTTAGAATTAAGAGAGAATTCATTATATGTTAGATTATGAACAAGTTGAGAAAAGGAAAAGCATAATTTTGAAATGGTAAAAAAAAATGATAATGCCTTAATTATAATATTAACTTGACAAAATAAAAAATAAATAAAAAGAAAAGATTTATTGACAGATTAACGATCATTTTGATTCAAGCTATGCTCTTCCTCTTGTGCGACATATTTAATGATAGATTTTGGGTTTTATTATGAATCTTCATATCTTTATTTTATGTGACAAATTTAGAGATCAAAATACTATACCTACGTATTTAATAAATATTAATAAATATAAAGTTGTCAAAATTACATTGTAATATGTCATACGAGCATCTTTGACATGATGTCATTGTTATGCATGTGTTCCGTCACACACAAAAAAATTAAGTTTTACTTTGGATTTTAGTCTCTTTGATCAAAATTCTTTCAACTTTAGTCCTCTATATTTTAAATTTTTTTAAGTTTTGATTCTCCATTTTAAAAAATCATTTTTTTAAATATTTTTTAAGTTTTATTTTGGATTTTAATCTCTTTGATCAAAATTTGATGACATACCAATTAAATTGATGATGTGTTAATGTCACATTTTCAATAAATAAGTTTATGTCATTTTATTAATTTTTAATTATAATCTTTTTTTTTAGAGAATTAGAAACATAAACAATTTAAAATTAAGAAATCAAAATTTTGAGGCTCAAAAGAGTCAAACCAATGAACATTTAGATGATGTCAAAGGACTCTTACCACTCAACCATCAAACTTTAGTTATCATTATTACGGAAACAATAATATATTACATTTAAATTGTTCCCCTTCCTTTACTTCATCCTCTGCTCTTTTCACTTAAACACACACTGTTCAAAACAAAACAAAAACAACTGGGACGATGTTGTTTCAGACACACAACAACCCACCCATCATATCATGTTTAAGATCTTCATCATAAACACAATCTTAGTAACATCATCACCATCGATTCTTCAACCTGAGTTTTACTGAAAAACATCCAAAAGTTGAAACTACTGTTAGAGATTTCATGAAAAAAACACTTCTTAAAGAACCCACAACTGTCGCCTCCCTTATGAGCTTTCAATATCATGATTGCTTTGTTAATGTTCCACCAAAATTCAATCTTTTCTATTCTGTTTTTTTTTTCAGTCAAATTATTGGTTATCACCATCAAATTTAAGTTTTTTGAATCACTGTATCCATATTTCGGTTACTTTTTAAAAATAATGTTTTGGGGAATTTAATTAAATTTTGTTGATTTGATTTAGTTTGTTGAATTTGTGAAGGGGTGTGATGCTTCTGTGTTGCTTGATGATACACCAACGATGCTTGGAGAGAAATTGGCCATTTCAAATTTAATGTTACTTTTCATAAATCATTGATTAGGAAAAACACAAAAAAAATTATTGATTACTCATTGTTATGCTTTTGATTAAACTGTACCAAAGCACAAAACCAATAAAGAAGGTGGTGAGGAGAAGAAAATTTGTTGAAAACAATAATGTCTGACTGTTATATATTAATCATGCAAAAAAGTGCTAACATAGTTCCGTTGGTTGAGTGGTAAAAACATTTTTCAGAATAGAAAGGGTTAAGGGTTCCAATCCCTTGTGCTTTAAATTTTAAATAGTTAAGAAAATATTTATAAGTTATTCAACAAATAATGATGTGGAAAAAATAATTATAATTTTACATTGACATATCATACGCCACATCATCAAATATAATTTTAAAATTGATTAGGGGACCAAATCTAAAATAAAACTTAAAAAAATCAAAAATATAATTTTTAAATGAAGGGATTAAAATTTAAATAAAAATAAAATGATCAAAATTTCGATTAAAATATATATATATATATATATATATATATATATATATATATATATATATATATATATATATATATATATATATATATATATATATATATATATATATATATATATATATAAAGTAATATGATCAAAGATAATATGGCTCACATGGCCTTTAATGAATACAACAACCCAAAAAGTAACATGATAGTATGGACTCACTCTTATCTTCAGAAAAAATAATATGATATTATCTTCTTCAAAAAAGTAATTTGATCTTATCTTCACACGTCATCCTTATCCTTCGAGATTTGTAATTCCATAACAGTCATCTTCATTGTCATTCAAGTGGTCAGATGTGTTGAAAACACTATCACTTTCTGATAAAGCAGACATAATATCTTTCAATTTATTTAAAAATTCATTATGGCTAGTAGCAGCTGATAAAGTGGCTAGTAACTTAGATCGATCCATTAGAAAAACAGTATCTTATGAACTAATATTGGTATTTTTGCAAAGGTTGGGATGAGCTTTACACCAGGCTTTCAAATTTGTTGTTGTCAGCAGGTATGGATTAAACTTTATCCACCACTTAATAGAAATTTTCTTAATTTATTGAGAAGCTAGACAATCTTGCCATAACTGCTTAGACGAAAAGGTCCAGGAGGTAATCCAAGTAATCCCAAAAACTGCACAAAAAGATAATAAAGCCTTGTGTGAAGGACAAATAGTAGCTAAGGTAAAATCATTGAAGGCTTTAGAAGCATATTTGGGAAAAATATCCAAATTGGGTTCAATAAGCTGAAACCATTGGATAAACCAATAGAGAAAGTTTAATGAAATATCTTTATTAAACCAAATAAACCAAGTATGGTTAAATGGTTCAATTGCTAAGAAATTGGATCACGCGTCCATGTAATCCAGATAGTCGTATGTTTGAGGAGAGTAAGACCTTGGGAAGGATTTTCCTTATGTTGGGGGTTGTTTCCAATATAATGGAGATAAAACCTTAATAATTTTGAATTTGGAGAACTTAGTTTTTTATTTATCATTCTCATCATATTGATGAGTAAAAGAAATGGAATCAGTATCAACCAAAATAAATTCATAATATTCTCAGAGTTTTAATAAGTCTTTTGGTAAAAAGAAAAATCCAGGAGGGAAAATTCTTGAAATAACTTGTAATAATGACGCATCTGAAAGACAATACATATGCTCCAAAGGGATAATCGATTCTGACAGATTTTTGATAATAAAAGAAGATTTTCTAGAAGATGGAGGAGTATAAAAAGCTAATTTTGATGTGGGTTTACTTTGAGAAGACGGGGAAGTAGTAATTCTCTGAGTAAAAGATAACGGAGATGATAATACAGACTTAATCATAGGTTAGGGGGAATAAGGTATTAGAGAAGTAATTTTTGTAATATATGAAGGTGATCCTAAAACTATGGCTTTATTATTTGATGATAATGGAGGTCCATAATTATCTCTGGGATCATTATATTTCTTGCTCATTTTTACCCTGTAAAAATTCTCGAGTTAAAAGATCTAGTAAAGAATTTTTAATTCCTTCAATATGTTCTATTTCAAAATCAAAACACGATAGCAAAGATTGCCATCTAGCAAAAATATGTTTTGAAACCAAATTTTTAACAACTTTCTTTAAAACACTCTTAACAGCTTTGCAGTCTGTTTTTAATAAAAATGATTTTGAAAACAAATCATCTTGAAGTTTGGTAATGCATAAAATAATGGCTAAAATCTATTTTTTAATAGTACTATAAGTTAATTGGGCTTGAGATCAAGTTTCAGAGTAATATCTAACAACTTGTTCCTTATCCGTGCCTGAAAGTAGTTGTTTTAATATACCATCAAACCCTAGTTCTGAGGCATCTGTTTCAACAATAAGATTATCATTTGGATCAGGGATTCCTAGGCAAGGTAATCTCTTAACTATTTGCTTTAATTGGGTGACACTTTTGGTCATGGAATCATCCCAAGGTGGGAGATTCTTTTTAAGTCTCTCAAATAAAGGAAGACAAATAGTTCTAAGATTAGGAATAAAGTCTGAAACATAACTAAGTCAGCCCAAAAACCTTTGTAACTGAGTTTTGTCTTTTAATTCATCAGGGAATTTACTAACAAATTCTAAGGACCTACTGATAGGGGTGTACATGCCCTGACTAATATCAAAACCTAAAAATCTTACTTTACTTTGAAACAAATTTAATTTCTTTTCGGATAAAACTAGACCATTATCTTTAATTATTTCATAGAACTGATTAAGGTGTTGTAAATGTTGATTAATAGAGTATGAGAAAACTAAAATATCATCTAAGTAGACTATAGTAAAGTGAGAGTAATCATTAAAAATAGAATTCATTATATTTTGAAATTCTGAGGAGGCGTTTTTAAGCCCTAAGGGAAAAACATTCCATCCATAGTGCCCAAAGGGTACTATAAAAGTTGTCTTATTTTTATCAGTTTCTTCAAATTGAATTTGATAATATCCAGATTTAAGGTCAAATTTAGAGAATATACTTTTATGATGTAATCTGTTAATTAAATCTTTTTTATTAGGAATAGGATACATAATCCATTGTAAACCTTTGTTTAAAGGTTTGTAGTTTATTACTAATTATGGACTACCACTTTCTAATTCAGCAGCATTAACAACATAAAACGCAGAGCAGTTCCAAGGAGACTTACTCAGCCTAATTAAATTTTTTTCTAAATAATCTTGTATTTATTTTTTACAATAATCTAAATTTTGATTATTCATCTGTATAAGTTTGACTTTAGTCGGAATATCTTTTTCTTTAAAGTCAGGATCATAAGGCAAAGAAACAATATGCATCTTTCTTTTCCATAAGGCATTGGGCCGTTATGAACAAAGATCTTTAGTAAGCTTATTTTGCATAATTTTAATTTTTTCTTGAACACTGGAAGATCACAATTGCTCTTCTATTCTTTTAAAATGTATTTCTTTGTTTATGAAATTAATATGTTTTCTTTTATTATTAATAATATTAATAAAAGATATATCTTTACTCTGGACAAAGTTAAGATCTCTAATTCTAGGTTGGTCTAAAAATTCAAACTTAACTTCACGACCTAAAGCATTAGTAGTTATATCTAGGTTATCAACAATGAAAGGATAAAGTAAATCCAGGAAATGGGTTCCTAGAAGAATAGCTTCTTGAATGTTTTTAACAAGAAAAAAGGAAATTTTATAATAGATTTGATCTTTACAGATCTTAGTGTTGGATAATTTATATGACACATGTAATTTGTTACCATTAGCTCCTCGTAAAGATTCTTTGGTTTTCTCGTAATATTGGGTTTGGATTAACCATTCTTGAATGCAGTTTAAATATGCCCCCCAGTCTATTAAAGCAACTAGTTCAAAACAATTATCCATAATAATGAGATTTATTTTACTATACCATTTGTGAGATATCATCCTTTTTTATTTTATTGATATAAGGATCTTCATTGGTTGAAACAATAACTTCTTCATTAGTTTATTCATGTTTCTTACTAGAAGAAGCTAACATATGTTGATTTTGAATAATCATGTGGCCTTGTAATTCTAAAAGTTTAACTTCTATCTCATCATCCCTGGGTTTTTAGCGTTTGAATTTCATTTTTTAAATTCTTAATTTCTTCTCGTAAGTCATTAATAGAAACAGTTTTCTCAATGGGTTTTTTTAATAAGTTCATAACATCTTTAAATTCTACTTTGTTAACATGCTTTTTACAAATATCGTTTTCATCAATAATATTTTTAATTTGTCTCATGAAAGCATTCTTACTTTCAGATTCTTCCATCTTATCTAATATTCCTATTAGGGTATTAGCCTGATGATTAGTGAGAACATTAATATTTTTATTATAACTATTACAATTACAAAAGTCTATTCCTAAACATTAATCAAAATCAAAATTTGATTCCTCAAAATTATTAATTTGACAAATTTCTTCATAAGAAGATTCTTCATAAGATGAAGAGTTGTCTTCTTCCTCAGAATTTAGCAAGATATTTTTTAATGTAGATATCAAACTTTCTTTTAACTCCTCTGAAATATCTAAATTTCCTAATTGATTAATTTTTCTTGCATCTTACATTTATTAGCTAATGGCCAAAACGACCACATTTATAAAATTTGACATCTTTATCTTTAGGTTTGGTTTTAGCATAGGATTTTATGTATGGTTTCTTACCATAAGGTCCATACTACTTTCTTACCATAAGGTTTCTTACGACCAGAGCCTGACGATGATAAGGTACATACTACTTTCTAATTAGTTTTAATTAGATTTAAAAAAATAAAATATTTTAAACGTTTTAGTTATTTTACTATTTATTTTAAACGTTTTACTTATTTTACTATTTATTTTCGACCATAATCCTGAACTTTGATTTTCTGTAAGGGTATTTGTTGATAGTGTGTGGTCTAGATCGTAAGTCCGAGAAGTAAGACAGTAAAACTGTTGGTTTAGCATACTGTAGTTGTCATTAAGAAAATAACCAATAAGGGGGAGGAGAGAGAGATAGAGAGTAAGTAACAAAACTAAGAAAAAACCAGTTACATAATAGAAAGTTGTTTAATAATTTACTATTTAGTAACTATGCCTAAAATCATTAAGGCTTTGAGTGAGTTAGGATGCAATTCACGTAGTAATATTAGTAGTCAAATCTTAGTTCATGCTACCTTAAACAATGATAAATTTGAATTAGATCAAGATACTTTCCAAAATCAAGAATTAGAAATTCAAGAAATGAAAAATAGATTAGTTAACTGGTCTATGCCGAAAATTAAATTAAAAGAAATTTATAAAATGAGCATGTTTGATTTTTCTAGTAAAAAAAATATCCATACTACGGAATCTGCTACATCTATATGTAATAAACATGAAACCATTAATTTGTTAAATAGAAAGTTGTTAGAAAATCATGTTAGAGAAGGATATCACTATATCCATATAGGATTAATCCAAATAGCTATAAAGCCTTTACATAAACTAGGGCTAAACACCCCTATTTTGTTGGTCATTCGTGATACTTGTATTAAAGATTTTCATAACTCAATTATTGCTATAGTTGAATCTAACCTTAATGATTTTCCAGTTTACTTTACCTGTCATCCTAATTACTCTATGAGATTAACTGATGAATTCACTAAAAACTCACTTGTCATATATGTTTAAGGCTTAAATGACACATTCAATCCTGGAGTTGCCAACATAGACGTTATTAGTAGAATTACCTATAAAGTTTATAATGTTAATTATAATTTTAAATCTCTTAAAACTACTCCTAGAAATGAAACATGTATTATTGAAGCCAATCTTAGTAGATATAATGTTATGACCCCAAAAATTCTTAATGCTTCTAATATTATCGACAAATTCCCTCAGGAATGGATTTTGTAAGATGTGGTTAAATCTGAAAAGATTGAAGTCAAATCTATTAGAGATGTTATTTAGGATATTGATGGATCTATCAGGATTCGAATGAATAGGAGCCAGATCTTTCGTTACAATCAATCTAGTAGCATTGGATCGACATCCAGCGCTAGAAATTCTGTTGATTCAACCGTTAGGGTTAACCTTGCAGGAGTAAACTTTGCTCCTACAATTACCTGACCTATTTACTCAGAGAGGACTTCTAGGTCACCATCTCTAACTGAGTCTCAAATCTTAGGAGTTATTACCCACGAAGAACCATTTGTCATTGACAAAGTCTGGATTAGAGCCCATTTTAAGGCTGAGTATAATTCGGAGAAGAGAAATTTGTATTTCTCATCTTTCTCTAAAAATTATACTCAAATGTATTTACAAAAGTGTTACAAATTTTTAGAAATCATGAGGTTAATGTTTATTTTTTTACATGGTTTGAATTACTTTGCTTAGAGGAAGGGATAGAAAATCCTTTTGCTGTTAAGATGTACTTATATGCTAATGTTAGAATTAGTACTAAATGAAAGACTGTTAAAAAAGATATAATAGAATCCATCCATCCACCTTTAGAAGTCATAATAATTACCCATTCCAAAGAAAACATAGAAATAGAGGCTTCTCTCTTTAAATCGATTATCAATCCTACAGAACAGAGGAAAGATATAAATAATCTGCATAGTCAGATGAATTACTCAAACCAAATACTTCACACTATTCCCCAACAATTAGACAGAATAGAAAAATATGTCCCTCAACCTAAGGATGTTAAAACCTTTAAAACAGATCCTACCCGGCCTATATATCATTACCATACACCTTATATCCAAGAGCTAAAGGGTACAAGTTTAGGTCGTGATGCTAACCATAAGATAGAAGAATTAGTTGAAAAATTAAGAACCTTAAGCATGGGAAATTCTTCAGGAGAGATAAATACTTTATCTCGGGAAGAAGAATTTGATAATATGGTGAGTAAATTAGGTGGAAGAGCCCCAAGACCTACAACTCAAAACTACTATCCTAGACCGTCATTTGCTGATGTGCAATTTGAAGAAAGAAGTAGTTTGGTTGAAAATAGTTATTCAGGAGAATCCATTTTAGAATGGAACATTGATGATGCTTCTGAGCAATAAGTGTTAGATATCATACAAAATATGACCATGGTTGCTACAACTTTTAAACTCAAAGGAAACACCGACAAACATACTAAAGATATATTAGTTATGGGGTTTACATGGAAATTAAAAGAATGGTGGGATAATCTCCTTAGTCTTAAAGACAAAACTCAAATTAACTTAGCTGTTAAAAAAAATCCAATGAAGTTATTTGTGTTACAACTCTCTTGTATGCTATTACCAAGTTCTTTGTAGGAGAGCCTTTAAAGTTCCAACAAAGAGAAGCAAACCAATTACTAAATTTGTATTGTCCAACCATGTCTGATTATAGATGGTATAAAGACATGTTTCTTTCTAAACTCTGTCTTAGGTCAGATGGTGCTGCTGATTATTGGAAAGAAAGATTTATTAGTGGTTTACCTAGATTATTTGCTGAGAAGATTAAGACAAATATTAAACAAAATTTCAACGGAATTATTCCTTATCAGTCCTTAACTGTGGGTGAATTATCTAATTATGTTATTGAAACTAGTATACAAATTTGTACTAATTACAAACTTCGAAATATGATTAAAAATGAAAAAATGAATAATAAGCGCAAAATGGGTTCATTTTGCGAACAATATGGAGTTACTCCTTTAAGAGTTCCTAGTAACCCTAAGAATAAAAGGGTTGCTATTAAAAGTAAGAAAAACTTATGTTACCATAAGAAATAACCTTACAAAGATAACTCTGAAGTTCATAAAGCCCCTTATAAGAAAAATTATGGTAAGAAACCTTACAGAAAACCCTATGCTAAAATCAAACCTAAAGACAAAGATGTCAAATGTTATAAATGTGGTCGTTTTGGCCATTATGTTAATAAATGTAAGATGCAAGAAAAAAATTAATCAATTAGGAAATTTAGATATTTCAAAGGAGTTAAAAGAAAGTTTGATATCTACATTAAAAAATATCTTGCTAAATTCTGAAGAAGAAAAAGACAACTCTTCATCTTATAAAGTAATTCGTCAAATTAATAATTCTAAGGAATCAAATTCTGATTTTGATAAATGTTTAGGAATAGACTTTTGTAATTGTAATAGTTGTAATAAAAGCGTTAATGTTCTTACTAATCATCAAGCTAATATCTTAATAGGAATATTAGATAAGATGGAAGAATCTGAAAGTAAGAATGCTTTCATGAGACAAATTAAAAGCATTATTGACGTAAACGATATTTGTAAAAAACATATTAACAAATTAGAATTTATAGATGTTATGAACTTATTTAAAAAAAAACCCCGTTGAGAAAACCGCTTTTGTTAATGACTTACGAGAAGAAATTAGGAATTTAAAAAATGAAATTCAAACGCTAAAAACTCATGATGATGAGATAGAACTTAAACTTTTAGAATTACAATGCCACATGATTATTCAAAATCAACATAGGTTAGCTTCTTCTAGTAAGAAACATGAAGAAACTAATGAAGAAGTTATTGTTTCAACCAATGAAGATCCTTATATCAAAAAAATAGAAACGATGATATCTCACAAATGATATAGTAAAATAAATCTCATTATTAAGGATAAATTTTTTGAACTAGTTGCTTTAATAGACTCAGGGACGAATTTAAATTGCATTCAAGAATGGTTAATATCAACTCAATATTACGAGAAAACCAAAAAATCCGTACGGGGAGCTAATGGTAATAGATTACATGTGTCATATAAATTATCCAACGCTAAGATCTGTAAAGATTAAATTTGTTATAAAACTTCTTTTCTTCTTGTTAAAAAAATTCAAGAAGCTATTATTCTAGGAACCTCTTTTCTGGCTTTACTTTATCCTTTCATCGTTGATAACATAGCTATAACTACTAATGCTTTAGGTCGTGAAGTTAAGTTTGAATTTTTAGACCAATCTAGGATTAGAGATCTTAACTTTGTCTAGAGTAAAGATATATCTTTTTATTAATATTATTAATAATAAAAGAAAACACATTAATTTCATAAACAAAGAAATACATTTTAAAAGAATAGAAGAGCAATTGTGATCTTCCTGTGTTCAAGAAAAAATTAAAATTATGCAAAATAAGTTTACTAAATATCTTTGTTCAGAACGGCCTAATGCCTTATGGAAAAGGAAGATACATACTGTTTTTTTGCCTTATGAGTCTGACTTTATAGAAAAAGATATTCTGACTAAAGTCAGACCTATACAAGTGAATAAGAAACATTTAGATTATTGTAAAGAAGAATTACAAGATTATTTAGACAAAGGTTTAATTAGGCTGAGTAAGTCTCCTTGGAGTTGCTCTGTGTTTTAGGTTGTTAATGCAGCTGAATTAAAAAGGGGTAGTCCCTGATTAGTAATAAACTACAAATCTTTAAACAAAAATTTATAATGGATTAGGTTTCCTATACCTAATAAAAAGATTTAATTAACAAATTACATCATAAAAGTATATTCTCTAAATTTAACCTTAAATCTGGATATTATCAAATTCAATTAGAAGGAAGTGATAAATATAAGACAGATTTTGTAGTATCCCTTGGACATTATGAATGGAATGTTTTGCCCTTAGGGCTTAAAAACGCCCCCTCAGAATTTCAAAATATAAGGAATTCTATCTTTAATGATTAGTCTCACTTTACTATAGTTTACTTCGATGATATTTTAGTTTTCTCAGACTCTATTAATCAACATTTACAACACCTTAATAAGTTCTAAGAAATAATTAAAGGTAATGGTTTAGTTTTGTCCAAAAAACAAATTAAATTTATTTCAAAGTAAAGTAAGATTTTTGGGTTTTGATATTAGTCAGGGTATGTATGTGAGGGCAAATATGCTTAGTCCTTATTTAATATTGTCAAACCTTTCCAATCGCCCCTAAGGTGTACTTTGGACAGCAACATCATATCATAGAATGCATTCATCTTCTAACATGTTTAAAATATAGGTGCAATGTGTCCAGGCATATAGGAGCATATCATATAGTAAATATCCTAGGTTCATAAGAGATCGGTTTAAATTGGTCAAAATACATCTCAAAACTCATTTTTGGGAGTTTAAGACATGTGAGTCGACTCATGACTCAGAGTGTAACTCTTGGGTCTGAACAGGTCGAGTCACAGGTCGACTCAATGACTCAGAGCGTAACTCTTGGGTCTGAACAGGTCGAGCCACTGGTCAACTCAATCCTGGGAAAACTAAATGAGTCGACTCATCCACATGTCGCTTCGACTCAATGCCTATTTGATTTGAACCATGTAGTCACGGGTCTGAACAGGTCGAGTCATAGGTTGATTCAACCCTGGAAAAACTCTGTTTGAGTCGACTCATCCCTTGTTTGAGTCGACTCATCGCCTGTTTTACTTGAATAATTTTGCCTCGGGTCCATACAGGTCGAGTGACCACTGCTTAGACTTAATTTTATGTTGTGTAATTTTGCAAAATAATTCGGTTATGTCTGTTAGTTGGTCCATGCATCATATAAATATTCTAGAGTCTTTTCTTCAACCACTAACAAGAAAAGTGAAAGATATACACCAAAGTGCTCATCATCTTCATTCTTCATTGTATTTCTCAATAATCACACATAATAATCTTTGTTGAGCATTGTGCATTATTGTTGTGATAATGTCTAAATAAGATTGGATTATATTAGTTTGGGTTGAGGCTTTGTGTAAACCATTGGGGTTTTGTCCTCCAAGAATTGGGGGTTTTTGCACTAACCTTTGCTTTGCAGATTCAACCAAGTGAAAAGTTTGAATAACGGTGGGTTCGGTCAAACAAGTAACGGTAATTGGAGGATTGTGAAGAAAGCTTAGGGTTCAAGTGACTTGCGTTCGAAATCAGTCGAGCTGACATTTTGGAGAACGTGGCATTCTTGCAATAAGGTAGCGGTAATTGGAGGTTTGTTAGAAGCGCATGAAGGACTTGGTTCAACTAGAATCAAAGGGAGAGAATATAATAGGATCTGCAATAACTCTAGGGGTTGATTGGTGGTGATCATTTGTTATCTTGTATTGACTTTGCAACGTGTTAATAAAAACATCTCACTTCTAGATTTAGAATTGAGGGTAGGCGTACCCTAAGCGAGAACGATAGGGGAACTGCCTCAATAAATCTGGTTTGTTCTCTCTATCTCTTAACTCTTTAAATTCTGCATTAATTACGTTTTATGTGAAATTAATAGTAAAATCAATATCGCTTGATTGTTGTGCATAATAACTATTCGATAAATTGTTGCAATCACTTTGATTGCAACTGAGTAAAATTCTGCATATTCAATTTGAGTGAAATTGAAACTTGGTGTGGAGTGCACACCAAGTGTTCGATAAAATTAATCTCACACAAATCTAGTAATATTTTACTTGATCTCTTATTGTGTTTAAGCATTAAAAGGTAACGATATCAAGGATTATAGTGTTTAATCGATTGATTTAGATAGTGGTTGATTATCTCTATCTTAGTTATTCCATTCGGTTTCACGCATCTTTCCATTAACGAATCGTTTAGACGATTAAAATCTAAGGTGCTTCCACAACCGTTGAAAACATTTTTAAAAAGCGCAAAATTTCAAAACTGATTTATTCAACCCTCTTTCTAGATCGGTACTATCGTCTAACAAGTGGTATCAGAGCCTGGTTTATCTAGTACTTCACATATAACTTTTTAGAAAATGAGTAACGATCATAAAGGGGCGTACAATAGGGCGCCTATTCTTACCGGTGAAAACTATAGTTGTTGGAAAGATTGTATGCATATCCATATCAACTCTATTGATAGGAAAGTATGGAAAGTCATCCAAGATGGTCCTATGGAAATAACCATGACCAATGCAGATGGTTTTGTTATACCTAAACCTGAAGCACAATGGAATGAAGAAGATGAGAAAAAGTACAACTATGATTAGAAAGCCAAAAACATACTCATCGTCGCCTTAGGTGTTGATGAGTATTATAGGGTTTACCATTGTACTAGTGCTAAAGATATGTGGGACTCATTGCAAATTACCCATGAGGGAACCAATGATGTCAAACTAGCTAGAATCAACACCTTAACTCAAGAATTTGAACTTTTTCATATGGACGATGGTGAAACCATTGCCGATATGCAAAAGAGATTTTCTCATCTAATCAATTGGTTAAATGATTCTGGTAGAACTACCCTTAATGATGTTGCTACTAATAAAATCTTAAGATGTCTTAACAGGGATTGGCTACCAAAGGTCACCGCGATTAAGGAAGCCAATGATCTAAGAACATTGGACATGGCAACATTGTTTGGAAAGCTTCAAGAGCATGAGCAAGAGCTCATGAACCTTGAGAAACATGAGAAGAGTCAAAATAAGGAAAAGAAGGAGAAAGCTAAGGACACCGAAAGGAAGTCTGTCGCTTTAAAGACTTCAAGATATAAGTCATCCACCAATGATGTGTGTGAGAGTGAATCAAGTGATGACGATAAAGATTCGAATGAAGACATGAGGCTATTCGTAAAGAGGTATAACCGATACCTTAGAAAGAATGAAGTCCAACATTCAGATAAAAATATGATCAACTATAGAAGACAATCAAAATTCCCGAATCAAGAGGAAGGTAAGACAACTAAGTCAAAAGGATCATGCTTTAAATGCAGAAAGACCGGTCATTTTAAGATGGACCGTCCCTTGCTAAAGAAAGACAAAGGAAAAGACAAACGTCACAACAAATCTAGCAAATCTGGAAGAGCATACATTGCATGGGAGAGCGATGATAACTCAAGTGATGAAGAAGAAAACGCCAAACTTTGTCCTACAGCTCATCGAAAGAAGAAAATGAATGTAAGTCATTCTAAATCTGATCATGTTGATAAAATGTCTTATTATGATTTGCAAAATGCCTTTAGTACTCTACACAATGAGGCCAAGGAAGCTTTCAAACGCCTAGCCTCAAATAAGAAAATTTTCTGTTATTTAGAAAAGAAGATTTCTGATTCCGAAAAGGAATTAGAAACTCTCAAGAAATCTATGATAGAGGTTACTAAAGGCAAAACTGAAGATGATTAGGGATTTTGGTTTGGATGGTCTGGATGTGAAACCTATCACATTTGGCAAAGAGAGGTTAGAACTTTTCAAGCCAAATTAGACAAGGTTTTATAACCTAAAGCTACCTTTGCTATTGATCAATCACATTTTATAAGTAACATGAATAATCCTTATAAAAAATAAACTTATGTGGTAAAGGATCAAGTTAGCAAAAGCAACTCTCATCCTAACTTAAATTGTCTATATTGTTGCAAAAGGGGACATACTATTGCTAAATGTCGATTTAGGAGATTTCTAGTCCCTAAAGGCATTTTTCAATGGTTGCCCAAATGCAACCAAAGTTTCACTTACCCACTAGGACCCAATGAAAATTGAGTACCTCCTTCCCTTATTTAAATTTGTAGGTGGAATGTCTTGAGGATACGGAGAGAACATGGGTTCTCGATAGTGGATGATCAAGACACATGACGGGTGACACTTCCTTGTTCTTTGACTTTGTGGCTAAGAAGAAAGGGTTTGTAAGCTACGGTGATAATAACAAGGGAGCTATACTCGGAAAAGGTAGTGTAGGTAATCCCTCATCTACTACTATCTCAGACGTCCTTTTAGTTAAAGACTTTAAGCACAATCTCATTAATATTAGCCAATTATGTGACAAAGGATACAAAGTATCATTTTCAAAAGATTGTTGCATGATTGTTAAATGAAGTATCTTTGACTAGCGCTAAATGTCTCATCTCCATGAGTGAAGACTCGTGGCTTTGGCATAAGAGATTAGTGCATGTCAACTTTGACTTGCTAAATAAAGTTGCCGCAAAAGATCTAGTAGTTGGTCTTCCCAAAATCAAAATTTCAAAAGATCACTTATGTGATGTGTGCCAAATGGGAAAGAAATCAAGGATCTCGTTTAAATCTAAAAATATTGTTTCCACAACGAGACCCTTGAACTTCTCCATATGGACCTATTTGGGCCATCTAGAATCAAAAGTCTAGGTGGAAACTACTATGGTTTCGTTATAGTAGATGACTACTCTAGATTTTGTTGGACTATATTCTTAGCAAGTAAAAGTGAAACTTTTTCTGCTTTTGAAAAGTTTGCCAAGATGTCTCAAAACAAATTGAACACTAGAATAGTTACTATTCGAAATGATCACGTAGGTGAATTTGAAAACCACCTCTTTGAGGAATTTTGTGAAACAATGGGCATTGATCATAATTTTTCTGCTCCAAGAACTCCACAATAAAATGGAGTAGTGGAACGTAAAAACAGAATTTTAGAAGAGCTTGGAAGCACTATGATCAATGAAAACGGCCTTCCTAAATATTTTTGGGTCGATGCCATAAATACGGCTTGTTATGTATTATGATACTCATTCGTCCTATTCTAAACAAAACTCTGTATGAATTGCTAAAAGGAATGAAGCCTAATGTTTCACATCTTTATATCTTCTGATGTAAATGCTTTGTATTAAACAATGGTAAAGAAAACCTTGGTAAATTTGACTCAAAAGCCGATGAAGGTATCTTTCTCGGATACTCTCATTCTAGTAAAGTATATAGAGTATACAACGAAAGGTTACTTATTATTTAAGAATTTGTGCATGTTTCCTTTGATGAATCTTATTCGAAAATTGTTGGAGAAGGTATTATTGTTGATGGTGCAGGTGTTCCTTCGGAAGACATAATAAAAGATCAAGAAGAAAAACATGTTGAACCCCATCCGGAAAAAGCTAAGGAGGAGCCCTATCAAATTTCCGAAAAGAAAAAGGAGGATCATTCAATTAATAATAATGATCTTCCTTTGGAATGGAAATCTTCTAAGGATCATCCCATCGATAATATTCTAAGAGATATCTCAAAGGGAGTTACCACATGGTCAAAGATAAGTAACTTTTGTTATCATTTCTCTTTCGTCTCTCAAAATGAGCCTAAAAACTCCAAAGACGCATTACTCGAATAACATTGGTTTTTAGCGATGTAAGAGGAACTTAATCAATTCAAAAGAAATGAGGTGTGGGATCTTGTTCCCACTCCTCGATACCATCGAGTAATCGGCACTAAATGGGTGTTTAGGAACAAGTTAGACAAAAACGGAGTTATAGCTCGCAACAAGGCGCGCCTTGTTGCTCAAGGGTATAACTAAGAGGAAGGCATCGACTATGAGGAAACTTATGCTCCGGTTGCCCGACTCGAGGTTATACGCCTTTTGCTTGCCTATGCTTATTCTCAAAATTTCAAATTATTTCAAATGGATGATAAGAGTGCTTTCCTAAATGGTCACATTAATGAAGAGGTTTATGTATCTCAACCTCCCGGTTTTGAAAACTATGAGCATCTTAACTATGTTTATAAGCTTAAACGTGTTTTGTACGGTCTCAAACAAGCCCCTAGGGCATGGTATGAGCGTCTTAGCAAATCTCTACTAGAACAAGGATTCTCAAGAGGGAAGGTTGATACAACCCTTTTTATTAAGCATCAAGGAAAACACTCTATTTTAGTTCAAGTCTATGTAGATGATATTATTTTTGGGTCTACTAACATAAATTTGGTCAAGGAATTTTCTAAGTTGATGTAAGAGAATTTGAAATGAGCAAGACGGGGGAGCTAAATTACTTCCTCAGACTTCAAATCAAGCAACTTGAAGAAGGAAATTGTGTGAGTCAAACGAAGTATTGTATGAGCTACTCAAGCGCTTTGATATGGAAAACTCCAAAGTAATCGACACTTTAATGCCTACTGCTGTAAATATGGATCGGGATGAAAATGGTAAGGTCGTCGATATAAAAAGGTATAGAGGTATGATCGGATCTCTCACCTATCTTACCGCATCTCGACCAGACATTATGTTTAGTGTATGTATGTGTGTTAGGTATCAATCATGTCCCAAAGAATCATATTTAAAGGTCGTCAAACACATACTTAGATACCTCTGTGGTACTTCAAAGTATGGGCTTTGGTTTTCTAAGGGAAGTGATTGCTCTTTGGTTGGCTACTCCGATTTTAACTTTGCCGGTTGCAAATCAGATAGGAAAAGAACTAGTTGTACTTGTCATTTTTATTCAAATTCCTTAGTGAGTTGACACAGAAAAAAACAAGTTTCAATTGCTTTGTCAACAGCCAAGGCGGAATACGTTGTTGCGGGTAATTGTTGCGCACAAGTTTTGTGGCTCAAACAACAATTATTTGACTTTAATGTTCAACTTGAACGTATTCCCATTTTTTTTGACAACACAAGCGCCATCAATTTAACCAAAAATCCGATACTACATTCGCGCACTAAACATATTGAAATTCGGCATCACTTTCTTAGGGATCATGTTGAGAAAGGTGATGTCGTCTTTGAGCATGTTGATAGCAAAAATCAACTTGCCGATATCTTCACAAAACCACTTGCGACAGATCATTTCTTCCACATCCTTAGGGAACTTGGTGTTCTCGATATCTCGGATTGCATTTAAATACATATAATATGCCTGTCTATTCCTTGATTTATAAGTGTGGCTATGTGAGGGCACTCATCGTCTATCACCATTGGAGGTAATATCGTTCCTATCCATTTGACCTATATTGATCAACTATGTATGTATATACTTGATCTATGTAGCTCTTGATGTCATTTGATAGCTTGATCTAAATTTGATAAACTACTATGTTTGAAGTATACTTGAACTTACTTAGGTATCATATTTACTGTATTTAGTCATTTGTCCTAGAGTTTATGCTAAACAAATATGGAAATGTTATTTACTTATTTCTCTTTACTCTGTGTAATATTTATGCATATACTTCTTCCATTGACTTCATGTTATGTTCATGGTTGTTGATCTCTATATGTTGCAAAGTCGTTGACTAAGTGCGTTTGAATATCTTTATTTCATGTTTATCGTTTCATTGTTTCTTTTTGATGTTGTCAAAGGGGGAGAAGCAATGGAAATAAACACAATAGTTGATTTAGCAGAAGGATAATAGCAGAATCTTTGAAGGCATGCATAAAATCAGAGGGAGGATGTCTATCAAAGTACGCGATTGTGCCACGGTTTTCCATCATCAAAAAGGGGGAGTATGTGAGGGCAAATATGCCCAATCCTTATTTTAATGTTGTCAAGCCTTTCTAATCGTCCATAACGTGTGATTTGGACAACAACATCATATCATAAAATGCATTCATCCTCTAACATGTTCAAAATATTTGTGCAATGTGTCCAGGAATATATGAGCATATCATAGATGTGAATCATGCACTTGATCATAGTAAATATCCTAGGTTCATAAGAGATCGGTTTAAATTGGTCAAAATACATCTCAAAACTCATTTTTGGGAGTTTAAGACATGTGAGTCGACTCATGACTCGGAGCGTAACTCTCGGATCTGAATAGGTCGAGTCATAGGTCGACTTAATGACTCAGAGTGTAACTGTCGGGTCTGAACAGGTCGAGCCACATGTCGACTCAATCCTGGGAAATTGAATGAGTCGACTCATCCACATGTTACGTCGACTCAATGCCTATTTTCATTTGAACCATGTAGTCACGGGTCTTAATAGGTTGAGTCATAGGTCGACTCAACCCTAGAAAAACACTATTTGAGTCGACTCATCCCCTGTTTTAGTCGACTCATTGCCTGTTTTACTTGAATAATTTTGCCTCGGGTCCATACAGGTTGAGTGACCTGTATGAATAGGTCGAGTGGCCGCTGCTTAGACTTAATTTTCTACTGTGTAATTTTGCAAAATAATTTTGTTATGTCTGTTAGTTGGTCCATGCATCAATTAAATATTCTAGAGTCTCTTCTTCAACCACTAACAAGAAAAGTGAAAGATATACACCAAAGTGCTCATCATCTTCATTCTTCATTGCATTTCTCAATAATCACACATAATAATATTTGTTGAGCATTGTGCATTGCTATTGTGATAACGTCTAAATAAGATTGGATTATCTTAGTTTGGATTAAGGCTTTGTGTGAGTTTTTCTTGATTAAAACCATTGGGGTTTTGTCCTCCAAGAATTAGGGTTTTTTGCACTAACCTTTGCTTCGCAGATTCAGCCGGGTGAAAAATTTGAAGAACGGTGGGTTCAGTCAAACAAGTAATGGTAACTGGAGGATTGTGAAGAAACTTAGGGTTCAAGCGACTTGCGTTCGAAATCAGCCGAGCTGAAGTTTTAGAGAACATGGCGTTCTTACAATAAGGTAGCAGTAACCAGAGGTTTGTTCGAAGCGCTTGAAGGACTTGGTTCAACTTGAATAAAGGGGAGAGAATAAAATAGGATTTGTAATAATTCTAGGGGTTGATTGGTGGTGATCATTTGTTCTCTTGTATTGACTTTGCAACATGTTAATAAAAACATCTCAATTCTAGATTTAGAATTGAGGGAAGATGTAACACCCCAATAAAATAAAATAATTATTTAAATTAAGTTAATAGTATATTATTAATTTAATCAAATAATTGGATTATTTTATTATTGGAATATTATTATTGGATTTTTAATATTATTATTGGAATAATATATAAGTGGGAAATAAGGGAAGAGTCCCATTGGAGTAAAAAGGTTTTTACGTGAAACACAGAGAAGCGATTGTGAAAGAGGAAAAAGGGCAAAGAGGCAGAGCAAGAGGAAGAAGGTTGGAGAAGAGAAGAGCTTAGAGCTTGAGATTCGCCGGATTAACTCAGGTAAGGGGGGTTTATCGTCGCTTAATGGGGATTATGGGTTAGCATGTAATGGGTAGTGATAAACCGTTGAATTGACCCTAATTGGGATTGTCGAATGCTGAAAATTGTGATGGATATGTTGTGTAAAAACTGAAATTGAACCTGTAATTGAGTGTGTTGTAATTTCCCTAACGTATAGCTTTTTACGGAATTGGAATCGGAGGTCCGGAAGTCCTCCAACGGCGGAAAATGCGGAGAATTCTGCATTCTGCTTTGTGTTAGCGCAGGAACTGCTGTTTTGTCTGCGTTAACCGGTTAACCCAGGGTGTTAACCGGTTAACACTGTTACGAATTGAGAATTAGTGCTGTTTTGCCTGCGTTAACCGGTTAACCCAGGGCGTTAACCGGTTAACACTGTTAAGTTTTGGGCAGTAAGCGTGTTTTGCCTGCGTTAACCGGTTAACCCAGGGCGTTAACCGGTTAACGCTGTTGCAGAGTGGAAAAAGTGTTAATTAAAATGTTGTGTGCCTAATTGGTGGTTGCCTATATCGGTGTGTGATATAGTAGGGATTATTTCCCGCTGTTTTGAGCAGTATAGGTATTAGTAGAGTGTGCTAATACTGTGTTTAATTATTTGACATGATATGATGTTTTGATACATGTGTCGATGATGTCTGATGGTATGCATAATGCTGTGAATGTATATATTGTGCATGTATTTGTGAATGGACTGTTGTATGGCTTAGAGTGTGAGCATATGTCCATTGTGGATTGTTGTTGATGTTGCATTGCTAGATGATTAGCGTGCATAGCATAGCCCTTGGGGTTGTAGCTAATTCCCATGGTGAGGAATTAGTGAGTGAATCATTGTGGATTTGTTGTTGATGTTTGCATGCTAGATGATTAGTGTGCATAGCATAGCCTTTGGGGCTGTAGCTAATTCCCATGGTGAGGAATTAGTGAGTGAGTCACTAGGTCTCAAATGAGTGGGACTAGTGAGCTTAGTAGCCGTATCTGGATTTGATCGGTGAGCTTGAATTATATGTTCAAGAAGAGTCAGTACCGCATGTGTGGAGTCTCATTGCATAATGTATGTATGGCGTATAATATGAATGGATGTATTCCAATATTATACGTGTGGTTGCGTTTACATTGAGTATGAGTATGATTGAGTTGATATTGCCGTTGCTGAATGTGTAATCTGATTTGGGTGATGAAATGTGTTATTTACTTAACATGACATGATATTTTATAATGCTTGTTATATCGATTGAGGAACTCACCCTTACAACTATTTTTCAGGTAACGGGCAATGAGTTGAGTAGAAGCTAATGCTTGGAGTCTAGTGTAGTCTCCTTAGTGGGTCGTGCTCTGATAGATGTAACATCGGGATGGGATGTTTTAACTCGTTTTAAATGTTTTATTGTTGGTTATGAACCATTTTACATGTAATGTTTTACATGATTGATGAGATTTCTATCCGTTGCGTTTTATGCAAATGCTTATGTTTTGAATTAATAAAAGAGCATGACCGTTATATTGGTGAATGGTGTGGAATATTGTGTGACACCCTTAAATTGCATATTTACTCTGATTGACATATTGTTATTTTAATTAAATATTTGGGGTATTTTAGAAGGGTGTTACATTAGTGGTATCAGAGCATAGTCGGTCGAGTCGAGTCGTAATTATTCTGTTTCCCCTGTACGGGATAGGTGTTGTGTAACCCTATCAGTACTTATTGTTTTAGCTTGTTGGGTTTTCAGAATAGAGATGGCTGGAAGAGGTAGAGATGATGCTGCGATTGCTGAGGCTCTGGGTATGCTAGCTGGAGTACTTGGAGGAAATCCGAATGTTGTGGGAATGGGAGCTGCTCGTCAACTGAGTGAGTTCCAGAAGAACAATCCTCCAATGTTCAAGGGAGCATACGATCCAGATGGTGCTCAGAAGTGGTTGAAGGAGATCGAGAGGATCTTCCGAGTGACTGAGTGTGCCGATAACCAGAAGGTCAGGTTCGGTACGCATATGCTGTCAGAGGAAGCTGATGATTGGTGGGTTGCTACCCGCACTGAGTTGGAAACTGCTGGGAATGCTGAAATCACTTGGGCTGTGTTCAGAGAGAGATTCCTGAGGAAGTACTTTCCAGAAGATGTCAGAGGAAAGAAAGAGATAGAGTTCTTAGAGTTGAAGCAGGGTAACAAGTCTGTTACGGAGTATGCTGCTAAGTTTACAGAGCTGTCAAAGTATTATACTCCCTATAATGAGGCTGCTGGGGAATTTTCGAAATGTGTGAAGTTTGAGAACGGGTTACGTCCCGAGATCAAGCAGGCTATTGGATACCAACGGATCAGAGTGTTTTCTGACTTGGTTGACTGTTGCAGGATTTTTGAACAGGATTCCAAAGCCAGAGCAGAGAGCTATCAGCAAAGGGTTGATAGGAAAGGCAAGAATCAGAATGATCGTGGAAAACCGTATGCAGCTGGCAAAGGTTTTCAGAAGCAGAGTGGGATGAAGAGGCCTAGTGGGGGAGACTCTAGTGCCCCTGCTAAGTGTTATAGATGTGGTCGGGCTGGACATCGTGTCCATGAGTGTACCAGTGTTGAGATGAAGTGTTTCAAGTGTGGAAAAGGTGGTCATTTGGCTGCAGAGTGTCGGTTGAAGACTGTAACTTGTTTCAACTGTGGAGGGTTGGGTCATATCATTCCACAGTGTCCTAAGCCGAAGAAAGAGAATCAGTCAGGAGGCAAGGTCTTTGCTTTATCGGGTTCTGAGACTTCTGCAGATGATCGTTTGATCCGAGGTACGTGTTATATTAATGGCTTTCCTCTTGTAGCTATTATTGACACCGGTGCTACTCATTCCTTTATATCTTTGGATTGTGCTGTGAAACTTAAGTTAGAGATATCTGAGATGCTTGGAAGTATGGTGATTGATACTCCTGCGAAGGGTTCAGTGACTACTACTTCAGTTTGTTTGAATTGTCTATTGAGTATTTTTGGTAGAGACTTTGGGATAGACCTTGTGTGTCTTCCACTAGTGCAGATTGATGTTATCTTGGGAATGAACTGGTTGGTGTTTAACCGAGTTTCTATTAACTGTTTTGATAAGACTGTGATATTTCCTGAGATTGAAGAAGGAAAGAGTTTGTTTCTGTCAGCCAGGCAGGTGAATGAGGAAGTAGCAGATGGGGCGGAGTTGTTTATGCTGTTAGCGACTCTGGAGGCTAAAGATAAACTGGTGATTGGCGATCTAGCAGTGGTGTGTGATTTTCCTGATGTGTTTCCTGAAGAAGTGAATGAATTGCCGCCAGAGCGTGAAGTTGAGTTCTCGATTGATTTGGTACCTGGTACTAGACCGATATCGATGGCTCCGTACCGTATGTCTGCTGTTGAGTTAGCTGAATTGAAGAGTCAGTTGGAAGATCTGTTGGATAAGAAATTTATTCGTCCGAGTGTGTCACCGTGGGGTGCACCAGTGTTGTTGGTTAAGAAGAAAGAAGGTACTATGAGGTTGTGTGTGGACTACAGGCAACTGAATAAAGTGACGATCAAGAATCGGTATCCTTTGCCGAGGATTGATGATTTGATGGATCAGTTGGTTGGTGCGAGTGTGTTCAGCAAGATAGATTTGAGATCTGGGTATCATCAGATACGTGTGAAAACTGAGGATATTCAGAAGACTGCTTTCAGAACAAGGTATGGACATTATGAGTATTCTGTAATGCCTTTTGGTGTGACTAATGCGCCTGGAGTATTCATGGAGTATATGAATAGGATTTTCCATCCGTACCTAGACCAGTTTGTTGTGGTGTTTATTGACGATATTTTGGTGTATTCGAAATCTGAAGAAGAGCATGCTGAACATTTGAGATTGGTTTTAGGAGTTCTACGAGAAAAGAAGCTATTTGCTAAACTGTCAAAGTGCGAATTTTGGCTAGAAGAGGTTAGTTTCCTTGGTCATGTGATTTCAAGAGGTGGTGTTGCTGTTGATCCTTCTAAGATAGAAGCAGTATCTAAGTGGGAAGCTCCTAAGTCTGTTGCTGAGATTCAAAGTTTCCTTGGATTGGCTGGTTACTATAGGAAATTCATTGAGGGATTTTCTAAGTTGGCGTTACCGTTGACGATGTTGACTAGAAAGGGACAAGCGTTTGTTTGGGACTCGAAATGTGAAGAAGGTTTCCAAGAGTTAAAGAGAAGGTTGACTACTGCTCCTATTCTGATATTACCGAGTTCGTCGGAATCATTTGAGGTTTACTGTGATGCTTCATTGTTGGGTTTGGGTGGTGTGTTGATGCAGAATAAGCAGGTTATAGCTTATGCTTCGAGACAGCTGAGGGTTCATGAGAGGAACTATCCGACACATGATTTAGAGTTGGCAGCTGTGGTATTTGTTCTGAAATTATGGAGGCATTACTTGTATGGGTCAAGATTTGAGGTTTTCAGTGACCATAAAAGTTTGAAGTATTTGTTTGATCAGAAAGAGCTGAATATGAGACAGAGGAGATGGTTAGAATTTCTGAAGGATTATGACTTTGGTTTGAATTACCATCCGGGTAAAGCAAATGTAGTGGCTGATGCGTTGAGTCGGAAATCATTGCATATGTCTATGTTAATGGTTAGGGAATTGGATTTGATTGAGCAGTTTAGAGACTTGAGTTTGGTGTGTGAGAGTACTCACAAGAGTGTTAAATTGGGAATGTTGAAGTTAACAAGTGGTATTCTGGATGAGATCAGAGAGGGTCAGAAATCCGATGTGTTTTTGGTTGATAAGTTGACTTTAGTGAATCAAGGCCAAGGTGGTGAATTCAGAGTTGATGAGAATGGTGTTTTGAAATTTGGTAATCGGGTGTGTATTCCGGATGTTACCGAACTTAAGAAGAGTATTCTGGAGGAAGGACATCGTAGTGGCTTGAGTATTCATCCTGGAGCTACGAAGATGTATCATGATTTGAAAAAGTTATTTTGGTGGCCGGGAATGAAAAGAGAAATTGCGAGTTTTGTTTATTCCTGTTTAACTTGTCAGAAGTCAAAGATTGAGCATCAGAAGCCGTCTGGGCTAATGCAACCGTTGGCTATTCCAGAGTGGAAGTGAGATAGTATCAGTATGGATTTTGTTTCTGGTTTACCGAGGACAAGTAAGAATTGTGAAGCTATTTGGGTGATTGTTGACAGATTGACAAAGTCGGCTCATTTCATTCCGATCAGAATGGATTATCCGTTAGAGAGATTAGCCGAGTTGTATATTGAGAAGATTGTAAGTTTGCATGGTATCCCGTCGAGTATTGTTTCAGACAGAGATCCTAGATTTACATCGAAGTTCTGGGAAGGTTTGCAGAGGGCTTTGGGAACTAAGCTGAGATTGAGTTCTGCATATCATCCGCAGACTGATGGTCAGACTGAGAGGACGATTCAGTCACTGGAGGATCTTTTGAGGGCTTGTGTTTTGGAAAAGGGAGGTGCTTGGGATTGTTATTTGCCTTTGAGTTTACCTACAACAATAGTTTTCATTCGAGCATTGGTATGGCACCGTTTGAAGCTTTGTATGGTAGGAGATGTCGGACACCTTTATGTTGGTATGAGTCCGGTGAGAGTGCTGTGGTTGGACCGGAGATTGTTCAACAAACTACGGAAAAGATTAAGATGATTCAGGAGAAGATGAGAATTGCTCGAGTCGTCAGAAGAGTTATCATGATAAGAGGAGGAAGTCACTTGAGTTTCAAGAGGGAGATCATGTGTTTCTTCGTGTTACTCCGATAACTGGGGTTGGTCGAGCTTTGAAGTCGAAGAAGTTGACACCTCGATTTATTGGTCCTTATCAGATTTTAGAGAGGATAGGGGAAGTAGCCTATCGTATCGCTTTACCGCCGTCGCTTGCGAATTTGCATGAGGTTTTTCATGTGTCTCAGCTGAGGAGGTACATTCATGATCCGTCGCATGTAGTCCAAATAGATGATGTACAGGTGAGAGATAACCTGACTGTTGAAACATCACCTATGAGGATTGAGGATCGAGAGTTGAAGCAGTTGCGGGGTAAAGAGATTGCCTTGGTGAAGGTAGCTTGGGGAGGACCAGCAGGTGGCAATGTGACTTGGGAACTGGAGAGTCAGATGAAGGAGTCTTATCCGGAGTTATTCGCTTGAGGTATGTTTTCGAGGACGAAAACTCTTTTAGTGGGGGAGAGTTGTAACACCCCAATAAAATAAAATAATTATTTAAATTAAGTTAATAGTATATTATTAATTTAATCAAATAATTGGATTATTTTATTATTGGAATATTATTATTGGATTTTTAATATTATTATTGGAATAATATATAAGTGGGAAATAAGGGAAGAGTCCCATTGGAGTAAAAAGGTTTTTACGTGAAACACAGAGAAGCGATTGTGAAAGAGGAAAAAGGGCAAAGAGGCAGAGCAAGAGGAAGAAGGTTGGAGAAGAGAAGAGCTTAGAGCTTGAGATTCGCCGGATTAACTCAGGTAAGGGGGGTTTATCGTCGCTTAATGGGGATTATGGGTTAGCATGTAATGGGTAGTGATAAACCGTTGAATTGACCCTAATTGGGATTGTCGAATGCTGAAAATTGTGATGGATATGTTGTGTAAAAACTGAAATTGAACCTGTAATTGAGTGTGTTGTAATTTCCCTAACGTATAGCTTTTTACGGAATTGGAATCGGAGGTCCGGAAGTCCTCCAACGGCGGAAAATGCGGAGAATTCTGCATTCTGCTTTGTGTTAGCGCAGGAACTGCTGTTTTGTCTGCGTTAACCGGTTAACCCAGGGTGTTAACCGGTTAACACTGTTACGAATTGAGAATTAGTGCTGTTTTGCCTGCGTTAACCGGTTAACCCAGGGCGTTAACCGGTTAACACTGTTAAGTTTTGGGCAGTAAGCGTGTTTTGCCTGCGTTAACCGGTTAACCCAGGGCGTTAACCGGTTAACGCTGTTGCAGAGTGGAAAAAGTGTTAATTAAAATGTTGTGTGCCTAATTGGTGGTTGCCTATATCGGTGTGTGATATAGTAGGGATTATTTCCCGCTGTTTTGAGCAGTATAGGTATTAGTAGAGTGTGCTAATACTGTGTTTAATTATTTGACATGATATGATGTTTTGATACATGTGTCGATGATGTCTGATGGTATGCATAATGCTGTGAATGTATATATTGTGCATGTATTTGTGAATGGACTGTTGTATGGCTTAGAGTGTGAGCATATGTCCATTGTGGATTGTTGTTGATGTTGCATTGCTAGATGATTAGCGTGCATAGCATAGCCCTTGGGGTTGTAGCTAATTCCCATGGTGAGGAATTAGTGAGTGAATCATTGTGGATTTGTTGTTGATGTTTGCATGCTAGATGATTAGTGTGCATAGCATAGCCTTTGGGGCTGTAGCTAATTCCCATGGTGAGGAATTAGTGAGTGAGTCACTAGGTCTCAAATGAGTGGGACTAGTGAGCTTAGTAGCCGTATCTGGATTTGATCGGTGAGCTTGAATTATATGTTCAAGAAGAGTCAGTACCGCATGTGTGGAGTCTCATTGCATAATGTATGTATGGCGTATAATATGAATGGATGTATTCCAATATTATACGTGTGGTTGCGTTTACATTGAGTATGAGTATGATTGAGTTGATATTGCCGTTGCTGAATGTGTAATCTGATTTGGGTGATGAAATGTGTTATTTACTTAACATGACATGATATTTTATAATGCTTGTTATATCGATTGAGGAACTCACCCTTACAACTATTTTTCAGGTAACGGGCAATGAGTTGAGTAGAAGCTAATGCTTGGAGTCTAGTGTAGTCTCCTTAGTGGGTCGTGCTCTGATAGATGTAACATCGGGATGGGATGTTTTAACTCGTTTTAAATGTTTTATTGTTGGTTATGAACCATTTTACATGTAATGTTTTACATGATTGATGAGATTTCTATCCGTTGCGTTTTATGCAAATGCTTATGTTTTGAATTAATAAAAGAGCATGACCGTTATATTGGTGAATGGTGTGGAATATTGTGTGACACCCTTAAATTGCATATTTACTCTGATTGACATATTGTTATTTTAATTAAATATTTGGGGTATTTTAGAAGGGTGTTACATTAGTGGTATCAGAGCATAGTCGGTCGAGTCGAGTCGTAATTATTCTGTTTCCCCTGTACGGGATAGGTGTTGTGTAACCCTATCAGTACTTATTGTTTTAGCTTGTTGGGTTTTCAGAATAGAGATGGCTGGAAGAGGTAGAGATGATGCTGCGATTGCTGAGGCTCTGGGTATGCTAGCTGGAGTACTTGGAGGAAATCCGAATGTTGTGGGAATGGGAGCTGCTCGTCAACTGAGTGAGTTCCAGAAGAACAATCCTCCAATGTTCAAGGGAGCATACGATCCAGATGGTGCTCAGAAGTGGTTGAAGGAGATCGAGAGGATCCTCCAATGTTCAAGGGAGCATACGATCCAGATGTTCAAGGGAGCTAAGCGAGGACGATAGGGGAACTGTCTCAACAAATCCGGTCTTGTTCTCTCTATCTCTTAACTCTTTAAATTCTGCATTAATTACGTTTTGTGTGAAATTAATAGTAAAATCAATATCGCTTGATTGTTATGCATAATAACTGTTCGATAAATTGGTGCAATCACTTTGATTGCAACCGAGTAAAATTATGCACATTCAATTTGAGTGAAATTGAAACTTAGTGTGGAGTGCACATCAAGTGTTCGATAAAATTAATCTCACACAAATTTAGTAATATTTTACTTGGTCTCTTATTGTGTTTAAGCATTATTAGAGGTAACGATATCAAGGATTATAGTAGTTAATTGATTGATTTAGATAGTGGTTGATTATCTCCATCTTAGTTATTCCATTCAGATTCACGCATATCTGATCTTTCCATTAACGGATCGTTTAGACGATTAAAATCTAGGGTGCTTCCGCATCCGTTGAAAACATTTTTAAAAAGTGCAAAATTTCAAAATTGATCTATTCAACCCCCCTTCTAGATCGGTACTATCGTCTAACAATGTACACCCCTATTAGTAGGTCCTTAGAATTTGTTAGTAAATTCTCTGACGAATTAGAAGACAAAACTCAGTTACAAAGGTTTTTGGGTTGTCTTAATTATGTTTCAAACGTTATTCCTAATCTTATAACTATTTGTCTTCCTTTTGTTTAAGATACTTAGAAAGAGTCCCCCACCTTAGGATGATTCCATGACCAAAAGTGTCACCCAATTAAAGCAAATAGTTAAGAGATTACCTTGCCTAGGAATCCCTGATCCAAATGCTAATCTTATTGTTGAAACAAATGCCTCAAAACTAGGGTTTGGTGGTATATTAAAACAACTACTTCCGGGCACGGATAAGGAACAAGTTGTTAGATATTACTCTTGAACTTGGTCTCCAGCCCAATTAAATTATAGTACTATTAAGAAAGAGATTTTAGACATTGTTTTATGCATTACCAAATTTCAAGATGATTGGTTTTCAAAATCATTTTTATTAAAAACAAACTGCAAAGCTGCTAAGAGTGTTTTAAAGAAAGATTTAAAAATTTGGTTTCAAAACATATTTTTGCTAGATGGTAATCTTTTCTATCATTTTTTATTTTAAAATAGAACATATTGAAGGAATTAAAAATTATTTACCAGATTTTTTAACTCGAGAATTTTTACAAGGTAAAAATGAGCAAGAAACATAATGATCCCATAGATAATTATGGACCTCCATTATCATCAAATAATAAAGCCATAGTTTTAGGATCACCTTCATATATTACAAAAATTACTTCTCCAATACCTTCTTCGCCCATACCTTTGATTAAGCCTACATTATTATCTCCATTATCTTTTACTCAGAGAATTACTACTTCCCCGTCTTCTCAAAGTAAACCCATATCAAAATTAGTTTTTAACACTCCTACATCTTCTACAAAATCTTCTTCTATTACCAAAAATCTGTCAGAACCGATGATCCCTTTAGAGCCTATGTACTGTCTTTTAGATGCGTCATTATTACAAGTTATTTCAAGAATTTCCCCTCCTGGATTTTTCTTTTTACCAAAAGACTTACTAAAATTCCGAGAATATTATGAATTTATTTTGGTTGATACTAATTCCATTTCTCTTACTAATCAATATAATGAGAATGATAAATAAAAAATTAAGTTCTCCAAATTCAAAATTATTAAGGTTTTATCTCCATCAGATTGGAAGAAACCCCCTGTTGGTGTAAGCCCTAGAGGCCAATACTTTTGTTACTTGTATGGAATTATTTATTAATAATAAAAGGCTTTTTCTTTATTATGTTTGTTTAATAAAGTCCCTAGAATATCTAGTCTGTTTAATGTATCAAGTGTGATTTAATCATGAGATCCCATTAAACATAAGGATATCATTCTTAAAGTATCTGTAGTCGAGCTTTGTTATGAAGTGGGATAACATTAAAACATTAAGACTATTATGTATATAGACTGATGATCACATCGCATGGATCATGGATAAGGAGTTACCAAGTCTTAAACATAGGTATGAATATTAAGAGTAATATTTATACTAGATTGACCCGCTATGAGAATACTATATAGAATGTTATGCAAACTGTCATAAGTTATTCTCATGATGATAGTGGTGTATATCACCCTTCGACCTGAAACCACTATGGACCCTAGATGTATAGTTGAGTGCCTTATTGTTGATCAAACATTGTCCGTAACTGGATGACCATAAAGACAATTGATGGGTACTCCACGAAGCATGTTGAGGGACATGAGTGACCTAGATGGAATTTGTCCATCCTGCGTAACAGGATAAATGTCTATGGGCTCAATATTGAACTGGACAAGGATGACACGGTTTATGCCTTGTGTTCAATATAGACATAAGGGCAAAAGGGTGATTGTACACATAAGTATTATCACAAAAGGATTTGTCAGATCACATGACATTTTCGTGTCTTGGATAGCAGTGATGTGTTGCTAGATACCGCTCACTGTTTATTATGTTAAATATGTGATTTAATATAATTGCCAATGCCGCGAAAACCTACAGGGTCACACACAAAAGTACGGATTGATAAGAGATAGAGTAACTAAGGAACACCGTAAGGTACGATGCACTGAAGTGAATTGTAGAACATCGTAAGGTACGATGTACTTAAGTAGAATACGAAATATGGTAAGGTACCACGCGCTTAAGTGATTTTGGCATATTATAAGATATGGGCCACATACACTTAAGTGGTATTTTTAGCTTGTAGCCCAAACAAGTGGTTCTATAAATAGAACCCTTGTGCAGAAGCATTTGAGTAGTTGCAATTTCGTTTCTCTCTCTCTCTCTCACTCAAAGCCTTCATTCGTAAAAGCTAGCACTGAGATTGAAGGAATTCGTTCATGTGGACTGAGTATAGGCGTTGTCACCGTTCAACGTTCGTGATCGCTCCGTAGATCTGCATCAAAGGTTTCAATTGCCACAAGAGGTAATGATTCTATCACTGATCATGCCCATTCGTAAGGATCACTAAAGGAGAATTTTTTTAAATTCCGCTGCGTTTTGGACCGCTCTTCTCCTTCAGTGGTGTCAGAGCCACTTACGAAACTATGCATCTGATAGATGTTTATTTTCTGTATTTTCGGTATTAATACGATTAAAAGACAGAATGAATCAAAGAATTAACGAATAATTAAATTTGGCATCATGTGTGTACGATTTGGATGATTTATGTTGACTATGCTTCGGAATCTGACATTAGTATGGTGAAGCAGCGATACATCGATCGTCCATAGGTTACGCAATTGAGATTGATCAAGTTATATATATGATATAAGTAATCCTGATGCAAAATACGGTATATATGATATACTGTTTATGGTTCGTTCATTCAAACACTTAATGGTTGTTTTTCTTTGAGCGATCAATGGTCATTTGCTTCTTGATCTGACATTAGTATGGTGAAGCAATGACGTGTTGATCAATCATACTGAATTAACAATCAAGGTGTGTTTGACGGTCTGAAATTGGTGCATTAGGGTTAATAACAGCACAAGGGTTGTGCTGTCAAAGAGTTATGCGACTAGGGTTGTGACTGCGCAAGAGTTGTGCTTTAAAGTATCAAGTGATCGGTCGCCGAAATTTAATTTGGTTTTAATTAATTAACAAAATTTAAATTAATAATAATAATGTGTTTATTATTATTGTCTTGTGGTGATCGGTTATGGCCTTAGTTTTCCTTTATTTTGTTTTAGGATTTTAAAATACGACCTGCGTGTCGTGCCTCTCTTTTAATCTCTTAATGTAACTTCTTTTCTCATCTCACTCCCTCGTATGTAAAACGAGTTTCTTTTATGTAATGTAATGTTATGAAGAAAGAGAAGAATACAATATCAAAGGAGGACAACCTTGAAGATCTTGCTTGGAGAAGCTTAGATCGTTATTAGGTTAGCTTAGGTTCTCTCATTGGCTTGGGAGAACAATTGCGCTAGGGGCCATAACTGTTTCATTATTTATGTTGATGCATGTGAATGTATGTTGATGCATGTGAGAGACAATTTATATGATAAATAAGCCGGTGAGATCAGAATATTTGCAAATTCCCTCAAATTAAATATTAAGTTTATGCTTTCCAAGTTTTAGCACTCATCAAGACTAGTATCGGATAATGTAGGTTTCGCCTACGCGAGGTGCATGTTCTTTATTAGTAAGGTGCGATGGGATCATTGTAATATCCAATTGCTAAAAAAATAGGTCAAACTTAACTAAACAAATTATAATAAGATTATATATGTTTAGAAGCAAGAGTTGGAAATGATCAATGTGATGGATTGAAATAAAGAGTTATTCACCCAACTAAAATATTCGAGAGTTGTATTAGATACAATTGGAAGGAGTTCCTACCTAAATAACCTAGTTTTGTGTAATCCGCCTACGTGGACTTAAAACAAAGTGAAATGTGGATCTCTATCCATTAGAAAATCTTCCAACGGGATTTTCCGAATCAAATGGTGAGGGTCATTTTTTTGAGTAAAATAGTGGGAGCATATTTAATTAAAGGCCTAATTAAATATGTTATTGATACTTATATTTTCATTATTTTCATGTAGATTACCATGACAACAAACACCTCTAACAACATTTTACTATCAATCCTTGACAAAGAAAAATTGTCTGGGACAAATTTTCTAGATTGGTACCGAAATCTGAGGATTATCCTCAAACATGATAGAAAGTTGTATGTCTTGGAGAAACCTGTTCCTGAAGAGGAACCTCCTAGTTCTGCACCTCAGGCAGAAAGAGATGCTTATAAGAAGCATGCCGATGATGCCAATGAAATTGCTTGCCTCATGCTAGCTACCATGAACTCAGAGTTGCAAAAGCAACATGATAATATGGCAGCGTTCGATATGATCGAACACCTGAAGATGCTCTATCAAGAGCAAGCAAGACATGAAAGGTTTGAAGTTTCAAAAGCCCTTTTTCAAGGCAAGTTAGCTGAGGGAGCCCCTATAGGTTCCCATGTGCTCAAGATGATTGGGTATGTGGAGAACCTTGAGAGATTGGGTTTTCCCCTCGGAAAGGAACTTGTGACTGATTTGATCTTGCAATCGTTTCCAGATAGATTCAGTCAATTTGTCCTTAATTTCAATATGAATGATATGGACAAATCTCTTCCTGAACTACTAGCCATGTTAAGAACTGCTAAGCAAAATCTGAAGTCAAAAGGGAAGTCCATTCTGATGATTGGAAATGGAAAGAGACAGAACAAAAGACCCACCAAGCAGGGTGATAAAGGGAAAGGCAAGGAAGTTGTCAAACCCAAACCCACAGTTGCTGCTTTGAAGCCTAGTGGAGGCATAGAAAAGGAAGGCACCTGCTTCCATTGCGGTAAGACCGAACACTGGAAGAGAAATTGCCCAAAGTACCTAGAAGATAAGAAGAATGGAATAGAGACTTCAACTTCAGGTATTTTTGTTATTGAAATTAATTTATCTCCTTCTGCATCATGGGTATTAGATATTGGATGCGGTTCTCACATTTGTACCAATGTGCAGGGGCTAAAAAGGAGTAGAGATTTGGCAAAAGGTGAAGTTGACCTACGAGTTGGCAATTGAGCAAAGGTTGTTGCTTTAGCCGTAGGAACTTATGTATTAACTTTACCTAGTGGTTTAATAATTCAGTTAGAGAACTGTTATTATGTACCTGCAATTAGCAGGAATATTATTTCTGTTTCTTGTTTGGACAAGTTTGGTTTTTCATTTATAATAAAGAACAATTGTTGCTCAATTTATTTGAATGACATATTCTATGCTACTGCACAAATGAACAATGAACTATATGTCCTTGATCTTGAAATGCCTATTTATAACATTAATACTAAAAGGGTGAAACCTAATGAGTTAAATCCAACTTACCTTTGGTATTGTCGATTAGGCCACATAAATGAGAAACGCATTTCCAAACTCCATAAAGATGAACTCTTGGACTCTTTTGATTATTGATTATATGAGACATGCAGATCTTGTTTAATTGGAAAGATGACAAAGTCTCCATTCACAGGAAAAGGTGAAAGAGCTAATGATATTTTGGCCCTCATACATACTGATGTATGTGGACCACTGAACATACTATCCAGAGGAGGTTTTCAGTACTTCATCACATTTACCGATGATTTCAGTAGATATGGTTATGTGTATTTAATGAAACACAAATCAGAGTCCTTTGAAAAATTCAAGGAATTCAAGAATGAAGTACAAAACCAACTAGGTAAGAATATTAAAACTCTTCGATCAGATCGAGGTGGTGAGTATTTAAGCCTATAGTTTGATGACCATCTGAAAGAGTGTGGGATCATATCCCAACTTACTCCTCCTGGAACACCTCAATGGAACGGTGTATCTGAGAGAAGAAATTGAACGTTGTTAGACATGGTATGATCCATGATGAGTCACGCCGATCTTCCAAACTCCTTTTGGGGACATGCACTATTGACAACAGCTTACACACTTAACCGTGTTCCATCCAAAAAGGTTGAGAAGACACCATATGAGATATGGAGTGGTAAGAAACCACATATGTCTTACATGAAGATTTGGGGTTGCGAAGTTTATGTGAAACGACAAATTTCAACTAAGCTTGAGCCCAAATCTGACAAATGATTATTTGTGGGGTATCCTAAAGAAACAAGAGGGTATTACTTCTACAATCCTTCTGAGGGCAAAGTGTTTGTCGCTCGAACTAGAGTTTTCCTAGAAAAGGATTTTATTTTCAAAGGAATCAGTGGGAGGAAAATAGAACTTGAAGAAATTCAAGAATCACAAAGCATTGATACATCTATGAAGGAATTAGAGCAGGAAACACAAGTAGTTGTGGAAGAGCAACCTGCTCAAGTAGAACAAGACCAACATAGGTCAAGCAGGATACGTCACCTACCTGAGAGATATGGATATCTCATAACTGACCAAGGTGATGTATTACTCATGGATCAAGATGAGCCTGTGACCTACCAAGAGGCCATAACTGGTCCCGAGTCTGAGAAGTGGCTAGAAGCCATGAAATCTGAAATGGATTCCATGTACACAAGCCAAGTTTGGACCTTGGTAGAGCCTCCTGTAGGAGTTAACCCTATAGGATGCAACTGGGTCTTCAAAAAGAAGACTGACATAGATGGTATAGTACATACCTATAAGGCAAGACTGGTTGCAAAAGGATATAAACAAATTCATAGGGTTGACTATGATGAAACCTTTTCACCAGTTGCAATGCTTAAATCTGTTCGGATTTTACTTGCTATCGTTGCATATCATGATTACGAAATATGGCAGATGGATGTCAAAATTGCTTTCCTTAATGGGAATCTTCTTAAGGATGTGTACATGACACAGCCTGAAGGATTTGACATACCAGAAGAAGCCCAAAAGATATGTAAGTTATAAAGATCAATTTATGGATTAAAGCAAGCTTCCAGAAGTTGGAATCTTCGTTTTGATGAAACAGTAAAACAATTTGGATTCATCAAGAACGAAGATGAGCCTTATGTCTACAAGAAGGTTAGTGGGAGCATGATCATTTTCCTGGTATTATATGTAGATGACATATTAAACATTGGAAATGATGTCCCTACCCTACAACAAGTAAAGTATTGGTTGGGGAAATACTTTTATATGAAGGACCTGGGTGAAGCAACCTATATATTAGGAATCAGGATTTATAGAAATAGATCACAAAAACTGCTTGGCCTAAGTCAGAGTACATACATAGACAAAGTGCTGAGACGCTTTAATATGCATGATTCCAATAAAGGATTCATACCTATGCAACATGGCTTGCGTCTATCAAAAACACAATCCCCTTCAACTAAGGAAGAAAGGGATCGCATGAATAAGATTCCATATGCATCTGCAATAGGATCTATCATGTATGCCATGTTATGTACTCGACCAGTGCTTTAAGTGCAACGAGTAGGTACCAATCTGATCCCGGTGATGCTCATTGGGTAGCTGTCAAGAATATCCTTAAGTACTTGAGAAGGACAAAGGAATCATTCTTGATATATGGAGGTCAGGAAGAGCTTGTTGTAATTGGATACACCAATGCTAGCTTCCAGACAGATAAGGATGACTTTAGATCATAATTTGGTTATGTGTTTTGCTTAAACGGTGGCGCTGTGAGCTGGAAAAGTTCAAAGCAAGATACAATTACTGATTCTACAACCGAGGCCGAGCATATTGCAACCTCAAGTGCATCAAAGGAAGTTGTTTGGATCAAAAAGTTCATTAGTAAACTTGGCATGGTTCCTAGCATTGTGGATCCCATTGGTCTCTATTGTGATAACAATGGTGCTATTGCACAAGCTAAGGAGCCTAGATCTCACCAACGATCCAAACACATACTTAGGCGTTATCACCTCATTAGAGAGGAGATGTGAAAATATGCAGAGTACCTACACTTGACAATATTGCTGACCCACTGACAAAGCCTCTTGCGTAGTAGAAGCATGATGGCCATACTAGATCTATTGGCATTAGGGGTATGCCCGATTGGCTCTAGTGCTAGTGGGAGATTGTTGGTGTAAGCCCTAGAGGCCAATACTTTTGGTACTTGTATCGAATTATTTATTAATAATAAAAGGTTTTTTCTTTATTATGTTTGTTTAATAAAGTCCCTAGAATAGCTAGTCCTTTTAATGTATCAAGTGTGACTTAATTATGAGATCCCATTAAACATAAGGACATTATTCTTAAAGTATCTGTAGTCGAGCTTTGTTGTGAAGTGGGATAACATTAAAGCATTAAGACTATTATGTATATAGACTGATGATCACATCTCACGGATCATGGATAATGAGTTATCAAGTCTTAAACATAGGTATGAATATTAAGAGTAATATTTATACTGGATTGACCCGCTATGAGAATACTATATAGAATGTTATACAAAGTGTCATAAGTTATTCTCATGGTGATAGTGGTGTATACCACCCTTCGACCTAAAACCACTATGGACCCTAGATGTAGAGTCAAGTGCCTTATAGCTGATCAAACATTGTCCGTAGCTGGATGACCATAAAAACAGTTGATGGGTACTCCACGAAGCATGTTGAGGGACATGAGTGACCTAGATGGAATTTACCCATCCTGCATAACATGATAAATGTCTACGGGCCCAATATTGAACTGGACAAGGATGACATGGTCTATGCCTTGTGTTCAATATAGACATAAGGGCAAAAAGGTAATTGTACACATAAGTATTATCACAAAAGGATTTGTCAGATCACATGACATTTTCGTGTCTTGGGTAGCAGTGATGTGTTGCTAGATACTGCTCACTATTTATTATGTTAAATACGTGATTTAATATAATGGCCAATGCCGCGAAAACCTATAGGGCCACACACAAAAGGACGGATTGATGAGAGATAGAGTAACTAAGGAACACCGTAAGGTATGGTGCACTTAAGTGAATTGTAGAACATCGTAAGGTACAGTGTACTTATCTAGAATACGAAATATTGTATGGTACCATGCACTTAAGTGATTTTGGCATATTATAAGATATGAGCCACATACACTTAAGTGGGCTTTTTAGCTTGCAGCCCACATAAGTGGTTCTATAAATAGAACCCTTGTGCAGAAGCATTTGAGTAGTTGCAATTTCGTTTCTCTCTCTCTCTCTCTCACTCAAAGCCTTCATTCGTAGCAGCTAGCACTGAGATTGAAGGAATCCGTTCGTGTGGACTGAGTAGAGGCGTTGTCACCGTTCAACGTTCGTGATCGCTCCGTAGATCTGCATCAAAGGTTTCAATTGCCACAAGAGGTAACGATTCTATCACTGATCATGCCCACTTGTAAGGATCACTAAAGGAGAAATTTTTTAAATTCCGCTGCGTTTTGGATCGCCCTTCTCCTTCACCCCCAATAGAAGGAAAATCCTTCTCAAGGTCTTACTCTCCTCAAAAATACAATTTTCTGGATTATATGGACATCTACTCCAATTTCTTAGCAATTGAACCATTTAACCATACTTGGTTTATTTGGTTTAATAAAGATATTTCATTAAACTTTCCCTATTGGTTTATCCAATGGTTTCAGCTTATTGGACTTAATTTGGATATTTTTCCCAATTATGGTTCTAAAGCCTTCAATGACTTTACCTCAACTACTACTTGTCCTTCGCACAAGACTTTATTATCTTTTTGTGCAGTTTTGGGGATTACTTAGATTACCTCTTAGACCTTTTCGTCTGAGCAGTTATGGCAAGATTGTCCAGCTTCTCAATTAATTAAGAAATTTTCCATTAAGTGGTGGAGAAAGTTTAATCCATACCTGCTAACAGCAGCAAAGTTGGAAGTCTAGTGTAAAGTTCATCCCAACCTATACAAAAATACCAATATTAGTTCAGAAGATGTTGCTTTTCTTATGGATCGATCTAAGTTACTAGCCATTTTATCAGCTGCTACCAGCCATAATGAATTTTTAAATAAATTGAAAGATGATATGTTTTCTTTATCAAAAAGTGATAGTGCTTCCAGCACATCTGGCCACTTGAATGACAATGAAGATGGCTGTTATGGAATTACAGATCTCGAAGGATAAGGATGATGTGTGAATATATGATCAAATTACTTTTCTGAAGAAGATAAGATCATATTAGTTTTCTGAAGATAAGGATGACATTTATCAACCCATATTATCATGTTACTTTTTGACTTGTTGTATTCATTAAAGGTCATATGGGTCATATTATCTTTGATTATGTATTTCATTATTAGACCTTGTCAGCCACTTGTTTGTATAGTTTTATGATGGTTTGAAATTTATTTGAAGTTCGTCTGTTTTTCTTTTCTATATAAGAGAAGACCGTTTTTGTGAAGGGCATTCGAAAATTGAGAGATTCAATTGAGAAACACTGAGCTTGCCATCAACTCATCAACTCTTATAATCATCTCTTGTAAGTGTTTTTCAATAAAATCTATCTTTAAATACATTCATCTAGGCATGGCAACATAACCCGTACCCGCGGGTACCAACCCGAACCCGCCCCGAAGTTGACGGAGAAAACCCGTTTTGACTAGGTTTGGGTTTGGGTTTTCCCTGATTTTAAAATATGGGGACGGGTCGGGTAATGGGGACACTAGTACCCACCCCAAACCCGCCTCGTTTATTTCATTATGTACATTATTATTTATTTTTGATAATTTAGAATATTAAATATGTGGTCAATGTTTTGATATTTTAATTTGAATTTATTATTTAAAATATTTTTAATGTATATATGGAATTTTTTAGATTGTTTTATTTTATTATTTGTAATATAATTTTATTTTGGAAAAATAAATATTTCTATTAAAAAAATTGATTTCACCAAATGAATGGTGGCAGGACAGGGATACCCGAACCCGTTTGGGACGAGTTTGGGTTTTGATTCTCCATCCCCGTTTGGGTTTGGGACCCGCCTCATTGTCATGCCTACATCCATCTTTACATCTGCATTTACTTTCGCATTTATTTTAACTCTGATTATTCAATCTATCATAATAATTATCTTCATTATTATTATTACAAATCGTATATATATATATATATATATATATATATATATATATATATATATATATATATATATATATATATATATATATATATATATATATATATATATATATATATATATATATATATATATATATATATTATTTTATTTTATTATTTTTTTTAAAGATTAAAATATTTAGAGGAACTACGTGCTAATGTAACTTTCTTTTATAAGAGAGTTTTATATTTTAGTGAATTAGTATTGAGTTGTAACCAATACTAATTAATTGCGGATAAATAAATCATATTATATTATAATGACTTATTTTGCTAAATGGTTAGCTCACTCTGCCTTTTACCTCTGAATGTACTAAACGCAAGCTAATTTGCTACTCAGATGCATCTTGTATATCGTGTTTGTCATAATATACAAGTTTTCTAAAAAAAAAACTCAAAGCTGAAATTGAACATACTGAAAGATACAATTATCAAAATTGCAACAGCAGCATAATCCCTGTCCTAGCCATTGTCTCAAACTCAATTCCAAAAGAGATTAATACATCTTCATAAAAAAATTTGGTCTATTGCATCAACAAATTTCTACCTCGCCCCTTGAAACCTCCGGAAGACGAGTTTTATTTGCCTTGGCCTTTTTGTCATCTAGATAATGTTGATAAATATAGGAAAGAAATCCCCATATTGCTAACATCAATGCTATAAACTTCACCCCATTAACCTTGTCATGGAAGAAAATAACAGCAAGGATAGGAACTACAGGCAGTACCACTGTACCTATCACATTTGAGAACAATGAAGATACATCTAAAACTAACCCTATCATACCAATGGAAGATACTTGCCAAGCCACAGCAGTCCAAAACAAAGTCATTATATATGACACTTTTCCCTTTTCATATTCCCTCATCTCCTTGTGCAAACTTTTCCATTCTCCACTCGCAAATAACCCAACAACACAAGCACAAGTAGCGACGAAAGAAGGGTAAGTTTGCATGTTCAAGATAGCAGAGAAGGTTTCACTTTTAATAACTTTGTCAAATGAAAGCTGCACAAGGGAAAGATATAGAGAAAATGCAGCAGATGCACCGAGAGTGAATATGAATCCAAGTATTTGCTTATCTCTAGGAAGATTCGTTGAATCGTCGTCAGAATCAGAATTCAGCGCAAGCAAGGCAGCCGACGTAGTTAGCAGAACGACAGAATTGAATATGAAAGCTGTGAACTTTTGGGAATTCAGGAAGAACGAAAATACTGCATTGAAGGCTAATTGTGTTGCACATAGTAAAGAATAGGTGGAAAGTGGAAGATATAGAAGTCCATAGGAATACATCAAATTGTCCCCGGCTAAAAGCAAGCCGAAAAATATGTAAAGAGAAACAAGTGTGAAAAACTTTGGTTTGGTTTTTTCGGAGGAACCATTGATATGTGCCAAGTTAAAATAAAGTGGAAGCAGTATAGGGAATCCAGCTGATTGAACAAATGTTGCCATCCATTTACTATTACCGCCTTTGTCATAGTATAATCTTCCTAAAAGAGTGGCTGCAGATTGACCTACAAGAAGAAATACTATATAGAGAGATACACGAAACCACCATCTGTAATCTCTGAATCTTCGATTTTGATGTTGAGGGTGCTCTTCTCTTTCCTCTGCGAAATTCATAATAACAAGATGAATTGGGTTACATGAATAATAGAACTAAGATGAATTGAATCATAGTTCCTTAACTTTATGTACATATGCCATTAAATTCAATCAGATAGTACTATGTAACTTTGTATCAATAAAATAGTAAGTTGTTTTAGGCATATCAGCAATCACCTTGTGCGCATAGTGATTGTTATGCATGTGAAAGAAATAAAAGGTTTTAAAGAGAATTATGTTACTAACCTTTAATAATAGTAGTTGTTGGTTGTGGGTGCAGATCCTGAACTATCTCCATTAAAAAAAGAAGGTAAAAGCTAAGAAAATGATAGGATAAGATATTATAAGAAAATGAGTATTTGCAAGTGGAGTTTGCTAGGTATCATTATGCAGCCGAATTTGAAATTTTGATACTGATGAAAGACGGCAAAGTAAAAAGTTTGACTATGTTCGTAGGTTAGTTCCATATTCACATTGCTGAGTAGAGTGCTTTTTCACGATGATGCCATTTTTGTTTGAGAGATGTTGAATATTCCTCTTGATTTTTTGATGCCACGTAAACTCGCTCGCGATGGAACAACCGAACTGAACCGCAAAATTAACTGAACGGTAGTTGTAAATATTGAACGGTTTGGTTCATACCATTTGAAGTTGAGTTGTCCCAAATTTCATTCATATTAGCATTACATATTAATGGGAGTATTATGAATACTCCAACAAAATATAAAAGAAGAAAAGTTACAAACTTGGGAGTGGATTGTCTCCCATGAAAAAGTATGAGCTGTAAACTATGAAGTTGAGCTGTGTAAAAGTATTTCAACACTGTTACACTAATCTAAACATATACTATTCCATATCAATTTATAATTAAAAAAAAATCTGTTTCAAAATAAAAGTTTTGACACTTTTATAAGGATTAAAAAAATATAATAAATGAATGAAAAAGAATAACAATTTTACCAATTTATTCTTATTGTATATTGATGCATTTTAATTATTATTAATACAATGGAAGATAAATAGTGAATTAGAAATACTAATTGAGGGGAAAAAATTGGTAGGAAAGACGAAAATTGCATTGGAAATTAAAAATAATATTTATTTTAAGATAAATAATTTTGATAAATATGATAATTATTTTGGGATAGAGTGAATAATATTTTATATTTATTAAAAAAGTTTAAATTTGTGTTTTTCTAAAATATATTTTATGAAAGATATAAAAACTATTTTAATTTTTTATTTATGAAGAAATAAAAGAGAAATCAAATTAAATGTAATTTTACTTTAGAAATATGATTTGTTAAAAGAAATACTTAAATAAAATAAAATTGATGTTTTTTAAGTACCTATAAATCATTAGGAAGGATATATAATTGTTTGATCTATTTTTTTTAAAGCAAAGCACCATAACGAAGACACATTTTAATGTCTTCTGCTACTTTGTCAATGTTTGCATTATGTCATTTTCCTTAAACTAAATATTTAGAGGGTTCACCAACCATATTAAAAGTTGTTTTTTTTAACCAAATAACTTATTATATTAATCAAAAATAATTGTAAGGGCTTTGTTTACATCGGTATTTTGTTGGGAATTGTTCTTTCATTCTTCAGCATACACATATTTTTTAGACACATTTTATCATAAATTGTTAAATCACCCTTATTTTATAAAAAATTAAGTGGGTTTAAAAATTTATTGGTGGACGCACTTTTTTTACATACATTTCAATACAAATTGTTGAGTCATCTTAAATTTATAAAAAAATTAGATGTATCAGGAGATGCATCTTCGAATAATTTTTTTAGCAAAATGAGATGGATTTCATAATAACACATTCTAGTGTGATTTGTGTGCGTCTGAAAATGCATCTCCGAACACATTGTTAAGAATTGTGGTTGAGCTTAACTCAATCCTATAAAACCGGTTTGTAGAGTGAAGATTGTCCCCACTTATAAATACATGTTCACACCATATATTATCCGACGTGAGACTCTTAACACACTCTTTCACGTCCATAACTGAACATTTAGAGCATGAAAATAAATGGTGGGTGACCCAATAGCGGAAATCTAATAGTAGGTGGTCCACCGAATCTTAAACGAGTCTCTTGATACCATGTTAAGAATCATGGTATCCATGGAAAGGAGAGAAATAATAAAACTCTTGGATTAATAATAGTGTGAAATATTACAATAATGAGAAAAAGTTATTACAATTTGTTGGTGCAAAGGTAGAATGAAAGATGAATATTCTATTAAGAGAATGACGGCTACAAAACATGACAAAAGTTACAATGATTGTCACCCTATTTATAAGCTAAAACTAGGGTTACTAGAATAGGATAAAATACTGAAATACCCTCTAACAAACTTAGGGGCTAAGAAAATAATATAATTAATAAATATGAATTACTTCTAATACCATCCCTTAATTCATATTCCATCAAAGCTTGTAACACCAATTCCATCCCTTAATCTGAGGAATTGATCAGTCTTGATAGCTTTCGTCAGAACATCTGCCAACTGTTTCTGAGTGCTGCAGTGTACAACTTCTAACACTCCCCTCTGAACTTGATGTCTCAGAAAATGATACTTGGTCTCAATGTGCTTGCTTCTCCCATGCAACACTGGGTTTCTGGCAAGATTGATTGCAGACTTGTTGTCAATCATCAGCTTCAGAGGTTTGTTTACTTTAATCTTCAGATCCTGCAATAGATTCAGAATCCACACAGCTTGGCATGCAGTAACAACACCTGCAATGTATTCAGCTTCACAAGTTGACAATGCCACAACAGGTTGCTTCTTGGAACACCAAGAAATGGGACCTCCCAGAAATTTGAATAAGTACCCAGACGTACTTCTTCTGTCAACTCTGTCTCCACACCAATCAGAATCTGAATAACTCAGAAGTTCTGACTCATCCTTTCTTCCAGAAGGAAATAATACTCCATACTTCAGAGTTCCCTTGATATACCTCAGAATCCTGACAGCAGCTTGGTAATGGGACCACTTAGGTTTACTCATGAACCTACTAACCATCCCAATTGAATAGAAAATATCAGGTCTGGTATTGCACAAATACCTCAGAGAACCAACCAACTGTTTGAAGGTTGTAGCATCCACATCCTTTCCATCAGAGTCAGAATCCAGTTTCTGATTTGTATCAGAAGGTGTGACAGCAATCTTACAATTCTTCAGTTCAAATCTTTTCAGAAGTTCTAATTCATACTTTAGCTGATGCAAAATAATACCTTTCTCAGAGTATCTGAATTCCATCCCTAGAAAGTATGTCATTTTGCCTAGATCAGTCATTTCGAATTCATTCATCAGAACTTTCTTGAACTTGGCTATCTCCTGTTCAGAACTTCCAGTCAGCAGTATATCATCAACATATAAACATACCAGAGTCATATTTCCTTCAGAAGTATGCTGAACATAGACACCGTACTCCATCTCACATTTCTGAAAGCCTTGCTTCTTGAAAAATGAATCAATCTTCTGATTCCAAGATCTGGGCGCTTGTTTCAATCCATATAGAGCTTTGTATAATCTGTACACCATCCCTTCCTGATTCTTTTTCACAAATCCAGGAGGTTGTGACACGTAAACTTCTTCTTCTAATGGACCGTTCAGAAATGCAGATTTTACATCTAAATGCATCAGAGGCCAATTCCTGTTAGCAGCTATTGCAATCACCATTCTGATTGTTTCATGTCTTGCTACAGGTGCAAACACTTCAGAGTAATCCAACCCAGGTTTCTGTAGAAATCCTCTGGCTACCAACCTTGCTTTATGTTTGCCAATTGAACCATCTGGCTTTAACTTATGCTTGAAAACCCATCTGACGCTGATGGCTTTCTTGTCTTTTGGAAGTTCTGTCAGCTTCCAAGTCTTGTTTCTCTCTATAGCATCAAGTTCTTCTTTCATGGCCTTCAGCCAGAGCTTCTGCTTAAGAGCCTCTTCTGTACTTATGGGTTCAGAGTCTACTAACATGGCACACTGAATAACTTCTCCTTCAGAGTCTACTTCAGTGTCTTGCAGCATGTCAAATTCTGCATATCTTCTGGGGATGTTTCTGATTCTTTGTGGTCTCTGAACTTGTTCAGAGTCTTGAGCTCCAGAGTTTCTAGCTTCAGATGGTTGACTTCCTCCAGAGCTTTGACCATCTTCAGGGGCTGGCATATTTCCAGAGTCTGAATTGCCACCAGAATCTGGATTACCATCAGAGTCTGGGTCATCAGAGTCTGGATCATCAGAGTCACCTTCATCTTCTGAGTCTTCTCCAGAGTCAGAATCACTATCAGAATCAGAATCAATGTCAGAGTTTACTCCAACTTCAGAAATTCTTAACTCTGACCTTTCTTCAGAAGTTCTAACATCAGAATCAGATTGAGACTTATCCCAATTCCAAACTTCTGATTCCTTCACAATCACATCTCTGCTGAATTCAATTTTATTGGTTTCTGGACAATAGAGCTTGTATGCACCTGTACTGTGGTACCCTATCAGAATCATCACTTTGCTTCTATCACTTTGCCTATCTCCAGTCCACTTCTGTATTGGAACTATTTCCTTCAACTTCTTCGTAGGACATCGGTTGAGTACATACGTTGCAGTGGCAACAGCTTCTCCCCAGAGCTTCTGAGGAAGCTTCTTCTCCTTTAGCATGCTTCTCACCATATCAAGCAAAGTGCGGTTTCTTCTTTCAGCAAGACCATTGTGTTGAGGGGTATAAGGAGCAGTAACCTCATGCTCAATTCCATTCTCCTCACAGAACTTCTGGAACTCTTTGGAGTTATACTCACCTCCACCGTCAGTTCTAAGAATCTTCAACTTCTGACCACTCTGATTCTCAGCCTTCATTCTGAACTTCTTGAATTCATCAAACACCTCGTGTTTAAACTTAATAAGGGATACCCATGTCATTCTTGTGAATTCATCAACAAATAACACAAAGTATTTATTCCCTCCAATCGATGCTACTGGAAATGGACCACACACATCAGAATGTACAACTCCCAAGGCATGTTTTGCTCTTGGAGCAGTTTCTGACGCAAATGGCAATCGTGGTTGTTTTCCTTCCATGCAAACTTTGCATGACTTTTCAGGCTTCTTAATTGCAGGAATTCCATGTACCAACTTCTTTGAATTCAAATGTTTTAAGCTTCTGAAATTCAAATGACCAAATCTTCTGTGCCACAGCTCACTCTCCTTCTCAGCACTTGTTGCACTAAGACATTCTGAGTCTGCAGTTCTAACATTCACCTTGAATGTTCTATTCCTTCCCTGTTCTGACTCCATAATCAACTTCTGATTGCAGTCATACAGCTTCAGAAGATTGTCCTTCATGGTAACTGAAAAATCTTTCTCAATTAATTGTCCCACACTCATCAGATTGCTTCTGATGCCAGGTACATACCACACGTTCTGAATCAATGCTGTTTTCCCATTGTTCAGAATCACTCTGACATTTCCCATACCTTCTGAATTAAGATATTTGTCATCAGCACATCTGATCTTTGTCCTCTTTTCAGAGTCAAAGTCAACCAGCCATTTCTTGTTTCCAGTAAGATGATTTGAACAGCCAGTGTCCATATACCACCAGTCTATCAGATCCATATCATCAGATTCAGAGGCCATCAATAGCACAGATTCGTCATCAGAACTTCTGGCTATATTTGCTTCTTCTGATTTTCTCTCCTTGTTTGACCAACAGTCTCTAGCAAAATGACCAAATTTCTTACAGCAATAACATTGGATTTTCTTCTTGTCATACTTCTCTTTTCCCTTCTGAGCATTCTTTTGTCTATCAGAGGTTGAGCTTTCTGACTTCTGACCATCATCAGATCTTCTCCTGGCTTCTGACTGCTTCTGATACCTCCTATCAGAAGTTGCTTTCAGAGCCTGCTGCTCTACTTCCCTTTCAGAAGTTCTCTCAGTTAAACGCAACTCTTGCGCTTCTAGACTGCTCTACAGCTCTTCAATTCTCATAGTGCTCAGATCTTTGGAATGTTCTATTGCTACCATAATGTAATCAAATTGACAGGTAAGGGATCTCAATACCTTCTCCATGATTGTTTCTTCAGAAAGAGTTTCTCCACACGCTTTCATCTCATTAGTGATTAGAATCACTCTGGAGATGTATTCAGAAACTTTCTCATTATTCTTCATGTTGAGATTCTCATATTGCTTTCTCAAGGACTGAAGCTTCACCTTCTTCACTGATGCGTCACCACCATAACATCTAACCAGTGTGTCCCACGCAGCCTTTGCTGTCGTTGAATCTGTAATCTTCTCAAACACATTTACATCAACACATTGATGAATGAAGAACAATGCTTTCTGATCCTTCTTCCTTACTTCCTTCTGCGCGTTTTTCTGTTCATCCGTCGCATCTGCTGCTACCGGAACATAACCATCAGTGACAAGATCTAGAACATCTTGAGCATCGAACAGTACACGCATTTGGATCATCCAACAATTCCAGTTTTTACCGTCAAATACTGGAAGTTTGGTGTAACACCTCAAAATTTGCCCTCCTCTCTTGGGACTAGCATTAACATATTTGCATTTCATTTTAGGACATTAGGCATCTCATATTGCATAGCATGTGGTTACATAAGTGCAAGCCATCTTCCCAAGTCTTGATCAGGAGATGAGGAAGTTCAAAGGTGCAAGCCTAGGGTTTATTGATTGATCATGGGCCATCTGAGGATTGAGCTGTGAATTAGGGTTTTGTGACTCCCAAGGGTATTGGTCTTCATGTTGATTGAATCGATACATCATCATCACCATGGTTGGATGTCATCAGGAGATTGAAGAAGATTCCTTGAGATTAGGGTTTTGACCACTGGTCAATCCTAATCAGTTGTATTGGGCCAATCAGGGTTTAATCAGGAGATGGTGTTTGAGATGGAGATGAGGATCATTTTGTGATTATATGGTGATTATTGAGGCTAGGGTGTCACCCTTGAGCCATTTCAGTTGGAGATTGGGGCTTAAATTGATCAATGCATTGCCAAATTCATCTATCAGATGCAAAGTCAACTGTGGTCAACTGTGCTTGATCTGATGGATGTGGAGGTGGAAATGAGTTGGATACACTTCATTCATGTTGGAACAAGTGATATTTGACATCTCAAAGCTTAAGAATGAAGAAAATCAAGTCAGGACAAAAACTGCCAAAAATAGCAACTGACTTGTAATAGAAGTTTCCAAAAGTGGAAAGTTTTTGACCTCGAAAACAGAAGTCCAAGGAAGCTTCAAATGAAAAATTGTTCAACATGACAGATGTAGGTCTTGTTCTCGCCTTTCCAAAAAGTCCAAGAACTTGAAAATCCAATGTACGGTTTGCAAAATATGGCTCAGTGAATTTCAGAAAAGATCCGTAATCAGGAGGCCATAACTACCACATACTTTGTCCAAATTGCAAGTTCTTTATATGCACAAACTCCATTTGACATGTACTTTGAGGGTGCATCATTGGATTTGTTCAAAAATGGCCAAGGCAAAAAGTCACTTTTCAACTGGACAGCTGAATTGGACCAGGGGCAAAATTGTCCAAAAGTCAAAATATTGGGAATTTTTGAATGGGACTTTTTCCAACACCTCAGGAATGGCATTTTAAGTGTGTTTGAATATTCATTTCATGGTTAATGCACAAGGTTTGAGTTTTGTCTTGAAAAATGGAAATGACAAAAATGGACATTTTGCAAATACATGGTGAGTTTGAGAAATACATGACCAATTGCAATGGGAATTGTTTCTACACTTCACATATGGTGTTTTGGACATGTTGGAACCAATTGTGAGCTGGCATGTGCTGTCATTGTGTATTGACCAATTTGCCCTCATTTGCAAAAATTACCATTTCACTTAATTATGCCAAATGCTAATTACATGATTAGTGGAGGATTAAGCCAACATATATATTCCAAATCATTTGCTAATCATAACAGAAAATCACATTCTCCAAAGCTAGATCTAGAACTCTTCCAATTCTCTCAAACCTTCAAGAACACACCAATCTTCAATTTCACTTTTCTTCCTCATTCTTCAACCAAAATTGGAGATTCTTGTTGCATTCGATCACAAACCTCATCCTCACCATCTGTTTTGCAAAATTAAGAGGAGTTAGGTGCTGCATCGTGACTGTTGCTAATGCCTTCATCCATGGTGATTTCGGATTGCGAGCTGTAGGAGCGAAATTGAAGGGACCTGAGCATCACATCACCGTGCCTGGAGCTTCTTCTACTGCTGTTTGAAGAAAAGAAGCGCAAAAGACCTCTCAATCACGACTGCCATTACAGGTTTGAGCAATTTTCGAGTTTCATGTTTTGCTCGATGTGCATATGCGTTTTATAGAGCTTGCTATGTAGATCGTCGTGATAGTTTTGGAATTGCGAATGGAGGACTGTGTAGGGAGATATTCGGATTCGAATTTTGGATGTGAAACCCTAGATCGAGTGATTCGTTTGATTTAGGAAGAGTTGAGAGAAATAGAGTTCATAGTTGTAATCCTCTTGTTGAGACGGTTCGAATGGTACCGGCCATGTCCATTTTCGTTAGCATTTGATGTTCTTCATGATTTTGAAAATTCTGGAAAATCTCTTACTGAAAACGATGAGGAAGATGATGTTTGATCCAAATTGTCATTTGAATTTTCAAATTTGCTGTTTCCCGCCGCGCAAAAAAAATTACCATAATGCCACTGAAATTTCATTTTTGTTAATTTAAGTTAATTCATTTTAATTCTTAAAAAATTCACTAACACCTTAAAAATTCATAAAAAATAGTAAAAAAATCCAAAAAAATATGGAAATTTTTTCTATAGCTTCCTTGGTGAGTGTAGGTTTTTTTTGACCTATTGGTCAAAGTTGTGCTTGGGGAATATTTTATTTGACCTAGGGTTTTCCGATGTATGTCCATTTTTGATACATTTTTGCAATTTGATCATGAAATACTCATATCATAAAATAAATTCTTGAAAATTTTTGTGGTGGTTCTTGACTCTTTGAGGATTATTTATATGTAAATTTCGTGAATTTTGGATACCTGGTTAGAGAGCAGCAAATTCTGGAACTTAGGTGTGACAATTTGTGTCACACCTCATTATGTCGACTTGCAGGATTTTTTTGAGTGACCTATACATGTTGAAATAAAATGAAATTTTGCATGATGATTGGTTGGCATGTTGGGATGTTGTATGAATTTTTGTAGAATTTTTCACTGCATTTTCTATTTGATCATGATTTTTCATTTCTGGAGATCATTTGTGCAAGCTCATATGACATAGGTTTGTAATTTTGATGTGAAATCCTCATATGGTATTGTATGGCCATGAAATTTGATATGCATGAACTAGACACATGTTAGGACCTCCTTGTTTTGGTCTCATCCATTTCTTTTTAGTTTCCAATGAGATATGAATTTTTGAAGTGGATGTATGCATTGATGGTGTGAATTGGAGCATGAAATTGTGTCTGTTTTTGTTGATTTTCATTGACATGGTTCCATTTGCCCAATTGAGCTCAAATTTGACATGGTAGACCTTGATTGACCCCTGTTTAGGTGTATTTAATTTGAGATTTTTTTGATGTGTTTTGGCATGGCTTTGAATGCAATACTTCTGTTTGTATATTTGGTGCTTCATTTGAACCAATATGGATTGTTTTGTGCATGAATTGAACTTGATGGATGATATAAACATGAGACCAATGATGTTTGCTCTTGTTTGATGTTAATTTGATGTTGGATGGTGGATACCTTGCTGTTTTAATTTTTTTCTTGCTTTTGGACCCTAGGCTTGGCCTAGTGGTCTAGTTGCTAATATTTGCTTGGTTTTTCAGGATCAAAAGCATAATGTACATGGAGAATGATCCAAATCCAATTTTGATTGATGTTGTGGATGTTTGTACACTAACATAACATTTTTTTGTAGGTGTTGGAGCTTGGGCTTAAGCCTTGAGCTTGCTTTGTGTTGTATTGTTTAAACTGTTTGATTGTTTGCCGTATAGTTTGTCTGATTGATTACTGATTGAGTTTGATTGTTTCCAGGTACTTTAGTTGCTCAGTTCCTTGTGAACTATTGCTTTGCTTTGCTTAAGCAACTTGCATTTGAGGTATAACCTTCTTACTTCATGTAGTCTGGAGACCCGGCTGTTACCGGGCCGGGCAAATTGTCTGAAGTCCTCCTTAAGAGGCAATGCTTGTGTATGTTTATTTTTCAAGCCCAAGCAGGAAAAGTCCTTCAAAGAAGGCAATTGGTGGAAGGTAGGGACAAGCAACCTGTCCCCCACTATTCAGTGAGTCTTCTCCTTGCTCCCATTACATGGTTGTAGCATTGAGATCAAAAGCCCAAGATCTTGTGCAGTGCACATTGTGTCAGAGTCATCGAGTATAGAAGGGTTCCCCTATTCTGGACCCATACTCATTTGTCAGCTCTCCCTGGTTAGGGATAAGAGCTGTGAGGTCTGATCCTCACTTCATCCTTTCATCTGCTTCACCTTAGCCTCGTAATGGCAAGGTTAAGAGCAAACACAGCCTGTACAGACGATTGCTTAGGCAGTCAAACCTGATTGATTGAGCCCCCTTGTTTGGCTATAGTGCGTGTTATGTGGATATCTGATTGACATGTTTGTTTGAGATACCTGTTCTCATTTGATGATATATGATTGTATGCTTGTGTGCTAGCTTCTTTCCTGGTTAGGTTAGTTTGCTTATGCAAGTAGGATAGAAAACCGAACTTAGGGTTAACGATGCATGACAACATTAGGCTCGAGTCTCAGCTCCCTAGTTGTGTATCTTTCCCCGGTTTCTGGTTAGCAATTTAGTCCCTTTCAGGGGAACTACATCGCCCTGATCCTCGTTCCAGACGAGGTATGTAGGCAGGGGGTCGTGCGAGACCTCTCCGGGCAAACTTTTTCCTTTTTGTTTGTTTGTTATCTGATTGTGTGTTTGGCTCGGATGCCGACGTAAGCCCAGTGATTGGCAGTCGGGCTCCACGTTTGCCCTTTTGAGTGCGTTTTGGTTCGGATGCCGACGTAATTCCATCCAGTGGTTGTCGGGCTCCATGTTTGCCACCCTTGCTTGTTTGTATGTTGTGTTGTTTGGCGTGCGTAAGCCGAACTACAGTGGCTCTGATTCTTGTTCCAGACAAGATATGTAGGCATAAGGTGCGATACCTTATCGAGCTCGTTCCTCTTAACCCCACCTGCGTTCCCTGTGTGTGTGTGTGATGTTTAGCAACCTTTTCTTTATTCTAGGACGTGGATCCCGTCGAGTACGACGGACGTGAGGGGTGCTAATACCTTCCCCTTGCGTAACCGACTCCCGAACCTTTTCTCTCTGGTCGCGAGACCATGTCTTTCCAGGTTTCTCTGAGCGTTTCCTTTCCCTATATTGGGATAAATAACGTTTAGTGGCGGCTCTGTGTGTTTTTATTTTTAGGCTCGCCGGTTGATTTTTCGCAGGATGCGACAGCTGGCGACTCTGCTGGGGACACGGATGTAGACCTATGCTGGTCCATCGTCCCTAAGCGAGTCCTTCCTAGCGTTTTAGGATTAGTTTAGGTTGCTTGTTGTGTGATTTATTGCATTTATTATTCTAACCTGTGTATATATTTGCATTAATGTCTGCATGCATCATATTATCATGTTGTTGCCGTCCTCTGTACAGGTGGTTCCTCTGTTTGGGGGTGGGAGTCAGTTGAGGTAAAAGGTCCAATACCCAGACCATGAGTGAAAATCTAGGATGATTAGGAATAGAGTGATTCATGGGAAGCGGGTGGTATGGCGCCACTTAGCGGAACATTGACATCACGAGCAGTTCAGACCCTGGTGGGATATTATCGTTACATACTTCGGGTGTGTATATGATGGTATTCTGCGAAAGGTTATTTATGCTGCGTTTCTTTCGACTTTACCCTGGCCTAGATGACACCCGTGAGTGGGGAGGGAATGATCATTTTAACAGGTACAGATGGTGACTGTTGGTGATTGATGGTGACTCAGATGGTGACTAATGGTTCCGTGGATCCGAGTCATATTTATAAGTCGGATTTATGGCCGTTTATTTCCGAGACGCCGGAGTGCTGGCCGGTATTTATCGGTGGGGATCCGTTTATTTCAGGATTCCCCGGGCCGAGATATTTATCAGTGGGGATCCGTTTATTTCGGGTTCCCCGGGCCGATTCAGATAAGGGTGATGTGTCTACTCGGATATGGTTTGGTGATGATGGTGATGATGATGTATCTGTCTTCCGTTTATTTCGGAACCCGTGGGTCAGAATTGGGATTGTACATTCCTCAGATGGTTATGATCAGTTCAGAGCCCAGATTCAGTGCAAATGATCAGATGGCTTGGAGGATGGCAACGCATTGCATTCATTCATCAGCATCATTACATTTTGCATTAATTGCATCTAACCCATGTTTACCCATATGCAGGGACACTTTTGATCGAGATTCTGGTTGAGAGATTTCTGTTCAAATATGAGGACCGGTTTGAAAGACAATGTTGCCTACAGTTTCTTTGATCCAGAGATTGGTGTGCTCAAGGATATGATAGCATTGATTACTCCTGACCATGTGGGAATGTTTAGAGAGTCATACGGCGGTATTCTGAAGATGGTTTTCAGACTCACTGACTGCGACAGGAGCGCCATCCACACTCTTCTTCAGTTCTATGACCCTGGGTTGAGGTGTTTCGTTTTTCCAGACTATCTGTTGGGACCTCTGATGGAGGATTATGTCAGCATCCTGGGTATTCAGATCCGTGATCAGATTCCTTTCCATGTCACTAGGGCGGAGCCGGATGTCCTTGGGATTTCACGTGCTCTTTATTTGAGTCCGGAAATGGTCAAGGAAGGTTGGAAGGAGAAGGGAAAGTTACCTGGATTTCATTTGAGTTTCTTGGAGGCTAATGCCAAGGAACATGCTGCTGTGGGTAACTGGAAGGCGGTTTGTGCTCTGATTGCTGTGAGCATTTATGGGATTGTTTTGTTTCCTAATCAGAAGAATTTTGTGGACTATAATGCTATCAGATTGTTCATGCAGAAAAACCCTATTCCTACTCTGGTCGGGGATGTTTACTATTCAGTGCATAACAGGAATGAGAAGAGGCGTGGTGGCTTGATCAGATGTTGTTCCCAGTTGCTCTTCAAATGGTTCATGGGGTATTTGCCTTCTCGAGGTGCCTTCGTTCAGATGGATCCTAGTGTCAAGTGGTCCTTCAGGTTGATGGGTCTGCGGGCTGATGATATTTCTTGGACTCATAATGGTTTGGCTGACCGGGATCTTATATGCAGTTGTGGGAGTTTACCTAATGTGCCTTTGGTAGGAGTTCAGGGTTGCATTAATTACAACCCAATGCTTCTCAGGAGACAGATGGGGTTTGCTATAGAGGGTCCTCCTCTCGGGCAAGAGATTCAGGAGTCCTTCTATTTCCCGATTGATGGTAACCAGACTAAGCTGAGGCAGGTATTGGATGAGTGGCGTGACATTCAGAGGAAGGGTAAGGTTCCTTATGGGGAAGTTAACTGTCGGTATTTTCCACTATTCAAAGATTGGTTGCGAAAGAGGATTGAAGCTACATTTCTACCATTTCCTGGAGGTGATTCTGCGTGTCCTATGATTGAGGGTCCAAGTTCTTCTGTCAGCATGGAAGAATTCCTTGAGATGAAGAGGGCCAGAGACCAGTTACTTGCAGAGAAAGCGGAGTTGGAGAGAAGTGTTGCTCGTTTTCAGGCAGTTAATCAGGAGATCAAGGTAAAGATGGAAGAACAAGACAAGCGACATGCTCTGGAGACCAAGCGTTTTGAGATGGATACAGCCTACTATGGGAAGATCAGCCAAGCTTTAGCATCGTCCAACCGGGAGCACGACATCACTAAGGATAAGCTGTTCAGAGCATCAAAGGTGATAGAAGATGAGAAGAGGAGGCAAATCCTAGTCAGGGATCAGAGGGATGAGAGAGCCAGAGTCCTCGCTGCAGAGTGGGAGGCAGAGAAAGCAAAGATCAAGGCTGAGAGAGATCATTACATGGCAGAGAGAGACCATTACTTCAGGCAGATGAAGATTCATCAGAAGGAAGTTGGAAGACTACAGCAGGAGAATACCGAGCTCAGGTTCGCCGCAGAGTTCGCAAGGATGGAAGGCGAGATAGGGCCATCTGCGGGACCCTCATCCAGTTAGATCTTTCATTTGTGTTGGATTACCGTCAGGCTTGTTGACGGAATTCACTTGTCTGTATTTCTTTCCTATTCTGGAGGATTGTATCTGACCTTATCTGGTTGATGTATGACTATTGCACTGATTGTGCACTTTTGCTATGTGATGGTGATTTTTCATTCAGTGATTGGTTTTCAAGTTTTATTTGCTTTACCGTATGCACTTACACAAGCACACACATGGTTGGGGGTATTCTTGCTAAATCACATATCTCCGATCTGCACAACAAAATCAAACACTGCTAATCAGAATGTTAATGCCGGCTTATTATTTGTCTCAATGATGCCAGGGTCGAGAGACAAAGTGTCCTTCATGTGGATAGACACTGCATTCATGCATTAATCATAATAACTGTGCTTTATTTTGCAGGTGTTTGTTACTAACGTGTTTGTTTGTAACCAGGAATCATTGCTCGCGCTCGAAGAGTAGTACCCCTGCACTCAATTCGCCCTCACAGATATTACACAAGAAGAAACACTCCCAGACTCATGGAGCTTCCCAGTGCTGATATGCTGGAATTGAAGGAGAAAATGACCGAACTGATCAATATAATGCAAGGTTTTGCCATTGGTCAGAAGGCTCTCGCAGATAAAGTTGAGAAACTCGAGCGGGTTTCTGCTCAGAACAGTGGGGTCAACCTGGATGGAGTCTCCAACCAGGGGCAGGGATCTCGTGATGGTGGAAAGAGGACAACAGTTGGTCTGGTGAATAATGCTGGTGCTGCTGGTCAACCTGGGCCTAGTCAGAATATGAAAGACAACTTTGTGCCTCCGTTTTATGGTTTTGACGAAGATCAGGAGGAAGATAGAGAGGCTGACCAGTTCTCTATGCGAAATGAGCCTTTTGTGCCTTATGACATTCCTCCTCAGAACAAGGAAATCCAGCTGCTGGCTGAGAAGATAAAAGTGCTTGAAAGTTATGCCACGCCAGGGGTGGTTAACATGTCCAACATGGGATTGGTGGAGGGGATTGTCATTCCTCAGAAGTTCAAGGCGCCTGCGTTCGACAAATACAATGGCAGTTCTTGCCCGGAAACTCATCTCCAGGCATTTGTCCGCAAAATCTCGGCATACACCGCGGATCAAAAACTGTGGATGTACTTTTTCCAAGACAGCCTGTCTGGAGGCTCCTTGGAATGGTACACCAAGTTGAGATCGTCCGATATCAAAAGCTGGCAAGATTTGGGAGATGCTTTCTTTAAGCAATACCAATTTAATGCTGATATGGCTCCGAGTCGTACCCAGCTGCAGGGTATGTCTCAAAAGCATAACGAAGGATTCAAGGAGTATGCGCAGAGGTGGAGAGAACTGGCTGCAAGGGTGCAACCTCCTCTGGTAGACAGAGAGATGTCCGATTTGTTCATGGGGACCCTGCAGGGGCCGTTTGCAGAAAGAATGGTGGGTTGCCCTGTCACCAATTTCTCTGACATTGTGGTGGCAGGAGAAAGAATCGAAAGTTGGTTAAAGCTGGGCAAAATTCAGGGTGCGTCTTCTTCTTCTTCTGGTACGAAGAAACCATTCGGCAATAATGGTGGGCAGAGAAAGAAGGAAGGAGACACCAGCGCAGTGTACACGCAGCGCGGACCCGGTAGGGAACGTTACTTCCAGCATACCGCTGCGGTAACAATTCCTGCTGAGTCTCATTCAGCACAACCGCAACAGCAACAGCAACAGAGACAACAACCCTTTCAACAGAGACCACAAAGGGCTGGTTATCAAGTCCGGGGCAGAGCGCAGGACAGACAATTCGATAGGCCTCCGGTGACCTATGCCTTTTTGTTCAAAAAGTTGATGGATTTGGGCCTTGTGCAAACTAGAACTCTGGCACCTTTGAGACCTGATCAGAGGCCAGCCAGTTATGATGAGAATGCGAAATGTGAATTCCACTCAGGTGCGCCGGGGCATAATATTGAGAACTGTAAAGCTTTTAAGCACACAGTTCAGGATTTAGTGGATTCCAAGGCTATTAATTTTGCTCCATCCCCCAATGTCAATGCAAATCCCATGCCTGCGCATGGTCAGAGGGGGGTGAATGCCATCTTTGAGGAGAGCAGAGTGGGGCTGTTTGAGGTTGGTCAGCTGAAGACGCCTTTGATTGAGGTCAAAAGGCAGTTGTTGAGGAATGGGGTCTATCCGGGCTGCGGATCTGATTGTGCTGAGTGCACTATTTCTGCAAATGGTTGTGAGCTTCTGAGGAAGCATGTCCAGGGTCTGATGGACGCAGGGAATATTGTGATTGAGAAGGCTGAAGGAAAGAGTGAAGAGGTCTCCACCATAACTATTTTCTATGACCCGGTAGATTTGTCAAACCTGGTGGAGGAGGCTCCAGTTACCATCACGGTACCTGGGCCGATTCCCTATGACAAAGATGATGCCGTACCCTGGCATTATGGTGGGGAGGTATATTGTAATGGTGAGAGGTTGGAGGAACAATCTGCTAGTGAAACCACCGTGCTAAAGGTGGATAATGCCGGTCCCAGTGGTTTCACTCGCAGCGGTAGGTTGTTTGCTCCCGACGCATTGAGGAGGGGGGAGGAAGAAAAAGAGAAAAAAGAAAAGGCCGAGGCTTTAGCCAGGGCAAAGGGAAAGGCTGTGGTGGATAATGGTAGTACTCCTGTGATGACACCGGCGCCTGCGGGGTCGGATAACAAATTTGATGATGAAGCTGAGGAATTTCTGAGGATCATCAAGAAGTCAGAGTACAAGTTGGTTGATCACTTGCAGCAGACTCCTTCAAAAATCTCAATTCTGTCACTGCTGTTGAGTTCTGAGGGTCATAGGGAGGCTTTGTTGAAAATATTGAAGAAAGCTTATGTTCCTCAGGAGATCACAATCAACCAATTGGAGACGGTCGTATCCAACGTGCATGCTAGCCATGGGCTGGGCTTTACGGATATGGACCTGACAGTGGACGGCAGGAATCATAACCGGGCTCTACACATTGCAATGGAATGCAAAGGAGCCGTGCTTTCGCATGTGCTGGTTGATACCGGTTCCTCTTTGAATGTGTTGCCTAAGAAGGCCCTGGCAAAGCTTAATTGTGATGGGCTGATTTTGACCCCGACTGATTTAATTGTGCGGGCTTTTGATGGGTCAAAGCGAGCCGTATTCGGGGAGGTGGAGTTACCAGTAAAGATTGGCCCGGAGGTGTTTAAGTCAACCTTCTATGTTATGGACATCCAACCAGCTTACAGTTGCTTGTTGGGTCGCCCATGGATTCATGTTGCGGGAGCAGTTACGTCGACTTTGCACCAAAAGCTGAAATATGTTTGGGGAGGCCAGGTCGTTACTGTTTGCGGAGAGGAGGACATCTTTGTCAGCCACCTGTCTTCTTTCAAATATGTTGAGATGGACGGCGAAATATGGGAGACGCCTAGCCAGTCATTTGAAACTGTTAAGGTGGAGAATGCCCTGTTCGCCAAGCAAGAGGAAGAGAAACCGTCCATCGCTTCTTATAAGCAGGCTGCTGAGGTAGTCAAAAGCGGAGAGGCTCCAGGCTGGGGCAGAATAATGGAGGTCCCTGAGAAAAAAGACCGTTTTGGGGTTGGATATCAACCGGGCCGAGGCTTGGGACGAGGAAGAGGGGGTCGTACGTCTGTAACTTTCACGAGTGCCGGAATGCTGGATCCGGACCACATCTGCATGATGGGTGAAGATACTGACAGCGACTGTGACATGGACCGGTGGATAACGCCGTGCGAACCAGGGATGGAAATCCACAACTGGAAGGCCGAAGAAATCATCCGGGTCACTCTCCTCGAAGAGTAATATTTTTCTTGTTTTCTTTCTTATTTGCATGCAAACCATGCGTGTTGCCCGACACGTAATGGTCCATTGTAAGGGCCACCTCATGTTTAAATTTGCAGAATTTTGCATCATTAATAAAAGGATGTTTTTCAGTTAAAAGCGGTGTTCCCTGTTTTTCATTTATTTTTGCAGTTTAAAAATTAAAAACAAATAAAAATGGCAATGTTTTCATTTTTCTTTTTCGATTTCTCACACCGGTTCTAAAGCAGTGCATGAATCAACATTCATGCAGATGCGATTCCTCTCCGGATCTCATTGATAACAATCCTGTTACACCCTTGTATGACTTCGACAATCCAATCTATCTTGCTGAAGAAGAAGACGAAGAAGATTGTGAACTGCCAGGGGAATTAGCCAGATTGTTAAAACAAGAGGAGAAGGTCATTCAGCCGCATGAGGAACAGATTGAGGTTGTAAATCTGGGTACCGATGAGGTTAAGAAGGAGGTGAAAATCGGGGCTGCTTTGGAGGAGAGTGTCAAGAGCCGAATGGTGGCGTTGCTGAAAGAGTATGTCGACATCTTTGCCTGGTCTTATCAAGATATGCCAGGGTTGGATACCGATATCGTTGTGCACAAGCTACCGTTGAGAACAGATTGTCCTCCAGTGAAGCAGAAGTTGCGCAGAACTCGACCTGACATGGCGATGAAGATTAAAGAAGAAGTGCAGAAGCAGTGGGATGCTGGTTTCCTTGCTGTCACTAACTATCCGCCATGGGTTGCGAACATTGTGCCAGTCCCGAAGAAGGATGGGAAGGTGAGAATGTGTGTGGATTACCGAGATCTGAACAGAGCTAGTCCGAAGGATGATTTTCCACTACCTCACATTGACGTGTTGGTAGATAATACTGCTCAATTCTCGGTGTTTTCCTTCATGGATGGCTTTTCTGGCTATAATCAAATCAAAATGTCGCCAGATGATATGGAGAAAACAACGTTCATTACACCGTGGGGCACCTTTTGTTACAAGGTGATGCCATTCGGTCTCAAAAACGCCGGTGCTACTTATCAGAGAGCCATGGTGACTTTGTTTCATGATATGATTCATCATGAAATTGAATGCTATGTTGATGACATGATAGCAAAGTCCCAAACAGAAGAGGGGCATTTGGTAGATTTGACCAAGTTGTTCGACCGGCTGAGACAATTCAGACTGAGGTTGAATCCGAACAAGTGCACGTTCGGAGTGCGGTCCGGTAAATTGCTGGGGTTCATTGTAAGTGAGAAAGGAATCGAGGTTGATCCTGCAAAAGTAAAAGCGATAAAAGAAATGCCTGAACCGAGAACGGAGAAAGAGGTTCGTGGTTTCTTGGGTAGATTGAACTACATTTCACGGTTCATATCTCATCTAACAGCCACGTGTGAACCAATCTTTAAATTGTTGAGAAAAGACCAAACGGTCAGGTGGAATGATGATTGCCAAGCGGCATTTGAAAAGATCAAAGAGTATTTGCAGGAGCCTCCGATTCTGATGCCTCTTGTGGAGGGAAGACCGTTGATTCTGTACATGACAGTCCTCGAGGGGTCTATGGGGTGTGTATTGGGGCAGCATGACGAGTCTGGTCGAAAAGAGCATGCCATATACTACCTTAGCAAAAAGTTTACCGACTGTGAAACAAGATATTCACTGCTCGAGAAAACTTGCTGTGCTTTGGTCTGGGCTGCTCGCCGACTAAGGCAGTACATGCTGGTTCATACCACTTTATTGATTTCCAAGATGGATCCAATCAAGTACATTTTTGAGAAGCCAGCATTGACCGGACGGGTTGCGAGGTGGCAAATGATTTTGACAGAATATGATATACAGTACACCTCTCAGAAAGCGATCAAGGGGAGTGTATTGTCTGATTACCTCGCCCAGCAACCCATTGATGATTATCAACCGATGAAGTTTGAATTCCCTGATGAGGACATCATGTTTCTCAAATCGAAAGATTGCGAGGAACCGATCCCGGAGGAGGGGCCTGACCCTGAATCCGAATGGATTCTGATGTTTGATGGGGCCGTTAACGTGAACGGAAGCGGTGTTGGTGCTGTTTTGGTTACGCCGAAAGGATCCCATATTCCTTTTGCTGCCCGGCTAACATTTGAGTGTACCAACAACGTAGCTGAATATGAAGCTTGCATATTGGGTATTGAGGAGGCTATTGATTTGAGAATCAAGAACCTTGTGATATATGGAGATTCAGCTCTGGTGATAAATCAGGTTAACGGGAAATGGTATACGCATCAATCTCATTTGGTTCCGTATCGAGATTATACGAGGAGATTGTTGACGTTTTTCACCGAGGTGAAGTTGCATCATGTGCCTAGAGAGGAGAATCCTTTGGCAGATGCTTTGGCTACTCTGGCCGCCTTGATTAAGGTGCAGAGGTGGAATCAGTTCCCCCATGTTGAAGTGGGACGTCTGGATAGACCGGCTTATGTGTTTGCTGTTGATACGGCCTCTGATGATGAGAAACCGTGGTATTATGATATCAAGCGCTATCTAGAGACTCAAGAGTATCCTGAGGGAGCATCGAAGAAAGATAGAAAGACTCTGCGGAGGTTAGCCATGGTGTTCTACTTGAATAAGGATGGGGTTTTGTATAAGCGGAATTTTGATTGGGTCTTGCTCAGATGTGTTGATGATGCAGAAGCAAGCCAATTGATGAAAGAGGTTCATGAGGGATCGTTCGGTACCCATGCCAGTGGGAATGCAATGGTGAAGAAGCTGCTGAGAGCAGGTTATTATTGGATGACAATGGAGGCCCAATGTTTTAATTTCGTGCGGAAGTGTCATAAATGCCAGATTTATGCTGATAAGGTGCACGTGCCTCCAAATCCGTTGAGCTTAATGTCGTCTCCATGGCCGTTTGCTATGTGGGGCATTGATATGATTGGAAAGATAGAGCCTACGGCTTCGAATGGGCACAGATTCATATTAGTGGCTATTGATTACTTCACCAAGTGGGTAGAAGCAGCCTCTTATACGAATGTGACGAAGCAGGTTGTTGCTAGATTTCTCAAGAGAGACATCATTTGCCGATATGGAGTTCCCGAGAGAATCATTACTGATAATGGTTCTAACTTGAATAATAAGATGATGGCAGAGCTGTGTCGGGAATTCAAGATTGAGCATCACAATTCTTCTCCCTATCGTCCGAAGATGAATGGGGCGGTTGAGGCAGCCAACAAGAATATAAAGAAGATTGTGCAGAAAATGGTGGTAACCTACAAGGATTGGCATGAGATGTTGCCGTTCGCATTGCATGGGTATCGAACGTCGGTACGCACATCTACTGGGGCAACTCCTTTCTCGTTGGTATATGGGATGGAGGCTGTGTTACCTGTTGAGGTTCAGATTCCCTCTTTGAGAGTCCTGATGGACGTGAAATTGCAAGAGGCTGAATGGGTAAGGACCCGGTATGAGGAGTTGAGCCTGATTGAGGAAAAGAGGCTAGCAGCCATCTGTCATGGGCAGTTATACCAGCAACGGATGAAGCGTGCTTTTGACAAGAAAGTACGACCTCGGGTATATCACGTGGGTGATATGGTGCTGAAAAGGATCCTTCCTCCTCAAAACGATCGAAGGGGCAAATGGACACCGAATTATGAAGGTCCATTCGTGGTCAAGAAGGTTTTCTCTGGCGGAGCCTTGTTGTTAACGACCATGGATGGTGAGGATTTTCCATCCCCTGTGAATGCGGACGCAGTTAAAAAATACTTCGTATAAATTGACCCGCTGGACGAAAAGAATAAAATAGTCCAGGCAAAAATGGGCATCCCGGCGAACCAAAAAACAGAAAGAAAGGTTCGGGCAAAAATTAGGGATAAAAAGAAAAATGTACACCCGGCAAGTCGAAAACCTGGAAAGGCGACTTGGGCAAGAAAGGGTATCCCGGTGGACTGAAAACCCGAAAGGGCGGTCCAGGCAAAAGAGGGATTGAAACGAACAACTGCGTCTAGCATGATCGTTTGCGCTTTGGTTAAAGCATCATGGATAATACCCGGTAGGGATCAATCAGAATCGTCTTGTTCAGAAGGCAGAAAGCACGGAGAGTCTGAGGACATATGGGGTGTAACCGAGTTGGAACTCGATGAGATTACGGGTTTCACATTGCCATTAGGATAGATTTTTCCTTTTGAGCGCAATTACCTCTTTTCAGGAATTGCTTCCCTTTGTATTGCTCATTTGAGCCACACTTTTCCAATCAATAAAATGCATATTCAGTCAAATAATTTTGTTTTTGTTTTTCATTACCGCTTTGATTGCAAAAACATCCGATTATTTTGATAAAGAATCTTTGCATTTTAAGACATACAGGTTCCTTCCAATGCATGTTTATAAGATTGAATGCTGGAAATCTTATTTGGAAGGTTGAGTGACCCAAGTGTTGAAATCTTGACACGCCTGGGGCACGGTTTTATTTGACGATCTGTTTTGCAGGTACTGTTAGATATTCTTCACTCACTTGCAGGTTGTGATAGATCCCCAGAAAGTTTGCTCAGGGATAAACGAATGAAGAATAACGAAGACGTTGCGGCGTACGACGATCCTTGATGGTAATCAAGAAGACTCTTCAAAGTCGGAAGACTTGAAAGTATGTAGTTCCCCGCAGAGTTCGATCAGGGAAGAAGGAGGAACGACGAAGAGGCGACGAGAGACGTCCGACGACCCTTGAAATTAACCAAGAAGACTCTTCAAAGTCGGAAAAATTGAAATTTCTGTATAAATCCCAGGAGTACGTTTCTCGTCGAGCGCGGGGCGATTTGGAATACAAGATGATGGAGCAGAAAAGGTCCAGACGAGTCTGGGAACTCTCAAAAGTGGAAAGCCGATATGAGTATTGGAGGTAGACACCATGGTTCGACGAGTTGACGGGTGTTTTTATACCAACTTTTCTCATTTCCCAGCTAAGTCCCCAAGCAGAGTTATAGGATTAGCTCCCCAGCAGATTCAAGGTCTGTGAACTTCTCCAGCCGAGTCGGGATGGTTATCCCGGACAGGTTACAACGTTGTTTCCTCAGCAGCCAGGCCAGAAGGTTGCAGTTCCCCGAGTGGAGCGGGTTTCAATGACGTATATCTCCAACAGTGTTCATCCTACCAGAGGATTGAACAAGTTCCCGTAGCGGACGGATGTTTGCATCTCCAGCTGAGCTGATTCTACCTGTGGATTGCATGGGTCCTCCCCAGCGGAGTAGTTGTCGTTCCCCTAGCAGGGTCTGGATGGTATTCCCCCAGCAGGTTGAAGATTGCTCATTTCCCCAGCGGGAGTATCTGTGAGTTTTCCCGAAGTGGAGTTGGGGCGTGTATCCCCAGCGAGTCAAAGAGATTGGGGTATCCCCACAGAGCGCGATGATGGTTCTTCTTCCCCAGCAGGTCCTCGAGAGGGTTGGGTGCAAAGGAGGTATTCCCCAGCAAGGGTGCCTTATCCCTAGCAGCAGTGATTCCCCAGCATGGTGGAAATCGGAGCGTTGACGAGTCCCTCAGCAGAGTGTCTCGTATTCCCCAGAGGAGTCCCTTGAGGGGGATACTTTCTTTATGCATTCATCATGAAAAAATAAACATGGCATATTGCATAGAAAAATAAATAATCGCGTAGCATTTCCATAATTGTGGAGCATTACGCTGAAAAAATCAATCATTTATCATGGCAAGCATAAGCTAGTCTCAAGCCGTGGTTACCGTTTGAGAGGTGGTTTTGCCCAAAGGTGAAGAGGTGTTACTCCGAGGAGTTCAGCATCGTGATTGAATCAAAGGTATTTCCCCAGTGGTGCGATACTGGAGTAATTGTTTTCCGTCGAACAGAGATGGAAAGGTTATGCGATCAGCGCAATTCAAGCCGTGGTTACCGCTTGGAGTTTTGGTTTCGCTGGATGGTGAAGATGTTACTCCGAGGAGTTTAGCATCACGACGTCAGATCAACAATGTTCCCCAGTAGTGCGACATTGGAGGAGATGTTTCCGTCGGACAGAGATGGAGATAAAATCAGAAGACGTTGCGCGATCAACGCGATTTTCGGGGTTCAATCAAGAGAAGAGTATATACTGAGGTATCTTCTGGGGTTCAAATGGAGATGGAGTTGAAGATTATATCCGGGATGAGGTCCTCAGGATTATCTTCTGTTCATGTGTCACCGTAGACTCGGGCTGAGGCCAATGGGGGTCGTTATAGGTGTCTTCTGAGGAAGAGATACACATGTTACCTTCTTTATGAAGGTTTACCCTCTGACATGTCGCCCTCAGAGTGGTTTGGTGTTATTTCCGACGTTGCCAGCGGAATTATCACGAGAGATTGGAGAAAAGGAGATGCTGAGGCATTTTCTGGGGTTCAAATGGAGAAAAGGAAATGTGGATACATTTTCTGGAGACGGGGTTCAAATGGAGAAAAGGAGATGTTGCGACATTTTCTGGAGAACGGGGTTCATATTGGCGATCGCGAGTTATCGTCAGGCGACTGGGGTTCAAATTGGAGATCGGGGTTCATTATGTTGGCAAAAAGAGATGCTGAGGCATTTTCCGGGGTTCAAATGCAGAGATCTGAGGATCGTTTACGCAAAAGAAAATTTCGGGGTTCAAGAAAAGAATAGAGAAAAGAAGAGATGATAATCCCGCGTGGATGTGTGGTGATCAGACCATGGTTATCCCTGAGTTACCATTTATTTTGGTATCCAGGTCGACGTTCAAGAGTTTGTTTCTTCGCCGATGCTGGCAGACGCTGTTAATTATCATCCCATCAGAGTGCAAATTGTTCGTCTGTTCTTGGTATTCAATCACTCTTCATCCTGATCATCCGAAAGCCGAGGCTATTTCGTATCGACAGGTTCACAGTGGATTGAATAGGGGCAGCTGTAACACCTCAAAATTTGCCCTCCTCTCTTGGGACTAGCATTAACATATTTGCATTTCATTTTAGGACATTAGGCATCTCATATTGCATAGCATGTGGTTACATAAGTGCAAGCCATCTTCCCAAGTCTTGATCAGGAGATGAGGAAGTTCAAAGGTGCAAGCCTATGGTTTATTGATTGATCATGGGCCATCTGAGGATTGAGCTGTGAATTAGGGTTTTGTGACTCCCAAGGGTATTGGTCTTCATGTTGATTGAATCGATACATCATCATCACCATGGTTGGATGTCATCAGGAGATTGAAGAAGATTCCTTGAGATTAGGGTTTTGACCACTGGTCAATCCTAATCAGTTGTATTGGGCCAATCAGGGTTTAATCAGGAGATGGTGTTTGAGATGGAGATGAGGATCATTTTGTGATTATATGGTGATTATTGAGGCTAGGGTGTCACCCTTGAGCCATTTCAGTTGGAGATTGGGGCTTAAATTGATCAATGCATTGCCAAATTCATCTATCAGATGCAAAGTCAACTGTGGTCAACTGTGCTTGATCTGATGGATGTGGAGGTGGAAATGAGTTGGATACACTTCATTCATGTTGGAACAAGTGATATTTGACATCTCAAAGCTTAAGAATGAAGAAAATCAAGTCAGGACAAAAACTGCCAAAAATAGCAACTGACTTGTAATAGAAGTTTCCAAAAGTGGAAAGTTTTTGACCTCGAAAACAGAAGTCCAAGGAAGCTTCAAATGAAAAATTGTTCAACATGACAGATGTAGGTCTTGTTCTCGCCTTTCCAAAAAGTCCAAGAACTTGAAAATCCAATGTACGGTTTGCAAAATATGGCTCAGTGAATTTCAGAAAAGATCCGTAATCAGGAGGCCATAACTACCACATACTTTGTCCAAATTGCAAGTTCTTTATATGCACAAACTCCATTTGACATGTACTTTGAGGGTGCATCATTGGATTTGTTCAAAAATGGCCAAGGCAAAAAGTCACTTTTCAACTGGACAGCTGAATTGGACCAGGGGCAAAATTGTCCAAAAGTCAAAATATTGGGAATTTTTGAATGGGACTTTTTCCAACACCTCAGGAATGGCATTTTAAGTGTGTTTGAATATTCATTTCATGGTTAATGCACAAGGTTTGAGTTTTGTCTTGAAAAATGGAAATGACAAAAATGGACATTTTGCAAATACATGGTGAGTTTGAGAAATACATGACCAATTGCAATGGGAATTGTTTCTACACTTCACATATGGTGTTTTGGACATGTTGGAACCAATTGTGAGCTGGCATGTGCTGTCATTGTGTATTGACCAATTTGCCCTCATTTGCAAAAATTACCATTTCACTTAATTATGCCAAATGCTAATTACATAATTAGTGGAGGATTAAGCCAACATATATATTCCAAATCATTTGCTAATCATAACAGAAAATCACATTCTCCAAAGCTAGATCTAGAACTCTTCCAATTCTCTCAAACCTTCAAGAACACACCAATCTTCAATTTCACTTTTCTTCCTCATTCTTCAACCAAAATTGGAGATTCTTGTTGCATTCGATCACAAACCTCATCCTCACCATCTGTTTTGCAAAATTAAGAGGAGTTAGGTGCTGCATCGTGACTGTTGCTAATGCCTTCATCCATGGTGATTTCGGATTGCGAGCTGTAGGAGCGAAATTGAAGGGACCTGAGCATCACATCACCGTGCCTGGAGCTTCTTCTACTGCTGTTTGAAGAAAAGAAGCGCAAAAGACCTCTCAATCACGACTGCCATTACAGGTTTGAGCAATTTTCGAGTTTCATGTTTTGCTCGATGTGCATATGCGTTTTATAGAGCTTGCTATGTAGATCGTCGTGATAGTTTTGGAATTGCGAATGGAGGACTGTGTAGGGAGATATTCGGATTCGAATTTTGGATGTGAAACCCTAGATCGAGTGATTCGTTTGATTTAGGAAGAGTTGAGAGAAATAGAGTTCATAGTTGTAATCCTCTTGTTGAGACGGTTCGAATGGTACCGGCCATGTCCATTTTCGTTAGCATTTGATGTTCTTCATGATTTTGAAAATTCTGGAAAATCTCTTACTGAAAACGATGAGGAAGATGATGTTTGATCCAAATTGTCATTTGAATTTTCAAATTTGCTGTTTCCCGCCGCGCAAAAAAAATTACCATAATGCCACTGAAATTTCATTTTTGTTAATTTAAGTTAATTCATTTTAATTCTTAAAAAATTCACTAACACCTTAAAAATTCATAAAAAATAGTAAAAAAATCCAAAAAAATATGGAAATTTTTTCTATAGCTTCCTTGGTGAGTGTAGGTTTTTTTTGACCTATTGGTCAAAGTTGTGCTTGGGGAATATTTTATTTGACCTAGGGTTTTCCGATGTATGTCCATTTTTGATACATTTTTGCAATTTGATCATGAAATACTCATATCATAAAATAAATTCTTGAAAATTTTTGTGGTGGTTCTTGACTCTTTGAGGATTATTTATATGTAAATTTCGTGAATTTTGGATACCTGGTTAGAGAGCAGCAAATTCTGGAACTTAGGTGTGACAATTTGTGTCACACCTCATTATGTCGACTTGCAGGATTTTTTTGAGTGACCTATACATGTTGAAATAAAATGAAATTTTGCATGATGATTGGTTGGCATGTTGGGATGTTGTATGAATTTTTGTAGAATTTTTCACTGCATTTTCTATTTGATCATGATTTTTCATTTCTGGAGATCATTTGTGCAAGCTCATATGACATAGGTTTGTAATTTTGATGTGAAATCCTCATATGGTATTGTATGGCCATGAAATTTGATATGCATGAACTAGACACATGTTAGGACCTCCTTGTTTTGGTCTCATCCATTTATTTTTAGTTTCCAATGAGATATGAATTTTTGAAGTGGATGTATGCATTGATGGTGTGAATTGGAGCATGAAATTGTGTCTGTTTTTGTTGATTTTCATTGACATGGTTCCATTTGCCCAATTGAGCTCAAATTTGACATGGTAGACCTTGATTGACCCCTGTTTAGGTGTATTTAATTTGAGATTTTTTTGATGTGTTTTGGCATGGCTTTGAATGCAATACTTTTGTTTGTATATTTGGTGCTTCATTTGAACCAATATGGATTGTTTTGTGCATGAATTGAACTTGATGGATGATATAAACATGAGACCAATGATGTTTGCTCTTGTTTGATGTTAATTTGATGTTGGATGGTGGATACCTTGCTGTTTTAATTTTTTTCTTGCTTTTGGACCCTAGGCTTGGCCTAGTGGTCTAGTTGCTAATATTTGCTTGGTTTTTCAGGATCAAAAGCATAATGTACATGGAGAATGATCCAAATCCAATTTTGATTGATGTTGTGGATGTTTGTACACTAACATAACATTTTTTTGTAGGTGTTGGAGCTTGGGCTTAAGCCTTGAGCTTGCTTTGTGTTGTATTGTTTAAACTGTTTGATTGTTTGCCGTATAGTTTGTCTGATTGATTACTGATTGAGTTTGATTGTTTCCAGGTACTTTAGTTGCTCAGTTCCTTGTGAACTATTGCTTTGCTTTGCTTAAGCAACTTGCATTTGAGGTATAACCTTCTTACTTCATGTAGTCTGGAGACCCGGCTGTTACCGGGCCGGGCAAATTGTCTGAAGTCCTCCTTAAGAGGCAATGCTTGTGTATGTTTATTTTTCAAGCCCAAGCAGGAAAAGTCCTTCAAAGAAGGCAATTGGTGGAAGGTAGGGACAAGCAACCTGTCCCCCACTATTCAGTGAGTCTTCTCCTTGCTCCCATTACATGGTTGTAGCATTGAGATCAAAAGCCCAAGATCTTGTGCAGTGCACATTGTGTCAGAGTCATCGAGTATAGAAGGGTTCCCCTATTCTGGACCCATACTCATTTGTCAGCTCTCCCTGGTTAGGGATAAGAGCTGTGAGGTCTGATCCTCACTTCATCCTTTCATCTGCTTCACCTTAGCCTCGTAATGGCAAGGTTAAGAGCAAACACAGCCTGTACAGACGATTGCTTAGGCAGTCAAACCTGATTGATTGAGCCCCCTTGTTTGGCTATAGTGCGTGTTATGTGGATATCTGATTGACATGTTTGTTTGAGATACCTGTTCTCATTTGATGATATATGATTGTATGCTTGTGTGCTAGCTTCTTTCCTGGTTAGGTTAGTTTGCTTATGCAAGTAGGATAGAAAACCGAACTTAGGGTTAACGATGCATGACAACATTAGGCTCGAGTCTCAGCTCCCTAGTTGTGTATCTTTCCCCGGTTTCTGGTTAGCAATTTAGTCCCTTTCAGGGGAACTACATCGCCCTGATCCTCGTTCCAGACGAGGTATGTAGGCAGGGGGTCGTGCGAGACCTCTCCGGGCAAACTTTTTCCTTTTTGTTTGTTTGTTATCTGATTGTGTGTTTGGCTCGGATGCCGACGTAAGCCCAGTGATTGGCAGTCGGGCTCCACGTTTGCCCTTTTGAGTGCGTTTTGGTTCGGATGCCGACGTAATTCCATCCAGTGGTTGTCGGGCTCCATGTTTGCCACCCTTGCTTGTTTGTATGTTGTGTTGTTTGGCGTGCGTAAGCCGAACTACAGTGGCTCTGATTCTTGTTCCAGACAAGATATGTAGGCATAAGGTGCGATACCTTATCGAGCTCGTTCCTCTTAACCCCACCTGCGTTCCCTGTGTGTGTGTGTGATGTTTAGCAACCTTTTCTTTATTCTAGGACGTGGATCCCGTCGAGTACGACGGACGTGAGGGGTGCTAATACCTTCCCCTTGCGTAACCGACTCCCGAACCTTTTCTCTCTGGTCGCGAGACCATGTCTTTCCAGGTTTCTCTGAGCGTTTCCTTTCCCTATATTGGGATAAATAACGTTTAGTGGCGGCTCTGTGTGTTTTTATTTTTAGGCTCGCCGGTTGATTTTTCGCAGGATGCGACATTTGGTGTTCATGTTGCCGTTTCCGTTCATCTTTCTACCTTGCACAGTACACTCAGATTTCTCACACAGTGTTTCCTAACCCACAGAATTAAAATTCTGATCAGATTTTGTTCAAGATTCAACACGAATCTAAGAATCAAAATCAAACACACAAGACCTCACGTTCACTCGTGTTTCCCGTGTTTCCCAATGAATCTGAACCGGAGCTCTAGATACCAATTGTTGGTGCAAAGGTAGAATGAAAGATGAATATTCTATTAAGAGAATGACGACTACAAAACATGACAAAAGTTACAATGATTGTCACCTTATTTATAAGCTAAAACTAGGGTTACTAGAATAGGATAAAATACTGAAATACCCTCTAACAAACTTAGGGGCTAAGAAAATAATATAATTAATAAATATGAATTACTTCTAATACAATTGACTATTCTTAGTCTATTTATAGTCACTAACATACTAGTAACTAATTCTCACTAATAATCATTTTTCTATATCTCTAATAGTCCCCCGCAAGTTGGAAGGTTTTCGTAACACTTCCATCTTTAAGACTTCCAACTTGAAATGAGAAATACATCAAATCGAAAGAAAATACAATAGAAGTCAAAAATACATCGACCAAGATCAAAATCATAAAAGACAAAAACTTAACCATTAAATAGAAATCACAACTCAAGGCTTGGTCACTTAACAAAAGAATCAAAGCTTAACTATCATAAGGCAGAAGCACATAACAAAGCCAACAAAAGACACAGCTTAACCACCGAGCATAAACTATACCTCAAAGTATAACCACTTGGTAGAAGCACAACAATTGAATGTCAGAAAGTTCTAATGGCTACAAAGTGAAGCAACAATACTCGTTGTTCTAAAGATGACTTATCACATTAGAGGACCAACAATTCAACTAGAAAATAATCAAGTAGCATGGTTGACGAATAGAGAGTGAAGCAACAATATCAATGTTTTGCTCAAGATGAGATAGCACATCAAAAACCAACTAGTCAATCGGAAAACAACCAAATGCAACATTTACCAAAAGAGGGTAGCAAATAGGAGATCAAAGAACCCAAACCAGTCTTTGATCTTCACAATTAGGTACAGAGTAGTGGCAAGCAGAAAACAAGGCTAAATTCTAATACTTGCAAATTGCTCTAACATTAACAAAATGAGATTTTTTTTAAAATAACCATCTTTTTCAAAAAAATAATCGAAAATAACCAATAATTCAAAAAAAATACCAAAATAACCAGGTTTTATAGAGGATGCGTCAGATGAATTGGGCACCCACAATACATGAAGAGGAGGTGCCAATGCTATTGGTGCATGCATTGGGCTCCTCATGAGGAGGCGCCAATGCTCCTGGCGTCTAGGTGCATTTTGGATGGTGTATGCGCCAATTCATCTAGCGCATACACCCCTTGTATTTTTTGTTATTTTTTTTATATTTTTTTATATTTTTTTAATTTTTTTAATTTTTAATATTTAGTTTTGTTTATTTAATAAATAAAAAATAGTAATGAAATTTTTTTTTGATGATGTAATAATTGGTTACATTGGACTGACAATAAACTAATGACCGACCCGATTATAACGCCTCACCAATCCACATCCAGGTGCGTTAGTTTGTCTCCGATGTCTCCCACGATTTTCTTGAGGTGTTTGAGGTCTTTGTGTGCTGACCTGATCGAGCGATGGCTGGTGGGAAGGTCCGGCGGAAGTTCTAGCGGTATTTGACAGATGTGTCATCATTTGCTCCCAATATCCAGAGGGGCTCTGGCCAACGGCGCTTCCGTAATGGAGTTCGGTGCCCATGTCATCGTAGTTAGGTCGTTGAGGTTGGGTGAATTGAGGACGGTATAGTTGCCCAAATTGGGCCATTGAGTCATTTTAGAAACGAAGCAATGGTTCCTGGGGCATACTATAGTAAATAATGGTTGGGTGTTATGTTGATGGGATGTTTGGGTGGTCATTGGTGGGGGGATATGATGAAGTGACCCATATGAATCATCTGGGCTATAGACGGTTGTGGTTGTGGGGTTTGATTCTTAGTTTTGTGTTTGGGTGGGTGGTATGAATAGATTGCGATGTAACACCCCGAATATTTTGGATTAATTTAAATATTATTTTAATAAGATTATTGGAAGGAAAAAGGAATTATTAAATAATATTGGGAAATATTATTATTGATGTTATTTATTTTAATATTAATTAAATAAATAAAATAAATGGAATATGAAGAGTGGAAGGGTAAAAGTGGAATTGGATATAAGAGGCCAAAGTGAGAACTCAGAAGTTTTGTCACGTATTTTGCCTCAGAGTCAGAGAAAGAGAGGAACCGCTGAAGAGAAAGAGAAGGAAGAGGAAAAGGCCAAAGATTGCTCAGAGCTTCCTTCAATCCAAAGAGGTAAGGGGTCTGAACCTTATTAAATGATAATATGCGAGCAAATTCATGATATATGTTGGATTGTTGATGAATTTGGGGATTTTAGGGAGATTGGGAAAGTTGGGGTTTTGATGGAAATTCTCCGATCTGTGAGTCTGGTTGAGTTATAGGCATTATAATCGAAGTATGTTGTGTATATATGACTGTTAAATGTTGATATTGGGTTGTTAGCCGTGGGGTATGAATTATAGCGAGTAGAGAAGCAAAGCTGCGTTGGGTTCTGTAGCAGAGGGCTTCTGTTCGCGCGCGATTCGCGGCGCGAAGCCCAGTTCGCGGCGCGAACTGGGCAGAATCCAGAGGAGTTCTGGAACGCACCGTTCGCGGCGCGAACCCTGCTGCGCGGCGCGATTTGTGCTGTGCAGAAGTTGATGTCGGTGAGTTTTTGAGTGCGTTGAGTTGCGAGACTCTTAGTAAGTCGCTGTAATTGTATTATAACAATTAATAGTGATTATATGATGGTGTATGAGGTGTTTATGATGATGAGATGTTGAATTTACGTGTTTAGTTATAAATGTGTTATGTAACGATATGATATTGTTGTAATGTTGTTGTTGTTTTGTTGAGTTGTATGTCATGCTATTAATGATGATGATAACATGACTATATGATGCTGTTGTTGCTATGTTGATGATGATGCATGTTTGGTGTGCATGCATTCATGAAAGGCCGATGCCTAGTGATGAACGGACTGAGTTCCAATGATGATGTTGACTCCGGGCTTGTTGAGAGGCTTGGTTCCTTGCGGGGAACTCGGATTCTATGGTGGTGAATCTGGGAGTGGTGATCCTGTAGTGGTCACAAAATGGGTATACCGAGTCGTGTTGAGTCATGCATGGGTGTGTGCATTGCATTTGATATGTTGTTTTGCTGATGTTCATGAGTATGTTGATTATGATGATTATGATGAGCTGTGTTGGCATAGTGGAAATATATTATGTTTATATTTCTGTCGTTATATTATTATTTAATAATGTAATTCTCACCCCTTCTGCATGTGTTTATGTTCATCTATGATGAGCAATGTGCAGATAAAGAGGAGTAGCTATTGTTGAGGTTTGAAGAATAAGTGTAGAGTTATTCTACAGAGTCGAGTCAAATGCTCTGGTCATGTGACACCGGGATTATGGGATTCGATAGAGAATTGATTATTATTACGTTGTTTATGATGACTATTATGTTGAGATGTTTGTTGAGACGATAATGAAACATTATTATGAATTGTTATATGTTGAAAGATTATAATTGTGTTGTTGTCCGCTGCGAAGTTTTTATTTTAATAAATAATATGTTTTATGTTGTGATATGATAAAAGTGTTATGTTGTAAGAAATGTAAACTCTTCTACATGTTGTACTCTGATAATCTATTTAATTATGTCGTTTGGGGTAGAAGGGTGTTACATTAGTGGTATCAGAGCATGGTCAGTCCAGTCGAGTCATAATGTGATGTTTTCCCTGTTGGTCGATTAGTGTAAATGACACTGTCGATATTTAACGGTTGTGGTTGTGTTGTGTAGAGTATGGCTGGAGAAAATGACTGTGCGATTGCTGAGGCTTTGGCTGCTATAGCGCAGGCTATGCAGGCGCAGCAGAATCCGCCGGTCGACGAGTTTAAGAATTTGGGAAGGTTTCTGAAGAATAACCCTCCTACATTCAAAGGGCGCTATGATCCAGATGGTGCTCAGATTTGGCTGAGGGAAATTGAGAAGATCTTCCGGGTGATGACGTGTACTGAAGCACAGAAAGTGCAGTTTGGTACGCATATGTTATCTGAAGAGGCTGAAAACTGGTGGGATAACACTCGCCAGAGAATTTCAGTACCAGGTGCTGAGATGACTTGGGAAAGGTTCAAGGCGGTCTTTCTGGAGAAATATTTTCCTGCTGATGTGCGATGTAAGAAGGAGATGGAATTTCTAGAACTGAAACAGGGTAACATGTCTGTTGCTGATTACGCTTCGAAGTTTGAGGAGCTGGTGCAGTATTGTCCTCATTATAATGATGCTGGTGCTGAGGGATCCAAGTGTGTCAAGTTTGAGAACGGGTTGCGTCCCGAGATCAAACAAGGCATTGGTTACCAGGAGATTCGTAGGTTTCCTACACTGGTTAATAAGTGCAGGATATTTGATGAAGATAGCAAGGCTAGGACTGCTCATTACAAGAGTCTTAGTGAGAAGAAGAATAAGGATCGTGGTAGTCCTTATGCATCTCCGAATGGTAAAGGTAAGCAGAAAGTGGTAGATGAGAAGAAGCCAAGTGGGGGAGGATCTTCCATAGCTGGTAAATGTTTCAAGTGTGGCGAGCCAGGCCACCGTGCTGATAGCTGTACCAAGAGAGTGCTGAGATGTTTCCGATGCGGTCAGGCTGGTCATAGAGTTACTGAATGTAAGGATGTTGGTCCGACGTGTTTTAATTGTGGCGAGAAAGGCCATATCAGTTCGCAGTGCTCGAAACCGAAGAAGGCGGCTACTGCAGCTCATACTACTGGTAGGGTGTTTGCTCTGAGTGGGGCTGAAGCTCCTAAAGAAGATAATCTGATTAAAGGTACTTGCTTGATTAATAATGTTGAATTGCTTGCTATTGTTGACACTGGTGCTACTCATTCGTTCATTTCGTATGAGTGTGCGACCAGGATTGGTGTGATTATGTCGTCCCTAGGCGGAAGTATGGTGATAGATACTCCTGCTAATGGTTCTGTGAAGACTTCTGTTGTCTGTCGAGGTTGTCATTTGACGATCTTTGAGAGAGAGTTCGTGGTTGATTTGGTGTGCTTACCCTTGCACCAAATTGACATTATTCTGGGAATGAATTGGCTAGAATTCTATGGCGTGTTTATCAACTGCTATAGGAAGACGGTGCGGTTTTCTGAAGTTGGTGAGAATGATGAGGCAAGATTTCTATCTGCTAGGCAGGTGGGGGATTTTGTGAAAGATGAAGCTCAGGTATTCGCTTTATTTGCGTCTCTGCAAGCGGATAAGAAAGTAGTGAGTGTAGATTTGCCTGTTGTCTGTGAATTTCAGGATGTGTTTCCGGAGGATGTAAGTGATTTACCTCCAGAACGTGAAGTCGAATTTGCCATTGACTTAGTACCAGGTACGAGTCCAATGTCGATGTCTCCTTATAGAATGTCGGCAACTGAATTAGTTGAATTGAAGAAGCAACTTGAAGAATTGCTTGAGAAGAAGTTTGTGCGTCCAAGTGTTTCTCCTTGGGGTGCACCAGTATTGTTAGTGAAGAAGAAAGAAGGTACGATGAGGTTGTGTGTCGATTATCGGCAGTTGAATAAGGTGACTATCAAGAATCGGTATCCATTGCCGAGGATTGATGATTTGATGGACCAGTTGGTTGGAGCTCATGTTTTCAGTAAGATTGATTTGCGGTCGGGTTATCATCAGATCCGAGTGAAGTCAGGGGATATTGCGAAGACTGCTTTCCGTACGAGGTATGGTCATTATGAATACACTGTGATGCCGTTCGGTGTGTCTAATGCTCCAGGCGTGTTTATGGAGTATATGAATCGTATATTTCATCCGTACCTTGATAAGTTTGTTGTGGTGTTCATAGATGATATATTGATATATTCTAAGACGGAAGAAGAGCATGCAGGACATCTGAGAATTGTTTTGCAGGTGTTAAGAGAAAAGAAATTATATGCAAAGTTATCTAAATGTGAGTTCTGGTTGAAGGAAGTGAGTTTCCTTGGCCATGTGATTTCGAGTGGTGGGATTTCTGTTGATCCTGCTAAAGTTGGTGCTGTATTACAGTGGGAGACTCCGAAGTCTGCTACTGAGATACGCAGTTTTCTGGGGTTAGCTGGTTATTATCGCAGATTTATTGAGGGCTTCTCTAAGTTGGCATTGCCGTTGACGCAGTTGACTAAGAAGGGTCAAGTGTATGTGTGGGATGCAGCTTGTGAAGCGAGTTTTGTTGAGTTGAAGAGGCGGTTGACCAGTGCTCCAGTGTTGATCTTGCCTAATCCTGGTGAGTCCTTCGTTGTTTATTGTGATGCTTCTTTGATGGGTCTTGGTGGTGTTTTGATGCAGAATAGTAAAGTTGTAGCTTATGCTTCTAGACAGTTGAAAGTTCATGAGAGGAATTATCCTACGCATGACCTAGAACTTGCAGCTGTTGTATTTGTGTTGAAAATGTGGAGGCATTATTTGTATGGTTCCAGATTCGAAGTGTTCAGTGATCACAAGAGTCTGAAGTATCTGTTTGATCAGAAAGAGTTAAATATGAGGCAGAGAAGGTGGTTAGAATTACTGAAGGATTTTGACTTTGAATTGAGTTATCATCCCGGTAAGGCTAATGTAGTTGCAGATGCACTGAGTAGAAAGTCTCTACATATGTCTATGATGATGGTTCGGGAGCTTGAGTTAATTGAACAGTTCCGTGATATGAGTTTGGGTTGTGAAGTTTCCGCTGATAGCGTAAAGTTGGGCATGCTGAAGTTGACTAGTGGAATTCTGGAAGATATTCGGAATGGTCAGCAAGTTGATGTCGCTCTAGTTGATCATATTACTATGGTTAACCAGGGTAATGGTGGTAATTTTGAGATTGATGAGAATGGCATCCTACGATTTAAAGGTAGAGTTTGTGTTCCTGAGGTGTCGGAATTGAAAAAGAGTATTCTTGAAGAGGGCCATAGGAGTGGATTGAGTATCCATCCAGGTGCAACTAAAATGTATCAAGATTTGAAGAAATTGTTTTGGTGGGCTGGTATGAAAAGAGATGTTGCTAAGTTTGTGTATGCCTGTTTGACTTGTCAGAAGTCAAAGATTGAGCATCAGAAACCGGCAGGTATGATGCAACCTTTGAAGATTCCTGAATGGAAGTGGGATAGCATTTCCATGGATTTTGTGACGGGATTGCCGAGGACGGTGAAAGGTAATGATTCTATTTGGGTGATTGTGGATCGATTGACTAAGTCGGCGCATTTCTTGCCGATGAAGATTAATCACTCTTTAGAGAAGTTGGCAGAGTTATATATTGAGGAGATAGTGAGGCTGCATGGTATTCCATCCAGTATTGTGTCTGATAGAGATCCCAGATTTACTTCTAGATTTTGGGAAAGTTTGCAGAAAGCGTTGGGGACTAAGTTGAGGTTGAGTTCAGCTTATCATCCTCAGACTGACGGTCAGACTGAAAGAACTATCCAATCCTTGGAGGATTTGTTGAGAGCTTGTGTGTTGGAGCAGAGTGGTTTTTGGGATAGTTATTTGCCGTTGGTGGAGTTTACTTATAATAATAGTTTTCATGCTAGTATCGGTATGGCTCCATATGAAGCATTGTATGGTAGGAGGTGTAGAACTCCATTGTGTTGGTATGAGTCAGGTGAGAGTGTTGTACTCGGACCTGAGATTGTGCAGCAGACGACTGAAAGGGTTAAGATGATTCAGGAGAAGATGAAGATTTCTCAGAGTCGTCAGAAGAGTTATCATGATAAGAGGAGAAAGGCACTTGAGTTCCAAGAGGGAGATCATGTGTTCTTGAGAGTTACTCCGACGACAGGTGTGGGTAGAGCTTTAAAGTCTAGAAAGCTTACTCCGAGGTTCGTGGGTCCGTATCAGATTTTGGAGAGGGTTGGGGAAGTGGCGTATCGGATAGCTTTACCGCCGTCGCTTTCTAATCTGCATGATGTGTTTCATGTATCTCAGTTGAGAAAATATATTGCGGATCCTTCGCATGTTGTTCAGTTGGATGATATCCAGGTGAGAGATAATTTGACCGTTGAGGTGTTGCCAATTCGGATAGATGACCGAGAAGAGAAGACCCTGAGAGGTAAGAAGATTGCTCTAGTGAAAGTTGTTTGGGAAGGTCCAGCTGGTGAGAGCTTGACTTGGGAGCGTGAAGATCAGATGAAGGAGTCGTACCCGGCTCTATTTGCTTGAGGTATGTTTTCGAGGACGAAAACTTCTAAAGTGGGGGAGAGTTGTAACACCCCGAATATTTTGGATTAATTTAAATATTATTTTAATAAGATTATTGGAAGGAAAAAGGAATTATTAAATAATATTGGGAAATATTATTATTGATGTTATTTATTTTAATATTAATTAAATAAATAAAATAAATGGAATATGAAGAGTGGAAGGGTAAAAGTGGAATTGGATATAAGAGGCCAAAGTGAGAACTCAGAAGTTTTGTCACGTATTTTGCCTCAGAGTCAGAGAAAGAGAGGAACCGCTGAAGAGAAAGAGAAGGAAGAGGAAAAGGCCAAAGATTGCTCAGAGCTTCCTTCAATCCAAAGAGGTAAGGGGTCTGAACCTTATTAAATGATAATATGCGAGCAAATTCATGATATATGTTGGATTGTTGATGAATTTGGGGATTTTAGGGAGATTGGGAAAGTTGGGGTTTTGATGGAAATTCTCCGATCTGTGAGTCTAGTTGAGTTATAGGCATTATAATCGAAGTATGTTGTGTATATATGACTGTTAAATGTTGATATTGGGTTGTTAGCCGTGGGGTATGAATTATAGCGAGTAGAGAAGCAAAGCTGCGTTGGGTTCTGTAGCAGAGGGCTTCTGTTCGCGCGCGATTCGCGGCGCGAAGCCCAGTTCGCGGCGCGAACTGGGCAGAATCCAGAGGAGTTCTGGAACGCACCGTTCGCGGCGCGAACCCTGCTGCGCGGCGCGAACTGTGCTGTGCAGAAGTTGATGTCGGTGAGTTTTTGAGTGCGTTGAGTTGCGAGACTCTTAGTAAGTCGCTGTAATTGTATTATAACAATTAATAGTGATTATATGATGGTGTATGAGGTGTTTATGATGATGAGATGTTGAATTTACGTGTTTAGTTATAAATGTGTTATGTAACGATATGATATTGTTGTAATGTTGTTGTTGTTTTGTTGAGTTGTATGTCATGCTATTAATGATGATGATAACATGACTATATGATGCTGTTGTTGCTATGTTGATGATGATGCATGTTTGGTGTGCATGCATTCATGAAAGGCCGATGCCTAGTGATGAACGGACTGAGTTCCAATGATGATGTTGACTCCGGGCTTGTTGAGAGGCTTGGTTCCTTGCGGGGAACTCGGATTCTATGGTGGTGAATCTGGGAGTGGTGATCCTGTAGTGGTCACAAAATGGGTATACCGAGTCGTGTTGAGTCATGCATGGGTGTGTGCATTGCATTTGATATGTTGTTTTGCTGATGTTCATGAGTATGTTGATTATGATGATTATGATGAGCTGTGTTGGCATAGTGGAAATATATTATGTTTATATTTCTGTCGTTATATTATTATTTAATAATGTAATTCTCACCCCTTCTGCATGTGTTTATGTTCATCTATGATGAGCAATGTGCAGATAAAGAGGAGTAGCTATTGTTGAGGTTTGAAGAATAAGTGTAGAGTTATTCTACAGAGTCGAGTCAAATGCTCTGGTCATGTGACACCGGGATTATGGGATTCGATAGAGAATTGATTATTATTACGTTGTTTATGATGACTATTATGTTGAGATGTTTGTTGAGACGATAATGAAACATTATTATGAATTGTTATATGTTGAAAGATTATAATTGTGTTGTTGTCCGCTGCGAAGTTTTTATTTTAATAAATAATATGTTTTATGTTGTGATATGATAAAAGTGTTATGTTGTAAGAAATGTAAACTCTTCTACATGTTGTACTCTGATAATCTATTTAATTATGTCGTTTGGCCCTCTGGAGTGGTCCATAAAGGGACACCTTAGAGGGCGCTTTCTGGAAAAAGCGCCCTCTAAAGTTGTCAATGTAAAGTGTTTAGAGGGCGCTTTCAGGAAAAAGCGCCCTCTAAAGTTGTCAATGTAAAGTGTTTAGAGGGCGCTTTCAGGAAAAAGCGCCCTCTAAAGTTGTCAATGTAAAGTGTTTAGAGGGCGCTTTCTGGACAAAGCGCCCTCTAAAGTTGTCAATGTAAAGTGTTTAGAGGGCGCTTTCTGGACAAAGCGCCCTCTAAAGTGTTAGTTATTTTAAAAAAATTTGTTTGAAAAACAGTGGATATTTAATTGGTAACCTGTTGGCATGCTGCAAAAGTGTAAAATTCATATTGATTTCATCCTTTAATCCAATGTTATACACCATTAATCCATTGATATATACAACATGAATCCATTTATATACAACATTAATCCTCCATATATACAACATTAATATATGATTCTTTGATCAACAATATACAACAACATATTCATGATTTAGTAAAAGTACAACAACAATATACAACATATATACAACAACAGCATACAACAACAACATTCCATACATATATGTACAACAATATACAACCTAGCTATATGATTCTTTGATCAACAATGAATTGACACAATTCATCCTTCATTTCATCCAAATGAGCTCTTGAGTAAGATTTGTATTCCTCAAAGTACTACAATTAAGAGAATAAAACATATTCATGATTTAGTAACGAATTAGATGAAATATCTGACAGACATAATTAAATATACAAATACACACGAATATTTAGGGGAATTTCACTTACGCGTCACCCGATAACGAATCGAGATAATACACTATTAGTCTCGAAAGATCCATAGCAACCAACACCCAGTGACCACTGTATCCAAAAGCTGTCTAGTAGTTCTAACCAATACTAAACAAAATAACGCCCATCCACCCATGGTGGTAAACATGTTATGTATATCCAAAAGTTGTCTAGTAGTTCTATCGCACATCCATACAAAATAAGGCTCAACCAAAAAAACAGATGGCAGGATAAGTAGTATATCCAAAAAAGGCATGGTGAATAATAGCAAGTGTGCATAATAGGCAGGAGGAACTGCATACAAGATAACATTTTTGTTAAACTAAAGTTTTGTATAGCCTAAAACAAAAACAAGCAAAGGGAATCGAGTAACAAACCTATTGAGACAGATCGAGTACACCTCGCATAACTGAATGGAAAAAAATAGTATCAGAAGGCTTCTAAAATTAAATGAAAACAGTACAAGTTTAGGTAAAAATTAAATGACATAGCTAATATTACCTGAATTCCTGCATGGCTGTTAAGGTAAAAATCAAATTCCCTAGGGTGACAAATGCTGGTGTCTACCACGGTTCCTTTGACAATTTAGAACAACAAAATCAGCAAAAAGTGATAAATATGATCCTTGGACCATATGCTAAGCATCTCAACCTTTCTGTTATTGAAGCGGGATCTGAATAATACTTTGAATAAATATGATCCTTAAACCAAGGTATAAAACATCGATTGTGCTCTCGTACTATCCAATTTTCATTTCTATTGGGATTTAAACCTCGGAGAACATCCTTGTGAATTTCAACATACGGCTCAACCTCATTCTCATTGTGCAGAACATACAAATGCACTTGATCCCGTTCGACCCTTGATACTGCCACGATTTTATTTCCAATTAGATTTTTTCCTTCTTTCTTTTCGACAAGCTGAGACTTGGGGAGTCCGATTGACTGAACATTAGACAAATATTCAGTACAAAACTCAATCGCTTCTTCAACAATGTATCTTTCAACCATACAACCTTCTGGTCGACTTCGGTTCTTCACGTACCCTTTTAATATTTTCATATAACGTTCAACAGGGTACATCCATCTCATATAAGCTGGTCCACACAATTGTGTCTCTTTCACAAGATGAACAACTAGATGTACCATTATGTCAAAAAATGATGGGGGAAAAAACATTTCAAGCTCACACAAAGTAATAACGATTTCTTTTTGCAACATTGGTAAGATCGCAGGATTGATCACCTTACTGCAAATTGACTTGAAGAAAGAACACAACTTAGTTATAGAGCTTCTTACTTTTTCTGGAAGAATAGAACGTATACCTATTGGGAGAAAATGTTCCATTATAACATGGCAATCATGGGTCTTTAAACTCTTTAACTTGAGGTCTTTCATAGACACAAGTCTTCTAATATCTGAAGAGTACCCTTCTGGAACTTTAACTTCACTTAGAAACTTACACAATGTTTTTTTCTCCTTTCTAGATAGAGTATAAGCAGCAGGAGGTAGATATGTTCGTTTTCCTTTCTTCAAGGGTCCTAATTCAGTTCTTATTCCCATCGCTATCAAGTCCTTTCTTGCCTTAAGGCCATCCTTAGACTTTCCTTGTATATTGAGTAACGTGCCAATAACACTTTCAAATACATTTTTTTCAATATGCATAACATCAAGAAAATGTCTCACATACAAGGACTTCCAATACGGCAATTCAAAAAAAACTGACCTCTTCTTCCACCCACTTTTGACAAGTGTGTGGGCAAAAGGCTTGCCAAACTGAGTATCCAAATCTTTCACCTTTTCAAAAATTTGATCACCCGTCAATATAGGTGGAGCTCTGCCTTGTTCTGTCTCTCCATTGAACGCCTTTCTCCATCCACGGTAGTGATGATTTGAATTTAAGAATCTCCGATGACCGAGAAAGACATTCTTCTGACCAAACTCCAAGCGCTTCCAATCTGTTTTATCTTCACAAATAGGACACGCACATTGACCTTTTATGCTATACCCTGATAGATTTCCGTATGCTGGAAAATCATTAATTGTGCCAAACAACATCGCCCTCAAGTTGAAACTTTCTTTCCTATATCCATCATAAACCTCCACACCGGTCTCCCACAAAATCTTTAAATCTTCGATTAAGGGCTTCAAGTACACGTCTATGTCATTCCCTGGTTGTTTAGGTCCAGAAATCAACATAGACAACATCATGTACTTACGCTTCATACATAGCCATTGAGGTAGGTTATAAATCATAATAATCACAGGCCATGTACTGTGTGAGATACTCTGGATACCGTGTGGGTTCATTCCATCAGTAGATAATGCCAAGCGAAGGTTTCTTGATTCTTCTCCAAATTCAGGATAATCATTATCAATTTTCAACCACTGTGGTGAATCTGCCGGATGTCGATACTTTCCATCTATAATTCTTTCATCTGCATGCCAGGTCAAGTGTCTTGAATCGGTTTCACTACGAAACATGCGTCTAAATCTCGGAATAACAGGAAAATACCACAAGACTTTTGCTGGAGACAACTTGTTCTTATATCGCGAGACACCGCATTTAGGACACTCATTTAACGATGCATACTCATTTCGAAACAAAACGCAATCGTTTGGACATGCATGTATCTTATCATAGCTCATGCCAATAGAGCACAACATCTTTTTGGTCTCATATGTTCGATTGGGAAGAACATTATCCTCAGGAAGCATATCTTTCAAAAGGGCTTATAACTCTGTGAAACTTTTATCCGACCACCCATTGCCCGTCTTTAAGTTGTACAACTTTAATACCGCAGACAATCTTGTGAATTTAGTGCAACCATCATACAAAGGTTTCTCTGCATCACTTACCAACCTCTCAAACATTTCGGGACAATCCTTAAGATCTCCTTCAAGTGCTTCTGCAATCTCTTCAACTCGATCACAATCGTATGTATCTGTGCCACTATAGTTTGAGGCATAGGTCGTACTATCCCCCGGTTCAACATTCTCGTTACTTTTCTCACCATGCAAATTCCAACATGTATAACTTCGATCAATTCCATGCCTCATTAGATGCGATGTCAACTGAACTGCGTCAACCCGTTTCCCATAACAACAACCCAAGCAAGGACATATCATTCTACTGGGGTCTTCGGCGTGCGCAACGGCAAACTTAACGAATTCTAATACCCCATTCTCGTACTCTCTCGACAATCGATTGGAAGACATCCATGTATTATCCATTACTAATTAGAATAAACAAAAAACAATTTCAGAAGAGTTCAAACACATTCGGACCTAGGTTTCTAATGATACTGGTGTTGACACAAAATCATATGTTCATAGGTCGTATAACTCTAACTACTGGGTAATATAGTCCCATTGCATGTGTAACACCCTTCTAAAATACCCCAGATGTTTAATAATAAAACAACAACAATTAAATCATACATATCAGAGTAATCATGCATCTCAAGGGTGTCACATAACAACTTCTTCACAAAAGTCAACATAAAATCAGTCATGCTCAATTTTATTCAACATAAAACTTCTTTAACAATACGCAGCGGATAAAATATTTCAACATCTGTAATTCATCAAAATTAACATTTATTCAACAATTCAAACATCCCGTCCCGATGTTACATCTATCAGAGCATGACCCTCTAACCACACTAGACTTCAAGCACTAGCTTCTATTCGACTCACTGCTCGTTACCTGAAAAATATAGCTGTAAGGGTGAGTTCCTCAATCGATATAACAAATATTATAATTTATCATGTTATGTTAAGTAATTCTACACGTTAAATCACCCTAATTATATCCTGCAGTCATTTACGGCATATCAACTAAAATATCGTGCTCAATCACAACGTCAATACAACTCCATAACAACATACAATGCAACTCAATAACAACATAAAATGCAACTCAATGAGACTCGACTCTTCATGCATGTGGTACCATTTGGAGTAAAACTCCCAACTTAAAATCATTGCCAGTTTAGTGGGCATCAAGGCATAAGCCTTCAACTTTCAACTTAAAATTTTGCCAATCCAGGCCAACGTGGTGTGAGCAAAAGCCCCATAATTTTTGCCAATCCAGGCCAACGTGGTGTGAGCAAAAGCCCCGACTTAATGCATATGAATGTATATGACATGTACGACTTGCGACTTCAACAACATAATAACAACAGCAACACAACAGCTTTTCAACAAAACAACTTAAATCAACTTTGGCTCATCAGCCTACAACTCAGTATTTTTTAACAAAGCAACTTAAAATCAACTTTGGCTCATCAGCCTACAACTCAGTATTTTTCAACACAACTTAAAATCAACTTTTCAACATAATTGCATCAACATTTCACAACACAAACCCAACAATTTTTATTCATCAATTTAACTGCAATAAGGCAACTACCAATTGCATTTACAACATAAAAAAATCAACTATTTTCCACACTGCAACAGTGTTATCAAGTTTCGCTGCTGACAAAAACCCATCATGCACGTCTACGAACAAAATTGAAGGCTTTGAGTCGACCGTAGGGGTCAGCTCAAAGTTCGCGGTCGGCGCAAAGGCTCTGCTCAACTGGAGGGAGTCGGCGCAAAGACCCCTTGCGTCGACGCATGGGGTCGACGCTTAACTCACGGGTCGGCGCCAAAATGCCTTGCGTCGACGCATGCAGTCGGCGCATGCCCCACGGGTCAGCGCACGCCGACCCTATGGTCGACCGCTCGCGCGCAGACTCAGATTTTTCTGAGTTATTCCAAGTTCCGTCAGCTTCACGCAGATCAGGTTTTCCGGCCGCTTCCGCATCTAAAACCCTTTCTAAGAAAACTAATTTGTCTTTAATTTAGTAGTGTCGAATCAAGTTTTTAATTGTGATCCGTGCTATAGTCTAACATTTACGACTCACACAACTATCAATTCAATTTGCAGTTTTTAACACGGTTTATCCAACGTCAATTTCAGCATATACAGTCCCAATTAGGGCTAAATCAACGGCTTATCACTACCCATGACATGTTAATCTATAATACCCATTAACCGACGATAAACCCCCCTTACCTGAGATAATCCGGCAATTCTCTAAGCTTTAGCTTTTCCGTTCCTCAACCGTGCTTTTCGGCTCTTTGCCCTTTTTCCTCTTCTCTGCAGCTTCTCTGAGTTTCACGTGAAATTTCTTTGTTAAGAATGAAACCCTTTTCTTTATTCCCACTTATATATATATTCCAATTATTATTATTCCAAAATAATAATAATAATAATAATAATAATAATCCAATTTATTTAATTAAATTAATAATTATATTATCAACTTAATTAAATAATTCTTTTTTCTTTATTTGGGGTGTTACAACTCTCCCCCACTAAAAGAGTTTTCGTCCTCGAAAACATACCTCAAGCAAATAACTCTGGATAGGACTCTTTCATCTGACTCTCCAGCTCCCAAGTCACATTGCCACCTGCTGGTCCTCCCCAAGCTACCTTCACTAAGGCAATCTCTTTACCCCGCAACTGCTTCAACTCCCGATCCTCGATCCTCATAGGCGATGTTTCAACAGTCAGGTTATCTCTCACCTGTACATCATCCACTTGGACTACATGCGACGGATCATGAATATACCTCCTCAACTGAGACACATGAAAAACCTCATGCAAATTCGCAAGTGACGGCGGTAAAGCGATACGATAGGCTACTTCTCCTATCCTCTCCAAAATCTGATAAGGACCAATAAATCGAGGTGTCAACTTCTTCGACTTCAAAGCCCGACCAACACCTGTTATCGGAGTAACACGAAGAAACACATGATCTCCCTCTTGAAACTCAAGTGACTTCCTCCTCTTGTCATGATAACTCTTCTGACGACTCTGAGCCATCCTCATCTTCTCCTGAATCATCTTAATCTTTTCTGTAGTCTGTTGAACAATTTCCGGTCCGACCACAGCACTCTCACCGGACTCACACCAACATAACGGTGTCCGACATCTCCTACCATACAAAGCTTCAAACGGCGCCATACCAATGCTCGAATGAAAACTATTGTTGTAGGTAAACTCAATCAACGGTAAATAACAATCCCAACCACCCCCTTTTTCCAAAACACAAGCTCTCAAAAGATCTTCTAATGACTGAATCGTCCTCTCAGTCTGACCGTCAGTCTGCGGATGATATGCAGAACTCAATCTCAGCTTAGTTCCCAAAGCTCTCTGCAAACCTCCCCAGAACTTCGATGTAAATCTAGGATCTCTGTCCGAAACAATACTCGACGGAATACCATGTAGACTTACAATCTTCTCAATATACAACTCAGCCAATTTCTCTAACGGATAATCCATTCTGATCGGAATGAAATGAGCCGACTTTGTCAATCTGTCAACAATCACCCAAATGGCTTCAAAATTCTTACTTGTCCTCGGTAAACCAGAAACAAAATCCATACTGATACTATCCCACTTCCACTCTGGAATAGCCAACGGTTGCATTAGCCCAGACGGCTTCTGATGCTCAATCTTTGACTTCTGACAAGTCAAACAAGAATAGACAAAACTCGCAATTTCTCTTTTCATTCCCGGCCACCAAAATAACTTCTTCAAATCATGATACATCTTCGTAGCTCCAGGATGAATACTCAGACCACTACGATGTCCTTCCTCAAGAATACTCTTCTTAAGCTCGGTAACATCCGGAATACACACCCGACTACCAAACTTCAAAATACCATTCTCATCAACTCTGAATTCGCCACCTTGACCTTGACTCACTAGAGTCAACTTATCAACCAAAAGCATATCAGATTTCTGACCCTCTCTGATCTCATCCAGAATACCACTTGTCAACTTCAACATTCCCAATTTAACACTATTGTGAGTACTCTCACACACCAAACTCAAGTCTCTAAACTGTTCAATTAAATCCAACTCCTTAACCATTAGCATAGACATATGCAATGATTTCCGACTCAACGCATCAGCCACTACATTTGCTTTACCCGGATGGTAATTCAAACCAAAGTCATAATCCTTCAGAAACTCTAACCATCTCCTCTGTCTCATATTCAGCTCTTTCTGATCAAACAAATACTTTAAACTTTTATGGTCACTGAAAACTTCAAATCTTGACCCATACAAGTAATGTCTCCATAACTTCAGAACAAACACCACAGCCGCCAACTCTAAATCGTGCGTCGGATAATTCCTCTCATGAATCCTCAGCTGTCTTGAAGCATAAGCTATAACCTGCTTATTCTGCATCAACACGCCACCCAAACCCAACAATGAAGCATCACAGTAAACTTCAAATGGTTCCGACGAACTCGGTAATGTCAGAATAGGAGCAGTAGTTAACCTTCTCTTTAACTCTTGGAACCCTTCTTCACATTTTGAGTCCCAAACAAATGCTTGCCCCTTTCTAGTCAACATCGTCAACGGTAACGCCAACTTAGAAAACCCTTCAATGAACTTCCTATAATAACCAGCCAAACCAAGAAAACTTCGAATCTCAGCAACAGACTTCGGGGCTTCCCACTTAGATACCGCTTCTATCTTAGAAGGATCAACAGCAACACCACCTCTTGAAATCACATGACCAAGAAAACTTACCTCTTCTAACCAAAATTCACACTTGGACAATTTAGCAAATAATTTCTTTTCTCGTAGAACTTCCAAAACCACTCTCAAATGCTCAGCATGCTCTTCTTCCGATTTCGAATACACCAAAATATCATCAATAAATACCACAACAAACTTGTCTAGATACCGATGGAAAATCCTATTCATATACTCCATAAATACTCCAGGCGCATTAGTCACACCAAAAGGCATTACAGAATACTCATAATGTCCATACCTTGTCCTGAAAGCAGTCTTCTGAATATCCTCAGTCTTCACACGTATCTGATGATACCCAGATCTCAAATCTATCTTGCTGAACACACTTGCACCAACCAACTGATCCATCAAATCATCAATCCTCGGCAAAGGATACCGATTCTTGATCGTCACTTTATTCAGTTGCCTGTAGTCCACACACAACCTCATAGTACCTTCTTTCTTCTTAACCAATAGCACTGGTGCACCCCACGGTGACACACTCGGACGAATAAATTTCTTATCCAACAGATCTTCCAACTGACTCTTCAATTCAGTTAACTCAACAGCAGACATACGGTACGGAGCCATCGATATCGGTCTAGTACCAGGTACCAAATCAATCGAGAACTCCACTTCACGCTCTGGCGGCAATTCATTCACTTCTTCCGGAAACACATCAGGAAAATCACACACCACAGCTAGATCGCAAATCATCAGTTTATCTTTAGCCTCCAAAGTCGCTAGCAGTATAAACAACTCTGCCCCATCAGCTACTTCCTCATCCACTTGTCTCGCTGATAGAAACAAACTCTTTCCTTCCTCACTCTCAGGAAATATCACAGTCTTATCAAAACAATTGATAGAAACTCGGTTAAACACCAACCAGTTCATACCCAGAATAACATCAATCTGCACTAGTGGAAGACACACTAGGTCCATCCCAAAGTCCCTACCAAAAATACTCAAAGGACAATTTAAACAAACCGAAGTAGTAGTCACTGAACCCTTCGCAGGAGTATCAATTACCATACTTCCAAACATCTCAGATATCTCTAACTTAAGTTTCACAGCACACTCCAAAGATATAAAGGAATGAGTCGCACCTGTGTCAATAATAGCTACAAGGGGAAAGCCATTAATATAACACGTACCTCGGATCAAACGATCATCTGCAGAAGTCTCAGAACCCGATAAAGCAAAGACCTTGCCTCCTGACTGATTCCCTTCCTTCGGCTTCTGACACTGACTTCCAATATGCCCTTCTTCTCCGCAATTAAAACAAATCACTTCCTTGTGCTTGCAATCAGCTATTTCATGGCCAATCTTACCACAGCGAAAACACCTCTTTACTTCAGCAGTGCATACATTACTCTTATGACCAGCCTGACCACACTTGAAGCAAACTATACCAGTAGGAGCACCTCCCCCACTAGCTCTCTGAGCCGGAGCAGCTCTTTGTCTCCCTTTTCCAGCCGGAACATCATATGGCTTGCCACGGTTTTGATGTTGCTTGCCTCTGCGATCACTGACAATCTTGTAATGAGCATTATTGTCTTCTTCCAATATCCTGCAGCTATCAACCAGTTCAGTGAAAATGCGTATCTTCTGATACCCAACAACCTTCTTAATTTCAGAGCGCAATCCATTTTCAAACTTGATGCACTTTGAAAATTCAGCACCAGCACCAGTGTAATGAGGATAAAATTTGGACAACTCCACAAATTTCGCAGCATAATCCGTGACAGACATGTTTCCTTGCTTCAGCTCAAGGAATTCAATCTCCTTCTTACCACGGACATCCTCTGGATAATACTTCCTCAGAAATTCCCTACGGAATACATCCCAAGTAACGACTTCACCTGCCGCGGTCAACCTCTCGTGAGTCTCTAGCCACCAGTCATCAGCTTCGACTGCTAGCATGTGAGTACCATACCGAACCTTCTGAGCTGGAGTACAATCCATAACACGGAAGATTCTCTCAATCTCTTTCAACCATCCCAAGGCTGCATCTGGATCATGCTTTCCTTTAAACACCGGCGGATTCTCTCTCTGAAAAGTCGCTAAGCTACGTGATCCAGCATCTCCACCAGCATTTGGCAAGTTCTGCACAGCTTGTGCCATTGCTTGCATTGCGGCAGCCATTGCAGCGTCATTCCTTCCAGCCATTTCAACTTCTCAATACAACACAACTTAAAGTTAGATTGGTAACAATACACAATTGTTAGACAAAACGACACGACAACTGGCCGGACGGACCGACCTGCTCTGATACCACTAATGTAACACCCTTCTAAAATACCCCAGATGTTTAATAATAAAACAACAACAATTAAATCATACATATCAGAGTAATCATGCATCTCAAGGGTGTCACATAACAACTTCTTCACAAAAGTCAACATAAAATCAGTCATGCTCAATTTTATTCAACATAAAACTTCTTTAACAATACGCAGCGGATAAAATATTTCAACATCTGTAATTCATCAAAATTAACATTTATTCAACAATTCAAACATCCCGTCCCGATGTTACATCTATCAGAGCATGACCCTCTAACCACACTAGACTTCAAGCACTAGCTTCTATTCGACTCACTGCTCGTTACCTGAAAAATATAGCTGTAAGGGTGAGTTCCTCAATCGATATAACAAATATTATAATTTATCATGTTATGTTAAGTAATTCTACACGTTAAATCACCCTAATTATATCCTGCAGTCATTTACGGCATATCAACTAAAATATCGTGCTCAATCACAACGTCAATACAACTCCATAACAACATACAATGCAACTCAATAACAACATAAAATGCAACTCAATGAGACTCGACTCTTCATGCATGTGGTACCATTTGGAGTAAAACTCCCAACTTAAAATCATTGCCAGTTTAGTGGGCATCAAGGCATAAGCCTTCAACTTTCAACTTAAAATTTTGCCAATCCAGGCCAACGTGGTGTGAGCAAAAGCCCCATAATTTTTGCCAATCCAGGCCAACGTGGTGTGAGCAAAAGCCCCGACTTAATGCATATGAATGTATATGACATGTACGACTTGCGACTTTAACAACATAATAACAACAGCAACACAACAGCTTTTCAACAAAACAACTTAAATCAACTTTGGCTCATCAGCCTACAACTCAGTATTTTTTAACAAAGCAACTTAAAATCAACTTTGGCTCATCAGCCTACAACTCAGTATTTTTCAACACAACTTAAAATCAACTTTTCAACATAATTGCATCAACATTTCACAACACAAACCCAACAATTTTTATTCATCAATTTAACTGCAATAAGGCAACTACCAATTGCATTTACAACATAAAAAAATCAACTATTTTCCACACTGCAACAGTGTTATCAAGTTTCGCTGCTGACAAAAACCCATCATGCACGTCTACGAACAAAATTGAAGGCTTTGAGTCGACCGTAGGGGTCAGCTCAAAGTTCGCGGTCGGCGCAAAGGCTCTGCTCAACTGGAGGGAGTCGGCGCAAAGACCCCTTGCGTCGACGCATGGGGTCGACGCTTAACTCACGGGTCGGCGCCAAAATGCCTTGCGTCGACGCATGCAGTCGGCGCATGCCCCACGGGTCAGCGCACGCCGACCCTATGGTCGACCGCTCGCGCGCAGACTCAGATTTTTCTGAGTTATTCCAAGTTCCGTCAGCTTCACGCAGATCAGGTTTTCCGGCCGCTTCCGCATCTAAAACCCTTTCTAAGAAAACTAATTTGTCTTTAATTTAGTAGTGTCGAATCAAGTTTTTAATTGTGATCCGTGCTATAGTCTAACATTTACGACTCACACAACTATCAATTCAATTTGCAGTTTTTAACACGGTTTATCCAACGTCAATTTCAGCATATACAGTCCCAATTAGGGCTAAATCAACGACTTATCACTACCCATGACATGTTAATCTATAATACCCATTAACCGACGATAAACCCCCCTTACCTGAGATAATCCGGCAATTCTCTAAGCTTTAGCTTTTCCGTTCCTCAACCGTGCTTTTCGGCTCTTTGCCCTTTTTCCTCTTCTCTGCAGCTTCTCTGAGTTTCACGTGAAATTTCTTTGTTAAGAATGAAACCCTTTTCTTTATTCCCACTTATATATATATTCCAATTATTATTATTCCAAAATAATAATAATAATAATAATAATAATAATAATCCAATTTATTTAATTAAATTAATAATTATATTATCAACTTAATTAAATAATTCTTTTTTCTTTATTTGGGGTGTTACAGCATGCACTATCATGGTCACTAAAAACCAACCGTCAATTTCCTATTGCATGCGCTATCATGGTCGAAACAAACGTAGAAGGAGGAAACGCGCAGTAATAATGTAAAACAGAAATTGGGCAAAGCTAAAACAAAGCAATAACATAAAACAGAAATTGGGAAAAGTGTGTACCTTTGATTGGTAGAAGGAGGAAACGCGCAGTAATAATGTAGATCTAACAGAGGTGGAAGAAAAACGCCTTAGAATCCTAACGTGAAAAAGAACGAAAATAACAGATAGTGAAATAACAAAACGCGCAATATGTTATAATTTTAATGTTTACTAAAGGGGACATTAGAGGGCGCTTGTGGAAAAAAAGCGCCCTCTAAAGGGGGCCTAAGAGGGCGCTTATGAAAGCGCTCTCTAAGGCTTTCCAGAAGCGCTTTATAAGCTGGAAATGCACATGGACTTATAACAACGCTTTATTAAAAGCGCCCTCTAAGGGTAACCTTAGAGGGCGCTTTCTAAAAAGTGTCATGTATTGTTGTCCCTCTATATCTCCTCCTTATTTTTTCGCTTCACCTTAGAGGGCGCTTGTGGAAAAAAAACGCCCTCTAAAGGGGGCCTAAGAGGGCGCTTATGAAAGCGCTCTCTAAGGCTTTCCAGAAGCGCTTTATAAGCTGGAAATGCACATGGACTTATAACAGCGCTTTATTAAAAGCGCCCTCTAAGGGTAACCTTAGAGGGCGCTTTCTAAAAAGCGCCATGTATTGTTGTCCCTCTATATCTCCTCCTTATTTTTTCGCTTCACCTTAGAGGGCGCTTGTGGAAAAAAAGCGCCCTCTAAAAAGGGCCTAAGAGGGCGCTTATGAAAGCGCTCTCTAAGGCTTTCCAGGAGCGCTTTATAAGCTGGAAATGCACATGGACTTATAACAGCGCTTTATTAAAAGCGCCCTCTAAGGGTAACCTTAGAGGGCGCTTTCTAAAAAGCGTCATGTATTGTTGTCCCTCTATCTCCTCCTTATTTTTTCGCTTCACCTTAGAGGGCGCTTTGTTACAAAAGCGCTCTCTAAAGTGCGCTGTCTATTGCTCCTTATTTTTCGCTTCACTTTAGAGAGCGCTTTTGTAGTAAAGCGCCCTCTAAGGTGCGCTGTCTATTCCAGTTTTTGGCGTAGTGTGTTTGGTTGTTGTGTGTATGTGTTAGGTTGATGTTGTGTGGTTAGTTGTTGGGTTTGGGTGGGTTCACATTGGTGTTGGGTGGGGAATTATTGTGGGGTGTACGATGACGAAGCAAGTTGGTGTGGATCCATCAAATACCGCGGCTTAGATACAAATTGTTGAGTTGTTACCGACCTAAACCATGTCATATACTATTGAGTCGGTCTTGCACCATGGATGATTTGTTCGTTTAAGATGTGTTGTCGTCGATTTCTCCATTGACGACACATCTCTTTTGCAAAGTCTCTCCAGTCAGAATAATCCCATTGTGCATCAACCCTTTTTTGATGTCAATTCCCCAAACATGTAGGAGATTCTGGAATCTGTTGTAGCATGCCGAACTGCATTTTGACCCGGTCACTCTGGTGCATTTCCACCGTAGTGAATTGGATAATCGGTGTCTTCGCTGTCCAAACTACAGTTCACATCATGATCCAGACCCAGATATGGCCTCCAGATAAATTATAAAACAATACGAAATGATTAGATGAAAAATAATTTGATAAGTATTTTAGAATTAAAATATAGTTGTGTAGGATTATTACATCGTCATGTCCAATGTGGTCCAATAGATTGCGATAGACTACAATAGCGTGTTTCGGACACTATTGTAGTTCATCCCCCTTACTGACCACCTTAGATAAAAAAAAGTGAAAAATATTATTTATTGTTAATTATAATATAAAATATAATTAACTAAATGGTAAATGGTAAAGTGTTAGACTTACTTGATTGCAAACGAGAACACGAATGAGCGCTCATTTATCGGGGCGAGCGACGACATTCTTGACCAACCCCAAGCTTGAAGCAAATATGCACATAAAAAAACGTATAGGTATTCTTTTTTGCAGTTTTACACATTGCACTATATAGATGGTCCAACACAGCTGAACCCCAACTATAAGTGTTTACCTTATTAATGTTGCGTAATAAAGGTAAATACATTATATTTACATAATTACTTGTACTTTTTGGAAATAAAAAATTACCAAATAAAATCATAATATAACACCGAACTTTTATTATTTTCTCGTACTCGGTTGAATCTTCGGACAATATTATACTGGCATAATATTGTTTAAGGTATTTTAAATTTATACTTTGCCCCCTTGCTTGACCAAATGTCTCTCCCTCAGTTCCGTCGTCTAACAAAGGGGCACCCAATAATTCATTGCAGATATTGTTGTCTTGGTTAACTCTACCATTCATGGCCTTTCCATCTATACGGAGACCCAACAACATGTACATGTCCTCAAGTGTGATGGTACACTCACCAATCGGAAGGTGAAATGTGTGGGTCTCGGGTCTCCACCTCTCCAACAAAGCAAGAATGAACTTGAAGTCCATCGAGTACGAAACAATGTTGAGTAGATTTTCAAATCCATATCCTCTAATATAAGGTTCTATTAAAGGATCGTGGGGTACATATTCATGTACACGACATCTAAAACGCTTCGGATCCTAATAACAAAAAAGTAAGAAATGCAATAATAAGAAGAAGAAATACATAATCAACAAAGACAACTCTATAAGAAGTAAGAAAAACATAGATAATAAAGGTATAAGACTAAAAACGAAATAAGTAAAAAGAGAGAGATAACATACAAATGTCGAGATATTCTCGAGTGTGCTTCTGTGTTCATCGCCCATAGTCAACAAAGACATGATTTTATGTTGCAGACCTTGAGTGTGGTAGAGAAATAGTGTGACAAAGAAGAATATAGTTGAGTATTGATGAAGATGATTTGATATTGTTGATATGAAAGGCTATTTATAGATGAATGAGTGAGTAGGTTTGCAACCTAAGAAGAATGGGATTGGTTGCATGCAATGGCAAAAGAAGACAATGGAATGACAAAATGAAAAATCCACATGTTTGTCTTTGTCCTAGGCGCATGTGAATAATCCACATGTAAAGGAAGAGACGCTCTTCCTCTTGGCGCCTGCATGTGATTCTTCACATGCAAGGAAGAGGCGTCATTCCTCTTGGCGCCTTAGTGTAGGGAAATGGGAAGGGGTGCCCTTCCTAGTGGCGCCTTAGTGCAATTGATGTGAAGGGGCGTCCTTCCTCTTGGCACCCAAGTTGCTTTATGGCGCCTAGGGAATGGGCGCCTGTTAGGGAATCTTAGGGCTCAGGGATTCCTTGCTTCAGAGATTCCTGGATTCCCTGGGCGCATGTGTGATATTGTCACTCTTGTCACTGTATGTTAGATTCTTTTTACTGCATGCATGGTCAAGTCTGTACAGGCAATGACCAAGTGATCAATGCAACGCTATTTATGCTGTACAGATGAACAACTGAGCAATGCATTCAATTCCAGTAAATAAATTTACATATTTAATATTTGAACAAAATGTCTTCCACACAACATTACATGATCAATGCCCATGTCGAAGATGAAATATTTGATCATCGGTTGTTCGGTTTTTGTTTTCGAAACACAGAGGTAACTCGGTTTACAATAAATCGACGATTAAATTTTTCACATCTGAAACAAAGAATAGAAAAGAAATTGCAGTGAACTAATGTAGGTCAAATCATCTATAAAAATTCGGTGTGGTTTGCAGAAAACCATGTAAAAAAATTTCAAAAGAAGATTCGAGATGATGACAATGTTCAACATATGTTTGTCAGTCACGAACAATCCGGTTACAACGATATAGAGTTGTATATATTACCACATCAACAACAGGTGTCTCAGTTCATTGATCAGTCACAAGTGTTTTGTGAGACTGATGACGAACAAGCTGAGGTGAATGTTCCAGATGACGAAGAAGAAGAAGTCGAGATCATGGTTGATTCAATGGTGAACGCTGATGAGGAAGAAGAGCCAATACCAGCAAGTCATGTATACTGCCCACCCCAACACATGACAATGTTGAATTTGGGTTCAGATGAACCTTCAGCAAATGTATGGTACAATCCTTATGTGCATATGCAAGGATCTTTGAAACAAGGAGACACATTTCACACAAAAGAGGAATGTGTAAAAGTCAATAAGAAATTCCACATGCAACTATCACCTGATTTCAGAGTTAACAGAATTGACGCATCAAGGTATAAAGTTTATTGTCCGAATGAGCACTGCCTTTTTAGGTTGTCAGCTTCGTACCGGAAGAGGAGCGAGTCTTGGGAGATTGGATCAATGGGTCCAGATCACACATGCATGCTGACAAACCCAATGGAGGATCATCGTAAATTAAACTCTCATCTAATATGCGATGAAATATTATCTGTCATTGGCAACAATCTGTCGTTAAAGGTGAGTAAAATAATCTCACATATTAGGGCAGAGTACGAGTACACTCCATCATATAGGAAGGCATGGATAGCTAGGACAAAGGCTATTGAAAAAGTGTTTGGCGATTGGGAGGAGTCTTAAAAACAACTTCCAAAATACCTGTTGGCTCTAAAACAATATGCTCCCGGGACTATTATCAAGTTGGAAACATTGCCCGCGTATACACTAGATGGTACGTGTGCTGTTGGAAATGGAATATTTCACCGTCTCTTCTGGGCGTATTAACCATGTATCATAGGTTTTTCTTTCTGTAAACCAAATATACAAATTGATGGTACATGGTTGTACGAAAAATACAAAGGAACGTTACTGATGGCAGTGACACAAGATGGGAACAACAACATTATTCCAATCGCCCTTGCCCTAGTTGAAGGGGAGACTGCTGAGGGATGGAGTTTTTTACTAAGAAATCTATGATTGCACGTTGCACCTCAGCCTAACTTATGTTTGATCTCCGACAGACACCCTTCAATCATCAGTGCATATAATAACATTAATAACGGCTGGCAAAATCCTCCTTCGATGCATATGTTATGTATTAGACATATTGCTCAGAATTTCATGCGGGAAATCAAAGATAAGACGTTGCGGAAGAAGGTTGTCAATGTAGGTTACACATTATCATAACCTTCTTTCAAACACTACCGGGAGGAAATAAGATTGTCAAAAGAAGATGCAGTACGGTGGATCGATAGTATTCCATTGGAGAAGTGGACTAGGGCATACGACAACGGTCAGTGTTAGGGCCACATGACAACAAATCTTGTGAAATCGATGAACTCTATCTTCAAAGGCATCTGTAACCTACATATAACCGCTTTGGTGCAGGCAACATATTTCAGGCTAGGGGCACTGTTTGAAACCAGACGCTCAAAATGGAGTTCAGTGTTGCAATCTGGACAGTTGTTCAATGATGCTTCAATGAAATTCATCCGACATGAAGCTGCCAAAGCAAACATACACGTGGTTACGGTCTTTGACCGAATTAAAGGTTGGTATAGTGTTGTTGAGTCCATGGATCACAATGAGGGCATGCCGATGGGACAATACAGAGTCGAACTAGATAGAGGTTGGTGCGACTGCGGAAAGTTCCAAGCCTTTCGTACCCCCTACTCCCATGTAATTGCGGCATGCTCAAAGGTTCGAAGAGATCCATCCTACTTACTATCTGAAGTTTACAAAGTCGTCAGCCTTTCCAATGTTTATAAAATTAGTTTTTCCGTAGTGGCAAAAGAGGATTATTGGCCAGAATATCAAGGGGACATCGTTTGGCACAACGAAGTTATGCAAAGGAAGAAAAATGGTCACCAAAACAGCACCTGGATCCAAACTAAAATGGATACGGCGAACGAAATGGTTAGACTATGTAGTTCATGCCGTTAGCCAGGTCACAATCGTAATAACTGTCCTAGTGTTGGAACGAGCACAACCAGATAAATTTACATGTACCTCTATTGCAATATATGAAAAACTAAATTTATTTCATATTAGACGTTTGTGACGAAAGTACCATTACATAAACAGTAACACAAATAATTATAACAAATACAATACAAGAACTATGCGATTACAACCATCAAAACAATTTTGAACATGTAATGCATCATCCTACGAACGTCTTGGTCGGTCTTAATATCCATCCATTCACGCACTTCTCCGTTTTGGTTGAACATGGACACAAGCCATTGTATTTTTCTAATCCTTTCACCCTCTCCAATTTCTCCCTCTAACCAACTGTACAACGTCCGATTAAGATATTCAAACGTATCTGTGTTCCAGAGTCGAATTTTTATCGGAGCCGCAACGGCGGAAAATATTACATCAGCATTTCGTTTCTGAATGTATGCAGACATTGTTAAAACAAAGAAACTTGAAGGTGATGGTCGTTGAACTAGAGAAATTATGGTATTAGGAGATGATTTTGAGTGAAAAATATTGCATCCAAGGCGTGGTAGTTATAGAGACGGAACATCAATTGTATATAACACATGCAGGTGCCTGAGGGATTGACGCCCACATGAAAGAACATGCAGGCGCCAGATGAATTGGCACCCACCATCCAAAATGCATCTAGGCGCCAGGAGCATTGGCGTCTCCTCATGAGGGTCAATGCATGCGCCAATAACATTGGCGCCTCCTCATGAGGAGCTCAATGCATACGTCAATGCTATTGGCGCCTCCTCTTCATGCATTGGGCGTACGCCATTTCATCTGACGCATCCTCTACAAAACCTGGTTTTTTTTGAATTATTGGTTATTTTAGATTTTTTTTTGAAAAAGATGGTTATTTTTAAAAAAAAATCACAAAATGACGCAAGCTTTCGATCCATAGGCACTAAACAGTAGAAACAGGATGAGTATTCAATTCTACATAACCTTAATGCAAGGATTTTAAAAAGAAATTTAATTCCATATTGTGAATACTGTGATCCGTAGGCATATCCATGTGCTTTAGTTATCATGTAAACTTCAAATTCATGTAAATCTTTACTAGCAGAGACATAAAACACTACATGTAGCTTAAAATTCTAACCAGTGTGTAAGTGTATTATAACACTCTATCTTGAAACTGCTCTTAAAGGTGACTCATTGATATATTAACTTTATCATGTAATAACACACAATCAATAACACTAAGTGCTGGAACTTAGCAACCAAGGATTCAGAATGAAACTTGGGCATCATGAATTGCAGCATTGATGTCGTGAATGATTACGAAGGCGCTTGCGAAGTCTCTCAAGCAGAATTGAATCAATCTTACATGTCAGTCGAACCAACATGTCGATATAGTCAATACGTCGAAGCTCTTGGCTTAAGTTTTAGACACTTAGTAATGTCAACGTAGCTATGACCATCAATGTGTTGACTTTTCACTCAGCTAAAATTCTTAGGCTAACAATTGGGTTTTACAAAGATGCATCTCTGGATTCACCCCTGAAAATATACGAAAATGCATCTCTGGACCAAATTTTGACAAAAATGAAGTGGGTGGATGAAATACATGGACTATTGTGATTTTATGTGCGTTTGAAGATGCATCTCTGGACACCAATAAAGATATTTTTAGGTTTTCAAAGGTGTGAGGTGCACCACATAGGATGGGATGAGTATTTCCCTAAATATTAATAACTAGTACTTATTGGTATTTGGCCTGTCATATTCGATTTTTGAAGGGCTCAAATCAACAAATTGAAATCGACCACTTATACCCATATAAAACTAGTTATGGCCAACCCGCTAATCTAATAAACTACCCGATCTGAATCGTGCACACGTGTCCCTTTTGGATTGGTCAGTTTGTGCCGATTTAAAAACAAAAATATAGGGAATTGCTTATTAGACCCTTATATAAGCATATCACATCCTTGAAAATCCAAAACTGCCCTTCATGCGTCCAGAGATGCATCTTAGGACGCATCCAAATTACAACCAAAATGCGTTATTCTGAGACCCATCTCATTTTGAAAAAAAATAGGGTCCGAAGATGCATCTCCGTATGGTATTTGGTGTATTCGCAGATGCATATCTGAACTGTCCCCTAAAAGTTTTTAAAAGCGATGGGAATACAAATGAAGAATTATTTCAGAGATGCATCTCAAGAATTTTTCCTGAATCATATAAGAACAACACCGTTGTCCAATCATTCTATTTTTGTGATGCAAACTTATATTAACGTAAAATAAAAGGAAAATGCAGTTATATGAAAGTTAAAAGGAAAGTAAAAATGCATACGTTAGTAAAAAAAATCAAGGAAAATCATACATAATGTTTGTCCGAAAATACAAAAAAAAAACATCTCAATATAAACTACTGGATAATGTCTAGTCGCTGGCCTCCTCCGCCGCTTGTACTGCACGACATCCCGCAACTCGGAAACCATACGTTCCACTAGGGACAACTGGGGACTGTCATCCTCAAAGAATACTAATTTTATGACTGCTCTACCCATATTCGCAACATGCCGACATATCGTCGTCACACTCTTTGTTTGCTCATCCTAAACCTCATCCTAAACACTCTAGGTGGTTCTCCAGAAGCGCCTGACGTTATGATATGTTGTGACATCCTATAGAACCATGTCAAGTATCCCTCAGCATAAGCCCAATGTACATGAGCGGACTCCTGACGATATTCCCCTAGTACTATGTGACTCTCAAAATCATACAGTATCGCATGTAGGTTTTTGTGGGGGATGGTGGGAGGAGTGAACTCATATTGAGGTCTCAAAATAATCTGCAAGTAGCAAAACTGACGCATCATTCGCTCGCCTCAGACAGATAGAGATACATAAGAGATGATCCACATCCCAACCAGTTTGAGTATAAAGAAATGACGTCAAACTGACATATTTGGCGTTGACCCTCGTATGGGCAGAAGCAAATGTCATATGGTACCATACAGTTAATAGAGACTCTGAATGACTCAACCGCACAATTCCCTTTGTAAGGAAGAAAAACTGTCGCACGAGGCCAATCCTCTATGTAGTTAGGCGTAGTTTCAAATCCGGTAATGCGAGGGAAATGGGAGATGATCCATCATTGAAAAAGGTTAGATACAATATTAATAACAAGTGTAACAAATGAATTATAAAAATATTAATAACAAAAAATAACCGTAAATAGTGTGTAACACCCCGTCATCTGCTTTGTCTTCCAAAGACAAACCTCACCCAACTTTGAGTACAAATAGACCAAACATGCGATTGTCTCCGTCATGGTAGATACACCATTTCTGTTGTAACAAACCAAAAAAATCTTAAGGCATATTTTAATAGTCTATCAATTTTACTTACACTATTACCTAATGTACATGAGAGAACTAATGCTTCCTAAAAAGTTAATTAAAAATCAAAATATAAAAAAGATAAGAAAAATTGATAGATGAGAATGAACAATTAGTATGAGATGCTAAAAAAGTACTTTATTGATATAAGTTTAATTAAATAAATTCAGAGATAAAATCGATACAGATCTCAAATACATATTTTTTGAACTTTTAAAAAAAAAGAAAAAAAAAGAGGGAAGAGTATGACATTTTTTATCACTCAATGGCTAATTATTCAGAATAACTCGAATTCAATTTTGTTTTTAATTAAATGTTGTTTTTTTTTTCAAGCTAAAACATACTATATATTACCAAGGCCACATTAATTGGAAAACACACTAGAGTTAACAAAAAAATCCACTTTGAAATTATAATAAATGTGAATGAATTACAAATCAGTAGTTGCAAATAAATTGTTAACGAAATACGCAATAAATTGAAACCTATAATGATAAAGATTGAGCAACAAATGATGATCTAGTTGGTTAAAGTTTGAGGCGTAGAATTTCTACCAGTGAGTCAATTATGTTCTGTCTAGTGAGTTTTTCCCTAACACAATGACCCTGTCGGCGGATAAAATCTACAAAACGCAATGGTCAATCGCCTAAAATGATGATGCACTCCAACTGTCAAAACTCGTCTTCTGTCCCCTCTCCCATCTCATCTCACTACTAAGTAGTACCACTTTCCACTTACTACTAGTACTAATTCTCTCTCTCTCTCTCTCTCTCTCTCTCTCTCTCTCTCTGCTACTGTCTCTCTTTTGAGTGTGATCTACTATACAATCAGTGCTGGGATCTCTACTCTTTTTACAAGGTTATTCAATTTAACTTGCTGCTATGCTTTTCTATTACCCTTTTCCTTACAATTCAATATGTTTATACCATTCATTTCATTTCTCACATTTGCATCATAAAGTTTCAATTTTTATGAGCTAACTTTTCTGGGTTTTCTCTTTTCCTCATCATCTTATTAGATCTTCTTTACCCGATCCACCAAAACGACACAGATTTGGGATTAATGGACTCTTGTAGTGTGCAGTACAATAATACAGCTTTTTTTAGTACTTATTTGGATTCTATGATATCAGACAAAATAGTATAAAATTATTATTTTTCAACACTTTCTTTGTCGTTGTGTATTATCAGTAGCAAACCCCTTGCATAAGATCTACCTTGTAGTACATTCTAAATCAAAACTTGAACTCAAACTGTGTCACAGGTATGATTATAGATATATAGTTCTGCAGCATGTAATTAGAGATGAAAAGTAGGTTATATATATGGATTCTGTATTTCTTTGCTAGTTTCAGTTCTGCATGTAACATTTTTGTTTTGTTAGCATTGAATACTTTGAGCTTAGATGGTTATTTTTTCAGTAGTTCAATGTAGGTGGTTGGTTTTGCTTGATTTGTGATTATGATCTATATCTAATGTAACTTAACTTGTGACTGACTAATTTCAATGCGAACTTTCATAGATTTGATCGATTGAAAGAAGTTTGAGAGAAAACCGACGAGTTAATGGGTTCTAAAAATGCCCCACCGGGCAACAGAACACGGAGGCCTTTGTCGATTTTTGCTGTGCTTGCTCTATGTTGTACTTTTTATCTTTTGGGAGCATGGCAAAGAAGTGGTTCCGGAAAGGGAGACAGTCTTGCATTGAAGGTAAATAAGATGCATACAGACTGCAACATTGTGCCGAATTTGAGTTTTGAACCCCATCACAAATATGTAGATATTGTCGCATCATCTGAACCGAAAGCTAAAAAGTTCAAGGCGTGTGATGTAAAATATACTGATTATACACCTTGCCAAGAGCAAGATCGGGCAATGACGTTCCCGAGAGAAAATATGATTTATAGGGAAAGACATTGTCCACCTCAAGAGGAGAAATTGCGTTGCCTTATTCCTGCTCCCGATGGGTATACGTCACCTTTTCCTTGGCCTAAAAGCCGTGATTATGTCTACTATGCTAATGTACCGTATAAGAGTTTGACAGTGGAGAAGGCTGTTCAAAACTGGGTGCAATTCCAAGGAAATGTGTTCAAATTTCCAGGGGGAGGAACCATGTTCCCTCAAGGAGCAGATGCTTATATTGATGAACTTGCATCAGTTATTCCAATTGCAGATGGTACTGTCAGAACAGCATTGGACACTGGTTGCGGAGTAAGTTTTCATGTTGAATAATCCTTTTTGCCGTTTCTTTGTTTTTAATGCTTGGTGGCTCGGTTTACTTGCTTATAGAAGGTACCTTTCAATTGTTTCTTGATTGCTCTAACAATATAAGCTGTGAACAATTATGCAGGTTGCAAGCTGGGGAGCATACTTGCTAAAGAGAAATGTGATAGCTATGTCGTTTGCTCCAAAGGATAACCACGAAGCACAAGTTCAGTTTGCACTGGAACGAGGAGTACCTGCTATTATTGGTGTTCTTGGTACAATCCGTCTTCCATTCCCATCAAGAGCCTTTGATATGGCTCAGTGTTCTCGATGTCTAATACCATGGGCTTCAAATGGTTAGTGTTATAAATCTAATCTAGAATATGGTATTATTAGCATCTTTTGAACGTAGATGATGATACGCTTGAGGAGGAGGGTGAATATTTAAAAATCTGAGTGAAACGTTGTTTAGGGAAATTAACTTGTTCACTTTCTACTCGAAATTGAATGCAGATGGCACGCAGCTAATGGAAGTCGATCGGGTTTTAAGGCCTGGTGGATATTGGATTTTGTCTGGCCCTCCAATTAATTGGAAAACGTACTACCAGACATGGAAGCGGTCGAAGGAGGATCTGAAGGCAGAGCAGAAAAAAATTGAGGATTTAGCCGAAAGTCTTTGCTGGGAAAAGAAGTATGAAAAGGGTGATATCGCTATCTGGAGGAAGAAAATAAATGCTAAATCCTGTCAAAGAAAGTCTCCCGATTTATGTGATTTAGATAATGCTGATGATGTTTGGTAAGTCCTGCTCATCTTTACACGCGTCATTCAAACATCTGGACCGTTACAATCGTTTATAGTTAGAAGGATTTAAATAATTTTGTTCTTATGGTTCCAAAATTTTGGACTATGATGTGCTCATGAATAACTTTTCTCTATGCTCCGAAATTCGTAACGGTAGGTACAAAAAGATGGAGGTCTGCAAAACCCCTATCCCCGAGGTAACCAGCAAAACCGAAGTTGCCGGTGGGGAATTGAAGAAGTTTCCTGCTAGGCTTTTCGCAGTTCCTCCTCGAATAGCTAAAGGCCTTGTTCCAGGCGTAAAAACTGAATCTTATCAAGAGGACAACAAATTATGGAAAAAGCGTGTTACTAATTACAAAAGAATTAATAGATTGATCGGTACGACAAGATATCGAAATTTGATGGACATGAATGCAGGCCTTGGAGGATTCGCAGCTGCACTTGAATCACAAAAATCTTGGGTGATGAATGTTGTGCCCACAATTGCTGACAACACTTTAGGTGTTATCTATGAAAGAGGTTTGATCGGCATTTATCATGACTGGTTAGTTTCTAAAATTATCTTATTTCATTAAATTTCTAATTCTGCAACACTTCCTTACAAGTCGGTTTTTCCTATACACGCAAAAAATGAAGGTATGAAATTGCAATGACATTATTTTTCTTTCTTTAGGTGTGAAGGCTTTTCTACATACCCAAGGACATATGATCTTATTCATGCTAATGGTTTATTTAGTTTGTACCAGGACAAGTAAGTTTCTTCCTTTTTCATTCACAATTCATCATAATCTCATAGTGATAGTCAGAGCCGTCTCAAGTTTTTGGAGGCCTTCTGTATTCTAGCCGCAATTTAGTCCTGACAAAATAAATAGAGGCCCTATTTAAGCATATGATTTAACCGTGACAATATTTTATGAGGTCTTATTTAGCCATGGTTCAAATCATGACACATGGTCCTAATGATAGTTGGTAACTCGAACCACATTCGGTGAGATAAGACTTGAAAAATGTTTATATAAATGTTTTACGGTCCTCAGAGTTAGGTTCAACTTAAATTCTACGATGTTATCAGAGTCTGTCTGTCTAAGATTCATTGGGCCACCCGTCATAAGTTCATGTACTAGATGATCAGTTTCGACATAATATAACCAAAGTATTGCTGATTTGATTAACAGGTGCAACCTAGAAGACATCCTTCTAGAGATGGACCGAATCTTGAGGCCCGAAGGATCGGTCATAATCCGCGACGAAGTAGATGTGCTTAACAAGGTTAACAAAATTGTTGGAGGAATGAGATGGGAAGCTAAAATGATGGATCATGAGGATGGTCCACTTGTGCCTGAGAAGATATTGGTGATTGTTAAAGAGTATTGGGTTGGCACTAGTAAAAACAACACATCCAGTTAAAGGACTAAAACAAGATGTCTTCAAAGCTTAGTGTGCAAGATTCAAGCTTTATAAGAAAACTAAAGCAAAGAAGAAATGGAAAAAGTGATGAATAAAATGAAAAGAGAGAAGATTAATAGAAGCCAAATACAAGCAAAGATTGGTTATGTGAACTTATTCTACGTCTGCCTTTAATCAAGTGTAGAAGTGTAGATAAAATAGTTTTAACTAGTCTTTTTTTAATTGATTTTGGAGGATTTAGATCAGCAAGTTTTAGATCCTCACCCAAATAAATTAAGTTGGGAGTGAGTTCTCATTGAATGATGTAAGAATATTTAAATGTTTCAATTATATCCTGTTCGATATTTAAAAGTTTGTTTTGCTACTTTTGATATGGTTTTGGAGATGATAATAGAAGAATATTTGAGTAATAGTTTCTTTGACTCGAGAGTAGGAGAAGAACATTTGAGTAATAGTTTCTTTGATTTGAGAGTATTTTATAAGAGGTAAGAACGATAGCCTTCCATACTATATACTATGGAAGCCTATATTTGAAATTTGAAATTTATTTAAAATTGTGTCTGGTGCAAATAATTGAGGACAAAATACATACTCTGATATTCATTTTTTTTAGTACATTCATTTTGAATTGAGTTGGGCATTTGAGTGCTAATCTTGTAGGTTCACCCTAACGTCACCTTGTCGGAGATCAACACCACCGATTCAGTATCGTTTGTTTATCAATTGCATCTATTTCTGGTCTATTTCTGGTTCTAGTAGGAAACAGTGGCGACGTCTGTGAGACCATTGAATCAAGAACAATTATATCGTATGCGATCTAATTGATCATCATTTTTAACTTAGAAGAAAACGAACAATTGAACCTAGATCCAAATTCAGATTTACACTAGAATTATCAAAGAATGGAACTAATTCCCCTCAAAATCATACTGAAGGTTCCTGATCAACCTTCTAATCTCACATCACCTCAATTATCCGTAGCCAACACGTTACTGACAGTGTCGACTTCAAAGATACAACGAGTTTATGGTTATTGCCGACGAACATCTATTACCGAAGCATCTTTTCCAATTAACAAAGGATCTCCGAACGATGGACGGAGACCGTCTCAGGCTAGATCTAACCGATCATGATGAATATGTTATTGCGATTAAAGCCACATAATTGCGACGAAACTAAGCGAACTTCCGACCAAGATTACCCACGGTTGAAGCAGTAATCAGCGTGGATAGTGCTACACATCGCCATGACGCAAAATGTTAGCCATTCCGACTCTATTATACTATGCATTCCTCTCACCACTTAGATCTATACCGCAGTTGCTTCCAGTGGCGGTCCGCTGGTAAGATTCCTCTTCCATCTGACTGTTTAACATTGTGTTAGGGAATGAAGATGTCTGGGGCGCAAATACATTCAGATAACGAGGGCATTAAGAAAACTAGAATTACGAGCCACCCTATGATCACAATAGTTTCCACCGATGCAGAAGTCCATACGAGATAACTCGTAGACAACGTCCTCAAAGCATCCATTAAAAGCATCCATTATAGGCCTGGCGTGGCCATACTACCAGATCTCCATAGTTGGGCCCATAGGATAACATAAATTCATTGAATACGCACATAGAAACAACACCTCGGACCCTGGTAGCAGGGAAGCAAAGTCTCATCAAAGACACATTTGGTTGACATTTAGATTTAATTCCTTGCATGACCTCGTCAATTCGTAAGGAGATTATCAGGAGAAGGAAGCGAGCCAAACTCCATATGTGAGGGTCGAGGATTCCGGCCTTTCAAAGAATCTCACCTTTGTTTGACCATATCCTCGACCCTAGTAGAATCCAATTGTACGCCAGAATACAACTCCCACGTCTCCTATAAGCATACCACCAATAACTGTTATTTTGTTCTTTCCATAATTAAAATTTGATTTCATTTTAAGTTTTACACCGCAAGGGTTATCAATTTATCATTAATGATGGTTTTTCCATTTATAAGAAATGATATATATATATATATATATATATATATATATATATATATATATATATATATATATATATATATATATATATATATATAACGTTGATACCAAGAGACAAAATTCGAATGATATAAGTGAAGCCAGTGTATGGCATTTCCGCTAGGGCCCTATTAGCATCAAACATTTGAAGGAACTCCAAAATGTTGGTCGTCTAAAGTCATTTAATTTTGAATCATTTGAAACATGTGAATCATGTCTAATGGGCAAGATGACAAGGTCACCATTCATTGGTACAAATGAGAAGATTCCCAAGATATTAGCTCTCATACACACCAATGTGTGTGGACCTATGAGCATAGAAGCTAGGAGAGTCTATCGATACTTCATTACATTTACTGATGATTTTAGTAGATATGACTAGATCTACTTAACAAAGCATAAATCTGGGTCTTTTGAAAAAAATTTCAGCAAGGAGTTGAGACATAAACATGAAAAAAGATGAATGAACTTCGATCAGATTGATGGGGGTGAATATATGAGCCAAGAATTCGAGCATCATTTAAGGAGATGTTGTATTCTAACACAATTGACTCCACCAAGTACACCTTACACCACAAATGGATGGTGTATGTGAGAGGAAAAACATACATTGTTAGACATGGTCCGCTCAATGATGAGTTTTGTTGATCTTCCTACATCACTTTGGGGTTATGCCTTCACTACCGATGCTTTCACACTAAGCAGGACTCTATCGCGATCAGTTGACAATATAACACATAGATATGGTATGAGAAGCCTCCCGACTTGTCACTTCTGAAGGTTTGGGGTTGCGAGGCTTATGTAAAGCATTTACTAGCTTGCACATATATCAGACAAATGCTTATTTATATGTTACCCCAAGGAAAAAGGGGTTATTTTTTCTACAATCCCATTGAGAACAAATTATTTTTTGCTTGGAATAATGTCTTTTTGGAAAAAGATTTCTTTTCCAATAAGTCAAGTGGGAGAAATGTTCAGCTTGATGAGATTCAACCCAAGCAACAAACTCTACAGCACGTGAATGTGAGGGCAAAGATCCCTTGTCCTTATTTTAATGATGCAAAACCTTTTTAGTTGCTCATAATGTGTGCTTTGGACGGTGTCATCATATCATAAAATGCATTCATCCTCAAACATGCTCAAAGTATAAGTGAAATGAGTCCATGCATATAAGAGCATTTCATAAATGTGAATCATGCACTTGATCATCATTGGTACCTTAGGTTCATAAGAAAATGGTTTGAATTGACCAAAATATTCAAAAAAAATCTTTTTTGACAGTTTAAGAATTTTGAGTTGACTCATGACTTGGAGCGTAACTGTCTGGTGTGAACGGGTCGAGTCATGAGTCGACTCATGACTTGGAGCAGTAGAACTATGAGTTGACTCATGACTTGGAGCGTAACTCTCGGTTCTGAACAGGTCGAGTCATGAGTTGACTCAACTCTAAAAAAAACCTTGTTTGAGTTGACTCATCCCCTGTTTGAGTCGACTAATTGGCTGTTTGAGTCAACTCATTGGCTGTTTCATTTGAACCATGTTGCCATGGGTCTGAACAGGTCGATTCATGAGTCGACTCAACTTTAGAAAAACCCTATTTGAGTCGACTCAACTGTGTTAAAATGTCGACTGGTCGCTGTTGGCACTCAATTTTCTGCTGTGCATTTTTGTAAACTTATTTTGTTATGTATGTTACTTTGTCCATGCATCATATAAATATTCTAGCATCTTTTCTTCAACATTTAACAAGAAAAGTTAAAGATATACACCAAAGTGCTCATCATCTTCATTCTTCATTGCATTTCTCAATAATCACACATAATAATCTTTGTTGAGCATTATGCATTGCTGTTGTGATAACATTCAAATAAGATTGGATTATCTTAGTTTGGGTTGAGACTTTGTGTGGGTTTTTCTTGAATAAAACCATTGAGGTTTTGTCCTCCAAGAATTGGGGGGTTTTGCACTAACCTTTGCTTCGCAGATTCAGCCAAGTGAAAATTTTGAAGAACAGAAGGTTCGGTCAAACAAGTAGCGGTAACCGGAGGATTGTGAAGAAAGCTTAGGGTTCAAGTGACTTGCGTTCGAAATCAGCCGAGCTGAAGTTTTAGAGAACATGACATTCTTGCAATAAGGTAGCGGTAATCGGAGGTTTGTTCGAAGTGCTTAAAGGACTTGGTTCAACTCGAATCAAGGGGAGAGAATAGAATAGGATCTGCAATAACTCTAGGGGTTGATTAGTGATGATCATTTATTCTCTTGTATTGACTTTGCAACGTGTTAATAAAAACATCTCAATTCTAGATTTAGAATTGACAGTAGACGTACCCTAAGCGAGGACGATAGGGGAACTGCCTCAACAAATCTGGTCTTGTTCTCTCTATCTCTTAACTCTTTAAATTCTGCATTAATTATGGTTTATATGAAATTAATAGTAAAATCAATATCGCTTGATTGTTGTGCATAGTAAGTGTTCGATAAATTGTTGCAATCACTTTGATTGCAACTGAGTAAAATTCTGCACATTCAGTTTCAGTGAAATTGAAACTTGGTGTGGAGTGCACACCAAGTGTTCGAGAAAATTAATCTCACACAAACTTAGTAATATTGTACTTGATCTCTTATTGTGTTTAAGCATTATTAGAGGTAACTATATCAAGGATTATAGTGGTTAATCGATTGATTTAGATAGTGGTTGATAATCTTTATCTTAAGTAATTCCATCCGGTTTCACGCATATCCGATCTTTCCATTAACGGATCGTTTAGACGATTATAATCTAGGGTGCTTTCGCAACCGTTAAAAACATTTTTAAAAAGCGCTAAATTTCAAAACTGATCTATTCAATCCCCCTTCTAGATCGGTACTATCGTCTAACAAGTGGTATCACGAGCACCAATTCATCTAGTGCTTCGCATATAACTTCTTAGAAAATGAGTAACGATCCTAAAGGGGCATACAATAGGGCACCTATTTTTACTGGTGAAAACTATAGTTATTGGAAAGATTGTATGCGTATCCATATCAACTCTATTGATAGGAAAGTATGGAAAGTCATCGAAGATGGTCCTATGGAAATAACCATGACCAATGCGGATGGTTTTGTTATACCTAAACCTGAAGCACAATGAAATGAAGAAGATGAGAAAAGTATAGCTATGATTGGAAAGTCAGAAATATGCTCATTACCGCTTTAGGTGTTGATGAGTATTATAGAGTTTCCCATTGTACTAGTGCCAAAGCTATGTGAGACTCATTGCAAATTATCCATGAGGAAACCAATGATGTCAAACTAGCTAGAATCAACACTTTAACTCAAGAATTTGACCTTTTTCATATGGAAGATGGTGAAACCATTGCCGATATGCAAAAGTGATTTTCTCATCTAATCAATCGGATAAATGCTCTTCGTAGAAATACCCCTAATGATGTTGCTACTAATAAAATCTTAAGATGTCTTAACAGGGATTGACTACCAAAAGTCACCGCGATTAAAGAAGCCAATGATCTAAGAACATTGGACATGACAACATTGTTTGGCAAGCTTCAAGAGCATGAACAAGAGCTCATGAGTCTTGAGAAACATGAGAGGAATCAAAAGAAGGAGAAAAAGGAGAAAGATAAGAACACCGAAAGGAAGTCTATCGCTTTAAAGGCTTCAAAATATAAGTCATCCACCAATGATGCGTGTGAGAGTGAATCAAGTGATGACGATAAAGATTCGAATGAAGACATGAGGCTGTTTGTAAGGAGTTATAACCGATACCTTAGAAAGAATGAAGTCCAACATTTGAATAAAAATCTTATCAACTACAAAAGACAATCAAAATTCCTGAATCAAGAGGAAGGTAAGACAACACAGTCAAAAGGATCATGCTTTAATTGTGGAAAGGTCGGTGACTATAAGTCGGATTGTCCCTTGCTGAAGAAAGACAAAGGAAAAGAAAAATGACACAAAAAATCTAGCAAGGATAGAAGAGCATACATTGCATGGGAGAGCGATAATGATTCCTCAAGCGATGATAACTCAAGTGATGAAGAAGAAATCGCCAATTTTTGTCTTACAACTCATCGAAAGAAGAAAAAGAATGTAAGTCATTCTAAATATGATCATGTTGATAAAATGTCCTATTGTGATTTGCAAAATGCTTTTATTACTATACACAATGAGGCCAAGGAAGCTTTCAAACGCCTAGCCTCAAATAAGAAAAAATTCTGCTATTTAGATAATAAGATTTCTGATTTCGAAAAGGAATTAGAAACTCTCAAGAAATCTATGATAGAAGTTACTAAAGTAAAAACTGAAGATGATAAGGGATTCTGGTTTGGATGGTCCGAATGTGAAACCTGTCACATTTGGCAAAGAGAGGTTAGAACTCTTCAAGCCAAACTAGACAAGACTTTACAAACTAAAGTTACTTTTGCTATTGATCAATCACATTTTAGAAGTAACATGAATACTCTTTATCAAAAATACACTTATGTGGTAAAGGATCAAGTTAGTAAAAGCAACTCTCATCCTAACTTAAATTGTCTATATTGTTGCAAAAAGGGACATACTATTGCTAAATGTTGATTTAGGAGATTTCTAGTCCCTAAAGGTATTTTTCAATGGTTGCCCAAATACAACCAAAGTTTCACTAACACACTAGGACCCAATGAAAATTAGATACCTCCTTCCCTTGTTTAAATTTGTAGGTGGAATGTCTTGAGAATACGGAGAGAACATGGGTTCTCGATAGTGGATGCTCAAGACACATGACGGGTGACATCTCCTTGTTCTTTGACTTTGTGGCTAAGAAGAAAGGGTTTGTAACCTACGGTGATAATAAAAAGGGAGCTATAGTCGGAAAAGGTAATGTAGGTAATCCCTCCTCTACTACTATCTGAGACGTCCTCTTAGTTAAAGGCCTTAAGCACAATATCATTAGTATTAGCCAATTATGTGACAAAGGATATAAAGTATTGTTTTTAAAGAGGAAAAGATTGAGCGTCTTAGCAAATTTCTACTAGAACAAGGATTCTCAAGAGGGAAGGTTGATACAACCCTTTTTATTAAGCGTCAAGGAAAACACTTTATCTTAGTTCAAGTCTATGTAGATGACATTATTTTTGGATCTACTAACATAAATCTGGTCAAGGAATTTTCTAAGTTGATGCAGGGAGAATTTGAAATGAGCGTGTTGTGGGAGCTAAATTACTTCCTCGGACTTCAAATCAAGCAACTTGAAGAAGGAACTTTTGTGAGCCAAACGAAGTATTGTAATCACTCAAGCTCTTCTACATGGCAAACTCCAAAGTAATCGACACTCCAATGCCTACTGTTGTAAATATGGATCGGGATGAAAATAGTAAGGCCGTAGATATAAAAAGGTATATAGGTATCATCGGATCTCTCCTCTATCTTACTGCATCTCGACCAGACATTATGTTTAGTATATGTATGTGTGCTAGGTATCAATCATGTCCCAAAGAATCACATCTAAAGGCCGTCAAACGCATACTTAGATACCACTATGGTACTTCAAAGTATGAGCTTTGGTTTTCTAAGGGAAGTGATTTCTTTTTGGTTGGCTACTCCGATTCCGAATTTTCCGGTTGCAAATCGGATAGGAAAAGCACTAGTGGAACCTGTCATTTTTATTAAAATTCCTTAGTGAGTTGGCACAACAAAAAGCAAGTTTCAATTGCCTTGTCAACAGCTGAGGCCAAATACGTTGCTGCGGGTAATTGTTGCGCTCAAATTTTATGGCTAAAACAACAATTACTTGACTTCAATGTTCAACTTGAACGTATTCCCATTTTTTGTGACAACACAAGCGCCATCAATTTAACCAAAAATCCTATACTACATTCACACACTAAACATATTGAAATTCGGCATTACTTCCTTAGGGATCATGTTGAGAAAGGTGATGCTGTCTTCGAGAATGTTGATAGCAAAAATCAACTTGCCGACATTTTCACAAAACCACTTGCGACGGAGCCTTTCTTCCACATCCATAGGGAACTTGGTGTTCTCGATATCTCGGATCGCGTTTAAATAAATATATTATGCCTGTCTATTCCTTGATTTATAAGTGCGGCTATGTGAGGGCACTCGTCGTCCATCACCATTGGAGGTAATATCGTTCCTATCCATTTGACCTATATTGATCAATTATGTATGTATGTACTTGATTTATGTAATTCTTGATGTTCATTTGATGGCTTGATCTAAGTTTGATCAATTTCTATGTTTGAGTTATACTTGAACTTGCTTAGCTATCATATTTAACATGCATGTTACTGGTTTTAGTTATTTGTCTTAAAGTTAATGCTAAACAAATGTAGCAATGTTATTTACTTATTTTCTTTTACTCCGTGTAATATTTATGCTTATACTTCTTCCATTGACTTCATGTTATGTGCATGGTTGTTGATATCTATATGTTGCAAAGTCGTTGACTAAGTGCTTATGAATATCTTTATATCATGTTAACCATTTCATTGTTTCTTTTTGATGTTGTCAAAGGGGGAGAAGCAATGGAAACACAATAGCTGATTTAGCAGATTTATAATAGCAGAATATAATAGCAGAATGTTTGAAGGCATGCATAAAATCAGGGGGAGGATGTCTATCAAAGTACGCGATTAGGATGTCTATCAAAGTACGATATTTTTCCACGGTTTGCCATCATCAAAAATGGGGAGTATGTGAGGGTAAAGATCCCTTGTGCTTATTTTAATGATGTCAAACCTTTTTAGTTGCTCATAATGTGTGCTTTGGACGGTGTCATCATATCATAGAATGCATTCATCCTCAAACATGCTCAAAGTATAAGTGAAATGAGTCCATGCATATAGGAGCATTTCATAGATGTGAATCATGCACTTGATCATCATTGGTACCTTAGGTTCATAAGAAAATGGTTTGAATTGACCAAAATATTCAAAAAAACTCATTTTTGACAGTTTAAGAATTTTGAGTTGACTCATGACTTGAAGCGTAACTGTCTGGTGTGAACAGGTCGACTCATGAGTCAACTCATGACTTGGAGCAGTAGAACTGTGAGTCGACTCATGACTTGGAGCGTAACTCTCGGGTCTGAACATGTCTAGTCATGGGTCGACTCAACTCTGAAAAAACCCTGTTTGAGTTGACTCATCCCCTGTTTGAGTTAACTCATTGGCTGCAAAAAGGGACATACTATTGCTAAATGAGGATGGTCCACTTGTGCCTGAGAAGATATTGGTGATTGTTAAAGAGTATTGGGTTGGCACTAGTAAAAACAACACATCCAGTTAAAGGACTAAAACAAGATATGTCTTCAAAGCTTAGTGTGCAAGATTCAAGCTTTATAAGAAAACTAAAGCAAAGAAGAAATGGAAAAAGTGATGAATAAAATGAAAAGAGAGAAGATTAATAGAAGCCAAATACAAGCAAAGATTGGTTATGTGAACTTATTCTACGTCTGCCTTTAATCAAGTGTAGAAGTGTAGATAAAATAGTTTTAACTAGTCTTTTTTTAATTGATTTTGGAGGATTTAGATCAGCAAGTTTTAGATCCTCACCCAAATAAATTAAGTTGGGAGTGAGTTCTCATTCAATGATGTAAGAATATTTAAATGTTTCAATTATATCCTGTTCGATAATTAAAAGTTTGTTTTGCTACTTTTGATATGGTTTTGGAGATGATAATAGAAGAATATTTGAGTAATAGTTTTTTTGACTCGAGAGTAGTAGAAGAACATTTGAGTAATAGTTTCTTTGATTTGAGAGTATTTTATATATTATGGAAGCCTATATTTGAAATTTGAAATTTATTTAAAATTTTGTGTCTGGTGCAAATAATTGAGGTTTAGTTCATCTCAAATTCCATTTTACTTGATCCAAGATATAAATTTTGATCCAAGATATAAATTCAGTTCACATGGAAAACAAAATACATACTCTGATATTCATTTTTTAGTACATTCATCTTGAATTGAGTTGGGCGTTTGAGTGCTAATTTTGTAGGTTCACCCTAACGTCACCTTGTCGGAGATCAACACCACCGATTCAATATCGTTTGTTCATCAATTGCATCTATTTTTGGTTCTAGTAGGAAACAGTGGCGACGTCTGTGAGACCATTGAATCAAGAGCAATCATAATTGAATCCAAAGATCTGTCGTATGCGATCTAATTGATCATCATTTTTAACTTCGAAGAAAACGAACAATTTAACCTAGATCCAAATTCAGATTTACACTAGAATTATCAAAGAATGGAACTAATTCCCCTCAAAATCATACCGAAGGTTCCTGATCAACCTTCTGATCTCACATCACCTCAATTATCCGTAGCCAACACGTTACTGACAGTGTCCTTTGCTGAAGGAAGGTAAGACAACACAGTCAAAAGGATCATGCTTTAATTGTGGAAAAGTCGATCATTATAAGTCGGATTGTCCTTTGCTGAAGAAAGACAAAGGAAAAGAAAAATGACACAACAAATCTAGCAAGGATAGAAGAGCATACATTGCATGGGAGAGCGATAGTGAGTCCTCAAGCGATGATAACTCAAGTGATGAAGAAGAAATCGCTAATTTTTGTCTTACAGCTCATCGAAAGAAGAAAAAGAATGTAAGTCATTATAAATATGATCATGTTGATAAAATGTCTTATTGTGATTTGCAAAATGCTTTTAGTACTCTACACAATGAGGCCAAGGAAGCTTTCAAACGCCTAGCCTCAAATAAGAAATTTTTCTGCTACTTAGAAAATAAGATTTCTGATTCTGAAAAGGAATTAGAAACTCTCAAGAAATCTATGATAGAAGTTACTAAAGTAAAAATCGAAGATGATAATGGATTCTGGTTTGGATGGTCCGAATGTGAAACCTGTCACATTTGGCAAAGAGAGGTTAGAACTCTTCAAGCCAAACTAGACAAGGCTTTACAACCTAAAGTTACCTTTGCTATTGATCAATCACATTTTAGAAGTAACATGAATACTCCTTATCAAAAATACACTTATGTGGTAAAGGATCAAGTTAGCAAAAGCAACTCTCATCCTAACTTAAATTGTCTATATTGTTGCAAAAAGGGACATACTATTGCTAAATGTTAATTTAGGAGTTTTCTAGTCCCTAAAGGCATTTTTCAATGGTTGCCCAAATACAACCAAAGTTTCACTAACACACTAGGACCCAATGAAAATTAGGTACCTCTTTCCCTTGTTTAAATTTGTAGGTGGAATATCTTGAGAATACGGAGAGAACATGGGTTCTCGATAGTGGATGCTCAAGACACATGACGGGTGACATCTCCTTGTTCTTTGACTTTGTGGCTAAGAAGAAAGGGTTTGTAACCTACGGTGATAATAACAAGGGAGCTATACTCGGAAAAGGTAATGTAGGTAATCCCTCCTCTACTACTATCTGAGACGTCCTCTTAGTTAAAGGCCTTAAGCACAATCTCATTAGTATTAGCCAATTATGTGACAAAGGATATAAAGTATTGTTTTTAAAAGATTGTTACATGATTGAACATAATAATAATAAGAATGATGTGCTTAAAGGCTGGAGGGAAAATAATGTATACATGCTTAACTTAAATGAAGTATCTTTGACTAGCGCTAAATGTATCGTCTCCATGAGTGAAGACTCGTGACTTTGGCATAGGCGATTAGCGCATGTCAACTTTGACTTGCTAAATAAAGTTGTCATAAAAGATCTAGTAATTGTTCTTCCCAAAATCAAAATTTCAAAAGATCACCTATGTGATGCTTGCCAAATGGGAAAACAAACAAGAATCTCGTTTAAATTTAAAAATATTGTTTCCACAACGAGACCCCTTGGACTTCTCCATATGGACCTTTTTGGGCCATCCAGAATTAAAAGTCTAGGTGGAAACTACTGTAAAGGCAAATTGTCAGACAACATACAATCACAAGTTTCGATGATGACAAATTACCATCATGGACGAATCGGCATTGTCGATTCCATGTCTACAAACAAATGCAACACATCACTTATCATATCCTTTCCTATGCTTATCTAAATCTGTTATAACTCATAAAACATATGTGGACAAAGTGTGATCATGACGAAATGCATGAAAATCACAAAATACGAATTTTTGCAGATTTGAAGGCCTTGAGTCGACCATAAGGGTCGGCGCATAGCCCACGGGTCAGCGCATAACTCAGACCAGTTGGTGACTGGTCAGCGCATGCTTGCTTGAGTCGACCACATGTCGGCGCATGGCATAGTGCTGTTGGCCACGGGTCAGCGCATGGAACACTTGAGTCGACCATAGGGGTCGGCGCATTTCCCACGGGTCAGCGCACGCCGACCTATGGTCGACCGCTCGTGCGTAAACTCAGTTTTCTGAGTATTTTCCACTGTTTGAAAAGCTGTTATTTTTGGTTGGTTAGCTAGTTACTATAAATAGAAGTCAAATCACTTTTATCAACTAACATTTGTCAAATTGATTTCAAGTGTTCAAGGAAACAAGAAAGAGTGAAATAGGTGTCCAAGATTCATCATCTTCATCTTCAACATTTCACAACTCATCAACTACACACAACCATTTTTGATGTGCTTCGTGATCGGTTAAAGGTGATAAGGTTCGAAGCTGAGATCGGAGAATCCGGTTCGGGTTGAAGCTTGTGGCAGGTTCTTTCTTGAATAAAACCGTTAGGGTTTTGCCCTCCAAGAACGGTTTGTGTTTGGGGTTTTTTGGACGAATTGCTTCATCAATATTCAGCTGAGCGAAGGTGATTGAGAAGAGGAAGTCTTCATGAGTCTAGTAGCGGATTCAGTGATATTGAAGGGAAGGATTCAGGTTCGATTCGTTGTGGTTGAGATCAGCCGGGCCGAGGGTTTGAAGAACAGAAGGTTCTTCAACAAAGGGGCTGGAATCGGAGGTCTATCAACAACAATCAAAGGTCTTGATTCATCTTGAATCAAGGAACAAAGAGAGGAAACAACATTCAACACCTTGAGAGTTCTGTTGTTTACTTGCTTTGCAATCCTTGTATAAACGGTTAAATTCTACAGGTGATATCTAATTAAATCATCTCAATTCTAATTTTAGAATTGATGGCAGACTTACCCCGAAGCGAGGACGGCGGGGGAACTGCCTCATTAAATCTCTGTCTTCTTTAATTTTCTGCATAATTGTTTTTCAGCTTAAAAATTAAGTGATTTTAGTTTAAGCACTTTTACCAAACATTGATATTAATTGAGTAAGAGATTAAAACTCTGTTTTTGAATCCCAAGTACAATAGTATATTGTACTAGATCAATTTGAATTACTTACTCAACACAAATATCACTTGGAGTGTTTATGCATACCAAGTGTTTGATAATTTGCCTAAACCAAAGTTGTCTTAAGTTTGTAACTAGTTTGATTTGGTATTTGGATCATTGGAACTAGAAATCCTAGTAAGTGAAACATATCATTGATTGTGCAAATAGTGTAGTGATTTGTATTTCACTTTATCTCTAATCCATTAGCTTAACGCATATCCGGTTTTCCAATAACGGTTCGTTTTAGACTATATTTTTCCTCGGCCGCTTCCGCACTTAAAACAAATTTTCAAAACCAATTTTAATTGGTAGCGCCGACTCAAATTTTAATTGGGATCTATTCAACTCCCCCTTCTAGATCTGTGCCATAGTCTAACAAGTGGTATCAGGAGCTCCGGTTAACTCCGTGCTTCAAAATATAACTTTGACAGAAAATGGCTAATGAACCTAAAGGGGCTTACAATAGAGCTCCCGTTTTCAATGGTGAAAATTATAGTTATTGGAAAGACTGTATGCGGGTGCACATAAATTCCATAGATAGAAAAATATGGAACGTTATTCTCAATGGTCCAATTGAAATAACCATGACCAATGAGAACAATGAATTAGTGCCTAAGCCCGAAGCACAATGGACCGATGATGATGAAAAGAAATACAATTATGATTGGAAAGCCAAAAATATCCTAATCTCCTCATTAGGTGTAGATGAATACTATCGTGTATCCCATTGTCCTACTGCTAAGGCCATGTGGGATTCACTACAAATTGCCCATGAGGGGACGAACGATGTTAAGTTGGCTAGAATCAACACACTAACACAAGAGTTTGATCTCTTTTTCCTGGAGCAAGGGGAAACCATTGCTGACATGCAAAAGAGATTCACTCATCTCATCAATCGATTACATTCACTTGGTAGGCCTGTTTCCAATGATGTTGCTACTAATAAGATCTTGAGATGTCTTAACAAGGAATGGCAACCGAAAGTGACCGCCATCAAAGAAGCAAATGATCTTACCACATTAGACTTGACAACATTATTTGGCAAACTACAAGAGCACGAACAAGTACTCTTGAGCCTAGAACAACATGAAAAGAAAGATAAGAAGGACAAAGCAAAGGTGAGTGAAAAGAAGTCAATAGCTCTAAAGACTTCCTCCTCGAAGTCTCAAGCAAAAGAGAAAAGTGATTATTCATCAAGCGACGAAGAAGAAGAGGACAAGAGCGAAGATATGGGGCTGTTCGTTAAACGCTACAATCGTTACGTGAGAAAGAACGGCATCCAACACTCCGAGAAGAACTTGGTAAACTTCCGGAAACAATCTAGGTACTCTAAAAATGATGACTCAAAAGGTAAAATGACTAGAGGCTCGTGCTATATATGTGGAAAGCCGGGTCATTACAAACCGGAATGTCCGATGAACAAAAAGACAAAAGAAAAGGAATCATACAAATCACATAATAAATCATCAAACCCAAGGAGAGCATACATAGCTTGGGAAAGTGATAGCGACTCCTCCGATGATGAAAGTTCTAGTGATGAAGATGAAAATGCAAACCTATGTCTCTCTGCTCATCAAAAGAACAAAAAGAAACAGGTACGACATGCTAAATATGAAAAATCCTCTAGTATGTCTCATCATGAATTGCAAAATGCTTTTGATACTTTACACTGTGAAGCGAAAGAGGCCTTTAAAAGGCTTGTCTCAAATAAGAATTTTTTTTCTCATTTGGAACATAAAATTCAACAATCCGAAAGGAAACTTGAGGCACTTAAAGCTTCTATAGTGGAAAGCACAAAAACAAGTTGTGAGGACCTTAGAAGTAGGATGATTAACTTTGGGTGTGATACTTGTTATATTTGGCAAGGTGAGGTAAGAAACCTAAAGGCCAAACTTGACAAGGCTCTTGAGCCCAAGATTACCTTTGCTATCAACAAATCAAACTTTCGAAAAAGTATGGTTAATCCATATCAAAAATATAAATATGTTATAAAGGATGAATATAGCAAAGGCAATCAAAATGTAAATTTCTCTTGTCTTTATTGTTGCAAGAAAGGCCACTCCATTGCTAAATGTAGGTTTAGGAGATTTTTAGTTCCTAAAGGCATTTATCAATGGATGCCCAAATGCAACCATTTCGTTCCTCACCATTCAGGACCCAATAAGCCATTGGGTACCTTCTCTTGTTAATTATATTGCCATAGGTATAATGCCTCGAGACTACCGAGAGAAGATGGGTTCTCGACAGTGGATGCTCAAGGCACATGTCAGGAGACATATCACTCTTCATTGACTTTGTGGCTAAGAAGAAGGGATATGTAACTTATGGTGACAACAACCGTGGAGCAATACTTGGTAAAGGTAGTGTAGGTAACCCTTCTTCCACTACTATTTCTGATGTATTGCTTGTCGAAGGTCTTAAACACAATCTACTTAGCATCAGTCAATTATGTGACAAAGGATACAATGTATCGTTTTCAAAAGATTGTTGCAAAATTGTACATAATGATGATAAGAAGAGTATGTTTAATGGCCTGCGTGTGAACAATGTCTATATGCTTGACTTAAATGAAGTATCGTTAACAAGTGACAAATGCCTTGTAACAATGAGTGAAGATTCATGGTTATGGCATAGGCGTTTAGCACATGTTAATTTCGATTTACTAAATAAAGTAGTCTCAAAAGATCTAGTCTTAGGTCTCCCCAAAATAAAATTCACCAAGGATCACCTTTGTGATGCTTGTCAAAAAGGGAAGCAAACGAGGATCTCATTTAAATCCAAAAATATCGTTTCAACAACGAGACCTCTCGAGCTTCTTCATATGGATTTATTTGGGCCATCTAGGATTAAAAGTCTAGGAGGAAACTATTATGGTTTCGTAATAGTGGACGACTTTTCTCGATTTTGTTGGACTATTTTTTTAGTAAGCAAGAGCGATACGTTCGCCGCCTTTGAAAGATTTGCTAAGCTTTCCCAAAATAAACTAAATACAAACATTGTTGCAATTAGAAGCGATCATGGGGGTGAGTTCGAAAATCACTTATTTGAAGAATATTGCGGTAACCATGGTATTGATCATAACTTCTCCGCTCCACGTACTCCTCAACAAAATGGGGTTGTGGAGCGTAAAAATCGAATTTTGGAAGAATTGGGAAGAACAATGATCAACGAAAGTGGCTTACCGAAATATTTTTGGGCCGACGCCATTAGTACGACTTGTTATGTTCTGAATAGGGTGCTCATTCGCCCCATTCTAAATAAAACACCGTATGAGATTTTAAAAGGGCAAAAGCCAAATGTTTCTCACCTACATGTTTTTGGTTGCAAATGTTTCGTATTGAATAATGGAAAGGAAAACTTGGGAAAATTCGATTCCAAGGCCGACGAAGGTATCTTCCTCGGATACTCTCAATCTAGCAAAGCATATAGAATATACAACAAACGATTACTTGCTGTAGAAGAGTCTGTACATGTCACTTTTGATGAATCCAATCCGAGAAACGTCGGAAAGGGTAGTGTTTTTCATGGTGCAGGTACATCTACTGAAGAAATACTCAAAGGTGGCGAGCCGGGAATTGATCAACCCGACAAAGTCAAAATTGAGGAGGATAAAGATGTACACCATGATGAAACCGAGGTAGCTCATCCGCCTTCAAACGATGATCTCCCTCAAGCTTGGAAGTCTTCCAAAGACCATCCAATTGACAACATTCTCGGAGATATCTCAAAGGGTGTTACAACTCGATCTAAGCTAAGTAATTTCTGTTATCACTTCGCTTTCGTTTCGCAAATGGAACCTAAAAACCCTAAAGAAGCCCTACTCGATCAACACTGGTTTTTGTCAATGCAGGAGGAACTTAATCAGTTCACCAGAAATGAGGTTTGGGACCTTGTCCCTCCTCCGCGAGATCATCGAGTAATCGGCACCCGATGGGTGTTTAGGAACAAGCTGGACGAAAACGGGGTAATAACCCGCAATAAGGCGCGTTTAGTCGCGCAAGGGTATAACCAAGAGGAAGGCATCGACTATGAGGAAACTTATGCGCCGGTTTCCCGACTCGAGGCTATACGCCTTCTCCTTGCCTTCGCTTGTGCTAAAGACTTTAAACTATTCCAAATGGATGTTAAGAGTGCGTTCCTTAACGGTCACATAAATGAAGAGGTTTACGTCGCATAACCTCCGGGTTTCGAATCCCATGAGTATCCTGATCATGTTTATAAACTGAAAAGGGCTTTGTATGGCCTCAAACAAGCTCCTAGAGCTTGGTATGAGAGACTAAGCAAATTCTTACTCGATCAAGGTTACTCAAGAGGAAAGGTTGACACAACCCTCTTCATTAAACGTCAAGGAAAGCACTTGATATTAGTGCAAATTTATGTAGATGATATCATATTTGGGTCTACTAACATGAATCTTGTGAGAGAGTTTTCAGACCTTATGCAGGGCGAATTCGAGATGAGTATGATGGGGGAGCTCACATACTTTCTCGGTTTGCAAATTAAACAGCTCAAAGAAGGAACCTTCGTGAGCCAGACAAAGTACTGTTTGGACCTTATCAAGAGATTTGACATGGCAAAAGCTAAGGCCATAGACACCCTCATGCCTACTTGTACAAACTTGAACAAAGATGAAGACGGTAAGGAAGTAGATGTAAAACGGTATAAATGTATGATTGGATCACTCTTTTATCTTACTGCTTCTCGTCCCGATATTATGTTTAGCGTATGCATGTGCGCAAGATATCAATCATGTCCCAAGGAATCCCATCTAAAAGTTGTCAAACGAATACTTCGATACCTATCCGGTACTCCGAAGTATGGACTATGGTATTCCAAAGGTAATGATTGTTCATTGGTAGGGTTCTCCGATTCCGATTTTGCCGGTTGCAAATCGGATAGGAAAAGCACCAGTGGCACTTGTCACTTATTTTCAAACTCTTTGGTCAGTTGGCATAGCAAGAAACAAGTTTCAGTTGCTTTGTCAACCGCCGAAGCGGAATACGTTGCCGCCGGTAGTTGTTGTGCTCAAATCCTATGGATTAAGCAACAACTATTGGATTTTAACCTCAAACTTGAACGTATTCCCATTTTTTGTGACAATACAAGTGCCATTAATCTTACCAAGAATCCTGTGCTGCATTCTCGCACCAAACATATCGAAATTCGACACCACTTTCTTCGGGATCATGTAGAGAAAGGTGACATTGTATTTGAACATGTTAATACTGAAAATCAACTAGCGGACATCTTCACAAAGCCGCTAGCCACTGAACCTTTCTTTCATATCCGCCGAGAACTTGGTATTCTCGATATTTCCGAACGGGCACTATAATCTGCTGTTTTACCTTATTCCATTTAAGACTATAATCTTGTACTTCTAACAAGTTGATGTTGTTGCAAGCACAAATTTATTGTTCACCGAGTCACTCCGGCATCGAGGTGATACTGTTCCCTTCTCTCTCTCTATCTGCAAAGTTTCATGGTTAAAACAGCTATACTACATAATGATATTGTATATATATGTATGATGTATCTCTTTGGATGTTTATTACTGTATGGCATTTTAATTATGCATCAAACTTGTCAACGTATGTGCAGAATAGCGAAAAACTGAAATTTTGTCTGTATGAGTCGACCGTAATAGGGCTATGGTCGACGCACACTTAACATTTTTTGTGATTTTTCAAAAATCAAACAGTATGCGTCGACGCATGCAGAGATATGGTTGACGCATCGCTCAAAAATTCTGTTTTTCTGCAGAAAAATTTAAACCTTCTCATGCATCTACATTCAAAAACCATCATTAAGTATGCATTTACATTCCATTACCTTTCAAACTACCCACTACCTTGTAACCTGCATCTACCTAGTGTCTATTGTCCCTTGATCTTTCATCTTCCCAAAACCCTAACTTCTCCTCTACAAATAGGGAAAAACCTCTCTCTAGCAAATTCACTCTCAAAAACCCTCACAAACCTTCACTCTCTACCCACACACACTAAGTTTCAAACCTGCTCAAATGGCTTCCACATCTCGCAGACCTACCGGCAAGAGATCCCGAGAATCATCCGCCGCATCTCTACCTATCTCCGCTGTGTCGCTAGTTCCACCGGCTCGCGTCGAATCCTTCAACAAAGATATCGGCAAAAGAGGAGTTGTTCGACAACATGCGTTCTACAAGCTTACCGCCGAACGCATGCACCTCGTAGAAATCATGGCTCTGCTACAGCATCAAGGCATTGTCAAATTCTTGGAATGCAACGCTAAATACAACGAAGATTTAGTCCGAGTGTTCTACGCCGGCATTCATGATAAGTTTCACGGGCACAAGTTTCACTCCAGGATCGGCACGACAAAGGTATCATTTAAGTCAAACGTTTGGAACAACTATTTTGATATGTCATTGGATGATGCTGAAAATCCTCTAGCTGAGGTAATCGACTCTCACCAAATAGAAGGTTACGAGTTTAGGAGTGCGTTGAACGATATGCTGAAACGGCCATATCCTGATCATATTGTTAACAGTGACTCGTTCCCACGAACTGTCACTGCCGACAAGCTGAAAACCGGAGAACGGATTCTTCAGTGGATTGTTTCACGCATTCTGCGACCAAAGAAGGGTGGTCTCTCCAGAGTTGAACAGGCTGAGGTTCATCTCATGTACATTCTGAAGAATAAGCAGAAAATCAACTGGCCCTACTACATTGCCAGTAGGATGTTCAGCCTACGTGATTCCGGACGAGGAACGTCTCTTGCCTACGGATCCTTCATTCAAGAAGTCCTTACTGCAGCCGATGTCAATCATCCGTCCTTTTCGTATACCTCCATCTCATCAGACAAAGAGTTCAGCCCAAAAACTTTGTCTATGATGGGATATTTTTGGTGTGATGAGCGAAGGATGTACAAGTTTGTTCGAAGAGGAAATGTTCCTCCGCCTGTTGCAGCAGATGATGATAGTGATGACAGTGAAGAAGAAGAAGATGAAGAGGAAAATGAAGAAGAGGAAGCAGGACAAGCCTTTGATCACCATGGTGGAGATAATAGTCCTCCACAAGTTGATACTCACGACTACTCCGACTCCGTTGGGTTCAGCATTCACATTCAACAGAAGAAGATGCCTCCAACCAGGGTGGCTGGGGTGAATGGCAACATACTGGCTGGTCAACACAACGTCAATTCTACCAGCCGTATCACCATGATGATGAAGCATCTCCTCCGTCTCCTCCATAACACGCTCACTCCTCCGAACTATTGGATATGATGCGAAATATACAGCTCGCTCAACAATCCTTCATGCAGACTCAGGATGAGCGCTATGCTCATATTAGCAGCCAAATTCAAGCGCAAAATGAGAGGCTTGATAACCTTTCTACAAGCATGAATGAACGGTATGCTGCATTTACCGAAACGTTTGAGCGCCAGGAAAAGTCGGTCGACGTGGGTATCAAGTATCTAGGAGGGATTGCTGACCAAATATCGTCGCTAGTTGACCCCTACAGAAACCCGAATATCTGCTACCATCAAGGACGACACCATTAGGACATAGGATTGCATATGCATCTAAATTTGCTTGTTGTTTGAATGTATTCATTTCTCTGTTATGCTTGTTTGTGCAACATTAAAGTTAATGTGTATCTTCTTTTAATTAATGATTATCGTTCAGTAATGATATTTGGTGTGATATTATTATCTGATTGTGTTATTTCCTGTTGAATTTTATGTTAAGTTGAATAATCACTCCTTGTCTCTTTTTGATGTTGTAAAAGGGGGAGAAAGTGTACTACAGGCAGCCAAAAATGTTCACCACAACTAACAGTCATTTCTTTTGCAGATAGCCTTAGGTTACAAAAGAAAGGGGGAGTGTGCATAATGTGTCAATACTGCATGTTGTTTGTCTCATTGGTTTTGCACAGGTTGTCATCATAAAAAAAGGGGAGTATGTAAAGGCAAATTGTCAGACAACATACAATCACAAGTTTCGATGATGACAAATGACCATCATGGACGAATCGGCATTGTCGATTCCACGTCTACAAACAAATGCAACACATCACTTATCATATCCTTTCCTATGCTTATCTAAATCTGTTATAACTCATAAAACATATGCGGACAAAGTGTGATCATGACGAAATGCATGAAAATCACAAAATACAAATTTTTGCAGATTTGAAGGCCTTGAGTCGACCATAAGGGTCGGCGCATAGCCCACGGGTTAGCGCATAACTCAGACCAGTTGGTGACTGGTCAGCGCATGCTTGCTTGAGTCGACCACAGGTCGGCGCATGGCATAGTGCTGTTGGCCACGGGTCAGCACATGGAACACTTGAGTCGACCATAGGGGTCGGCGCATTTCCCACGGGTCAGCGCACGCCGACCTATGGTCGACCGCTCGTGCGTAAACTCAGTTTTCTGAGTATTTTCCACTGTTTGAAAAGCTGTTATTTTTGGTTGGTTAGCTAGTTACTATAAATAGAAGTCAAATCACTTTTATCAACTAACATTTGTCAAATTGATTTCAAGTGTTCAAGGAAACAAGAAAGAGTGAAATAGGTGTCCAAGATTCATCATCTTCATCTTCAACATTTCACAACTCATCAACTACACACAACCATTTTTGATGTGCTTCGTGATCGGTTAAAGGTGATAAGGTTTGAAGCTGAGATCGGAGAATTCGGTTCGGGTTGAAGCTTGTGGCAGGTTCTTTCTTGAATAAAACCGTTAGGGTTTTGCCCTCCAAGAACGGTTTGTGTTTGGGGTTTTTTGGACGAATTGCTTCATCAATATTCAGCTGAGCGAAGGTGACTGAGAAGAGGAAGTCTTCATCAGTCTAGTAGAGGATTCAGTGATATTGAAGGGAAGGATTCGGGTTCGATTCGTTGTGGTTGAGATCAGCCGGGCTGAGGGTTTGAAGAACGGAAGGTTCTTCAACAAAGGGGCTGGAATCGGAGGTCTATCAACAACAATCGAAGGTCTTGATTCATCTTGAATCAAGGAACAAGGAGAGGAAGCAGCATTCAACACCTTGAGAGTTCTGTTGTTTACTTGCTTTGCAATCCTTGTATAAACGGTTAAATTCTACAGGTGATATCTAATTAAATCATCTCAATTATAATTTTAGAATTGAGGGCAGACGTACCCCGAAGCGAGGACGGCGGGGGAACTGCCTCATCAAATCTCTGTCTTCTTTAATTTTCTGCATAATTGTTTTTCAGCTTAAAAATTAAGTGATTTTAGTTTAAGCATTTTTACCAAACATTGATATTAATTGAGTAAGAGATTAAAACTCTGTTTTTGAATCCCAAGTACAATAGTATATTGTACTAGATCAATTTGAATTACTTACTCAACACAAATATCACTTGGAGTGTTTATGCACACCAAGTGTTTGATAATTTGCCTAAACCAAAGTTGTCTTAAGTTTGTAACTAGTTTGATTTGGTATTTGGATCATTGGAACTAGAAATCCTAGTAAGTGAAACATATCATTGATTGTGCAAATAGTGTAGTGATTTGTATTTCACTTTATCTCTAATCCATTAGCTTAACGCATATCCGGTTTTCCAATAACGGTTCGTTTTAGACTATATTTTTCCTCGGCCGCTTCCGCACTTAAAACAAATTTTCAAAACCAATTTAAATTGGTAGCGCCGACTCAAATTTTAATTGGGATCTATTCAACCCCCCCTTCTAGATCTGTGCCATAGTCTAACAACTACTACGGTTTTGTTATAGTAGATGACTACTCCAGATTTTGTTGGACTATCTTCTTAGCAAGTAAAACTGACACTTTTTCTGTTTTTGAAAAGTTTGCGAAGATGTCTTAAAACAAATTGAACACTAGCATAGTTACTATTCGAAGTGATCACAGAGGTGAATTTGAAAACCACCTCTTTGAGGAATTTTGTGAAACAAACGACATTGATCATAATTTTTCTGCTCCAAGAACTCCACAATAAAATGGAGTAGTGGAACGTAAAAACAAAATTTTAGAAGAGCTTGGAAGGACTATGATCAATGAAAGCGACCTTCCTAAATACTTTTGGGCCGATGCCATAAATACGGCTTGTTATGTATTGAATAGGATACTCATTCATCCTATTCTAAACAAAACCCCTTATGAATTTCTAAAGGGAAGCAAGCCTAATGTTTCACATCTTCATATCTTCGGATGTAAATGCTTTGTATTAAACAATGGTAAAGAAAACCATGGTAAATTTGACTCAAAAGCCGATGAAGGTATCTTTCTCGGATACTCTCATTCTAGTAAAGCATATAGAGTATACAACAAAAGGTTACTTATTATTGAAGAATCTGTGCATGTTTCCTTTGATGAATCTTATCCGAAAAATGTCGGAGAAGGTATTATTGTTGATGGTGCAGGTGTTCCTTCGGAAGACGTAATAACAAATCAAGAAGAAAAGCGTGTTGAACCCCATTCGAAAAAAGTTGAGAAGGAGCCAAATCAAATTTCCGAAAAGAAAGAGGAGGATCATTCCATTAATAACAATGATCTTCCTTTGGAATGGAAATCTTCTAAGGATCATACCATCGATAATATTCTAGGAGATATCTCAAAGGGAGTTACCACACGGTCAAAGATAAGTAACTTTTGTTATCATTTCGCTTTCGTCTCTCAAAATGAGCCTAAAAACTCCAAAGACGCATTACTCGATGAACATTGGTTTTTAGCGATGCAAGAGGAACTTAATCAATTCAAAAGAAATGAGGTGTGGGATCTTGTTCCCCCTCCGCGAGACCATCGAGTAATCGGTACTAAATGGGTGTTTAGGAATAAGTTAGACGAAAATGGAGTTATAACTCGCAACAAGGCTAACCTTGTTGCTCAAGGGTATAACCAAGAGGAAGGCATCGACTATGAGGAAAGTTATGCTCTGGTTGCCTGACTCGAGGCTATATGCCTTTTGCTTGCCTATGCTTGTTCTCAAAATTTCAAATTATTTCAAATGGATGTTAAGTTCGCTTTCCTAAACGGTCACATTAATGAAGATGTCTATGTATCTTAACCTCTTGGTTTTGAAAACTATGAGCATCCTAACTATGTTTATAAGCTTAAACGTGCTTTGTACGGTCTCAAGCAAGCCCCTAGGGCATGGTATGAGCGTCTTAGCAAATTTATACTAGAACAAGGATTCTCAAGAGGGAAGGTTGATACAACCTTTTTTATTAAGCGTCAAGGAAAACAATTTATCTTAGTTCAAGTCTATGTAGATGACATTATTTTTGGATCTACTAACTTAAATCTGGTCAAGGAATTTTCTAAGTTGATGCAGGGAGAATTTGAAATGAGCATGATGTGGGAGCTAAATTACTTCCTCGGACTTCAAATCAAGAAACTTGAAGAAGGAACTTTTGTGAGCCAAACGAAGTATTAGAATGAGCTACTCAAGCGCTTCGACATGGCAAACTCCAAAGTAATCGACACTCCAATGCCTACTGTTGTAAATATGGACCGGGATGAAAATGGTAAGGCCGTAGATATAAAAAGGTATAGAGGTATCATCGGATCTCTCCTCTATCTTACCGCATCTCGACCAGACATTATGTTTAGTGTATGTATGTGTGCTAGGTATCAATCATGTCCCAAAGAAACACATCTAAAGGTCGTCAAACGCATACTTAGATACCTCTATGGTACTTCAAAGTATGAGCTTTGGTTTTCTAAGGGAAGTGATTTCTCTTTGGTTGGCTACTCCGATTCCGAATTTTCCGGTTGCAAATCGGATAGGAAAAGCATTAGTGGCACCTGTCATTTTTAATCAAATTCCTTAGTGAGTTGGCACAACAAAAAGTAAGTTTCAGTTGCCTTGTCAACAACCGAGGCGGAATACGTTGCTGCGGGTAATTGTTGCGCTCAAATTTTATGGCTAAAACAACAATTACTTGACTTTAATGTTCAACTTGAACGTATTCCCATTTTTTGTGACAACACAAGCGCCATCAATTTAACCAAAAATCATATACTACATTCACACACTAAAACATATTGAAATTCGGCATCACTTCCTTAGGGATCATGTTGAGAAAGGTGATGTTGTCTTCGAGAATATTGATAGAAAAAATCAACTTGCCTACATTTTCACAAAACCACTTGCGACAAAGCCTTTCTTCCACATTCGTAGGGAACTTGGTGTTCTCAATATCTCGGATCGCGTTTAAATAAATATATTATGCCTGTCTATTCCTTGATTTATAAGTGCGGCTATGTGAGGGCACTCGTCGTCCATCACCATTGGAGGTAATATCGTTCCTATCCATTTGACCTATATTGATCAACTATGTATGTATATATTTGATCTATGTAATTCTTGATGTTCATTTGATGGCTTGATCTAAGTTTGATCAATTTCTATGTTTGAATTATACTTGAACTTGCTTAGCTATCATATTTAACATGCATGTTACTGTATTTAGTTATTTGTCTTAAAGTTAATGCTAAACAAATGTAGCAATGTTATTTACTTATTTTCTTTTAATTCGTGTAATATTTATGCTTATACTTCTTCCATTGACTTCATCTTATGTGCATGGTTGTTGATATCTATATGTTGCAAATTCATTGACTAAGTGCTTATGAATATCTTTATATCATGTTAACCATTTCATTGTTTCTTTTTGATGTTGTCAAAGTGGGAGAAGCAATGGAAACACAATAGCTGATTTAGCAGATTTATAATAGCAGAATATTTGAAGGCATGCGTAAAATCAAGGGGAGGATGTTTATCAAAGTACGCGATTAGGATGTCTATCAAAGTACTCGATTTTGCCACGGTTTGCCATCATAAAAAATGGGGAGTATGTGAGGGAAAAGATCCCTTGTGCTTATTTTAATGATGTCAAACCTTTTTAGTTGCTCATAATGTGTGCTTTGGATGGTGTCATCATATCATAGAATGCATTCATCCTCAAACATGCTCAAAGTATAAGTGAAATGAGTCCATGCATATAGGAGCATTTCATAGATGTGAATCATGCACTTGATCATCATTGGTACCTTAGGTTCATAAGAAAATAGTTTGAATTGACCAAAATATTCAAAAAAATCTCATTTTTGACAGTTTAAGAATTTTGAGTTGACTCATGACTTGAAGCGTAACTGTCTGGTGTGAACAGGTCGAGTCATGAGTCGACTCATGACTTGGAGAAGTAGAACTGTGAGTCGACTCATGACTTGGAGCGTAACTCTCGGGTCTAAACACGTCGAGTCATGGGTCGAGTCAACTCTGAAAAAACCCTGTTTGAGTTGACTCATCCCCTGTTTGAGTTAACTCATTGGCTATTTGAGTCGACCCATTAGCTGTTTCATTTGAACCATGTTGCCACGGGTCTGAACAGGTCGAGTCATGAGTCAACTAAACTTTGGAAAAACCTTGTTTAAGTCGACCCAACTGTGTGAACAGGTCGACTGGTCGTTGTTGGCACTCAATTTTCTGCTGTGCATTTTTGCAAAATTATTTTGTTATGTCTGTTACTTTGTCCATGCATCATATAAATATTCTAGAGTGTCTTCTTCAACATTTAACAAGAAAAGTGAAAGATATACACCAAAGTGTTCATCATCTTCATTGCATTTCTCAATAATCACACATAATAATCTTTGTTGAGCATTGTGCATTGCTGTTGTGATAACGTTCAAATAAGATTGGATTATCTTAGTTTGGGTTGAGACTTTGTGTGGGTTTTTCTTGAATAAATCCATTGAGGTTTTGTCCTCCAAGAATTGGGGGGTTTTTCACTAACATTTGCTTCGCAGATTCATCCAAGTGAAAAGTTTGAAGAATGGAAGGTTCGGTCAAAAAAGTAGCGGTAACCGGAGGATTGTGAATAAAGCTTAGGATTCAAGCGACTTGCATTCTAAATCAGCCGAGTTGAAGTTTTGGAGAACGTGGCGTTCTTGCAATAAGGTAGCGATAACAGGAGATTTGTTCGAAGTGCTTGAAGGACTTGGTTCAACTCGAATCAAGGGGAGAGAATGGAATAGGATCTGCAACAACTCTAGGGGTTGATTGGTGGTGATCATTTATTCTCTTGTATTGACTTTGCAACGTGTTAATAAAAACATCTCAATTCTAGATTTAGAATTGAGGGCAGACGTACCCTAAGCGAGGACGATAGGGGAACTGCCTCAACAAATCCGGTCTTGTTCTCTCTATCTCTTAACTCTTTAAATTCTGCATTAATTACGGTTTGTATGAAATTAATAGTAAAATCAATATCGCTTGATTGTTGTGCATAGTAACTGTTCGATAAATTGTTGCAATCACTTTGATTGCAACTGAGTAAAATTATGCACATTCAATTGAGTGAAATTGAAACTTGGTGTGGAGTGCACACCAAGTGTTTGAGAAAATTAATCTCACACAAACTTAGTAATATTGTGCTTGATCTCTTATTATGTTTAAGCATTATTAGAGGTAACGATATCAAAGAATATAGTGGTTAATCGATTGATTTAGATAGTGGTTGATAATCTCTATCTTAAGTAATTTCATTCGGTTTCAAGCATATCCGATCTTTCCATTAATGGATCGTTTAGACGATTATAATCTAGGGTGCTTCCGCAGCCGTTGAAAATATTTTTAAAAAGCACTAAATTTCAAAACTGATCTATTCAGTCCCCCTTATAGATCGGTACTATCGTCTAACATTGGACATAAAAGATGTCATAGAGGAACTTGATTTTGGAGGCATACCTTCTAAAATGGAAACCACCTATATGCAAGATGAAAATCCTCAAGTAGATGAATCACTTGAGGTCCCACATATTGATGTGATCAATCTTCCTGCTAAAGTATCTCCAACTATTGGACCATTTTGGAGATCAAATAGGCCAATGCAACAGCCTAGACGATATGAGGATCTCGTCTTGAATGCTAGAATTGGCGTAATTTTAGAGAATGATGAGCTTGCTACCTATAAACAAGCAATAACGGACACCAACTCACAAAAATGGCCTGAAACCATGAAATATGAAATGGACTCCATGTTTGAGAATCAAATATGAGACTTGATATATTTTCCTAATGGGGTAAAACCCATTGGATGAAAATAGGTGTTCTAGATCAAGAAAAATAAGGATGGAAATTTTTGTCTATAAGACAAGATTAGTTGCTAAAGAATTTATACAAGTTCATGACTATGATGAAACATTTTCACTAGTCATTATTACCGGGTCCTGATAAACCTACCAATTTTCGCTTATTATAACTATTAGCTATGGAAAATGTATAGAGCATAAGTATATATGAACAATTTGCCATAAAAAAGAAACAGTTACCTATGAAGAGCGACTATACAAAGAGCATAAGTCATTTTAGTTATATTGTTAGATTTGATTAATAGTGAGTTGAGAGGCATTTGTATATATATTTTTAAAATTGTTTATTTGTTATAAACGTCAACCAAACCTCTCCTAAAATAAATACATAAACATTAATCTAATCTAAAAAATAATTTCAAACAATATTCACATTAGTAATCCAAATAAACGAGTTCATGTAAAAAAATGGAACTCATAAGACACTGTCCACTAAAATTGAATCATCAAATTAAACACTAACTGATAGGTTATTCTCCACTTACTAACTAGAAATTGAGGAAGAAAAGTGCACTCACGTTTCATCGTTTTATATGATTTTAACGAGTCAACAACAAACAGCCCGTCTAGCTCAGTTGGTAGAGCGCAAGGCTCTTAACCTTGTGGTCGTGGGTTCGAGCCCCACGGTGGGCGTCCTTTTTTAAAAATGATAGTTTTTTCTTAATTAAGTTTCAATTGTTTGGCAATGATGATTACTTTTATAAATTATAAACATCAAATAAATTAACATAACTTTCGATAAGGACATATTAGTTTTTTACTTGGAAGAACCTTTCAAATTATTGTCTTTTTACATGAAAAAGTTTGACTCAATTTATTCCATTAAATTCGAATCTAAAAATTTAAATTTAATATGTAACAAATTCTCCAAACAATATAGGTTAATTGTCGAAAATAATTCAATTTTAAAAAAAGAATTTAAGACAGTAAAATAAATGAATTTCAAAGTAGGATAAAAATTGGTGTGTTAATTTTTTAACTAAAATATTTTTAAAAACCTACCTCATTGTATTGATGTATTTGTAAAGGCTCTAGAGAGGGTGATATGGAAGGGAAATGACATAACACACCGTCCCAACATCTTTTGGGTCGTCTGTTCATTGGATCGAGCGTCCATTATTTGGATATGACGCCCATTTCTCAAATATGTCGCTCACTCCTTAGATGACTTGCCTGATTTATGAGAGCGTGTGAAATGACGTGTCCACGGTACACAACAACGCTAAGAAGAATTCATAGTGAGATTAACCATGTTCTCCTGAATAATATGAGATTAATTGATCCATTTCCACGCTTCTAGAAGCGCTTGCCACTTCCTGGAATTCTGAGGTCTAGACCGAAGGATTTTTATAAATACCTCAACCCTAAGGTTGAGTAGAATCGAATCTCATCATACAAATAACACATACATAGTTTCTCACCTCACTGCGTGAGCTAGCTCTAACCTCACAACAAACTTTAAATTGTTTTGACAACCATTAATCACTAAAGGTTGTTTCTTATTGTACTTTTAGCAAGTACAATTGGTGTACACCGTGGTTGTAACACCCTATTTCCACAACGCATAATTATAATTAAATCATAAATTTTTCACAACATTTTCATATAGGATATTACACCTCTCAAAACACATACACCTACTGATCATGTAACACTTAATTAAAATAAACATGCAACACAATATTTTAATGCACACAATTGCACTTATGATGTTTACATGACATCAATTCATCTGATCTATACTTTGAAATCAAATCCAATTTTCCTCCTTAGGGTATCCAAAACCTTTTCACAAAGGACGTGTTACTTCCACTCTACCGTGGTATGAACAACGCTTAGCCTCTTATACGTGAGCACACAAGTTATGTTTAACTGCTAGAATACGATCCAAGCGCATCCATTCTACCGCAAACAAACAAACACTTAAGTCTCTCATGATGCGAGCATACAAGCAAGGTTAGCTGCTAGAACGCGAACGTTAACATAGTATACTAAAAACAAACAGCAAACCCTCCGTTTTGTACTCAGAACTACGAAACTCTGACTTCTTTATTGCACGAATGAGGATACGTAGGCACATGGGTTCGAATCTTTGGCGAGCACACTAATTAATAAACTTATTTTTCTCCATTAACCAATAGCAAATAACCTTTAGATAACCACATCCATATGCACGGAGAACAAGCAAAGTGGTTCCCGTTGTGTACAGCGGATGTGAGAGGTGTTAATACTTTTCCCTTGCTTAATCGACTCCCGAATATGCTCTTGGCTGCGAAGACCATTCTTTTAGGGGTTTATCTCTATTTCCCTTTCCTTTGGAATAAATAAAATCCAGTGGCGACTCTATATTTTTTGCGGCGCGACAGCTGGCGACTCTGTTGGGGAATGTCATAAACGAGTCAAGCCCAACTTTGCATGTATCCTTTTTGCTTAAGATATTTATCTTTATTTTTCTTGCTTATCTATTGATGTTGTGTTATATATCCTGTATATATTATCTTTCTCTTGTGGGATTAGTTTCTGATGCTTAAGTGATAAGCCCAATACCCAGGCTTGGAGAGTACACCTGAGATAGATTGAGAGCTTTATTCTGACTTGTCAGACGTAGTTGTCTGGATGTGAAGGTACGAAGACCCCACCTAGAGTAGATTCCTTTTGAAGTATCGTGGGCACGTAAGTCATTTTGCGTTGACAACCATTATTTCAAAGGGGATCTATGAATCTAGGGACCTTTAGAAAACATGTGGCTTTTGAAGTTAAGGGTGACCTCACTTAGAGTAGATCCTCCTGATGGTATCATTGTCGCATAAGTCATTTTGTGGCGACAATGATATTTTCGCCACAGGATTCGTGACTAAGCATCTTCATAAAGCTTTAGTACTCACTTGTGAGGGGACATGGGTTTTCTTGTATAAAAACTAAACGTCCACCTACCTTAAGCTTCATGATCATATTAACCAAGATGCTGCAAGCCTTTGAATCTATGATGTTGCATGTCATTTAATCGTACCATAAAAACTGATTCAACATATACATTCCTTTGGGAACACAAAAACCTTTTTGCATACACTCATGCATCATATTGCATTTCATCAGACCAAATTAGAAGGACTCACTGTTGTTTGGACTTTGTCCAGAACCTGCTACTGTCAAGTTGACTTCCAGGCATCCGTACAACACGCATAACAAGCAAAGACCGATAATGGACCAGTTAGAGCAGAACCAAGTTGCAATGAGGGAGGACATGATCACTGTGAGTGCTCGGCCAGGTTAACTTATGGAAGATGTTCAAGCTATAGCCAGAGGCTAGGAAGAAATACGACAGGATAATATGAGGTTCGCTTATGCAAATAATGTTATAACACTTCTAGTGAATCCACTAGGGGGTACTGGTACACCTATTGTGACTCAGCCACCTCCTAAGGGAGATCCCGTGTATCAAAATGTCGGCCCTACATTCAACATCCCTGTTAGTGGTAGGGGTTAACTTGAGATAGATGATCATCAAAATGCTTTATTCACTACAAGAGATGATTCGGTTTATGACGCCTTTGGACCATCGACTGCTAAGATGGAAACGAAGCTCCGTGTTCTGGAAGACATGATGAAAGCTATCCAAGGATCTAGCGCCTTTGGGTTGGATGTTGCAGATATGTGCCTAGTGCCTGGTGTGATGATTTCTGCTAAGTTCAAGGTCCCAAACTTTGAAAACTACAAAGGGGGTTACCTGTTTTAATACCTACATCCGATCCTTTTGCAGAAAGATGACTGCTCATTTTGAGGATGAGAAACTGTTAATGCACTTCTTTCAAGACAGACTCAGTAAGGCTTCACTTGAATGATGTATACATCTTGAACGCACACATATACGAACGTAGAGGGAGCTAGCTAAAGCATTCCTCAAACATTATTAGTATAATACAAATATGGCTCCCAACCAGACTCAGCTCTAAAGCCTCTCTAAAAAATTAGATGATTCGCTCAAGGAATATGCCCAACGGTAGAAAGACTTGGCTGCCAGGGTTCAACCTCCTCTGTTGGAGCGAGAACTTGTAGACATGTTCACGAGTACCCTTCAGGGGCCTTATTTTGACAGGATGGTTGGAAGTGCCTCCTCAGGATTTTCAGACTTGATTATTACCGACAAACAAATCGAGAACTGCTTGAAGATCGATAAAATCCAAGATACAATCGTTGTGGCTAATGGAGCAAAGAAACCCCACTCCGAATTCCCAAAGAAGAAGGAAAGGGAGACCAATGCCTCTATGACATCCAAAGGGGAGGATAGAGCCTACCGAGTGCCATACTATCAAGTGGAAACAGTAGCACCCAACCAGTATCAACAACAAACATATGCAATTCCTACTGGTCCTTCACTAATGCAATATCAACAACACTACACTCCTCAATAACCCTACGGTCCTCAATGATAGAATTATTATCAGCAGGAATAACATAAACAAAGGATATCAGAAAGAAGGATAAATCTGATTCCCATGTCGTATAGTCAACTGCTTTCTCATTTGCTTCGAGGCTTGTTGGTACAATTAAGGGAAATGGGACCTTCTCCGACACCTCTCCCTCAGGGCTATGACGCTAATACTAGATGTGAATTTCATTTGGGGGCACTCGGGCATACAATCGAGAATTGTAGAGCCCTAAAGCATAAGGTCCAAGACCTGATCAACTCAAAGGCTATATCGTTCACACCAAACGGTCCAAACATAATGAATAACCCCATGCAGGAAAACACATCTAAAATGCCATAACCAGTGCAAGTGGAAGCAGTGGTAAATATGAAGACGTTGCACCTATGGGACTGTCACATCAATTTCTGCAAGCACAATGACCCCAAGTTGTGGGAGGAATAAGGCTAATCACGTCGCCAATCACTAGAATGTTCAATCATTTTCATATGTAATTTTCTTGTTTGTCATTGTAATATTCACTTGTAAAACTCGTTTGTTTTTGAATCATTTTCAATAATGAAATGAATATGCATGTTTTAAATCAATCCATTCGTGTCCACTCATATTTTATTCATCGATATCAAACTTTTGTTTAAGCGAAATCAAAAGGACGATGATGAAATTGAAATACACGAAATTACTACACGTATGCTTTTGAATAAAACCTTGCTGATGATGTAAGACATTGTTTTAAATCCCCAAACACATGAGTTATAAGGAAGATAATGTCTAGTTAACCCCTTCGAGCCAAGGAGTAAGAGTTTCTTTATGTATATAAAACCCTTAATCTTAACCCCTGGCAGGGTAGTCGTCAGTTAATTTGACCACACGTTCAAATTTCAAAAAAGGAGTGTCCTATCTTAGGATCAACTATATCTTATCCCTCACGGGAGGTCAGAAACCACAAATCCGTAATGGTTATCCCTCACCAATAGAAGAAACGAGGCAATCATAACCCCTTCAAATCAAGAGAACAAATGTCACACGATTTATTCCAACAAAAGGAAAAAGAAACAAGAAATCCAGAAAAAGAAAAGAAGAAAGAAAGCCCGCTAAATATAAACGAGTGACTTAGGCAAAAATTAGGGCATCCGTGTGGATTGCAAATTTGAATCCATCCAACAAAAGTTGGGAAATCAAAAAAACAGAGAAGCAAAAGAGGAATCAAAAGAAAATCCTCATCAAGAACAAAGTTGTGTGGCTACAAACCAAACAAAAGATGGGCGACTGCCACTCTCAAAACCTTGTTATTTTATCACTTCGACAATTTAAAATCCCTTTTGGAAAATAAGCGCTTGATTTGAATTAGCTGAACGTAGGACTGTAGAACATCAAGGAGAATGGGCGGGTTAGAATAGGTTTCACGCCATAAATCCTTTCTTTATAAAACCGTGAACCAGACCACGTCACAACCCTCAAAAGACCTAATTCAAACATGGTTTATTTCGAAAGCATACTATAATTGGTAAGACCTTGTTAAAACTTACTCCTAAATATTTGCCTATCATTTGTGTTGGTATTGATATGGCATCCCAAATAGTGATCCGTTCACTATATGTCATAATTCCAGTGAGCATGCTTAGATTTCAAAACTATCATAAACATAACATTGCAATGATAATTTCCAAAATGAACAATCTCTACTCGTAAGTAAGCATTTGACATCAAGAAAGTTTCCACAATAAGCATGAATTGAGGAGGTTGATCATACCAAAGACAGAACGCCTGAAGACTACGCTGAGCAAAAAGGAAAGTCACTTCAAGATCCAGTAAATTTGGGGAAATCACGTCGAGATTCAATAAATCTCTTAAAGACCAGTTAGTCAGCGGAACTCCCTCAAATATCAACCAACCAGGGGAAAAGTTACTTCAAGGCTCGTACTGGGGAAGGCCACCTCAAGAGCACAAGAAGTGAACCACTTCAAAATATGGTTAATCAGAGGTATATAGTTCCAAAACACTGGGGAATGTTAGATCGAGATCGTTCTATGCCAAAAGTGCTTCATAACTTGTGATTGGGGAATCCATGCAGACACCCAACAAATTGGGGGCAAGATTGGACATAAAGGGGAAATTCCTCTCCATACTTCCAAAGTTGCTCAGATCAAGCCCGGGGCATCAGAAGATCCATATCAACTTCACCATTTCAGCAATACCAAGAGATCATGATTTTGGGAAGTCATGTTAAACACATCCCATAACCTTTCAACAGGAAGCCTTGTAACCAAGCAGAATATCTCTCAGTGTCCATAATATATGATCCACCTCAGAGGCATTTGTTGGACCCTTAAAACCATTGCATAAATCATCATGCATAAATCATGTCATGCATATCATTCATCTCACATAGAATGAAGCCGCTCCCTAACAGGATAAAGCCCAATCCTTGTTGGCATCCTAAAAAATCGACCTCGATTAAATCCCACAAAATTGTCTAGTTGGCGTTCCCAACAGGGTTTCCCAAGGTGTCTCTTTTTTACTTACCTTTCGTAAGTCCTCGTTGCCTTTTGCACGATAAGGTTATCTTTTTCAAAACTTTTCATCCTGAATACAAGATAAGGTATTGGACGAATGGCCTACTCCCTTTCTCAATTATTTTAAAATACCTGACATGAGTTTGACAAGTCCTAGAGTTGTAGCCATATTTTGAGAACTTCATCACCGTCGTTGTGCCTGAGGGACATCATGAGGTTTTCGTGCCTACTTTAAAGTCCCCATTTGACATAGCGTGTTAAAGCCCAATTCCTGTCTAAAAAACCTCTTCAAAGCCTAGTTCATGTCTAGCAAACCTCCTTAAAGCCCAGTTCCTGTATGAAAAGTCTCTTTCAAAGCCCAATTCCTGTCTGAAAAACCTCTTAAAGCCCAGTTCCTGTCTGGAAAATCCCTTTTAAAATTCCAGTCCCCGTCTGGCCCTTCATCTCGAAGCCCAATCCTTATTGGCCCATTCCAAAAGCCCAACTTAGTTGGCATCCACAAAGCCCGATAACTGGCATTCTGCACATAGTGATTGTCATCATATAAAGCACCTCATCCTCAAATTCAAGTATGCATACGAAGCATAAGCTAGGTACTCGTCCGTATTGACCCTACTTTTTCCTAACATTCGTCTGTGTTAACTGTTTTAACACCTGTTCATGTTGACAAGTTTTTCCTTAACACTCATCTGTGTTTCTCCTAAAGACATTCTCAATACTCGTCTATATTGATTCCTAACACTCGTCCATGTTGATTCTTATCTCTTTAATACTTGTATGTGTCAATCTTCAACTCGTTTCTTAAGACTCGTTTGTATTGAGCTCTTACACTCGTCTGTGCTAATTATTTTTCCATTCACTCGTCTTTATTAATTCTTTTTCCAATACTCGTTTGTATTGAGCTCCAACACTCGTTTGTGTTTATCCCTTTTCAATACTAGTCTGTTTTAATTCACTCGTTTGTGTTAATTTTATTTTCAATGCTCATCCGTATTAACCTTCCACACTCGTCTGCGTTAATCCCCTTTTCCAATACTCGTATGTATTGATTCCCAATGCTCGTCCGTATTAACCTCCCACATTTATGTGTATTGATTTCCAACCCTCGTCTGTGTTTATCCTTTTTTCAATACTCATCTGTATTGATCTCCGACACTTGTATGTGTTAATTATTTTTCCAATACTTGTTTGTATTGAGTTTCAACACTCGTCCATGTTTACCTTTTTTTCGATACTCGTCTGTATTGTATCGATTCACTCGTTTGTGTCAATACTTTTTCCAACACCCGTTCGTATTGGTCGCCAACACTCATATGTGTTTATCTATTTTTCAATACTCATCTGTATTGGCTCCCATCACTGGTTTGTGTTTGTCCTCTTTTCAATACTGGTCTGTATTGATCTCCCACACTCGTCTGTGTTTATCACTTTTTTCAATACTCGTCTGTATTGATTCCTAACACTCATCTATGTTTATCATTTTTTCAATACTCATATGTATTGAGCTCCAACACTCGTCTATGTTAATTCTACCCCAATACTCATTTGTATTGAGTTCCAACACTCGTTCATGTTAATCGCTTTTTTCAATACTCGTCTGTATTGATTCCCAACACTCGTCCATGTTTATCCTTTTTTCAATACTCGTCTGTATTGAGCTCCAATACTCGTCTGCGTTAATTCTTCCCAATACTCATCGATATTGAGTTCCAACACTCGTACGTGTTATTCTCCTTTTTCAATACTCATCTATATTGAGCTCCAACACTCATTTGTGTTAATCTCTTTTTCAATACTCGTCTTTATTGATTCCCAACACTCGTCTGTGTTTATCCTTTTTTTAATGCCCGTCCGTATTGATTTCCAACACCCGTCAGTGTTAATCGTTTTTTTCAATACTCATCTGTATTGATTCCCAACACTCATATGTGTTTATCCTTGTTTCACTACCCGTTTGTATTGATTTCCAGCACCCGTTCGTGTTAATCGCTTTTTCAATACTCATATGTATTTAGTTCCAACATTCTTCCGTATTTATCTGTTTCTTCAGTACTTGTTTGTATTGATTTCCAACACTCGTATGCGTTGATCAACTTTTTCAATACTCATATGTATTGAGTTCACACATTCGTCAGTGTTAATCGGTTCTTCAGAACTCATTTGTATTGATTTCTAACACTTGTATGTGTTGATAATCTTTTTCAATACTCGTCTGTATTGATTTACAATATTCGTCCGTGTTGAACTCACCCTTTTTTCACTCGTCTGTATTTGATATCCATCCCTCGTCCGTGTTGATCTCACCCTTTTTCAGTACTCATCCATATAGGTTTCTAACACTCATCCTATTAATATCAAATACTCGATCATGCTAACCTTATCTCTTAAATACTCGTATGTATTGACTTCTAACATTCGTATGTGTTAATCGCTTTTCGACACCCGGCCATGCCGACCCTATTTTCCTGACAGAGCATATTTAAGCCCAAATATTTTGTTTATCCATCTCCCACAAAAGCCAAAACTTTGTTTGGCCATCTCCTCTTTAAGCCTAAAATCCGTTTAGATATCTCCCTTAAAGCCCAAACGTCAGTTGGTCTCCATTTCCATAAAGCCTAAACTTTGTTTGGCCACTGCATTTAAAGCCCAGTTCTTGTTTGGCCAATCATTTCAATCCCCAACGAAGTCATCAATCCCTCCAAAGCCTAGGTCCCACTGGCAAACCTTCTTCAAAACTCTTTACAAATCTTTTTGCAAGTATCCTCTACCTTTGTATCGGAGAACCGTGTCACAAATTACCAATACCTGCTAAAACTTATTAGTGGAAGCAAAAACAAAAAAAATCAAGCAGATACGACATGCATAGCATATTGCATACATCATGCTTGACTAATATTTCTTTTACAATTACTCCATATTCCCCACAGATATTTCAGCTAATCCCCAACAGATGACCCTATACAAAAGCCAATTCATCATTCCATATCTCTAGGGGCAGCTGTCATACCCCAAAATTTTCCCTACTTTTTTCTATTTTTATCTGGCTTACATTAAAATCATCTACATACATGATCCTCAATTCATTCAATTGGGTCATGCATTTAACATACCATTCATCGCATTTTGCATATTACAATCATTAGGTCAAAGTTCAGTAATAGTAGATGTAATCGGTTTAAACGGATTTTCAAGACATGTATTATTCGGTAATTAATCGAGTTTGTTTCTCATATCACTGGTGGTGTGGAACACCTCTTTATTTGAAATTCATGGTTGTTAGAGGGAGCAAGATGTTTGTTATTTGATTCGATTGCTTTAATTTAAGGAAACAAGTCAAAGTTGGAAATTCAAAGAATACTTCATTCATTCATGGAAATTCATGGTACAATGCTTATTACTTGACATACAAGTTGAAAGAAGGGATTAACAGGAAAGAGGATAAAAAAATTACATCAATTTGGTAAAGTTGACTTTTTGGTAAACTGTTAACTTTTGGTCAACTTTTGATCAACGACTCGATTATGACCCCTGAATTTTCCTAAACCTACCCTATAAGCATTTAATCAAAAATCAAGAATTTCATGCTTATGTTACATGTTACATGATGCAAGTTTCCAACAATTTTTTCTTCCATGAAGCTTCATTCCCATGGCTTTATCTTCACTTTCCGATGTTTCCTCGAACCCATTCTTCCACCCCCAATGCTCACTTTTCTGCAAAGAAGAAGATACACCAAATTGATCATCAATGTCATGGATTGAAATCATCCAAAATTCATCAAAAAGTCATTAGAAAAATTCTATACTTAGAAAATTCTGCACTTAGAAAAGTTTGTTTTCATCTTCCATAAAGCCTCATTCTCATGGCTTTAGCTTCACTTTACGATGCCACCTCGAGCCCATATTTCCACCCCTATGCTCACTTCGTTGAAAAGAAGAAGATACACCAAATTGATCATCATTATCATGGATTGAAATCATCCAAAATTTATAAAAAAGTCATGAGAACAATTTTGCACTTCGAAAAATTCAGCGCTTAAAAAATTCTGCATTATATGACATTTGGTTTTTCAATATTTCCCAACTCTGTTTCAAGCAATTTCATGCACAAAGTATTCGATTTTCGATCCATAAATTTACGCCACTCAAAAGTACTTATTTTCAACATAAGACCACTCCTCAAAAGCACTTAAGTCCATAGTTTGATTCATAAAAAAGACATGGAAAAAGTGGCAAAAATTTAAAGTAAAAATCAAAGTAAATTTAAGCCAATTTCAAGTTCTAACCAAGTGACCATTTTACCTTACCCCCTAACTTGGTACTTTTGCTAAACTCCAACATCATTGATCTCTATCTACCCTTAACTACCTATTTCTCCACAAGTCATCCATTTACCTAATTACTTTTAACTTCTTTAACTACCAAACTAACATAACTTCTAACTTTCGATTTTCAACCATTGACAAAAGTTTTACTTGGATCGTAATTCAAAGGTTCACAATCATTCACAAAACTATGTAAACATGTCATTCTTCCCAATTTTAGGGTTAACCACTTTGAACCATTTTAACCACCTTAACACTTTCTCACATTTTTTTCCATTTTCTCACCATTTCTCACAATCTCTCATCATTCTCTTCATCCCCTAACCCTCACCAAAGTTCATATTCATCACCATTTTAGAACTTCACATTGAAGTTCTAAGTTGGTGAAACTTAGCCACAATCATTCAACAATTCACCATTCAATTTCACGTATAATCATCAAAGTTTGAACAATTGTCAACAATTCAAGAAAACTCATCATCAAGAATTCATCAATTTCAATCATCAAGATTCAAACACAATCCATCAAATTCTACATTCAAACTTGGAAATTAATGGAAGTGTAGGAGCTTACCTCTCGAAACCATTTCTCTTTGATGCGTCATCCACAAACAACTTCTAACTGGAGCAAACCTCCGTTCCATCGGTAATTCTTCATCTCTTCTTTTCCATACCATTGTGATGAATGCTTGGGTGAATGATTCTTGTTGAATGTATGTGGTGGAGCCTTAATTTATCCTCCTGTCCAAAACAACTTATTTAATAAGCATTTTTGGTTACATCTACAAAACCATATTCAAGTAGCAAAGAAAAATCAACATAGGAGTTTCTAACATAGTTTTTTTTTGCATAGAAGTGAATTAAGTATTGCATTAGCATTGATACAAGCATATAAGATGAAGCAACTTATTTGAAAAATCACTTTTTTAAACTAAAACCCCAATTTTAACATAAACTCACAATAAACATTTTTCTTGAATTTCAACAACCAAAATCAAACCCCATTTAGAACATTAGCTTAGAATTAATACTAGAATCTTAAAACCCATAGAAAATCTAACATAAAACTCTTTTGTTTCATGGTTTTTGAGAAAAAAATTGAATTTTCACTTTTACTTCATAGACCTATAATGGAGGAAGGCATGAGGAAGAAGGTGAGAGAAGACAAGAAGTCGCCCCCTCTAGAGAGGGGGACCACCACGGCTGGTCGGCCTACCTCCCCTCTATGCCCAAGTACCATCGTGAGCACCATTGAGGAGGTTGCTGCATTTCCTCTTCTTCGTGTGTGAAGATGCGTTAGATTGGGGGACGGGGATTAGGAGCTGGACCGGTTTGGTCCAGTTCAGCCCGACCGACCGGTCCAGTTCAGGGATTTTGTTTTTTTATTTATTTAATTTTTCTCTTTTATTTTCATTTTGTTTTTTTAGTATTACTTTCAGCCCCTTTTTCTTTAGTGTTTTCTATCCACACTCCACTTTTTTTTTTCTGCACTAGTAATGAGACCAATTTTTCTTGTGCCTATTTTACTTTTATTTCTTAAGTCCAACACTGTTTATTTTTACACATACACTCTCATGCATAATACTTACTATTTTATTTCTTTTAAGATAGTTTCCTTACTATATTTTTAGAATTTCTTTCTAGATTAATTTTTGGATAATAACCTTAGAAATATCCTTTTCATTTGATTTTTTTTTCAATTTGATATGGTTGTATTGTGTGCTAATTTCTTTAGTATATCTTACATGAATTTTTATTATTTTTACTTTGCATGGTGGATGTGTTTAAGTTTTGTGCATGATTAATGGTTGTATGGTTTGAATGCTTGTATGAATTTTTTAATTCTTGCATGGTTCATGATTCATCACCTAGTGTGGGTAAAATGTTCCCATCTCCTATGAACATGTACTAATGTAGGATTTACTTTTCTTTATCGCTTTCTTTTGCATGCCAACGAACAAGATAAAATCGAACGATAAAAAGAACTTTTCCAAAGAATAAAAACACACTTGATCTAATGTCAAGTGTTTTCCCAAATCAAATTCATTTGATGACTAACGTGAGTGCTTGATTCAAAGTCAAGTATCTCATCCATTCCATTCCATTTTCACACTTCTATCTCTATCTAAATCTCTTTCTTCTCACACACCTTTCATAATTAAATAAAAAACACTTGATCTAACATCAAGTGCCTTTTCAAAAAAAATTCACAAAAAACTGGAAGGAAAAAGTGGGGTGTACATACTTGTGCACAACACTCAAGTACTTGGGTTGTCGGCCGTACCTAGCAAGTGGCCTAATGCTTAACTTCCACTCAAAACACTTAACAATAAAACGAGTTCAATCTGGTGCTATGAAAGTGAAAAAGAGTGGTTAGGATGCCACTGTCCTCTCAAATCCCGAGTATTCTGATTGTTGGTTGTACTTAGCTAAATGTTATATTCCTGTCTCCCTCTAAGTACCAATGATTAAACCCACAATTTTTTTTTCAATAAACACAAACTCTTTGGATGAAAAGAGAGGTTATGATGCAAATGTCCTCTCAACTCCAGGTACTTAGATTGTCGGTCGTACTTAGCTTGTGGTTTGATACTTTATCCAAGTCTAAGATCAACCACAACCAATCAAATCTAATTTTCCGCCTTAGGGTATCCAAAACCTTTTCACAAAGGACATGTTACTTCCGTTCTGCCGTGGTATGAACAACGCTTAAGCCTCACATGCATGAGCGCACAAGTCATGTTTAACTGCTAGAATACGATCCAAACGCATCCATTCTACCGCAGATAAACAAACACTTAAGTCTCCTATAACACGATCATACAAGCAAGGTTAATATCTAGAACATGAATGTTAACATTGTCTACTAAAAACAAACAACAAGCACTCCATTTTGTAATCAGAACTACGAAGCTCTGACTTTCTTATTGCACGAATTAGGATACGTAGGCACAAAGGTTCGAATTCTTGGTGAACACACTAATTAATAAACTTATTTTTCCATTAACCAATAGCAAGTAACCTTTAGATAACCACATCCATACATACGAAGAACAAGCAAAGTGGTTCCCATTAAGTACAACGAATGTGAAGGGTGTTAACACCTTCCCCTTGCATAACGGCCTCCAAAATCCGCTCTTGGTTGCGAAGACCATTCTTTTGGGGTTTTATCACTATTTTCCCTTTCCTTTGGAATAAATAAAAAATCTAGTGGCCACTTTGTATTTATTGCGGTGCGACACTCATCACACCAAAACATAAACATATGACAACATACATTGTCTCTCAGAAAATCTCTACATAAAACAAAGAAAAATGCTCCCTGTTGTTACATATTAGAGCATAACCAAAACTATAACAACAAAACTAAAGAAAATAGCTCTAGGAACTAGTTTCCATTCACACCAACGTCTCTACTCTTAAGTATCTGCACAATGCCCATTGTCGTACCCCAAAATTTGCCCCTCCCTTTTTACTTCTCATCTGACCCATGACTTGAGATTCATCTGTACACCTTCATATTTCATTCATATGCATCATAAATTCAAAGCTTGTGGATAATAAAAAAACTAGGGTGTTGCTTGAGGATTATGATATTGCTTTATGCCTGAAAAACCCTAATCTCATGCCTTATGGGATCTTGATTCATGGAGTTCACCTCATGACATTCATTTATGTATTCAAAACCCTAGTTCTTGACTTTGGGTATTCTTTTTGCCTTGAGTATGTATGAAACCTTAATTCATTGAGGAAAAGGCTCTTGGATTACATGCCTTCTTGCTTGGGATGTCATCTGATTCAAGGTCGGTCCAGACAACCATCCATATGGTGATTTCAAGACTCATAGATCTGAGATTCATGTTCACATTAGTGCATTGACCTTTTGCGTCCTTGATTTGTCATTTGGTTCAGGGTTTAATCTTGGTCCATTTGTATGGTGCCTTTAAAATCATTAGTCCTTGGTCTTTGATTTGGACCTTTAGTGCATTTCTTACTAGCCCATTTTTTCACATCATTGTTATATCCATCATGGTGTTATGTTAATTCCACATTGATTTTAATTTCAAAATTGATTCTAAATTTAAACTAATTTTATTTGATTTTAATTTTAATGGATTTTGGGTTTTCAAAATTGATTTTAATTGGATTTTGATTTTTAAATTGATTATTAGATTAATTTTAGCAATTATTTTAGATATATTCCACTTTAATAATCATGATCATTCAAATCCAATATCCATAACCACCATATCCATTTTAACAACCAAGTATCCCCATATCCAATAAGCCAAAAACCAATTTTTTAACACACATCCAACCACATTCCATTTATAATATATTCATTGTTCTTCTCATCACAAGTCCATTCAATATCCATTATTCACATTCAATACCATTCAAACTTTTATTTATTAACACATTCATGTTCAAATTTTTACACCTTCAAAGTTCCATAGTTTCTCATTAATCTACAAATATTGTATTTCCATTACTATTATTTTACATGAATAATTCAAAACACTTTCAAAGTTAACTCAAATCAAATCTAATACCATTCAAATGATTTAGAATATCCAAATTAACATTTAAAATTACAAGTGTACATCCATGATATTTACAAATCTACATTTCAATTCAAAAAAACCAATTCTATTGCATCTCAGATTAACAATCCATAGCCAACTCCAAGCAACTCTGGTTTACAACATTCCACGAACAAAAATCCGAACATGAATTCAACTTAACACCATGGTTTTCCAAACATCTCCTAACCTGAAAAAAAAAACATCATGTTTCTTCATCACTACATAAGCCATATGTGCATTCAATTAATTACTTAACTACACTTTAAGTCCAACCTAACTGAGCTAACCATATCCATTAATTCACTTGCAAAAGGTTGGTAATCCACCTGCATTTTCCCTGCATAACACATGACATGAGGATCACTTTAAGATATAACAAAAAAAATCCAATGTTCACCCTGTATAATTTTGGAACTAACATTAAGTTCTAACTATGAAGCTCATACTAGCACTAAGTGAAAATATAACAAGTACAATCAATTATTCCAATTCATTGTAAGTGACATTCGAAACCTATTGAATTAACTCCGAACTTTTTACTCCCTCATTTTGCTTCAACCAAGTAGTAACTAATAATTAAGTCAATTAACAACATATTATATTTAACTGCTAGCAAAATCAGGATAATATGAAAATATCGGAAACGAAAAAATTCTGCAAAATTGATCAAACCTGCATTTGAAACAAAACCTATTTAACAGGTCATGATCTTCGATCCGTAAATTTCACATGACTCCTTCAACCATCACCTGCATTAACCAGTCACAAGTTTGATTAACTAACACTAACACTTAAACCCAACTAACGACATGACACTCGTTAATATTCGAATTTCATTTCAATTTCTAACTAACCTGTTAACAGATTTTGTTCATCTCTAACCAACTCTCGGATTTAACTTTCATTTAAGTTGAATTTCACTCATATTCCTAACTGATTCGATAACAAAAAAAAAACTATAAATACTTCACTCTGCACGAAGGGTCCATTCTTTCATCTCCTTCTTCAACCTTCTGCTTCAATCCATTCTTCATCTTCAACAAAATTCTCTACTCTTCAATCTCCATATTCAACCAATCGATTCTCACTCTCAATCTTCTTCTCTATTTTGCATCAAAAGACTCAATTCTGAATCAAAAGAATACACACTGCACTATTGTTCTTCAATGCCGCGACCGAGTTTCACCATCATCCATCATCTTCTATTCAACCTGTAACAACCACACAACAGAATTCCCAAACCTTCTTCAACCTCCTCCAATCCTTCAATTATTCATTCTCTCAGTGGCATCTTCTTCACCCAAGGATACGTGAAGAAGAAGCAAGGATTCGTACCTGTTTTTCCGTAGAGAAGAAGCATAAAGAAGGATAGGTGAAGAAGAAGCATAAAGAAGCAAGGATTCGTACCTGTTTTTCCGTAGAGACGAAGCCGGTAAATCCACGTTAGTTTAAGCTTGAATAATTCGCTTTGGATCCTTGATGCACGAACGCGACGTCGTCGCTGTTACGAATCTGTAAACACAATGATAAACTTGTAGTGCGTCCCACCAATTCGAAGATGATGCTCTGGGACGCCTGATGCATAAGCACGACACACTCCTTGTTGCTTCGATATCTCTGGACGCAATTAAAGTCTAATGAAGAAAGCGATGCCATGGGGAGTTGCGACGAACACTGACACCCTCACGCGACGATGATGCAAGGAGCTGGGAACGGTTGAAACACGAATCATGAGCAACGAGTCGAGTTTTCTAAATACGAAGCCGCGACCACTTGGAAATCGACGGATGATACCGCATCCAAGACGTGAATCCACGATGATTGATGAGCACAAGGTGAATGGATTCAATCTCCGTTATTGTGTGAACTGAAGCGCCGCGAATGCAAGGTTGGTGGTGAAAGGACGCGCCGACGCGAAGGGAGACTCGTGCGCGAAGAAACTCCATTGAACAATCGCCTTGCCATTTTCAGTGCGAGCTTGCACAAAGAATTCAAGGGCAGACTATGGTTCCGCATTTCAAAAATTTTACTACAATTTAAAAAAAATACTAATTGTAGCCTTAAGTGATTTTAACCAATTTATCATTTCATTTTTACCATTATGTTGATACTTCCCAAAATTACCCATTTCACCCTTGTACCGGAACTCCTGGAAAAAGAATTCCTGTATATATTTTTTCCAAACCAAAAGATTAAACAAAAGACATTCGGAACACACCAATTAATAAACCGAAAGACTTCAACCAACAGTTCCGGTTCTTTAATAAAAAAGAAACGTTCTGAAACACTAATCGAAAGAGTTTCGGTAAACAAAGTGACACATACCGGACCTCTTTGAATAAGTTTTCCGGTATTGTTTTTATGTATTCCGGCACTCTTCTTTAAAGACTTCCGGTTTGCAATTTTATTTTGGAATTTTTTTTATTATGCAGGAATGGAAAATCTTCCCCAAATATGTGTAGATACTTCTGATGCATTTCTAACGACTGAAAAATTTGGTACACGAGAAGAGGTGATCAGATGGATTAAAGAGGTTGGAATCGATAATAAAATAACTGTTATTATCACTCGTTCAGATACTGAAATAAGCAAGAGAGAGAGAAGTAACAAATTAATATTTGGTTGTGATAAAGGTGAGAAACACAAGAATACTGATAGTGGAACCCAAAGTGCATCCAAGAAATGTGGATGCCCATTTAAAATCAGGTCGACTCCGGCGAAAGATGAGTCTGGTTGGAAGATTGATGTAAAATGTGGGTTACATAATCATGGTTTACCTGATAGATTAGAAGGTCATTCCTTTATTGGTAGGCTGACCACAGATGAGAAGCAACATGTCGCTGATTTGACAAAGAGACATGTACCACCTAGACACATATTGCTTTCCTTGCAAGACCGAGATCCTGAGAATGTCACTCGGATTACGCAAGTATACAAGCATAAGAGTGTGATACAAAAAGAGATAAGGGGTCCTAGAAATGAGATACAACATTTGTTTATTATTGAGGATGCAGGCTATGTGTATTGGAGTAGAAAAAAGGATGACTCGGAAGTTGTGAGAGAGATATTTTGGGCCCATCCTGATTCAGTTAAGTTGTTGAATATTTTTCCTATTGTGTTAGTTATGGATATCACCTACAAGACAAACAAATATAGACAACCTTTGTTTGAAATTATTGGCATGACATCAATCGAGTTGACTTTTGCTTTTGCATTTGCGTATATGGAGTCTGAGCAGACAGAGAATTTTTGTTGGGTATTGGAGAAACTAAAAGAATTGTTTGTGAAGAAAGATTTGTGTCCACAAGTGATTTTGACAGATAGAGATCTTGCTTTGATGAAAGCAATTGAAATTGTGTTTCCTAGGTCGATTAATTTGCTATGTAGATTTCACATTAACAAAAACATTGGTATAAAATACAAACAATATGTGGTGAATGACCTGCAAAAGACGGTATACGCATTATGGATGGAAGTTGTTTGGGCTAGTGATGAGGTTGAGTATGGTCAACGGTTGCATCAACTTGAGCAAGCATGTGTTGATTATAGTGGATTTATTAATTATGTGAAAGACACATGGTTGACTCCATATAAACATAGATTTGTTGGAGCATGGATTAATCGAGTGCTATATTTGGGTAACACAACGACTAATCGGTACGTGTTATAATTTTTTCTATGTTATTTTTATATGTGATATTTTTTCTATGTATTTTAATATGTGTTATTTTCAATATTTTTAGGGTTGAATCTGCTCATTGGAAGTTAAAGCAGATGTTAGGAAACAGTATAAGTGACATGGTCAAATGTTGGGAAGATATGTTGGGAAACATTTGAGCTTCTTTTCAAAAGAGTTTTTACAAAGTTGAGCACACACACTTTTATGGTTATTTGCGTGGTTCCGTGTCTCGAGCTGCTTGAGACGTGTTGCTGAAGAGTTATTGAGAGTTGATTATGTTGGAACTAACAGAAAAATATGTGGTTGTACTCTTAGAACATCTTATGGGTTACGTTGTTCTTGTGAGTTAGGAAGATACACACTAGGTGGTGTACCGATACCCATAGATGTTGTTCATGTTCATTAGAGGAAACTAACTATGGAAGTTGAGTTAGAGGTAGGTGCAGATGATGGATCAGAGGTGGATATGACTTGTGCAATAGATGAATTGTGGAAACGATTTAGGTTATTAGATGTTATTGGGAAAAGGGAATTAAAGAGTAGGGTATGTGAACTAGCATACCCAACAATGACTCCATTGTGTCCACCACCCGAGAAATTAAAAACCAAAAGAGGAGTGAAGAAGAAAGGGAAAAAACCAGCAGAATATGATGTTTATAGGGACCCTTCGTATCATGAGTATGTTGATAAGGCATCTCAATCTTCACAAAGGCAATCTCAACAATCATAGACTTCGAAGAAGTTAAAATTATCAAAGAAACAACCATAATTCACTCTTCAATTTCCTAATCATATTAGGTCATACATTGAAGATGTAGTTAATGTTGAATCAGATGGTAATTGTGGATTTAGAGTCATTGCATCATTGCATGGATATGGTGAGGATGGTTGGTCAATGGTTCGCAGAGAGTTGGGGTTGGAAATAATAGACAAGGATAGGTTAACTTTGTATGACAAGTTATTTTCTAATCGGTTGTCATAAGTGAGAGAATCTTTGATGATAGAATCCTTTGGTTCACAGCCACTTGAAAAATGGTTGACTCTACCAGATATGGGTTACTTGATAGCGAATCTCTATAATGTTGTACTTGTCTGTTTAGGCAATCCGTGCATGACTTTCTGTCGTATGACAAGTTCACATTCACCAAATGTCTCCATTTATTGCATTGGTTTTGTTAACCAAAATCATTGGGTTCAGGTACGTATTTTGTATGAAAAGTTATTTTATATGACTTAATATTTTAATTATTTCACTTTATTAAATATATGTTTTAACTATTATCATCAGGTTAACATGAAAGAGGGGTTTCCGTTGCCACCGGTCACATTAGATTGGAAGAAGTTTCGTTCTCATACAACAACATCTTGGATGTTAGGATTTGCAGGACGTCTACAACATTGACAATTACTTACGCCTATATTAGCATGAATATGTACTCAAAACATGAATATGTAATCAAAACATGAATATTATATTATGTCTATTATATTCAGTTCTAAAACTTAATACATAAATCAATGTGAACGAGAAATATGCAAAGCTTCAAATAAATAAGCAAACTGTGGATCTTCCTCTTCGGTATTAACTTGTCTCAGATAACGATGAATCAATGTAGATACACGAGCCTAATTAGGATCAGATGGTCCTGCATCATAAACAGGAATTGGTACCTCTCTTGGATCATCACGATGGGGAGGGACCAAACGTGGATGCGAAACACAATAATACCACTCCAGATAACCATCTTGTATATCAGATGGAGTGGTGGCCAGGGTAGTTGGACGGATCACAGTGACAACGCTCTGATGGTAACCAATCCAATCAACATCAATATCAGCCGCCATCATACAATTAAGAGGTGGGGATGGAACATACTGCTTGTACCCGAACTGACGTAAACATCTGTCATGCAAGTATGGAACAACTATGTCACCCCACTTTAAACACCCCATGTAAAGACATAACTCATTAAACTGACACCATGCTCTATGGTCCTCAAATGGACGCCATATGATGTCGGCAGGTGTCAGCTCGTCCAAAATAGGTCGTAAATCATCAACCTTCAGGACTCCTTGCCTATAGGACCATCTCATAGCTCGAGGGAGACCACAATTATCAGTTGGTTTCCAATTCTCTCCTCTTTTTCCAACAGTTGGAAAGTATTCGTGAATCCAGCACTGTTACAAAATAAAAACATAATAAACAAAATAAATTAAGTTAACATACTTTATAAAATGAATCCAACACTTCATAAATTAAATTAAATTATATACCTGTAGGAGAGTAGGATATCCACCGAGTTGTTTGCAACTGAACATGGACGTATCTCCAAGGTATCTGTATAGGGTAACCAGTGCAGCTGCTCCCTAACTATATCCCAAACATCTATCTAAGTTCGTAAACAGTAGGAGGTATCGTGCCTCGACAAGTGTAAAGGTCTTGTCAGCAAAAATGGTGGAACCCACCAACATCAATAAATATGCTCTGGTCGCATATGCCCAGCTAGAAGCAACTCTATGATGTACGAATAAATCATATAACCACGCCAATTTATAATACGAACCCCTGCAGCTCCGAACATGTGATTGTGCCTCACCCTGTGACACTCTTAAGTAGTCAACAACAAGTTCAACAACAACCTCTTCCTTGACATCCTAAGGACTCCAGAAGACACCCCTGATGGGCAAGTGAAGCAGATATGAGACGTCATCCAAAGTAATGCTCATTTCACCAAACGGCATGTGAAATGAAGATGTCTCTAGATGCCATCTTTCCACAAATACAGATACCAGATTTGTGTCTATCTTGTTCAAACTAGTTCTCTGAAGTGAAGATAAACCAAATCTAGATATCCAACTCTCCACCTATTGTGGAAGAGCTAGTGGAACTCTCGACGTTAGCTTTAGTCCGTGTCCAGCAACCTTTAACTCTTTCTTCGGTCCTCTTTCCTAAAAACAATTAAAACACATATTAGAAAACACAATATAAAATATTCAAATATTATTCATTTTCAAATATATCCTGTTTATTTACCTCACCAAACCATAAATGGCGAGCAACATGATGCTCGTACTTCACCAAAAGAGACGTATCATACAACCCTCCTGGATATCCAGCCGACTCTGCTGCAGATGAAGATGCGCCTCAGCCTAAACTGCGGTCTGAAATCCTACCATATGCGCCTCGTCTTCGAACCACTACAAAAAAATATTATAACAAAATAATTAAAAATACAAAAAATACAAAAAAAAGATAAAAAAACGCACCGGAACACTTCTTAGAAGAGTTTCGGTGTGGAAAAAAATAAGGTTGACTATTGAAACACTTATTAAAAGAGTTTCGGTATTGTTCATTCAAACCGGAAGTCTTTAAGAAAGAGTTTCGGTACATACACTTACAAACCGGAAGACTTTCTTAAAGAGTTCCGGTTCAATGCCCCAAAAATGCAGCGAACCGGAAGTCTTTGAAGAAGTGTTCCGGTATACATTTTATGAACGGAAAGACTTACTCTCAGTGTTTCGGTTTACAATGCCAAAAAATGTCAAAAATTCTCTTCCGGAAGTCTTCAAGCGCAAATGAAAAAAAATTCCATTTCTGAAAAATATACCCTATTTATATGAGGGTATTTTGGTAAAAAAAATTATTTGTAGGGGTATGGGTACAATTGTAGGGGTACAAGGTAAAATTTTCCCACAGTTCATATGCTGACCCAATATTGGACCCGGGTTAGGCCCATGGCCCAAACGATTTTTGGACTCCACACGCTTCCTTCTATCTGCACCCCTGGGACCACTGGACCTCAGCCGAATATGGTTGATGGGCCTCCACCTTAGGGCCCATCCAGAACCTTCCAATAATTTATGTTATACTGGGCCTGCATCTTTTCCTTGGTCCAATACACTTTCATGTGTTATTGTTATTCAATTTCTAATTAGAGTTTAGGTTATGATTATGTGGGATTCAGGTAATTAAAGTTAATTAGGGGATAGTTTATGGATTACATTTAGGATTAGGAAATAATTAATCTTGGTTAGAAATATTAAAAAATTGAATAGTTAATATACGTTTTAGAATATTAGTCTAATTAGATGTTAGTGTAATTAGGCTTAATCAAATTTTGGGAATTCATTAGTTTAATACATTTTTAGAAACATTAATTTATTAGGTTCAATTAGAATTAATTGGATTTATTAGATTTAATTATTAGAAATTTAACTCAATATTTCTCTAATTGACCAAATGTATGCATCATGACCATTTTTCCCTTAAGGCTTAAAATCCTGATTTTTGTTTGTTCCCTTAGTTTTAGGGCCTTGATCAGATTTATCTGACTTTTATTTTAGTTGATTAATTCAATAAGATATTATTGTACATAATTCAACTATTATTTTAATCCCATTTATTAGTATTGACCAAAGGTCACTTTGGTCAACCAAACCCTTTCAATCGTGCTGTAAGCCCCTAGCCTATTTCAAGTGATCAAAAGATACTTGATCACTTGATATGGCAAGTTCATTACGCTCAAGCTATCGTGGATACGCTGAATCTCAGGAGCTCAAGACCTCAAGGTTCAAATGAAATATTAAGACTTCAAGTTAACATAAATCAAGCATAACCAGCAAAGTGGACTACTTCTCAAGCACAAGAAAGGTATCAACATTTGATAAGTGCGATTCAAATTATAAGCTATAAGCCTTATGCAATGAGGAATGATGAGACATAGTTTCTCCTATCCTTGTTTATAATGACTTTGCGTAGGGGGCGTAGGCCCTAACTATTCAAAGAATTCACCCTCATTCATAAGCTTTAGCATAATTCATATCAAACAATTCAAGCCTTCTCAATACTACAAACAACATGGCATCATCAAGATCAATAATCAGAAGCGTCTAACAACACTTATAAATCATGATAAGAGTTATACGGTATAAGCCTTAAGTAATAAGGAATGATGAGATATAGTTTCTCCTATCCTTGTCTAGAGTGACTTTGCGTACGTGGCGTATGCCCTAGCTATTCAAATCACCCACCATTGTTCATAGACTTCAGTACAATTTGAATCATGCAATTGACAAGTATTCTTCTTCAAGCAAACATAAATCATTCAACACTTCAACAGTGAAACATCATTGCACATCAATCCTCCTTCAGTGTTAGACTCTCCTCCTGGAGGTTCATACATTTCTTGGGATCATTATCTAGGGGTCACATACCCATTTCTCAATCATTTGCTTCTTGCATTGCCTTGTATAGTTCAGACTATGGCATACTTTGTTGCTTTCCTCAAGGTGCAGACCTTGATAACTTCTTTTAGCCTATGGAGTTCAGACTCTGGCTTTGTTTCTTGCCCACAAGGTACAGATCTTGACAACTTCCTTCAGCCCATGGAGTCCCAACTCTGGCTTTATTCTTTGCCCATAAGGTGTAGACCTTGGCATTCTTGCCACGTTGAGTCCATACTCTGGAAACCCTTGATTGTGCCCATACTGTTCAGACGGTGGCATCTTGTATTCTTTGCCTATAAGGTGCAGACCTTGGCATTCATCCCATGGAGTACAGACTTTGGCTTTGTTTCTTGAGCACGAGGTGCAGACCTTGGCAACCTCTTTTAGCCTATGAAGTACAAACCCTGGCTTTATTCCTTGCCTATAAGATACAGATCTTGGCATCCTTGCCCCATTGAGTTCATACTCTGGCCACCTTAATTTTTTCTATACAATGCAGACTTTGACATATTATTCTGCCTTACAGTTTAGATTTTGGCATTCACCCAACCCCTTAAGTTCAGACTCTGGGTACCTCTCTTATTGCGTTACAGTTCAAACTTTGGCATCATACTCTTTTGCCTTTATGGAGTTCAAACTCTGGCATTCAGATCGGTTCCTTTGCCTTATATAGTTCAGACTATGGTATGCTTATACATCTTTCCCATGGAGTTCAGACTCTAGAAACCTTTGACATTGACTTGAAGTTCAGAATTTGGCATTATATCTCCTTTGCCTTATTGAGTTCAGACTCTGGGAATCTGTTCCTTGCCTTGGTATTAGTTCAGACTATGTCATTCATCTATCTTGCCCTGTGGAGTTCAGACTCTGGCTATATCTCATTTGTCCTTATGGTTGATTACCATCATTGGTTAGTGTCACGCTCTTGCTTATTAAGCAATCTACCTTGCCTATGAGCAATCTTATCAAATATCCCTTTGCTTTCAGCCTTAGTAGGCTGAAATACGAAAGCTTTGATTTCCTTATTGCATTATAAGGATACGTAGGCATGAGAGTTTATATTCTTCGCGAGCTACCCTATTTATCAATCACATCATTCTTCATTCATTCAATCAATACCATATTTTTTAGATCAATTATACTTCTCCTTGGACTCCATGTACATCCTTTTAGGATGATATAACGGTAGTCCACCTCATCAATCGAGAGTTGTTTGGATCATCCCCAAAAATTTAATTCATTCTTTTTTGGCTTAGACGCCGGTTTACTCTTCGATTCAGAGTCTATCTCTTTCATGGATCCAAGATACTATTCTCCTTTGGTCTTGAACTATTAGTTCCCCAACCAATGATATACCGTTCTTTGTATACAATAATACTTTCTTTTGGGCCCCGTATATACCCTTTTAGGATGATATAGCGGTAGTCCATCTTGTGAATCAAAAGTTGTTTGGATCATACCCAGACATTTAATTTGCCTTGTTTTTTGCCTTAACCTATAGTGGATGCCATGCTAGCCCATATATCGGTAAACACCAGTTTTACTCTTTGATTCCAAGTTCCTTCCATTTGTGGGTTCCTTTGATACCATTCTGTTGGTACGAGTTATACTTTTCATCACTTATCTCTCTCTTTGTTCTCATGGTTCCACGAACTACGATTACTTTGATTTTCTCATTGCACGATGAGAACACGTAGGTACGAGGATGCGAGTCCTTGGCAATCATACTTATAGTTATTCCTTCCGCCTTACGACACCATTCATATCTTTCACTATCCATTATCTACCTTTGATCATGAACCATTCACCCCAGTGACATACTATTTCTTTGACACCGAACCACAATTTTCTTTGGAATTCCATATACACCCTTTTTGGATGATATAACGGCAATCCACATTCGTACCTAGAGTTGTTTGGCTTATACCCAAATATTTAATTCCTTCATTTTTTAGCCATACCATATAGCGACAACCATGTTAGTCCATATATCGGTTAAGGCCAATTTCCCTCTATGGTGCAAATCCCATTTCTCCTATGGATTCCAATATATCTTTACCTTTGGTTTCAAACTATACCTATTCAGTCATTTGTTACCAATTCCTTCAATTCTGTGACTTTGGTCACTTCATTCCGTTCATCTCCATGATGCATTCTTTTCTTTTCTTTTCCCTCTTTCTTTCTCGAGTAATCTTTAGATATAACACCTGTTCGAGCGAGAACAATCAAAACGGTTCCCATGAAGTACCATGGATGTAAGGGGTGCTAATACCTTCCCCTTGTATAACCGACTTCCTTACCCATCATATCTCTTTCCCCCGGGTTTTATCGATGTTTTCCATTTCTTTCGAGAATAAATAAAGTTTGATGACGACTTTGTTGTATGTTCGAGCATGCGATACGTTCAGGTATATTTCCGCTAGCTTCACCCATGTAAAGGAAACATTCAAACAGAAGATGTGAGAAATCATAAACAATAATAACAGACATATACTGTAAGATAGGATAATAACATAACACTTCTACACAATTTCATTCACAATATATCTCATCACAATCTCACATCCAAACTCATCAATCAATCAAAACTAAACTATCATGCATTTAAATCATTATGCAATGCAACTCGACTATGTAACTATATGAATATGTATGTGGTACCAACTCAATATTTAGTTCCCTCTAGAACCGGGTCCCCTATTTTGAACCCATGAGCCCCCTTTCTTGAGCTCCAAGCCCCATATTCTGAGGTTGGGACAAACCACTAGTCCCCTTTCTGAACTAGCAGACATGCCTCTTGACACAACTCTTATGATGCATGATCATACCATCAATCAATGTGTTAAGACCCCTCTCTGATCCTAACATAAATGCATTGATAACTCAAGTAATCCCCTCTCTGGATTACATCATACAAAAATCACAGAATGCACATTATTAATCAATGGTGCAACACAAACATGCTAATAATTCATCTCAATAAAATTATATTTCAAACAACAGATCAATTTAATCAACTCATTATGCAAACATAATGATCACAACAATTAATCATACAATATTCCATAGACAACATCAAAACATAAATAACATACAACAACATAGTTCGCCCTTCGAACTACCACCACCACCACCACAACAACTATGCATATTCACATACAAGCATCACACAACTCAAATATTCATACATCACATACAACCAAATTTATGCATACAAAACATCATCTTTTGTTAATAACATAATAACACCAAATAACATTATCAATTTAATTATAACAATTAAATAATTTCTCTAAATCAATTATTAACATTCAACAATCCGATGTAATCATGCGATTAATTAATTTAAGTCACCCAAAACATGCCCAACAACAACTAACATAAATCGAATGACAACACAAAACATAAAACCCAACTCAACAACTAGAAACACAGCCACCGACATTACATCTTAAGTAAAATAGTATATTCACGTCATTAAGTGTACATTCAACCTCTTAAGGCATCACCATAAGATAATACTACATGTTAACTTTCCAACACTTCGAACTGCATCCCAAACGGAGTCATGGATCTCAAGTTATGATATTTTTAGTTAGGCATATCATAAGTCAAGAGGGTTGACTGGCGTCACCCAGAATTGGATTTTTCCCACGGCCAGTTCGTTGATAATTCCCATAATCCATGGGTAAATACCCAGAATTTACTTTTCTACATTTTCCACCATAGAAGCCCTTCCAGAGCTCCAATTTCGATCCCGTAAAAAATCCCGATCTCAGAATTAGACGTACTACAATTATCTAATAATTAAAACTGCAATTTAACACATATAATTATCAATTTTCTCAAAAACATATTAACCCCAAAGCTTCAAACCTTTTATAATGGTGGAAAATATCAACAATTTCAAAACAGTAATCACATACCAAATTATACACGTCAATACACATCAATTCCGTCAATCAATATCATATATCATAAAAACTTTAAATTTCATGAACAACCAATGCCCTATTGGAGGTTAAGGACTCATCTACCCTACCCTTCATGCAAAAGCCCTATTGAAAACTATTCTCCCCCTTACCTTAGAATTCCAGCAAACAAGCTCTTCTCCCATGGTTTTCTTCTCCTCTTTTAGGTCTAGTGTTCTCCTCTTGCCTCTTTCTCAGGTTCTCTAAGAAATCGATGAAACCTAGCTCTCCCTTACCTTTTAGAATATATACTCAAGATTTTCTACACAATTCTTTTTAATTACCTCATTAGCCCTTAACACTTTTAATTCATACTATCATTCAAAACTCACATTATTCTAGTTTCTAATTTAGTTATTAAACTCATTAATAATAAATTTATTTTTTCACATAATCTCCAATTTATAAATAAAACTTAATTCTCCATTTAAGTATTTCTCTACTAACTCCTATTTTACCTATTTTATAATTAATTAAATAATTTCTAATATAAATCCACATATTTCTATTTTTATTTATTTCTAATATTAATTAACAATACTAATATTCTAGTTATTTTCTAATTATTCTACCAAACTTTTATATTCTCACCACACTCTATCGTTACCATTGCACACCAACAACACATATAATTATCAAATTTATTTTAAAGGCACACCAAACACCAAATAATAAAATAAAAATATAAAGTATTAAACGAAATTAATTAATCGAATTTAGGGTGTTATAATGGTGCCCGACAAAACTGACTTTTGCCACACTGATCATTACTAACCATTCATTTTTACCACCTTCCCCTAGAGGATGCTAAAATGAAGTTTCAAGACTTCTGTCAATACTATTGTCAAAGGTTTTACTGGCGGAGGAGAGTCCAGTTCCTCATGGAGGAAATACGACAAATAAGTTTTAACGACAAACATCGTAGCGCTAGCATCCCCAAAACCCCTGGGAGAGAGCCAACATCTAAAATCACCTTCTCTCGTAAAGATGTTATTAACATTCTCTACCACAATAATGATCTCGTGGTCATCATGGTGTAATACGGCGTTTGGGATATAAAGCAAGTATTAGTCGACCCTGGAAGCTCATCAGATGTCCTATTCTAGAGCAATTTTCGAGGACTCCAGCTTGACCCAGACAACATCAGAGCGTTACGAGACTCTCTGGTTGGTATGTCAAGCGAACATGTACATGTGAATGGTCATGTAGCACTCGATACAATGCTTGGCTCAAAAGTAAAGTGTCTCGTAACCAACCTAGGCACCTCCTTATTTGAGTATGAGGAGGAGAAGTTGGTCGCCTGGCTGAGAAGGAATGTAGATTTATTCTCTTGAGTGCTCTCTGATATGCCATTGACAAATACAAGAGTGGTCTACCACCACCTCTTCATTGATCTTACAGTGAAGCCAGTGTCTCAGAGGAAATGAAAGTTAGGGAGTATAAGAGAGTAACCCATTGATAAAGAAGTTAAAAAATAAAGAAAAACCGACTTTATCAATGAGGTAAAATACCCATATTGGATGGCTAACATAGTTTTGGTCAGGAAAACATTAAACAAATGATGCATGTACGTCGATTTCACTGACCTTAACATCGTGTGCCCTAAATACCCATATCCCCACCCCAACATAGATCATATGATTGACGAATCCTCACGCTACAAAACATTGAGTTTCATGGATGCATATTTTTACTATAACCAGATCAAGATGGATCCTATGAAGGCACCCAAGACAACATTCATGTCCAATCATGACAAATATTATTACAGTGTCATGCATTTTGGGCTAAATAACACAAGCGTTACCTATTAGAGACTCACAGACGCGGTGTCCCCGAAACAGATATGGTGTAACCTGAAAGTGTATATTTCCGATATGATAGTGAATACATCATAAGGGAAGAGTCACACAACAAACTTAGAAGATATCATGGGGTCAGTCAAGAACTACAACATGCGCTTGAATCCTGTCAAGTGCTCATTTAAAATGCAAGCGAGAAAGTTTCTTGGTTCTATGGTAGCCAAGAGAGGTATAGAGGAAAACATAGATAAGTGTCAGATTGTTGGGCTATTTATATATGTAAAAGTAAGAGTATCGATCCCACATAGATTGAAATAACTTAAGTTAATTCTCAATTTAAAACTTTGTGAATAATCATGAGTAAAAATGTAACAATAATAATTGGTTGTCACAAATTTAGGTTGAGTAGTAATAAATAATAAAGAAGAAATTAAATCAATAGTGAGAGCAATATTGTGAAATGATCCACTTAATGATGTTTATATCTTGTATGTGTCTCGTGAGATTTGTCGTGACAGATGATGTAACACCCCAATTTTAATATTTTATTTTTAAGAGGGTTTTGGAGTGTTTTTAGTTTAATAATTTAAGTTGGTAAAATTTTGATAGAGTTTTATGGTATTAAAATTAGTGTAGAAGTGAGAAATTATGGTTTAGTAGTAAAATAGAATGTAATTATATTGTTATTTATTTAAATAATGGAGAAGTATGAAAATATTGAGACTTTAGAGAGAAAAGTAGATTTTTAATAAAATATGGAGGTCAGTGGAATTAGTAAGAGTTGAGGGGAGTTTATGGAGTTAATTAAAATAAAATGGAAATTAGGATTTTATTTATTTAAATAGAAAATTTGGGAGAATATAGAGTTTTATTTAAAATTAGAGGGAAAGAAGTATTTTAAGTAAAAAGCTAGAGTGTGGTGAGAATTAGTGAAAATATTAGAATTTCTATTTTAAGTGAATATTTGAATTATTGGAATAATTAATCAATTATTATTTTATTGATTTAGATATTATTTTAAATAAAAATAAATAATACAAATACAGATTTAGTGAGGGTGTGAGGAGAATTGAGATGTGAAAAGAGTAAATGGAATATTAGGTTAGAATAAATAGTAAAGTGAAAGGAATATTTGGAGGGTACATGCAAAAGTTGGAAATGAGGCTGAAAGAGAGAGGAAAAACTAAGAGGATTCAAAGAGCGAGAAAAAAAAATCTAAAATACAAGAAAGCTCAACGACCTTCAAATCTTCGAGGTAAGGGGGGAGAATTATTCATATATGGGTAGTTACACATATGGATAGTGAGGGGTCCTTACCCTAATGTCTTCTTCCTTTCTTTATTGTATTTTATGTTTGTGGCCAAAATGGTACCAACAAAATCTATGGGGCGATTGATTGATCATGTTTTTACTCTCAGATATGATATGTATTCTCATAAATATGTATTGATGTCTTGTTTAACTTTGTTGATAATCTTGCTGATGCCTTGTTGATATTATTGTCCTATTTGTGTATGATGATTGCCTATGAGTTATAGATCTATTAAATAAGGAAAGAGTTATAGATCCATATATTTTTGGGGCGGTGAAAACTCAAATAGGAGAAACAAATGAGTTTCGAATCTGTTTAATAGGGAGAAAAATGCATAAAATCGCAGATAGGTATAAGAGGGGATTGATCGTATTGTTTCAGGTATAATTTAAGTTTCGTAAGTCGGTTTAAGACACCGTCAATTGTGCTGGAAAGATAACACAATAATATTTCTGTCTACATAAAGAAATTGGATCTAGGAATGCTACAACAGTAGAAATCCGCTGGTTTTATACCAGAGGCGTAGTCAATTTTAGTCTCGTGTTGGTCATCATGTTTTATGCTTAACTTGAGTTTCATAAGTCCTTTTGGGGCAAAGTTAGTTGCTTTAGAAAGATAATTTAATGATCATTTAAACTGGAGAGTTTTATAATTTTATCATGAGTATATAATTTTTCGTGCTATTTTGAAGTCAGACATTCTATTTTAGAGCTTATGCATGAATTATTGCGATATGACTGAACTGACACGAATATAATTGAAGTTTCGTAACTCCTTTTGAGGTGAAGTTAAGTGCCTGAAAGAGGGTTTAAATAAATTTTATACTGGAGAATTTCATAATTTTATCATAAGTCTATAATATTTGGTTCAATTTTGAAGTTAGACAATTTTAGAGTTAGGTTCAGAGTTTTAAGCAATTTTGAGTGTGATGACCTTTTGTTACCTTTTTAAAGAGTTTAAGAGTCCTATTTTATTTGGTTAGAGTTGTTATAGAATTTTCAGAGTTGCTTTTAAGTTGTTTATAGTTGGAGATAATTATCATTTTGAGTCATTTTGACAATTGAGAGTTGTTGAGCTATTTTTGAACTTTTCGAGAACTCTATTGAGTTATAAAAGAATATAATAAATTTTGTAGACTTTCTGATTAACTTGGTTGATTTTAGAGTGGCTGAGTAATAACATACCTTTATTATACTTGAGGTGTAAAATTTTTGTCTTTAAATTATATTTTTGAGATTAGTAATCCGGTGGGATTACAGTGATACCTGTTTATTGACAAAATTATATTTTTAAAAATTAGTAATCCGGTGGGATTACAGTGAAACCTATTTATTGGAAAAATTATATTTTGAGATTAGTAATCCAATGAGATTATAGTGAGGTCCGTGATTGACAACCTTATGATTCAAGAGTGGAACCACATTTTTGATGATGATTTTTGAGGTGATTTTTGATGAAGATTTGCGATGATTGTTTGAGTTTCATAATTGTTGTTGCCATGTTCATGTGTGTGTGTGTGTGTATATATATATATATATATATATATATATATATATATATATATATATATATATATATATATATATATATATATATATATATATATATATATATATATATATATATATATATATATATATGAGTTAGGTAGGACTTTTGTCCAATGAGGTCAGGTTCAGAGAGGAACCATGACGGTCTCGTGTCTAGAGAGGGACACAATTCAGAGATGAATCAAAGATATGGATAAATAAGTAATACACCTCTGAACGTATAAACAAGTATCATTGTAATCCCACCGGATACTCAGGTAGGAGGGGAAGTATAGTTCACCGTTAACATTATGAACATATTTCTTACCCCTTTTGTTTGCTTGTGTGACTTTTTGGGACGATGCTACAGATACTCAGGTAGATGAGCCTTATTCGTTGTTGAGTTGGAGGAGAACGTAGTGACATTCTTAATTTTGTATTGATTTGAGTTTATTTTAGATTCCCTGTGTCGCTCAGATAGTGTTACACTGAGATGAATTACCTTTCTATTTTGTGCTTGAGAGTTTGAACTATTTATTTTTATTTAATTGAAGTTGTTTTGAATTATGATATAATTAATTTGAAACATGTTTTTGAATTCCATTGCATTGTTCAAAACTTTTGGGGATGGTTGTTTTATGAGAGAGATGTGACACCCTTTGCTGAATAAAAAAAGTATTTCTTTTATATGATTTTATTTAAATAAGAGTTTTGAGGTTAGGGTGTTCCAGATGAGGCAAAAAGTGATATAATGTTGTACATCTATAATATCAAAGTATATGCATTAATTCAAGGGAATAAATCTCGAGCTCTCACAATAACATTAAAACATGTCTACTTTAACTTATGATTTCCCATAATGGTTGTAGTCCTTTATGTCTAAAGTGACTAACCTAGTGAATATGTCTATTATACTAGTTTCAACCATATTTACTTATGAGTTCCATTATTTAATAGATCTCTCAATCATCAACTAACTTTTACCTATTTCTAAGGTGATCAAGCAAAGAAACGCATGTATATTATTACTTTACATAGTAAAATGAATCACTTCAAATCACACCATTTAACACAAAATACTAATTTTCATTAAACTTCACATTGCTAAACATAAAGAGGTTTAGCTCATGGTGAGCAAAAGAAATGCATAAACACAAGTTCTTATAGCTAACATTTCTAAACACAGATGAAAAGGAAATGTAAACTTAAGGGTAACACTCTACTCCTTGAAATCTTTCAATTAACAAGAGGCAAGTTATGTCACACTAGAAAGCTCAATACTTCTTCAATGTAGGAAGAATGAAAGGAACTTATCACTACTAGTTCAAACTTCTTCTTCTTCTTCTTCTTCTTCTTCTTCTTCTTCTTTAAAAGGAGATATTTTTTAAATTTATTTCTCAAGTCTCTCAACTTCCGAACTTCTATTCATTTCTTCCAAGTGGTACTTTTATATCCTTTAAAATTTAGAGTTTCATCTTGGCGTTGGATCACAGGCCTTGTGAATTTTCATTGTTTTGGCTCATGTGAATCAACATATTCCTTCACATTATCCTATCATACCAGAATCAGGTAGTACGACTCATCGTGCAGGGGAGAACATGTTCTATGGAAGGCATGTTATGCTGAGAGACAATCAACTCACAAAATTCAATGTTCAACAACTTTTGCAGTTTTTATCATGTAGTGCTTGATCTTATCCATCCAATGTTTCAGCTATCCTGTGCTTCATTCTCCACACTTATGCCACATTTTCCCTAATGCTGAAGACCTTCACTCCTTGCATCATCTTCTGGCTCTAAGGCCTACTGGGAAGTGGGGTTGAATTGATGCTTCAGTTTTGTCGTGCTAGAACTTATCATCTGAGCAGTCCTACACAAGTAACAAAAACATAAAAATCACAAAAGAGAGCACCTAGTGTGCTCTATATAATTTTAACTAAAAGAACAAGAATCTACTTGAAATAACCTAATAAAGCTTGCTAACTTAAAATAAAATAAAGTAATATGGGCTTAAATAACTCACAAATAGTGAGGTATCACACCTCCAAACTTGAATCATTACTTGTTCTTAGGTGATGCGACATATAATATAAGAAAAATAATACTTTCCCCATTTCTTACTTCAAGAACACATTTCATATAACTAAAAAATTTCTCAAAGGAATGTATCCAAAAAATTGGCATAACTTGGTCTTTGTTACATATTAGCCTTGTGTGTGTGTGTGTGTGTATGTGTGTGCGCGTGTGCACGCGCATATGTGTGTGTGTAACCCACCATGCCATAGTCATGCCAGAAGTATTCATTAAAGATAATTAGTCAGGATCCTAGTTTGGTTATTCTATCATATGGTCCAAGGTTTCATTTTTAGTTTCAGCAGAGGGGATTAACTAACTTAATGTTTTCATTGGATTTTTTGTTCTTTATGAACTTTGGGATTCTACATGCACCATTTTTCTTAGTAACTTTCTAGGTGCTTCACCTTTTCACATGATGGGATCTCACTTGTAATGATTCCAACCTATTACTTAGAATAAAACACCCATTATTCCTCCAATTTCGGGAACATGAACTATATTCATAATGCCCTTTGACATTTTCATTCTTTTTGTAAACTTTTATGTGGTTTCTCTTATTTTAAAATGCATTAGTAAATGCAATAGGTCCATTACATATAATTATTTACTAGTGTTTTCCTCCCCTAAACTAAATCCTAGAATAAGTCTTATTACATACTTTAGAACAATTCAAACTTTTCAAGAGGCTAACTACTTTTATGACTTCTTTTAGCGTGAAAAAGGTCCCTCACAAAGTCACAACTTATGCATTGTTTCTTAACTAAGACCTTATTTCCAATATTTCAATTGTCCAATTAGAATTTTCCTAGGTTAACTTAGAAATTCTGTTATTTTTGAGATGAAGTTGGTTAGTATTTTTTTATGTAGCACAAAATATCACACAAAATATCACACAAAAAACACAACTTAAAACATCATAATTTTTATAAAGGTTCCATCACCCCCACACTTAAAGTAAGGATAATGTCCTAATTGTAAGCATGGCGAGTTTCAGCCCATCAGACAACAGTAAATTAAAAGTTCAGTAAAACTAAAATGATTGGTTGGAAATATAAGTTAGGTCTGAAACCTACTGCTTTTCCTGGTTAACTGAGGTTTTTCACATCTCTTCCTCTTCTTTCCTTCTTTTTTCTTCTTGATTTTTGAGGGTGTATCGTCAGACTCATCCTCTCCTTCAGAAACAACAACAGGTTTGTGCTTGGATTTCAGTTTTAGAGAGGACTAAATGGTCCTCTTTTTCTCCTCTATTGAGGGCTTTGTGATATGTTATTTCGTGTCATATGGTCCTATTTTCCCTTTTCCTATCTTGGAGTATATTTCATTTGTTTTGAATGGGATAAGGCTTGTAGGCTTCTCAGGCCATTTGGCACACTAGTAAACTTCAAGGAGTCATAAGCTTATCTATAATTTCCAATCATGCATATAGCTTGATGCAACCGCAAGTGCACGACTGTCGTGAAATAATAAAATAGATATTGAACCACAAGAACCAATGGTTTAAGTATCGAATCCTTATCCAATTGGTGTATATCTAGAGAAATCAAAAAGAGATTTTTAGTGAACAACTTGAACAAAAAAACAATTAAACAGAACTAACAGAAAAATCACTTAAGTACCAAAGTAGGGAAAACAGGACCCGAGGTTACATTTCATATTTCTAAAATCATACGATCCTTGTCACACCTATAACAAGAATTTTGCCTAAATTATAAGAAATAGATAAAATTGGGCACTCCATGCTTTCATCAGCACATTGCCCCTATCATCAATAAATAATCTGTCAGCTTTTGCATCGTCCGAATTAGGTTGTTTAAAAATTTGTGTTATGGTATCGACACATATCCTTTAAGACTACAATTGATACCTGAGAACCACTTTCTTTTGTAACAAAGTTGGAATGCATGAACTTAAATTAAAAATAAGTTTAATCAAAATCATCGCAATCGATAGTAATAAATCATACGATAGGTCATGAAACAATCTCCATAACCCCTAGTCCATAGGAAACTACTCACTCATAGTGAGGGTTAAAACAACCACAAAGATATTCACCATCAAACTCATATCAATCAAACAAAACAGATGAACAATATTAAGAGCATGAATAGAAAACTTGAATTAAATTATAAACTTGTTCCATAAATTGCTCCCTTGGAGACTTGAGTTACAAAGAGAATAGAAAAATAGAAACTTTAGAAATCAGGAGAAAAATACAAAAGTTGGGAACCCTAAACTCATAACATGCTATAAGTTTTATAGGGGAAAATAAAAGTAAAAAATATCATTGATTCAATGCAAAATATTCAGACTTAATTCATATCCAATCATGCCTAAGAGCTAAAATTAAGAGGAGATCTTCCCATTTATGGATGCAAAACAAAATCTTGAATTTTCTCTCGCCTCCTTGCTACATCCCGTAGCAGATGCTATGGGTGGCCTTAGCAGGTTATTTCATTTGTGCTCCAAAATCAACAACTCAGAGGTGCTTCGGGTCCATGATGCTACGACCCGTAGCAGCTGCTATGGGTGGTCGTAGCAACCCTCTTATTTTGTATAGGAGAAATTTCCAAAAATGCCGTTTTTGCTCCGTTTCATTTTCCATTGGTACCTATTTGCTCGGATGCTCATTAGACCATGGAATTCACAACAAAACACAAAATAAGGCATAAAACATGAAAAATGAAAGGAAATTGAACAAAATGTGATAAAATACTAAAGGAAAACTACCAGAAAGAACGATGCAAATACCACTTATCAAACTCCATCAAACTTAAACAGTTGCTTGTCCTCAAGCAATAAAGCTTGCATTTTCATGAGTTTTTGGATCAAGCGGTTATGTCATGATAAAGCATACGAAAACAAGGTCAATGGTACTCATACATGAGTCTTTGTTCAGATCGGCTAGACCTAGTTCTCTTGGTAATCATCCGTCAACGATGGTATTGCAAGAACACTAACATTGGTAAAACCATGTACCTAAGTCTCCCTTTCGAACACCTCTCTTTGGGATTAAGTTTCTTTTTTTGATTTTCTTCCCCTTTGATTCGAATAATCATATTAAGGCATTTGTAATTATTGATGTCCTCACATGCACAAGAGTGATCAAGAATTTTTTTCTAGGCACCTTTTTATTTTATTTTTCTCTTTTTTGATGAATTTACGCACTTTGGCGTTTATTGGTCCACTTTGGGCAACATTTGAGAATCAACTACCATTAGGCTAAAAAACTGGGTGAGGGTTACTCAACTTAGAAGGTCTAGTTTTCTTTATTTCCTTTTCATCATTTTGGTGTCCAAATTATTTTGTTTCTCATCCGACCATACATACATGCAAGTCTTTTAATTATGTCAGATCATCAATATAAACTAATCAGGAAATACTTCTCAAATCTAAGTACTATGTCACAAATCTTCATGTTGGACTCACGTCCTTACTTCGGGGGACCTAAGGTGTTCGAGTCATACCTAAATTTTCAAACTTTCCCAATTTCCATAGTCCTAGACTTTCTTCCCTCAACTCTATATACTTTCTCATCTTCCCCAAAATCGAAGCTTGTCATAATTTTTTTTCATGGTCTTAGTATTGGGAAAACTACGAAAAGATGGTCTCAATGCATCAATCAAACTAGAAAATTGTTAAAAACTAGGAAGAAACAAAAACAAAAATTTGCAAGAAATAAAAATGCATTAAAAGTAAAGGAAAATGCAAGGAAGGAAATGGATACCCCCCAAACTTGAAGTATACATTGCTATCTATGTTTAAGCTCAATAAAGGAGAAGTAAAATTTATAAGAACCTCACTCGGGAGGCGGGAACCACACCATGAGTTGTTGCATCATCGCTTGGACATCATCTAAGACTACTCCTCATATTATTTTCTCCTCATTCATGGGATTTTTATTAATTGGTGTCAAGCCCCAATTTTGTCCTACCTTAATTGCATTGCATTTTATTTTAGTCCATTTCCATCTGCCTCAACATGACCATTGAACCCGGTCATGCATTTTCATCAGCCAAAAACTATTATCTGCATACATTCAAATAAAATAATTGTCATAGGTTTGACTTATATATTGATCTTGATTAAGCATTTTCATATTTGTTCACATTGGTCTCATGATTTTCATCTGCATCTTGCATTTTCCTTTAATCTGCGTTTGAAGAAAAGTCAAAGTCAAAGTTTGACTCTTGACTTGATGCACTTAGGTGTCATTGCACTTTATTTTTGGTCATTTCCTTTTATCATACTTCTATGTTAACTTGATTATTAATTTTAATACTACCACTGTTTCTTTATATAAGAGAAAACTCTTTAGGTTCAGTGAGTAATCAATGTATCTAGTCTATAAACCAACCAAATACATTGATTATTCAATAAGCCTAAATAGTAAGTTCTCTCTTATATAAAGAAACATAGATAGTATTAGTTAGTAAAAGTTAGAAGTTCTAAAATAAAAAAGAAAGACATTTTATCCTCAAGTTAGAAATAAATAGAATATAGTTTCTCCATCTATTTTTAAATAGTATTTAATCACTTGCATTGTTTACTTTTTTTATTCACCTTTTAAATATAATACTGTCCATTATGATCAATAATATAAAAAATGAAATAGACCAAAATAAAAGTTTGTTTTTATTAATGTTACACTTTGTATCAAATAGAAAATAGAAAAACTGAAATACAAGTTGTTTTATTAATTATCCATTTTTACAAATAATACAAAGAATTAAAATATAACTAAAATAAAAGAAGAAGAAATTAGCATTTGCTTTGTGCAACTTCTTTTAATGTTCAGTACCATCCATGCTCCATCGTTCACCATCTACCACATGAAAAAATCAAAGAGAGTTAGTCAGCATTATACACTATACATGATACATACATTGACATACACATACATGAAGAAACTCAGGACCATAAAACTCACGTTTTTCACCTCAAAGTAATTCAAATCCCACTATATTTCAAATGAATTTAAACAAAACCAAATGAAACTCAAATTTTATCAAACAAAATTCACAATAAAATAATCCCTAACATTGATCCAAAATGTTCACACAGATTACAGTGCGAGTTTCCCCCCAATTCCATTCCTCTAATCGCATTTTCCCCTCCAAGCTCACCATTCTTACACTATAAAACCACCTCATATTTCTCACTCCTAAGGATACGATAAAAACCACCTAAAACTTTGCAAAATTTCCAACAAACCTCACACTTTAGAGCTCTATCATAAAGTTGCTCAGAGTTTCACATTGAAATTCTGAAACAACTTGAGCTATAACCTATACACACCCACAAACAATCACAAACGCAACAGAAGGAGGATGAACATAATTGGGACTAAAGAAAAATAAATGTAACATAGAGAGAGGCGAAGAAATTTACCTGGAAATTGCAACTTTGGTAACTCATTTGTCACTAAATTTGTTGTTGAAACACTACTTTAATTCCTTCATTATAGCTTCGTTCTTTTCCACTTGGTTGTAATTTGTAACTCTTTGAATGAAATGAATAGGGGTAAGGGTGTGAACGAGATCAATTTTTTTTTTGCTTTTGGTTTATCTGTTTGATTTGAGCAAGGACCCTCTATTTAGTTTAGTTTTGGTGAAAATGTCGAGTTAGGGTTTCTTGACTTTGAGCGGCCGATCCAATCATTTGAGTTGGTTTTTGAAGAAATTAGGCATGGATTCGGAAAGAGTAAGAAAACCTAAAGGGGGTTGGTTTTGGAAGTTTTTGGTTCTGGGTAAGGTTTGCCGGAGGAGGCAGTGACAACCACAGTGGGCCACCGACGTTGCTGCTTCTGGTGAGATGTAGAAGATGAGATAATAACAGAGATATGAAGAAGAGAGAGAGAGAGAGAGATATGGAATAATATGAATGAATGATGGTGGAGGAGGATCCCATGTGGTTTTAGGGTTTTGTGTGTTTGCTAGGGTTTGGGCCATTTGGGCCCAACCCATGTCATTTCACAAGCCAATGCGCCGCTGTAAGACCCCAAATTTGACCCTAAGATCCCTCATGCAATTTTATCATAAGCATTATGTAGCACCTCAAATTTGCCCCCCTCATTCATGCATTCATTTTAGGTCATTTAACATTTCATATTGCATTTCATCATGTTAATCAGAATTAGCTCCAAGAGTTTTGCCTTCCAAGAAGCTTGGATATCATCCAAGTCACTTTGTGGGTTCTATCTGAATGACCACTCCACACAAGGGAGATTATGCATCAACTAGAGGTTTCTCTTTAAAGGATCAAGCTTAATGGGCTCGGTACAACTCAAAATTCAACTGTGAAGTCAAAAGTCAACTGAAGGTCAAATGGCTAGGGAATGACTTGAGATACTTCCAACATGTTCAAATTGGGTCTATTCATCATTCAAAACAGTAATCTTGAAGGAACAAAGGTCCAGTGCACAGGTTACCAAATTTGGAAAGATGTTCCTGAGCTGTCATGCTCGCTAGGCGAGCAGAATGGTTCGCCTAGCGAGTCCCAAGAAAGGCCACCAGAGTCACCTGCACCCAGAAGGACTTCCTGAGCTGTCTTACTCGCTAGGTGAGCAGATTCTTCGCTAGGCGAAGCCCATGCGTTTTGAAAATTAAAAAAATGACAAAGAATCATGAGCTTGATTTTCCCTCATTTGAGCCCACCAAGCAACAAAAGTCAGAGTATAAATTCTAAATTTCATTGGAACAAAACCCGAGAACAAGTTCGAGCAGCCTTTTCACTCTGACTCTCACACTTTTCACTCGGACTCTGAGACTATTCACTCTGACTCACACACTTTTCACTTCCATCTCACACAAACCCCAATATTGCTTTGCAAACCCAACTGTGCAATTCAATTTCAATCGATCTCTCCAATCAGGTTTGCCCTATTTCCATCACTTTACACTTTCAATTTGAAATTTCTGAAGTATGAGGTATTATGGGTGAATTTGGAAGAGTGGGTATCGTTAGGTTTTGCATGTGGGTTTAGATGTGCATGAATGTGTAGAAAAATACCTTGAATGTTTAATCACTTCATTTCTGAAATGGGTACCATAGGATTTAGGGGTTACGGAAATCGTACTGTTTGTAAGAACAAAAATTGTTCTACAACAGATTCCTTGATTTTGATGATAACAAAGGATGAAACCAAAAATGGCACCCTAACGAAAAGTTTCTAAGTGTGCAGGATTCTAAAGAAAGAAGGAAGAAATCTGATGATGTCATCAGATACAGAACCAGATCAGAAGCATATTATCATATGATCAGAAGCATCTGAAGTGGAAACACGTTCAAGAAAGTCTAACTCTGAGCAAAACAGCAAAGTATCAGAAGCATCTGAACAAGAAGTAAGCTCTAGATGTTCTGACTTTGAACAACGCTATCTGAAGAAACTATCTGAACTCACAAGAGATTAACATCAGAAGCAAGATTCCAAGATTCTCCAGAAACACAAATACTCTGAGCATGGATTGCTAATCATGAAAGAGTAACGTTAAAGTCAAGTAAAGATTTGCAAATGGTTTTCCTAATTAAGAAAGAGACGTTAATCTCCAATTTCAATAAAGAAGATACTACTTGTGGTAAGTAGTCATTTCAAGGAGAGAAAGTTATCCTGCAGAAGCTATTTAAGTGATGGCGTAAATTCATTTTAATATCCACCAGTTTCAACTACTACTTCAACTGATATATAAAATGGGCTGCAATCAACTTTGAAGTAGAAGTAAGCCAACAAGCCAAAATTATACTGAAACATCAACGCTCAAGAAAAACACTCTTGCTCTCTAAAGATCTTCACGAAGCTTTTGCTTATAACGTGAAAAACTCTTGTTCTTAATACTGTAATATTTGCTTTCTTAGAAGCACTCTAGATTACATAAATCTTTTATCTATTGTTTGTTTATTTCCTCAAGTGACTCTGTGAAGTCTGTATACTTGAGAGGACTAAGAGATCTTTCTCTTAGACGTTGTTTGTAATCTTTCAAGATTAGTGGATTAAGTCCTTGTTGAAGGCGAAATCACCTTGGCCGGGTGGACTGGAGTAGCTTTGTGTTATAAGCGAACCAGTATAAAATCATTGTGTGGTTTTCATTTTGAAAAAGCGCTTATTTTTCCAAACAATTCAAACCCCCCTTTCTTGTTTTTCTCACCTTCACTGTTATCAAAGAAGAATCCAGAACCCGCAAGCATTCGCTAGCACCTCGCTAGGCGAATCTGTAGCGAAGCTTCGCTAGGTCTTCGCTAAGCGAAGCAATAGCGATCATGACAGCAGTTGTTTTGTTATGTTTGCTCTCTAATCTGTTTTGCTTTGTTACGACATGCTTTCTATTGCATCCGTGCACTGTTTACCTGACACTGTTATTGCTATGTTTCTCTTGTTTGGTGCAACTCTTGATCACACCCCATCTTGTCATTCTAACGTGTTTGTTGAGTTTTTTTGTGAGGGCTCACATGACCCTTGAAGAGATAGGTTGCTTGGTATTCCACTTTATTTGTGGGATACCATTTGGAGATTTATTCTGATTGCTTTGTTGACTTGTTTTCTTTGATGGTGCTAGCCTGAGATATCTCTGGGTTTCTTGTTTCTTTAGTTGCTGTTACTTCGGATCTTTATCCGTGTGGTACATCTCTTGACCCCTTTTACATCTTTCCAGCACTTTATCGCTTTCTTAGCTGGAAGACCTCGATAGGAGGCAATGTTTTTGTGTGTTTACTTTTGTGCCCAAAGATCTCCAAGGAGAGGCACCAGTGCTAAAGACCTCCATGAAGAGGCAATTGACGGATAAAAGGGATTAGTAGTCAATCCCCCGTTATTCAGTGTGTCGTTCTTTATGCTCGCACTACGTGTCGATGCTTCATAACAAAAGCCCAAAATCTTTTGTCCGGTCAGTCAGTGGAGAGGGTTCCATCTTTCAGAATCCCCACGTTTTGTCATGAGCTCACCCTGTCTAGGGTTAAGAGCTATGAGGTCTTATCCTCATTACCCTTTTGATCTGCTAACCCTGACGTTCAATGTCAGTGGTTAAGAGCCCATTTGGTTACCTTTCCATGGCTTGTTTGTCGAGGTTGATATGACCCCTCTTGACTAAAGCCCTACCCATGTATGCTTGAGCCCCCCTGTTGGTGTGTTTACTTTATGCTATATGTTTTTGTATGGTGTGATCGTCTCCCCATAGGATTGCTAGGCTTCGTACAGTCTCTCGTTTGCATGTCAATTAAGGTAGCACGGTTCCTTCGTCTAGGACTTCCTTTTTGCATGAGCATTCCTAAAACACAAACAAACTCTTTGATTTTTCTTCTCCTAAGAACACGTTAACTCTTTCTACTACAGGTGAGTAAGTCTCCAAAGGTAGAGCATCCGGTAGATTGCATAGTAACATCGTTCATCTAAAAAACACAAAACAAACAAAAATAGGTTAGCCGAGCTACGACGCTCTGATTCTCAATCCTTCTTGAGATACGTATGCAGCAGGGTAGGGCATGTGCGAGCAATAACTCTTTCTTTTCCCTACTTTGATTTTCTCTCTTTCGCATCGCATATAGGACTTTTATACACACACTTAAACATAAATAACAAACATGGATCCTATGGAGTACCACAGACGTGAAGGGGTGCGATAACCTTCCCTTCACGTAATCGGCCCCCTTACTCGGTTTTCTTTGGTTCGAGACTTTGTTTTATCCGTTCCCTCTTGGTTATGCAGTACTACCTTTCCCTCCTCTTGGGATAAAAGTACATAGCTGGCGACTCTACTCTTTTTTCCTCGCCACCTCTTTTCGCGTTTGTACTTGGATTCGGGAAATCCGGGGAGCGACAGCTGGCGACTCTGCTGGGGATTTATTTTCCCTAGTGGGCCTTTCCTAGCGTCTGTTTGTTTATCGTCTATTGTGTGTTATTTATTTATTTCTTTGCATACTTATCTGCTTGCATTGCATCCTATGTGCGCTTTACTGTTTCATGCATACTGTGCTGGCTATGTATCTGTTTCGCTGTTGGGTGGGAGTCACAAGAGGTAAAAGGCCCAATACACAGGCTATGAGTGAACTTTAGGACACCTAGGAATAGAGTGATTCATGGGAAGCGGGTGGTATGGCGCCACTTAGCGGAACATGGTATCACGAGCATTTCAGATTTTGATGGGGTATTATCGTTGCATACACCTGGTGTGCATATGATGATATTCTTGAAAGGATTGTTTATCCTGCGTTTCTCTTGACCTTGCCCTGGCCTAGATTACACCCGTGAGTGGGGAAGGAATGAATCATTTACAGGTACTGATGGTGACTTGTTCTGATGGTAACTTGTTCAGTTGGTGATCGTGTCCTGTTGGTGACTTTTGTTTGGTTCTTGTTGGTGACCGTTGGTTCTGAAGTATGGGTTCTGAGTTGATGACTGTGTTCTATGGTTCTCGGTTCCGAATGCTTAAGCTTGAAGATGAACATTGTTCATTGGTTCTGAAGTACACGGCCAACCAGCCATTGTTTAACCATTTTGCATCATAGCATGTTTATTTTCAAAAAAATAATGCATAAGAAAAAAGTTAACCTGCATATGCATATCATTATCCATGATAAAACATAGCATACGCATCATACACATATCATTCTTGCATCATTATAGGTTTATTCAGAAGTCTTTCACTAGTGCTGGATTGATGAATCACGGGGATGTCTTTGCAACAGACAATGAAGATGGTGATAGTGATTGTGATATGGATAATTGGGTGCGCCCGTGTGCTCCAGGGGAGAGGATCAACAACTGGATTGTTGAAGAAATAGTCCAAGTTACTCTTCAGACAGAGTAATTTTCTTCTGTTTTTCATTTTGCATGAAAGCCCTACGCTCTGCCCAAGGCGTAGTGGTTCATTGTAGGGCCACATCATGTTTTGAATTTTCAATGATTATCATCAATAAAAGGACGTTTTGCAATCAAATTTGTGTTCACTGTCTTTCTGTTTTTATTACTTTCATTTTCAAAACAATAAAAATGGCAATGTTTTTTTTGCGACTTTCTTGAACCCTTTTCTGAAATAAAGTATGAAACACCGTTCGTGCAGAATTGATCTTGCGGATTCCATTAAAAACAGTTCTGTTATGGCTCAGTATGACTTCGATAATCCCATTTACCAAGCCGAAGAGGAGAGTGAAGAAGATTGTGAACTCCCCAAAGAATTGGCCAGACTATTGAAACAGGAGGAAAGGGTCATTCAACCTCATCAGGAAGAGTTGGAAGTCATTAACCTTGGTACCAAGGACGCAAAGAAAGAGATCAAGATAGGGTCTGCTTTAGAGGAAAAGGTCAAGAGAGGGTTGATTGAAATGCTGCAAGAATATGTGGATGTATTCGCATGGTCGTATCAAGATATGCCTGGTTTGGATACAGATATTGTGGTACACAGGCTACCTCTCAGAGAAGATTGTCCTTCGGTAAAGCAGAAGCTTCGCAGAACTAGTCCTGATATGGCTGTCAAGATCAAAGAGGAGGTTTAGAAACAGTTGGATGCAGGTTTTCTAGCAGTTACCAATTATCCCCCTTGGGTGGCCAACATCGTACCCGTGCCGAAGAAGGATGGTAAAGTCAGGATGTGTGTCGATTACCGAGATTTAAACAGAGCCAGTCCGAAAGATGACTTCCCATTACCTCACATTGATGTATTGGTCGATAACACTGCTCAGTCCTCAGTTTTCTCTTTCATGGATGGATTTTATGGCTATAATCAGATCAAGATGGCGCCAGAAGACATGGAGAAGACGACATTCATTACACCTTGGGGCACGTTCTGTTATAAGGTAATGCCATTTGGGTTGAAGAACGCCGATGCTACTTACCAAAGAGCTATGACGACTCTCTTTCATGACATGATGCACAAAGAAATTGAAGTGTACGTGGATGATATGATTGCGAAGTCTCAGACAGAAGAGGAGCACTTGGTAAACTTGCAAAAGTTGTTTGAAAGATTGAGAAGGTTCAAACTGAGGCTGAATCCAAACAAGTGTACATTTGGAGTGAGATCTGGAAAGCTGTTAGGTTTCATTATCAGAGAGAAAGGGATTGAGGTTGATCCAGCGAAAGTAAAAGCTATTCAAGAAATGCCTGAACCAAGAACGGAAAAGCAGGTTCGTGGGTTTTTAGGGAGGCTGAACTACATTGCACGGTTCATATCTCACCTAACAGCTACGTGCGAACCGATATTTAAATTGCTAAGAAAAGATCAAGCAATCAGGTGGAATGATGATTGTCAAAAAGCTTTTGATAAGGTAAAAGAATATTTGCAGAAACCTCCAATTCTTATACCTCCAGTTCCTGGGAGGCCTCTGATAATGTACCTTTCAGTAACAGAGAATTCGATGGGGTGTGTATTGGGAAAGCATGACGAGTCTGGCCGAAAAGAGCATGCAATATACTACCTTAGCAAAAAGTTTACCGACTGTGAAACAAGATATTCGCTGCTCGAGAAAACTTGCTGCGCTTTGGCATGGGCTGCTCGCTGACTAAGACAATATATGTTGAACCATACTACTTTGTTGATTTCTAAGATGGACCCAGTAAAGTATATCTTTGAAAAGCCGGCTCTTACCAGACGAGTGGCCCGTTGGCAGATGATTTTGACAGAGTATGATATCCAGTACACGTCGCAAAAGGCCATCAAGGGTAGTATTCTGTCTGATTACCTTGTCGAGCAACCAATTGATGACTATCAGCCGATGATGTTTGAATTCCCCGATGAAGATATCATGTACTTAAAGATGAAAGATTGTGAAGAGCCTCTTGTCGAGGAAGGACCGGATCCCGATGACAAGTGGACACTGATGTTTGATGGGGCGGTAAATGTGAATGGAAATGGTGTTGGGGCAGTACTCATTAATCCTAAAGGTGCACACATACCTTTTTCCGCCAGATTGACTTTTGAAGTAACCAACAACGAAGCTGAGTACGAGGCTTGTATCATGGGGATTGAGGAAGCCATCGATCTAAGGATCAAAACTATGGACATTTATGGAGATTCTACTCTAGTGATTAACCAAGTCAATGGAGACTGGAATACTCATCAGCCGCATTTGATTCCTTATAGAGATTACACCAGAAGGATCCTGACTTTCTTCAAGACAGTAAAGTTGTATCATGTACCCCGAGATGAAAATTAAATGGATGATGCCTTAGCCATATTGTCTTCCATGATTAAAGTTCATTGGCAGAATCATGTGCCACACGTTGCTGTGAATCGACTCGAGAGGCCTGCGTATGTGTTTGCAGCCAAGTCTATTATTGAGGAGAAGCTATGGTTTTATGATATTAATAATTTCCTCAAAAGCCAAGAGTATCCTGAAGGAGCGTCAAAGAATGACAAGAAGACACTGAGAAGGCTAGCTGGAAGATTTTACTTGAACAAGGATGATGTGTTGTACAAGAGGAACTTTGACATGGTTCTGCTCAGATGCGTGGTTAGACACGAAGCAGACATGTTAATGCAGGAAGTGCACGATGTAACACCTCAAAATTTACCCTCCTCTTCTTGGGACTAGTTTGACGCATTGCATTTCATATTTTAGGACATTAGGCATTGCATTTTGCATATCATCTGAAAATAAGAAGGTCATCCTCCAAGGTCTGTTCAAAAGATGGAGAAGGTACATGACTCAAGTCTGAAGGTCTTTATGAATGGATGATCAACCATCTGGGGGTTTGCACTGCAGTTAGGGTTTCCTGATCCTTCAAGAGTCTTGAGCGTTATCTTGTTTGCAAGGATATATTACCATCATCATGGTTCTATCATCATCGAGGGTTTCATTGTTCATGATCAAGTTCCTTTGGATTAGGGTTCTGACCTCTGGTCAACCCTAATCAATGCCTTTATTCCAGCTAGGGTTTCTCAGGGAGATGAGATATTTTATTGGGATGAGGATCATATGATTGCTATATTGGGTTTATATGAGCTAGGGTTTCATTTTTGAGCAATTTCCTCAAGTGGTAGAGGCTCAAGATGATCAGGGCATGTCAAGGTCATCTGAGGACCAAAAAGTCAACTGTGCAAGAGCTGAGGGCTATGAGGTGGGGAAATGATTTGAGACACCTCAATCATGTTCAAAAGAGGTCCATTGGTCATTTTAAACATCTATCTTGAAGATTTTGAAGCCATGGCAAAAGTTTCCAAAAATGGAAAGTGACCTATAATTAAAAGTTTCCAAAAATGGCAAGTTTCTGGTCCACATTCAACTTGATTTTTCAACATCAAAGAATCTTCAAATGGATTTTTGGTGAACATGAAAGTTGAAGATATTTCTCGCCTCTTTTCAAAAAGTCCTATTTCATGATCATCTGATGATTGGTTGAGAAGTTATGGCCAAATGATCACAAAGTGTACATGGAGGTTCAACATGGCATAATTTTTGATTCAAAACTCCAAATTGGTCCATTCTTTTTGCAAAATACTCCTTGTGACCAATACTTTCCAAATGAATCATTGCCTTACATGAAAGAAGCTCATATGATCATGTGTCCATACATGTGCATTTTGGAGGGAAAATTGATATTTTAAATTTGGTGGATAATACAAGCAATATACCAATCCCATCTTGATTATTGATGAACTTTAAGTGAATTTATACCCTTGCATGGCACTGTTCACGTACACATGACCACATGCTAAGCACACTTGCCTTTTTTGCACCACACCTTATTTTTCCTTAATTTTGATTAACCATTGGCTAATTGGATTAACAACATCATTAAGAGGTCATATAAATACCAAATCATAACTGTTTTTGGGAGAGAATAACAGAATTGAGATCAAAATTTCCATTTCCCTCCAAAATTCTCTCACTTGGATTTTCATTTTTTTTTCACACAAACACCAATTTTCTCTGCATATTCTTGCTTATCATGCATCATTGAGTAAGGATCCAGGCCTGGTTTGAAGAATTGAGCAAGATCTGAGCAGGTTCATGAACATTCATATATTGATGGAAGCTTGAAATTGAGCTAGATCAACGTGCCTTCAACCACTATTTCTTGCACAAAGCTTCATAGGAGGATTATTGGAGCATATCTGGAGAGTTTGAGCACTTGATCATGCGTGTAATGTCACTGCCATCTCAAGTAAGTTGAAATTAGATCCTCACCTTTTGATGTTTCATGTACATGATTGTGTAGATCTCACCTTGCTGAACATGCTGATATGATTAGAATTGATTTTGGTTAAGAAATGAATATGTATGATGAACTTAAAGTTTTGCTCATGAAAATGTTTTCGCTCGATCCATGAAACCTAGCAAGAATTAGGATTAGATGATATGATATTTGAGATCCTTGTGGAAGGACCTTTCGGTTGATGTAAATTTTGTCCAATTCTGGTAATTTGCACGGCGGAGCTCCGCCTGCCTGGCCGGAGAAGACGGCTGTGACCGCCGTCTGCAACCTCCTAGGGTTAGTGCCATGTGGACCTGTGACTGTTTGCTCGCGTGTGAGTTTGAGTGGTTGCTGTGTGTTTGACCGTGCCGTGTGAGCGAGGACCATGCTGATGTGTGCGCCACTTCATAAGTGAAACGCGGCGTTTCACAAGCGCTTCTTGACCAAGAGCGCATGAGTTCGATCCTGGCTTGTTGTGCTTTTGTGGATTTCATTTGTTTTCTTCATATCCTTTGGCGTGGGTTCGACTCCAGGCAATAACATGTTTCTGATTTCATTTTTTGAGCGCCTTTGCCAACCTTGTGAGCGTGGGTTCAAGTTCTGGTTGATGCATTTTGTGAATTTCATTTTGAATTTCATTTTCCTTCACATGTTCATGCATTATTTCATTTTATTTGTTCAACTTAAAGAAATCATAAAAAATTGAAAAATGATCCAATTTCACTCCAATTTTTTTTCACATTCTTGTGCTGATCTTTAGTTTTTATAGAATTTATTTCTTGATTTGTTGATTGCTGGATTTTTAATTGTGTTTTTTTTATTGAACCATATGCCAAATTGATATGTCATGATGAATGCTTTATGAAAGCTCCATGGTTAATCCAATTGATCTGAAATTTGGTGTGATTGATCCTCACATGTGATTTGATATTTGAGCTTTGGTTTGGGATTTTTATCATATGCTATCACTGTTTTGGACACATGAAGATATGTTATGACAATTTGTGTCACATTTTGGATGTAGCATTTGTGAATTTTTTTTTACCTATCATTTGAGATCTTCTGGATTTGATATTTTGCATGTTGATCATTCATGACATGAGAAGTTCACATAAAAAATTTCAAGAGCATTGCTTGTGTTTCTGTTTTGATTTGGATTTTCTAATTTGGATGTCCAACTTTGTGCACATTGTTTTCCTTTGCATGACATGAATTGTTTGAAGCATTTTCTTTATGAATTGGCATTGGTCCTTTTGAGGACTTTTTCTTGATTAATTGAATATGCTTTGTGCAAAATATTGAATTCTGTTTTGGTCATTTGACTTGCTTTTGAACCTAGTCTTTGCACTAGTGTTTTTGTACATAACTAATTGTGTTTTATGTTTCAAGTTTGGACATTAACCTTGATGTTTTGTTTGATCTCACCTTGTGAGATGCAAATACCTTTGAACACTAACTATTGTTGTTTTGTAGGTCAATGGATGTGATGAGTTCATTTGAGTGCTTGCATTTGTGCCTTGCATTGAGTTGTAAATATTGGAAAGTTCCACTGTCGTCTGTTGGTTTTCTGATTGAGATATTAACTGGTTAGCTTTTGTACAGGTACATTAGTTGCTTGCTAGCTTTGCTTTTGATTAAGCTTTGGATTGTGGTTGGTACACCACTGAGGTAGTTTAGCCTTCTTACTCCATGTAGTCTGGAAGTCCTGTCACCTTTTTGGCAGGCATTTTGGCTGAAGTCCTCCTTATGAGGCTCTGATTGTGTTTGTTTACATTTGTGCCAAAGACCTCCAAGTGAGGCATGTTACTTGATAAGTCCTCCTAAGTGAAGAGGCAATTGACAGATAGAAGGGACTAGTAGCCAGTCCCCTGTTATTCAGTGAGTCGTTCTTTATGCTCGCACTACGTGCTGATGCTCTAGAACATGTACCCAAGATTTCTGTATAGAGTCAGTCAAGTGGAATAGGGTCCCTCTTTCTGGATCCCCACGCTTTCATTGTCTTGAGCTCACCCAGGCCAGGGTTAAGAGCATGAGGTCTCAACGTCATTACCACCTTTCATCAGCTTAAACCTAACTCTCAATGTAAGTGGTTAAGAGCTCCTGTTTACCCTTACAGTTTGGCTTGTTTGTCGAGGTTGATATGACCCCTCTTGACTAAAGCCTACCAATTGTTTGGGCCTCTTGTGTGGATATAGTGTGTGATACTTGTTCACTGGTGTTGATGTTTTTGAGCTGACTTGCTTCCTGTGTGAGTTAGGTTCTGATTTAGAGATCTCAACTTAGGGATTATGGATTGCATGACAACTATTAGGCTCGAGTTAGTCTCCCTCTTAGTTTGTTGTTTCCCTTGTCTCTGGTTAAGAGAGTGTTTCTCCCCTGTTAAGGGGAACTACGTCGCCCTGATTCTCATACCAGATGAGATACGTAGGCAGGAGATCGAGCGAGATCTCTCCGGGCACCCTTTTGTTTTTTGAGTGTGTTCAACCTTTTTGTTTCTTTTGATGTCTCAGCGTCTCTTTGTGTTTGTGTGACAACTATTAGGCTCGAGTTCCAGACTCCCTATTAGTGTGTCCACCCTTTTCTTTTTCTTTGGTGTTCGCTGGTTAGCGTGTGCTTTTGTTTGGAGTCAGATGTAAGTCCATGTATTGGCATTTTGTTTCCTTGTTTGTGTTGTTTGCTTGGAGTCGGATATAAGTCCATGTATTGGCATTCTGTTTCCTTTTGAGTGTTTCTTTTGACGTCTCAGCGTCTCTTTTCGGTGTTTTGTTTCGGCGTGCGTTAGCCGAGCTACGATTGCTCTAATTCTTACTCTGGATAGAGAAGATACATAGGCATAGGATGCGATGTCCTAGCGAGCATGTTCCTCACTTCCCCGAACTACATTGACTCTGATGTTTGTTTCTGACAAACTACGTAGGCCCAGGATGCGATATCCTGCCGAGTCCCCTTCCTCCATCTTCTTTCACCTGTCTTATTATTCCAGTTTGTGCAATTTCTTTGAGCAGTTTATTAGCAACCTTTTCCTATTCTTTTGAGTGTGGATCCCGTCGAGTACGACGGACGTGAGGGGTGCTAATACCTTCCCCTTGCGTAACCGACTCCCGCACCTTGCAATCTCTGGTTGTAAGACCGTTCCTTTCCCTTTCTTAGGTTAGTCCTGCGCTTCCTTTCCGTCATAGGATGAATAGCGTCGGTGGCGGCTCTGTAAAAATGTTTTTTTCCGCCGGTTGTATTTCGCGTTGCGACAGCTGGCGACTCTGCTGGGGACTTCATGAAGTTGACCTCTTGCTGGTCCATCTTCCCTAAGCGAGTCAATCCTAGTGCTCTCTAGGGTAGTTTGGGTTGCTTTTACTGCTTATTTATTGCATTTATGATTATTATACTGTGATTGTATATACTTGCATATATGTTTGCATGCATCATATTATTACCGTGCTGGATTCTGGACAGGTGTGGTTCCTATGTTTTGGGGTGGGTTTTCTGAGTGGGGCTAAAACCCAGGCCCGAGTATACACCTAGGATTAGTGTGGTCTCATGTCTCTGCACATGTGGTTTTAACATGATGTGGAGACATGACATACCACAGTCGGACGAGGTTCTTCTGAGAGAGCTCTTCCGGGTGGAGTAGTCCATTTTGGTTGGGTTACCTCTTTTGAACTGTTGACTTCGGTGACCGTTCTTTCCCGGATCTTTGGTTTAGATGATCTTATGAGAGCTGCAACGGCACACCCGAAAGGGCAAACCCGTTGAGTATCTCATCCGATTGTCGAGACCATTATCCGCCTTAGGATGACCTTATAGAATCCACCTGTGAGGGGAGGGTTTGATTCTGGCAAGCACAAGTTCTGATGGTGATTATTTGATGATGACTTTGGTTCAGTTGGATTTATGGATATTTATTTTTGACACGCCGGAGTTCTGTCCGTGGTATTTATCAACGGGTTCCGTTTATTTCGGATCCCCGGGTTGAATTTGAGGGTACTTGTTCAGAGGATCTTGTTGTTATCCGATCAGTGGCTTTGCTGTGATGATGGTGATGTATCCTCCGGTTCCGTTTATTTCGGAACCCCGAGTTGGATTTGTGGTTACTCGGTCCCTCAGATGGTTGTGATCAGTTCAGAGACCGGAATCCAGTACAGTTGATGTTCAGATGACTTGGAGGATGGCACTATGCCTTGCATTCATGCATCTGCATCATTCCCATCTTGCATTCATCTGCATCTAACCCATGTCTATCCATACTCAGGGTACATTCTCGATTGAGATTCTGGTTGAGAGACATACTGATGTCAGAATGTTATTGTCAAATTTTTATCCATCTCGATGAAGCCAGCATCAAAGGACAAAATGTTCCTCATACGGATAGACATTGCATTCATGCGTGAGTCATAATAACCTGTCTTCTGTTTTGCAGGTGTCAGTTTCTAACATGTTTGATTGACTCAGAAATTATTGCTTGCGCACGTAGAATCATTCCTTTGCACGTAGCTCGTCCGCACAGATACCCTACCAGGCGCAACAAATTCAAACTGATGGATCCACCCAACGCTGACATTCTCGAGCTGAAAGAGAAGATGGGAGAGTTGATCAACGTCATGCAAGGGTTCGCCTTGGGGCAGAAAGCACTTGTTGAGAAAGTGGAGAGGCTTGAGCGGGCGTCGGCTGCCAATAGTGGCAATAATCAAGAGGGTGTTTCCAACAATGGTCTTGATGGTTCTAGGGATGGTGGTGATCCCAGAAGGAAGGCAACTACTGCTGGTGTAGTTGTCAACAATGGTGGTGGGTTTGGTTTCGCTGCAGGCGGAGGGCCAGGTCCTCTGAAGGATAATCAGTTTCCTCCTTTCTTTGGGGCTATTGAGGATAAAGAAGAAGATCAGTTCTCGATGCTGAACGAGCAATTTGGTCAGTACGGTATTCAACTACGAAACAAAGAAATTCAGGTACTAGCGGAGAAGATTAGGGCTCTGGAAAGCCATGCTACTCCTGGGGCTATCAACATGACAAATATGGGGCTGGTTGAGGGGATTGTGATCCCACAGAAGTTTAAAGTGCCCACGTTTGACAAGTATAATGGGAGTTCTTGCCCGAAAACTCATCTCCAGGCCTTTGTTCGGAAAATATCTGCCTATACTATGGATCAGAAGCTATGGATGTACTTCTTCCAGGACAGCTTGTCTGGTGGGTCTCTGGAGTGGTATACCAAGTTGAGATCATTGGATATCAGGAGCTGGCAGGACTTGGGAGATGCTTTCTTTAAACAGTACCAATTCAATACTGACATGGCTCCTAGCCGTACCCAGTTGCAGGGTATGTCTCAGAAGCCAAATGAAGGGTTTAAAGAATATGCACAGAGGTGGAGAGAGTTAGCTTCCAGAGTTCAACCACCGTTGGTGGATCGAGAGATGTCTGATCTGTTCATGGGTACCTTTCAGGGGACTTTTGCTGAGAGAATGGTGGGTTATCCCGTCACTGGTTTTGCAAACATTGTAGTGGCAGGCGAGAGAATTGAAAGCTGGCTGAAGATGGGAAAGATACAGGGAAGTGCTTCGTCGTCTGGATCGAAGAAGCCCTTTGGTAACGGTCAGCATAAGAAGGAGGGTGACACTAGTGCTGTGTATGCCCAAAGAGGACATGGTAGGGATCGTTACTACCAGCACACAGCTGCAGTAACAATTCCTGCTGATAATCAACCCGCACAACAGCAACAGCCACAGTAACGACAACCGTTTCAACAGAGAGCACAACGGGCTGGGTATCAAGTGAGAGGGAGGATGATTGATCGTCAGTTTGACAGGCCACCCATGACATTTGCCTTTCTGCTAAAGAAATTGAAGGATCTCGGGTTGGTACAACTGAGGACGTTGGCTCCGGTAAGACCAGATCAGAGGCCTGCCAACTATGATGAGAATGCTAAGTGCGAGTTCCATTCTGGTGCTCCCGGGCACAATGTTGAGGGTTGCAAAGCTTTTAAGCATGTTGTCCAAGACCTGGTGGACTCCAAGGCCATCAATTTTGCACCATCGCCAAATGTTAATGTTAATCCCATGCCGACGCATGGTCCGATGGGGGTGAATGCAATTTCTGAGAATGCAGATCGCATATGTGCGGTGGGTGAAGAGATCGACAGTGACTGCGAGCTCGACTCGTGGATAAAACCGTGCGTACCAGGGATGGAGGTCCAGAACTGGAAGGCCGAAAAGATCATCACTGTCACTCTACATGAAGAGTAATATTTCTGTTTTTCAATTCTGTCTGCATGAAAGCCATACGTTTTGCCCGAAACGTAATGGTTCATTGTAAGGGCCACCTCATGTGTTTCATTTTGCAATATTTGCATCATTAATAAAAGGATGTTTTTCGCACTAAAAGCGGTGTTCCCTGTTTTTCATTTATTTTTGCAGTTTAATAAAAATGGCAATGTTTGTTTTCATTTTCTTTCTTTTCATTTGTCGCGTCCCGACTCTAAAGCAATGCATGAATCAACATTCATGCAGATGCGATCATTCTCCGGATCTCAGTGATAACAATCCTGTTACACCCTCATATGACTTCGACAATCCAATCTATCATGCCGAAGAGGAAGGCGAAGAAGATTGTGAACTGCCGGAGGAATTAGCCAGGTTGTTGAAGCAAGAGGAGAAGGTGATTCAACCGCATGAGGAGCAAGTCGAGATTGTGAATCTGGGTACCGAGGAGGTCAGGAAGGAAGTGAAGGTTGGGGCTGCTTTGGAGGAGAATGTCAAGAGCAGAATGGTAGCGCTGTTGAAAGAGTATGTTGATATCTTCGCCTGGTCTTATCAAGATATGCCAGGGTTGGATACCGATATCGTTGTACACAAGTTGCCATTGAGAGCAGATTGTCCTCCAGTGAAGCAGAAGTTGCGCAGAACTCGACCCGAGATGGCCATGAAAATTAAAGAGGAAGTGCAAAAGCAGTTGGATGCTGGTTTCCTAGCTGTCACTAATTATCCGCCTTGGGTCGCGAATATTATGCCAGTGCCGAAAAAGGATGGAAAGGTGAGGATGTGTGTGGACTACCGGGATTTGAACAGAGCTAGCCCGAAGGATGATTTCCCATTACCTCACATCGATGTGTTGGTAGATAATACAGCTCAGTTCTCGGTGTTTTCCTTCATGGATGGTTTTTCTGCCTATAATCAAATTAAAATGTTGCTAGATGATATGGAGAAAACGACGTTCATCACACCATGGGGCACTTTTTGTTATAAGGTGATGCCATTCGGTCTCAAGAACGCCGGTGCCACGTATCAAAGAGCCATGGTGACTTTGTTTCATGATATGATTCATCATGAAATCGAATGCTATGTTGATGACATGATAGCGAAGTCCCAAATATAAGAGGGGCATCTGGTAGATCTGGCTAAGTTGTTTGACCGATTGAGACAATTCAGATTGAGGTTGAATCCGAATAAGTGCACTTTTGGAGTGCGGTCCGGTAAGTTGCTGGGGTTCATTGTAAGAGAAAGAGGAATCGAGGTTGATCCTGCTAAAGTAAAAGCAATACAAGAAACGCCTGAACCGAGAACAGAGAAGGAGGTTCGTGGTTTCTTAGGTAGATTGAACTACATTTCACGGTTCATATCTCATCTAACAGCCACGTGTGAACCCATATTCAAGTTGTTGAGAAAAGATCAAACGGTCAGGTGGAATGATGATTGCCAAGCGGCATTTGAAAAGATAAAAGAATATTTGCAGGAGCCTCCGATTCTGATGCCTCCTGTGGAGGGACGACCGTTAATTCTGTACTTGACAGTCATCTAGGGGTCTATGGGGTGTGTATTGGGGCAGCATGACGAGTCTGGTCGAAAAGAGTATGCAATTTACTACCTTAGCAAAAAGTTTACCAACTGTGAAACAAGATATTCACTGCTCGAGAAAACTTGCTGCGCTTTGGTATGGGCTGCTCGCCGACTAAGACAGTATATGCTGGTTCATACCACTTTGTTGATTTCCAAGATGGATCCGATCAAGTATATATTTGAGAAGCCAGCATTGACCGGACGGGCTGCGAGATGGCAAATGATTTTGACTGAATACGATATTCAGTGTACCTCTCAAAAAGCAATCAAGGGGAGTGTATTGTCTGATTACCTCCCTAGCAACCCATTGAGGATTATCAACCGATGAAGTTTGAGTTCCCTGATGAGGACACCATGTTTCTCAAATCGAAAGATTGTGAGGAACCTATCCCGGAGGAGGGGCCTGACCCTGAGTCCGAATGGATTCTGATGTTTGACGGGGCCGTTAACGTGAATGGTAGTGGAGTTGGTGCTGTTTTGGTTACGCCGAAGGGATCCCACATTCCTTTTGCTGCCCGGCTAACGTTTGAATGCACCAACAATGTGGCTGAATACGAAGCTTGTATCTTGGGTGTCGAAGAGGCGATTGATTTGCGGATCAAGAACCTCGTTATCTATGGAGATTCAGCTTTGGTTGTGAACCAGGTTAACGGGAAATGGTATACGCATCAATCTCACTTAATTCCATACCGGGATTATACGAGGAGATTGTTGACGTTTTTCACCAAGGTGGAATTACACCATGTGCCGAGAGAAGAGAATCCTTTGACAGATGCTTTGGCTACTCTGGCCGCTTTGATTAAGGTGCAGTGGTGGAATCAATTCCCTAATGTTGAGGTGGGACAGTTGGATAGACCGACTTATGTATTTGCTGTCGAAACAGCGCCTGATGATGAAAAGCCGTGGTATTATGACATCCAACGCTATTTGGAGACCCAAGAGTATCCCGAGGGAGCATCTAAAAAAGACCGAAAGACTCTGAGGAGGTTGGCCATGGTGTTCTATCTGAACAAAGATGGAGTTTTGTACAAGAGAAATTTCGATTGGGTTTTGCTTAGATGTGTCGATGACAAAGAAGCAAGCCAATTGATGAAAGAGGTGCACGGGGGGTCGTTTGGTACCCACGCCAACGGGAATGCGATGGTGAAAAAGTTGTTAAGAGCTGGTTATTACTGGATGACAATGGAGGCCCAGTGTTTCAACTTCGTGCGGAAATGTCATAAATGCCAGATTTATGCTGACAAGGTGCACGTATCTCCAAACCCGTTGAGTTTGATGTCATCTCCATGGCCGTTTGCTATGTGGGGCATTGATATGATAGGAAAGATCGAGCCTACAGTTTCGAATGGGCACTAGTTTATATTAGTGGCTATTGATTACTTCACCAAGTGGGTGGAAGCGGCATCTTATGCGAATGTGACAAAACAGGTCGTTGCCAGGTTCCTGAAGAGAGACATCATTTGCAGATATGGGGTTCCCGAAAGAATCATTACTGATAATGGTTCTAATCTCAATAATAAGATGATGGAAGAACTGTTCCGGGAGTTCAAGATCGAGCATCACAATTCTTCTCCTTATCGTCCAAAAATGAATGGGGCGGTCGAGGCAGCTAATAAGAATATTAAGAAGATTGTGCAGAAAATGGTTGTGACCTATAAGGATTGGCACGAGATGTTGCCATTTGCATTGCACGGGTATCGAACCTCGGTGCGTACATCTACTGGGGGAACGCCTTTCTCGCTTGTGTACGGGATGGAAGCCATACTACCGGTTGAGGTTCAGATTCCTTCGTTGAGAGTCCTGATGGATGTGAAACTGGAAGAGGCTGAACGGGTAAGGACTCGGTACGAAGAGTTAAGCCTGATTGAGGAGAAGAGGCTGGCAGCCATTTGTCTTGGGCAGTTGTACCAGCAGCGAATGAAGCGTGCTTTTGACCGAAAGGTACGACCTCGTGTATACCATATGGGAGATATGGTGTTGAAAAGGATCCTTCCTCCTCAGAACGATCATCGGGGCAAGTGGACACCCAATTATGAAGGTCCATTCGTGGTCAAGAAGGTTTTCTCTAGCGAAGCCTTGTTGTTAACGACCATGGATGGCGAAGATTTTCCATCCTCTGTGAATGCGAACGCAGTTAAAAAATACTTCGTATAAGAGACCCGCTGGACGAAAAGAATAAAATAGTCCAGGCAAAAATGGGCATCCCAGCGAACAAAAAAAATAAAAAAAGGTTCGGGCAAAAGTTAGGGATAAAAAGAAAAAACTGTACACCCAGCAAGTCGAAAACCCCACAAGGGCGTCTTGGGCAAAAAAGGGTATCCCGGTGGACTGAAAACCCGAAAGGGCGGTCCAGGCAAAAGAGGGATTGAAACGAACAACTGCGTTTAGCATGATCGTTGGTACTTTGGATATGACACATGGGTAATCCCCGGCGGAGATCGGTCGGAAGCGTCTTATTCAGAAGGCAGAAAGCACAGAGAGTCTTGAGGACATATGGGTTGTAAGCGGATTGGAACTCGATGAGATCACGGGTTCACATTGCCATTAGGATAGATTTTCCTTTTGTGCGCAATTACCTCTTTTCAGGGATTGCTTCTTGTGTATTGCTCAGTTACGAGCCACCTTTTTCAATCAATAAAATGCATATTCGGTCAAATAATTTTGTTTTTGTTTTCACTATTGCTTTGATTGCAAAAACATCCGTTTATTTTGATAGAGAATCTTTGCATTTTGAGATATGCGGGTCCCTTCCAATGCATGTTTATAGGATTGAGAACTTGAAATCTTATTTGGAAGGTAGAGTGACCCAGGTGTTGAAATTTTGGCACGCCTGGGGCACGTTTTTATCTAACGATCTCTTTTGCAGGTGCTGTTAGATATTTTCACTCACTTGCAGGTTGTGATGTGAAACTTTTTGACGAAAGATTCCTTCGAGTCCAATCAGGGACAAGGAGTGGAGGAATGGTGTGAAAACGGCGAAAGAATTGCAACGATCCTAGAGGGTTAATCAAGAAGACTCTTCAAAGTCTGAAATGGAAAATTGACATTATGGTTAGATGGTGAATGCCGTTACTCGATGAGTCGACGGGTGTTCCGTGTCAACATTGCGTATCTCCCCAGCGGGTTCGAGGTCGGTGTTTCTTCGGCAGCCAGGCCTGAAGGTTGCCGTTTCCCCAGCAGGTATGAAGATTGCCGTTTCCCCAGCGGAGGTGTGTGTTGGTAGCTGTTTCCCCAGCGAAGTCCCCAAGCGGATCGGGTTCAGTGGAGGTCATCCCCAGTGAGGGTAGCTGTTTCCCAAGCAGCGGTGTTATCCCAAGCAGGGTTGGAGATTGGAGAGATATCGGGTTCCTCAGTAGAGTTGCTCGTGCCGTCCCCTGAGGGGGACATTTCTTATACATTCATCATTTAGAAAAGCATAGCATATTGCATAATTCATTGCGTAGCATTTCCATGGTTATGGAGCATTACGCTGTAAAAAATCATGCATCAGCATTGCAAGCATAAACTAGTCTCGAGCCGTGGTTACCGTTTGAGAATTGGTTTTTCTAGTTGGAAGATGTTACTCTGAGGAGCTTAGCATCGTGACGTTGGATCAACGGTATTCCCCAGTAGTGCGATATTGGAGGAAGAATTTCTGTCGTGCGGAGATGGAAGTTGGAAGATGTTACTCTGAGGAGTTTAGCATCGTGACGTTGGATCAACGGTATTCCCCAGTAGTGCGATATTGGAGGAAGAATTTCTATCGTGCGGAGATGGAAGTTGGAAGATGTTACTCTGAGGAGTTTAGCATCGTGACGTTGGATCAACGGTATTCCCCAGTAGTGCGATATTGGAGGAAGAATTTCTGTCGTGCGGAGATGGAAGTTGGAAGATGTTACTCTGAGGAGTTTAGCATCGTGACGTTGGATCAACGGTATTCCCCAGTAGTGCGATATTGGAGGAAGAATTTCTGTCGTGCGGAGATAGAAGTTGGAAGATGTTACTCTGAGGAGTTCAGCATCGTGATGTTGGATCAACAATATTCCCCAGTAGCACGATATTGGAGGAAAATTTCCGTCGGGCGGAGATGGAAATGAAAATCAAGAAGTTTTGGGGTCCAAGAAAAGCAAGGAAAAGATCAAGAAGTTTTGGGGTTCAAGAAAAGCAAAAAATAAAATAATTCCCAGCGGAGTGCAAATTGTTCGTCTGTTCTTGGTATTAAACCACTCTTCACTCTGATCATCTGAAAGCCGAGGCTGTTCATATCGACAGGTTCACAGTGGATTGAATAGGGGCAGTTGTAACACCTCAAAATTTTCCCTCCTCTTCTTGGGACTAGTTTGACGCATTGCATTTCATATTTTAGGACATTAGGCATTGCATTTTGCATATCATCTGAAAATAAGAAGGTCATCCTCCAAGGTCTGTTCAAAAGATGGAGAAGGTACATGACTCAAGTCTGAAGGTCTTTATGAATGGATGATCAACCATCTGCGGGTTTGCACTGTAGTTAGGGTTTCCTGATCCTTCAAGAGTCTTGAGCATTATCTTGTTTGCAAGGATATATTACCATCATCATGGTTCTATCATCATCCAAGGTTTCATTGTTCATGATCAAGTTCCTTTGGATTAGGGTTCTAACCTCTGGTCAACCCTAATCAATGCCTTTATTCCAGCTAGGGTTTCTCATGGAGATGAGATATTTTATTGGGATGAGGATCATATGATTTATATATTGGGTTTATATGAGCTAGGGTTTCATTTTTGAGCAATTTCCTCAAGTGGTAGAGGCTCAAGCTGATCAGGGCATGTCAAGGTCATCTAAGGACCAGAAAGTCAACTGTGCAAGAGCTGAGGGCTATGAGGTGGGGAAATGAGTTGAGACACCTCAATCATGTTCAAAAGAGGTCCATTGGTCATTTTAAACATCTATCTTGAAGATTTTGAAGCCATGGCAAAAGTTTCCAAAAATGGAAAGTGACCTGTAATTAAAAGTTTCCAAAAATGGCAAGTTTCTGGTCCATATTCAACTTGATTTTTCAACATCAAAGAAGCTTCAAATGGATTTTTGGTGAACATGAAAGTTGAAGATATTTCTCGCCTCTTTTCAAAAAGTCCTATTTCATGATCATCTGATGATTGGTTGAGAAGTTATGGCCAAATGATCACAAAGTGTACATGGAGGTTCAACATGGCATAATTTTTGATTCAAAACTCCAAATTGGTCCATTCTTTTTGCAAAATACTCCTTGTGACCAATACTTTCCAAATGAATCATTGCCTTACATGAAAGAAGCTCATATGATCATGTGTCCATACATGTGCATTTTGGAGGGAAAATTGATATTTCAAATTTGGTGGATTATACAAGCAATATACCAATCCCATCTTGATTATTGATGAACTTTAAGTGAATTTATACCCTTGCATGGCACTGTTCACATACACATGACCACATGCTAAGCACACTTGCCATTTTTGCACCACACCTTATTTTTCCTTAATTTTGATTAACCATTGGCTAATTGGATTAACAGCATCATTAAGAGGTCATATAAATACCAAATCATAACTACTTTTGGGAGAGAATAACAGAATTGAGATCAAAATTTCCATTTCCCTCCAAAATTCTCTCACTTGGATTTTCATTTTTTTTCACACAAACACCAATTTTCTCTGCATATTCTTGCTTATCATGCATCATTGAGTAAGGATCCAGGCCTGGTTTGAAGAATTGAGCAAGATCTGAGCAGGTTCATGAACATTCATATATTGATGGAAGCTTGAAATTGAGCTAGATTCACGTGCCTTCAACCACTATTTCTTGCACAAAGCTTCATAGGAGGATTATTGGAGCATATCTGGAGAGTTTGAGCACTTGATCACGCGTGTAATGTCACTGCCATCTCAAGTAAGTTGAAATTCGATCCTCACCTTTTGATGTTTCATGTACATGATTGTGTATATCTCACCTTGCTGAACATGCTGATATGATTAGAATTGATTTTGGTTAAGAAATGAATATGTATGATGAACTTAAAGTTTTGCTCATGAAAATGTTTTCGCTCGATCCATGAAACCTAGCAAGAATTAGGATTAGATGATATGATATTTGAGATCCTCGTGGAAGGACCTTTCGATTGATGTAAATTTTGTCCAATTCTGGTAATTTGCACGGCGGAGCTCCGCCTGCCTGGCCGGAGAAGACGGCTGTGACCGCCGTCTGCAACCTCCTAGGGCTAGTGCCATGTGGACCTGTGACTGTTTGCTCGCGTGTGAGTTTGAGTGGTTGTTGTGTGTTTGACCGTGCCATGTGAGCGAGGACCATGCTGATGTGTGCGCCACTTCATAAGTGAAACGCGGCGTTTCACAAGCGCTTCTTGACCAAGAGCGCATGAGTTCGATCCTGGCTTGTTGTGCTTTTGTGGATTTCATTTGTTTTCTTCATATCCTTTGGCGTGGGTTCGACTCCAGGCAATAGCATGTTTCTGATTTCATTTTTTGAGCGCCTTTGCCAACCTTGTGAGCGTGGGTCCAAGTCCTAGTTGATGCATTTTGTGAATTTCATTTTCCTTCACATGTTCATGCATTATTTCATTTTATTTGTTCAACTTAAAAAAATCATAAAAAATTGAAAAATCATCCAATTTCACTCCAATTGTTTTTCACATTCTTGTGTTGATCTCTAGTTTTTATAGAATTTATTTCTTGATTTGTTGATAGCTGGATTTTTAATTGTGTTTTTTTGATTGAACCATATGCCAAATTGATATGTCATGATGAATGCTTTGTGAAAGCTCCATGGTTAATCCAATTGATCTGAAATTTGGTGTGCTTGATCCTCACATGTGATTTGATTTTTGAGCTTTGGTTTGGGATTTTTATCATATGCTATCACTGTTTTGGACACATGAAGATATGTTGTGACAATTTGTGTCACATTTTGGATGTAGCATTTGTGCATTTTTGTTTACCTATCATTTGAGATCTTCTGGATTTGATATTTTTCATGTTGATCATTCATGACATGAGGAGTTCACATGAAAAATTTCAAGACCATTGCTTGTGTTTCTGTTTTAATTTGGATTTTCTAATTTGGATGTCCAACTTTGTGCACATTGTTTGCCTTTGCATGACATGAATTGTTTGAAGCATTTGCTTTATGAATTGGCATTGGTCCTTTTGAGGACTTTTTCTTGATTGATTGAATATGCGTTGTGCAAAATATTGAATTCTGTTTTGGTCATTTGACTTGCTTTTGAACCTAGTCTTTGCACTAGTGTTTTTGTACATAACTAATTGTGTTTTGTGTTTCAGGTTTGGAGATTAACCTTGATGTTTGGTTTGATCTCACCTTGTGAGATGCAAATACCTTTGAACACTAACTATTGTTGTTTTGTAGTTCAATTTGAGTTCTTGCATTTGTGCCTTGAATTGAGTTGTAAGTATTGGAAAGTTCCACTGTCGTCTGTTGGTTTTCTGATTGAGATATTAACTGGTTGGCTTTTGTACAGGTACATTAGTTGCTTGCTAGCTTTGCTTTTGATTAAGCTTTGGATTATGGTTGATACACCACTGAGGTAGTTTAGCCTTCTTACTCCATGTAGTCTGGAAGTCCTGTCACCTTTTTGGCAGGCATTTTGGCTGAAGTCCTCCTTATGAGGCTCTGATTGTGTTTGTTTACATTTGTGCCAAAGACCTCCAAGTGAGGCATGTTACTTGATAAGTCCTCCTAAGTGAAGAGGAAATTGACAAATAGAAGGGACTAGTAGCCAGTCCCCTGTTATTCAGTGAGTCGTTCTTTATGCTCGCACTACGTGCTGATGCTCTAGAACATGTACCCAAGATTTCTGTATAGAGTCAGTCAAGTGGAATAGGGTCCCTCTTTCTGGATCCCCATGCTTTCATTGTCTTGAGCTCACCCAGGCCAGGGTTAAGAGCATGAGGTCTCATCCTCATTACCACCTTTCATCAGCTTCACCCTAACTCTCAATGTTAGTGGTTAAGAGCTCCTGTTTACCCTTACAGTTTGGCTTGTTTGTCGAGGTTGATATGACCCCTCTTGACTAAAGCCTACCCATTGTTTGGGCCTCTTGTATGGATATAGTGTGTGATACTTGTTCACTGGTGTTGATGTTTTTGAGCTGACTTGCTTCCTGTGTGAGTTAGGTTCTGATTTAGAGATCTCAACTTAGGGATTATGGATTGCATGACAACTATTAGGCTCGAGTTAGTCTCCCTCTTAGTTTGTTGTTTCCCTGGTCTCTGGTTAAGAGAGTGTTTCTCCCCTGTTAAGGGGAACTACGTCGCCCTGATTCTCATACCAGATGAGATACGTAGGCAGGAGATCGAGCGAGATCTCTCCGGGCACCCTTTTGTTTTTTGAGTGTGTTCAACCTTTTTGTTTCTTTTGACGTCTCATCGTCTCTTTGTGTTTGTGTGACAACTATTAGGCTCGAGTTCCAGACTTCCTATTAGTGTGTCCACCCTTTTCTTTTTCTTTGGTGTTCGCTGGTTAGCGTGTGCTTTTGTTTGGAGTCAGATGTAAGTCCATGTATTGGCATTTTGTTTCCTTGTTTGTGTTGTTTGCTTGGAGTCGGATATAAGTCCATGTATTGGCATTCTGTTTCCTTTTGAGTGTTTCTTTTGACGTCTCAGCGTCTCTTTTCGGTGTTTTGTTTCGGCGTGCGTTAGCCGAGCTACGAGTGCTCTGATTCTTACTCTGTATAGAGAAGATACGTAGGCATAGGATGCGATGTCCTAGCGAGCATGTTCCCCACTTTCCCGAACTACGTTGACTCTGATGTTTGTTTCTGACAAACTACGTAGGCCCAGGATGCGACATCCTGCCGAGTCCCCTTCCTCCATCTTCTTTCACCTGTCTTATTATTCCAGTTTGTGCAATTTCTTTGAGCAGTTTATTAGCAACCTTTTCCTATTCTTTTGAGCGTGGATCCCGTCGAGTACGACAGACGTGAGGGGTGCTAATACCTTCCCCTTGCGTAACCGACTCCCGCACCTTGCAATCTCTGGTCGTAAGACCGTTCCTTTCCCTTTCTTAGGTTAGTCATGCGCTTCCTTTCCGTCATAGGATGAATAGCGTCGGTGGCGGCTCTGTAAAAATGTTTTTTTTCCGCTGGTTGTTTTTCGCGTTTCGATACACGAGGGATCTTTCGGTACCCATGCTGGTGGTCATGCAATGGCCAAGAAGTTGTTAAGATCCGGTGTTTACTGGATAACCATGGAATCTGATTGTTTCAAATACGCTCGGAAGTGCCACAAATGTCAGATTTATGTAGATAAAGTGCATGTACCACCAAACCCTCTGAATATTATGAATTCTCCTTGGCCATTCGCGATGTGGGGCATCGATATGATTGGAAAGATTGAACCTACTGCTTCTAATGGACATCGCTTCATCCTAGTCGTGATTGATTACTTTACCAAGTGGGTGGAAGTAGCTTCCTATGCCAATGTTACCAGACAAGTGGTTGCTCGATTCATTAAGAAAGAAATTATCTGTCGTTATGGGGTTCCTGAGAGAATCATCACTGATAATGGTTCAAATCTCAAAAACAAGATGATGAAAGAGCTTTGCAAAGACTTTAAGATCGAACACCACAAATCTTCTCCTTATAGACCAAAGATGAATGGTGCTGTAGAGGCGGCAAACAAGAACATTAAGAAGATTGTGCAAAAGATGGTTGTGACGTACAAGGACTGGCATGAGATGTTGCCTTTCGCTTTGCATGGGTATCGTACCTCAGTGCGTACGTCAACCGGGGCAACTCCGTTTTCACTTGTGTATGGCATGGAGGCAGTCTTGCCAGTAGAAGTTGAAATCCCTTCTTTGAGGGTGATGATGGATGTAAAACTTGACGAGGTTGAGTGGGTTCAAGCCAGGTTTGATGAGTTAAATTTAATTGAGGAAAAGCGATTAGCAGCTGTGTGCCATGGACAACTATATCAGAGAAGGATGAAGAAGGCCTTTGATCAGAAAGTGCGTTCTCGAAGCTATCAGATAAGTGACTTAGTTTTGAAGAGGATCCTTCCTCCCGGTACAGATAACAGGGGCAAGTGGACTCCAAATTATGAAGGTCCATATGTTGTTAAAAAGGTCTTTTCTGGTGGAGCCTTGATGCTTACAACTATGGATGGTGAAGATTTTTCGTCTCCTGTGAATTCAGATGTAGTAAAAAAATACTTCGCATAAACTGACCCGCTGGACAAAGAAAGAAAGTCCAGGCAAAAAAGGGCATCCCGGCGAATCAAAAGAAAAAGAAAAGAAAAAGGTTCGGGCAAAAGTTAGCGATAAAGAATAAAAATAATATGTACACCCGGTAAGTCGAAAACCTGCAAAGGCGGCTTAGGCAAAAATGGGTATCCCGGTGGATTGAAAACCTGAAAAGGCGGTCCAGGCAAAAGAGGGATTAAAGCGAAGACTACAGTCTGAGTTATCTGTACTTCATCGCGTTTCAGTGTCTACCATCTTGAAGGATATGATCGGTCCAATCACTCTTCTCTGAAAGCAAAGAATTTGGGGGAAAGTGAAGATCTATGAGTCCTAACAGAATTGGAAAATAGTGGAATGCCGTGTTCACATTGCCAATAGGATAGTTTATTTTCTCTTTTGGCGCAATTACCTCTTCCTAGGAATTGCTTCATGATGTATTCGCCTTTATAGGCCATTTTCAATCAATAAAAGTCGTTATTCAGTCAAATTGCTCGCTTGTTTTTTTTTTCTTTCTGTTTTGCTTGCAAAAAACGTCCGAATTTTTGATAAACATTGCATCTAAAAACATGAAGGCTAGACGATGACATGCGGAAAGATAAAACAGCTGAAAATCATTTTGAATGTTGAGTACACTTGAGTATGTTTTGTCCATACGATCCCCTGGGGCATGTATGTCTTGCCGTTCTGCAGGTTACTATCTTTGATTGATGGCTAAAGCAGATGAGCCAAAGTTTGTTCGAAGGAAGACCCTATTGTTTCAACACTGTCCGGTCGTGTAAGAAGTTGGGTCGTCTAAGTCGAGTTCAGAATTTGTTTCTGCAACATGGTCGAGAGGTTGGTGTTTTCCCAACAAGTGACTCCCCAGTTGAGTTGGTTTCTCTACCGTTCCGAGAATGTCAGATCAGTAAGTATCCTCAGCAGAATTATCATATGTCCCCACAGAGTTGGAAGATCGAATCAGAAATTGTGTGCTCAGTAAAGTGATCATTTGCCTTCCCAGCAGGAGTTTTCCCCCCTTTGCATCTTGCATGTAGTAATCATCATTTGCATTCGCATTCTCAAATCGCGAAGCATTTCCATTAGTATGGCGCATTACGCCATGGGAAAACTCAAACATATGCATACATGTATTAAACCAGATTGGATCATATCTCCGGAAGAGACGGATCATTTTTCAACATCAGTGTAGCACATTTGCAGCAGTTGCTCTTGGCAACATTCAGAATCGGTAATCCCAGTGAGATTTATTTTCTCACCAGTCTGTGAAAGGAAAGCTTGATTCCCTTCCGATTTAGGCACCGGTAAGTGTCTGCATTATTTTGACATATGTAAATATCATCCTTGCGATACCGGTAAGTGTCGTGTTGATCCCCGTAAATGTCTGTGCTTTTCTTTGATGTCGACGAACATCATCTTTCAATGTCGGTAAACGTCGAATTCCAATCGTTGGCCATCAGTAAATGGCATGTCTCTCATGGTGTCTACAAAAAAATCGTTCTGTCAACACCCGTGTGTGTCCTTTCCTTTTTTGGTGTCGGTAAACATCATTGTTCGATGTCGGTAAACATCAGCCACTTGTTAACCATCGGTAAATGGTTTTGTCGTTTAAGATTCCCTTGCAGATTCGCTATCCGTAAATATCGAGTATTTCATTTTCGCCATCGGTAAATGGTTTCGTTTCATAAATGTATTCTTTCCTTGGTGTCTGTAAACATCTTTGTTTCGATGTCGGTAAACATCGAGTCCCTTCCCAGTCATCGGTAAATGTATGGTCTTGTTTCATCTGTAAACATCTTTGTTCGATGTCGGTAAACATCGAGTTCCTTCCCAGTCATCGGTAAATGTCTGGTCGTGTAGCGCTTTCTTTGATATCGGTAAATATCAAATTTGTTTTGAAGCCGCCATCGGTAAACGACCTCGCTTTCTTTGATATCGGTAGATATCAAATCTGTTTTGAAGCCGTCATCGGTAAACGACCTCGCTTTCTTTGATATCGGTAGATATCAAATCTGTTTTGAAGCCGCCATCGGTAAATGGCCCTGCTTTCTTTGATATCGGTAGATATCAAATCTGTTTTGAAGCCGCCATCGGTAAATGGCCTCGCTTTCTTTGATATCGGTAAATATCAAATTTTGTTTTGAAGCCGCCATCGGTAAATGGCCCCACTTTCCTTGATTCCTCACCTACAGAGTGCAAATTCTCCGGTTCTTTTGGTATTCAATCCCTATTTACCTTGAAAGTCTGATAGCCGCTACTTTCATCTGTTCAGGTTCATAGTTGATTGAATAGGGGCAGCTCTAGCACCTCAAATTTGCCCCCTCATTCATGCATTCATTTTAGGTCATTTAACATTTCATATTGCATTTCATCATGTCAATCAGAATTAGCTCCAAGAGTTTTGCCTTCCAAGAAGCTTGGATATCATCCAAGTCACTTTGTGGGTTCTATCTGAATGACCAGTCCACACAAGGGAGATTGTGCATCAACTAGAGGTTTCTCTTTAAAGGATAAAGCTTAATGGGCTCGGTACAGTTTAAAATTCAACTGTGAAGTCAGAAGTCAACTGAAGGTCAAATGGCTAGGGAATGACTTGAGATACTTCCAACATGTTCAGATGGGGTCTATTCATCATTCAAAACAGTAATCTTGAAGGAACAAAGGTCCAGTGCACAGGTTACCAAATTTGGAAAGATGTTCCTGAGCTGTCATGCTCGCTAGGCGAGCAGAATGGTTCGCCTAGCGAGTCCCAAGAAAGGCCACCAGAGTCACCTGCGCCTAGAAGGACTTCCTGAGCTATCTTACTCGCTAGGCGAGCAGATTCTTCGCTAGGCGAAGCCCACACGTTTTGAAAATAAAAAAAATGACAAAGAATCATGGGCTTGATTTTCCCTCATTTGAGCCCACCAAGCAACAAAAGTCAGAGTATAAGTTCTAAATTTCATTGGAACAAAACCCGAGAACAAGTTCGAGCAGCCTTTTCACTCTGACTCTCACACTTTTCACTCTGACTCTCACACTTTTCACTCGGACTCTGAGACTATTCACTCTGACTCACACACTTTTCACTTCCATCTCACACAAACCCCAATATTGCTTTGCAAACCCAACCGTGCAATTCAATTTCAATCGATCTCTCCAATCAGGTTTTCCCTATTTCCATCACTTTACATTTTCAATTTGAAATTTCTGAAGTATGAGGTATTATGGGTGAATTTCGAAGAGTGGGTATCGCTAGGTTTTGCATGTGGGTTTAGATGTGCATGAATGTGTAGAACAATACCTTGAATGTTTAATCACTTCGTTTCTGAAATGGGTACCATAGGATTTAGGGGTTTCGGAAATTGTACTGTTATCAAAGAAGAACCCAGAACCCGCAAGCATTCGCTAGCACCTCGCTAGGCGAATATATAGCGAAGCTTCGCTAGGTCTTCGCTAAGCGAAGCAGTAGCGATCATGACAACAGTTGTTTTTTTATGTTTGCTCTCTAATCTGTTTTGCTTTGTTACGACATGCTTTCTATTGCATCCGTGTACTGTTTACCTGACACTGTTATTGCTATGGTTCTCTTGTTTGGTGCAACTCTTGATCGCACCCCATCTTGTCATTCTAACGTGTTTGTTGAGTTTTTTTGTGAGGGCTCACATGACCCTTGAAGAGATAGCTTGCTTGGTATTCCACTTTATTTGTGGGATACCATTTGGAGATTTATTCTGAGTGCTTTACTGACTTGTTTTCTTTGATGGTGCTAGCCTGAGATATCTCTGGGTTTCTTATTTCTTTAGTTGCTGTTACTTCGGATCTTTATCCGCGTGGTAGATCTCTTGACCCCTTTTACATCTTTCCAGCACTTTACCACTTTCTTAGCTGGAAGACCTCAATAGGAGGCAATGTTTTTGTGTGTTTACTTTTGTGCCCAAAGACCTCCAAGGAGAGTCTCAGTGCTAAAGACCTCCATGAAGAGGCAATTGACGGATAAAAGGGATTAATAGTCAATCCCCCGTTATTCAGTGTGTCGTTCTTTATGCTCGCACTACGTGTCGATGCTTCAGAACAAAAGCCCAAGATCTTTTGTCCGGTCAGTCAGTGGAGAGGGTTCCATCTTTCAGAATCCCCACGCTTTGTCATGAGCTCACCCTGTCCAGGGTTAAGAGCTATGAGGTCTTATCCTCATTACCCTTTTGATCTGCTCACCCTGACGTTCAATGTCAGTGGTTAAGAGCCCATTTGATTACCTTTCCATGGCTTGTTTGTCGAGGTTGATATGACCCCTCTTGACTAAAGCCCTACCCATGTATGCTTGAGCCCCCCTGTTGGTGTGTTTACTTTATGCTATATGTTTTTGGTTGGTGTGATCGTCTCCCCATAGGATTGCTAGGCTTCGTACAGTCTCTCGTTTGCATGTCAATTAAGGTAGCACAGTTACTTCGTCTAGGACTTCCTTTTTGCATGAGAATTCCTAAAACACAAACAAACTCTTTGATTTTTCTTCTCCTAAGAACACGTTAACTCCTTCTACTACAGGTGAGTAAGTCTCCAAAGGTAGAGCATCCGGTAGATTGCGTAGTAACGTCGTTCATCTAAAAAACACAAAACAAACAAAAATAGGTTAGCCGAGCTACGACACTCTGATTCTCAATCCTTCTTGAGATACGTATGCAGCAGGGTAGGGCCTGTGCGAGCAATAACTCTTTCTTTTCCCTACTTTGATTTTCTCTCTTTCGCATCGCATATAGGACTTTTATACACACACTTAAACAGAAATAACAAACGTGGATCCTGTGGAGTACCACAAACGTGAAGGGGTGCGATAACCTTCCCTTCACGTAACCGGCCCCCTTACTCGGTTTTCTTTGGTTCGAGACTTTGTTTTATCCGTTCCCTCTTGGTTATGCAGTACTACCTTTCCTTCCTCTTAGGATAAAAGTACATAGCTGACGACTCTACTTTTTTTCCTCGCCACCTCTTTTCGCGTTTGTACTTGGATTCGGGAAATCCGGGGAGCGACACATTAGCATTGGGATCATACCTTGGCATCCTCCTTACCCCTCTTTCACAAGGTTTGTTTTGGGAGAGATCACCAAGCATTATGTGATTGTATCATACTTGTATATTATCATTTTACTAACCAAAATACCAAAAATATGTCTTTGCATTTGCCTAATTCTTTTGTAGGTAAGGCATGATCACCATTGATCTATCAAGTTCACATCTAGGGTTTGAGACCCTCATGGCAAAGAGCACAACTATGAATTGATCCAATAATGGTTATGAGCATCATATATGAGTTCCATTGATTATAAAATGATATATTGATCAAGTATTCTTCAAGAGTTTGGAAGTGATTTGCCTTGGAAACCCTAGTTTGATTGGGTATCTTAAGTAACTTCTCCAACAAGCTATCTCACCATTGGTCAATTTTTTCAAGGGACACTTTAAAATTCATCATATTATGCATATATGATTTACCATGAGCCTAGAAAGTCAAAATAATTGAAGGTTAGCAAGTTGGTTGATGGTGGTTGGCTAGATGAATTCATCCGATCAAAACCGGGTCTCCCTAGACCCTATCTCCTACAATTTTCACCATATGAAAATGATTCCAAGAGAAAAGTTACTATAAATGACATTCCAAACAACTTTCATGTTGATACCTAGAACTAGGTTTGCTTGGAAAATCATTTTCTATGTTGAAACATTATAGGTCATTTTGTCTAAACCCTAATTTGAAAGTCAACTTCCCAAGGCCATAACTTGCTCAAATTTTTATGAGATGAAAGATTTCCAAGTTTCACAAACAAATTCAAGACGTCTACTTCAACTTTGATGTTTGGATTGGAAGAAAAATCAACTTTTATGAGCATGTGATATGAGGTTACATTATAGGTCATTTTTGACCTATACCATTGAACAAGTGATTTTTCCAAACTTCAAAAATGCATAACTCTATCATTATAAATCCAAATGACATAAAATTGGTGACCATTTTGAAAGGCTTTGAAATATCTACAACTTTTATGAAGACACTTTTCTCATTTGAAGCTCACATAAAAAGTTAAGCAAGGTGGAATATTGAAGTATATGGCATGACACTTAGAAAAATTTTCAACATGTTGAAATTTATAAACTTCCACCTCAAAATTATCCATGTTCCAAGTTACAAATGAAAAAGTGTTGAACATTAAACTTGTTCCCCTTGATCCAAGGTTTCTAAAGAACCCAAGTTCATGCATTTTGGATGAAGATTGCTAGGTTTGCGCATGGCTTTAACAGGGCCGCATCATTGGAAAGAATCAAATGTATAAACTTCAGTTCACATTGCCTTGCCATTCAATATTCGTTCAGACTTCAATATGAATCATTTTGGACCTTAATGCATTGCATCATGGGCCTGTACATGCCCATGCACTCGTGCCATTCACATTGCCAATTTTGGACAAATTTTTGAAGTGTGCAAATATCATTCCCTTTGGCTAAAAATAGAAGGCTGATGAGCTCATTTGAATCACACCTTGCGCGCCAACTTTGCCCTCCATTGAAACCCTCTCACTCTAAAGGAAAACCTGAGAAATTTCAATTTGAAATTTGAGTTTGAATCTCAACTGTTGGAGATTCAAGAACTCCAGGATCCACAGCCTTGTAACCTCTCCAATCACTTCCTGCTAGCTTCTCAAGTGTGATCAGATCGTGTTTGAAGAAAGCAACATCAAGTTCAGCATAACATTGAAGGTAATTTTCAAAAAACTTCATCTCTTCGATTCTCACTCAATTCTACTCAATTCTCTTGGATCTTTGGTTGTCTGAAGTCCTACCAATGTAGGCAAGAAGATTGAGTTGCTTAGAGGTCAAATCGAAGCAACTCAGTTGACACACCTCAAAATTCAACTCCTCATATCTTTTTATATATTTGGAGTTAGTTGAAATTGAGGTCAGATTCGTGCTCTACGCCATTTTTTCTTTCAAATCATGTCCTCCTTTTTTATTTTGGTGATGGTTGAGGGTGGACCAGTCCGGTGAGGTCCACTGGAGAAGAAGACCAGAGTTACAGCTCCGGCGGTGCGTTGACACGCTTCCCAGCCATAATATCCATCCAATTTATTTTAATCTTGAGCGCTCATTGTGATTACCATCCCTGCAGCGCGCTGACTCGTGTGTTTGGTGGAATGCGTGTTTCAGGCCACTTGATCTGCCACCTCAATTAATGAGGGAGATCAAGTGGCTCACTTTTTTTTTTGATATTTTCTGATTTTCTTTTATTCCTTTTATTTTCATTAATTCATATTAATTTTAATATTGATCCAAAAAATATGAGAGTTTCACCAAAAAATTTCAAATAATTTCCTCTTTCATATTTTGAATTAAAATTAATTTTTGGATCTGTATTAATATTTTTCATGATTTAATTGATTTTGTGTTTGTTTTTAATTATTTAAAAATACTTTTAAGTCTTTAAAAATTCTAATTTTTTCCCCAAGGTCCTTTGACCTTGTTTGACCTATGATAAATCTCATGGCCATTTCTTTGGTGTTTTGATGAGGTTTTAGGAATTTGATAAAACATATTTAATTTAAATTCATTATTTTAGTCTTTTTTAATTTGAATAAATGCCAATTAATTCTGTTGACCAATTGTGATGACTTGTATGAGTTTGACTCTTGTTGTTGGGCCTTGGTCAAGGTTGATTTGACATTGTCAAGTTAATATCATTGGATTTAGGGGATTGATGGAATGCACATTCCATCTCCCAAAATGAATGGATGATATTAGTTTGGTAAAAGTCCTCCTTTGACCAATTTGAGTTTTAATCCATTCCCCTCCCTCTTCATCTCATTCCCATTCTTTATACATTCATCTCATTTGGCCTATGATATCTCAAAGTCCTAAGGCTAGTTGATTGAAAAATCAACATAAGTATGGATGAGATTAGACCACCTCTTTTGCATATTCTTTTTGTGTGTGATATGTTTCATGAGCATAGTCCATTATACTATGTCTCTAACATGCATTAACACCAAAATTCTATTGCCCGACCTCAAAGAGTTGTGACTTCTGCATAAGTCCAATTACGATGCTTAACATAACGCTAAATTTGTGACACAAAAGGCATATCATTCTAGTTAGTGAGATTGTAAGTCTCCCCTCTTTCATGGTATTGTGTGGAAACTTGGCGTTTTTTCCTTCCTTTGGAAGATGTCTTGGTTCAAGGATCCATGCTTGTGATAAGTGGGTTGAGTGTTCGCCAAAGAATAACTTAAAAATAAAAAGCAAAAGCAAAACAATACTAACTTCTAACTCATTAACAACTAACATTTAATTTCAAGTCATTTACTTTAATTTCATTTAATTTTAGTCTTTATTCATTTGCCATTATTCATACCATTCTAATTGTTTATGTTAATGCAATTTTCACTTTGTCCATTTGGACCATATTGTGTGCTATACCTTGTTTGTGTATATTTTTTGTTTGTTTGTGTGGTCTTTGACCCTTAATGTACTTAATAAGAACAAAAACCCTAAAAAACTTTTGTGTGGACTGTTGACTTGATCTTGGATAAATGGACTTAGAACTTAGGCAACATTCCTTTGCTAAAGGACTTGGCCAATGCCAACTTTCATGTAACCAAGTGCTTGCAATTTGAAAATTCATCTGATACATCTTTGGAGATCCGTTTGAGTTCATCTGCAATATGATCATTGTGAAGCTGTTATTTGGAACCTGTGACTTGTGAATTCATCTGTTACCTGGGCTATCTTGAAGAAGATCATGAAGTGGCTAAGATTGGATGTGGTAATCTTTATTTGATGCCTTGCTCTTCAAGATTGATATAATTGTGCATTTGTGTGTTGCTTGATTCTAAATGTCCAAGGTAATTTGGGTTTCTATTGACATTCTTGTCTATTAGATTACTACCCATTGGTCAGATCTTTCAACCCTTAACTTTTAATTTTGTGCATAGGATTAGTCTCTTCATCTCCTCCCCATTTCTTTAATTTAAAAATCTCTCCCTCCTTTTAAAAAATCTTCTTTGTTTGAACTCATTTTGTTCTAAACTTTGACCACTTTGCAAAAAGATAGAAACTTTGGCCTTATGCCATTGAATTTTCAAACTTCCTTTTCTTAATCAAACTTGTAAATATACTTAACTATACTTGACCTAAACTTTCAAAAAGCCAAAAAAAGTACTAACTCATTCAAATCATTTTTGGTCCTTTGTGCATTTCAAACTTAATTTTTGTTAAAAGAAATACATCCACTTTGAAATTTGTATCACGAACTACGAGGTTTTGATCCCTCATTTTTATGTTGGTATGTAGGCACAAGTCCGAAGGTCTTGTCAAACACAAAAATATAATTAATGAGTTCTTTTCTCATCCCCCCATTCTACTTGTTTGTAAACATCATTTTGTACCAAATACATGTGCACACAAAAAGGGCTTCCTAGGAGTACCTAGGACACTTTGGGTGCTAACACCTTCCCTCTGTGTAACAAACCCCCTTACCTGTAATCTCTGACATTTTATTAGTTTTGATTTGAAAACTTATTACTTTTGGGTTTTGTTCATACTTTTTCCCTTTTTCCTTGGAAACAATAAAAGCGCGGTGGCGACTCTTGTTATTTGATGTCTAGCTTATCCATAGCTTGATGATCATGAATTTACCGCTACAGAAATTAAGTGGCGACTCTGTTGGGGAGTAGTCTCCAGTGGGTTTAGCCTACTTTTTGTGTGTATATATTTGTATATATGTGATGTTTGTATATATGTATGTGTGATATAATCTGCTTGTTGTGCTTGGTGATCTCTGAGTGGTGAGATAAGTTCTAACCCGAACTTGAGTGCAATTAAGATAGGAGGGTGGTATAGTCATGTTCGACTTGTGTGGAGTAGTCCTTAACAAGTTGGCTTGAGATCCATCTGCTCAGTGGAGACTCTTTTGGATTTGGGAATATCACACAAGTATTTGTGGTTAGGCATTACTATCTCTAATTTGGGTCCGAGAAGATGAGGACCGTAGAACATTTACCCCCTCTTGGCCTATTTAGGACGTAGTGCGGAAACTGTTCAGGTGTAGACTTGATAACAGTTGTTACGCGATACTACACTCAGACGAGTTTCTCTTGAGAATATTATGGGTCGATGAGTCAATCATCTTAACCTATAATATCCGATAGATGGAATTAAGACTTTGGGAACTTTTTAGAACATGATCTACAGGTTTTTATCCTTAGTTCACTCATTTGGGACGGTTCTGACCCATACTCTATGCTCGTGACTTACAACAAACCCTTGATTCTTGGTTGATCCAATCAAGTCTTGTCAATATCAATGGAACTTGGGTGTTGATAAGGTGTAAACCATAATCCACCAAAATGGATGATTGATCTTGACAATGAATTGATTCATCCATTGACCTTTGTTTGTTTGCCTTGTGTGTGATCCCTTATTTGTGATTGTTGCATTCAGACATTCATGCACATCATAACATTCATCACACGAAAATTTCAAGGAACTGAGGTATTATTTGCAAATATTTTCAGACCATGGATTATGGACGAAGGAACACTAATAAGTACAGTTTCAGATGTCCCGACTTGAAAAAGTTAAGGAAGCTAGCATCTTTTGTATTAGATCCCTTGGACTTCAAACAACGTCATGGGAATCTTCTATCTATCTTGTCTGCTGATGTGGTTGAAGGACTTTTGAGTGTGTTGGTGCAGTTCTATGATCCTCTCTACCATTGTTTCACTTTCCTAGATTTTCAGCTTGTGCCTACCTTGGAAGAGTATGCCCATCTCTTGGGAATACCTGTTTCTAGTAGGGTTCCTTTTAGTGGATTGGAGGAGATTCCCCGATCTAATCTTATTGCTTAAGCTCTTCACTTGAAGAAGTCTGAGATAGAGACTCATTGGGTGATGAAAGGAGGATTGTTTGGGTTGCCATCTGATTTCCTCATCAATAAAGCTACTGCTTTTGCTCAAGCCGGTAGTATGGATGCTTTTGAAGCTATCTTTGTGTTGCTCATTTATGGATTGGCTTTGTTCCCTAACATTGACGGTTTTGTTGATTTTAACACCATTATACTTTTCTAGATGGGGAATCTTGTGCCTACTTTGTTGGGTGATATGTATTTCTCTTTGCATCTAAGGAATTCTAAGGGTAGTGGAACTATTGTTTGTTGTATTCCTCTTCTATACACGTGGTTTATTTCTCACTTGCCTCAGACACCTGCTTTTGTGGAGAACAAACAATGTTTATGGTGGTCTCAGAGACTTATGTCTCTCACTAATGATGATATAGTTTGGTATGATCCTTCTTTGAGCAGTTTAGAGATTATTGATAGTTGTGGTGAATTCTTTAATGTGCCTCTCATTGGTACACAAGGAGGAATTAACTACAACCCTGCTTTGGCTCGTCGTCAACTTGGGTTCCCCTTGAGAGATAAACCTAATAACACTTTGTTAGAAGGTCTTTTCTATCAAGAGGGTAAAGATACCCAACATTTGAAGAAGAATATTGTGCATGCTTGGCATAATATGCATAGGAAAGGAAGATCCGAGCTTGGCCCGCGCAATTGTGTAGCTTTGGAAGTTTACACTGTTTGGGTGAAGAAGAGAGCTTTGGAGTTAAAGATGCCTTATCCTTGTGAAAGACCTATGTCTATGGTTGTGGTTGATCCATTAACTCTCCCTAACCAATATGTAGAGGAGTTGGAAGATGCACTCTCCAAGATGAAGCAAGAGAAGGATATGTGGGAAGAGCATTTCTGTGCTTTGAGCAAGAAGCATTAAGAGTTGCAGTTGGAGTCTAAGGACAAAGATGCACTTATTGAGCTACTTGAAGACCGAGTGACAAAGAGACAGAGAGAGCCAGAGGTTTCATCTTCTAGCCTGCCTCAGCCTTCCGTTGCTTGGAAGAAGATTGTTGATCAACTTGTCCTCGAGAAGACTCAGATGAAGGCTTCTTTTGAGACCTAGATTTGACGCATTCGGAGGAAGTACGCGCCTTCATCCGAATCTTCTGACGTTGTTAGAGATCCTTAGGATGACTAGTCTCCTTTTCTCTTGTATTTTCATTTGGTTTTTGAAATTGTACTCAGTGTAATCCTTCCAATTATATAAATAAAAAGAGATTTTGTGGTCATATTAAATTGTTGCAATTATTGTTATATATTTGCAAATGATATAGTAAGTTCCTTGAAAATAGAAATAAATAAACAAGCATTGCATGCATCATTTTCATAAGCAAGTTTCTCTCTCGCCAAATGTCTCATTGGTGTTTCTTTTGTGCTTTAGCCAAGCTGACTCATCGGTACAACACCCGTGCCAATCATCTCAGAATTATGGAGCATCTAGAGCTAGAGAACAGAGAACTGAAGGACGAGATCGCTCGACTGACTGCCATGATAGAGTCAGTGTTGGCTGCTCAGAGCCAAGCTTCTCCAACGCCTGCAACTCCTCCTCCTCAGAAGACAGTTATTTCAGAGGTGGATACCTCTACCATGCCTGCTGCTACCGCTTATTTTGCGACTATTATGCTTTCCGGATTCCCGTGGGGAATGCCGCCAAACTTTATGCCTGAAGGATTTGCGCCTACTTTTGCTTCCATGCCGACATCTAGCCCGGTTATGTCTGTGCCATCTCCCGTTATGCACACCTAACCTCGAGTAGAAGATACCATTTATCACTCCGAGCCGTCTGAGGGTTCAGATGTTTACGAGAAAATGGATGAAATGAAGGATCAGTTTCTTGAGTTGCGCAAGGAATTGAAGACGCTAAGGGGTAAAGACTTGTTTGGAAAGAGTGCTGATGAGTTGTGGTTAGTGCCCAACATCAAGATCCTGATGAAGTTCAAAGTGTCTGACTTTGAAAAGTATAAAGGGAACACATGTCCACTCAGTCATCTAGTGATGTATGCTCGCAAGATGTCTACCCAGACTGACAATGATCAACTGTTGATTCACTACTTCTAAGACAGTCTGACCAGTGTTGCGCTCAGATGGTATATGGGGTTGGACAGTGCAAGCATTCGCACCTTCAACGGCTTGGGAGAGGCTTTTGTCAAGCAGTATAAGTACAACATGGATATGGCGCCTGATAGAGACCAGCTGAGGTATATGTCTCAGAGAGATAAGGAGACATTTAAAGAGTATGCGTAGAGATGAAGGGAATTGGCTGCCCAGATCACTCCTCCCTTGGAGTAAAAAGAGATGACAAAGATATTTCTAAAAACTCCGAGTTCATTTTATTATGAACGAATGATTGTAGTGCCCCCAGTGACTTTATCAAAATGGTAAACATGGGGATGAGGCTTGAGGAAGGAGTCCGAGAAGGACGTTTATCGAAAGATGAAGCATCGTCAAATAAGAGGTATGACAGCAATTTTGGGAAGAAGAAGGACAGTGAAGCGAATGCAATTTCTAGTGGGAGGCAGAGGAGGCCTCAGATCAGAAGGAATCAACCATCCCGTCAACATCACCATCAAGTATCTTCAGTCATTCCAGTTTTCTCTAGTAATCAGTCAACACCAGTTCAACAACAACAACATCAACAACAACCGCAACAACGAACAAACACCTACAACAACAAAAATACCAACAACAATCATCATCAACAAAACTTTGAGAGGAAGAAGGTCTCTTTCGACCCAATTCCTATGTCTTATACAAAATTGTATCCATCTTTGGTTCTCAAGAACCTAATCCAACCAAGAAACCCTTCGCAAATTTCAGAACCACTTCCATGGTGGTACAAGCCTGAGCTCTGTTGTGCTTTTCACCAAGGAGCACTCGGACATGACATCAAGAATTGTTATCCGCTCAAGTATGAGGTTCAAAAGCTGATGAAGAGTGGAATGGTGTCCTTTGAGGACAGCGCGCCGAACGTGCAAGCAAATCCATTACCCGCCCATGGGAACTCTTCTGTGAATATGGTGGATGGTTGTCCTGGCGAGTTTAAGGTTTTTGATGTGCATTTTATCCGGAGGTCCTTAGTGCAGATGCATAAGGACATTTGTTTGGTGAGTGATTGTGAGCATGACCATGATGGTTGTGCTGTTTGCAGTGTTAATTCAAGGGGTTGCAAAGTTGTGAAAAGGGACATCCAACGACTGATGGATGAAGGCATGAATCAAATTGTTCAATCCCGTTATGTAGATGACGATGTGAATGTCATAATGCCCATTTTCAAGCAGCCAGAGAAATTGGTAATCCAGTACGACAACATCAACAGTAATAATGTCAGTAATAAATCAGTATTGTCGTTGGTTATACGGTTAGCAGGCCCAGTACCGTAATCATCTGATAAAGCTGTGCCATATTAGTATAATTCTACAATGATAGAAGGTGGTCAAGAGGTCCCGTTGCCTACGACTACCACTGTAGTGAGCATTGCTGATGTTACCAAGGTGACCCGCAGTGGTCGAGTGTTTGGGTCGGCGTTCCCAAAGGATAAAGAAGAATCAATTGTTGGAAAGAAGGTGGAAGTGCCTGTTGTAGATCCAGTTAGTGCTTCAAAGGGTAAGTATGGTGAATCCAACGAATTGAAGGATAACAATGATGATGAGGTACTTCGTTTGATCAAGAGAAGTGAGTTCAAGTGGTGGAGCAGCTGCTCCAAACCCCCTCAAAAATCTCAGTGTTGTCTCTGCTCATGAATTCTGAAGCGCATAGAGAAGCACTATAGAGAGTTTTGGAACAAGCATTTGTAGAACATGATGTTACAGTGGATCAATTCGATCATATCGTGGCTAACATCACTTCTTGCAATAATCTTAGCTTCTGTGACGAAGAACTCCCTGAGGAGGGTAGAAATCATAATCTGGCTTTGCACATTTCTATGAATTGCAAAGACGATGCTTTATCGAATGTGCTTGTTGACACCGGGTCTTCGCTGAACGTACTGCCAAAGTCAACCCTGTCAAAATTATCATATCAAGGAACACCTATGAGGTATAGCGGTGTAATCTTCAAAGCTTTTGACGGTTTGCACAAAACAATTATGGGGGAAGTGGACCTTCCAGTGAAAATAGGTCAGAGTGACTTCCAAATTACTTTTCAAGTAACGGATATCCACCCGGCCTACAGTTTCTTTTTGGGAAGGACATGGATCTATGAGGCAGGAGCTGTTACCTCCACTTTGCATCAGAAATTCAAATTTGTGAAGAATCGAAAGCTTGTGATCGTTGGCGGGGAGAAGGCGTTGTTGGTTAGCCACCCGTCATCTTTCTCTTATGTTGAAGCTGAGGATGAGGTTGGAACTCCGTTCCAAGCCTTGTCTATTGCTGCTGAAAAGAGAGTTGGGGCACCTATGTCCTCATTGAAAGATGCAAGGAAGATTGTAGAAGAAGGTAATGTTGATCAGTGGGGGCGCATGGTAGAGGTCTCCGACAACAAAGGCAGAACCGGTTTGGGGTTCCAGCGAGGTTCATCAACCGCAAGGTCTGAAGATATGCAACTTAGCTTCCGTAGCGGAGGGTTCATTCATGATAATGAACAACACTTAGCTGCTGTGCTAGAACATGACGAAGAGGAAGACTGCACCAATTTTGTGACGCATGGAAAGGCTTGCAATAATTGGACTGCTGTTGATGTTCCTGTTATTTTGCATCGATCTAAGTAATTAATTTTATATGTTTTAAAATCCTTCTCCTATGCCTAAGGGAGAAGCGAACATTATTTGGGCATTTTCAAATTAATCATTAATAAAATTAATTATATTCATCCACATCTATGATGTTTTGTTTTTACTTTTTGCTTTATTCTGAAAATGGTAATCGCAAAAAACATAAATAAATAATATAATTGTCTATCTGCATAATATTTGGTCACAAATCCACTTCTTTAAAATCAAAATATCAAATCATTATGCAGGTTGGTTTCTAACCCCATTGAATACATTGATCCTTCTCCTTCTCCAAATTTTGAATTCCCTGTGTTTGAGGCCGAGGAGGAAAGTGATGAAGAAGTAAGTGAAGAATTATCTCGTCTTCTTGAACAAGACAAAAAGACCATTCAGCCGTTCGAAGAGCAGATTGAGCTAGTCAACTTGGGTTCCGAGGATGATGTGAAGGAAGTCAAGATTGGGTCTTGACTGTGTCCAGATGTCAAGAAGGGGTTGATTGATCTTCTTCGAGAGTATTCAGACGTGTTTGCTTGGTCCTATCAAGACATGCCTGGTTTGGATTATGAGATTGTGGAGCATAGATTATCGTTGAAGCCAGAATGCCCGCCAGTCAAGCAAAAGTTGAGAAAAACGTATCCTAATATGGATGTGAAGATCAAAAAGGAAGTGAAGAAGCAGATTGATGTCGGTTTCCTTGTAACTGCTGAGTATCCGCAATGGGTAGCCAATATTGTGCTTGTGCCGAATAAAGATGGAAAAGTCCGCATGTGTGTAAATTATAGAGATTTGAATAAAGCCAGTCCGAAAGATGATTTCCCTTTGCCACACATTGATATGTTAGTAGACAATACTGCTAAATTCAAAGTTTTTTCGTATATGGATGGATTTTCCGGATATAATCAGATCAAGATGGCACCCAAATATATAGAGAAGACCATATTCATTACGCCTTGGGGAACATTCTACTATAGAGTGATGCATTTTGGTTTAAAGAATGCCGGTGCAACTTACCAAAGAGCAATGACTACTCTTTTTCATGATATGATGGATAAAGAGATTGAAGTTTATGTCGATGACATGATTGCTAAATCGATTGATGAAGAGGAACATGTTGAGCATTTATCGAAGTTTGAGGAAGTATAAACTCCGCTTAAATCCCAATAAGTGTACATTTGGTGTTCGTTATGGTAAGTTGTTGGGCTTTATTGTCAGCGAGAAGGGTATTGAAGTTGATCCTGCCAAGGTCAAAGAAATACGAGAGATGCCTGCGCCCAAAACCGAGAAGCAAGTCAGAGGTTTTCTCGGCCGCTTGAATTAAATCTCCAGATTCATTTCACACATGACTGCCACATGTGCGCCTATATTTAAGCTTCTTTGGAAAGACCAGTCTTGTGATTGGATCGAAGGATGCCAGAAAGCTTTTGAAAGTATCAAAGAATATTTGCTTGAACCTCCAATTTTGTCTCCATCTGTTGAAGGAAGACCGTTTATCATGTATCTGACAGTGCTCGAAGATAGTATGGGTTGTGTTCTTGGTCAGCAAGATGAAACTGGAAAGAAAGAATTTCAATTTACTACCTCAGTAAGAAGTTCACCGACTGTGAGACTCGGTATTCTATGCTTGAGAAAAATTATTGTGCATTGGCTTGGGCTGCTAAGCGTCTGCGCCAGTATATGTTGAATCATACCACATGGTTGATGTCCAAAATGGATCCGATCAAGTATATATTTGAGAAGCTTGCTCTAACTGGGAGGATTGCCTGTTGGCAAATGTTGTTATCAGAGTATGATATCGAATACCGATCTCAGGAAGCGATCAAAGGTAGTATCTTGCCTGACCATTTGGCTCACCAACCAATTGAAGATTACTAGTCAGTGTAGTATGACTTTCCTGATGAAGAGATTTTGTACTTGAAAATGAAAGATTGTGATGAACCATTGCTTGAAGAAGGGCCAGAACCTGGTTCCCGTTGGGGCATGGTATTTGATGGAGCTGTTAATCAGTATGGTAATGGCATTGGGGCAGTGATTATTACTCCTCAAGGCACGTGTCGCAACCTGAAAAATACAGTGCGAAAAAAAACAACCGGCGAAAGAAAAAGACAGAAGAGTCGCCACCGTGCGTTATTTATCCCAAGGGAGGGAAAGGAAACACTCGAAGTAAACCTGAAAAAGGAAAGGACAAGACGGGGTCTCGCAACCAAATCTTGGGTTCGGGAGTCGGTTATGCGAAGGGAAGGTATTAGCACCCCTACGCATCCGTAGTATTCTACGGGATCCACTTTTGTAGTTCTTGTCTAAAGGGTGTGGGTTTATCTTATGCTGTTTACCAAAAAAAAGGGTTAAATGAAAATGACTCGCGCGGATGTCGCATCCACTGCATACGTATCTCATCTGAATATGAGAATCAGAGTCTTCGTAGCTCGGCTGACCTATGGGTTAAGGGGATGTGTTCTCGCTAAGACATCACGTCTTATGCCTACGTATCTCATCTGGAATGAGAATCAGAGCAAGCCGTAGTTCGGCTAACTACGGGGTTATGGATTGGGTTTTGGGAGAACAACGTTACTACGCAATCTACCGGATGCTCGACCTTTGGAGACTTACTCGCCTGTAGTAGAAGGAGTTAACGTGTTGCTTTGGGTTTTAGGGTTTGGGATGCTCAAGGGCAAAAAGGGCAGTCCTTGATGAAGGAACCGCGCTACCTGCAGGGATACGAACACAAAACACAAAACATGTATCTTGAGGTAAACACAAAACATTGCCTCCTATCGAGGTCTTCCAACTAGGAAAGCAGTAAAATGCGGGAAAAGGTAAAAAGTACCACACGGATAAAGATCCGAAGTAACAGCAACCAAGGGGACAAGAAACCCAGAGATCTCTCAAGCTAATGCCATCAAAGAAAAGTGAGTCAGTACAGGTAATCAGAATGAACCTCCAGGGGTTATCCCACAAATAAAGTGGGAAACCACGCAAGTTATCCCTGCAAAAGTCATGTGAGCCCTCACAAAAATTCAACAAAAGGGTTAGTGAAACATCATAAGCATTTTTTTCATGAATAACAGTATGGTTTCAGAAACCTCAAACCCTGTGGCATACACTCAAAAATTAAACGGTTAAACATTCAAGGCATTGTTTATACATTCATATACATATTAAACCCATGGGCAAAGGTAATGGGAATAATGGCAAACCTGATTGGAGAGCTTGATTGAAATTGAGTTGCACCCGTGAGGTTTACAAAACAATCTTCAGGGTTTATGTGAGGCAGAGGTGATTCTGTGTAGTTGAGTTCCCTTCGGGGTTTGGAGGCTGCTCTGAACTCCGTTAGGTCTTCTCTCACTATCTTTTTACTCAGGGTTTTGTTCCAAGGAAACCTCAGAGTATTTTGCTTCTCTTCAAAATCCCCCTTTTGTTCTGTGTTCTCTCAAGTGAAGCCTTGGTATTTATAGACTGAATTTCATGGTTTTGTGGGCTCAAATGAGAGAGACCCAAGTCCAAAATTTTTTATTATATTTTATTTATTTAATTATTTAATTAATTAATTAAATTTTTTATTATTATTATTATTTTTTTTTGTAAAAAATTATATATATATATATTTTTTTTTTTTCGTTTTTTTTTCTTTTTTTTTTTCGTTATTTTTTTTATTTTTTATTTTTCCTAATTTTGATTGACATGATGAAATGCAATATGAAATGCTAAATGAATGCATGAATGAGGAGGGCAAATTTTGGGGTGTTACAGCTGCCCCTATTCAATCATCAGCTAACCCGAGTAGGATGAAAGCGAACAGCTTATCAGACAAACGGGGTGAGCTATGATTGAATACCAAAGACAGACCGAAAATTTGTGCTCCGAGAACACCACAAAAACGCGAAAATACACTGCGCTGTTTATCTTTCTTCCGATCCTCTGGCTTAATCTGGAGTTTCGATCCTCTGGCTGAACCTATACTCAATTTAGTCCTCTGGTTGGATATTAATTTTGATCCTCGGGCTGGATACGATTTTGATCTTCTGGCTAGATCTTCTTCGATCTTCTGGCTAGATCTCCTCCGTTTCGATTCTCTGGCTGAATCTATTTCCTTTGATTCTCTGGCTGAATCTACTTCGATCTTCTGGCTAGATCTGAATTGTTGCGATTTTCGATCTTCTGGCTAGATCTTCTTTGTTTCGATTCTCTGGCTGAATCTATTTCCTTTGATTCTCTGGCTGAATCTACTTCGATCTTCTGGCTAGATCTGAATTGCTTCAACTCTCTGGCTGAATCTATTTCCGGTCTTCGGGCTAGACCTGACTTCGATCTTCTGGCTAGATCTGGATTGTTTTGATGATAAATTCCCATCATTAGGATCCCGCATCTGAGGCATGCACTGGTTGACCCTCTTTTGAAATCTACACCCAACCTTCATATTAGATATGCAGCTTCGAGCATATTCCACTTTTGGGCTTCGTACATATTCTTCGGGCTAGAACATACTGTAACGACTCCTCAATTAGACTTGCTGGGGAAATAAAGCTTGTAGGCGACTTCACTGGGGAATCTTCAAATTGAGCCTCAGGCTGACTCTTGGGAAAACGATTCTCAGGCTGAATCTTCAAAAATGACCCTCATGCTGGATCACGGGAAAATGATTCTCAGGCTGAATCTTCGAAATGACCCTCAGGCTGGATCACTGGAACACGATTCTCAGGCTGAATCTTCGAAATGACCCTCAGGCTGGATCACTGGAACACGATTCTCAGGCTGAATCTTCGAAATGACCCTCAGGCTGGATCACTCACGCTTGATCCTCTGGCTGGATCTCATGACCTTGGTTGTAAAGTAATTCTTCAGTCTGCTTGGAAGAACCTGTTTATCAGCTTATGTGTATGCTTGATATGATATGCATGCGAATGCAAATGCTATGCATGGTGTAAAAGAAAAAAAGAAATCTGCTAGGGGAAGCAAACTCCGGTAGGGAATAGATCGATGTATCAATCCTTGAATGCTATGTGGGGAATGATCCGTCTGCCGGGACCAATGAACCACCAAAAATAAATTGGCTGCTTGAAAAGTCGACCTTACGGGGGGAGTATCAACTATGGAAACTTTGTTCGGCGAGGCTCTGTGAGGAGAGTCTGTGGGGAAAACACTTCCTGGGGAAATGTCGTAGGAAACGACCTTTGCTGGGGATATGAACTTGCTAATCGTCCTCAAGCTGGGGATTAGAACAAATCTGTTAGAAATAATCTGCTGGGGATGAGATGAACACTGGGAACACCACCCTCTTGTCCGTTGGGTATGCAACCACTCCGCTGTTGCTAGGAAGATACAGTCTGACACTGTCAACTCCGCTGGGGATAGACAGTCTGGATACTGTCAACTCTACTAGGGATAGACAGTCTGGATACTGTCAACTCTGTTGGGGAACATGCTCTGCTGAGGAGAGACTTTGTCAACCGCTTGGGGATGAGGATTCATGACTTGGTATCCGGTTCCTGTGACCTGCAACCAAAAATACACGTATGCCTCGGGGGAATTACTCGGTTTGAATTCACCGTCCGGGATTAAGCACATTCAAAGCAATTTTAAATGTTTTCCTGTGCAAATCATCTGCAAAAGCCACCATTATGTTCATGTGCAATATGTTTTATCAAAAATTCGGACATTTTTGCAAACAAACTGATAAATGAAAAATAAAGAGGCTCTTTAACTGAATTATTCGACTCTTACTAGGGAGAAAATTTGTGCCAGGAATAGGCGAGGGTATCAGGAAGCTGATCCCTGAAAAGAGGTGATCGCTATAAAAAAGAGAACTATCCTAATGGCAATGTGGAAACGGGGTCCCACTGAGTTTCGACTCTGCTATGGTTCGTATGTCCTCAAGACGCTCTGCTCATCTTGCTTTCTGAAGTGGATGATTAGTCGATCTTTAACCTTCGAAGATTGCCGGATTGAATGAAACGGTGATATAACACTGATGAACTCAGATCATAGTCATTCGCTTATTCCCTAACTTTTGCCTGGATCGCCCCCTTTTCGGGTTTTCAATCCACCGGGATACCCATATTTGCCTGAGCCGCCCTTTTGGGTTTTCGACTCACCGGGTGTACTCTTTTTTTTTATATATCCCTAATTTTTGCCCGAACCTCTTTATTCTTTTTTTTGGTTCGTCGGGATGCCCCTTTTTTGCCTGGACTATTCTTTTTACTGTCCAGCGGGTCTATTTTATGCGAAGTATTTTTTAACCGCGTCTGAGTTAATAGGGGACGGGAATCCTTCGCCCTCCATGGTTGTTAGCATCAAAGCTCCGCCATAGAAAATCCTTTTAACCACGTACGGACCCTCATAGTTCGGTGTCCATTTGCCCCTGTGATCTGTGTTGGGAGGAAGAAATATTTTGAGTACCAATTCACCGACTCGATACTCCCGAGAGCGCACTTTCTGACCAAATGCTTTCTTCATTCGTCTCTGACCGAGATACGTCAATTCTGGGTACGTAGTTCCAGCATAGCACCATTTCCCTGTTGGTTTGATTGATGACCAAAGCTGAGTCCCCGTATACATCCAGGGATTTAATCTGTATTTTGACGGCTTCCTCAAGTCTTAGGATACAAGCTTCGTATTCGGCTTCATTGTTGGTGCAAGGAAAAGTTATTCTGGCACCAAATGGCATATGAACCCTCTTCCGTTGTGATCAACACTACACCAACTCCGCGACCATTGACGTGGACCGCCCCATCAAACATCATAACCCATTTGGATTCAGGGTCAGGCCCCTCCTCCGGGAGTGGTTCCTCTCAATCTTTCGATTTGAGAAACATGATGTCCTCATCAGGAAAGTCAAACCTCATAGGTTGGTAATCATCAATCGGTTGCTCTGCAAGATAGTCTGACAAGACACTTCCCTTGATGGCTTTTTGTGAAGTGTATTGGATGTCATACTCTGTCAGTATCACTTGTCACCTAGTAACTTTTCCGGTAAGTGCTGGCTTTTCAAAAATATACTTGACTGAATCCATTTTTGATATCAATAGAGTCGTGTGAGTCAACATATACTGTCTTAGTCGGGGAGCAGCCCATGCCAAAGCGCGGCAAGTTTTCTCGAGCAATGAGTATCTTTGTTCACAGTCGGTAAACTTTTGCTAAGGTAGTATATTGCATGCTCTTTTTGACCTGACTCGTCATGTTGACCGAGCACACAACCCATTGACCTTTCTAACACAGTCAAGTACATGATCAACGGTCTTTCCTCTCGGCCTGTAGACTAGCCCTGATCTTGATCTCTTTCTTGTCGTCTTCGGTACCAACGTTGATGGTCTCAACCACCTCCTGATAAGGTGTAATAGCTCGGTCCTCCTGTTTCAACAATCTGGCTAACCCTTCAGGCAATTCACAATCTTCCTCAGCCCCTTCTTCGGCTTGATAGATAGGATTGTCGAAGTCATACTTGGCCATAGCAGTGTCGTTAGCAGTGAGATCCGGGTGGTCGGCTCTGCATGATAGAGGATCATGCTTTACCTTAGAATGAGAGATTTTTTTTTTGAAAGAAAGGAAAAACGAAAAAAGAAACATTGCCATTTTTTGGTAAAAAGTAAAAAAAACTGAAAGAAAGAGAACACAAAATTGTTTGCAAAAACCGTCCTTTATTGATGATAAAAATAATTGCGAAACGTAACTAAATGGATGGCCCTACAGATGAGTCATTACACCTTAGGCAAAGTGTAAGACTTTATTATGCATGTAATAAAAGGAAAACAATAAAAATCACTCTTTCAGTAGAGTAACACGGGCGAATCCAGCTATCTAAGTCACAGTCGCTGTCAGCCTTGTCTTCATATGCAACATTGACGACGTGGGGAGAAACCAAACCCCCGCTGGAGAGAGTACCGGTTTCATTCTTCTGAGATCCCAGAGCATACCCCAATCCAAACTTGTCTTCTTTGATGACTGGCTCCACAAATTTGCCCCAGCCTTGGGCATTATCGGCCTTGACCACTTCAACAGCATTAATCCCCTGCCCGCCGTGAGCCGGCATCGGGTTCTGGATAACATTAGGCACCGGAGCAAAATTGATAGCCTGAGCGTCTCTCAAATCTTGTACCTTTAACTGGAGAGCCTTGCAATTATCTGTAGTATGGCCAGGTGCGTTGGAGTGAAAAGCATATCTGGCGTTGACATCATAACCTCTAGGCAAATTATTGGGATCGATTGGTGGGGCCAGAGTTCTCAACGTAACCAGATTCATGTCAATCAGCTTGGGAAGTAATACTGAATAAGGCATTGGGATTGGCTCGATGACCCGGTCCGTTTGCCTTGGACGTTGTTGATAATGTCTCTGCTGACCCGGATTACCTCCTTGTTGTTGATTGTTGTACCTGGGTTGTTGTTGCGGATGACATTGCGGTTGAGGAACATGTGTTGGAATAGTGACTGCGGCCACTTGATCTTGATAATAATTAGGGCGTCCTCTGCCCCTGCCTTTACTGGCATACACAACGCTTGTCTCGCCTTCTTTTCTTCGCTGACCGTTACCAGCAAACGGTCTCTTGGGACCTGATGAGTTGGAAGCACTATTGTCGTGAATTCGGCCCATCTTCAACAGACTCTCGATTCTTTCTCCAGCAATTACTATCTCTGCAAAGCTGATTGACGGGAAAGCAGCCAATCTCTCAATATAATTGCCTTGAAGAGTGTTCATGAACATGTCCGCCATCTCCCTTTCAGACATAGGGGGTTGGACGGACGCAACAATATGTCTCCAACGCTGAGCATACTCTCTAAAGGTTTCCTTGGCAGTCTGAGACATACCTTGCAACAAGGTCCGATTTGGAGCCATGTCCAAGTTGTATTGATATTGCTTGACAAAAGCCTTTGCCAAGTCTTTCCAGCTCTTGATGGTAGTACGAGACAAATGAGAATACCATTCACGAGAAGCTCCAGTTAGACTGTCTTCAAAATAGTACATCCACAGCTTTTCATCTTCCGTGTGAGCTCCCAACCTTCCCAGATAAGATTGGAGATGAGTGCGTGGGCAAGAAGCCCCGTTGTATTTCTCAAAAGTAGGGGGTTTGAACTTGTGAGGAATCCTTACTCCCTGAACCAGACCAAGATTTGTGACATCAAAGCCTAAGGAATTTTGAGACTCCAAAGATTTGAGCTTCTCAGCAAGCTCATCCATACGGCGAGTGGTCTCGAGGGCCTCGTCGTGCAAAGAAAATTGATCACACTGATAATCTTCAGTAACGGGGTGCCCGTTAATCCGAATTCCTTGATTCACATTGTACCTTCCGCCAATACCATTTCCAACATTCCCTGTGTTGCCAACATTACCCGGGTTTCCATCAGCATTTGTGTTACCCGCGTTACCAGTGTTCACAGGGTTATCAGTGTTCCCAGGGTTACCAGGGTTTCCCTCAGCATTTGGTATCTCCAAATCCGGATTGGGTCTCGGTTGCTCAACCAATTCCCTCAGCTTTTCTTGGCCTGCTGCCATACCAGTCATCAATGTCATGAACTGATCCATCCTTTCACGCATATCAACCAGCTCTGTCTGTATCTGGTCCATTGCTAGTTGTGGACGATTTTCCTTTGTCGGGTATCTGTGGACTCGCTTGGGACCAATAACTGCCTGATACAGGGAACAAACATTAGACACTGCGGTGACACCTGCAAAACAGACAAGGGTTAATATGCATGGTATGCGATGCACTGCTTGTTCAGTTTTAAGGCACCCCCGTTTTGAAAGGGAATACCCTGCAAATTAATAAGCATGAGATGTTGGATGCAAATATGCAGATGATGTTATGCAATGCAAAGGCATGTCAATCAGAATTGATGTATCTGCTTGAACATCTGTCAGGTTGCACTGTCTGGAGAGAAATTAAGAGCACACCAAACAAAGGTCATGGGATGGATCATGTTATCCTTAATATCAACCACCCATTTTGGTGGATTATGGTTTACATCTTATCAACACCCGAGTTCCATTGATATTAAGGATACCTGATCGGATTAACCATGAATCAAGGGTTTGTTGCAAGTCACGAGCATGGAGTTTAGGTTAAGAACCACCCAAAAGGAGTGTACTAAGGTTTAAACCTGCCAAACATGTTCTACAAAAGGTTCCCATAGTCATAATCCCATCTTTCGGATATTATCAGAGGAACGACTACTCGTATTCCAACAATATTCTCAAGAGAGACTCTTATGAGTGTAGTATCGCGTAACAATCGTATCAAATCTTACATTTGAACGACTTTCGCACTACGTCCTACGAATATGCCAAGATGGGTTTGGTAAACTAAGGTCCTCGGCTTCTTAGGTCTATATTGGAACAAGTAATGTCTAACCACAACTTACTTATGTGACATTATTGATCTCAACATGACCTCCACCAAGTGAATGGGCTTGCAAGTCAACTCGCTAAGGAATAACTCCACACAAGTCGACAAGACTATGCCATTCTCCTATCCTAAGTGCACTCGAGTTCGGGTATAGAACTCATCTCACAAAGATCACCAAGCAGCCATAGCCAGCCAACAGATAAAGCATTGATATATACACAATGCAATAAGGTAAAGCAGATAAATAAATAACCGTACAAAAGCATGAACACCCAATACAAAAACAAACTACAAAAGCTAGGAGGGACTCGCTTAGGGAAGATGGACCAGCAAGAGGTCAACTTCTTAGGGTCCCCAGCAGAGTCGCCAGCTGTCGCAACCTGAAAAATACAGTGCGAAAAAAAACAACCGGCGAAAGAAAAAGACAGAAGAGTCGCCACCGTGCGTTATTTATCCCAAGGGAGGGAAAGGAAACGCTCGAAGTAAACCTGAAAAAGGAAAGGACAAGACGGGGTCTCGCAACCAAATCTTGGGTTCGGGAGTCGGTTATGCGAAGGGAAGGTATTAGCACCCCTACGCATCCGTAGTATTCTACGGGATCCACTTTTGTAGTTCTTGTCTAAAGGGTGTGGGTTTATCTTGTGCTGTTTACCAAAAAAAAGGGTTAAATGAAAATGACTCGCGCGGATGTCGCATCCACTGCATACGTATCTCATCTGAATATGAGAATCAGAGTCTTCGTAGCTCGGCTGACCTATGGGTTAAGGGGATGTGTGCTCGCTAAGACATCGCGTCTTATGCCTACGTATCTCATCTGGAATGAGAATCAGAGCAAGCCGTAGTTCGGCTAACTACGGGGTTATGGATTGGGTTTTGGGCGAACAACGTTACTACGTAATCTACCGGATGCTCGACCTTTGCAGACTTACTCGCCTGTAGTAGAAGGAGTTAACGTGTTGCTTTGGGTTTTAGGGTTTGGGATGCTCAAGGGCAAAAAGGGCAGTCCTTGATGAAGGAACCGCGCTACCTGCAGGGATACGAACACAAAACACAAAACATGTATCTTGAGGTAAACACAAAACATTGCCTCCTATCGAGGTCTTCCAGCTAGGAAAGCAGTAAAATGCGGGAAAAGGTAAAAAGTACCACACGGATAAAGATCCGAAGTAACAGCAACCAAGGGGACAAGAAACCCAGAGATCTCTCAAGCTAATGCCATCAAAGAAAAGTGAGTTAGTACAGGTAATCGGAATGAACCTCCAGGGGTTATCCCACAAATAAAGTGGGAAACCACGCAAGTTATCCCTGCAAAAGTCATGTGAGCCCTCACAAAAATTCAACAAAAGGGTTAGTGAAACATCATAAGCATTTTTTTCATGAATAACAGTATGGTTTCAGAAACCTCAAACCCTGTGGCATACACTCAAAAATTAAACGGTTAAACATTCAAGGCATTGTTTATACATTCATATACATATTAAACCCATGGGCAAAGGTAATGGGAATAATGGCAAACCTGATTGGAGAGCTTGATTGAAATTGAGTTGCACCCGTGAGGTTTACAAAACAATCTTCAGGGTTTATGTGAGGCAGAGGTGATTCTGTGTAGTTGAGTTCCCTTCGGGGTTTGGAGGCTGCTCTGAACTCCGTTAGGTCTTCTCTCACTATCTTTTTCCTCAGGGTTTTGTTCCAAGGAAACCTCAGAGTACTTTGCTTCTCTTCAAAATCCCCCTTTTGTTCTGTGTTCTCTCAAGTGAAGCCTTGGTATTTATAGACTGAATTTCATGGTTTTGTGGGTTCAAATGAGAGAGACCCAAGTCCAAAATTTTTTATTATATTTTATTTATTTAATTATTTATTTAGTTAATTAATTAATTAATTAATTAATTAAAAAAATTTTTATTATTATTTTTTTTTTTGTAAAAAATTATATATATATATATATATATATATATATATATATATATATATATATATATATATATATATATATATATATTTATTTTTTTTCGTTTTTTTTTCGTTTTTTTTTTTTCTAATTCTGATTGACATGATGAAATGCAATATGAAATGCTAAATGAATGCATGAATGAGGAGGGCAAATTTTGGGGTGTTACAGCACGCATATACCATTTACAGCTAGATTGACTTTTGATCCGCTGTCGCGCGCAGGTCAAAACGAGTAATTAGAAAACTATAGTTTAGCGGAAGCGACAACTCGAGTATCGTATCGCAAGGATTCTTGTACTATTCTTAACCTAATGAAATCTATTTAAGGGGGGTTTATGTTTTAGTGGTCGATTTAGAAAACAAAGCAAAAAAGCGATTAAAATAAGCGGTTATAAAATAACTCAATCTACTATTTTCGGTTTCCGTCTAATCACTGGTTTTTACCTACCAATTCCCTAAGCAACTTCGATCTCTATTCGATTCAAATTCAATTGACAAGCGCAATAGATATATGGTAGATTTATATTCCTATATTCCTAATTAAGCAAACGGATAAATACAATCGTGAATTAAGTAAACATGATTTACAAACGCAATTTAACGACAAAGCGACGAAAACGGCGATTAATAGTTAGGAATGCAATCATACGAATTTAATCAAAAGTATTCCACAAAATACAGATTAAGCAAATGCAATTTCATAGAATAGAATTGAAAGAGAACACAATTAAATTGATAGAATAAAAACCTCAAAGCCTTGGAAATTCGGTTACAGCAGATTGACTCTAGGAGATTAGTTCCTCTTCATGATCGCACAAAAGCAAAAAGTTATGGTGAATAATATGTATTTGCTACAGTACCGCAACTGCCCTTTTAAACAGAATAAGGGTTTCACTAATAATTCAAACTGGGTCGGAAAACCTAAATTCGGCCCAACAAATGGCCCAAAAGAAAATATTTCCTAAAGTACGAAACTTAAACGAATTAATTGAGACGTCTGCACTCCGAATCAGCTTTTTTCTTCAACATAAAAGTTGTATCTCTTTCTTTTAGCTTTCCAACGCATGTCAGAACTTGCAAAACAGCATCCCGTAACTCAAGTTATGATCCGAACAGTGGACAATTATCAAATAACCGCTAAAACTGAAAATAGCAAACGGAAATAGATTAAAGGCAACCATGAACTTAAATCTAAAAACATAATAAAATAGTAAAATAAGCAAAATAAACTAGATAAATTCCCAAGTACAATTATAGAAGAACGTGCATCAAAATGCACTGATCAAATTTCTCCACACTTGAACTTTTGCACTCCGAGCAAAATTATAATTTCCAAACAAAAGGAAAGAAAACAGAGCACGCACTTCCAAAAGTTTTCAAGATATAAGGTATAAGCATAATTCTAAGTCTAAGCTTCAAGAATATGGTGTTAGTAAGCAATTTTTTGTGACATTCAAAGCAGATAGAAAAATAGATTACCAAAAAGTACATCAACAGCAATAAGATCCTCACAGGATATAATTCACTCAACTCTCAAGTATTTAGATTAACTGTTTACACTCAAAGAACAACATGAAAATTAGTACTACCATAAGCTTGAAAGGACTCTAACATCCACAGTTGAGATACATGCACACAAAGATCAAAAGTACTTTTATTTGGTTGTAATGTGGCCAAGGTAAGGGTGAGATAAATCCTAAGGGGTACTAGGCTAAAATTCAAAGAGATAAAAGAGACTTGAAAGAAACTGCGGGAGATAAATTTACAAAATATTTCATTCACTTGAACAACTCTATAGCAATTGTTTTCTCTTCTCCTTCCTCTTTTTATTCATTTTTTTGAAGGAGTATGTATTGACATGTATTGAAATATTACAAACATAATTCCTTTTTTTTCTTCCTCTTAGCCTTCTATTTTTTTCTTCCTCTTATCCTTCTATTTTTTCATTCTTTTTTTTTCTTTTCTATTTTCTTTTACTGCCAACTTCTGAAATATTACAAACATAATTATTCAACCCCACACAATTCCAAACAAGACTCTTTCAACCCTTTGAATAGGGTGATAATATTGTTTTTCACTTCTTGGCTTGTAATGAGTTTTAAACCAAAAAAAGGAGAATAGGCTCAAGGGGGTTTCAAACAAGGGATGAAATTATTTCAGGGTTGGCTTTTTGGCTAACTGGCTAAAAAAACAAAAACAAAATTGCCTTTATCATATCAGTGTGCACAAGTAAACAACAACATCAACAAAAGTCAATTCAAGTTCTAGAGACTAACAGACATGAATGAATCACACAAGAAAGAAAGAGATGGATTTTTGTATGTTATTCGTATAAGGCTCAAAGCTCACCAGGGTTAAAGATCTACTGCTAAAGATATACAATTTAGAGTTTATTCATACCTATCATACTAAAAATGCACAACAAATTTTTCACATCACACCACAAGACTTTAGTCAAGAGAACTAAGAAAAATACTCATTATTGTAACTCAAAAACCAAAGAAAAAACATGCAATTTTTGTTTTGTTTAAGAAACCAAACAAAAACCAAAACAGAGAAAAAACAAAGAAAACAAAACAAATAAACGGTTCCCTTCCCCATACTTAAAACATACATTGTCCCCAACAAAAGAGCATAAATATAAAATAAGAGTGAGAGAAAGGAAAAAACACACCCGAGGAGTCAATGCGGATAACTGATTGCATAAGCAGCCTTTCCCAAAGAGATCTCTTCTACAGTCTCTTCTTCCAAAGTCGGGTTCTCATGGAGTAGCTTTGGGGAGTGTCCATTGGCCTTGAAATTTTGATTAGTGTATTTGTCTTGTATTCCAGGATCAAAGAAGTATCTTCGATAAGTAAAAGTGTTGAATGGACACATGAAAATGATCTCCTTTTTTACAACATCAAGAATTAAAGGATTATGGGGCTGCCTCACTACTTTTGTTTCATCTTTAAGTGATATCCTATGCATACATATGGATGAGTTAATATCACGAGTGTCAACCAAGGTCCATCCAATTCTCTTCTTATATTTCTGATTAAGTTGAAGCTTTGATGAATAATATGAATCCTCGGGAAGTGGTTTAGGCTCTAAAGAATGTGGTTGTTCAATGCATGATATGTTTGGGGCAGCCGGAATGTCAAGAGCTTCAGCCACATAAACAACTTCGTTTATACTATCACCCTGCAAGGCAGCATCAATCTCAGCATAAACAACACAAAGGTTAGTGTCAATACAATCATCACATGAATAAGCATCATCAAACTCAGATAGAGATGGAAAATCAAGTGAAAAAAATTCAGAAAAAGTGTCATCAACCAACTCAGAGATCAATTCAATATGAAAAATACAATGCTCCTCCAAGGGATGTTTCATGGCATCGAAAATGTTAAATTTTGCGACAATGTCACCAAATTCCATGGACATGGTTCCACCGTTGATATCAATTTTTGTTTTCGCCGTTTTCATGAACGGTCTGCCTAAAATGATGGGCGATCTGCTTGAATTTGTTTCTCCATACATGTCCATAATGTAGAAATCTGCAGGAAAAATCAAGTCATTAACTTGAACAAGCACATCTCCCACTACTCCAATAGGGCGAGCATTACTTCTGTTCGCTAGTTGAATGATTAAACCTGTATGTTGTAAAGGACCAAGATCAAGGTTATTATAAACATAAGTAGGCATAACATTAATGCATGCTCCCAAATCACGCATGCAATTGTCGAATTTACTATCCCCAATGGTACATGGAATAGAAAAAGTTCCTGGATCCTTGCACTTTTGGGGTATGGCCTGATTGAGGGATGAAGCAGTAGCTTTTTTAGGTGAATGTTTAGGCTAGATAAGGGCTGAAATGTTTCGTCACAATCTTACTCTCTCATTTCCCTTCAACCTTCAATTACTTGTGCATAAGTCTTTTAGAAATTTTGCATACTTTGGAACCTGCTTAATAACATCAAGAAGCGGAATATTTACCGCCACTTTTCTGAACACATCTAAAATCTCTCTCTCATTGTCTCTATCATCAGTCCTTTTATTTTTCAGTATTCTATGTGGGAAGGGAACTGGTGGCACATACTCCTTCTCTTTTTCTTTTTCAGTTTCTACCACAACATAGGGTTCCGTTTCTATCACAACGGAAGAAGGTTCAGGTGTTACCTCAAGAATTTTTTTATTTTTTTTTCTAGGGATGGTTCTGTTACCTTCCTGGATCTCAATGAAATTGCACTTACATTAGCATTAAGACCTTTTGGGTTCACAACTGTTTGGGCAGGAATTTGGTTTGATCCTTGGGCTTGCTGCATGGCATTCATCGAAGTGGCAAGCTGTCCAATTTGTGTCTGCAAAGTTTGAATACTGGATTTTGTTCGTTGCTGAAATTGGAGACTGTTCACAACCATTTGTTTGACAAGATCCTCTAATGAAGTTCCGGAAGGTGCAGAGGTGGAGACTTGGGAGTTGTTTGTGGCAGGGGTGTGACTAATTGTTGTTGGGTGGGCTGCTGGTTTCCATATCGAAGGTTTGGATGGTTCCTCCAATTGGGGTGATATTTGTTGGTGGACAAGTTAGGAATGTTGTACCCTTTATGATTGTTGCTTTGGTTGAAAAAGTTAGCTGCATATGCTTGAGGCAACTGAGTGACCGACTCATCTTGAAGAATAGGACATGTGTTAGTTGGATGTTCAGTAGAAGTACAAATACCACACAACTTTGTTATTTGAGGTTTACTCATTGCCATTTGTTTCACTAAAGAAGTAAGCTCTTCATTTCTGGTTTCTAAAGCCTTGTTGGAAGAGGAAACCTGAATGTCATTCATACCTTTTGTTTGGACCATAGAATTATTTCTGGTTGTGAATTGTTGGGAATTGAGTGACATGTTCTTAATCAAGGCTTTGGCAGCAACTGGAGTTTTATCGACAAGTGCTCCACCACTAGCAGCATCAAGAATGTTTCTATCCATTGGTAACAATCCCTCATAGAAATACTGAATAAGTAGTTGTTCGGTAATTTGATGTTGAGGGCAGCTAGATACTAATTGTTTGAATCTCTCCCAATACTCAGCCAATGACTCATTTCCCTATCTAATACCACATATATCTTTTCAGATTGCTGCAGCCATGGAGGCAGGAAAGTATCTCTCTAGGAAGACTCTCTTCAAATCATTCCAAGTCGTGACAGAATTCGGCTCAAGATAATATAACCAATCCTTGGCAGCACCCTGTAGTGAAAACGGGAAGACTCTCAGCTTGATGTGATCTTCGGTGATTCCTTCAGGTCTCAATAGTGTATAGCAAACAACCTGAAATTCCTTAAGATGCTTATGCAGATCCTCACCTGAAAGACCACTAAACCTTGGCAACAAGTGTATTAAACCATATTTCAACTCAAAAGGAACAGTAACATCAGCATATTCAATACATAAACCATTGTAATTCATATCAGGAGCGGCAAGTTCTCTCAGAGTTCTTTGGTCATCCATATTAAACTCAATAGAAAAAAAAATCAACAAACAATGAGAAAACACATAACCGATTCAGCAATGCAGTAACAAATAGGAAAATACCGACAATGTTCATATTAGGAACAAACAATTGAAATACGTAAAAAACTATTAAAATAAAAGGAAAAAAATACAAAAACACAAAAATTAATCTAATAACGTCAATTAAAATTTTTGAGAATTTTTTCAGAATTTTCTAAAACTATCAAAACAGAAAAAAAAATCATAAAAACTAGAAAAATAAGGAATTTCGGGTTTTTAGGATGACTTCCACTATTTAGTCTATAAATAGAAGCTTTTGATCCTTACTTTTTTTCTAGTTAATTGACAAAGAATAAGAATAATTTGAGACAATTTTCTTAAAAAAAACATATTTTTTTTAATCCTAAAACGCAAAAACACCAGAACACAAGAAAGTTAGGGCAAAAAAATGTTAAAACACAACACCTATGACTATAATAATAGTTAGACTATAATAATGGTTAAAATCTACAAGAATCCCTGACAATGACACCAATTTGATCCGCTGTCGCGCACAGGTCAAAATGAGTAACTAGAAAACTATAGTTTAGCGGAAGTGACAACTCGAGTATCGTATCGCAAGAATTCTTGTATTATTCTTAACCTAATGTAATCTATTTAAGGGGGTTTATGTTTTAGTGGTCGATTTAGAAAACAAAGCAAAAAAGTGATTAATATAAGCGATTATAAAATAAGTCAATCTACTGTTTTCGATTTCCGGCTAATCACTGATTTTTACCTACCAATTCCCTAAGCGGCTTCGATATCTATTCGTCAAATTCAATTGACAAGCGCAATAGATATATGATAGATTTATATTCCTATATTTCGAATTAAGCAAACAGATAAATACAATTGTGAATTAAGCAAACACGATTTACAAACGCAATGTAACGACAAATCGACGAAAGCGGCGATTAATAGTTAGGAATGCAATCATACGGATTTAATCAAAACCATTCCACAAAATATAGATTAAGGAAATGCAATTTCATAGAGTAGAATTGAAAGAGAACGAAATTAAATTGATAGAATAAAAACCTCAAAGCCTTGGAAATTCGGTCACAACAGATTGACTCTAGGAAATTAGTTCCTCTTCATGATCGCACAAAAGCAAAAAGTTATTGTGAATAATGTGTATTTGCTACAGTACCGTGGCTGCCCTTTTAAACAGAATAAGGGTTTCACTAATAATTCAAACTGGGTCAGAAAACCTAAATTCGGTTCAACAAATGGCCCAAAAGAAAATATTTCCTAAAGTACGAAAGTTAAACGAATTAATTGAGACGCCTTCACTCCGAATCAGATTTTGTCTTCAACATAAACGTTGTAGCTCTTTCTTTTATCTTTCCAACGCATGTCATAACTTGCAAAACGGCATCCCGTAGCTCAAGTTATGATCCGAACAGTGGGTAGGTATCAAATAACCGCTAAAACTGAAAATAGCAAACGAAAATAGATTAAAGGCAACCATGAACTTAAATATAAAAACATAATAAAATAGTAAAATAATCAAAATAAACTAGATAAATTCCCAAGTACAATTATAGAAGAACGTGCATCAAAATACACTAATCAACTTTCAAGTGTACAAACAACATGGCAGAATATGAAGCTTGCATTATGGGGCTTGAAGAGGCCATGAATCTCAGAATCAAGTATTTAGATGTCTTCGGAGATTCGGCTTTGGTTGTGAATCAAATCAAAGGTGATTGGGAGACCAATCAACCCGGTTTGATACCATATAGAGATTAGGCGAGGAGGATTTCGACTTTCTTTACAAAAGTTGAGTTCCATCATATTCCTCGAGATGAGAACCGGATGGTAGATGCTCTTGTAACATTGGCATCAATGATTATAGTGAATTATTGGAACGAGTTTCCCAATTTGTCAGTGATACGTCTTGATAGGCCAGCTCATGTATTCGCTGTTGAAGAAGTCGGAAATGAGAAGCCGTGGTATTTTGACATCAAGTGTTTCCTCCAAAGTCAGATTTACCCATCTGGGACATCTTTGAAATCTAAGAAGACTTTGAGAAGATTAGCCGGTAATTTCTATTTCAATGGCGATATATGATAACACTGAAACACACCGCGTATTTGACTCGGATTTCACAAGTTTATTAGGTCTTTATTATCATTTTGCTTGTGTTATGCTCTCTTTTGTGTTGTTTTCAGGTATTTTCCTCTTTCAGGACCTTTGTGGAAGAAACGAAGCAAAAAGACCAAAAAATTAGGGTTTTCGGCAAATATTGTACTCGTGGCGTTCTGCATGGCGGCCGCTATAGGAGAAGCCTGACACATCAGCCCTCAACCAGGAGGAAACCGCCATGATCCCATGAACTTCCCCATTTACTCACATGGCGGGCGCCATGGAGGGGTGGCGAGCGCCACCTTTGAATTCCACATTCCCACTAAAGAGAAGTTGAAGAGCATCCTGGTCTTTGCATGCTGTTGAGTTCCTCTATAAATAGGTCGTTCTAGTTCACTTCCAAATCATCCAACTTAGTTTATAACACTAAGACTATAATATCATCTGTAAAAGCGGTAATCCATCACATCGAGGGGTTATCGCACCTTAGTGTAATTGAGTTGGAGCACTTTGATTCTTCCGTCATCTTTATTTTCAAAGTCAAAGGTTTATTTACTTCCTTGTACCAGATTTAAAGCCTCCGTTTGGAGCAGGTTCTAATTTAATCGCCTTTTTATTTTACTTGCCATTGTCTTTACTTTATTTAATTCCTTGTCATGCTTTACTTTATTTAATTCCTTGTCATGCTTTACTTTATTTAATTTCCTGCCATTGTTTTTACTTTATTTAATTTTCTCGCCAATATCTTTATTGCTCGTTTTAATTGTTTTACACGTTTTACTTGTTCTTCACGCCTTACATTCTAAACTTCTTTTCATCATGTTCAATATCGTTGTATTTGTTTGTATCACCATGTCTTACTAAATATTTCAAAGGTTAGAATGTAAGGATCACGGTTAAAGAGATGTTTCACATATTGCATCTGTAGAAATGCTTTAGGGGCTGTTTTGATTTTTAATTCGAGTTTTCTGAAACAAACTTGGTTAATTTTAACTACTCAAGGAGTGCGAAAGCACCCTGGCTTAGTTAACTAGGAATTTTTATCACTTTAAGGAAAAACAATTTTTGAAACTGTTTTCGGACGCGTTGATAGATTTAAAATCAGGAAACTCCTTGGGTAAACTTTTCGAATCAAAACCACTTTTCAACTAAGCTTACAGGTCTTATTTATTAAAAATAGGTTTACTACTTTAGCATTCTGCGACCTTTTATAAGTGACAATAAAAGGCCTTAATTTAAGGGTAAACTCGATTCTGAATACGCGAAAGCGACAGTTCCTGTTAAATGGATTTTTTTCAAGAGTAGAAAATATTGCCCCATAAGTAGTTCTATTTAGACAATCGAAGCATCGTTTAACTGATGTGAAATACATTCAAGCCTATCTTTATCTGCATTGTATTTATCATTTTCTTTATTTACTGTTATTTTGTGACATCAATATCTCATTTGTATCGCCTTAGATAAAGATCGTAACAATAGTAATCGATAGATTGATGATTTGGTCTCCGTGGGATCGATAATCTTTTATATTACTCTGACGCGATTCGTGCACTTGCGAATATAGCGATCAAGTTTTTGGCGCCGTTGCCGGGGACCAACTTCGTCAAATTTCGTACCCTGTTGTTACACCGTCTAGACTAAGGCATTATTAGCCGGTAAATGCGAAGAACCCGCAGTACCGGAAATTTAGTAGATCCTTTAGCGGAACCCGAACGTTACACTCGTACACGCCTCTTACTCATCCGAATTAAGAAAGCTATGGCCGAGAATCGCGACCCAAGACCTCTTAAAGAATTTGCCCAACCCTCTGACGAGGAAGCTAGTTCGAGTATAGTAAACCCCCTCATTCCTTCCAACAATTTCGAACTAAAACCATCTTTACTGCAATTAGTGCAACAAAACCAATTCGCGGGTCTCGCTACTGAGAACTCAAATCAACATATAAAAGTCTTTATCCAACTTGCCGACACCTTTAAATCCAACGGTGCTTCACCTGATGTGATTCGTTTAAGATTATTTCCTTTCTCCCTCAGAGATAGAGCACGTTCATGGTTAGATTCACTTCCAGCTAACTCAATAACTACATGGGAAGACCTTAGGAGAGTATTCCTTGCTAGATATTTTCCCCTAGTAAGACTGCTGTTCTTCGAAACCAAATAACTAGATTTACTTAAAACCAAGAAAAAGAATCACTTTTTGAATCTTGGGAGAGATACAAGGAGCTATTAAGAGTCTGTCCACACCATGGCCTAGAACAATGGCTGATCGTTCATACCTTTTACAATGGACTCCATTATAACACAAAGATGAGCATCGACGTTGCCGCTGGTGGCGTGCTGATGAACAAACCTTACCCTGAGGCTTGTGACCTAATTGAGGATATGGCCCAAAACCATTACCAATGGGGAACTGAACAAGCATCAGTAGAGAAAAAGGAGACCCAAGGTGGAATACATGAGATAAGTTCTATGGACATGATGCAAGCGAAAATGGACGCTTTAGCCCTTAAGGTCGAACATATTTCTACAAACTCTAACACCGCAGCGGTAGTCCATGCAGAGTGTGAACTTTGTGGATCTAAAGGACACGAATCGGTGGAATGTAACCTTTTGAACGACCTGAACACTGACCAAGTGAATTACGCTCAAGGTAACCCATTTTCAAACACTTACAACCCTGGATGGAAGAATCACCCGGATTTTTCCTATAAAAACCAGAACCCTATCCAAAATTTTGCACCTCAAAGACCACAAGGTTTTCAAGCCCAAAAACCAAATCAACCTATGCAAGTTGTGCCCCAGAAGCCTAACCTTGAGAAGATCATGGAGAACTTTATATCAGGCCAGACTCAGCAAAATAAAGAATTCCTAAACCAGAACATTCACGTAAACGAACTGATAACGCAATTAGTGACTAAGGTTGATCAGATATTTACTCACAATAAGATGCTTGAAACCCAGATCTCACAGGTAGCACAAAACCAAGCCCCGTAAACTACACCTAGAGGATGATTCCCTGGACAACCTCAACTCAACCCCCGAGGGCAAGCTAACGCTATCACATTACGAAGTGGGACCGCTTATGAAGGGCCTTATAACCCGGAAATGAGCGAGTCCAAAGTTTCTAAAGAAAATATACCTACCAACCAAGGAGGGGAACCAGTGGAGCCCGAAAAACAAACCGACCAAGAAGGAGAAGCCAAGGATAAAACTTACAAACCACCACCCCCGTACAAACCACCAATCCCATATCCGCAAAGACTTAAACAAACCAAAATCGATAACCAATACCAAAAGTTTATAAAAGTAATAGAGAAGCTTCATGTAGAGATTCCTTTCACCGAAGCCATCATCCAAATTCGATCTTATGCCAAATTTCTCAAAGACATCTTAACCAACAAGCGTAGGCTTGGCGATCCCAAACCCTTGGAATGCAACTTTATTTCCGAGAATAAACTTGCTAAGAAGGAGAAAGACCCTGGGAGTTTTTCTATACCTTGCATTCTAGGGAGTCATATGATTGGCAAAGCTTTCCTAGACTTAGGCGCTATTGTGAGTTTAATGCCCTTAGCTGTGTGTAAAAGGTTAAACTTAGGAGAATTACAACCAACTAGGATGTCCCTCCAATTAGCCGATAGATCTGTTAAGTATCCTATAGGCATATTAGAAGACATCCCCGTTAGGATCAGTCAACTTTATATCCCGACAAACTTTATGGTCATGGATATCAAGGAAGACGACGATATCCCTATCCTTTTAGGTAGACCATTTTTATCCACAACCGGAGCTATAATAGATGTTAAAAGAGGAAAATTAACTTTCGAAGTAGGAGATGAAAATATAGAGTTTATTCTTTCAAAGTTCTTGATGGCACCAATCATAGGAGACGCATGTTACGCGATTCATATCATAGATGAATACATAAGGGAATTTGATCAAGAAGAACCTATGATCGAACCATTTTCAAACCCGAATGAAAAGGATGACGAGCTAAAGGAAACATAACCTCACACTAACGAATGTTTGGCCCTTACTCCAAACCTTTCACCAAACTCTCAAAAACCAGCTCAAGGACTTACGGAATTGCCCAAGAACCTAACATACGAGTTTTTGGATAAAGAAATGAACCGCCCAGTAATAGTTAGTGCCACCTTAAACCAAGATGAGACAAACCAACTCTTGAATGTTTTACGAAGATACCCCTCTGCCTTAGGATACAACATCTCTGATTTAAAAGGTATAAGCCCATCCATGTGTATGCATAGGATCTCGCTAGAGGAGGATTCAAAACCTTCTAGAGAACATCAGAGAAGAATCAACCCTATAATGAGTGAGGTGGTAAAGAAGGAAATCCTTAAACTTCTAGAAGTTGCTATAATCTATCGGATCTCCGATAGTAAATGGGTAAGTCCTGTACATGTGGTACCCAAAAAGGGAGGCATCACAGTCGTGCATAACGAGAAGGGCGAGCATGTGGCTAAACGTATAGAAGGTGGGTGGCTTATGTGCATAGACCATAGGAAACTCAATAAAGCAACTAGGAAAGAACATTTCCCCCTTCCGTTCATAGATCAAATGCTTGAGCGTCTTTCCAGACACTCTTACTTTTGTTATCTGGATGGATATTCTGGATTTTTCCAAATACCCACACACCCCGAGGATCAAGAGAAAACAACCTTCACCTGTCCTTACAGAACATTTGCTTACAGATGAATGCCGTTTGGACTCTGCAATGCGCCATCTACTTTCCAATGTTGTATGATGTCAATCTTCGCAGATTATCTCGACGGAATTATGGAAGTGTTCATGGATGATTTCTCGGTATGTGGGTTTGACTTTGAGAATTACCTCATTAATCTTGAAAAAATCCTAGAAAGATGCATAGAAGTTAACCTTGTATTAAACTGGGAGAAGTGCCACTTTGTGGTTAAAGAAGGCATAATGTTAGGACATATAATATCTGAAAGAGGCATTGAGGTCGACAAAGCAAAGATATAAGTGATAGAAAACCTTAACCCTCCTAAGACTGTTAGAGAAGTCCGAAGTTTTCTTGGACACGCCGGTTTTTACTGACGCTTTATCAAAGATTTCTCTAAAATAACAAAACCCCTGACCGGCCTTTTGATGAAAGATGTTGAATTCATTTTCAATGAAAAATGTATCGAAGCCTTTAATCATTTAAAACAAGCACTAATTGCAGCACCCATTTTACAAACTCCGGATTGGACTCAACCTTTTGAAATAATATGTGATGCTAGCGATTTCGCTGTAGGAGCTGTTTTAGGACAAAGAAAAAATAAGAAATTACATGTGATATATTACGCTAGTAGAATCCTATATGCCGCTCAACTCAATTATACGACAACAGAGAAGGAACTCCTAGCTGTAGTTTTTGCAATTGATAAATTTAGGTCTTATCTTGTCGGATCTAAGATTATAGTCTATACAGACCATGTAGTTATCCTTTACCTTCTAAGCAAAAAGGATGCGAAACCTAGGTTACTCAGATGAATCCTTTTGCTACAAGAGTTCAACTTAGATATCTGAGACAAAAAAGGAACAGAAAACGTAGTTGCTGACCATCTTTCCAGACTAGAGCATTTGAAGCCAGACCATTTACCTATAAATGATGATTTCACCTATGACAGATTGATAGCCAAGTTAGATACCGTTCCCCTTGAACCTGATAGAGACAACTTTGTAACAATTTCCAAGATTAGGAGAGTACCATGGTACGCTGATTTTGTGCATTATCTAGCCTCTGATATCATACCACCTGACCTCAACTATCAAAAAAAGAAGAAGTTATTTAAAGATGTAAGACATTTCTATTGGGACGAACCACTCCTTTTTAAAAGAGGAAGATATAACATCTTTCGACGTTGCGTCCCGGAAGAAGAAGTTAGAAATATCATAGAGCATTGTCACTCTTCACCCTATGGTGGACATTCAAGCACATCCAATACATACGCTAAGATCCTTAAAGCTGGTCTTTATTGGCCAACACTATGGCGTGATGTCCATACTTATATTGTCAAATGTGACCGGTGCCAGCGCGCTGGAAACATCTCAAGACGCGACGAAATGCCTTTGAAGAACATCCAAGAAGTGGAATTATTTGATGTTTGGGGTATTGATTTCATGGGACCTTTTCCATCTTCAATGGGAAACAAGTATATTTTGGTAGCCGTCGACTATGTGTCCAAATGGATAGAAGTTATAGCCTCACCCACTAATGACACAAGAGTAGTCATCAAGTTATTTAAAAACAATATTTTCCCCTGATTTGGAGAACCACGACTTGTCATAAGTGATGGTGGATCACATTTTATATCCATGATATTCGATCAATTCTTAAGAAAGTATGGAGTAAAACATAGAGTAGAAACATCATATCATCCCCAGACTAATGGTCAAGTGGAAGTATCAAACAGAGAGATTAAGCAAATCTTGGAAAAAACTGTTTCAATATCCAAAAAAGATTGGTCTGAAAAGCTAACATAAGCATTGTGGGCTTACAGAACTGCTTACAAAACCCCTATTGGAACTACACCATACCAGTTAGTCTATGGAAAGTCATGCCACTTACCTTTTAAACTTAAGCACAAAGCATATTGGGCCATCAAGACCCTGAATTTGGATTACCTAGCATCTGGCGAGAAGCGAATCCTCGATATCCACAAATTGGAGGAACTCCGCCAGAACGCTTACGAGAATGCCATTATATACAAAGAAAGAACCAAAGCATGGAATAACAAAAGGATTGTGAAAAAGGACTTTAATATAGGTGACTCTGTTCTCCTTTTCAATTCTAGATTACGACTTTTTCCAGGTAAGCTGCATTCGAGATGGACAGGCCCCTTTAAGGTTTCCAAAATCCTCAAATCTAGAGCAGTTGAAATCCAGAACAATTCCTGTAATCCGTTTGTGGTAAATGGACAAAGACTGAAGCAATATCAAGGAGGTGACATCCCCACAGAATGCCCTGGCCATACTCTGATCGACCATTCGGTTCCTACCTCTGATATATAAAGTTCAAATCGTCAAGCTAACAACGTTAAACAAGCGCTGCATGGGAGGAAACCCATGATTTCTTTTCCCTTTATTTCACCTTTACTATTTCAATTTATATTTTCATATGTTATATATATATATATATATATATATATATATATATATATATATATATATATATATATATATATATATATATATATATATATATATATATATGTATGTGTGTGTGTGTGTGTGTGTGTTTAGACTAACAGTTGCAATATTTGCGATTTCAGGTGTCCTCTATTTTTAACCTAACTTTTCAGGATGGAGAATTTCGACACTATGCCAGTGATCTTTCGTGACCCAGTACAGGAGCAACGCTACTCCATGCTTTCCCAGCGTCCAATGTTGCCCACCAGATATCCTGATTCAAGTTGCATGGAAGCATTAGGCATTGAGCCTAGTGTTAGGCATTTATGCAGTCAATTGCAATGGGATGAGTATACTGTAGCGATGCATGTTACTTACAGGAATCTCACTTTGGAGTTCTTGAGCTCGCTGAACTACGAGCCCTATGTTGGTCACGCTAGTGATGGTGGCTACATTAATTTCAGGATGCTTGGGACATAGTACACCTTCAACCACAAGCGTTTCGGTGACTTACTTGGATTTTAGACTACTTATGATGCCTCATCTGAGCTCCCCATGAGCTATTTCCTGAGTAGAGACGTTGAGAAGTTCTGGAGTGACATTATATGTGGAGGTAGCCCTGATCCTCCACCCAAATCTCTAACAAGATCCATAATCCTACTTTCAGATATTTTCAAATGATTATTACCCACACCTTCCTGGGGAAGAGTGACACCGATACACACGTAAGTGCTGAAGAGATTTTCTTCATGTAATGTACCACTCAGTCACGCCCAGTAGCTTGCGGGGATTTTCTGATCGAGAGTCTCTGTCTTAATGCTCGCTCCGCTGTGAGTCGTATACATGTTGGAAGCACGGTAACCCATATATCCTCCACCCTAGGACTTGATAGAAGGCTATTTCACCTAATATCTTACTGCAGTTATACTTTGATGGATATTGACTTCTGTCTGGACCGTGGCCTCATGAGGATATCTTCTTTCCACCCAGATCAATACAGGCTCTTGATCGAGGGTGAGACTATCCACTACTTTACTTAACCAGACCCTCAGGTAACTTGTGTTTATAATCAGGCCAATTGGGCCTATGCCATAGAAAGCCAAGGCGAGACAGTAAATGAGCAGAGAATCCCACCTGAAGCAGAGCATCATCCAACACCTACCAGAATCAAAATCCTCACTAATAATCCAAATATTCAGAGTCCAAGCATGCATTCTGAGCTTGTTAAGCTTCGTATGGAGATACCCCAGCTCCGCCAGGAGCTTGCTGACGTTGCTTTGCAGGTCGAAGGGTCATATGCCACACATGCCACTGAAGCCGATATACTGAACAATGAGATCGCTGACCTTAGACACCAGATTGCAGAGCTCCGAGGATCCGAAGTTGAGGAGACTCCATTATTCCCTGGACATTGATGATATCACCGACCGAGAGATGCCGTTTGCTTTACTTATTTCCCATTATTAGACTTAGTATTTATGCTTGTTTTCTTTTTGACTTTATGCTTGCTTTTCCTTTCCTAGCATCTCTCGACCCGTGACTTATTACTATCTATTCATATATATATATATATATATATATATATATATATATATATATATATATATATATATATATATATATATATATATATATATATATATATATATATATATATATATTATTATGTTTTTATCTTCTTTTTTATTTTATTTTACTTTACTTTTTTATTTTGTCATTTATCAAGCTTAATCAAAAAGGCAGTATATTATGGAAGCCTATGTACACCCCCTTTGGAAAATGAGGAAAAAGTTGTAGCCCAAGAGCAAGGAACAAGCCCAGCCCAAACAAAAAGACCGGGCTCATGGCGGGCGCCATAGCCTCATGGCGGGCGCCATGGGTTCTGTACCATTTACGAGACAGAATCCCTAAATCCCCCATTTTTGCCTTCGTCAACCTCTCAAAATCCATTTTTTTCCTCCTTCCACCTCCATTGAAGTCCACGAAAATTCCCAACTTCATCATTCTAACTCTAACCTATTATCATTCCCAAACTTGACTCATCAATTTCCTCCACCAAAAACCCACTACAATCCCATTTTCACTTCCTTACCATAAAAACGCATTTTCTCTTCACTCACCATCAATGGCTGGAACGGAATTCAACAATATCATCCTTCCTGGAGGGAAACCTGGAGAGCGTCAGAACAAAATTTTACAGAAGTTGCAAACACGGGAAATTCTCGCCACCAGGTATGTAGGTGAGGACTGTTTGTATACTTTAGGGACGTACCATAGTGTTTTTCATATGCTAGATAATTTAGGACTGCATGAGATTTTTGCTAATAAGGAACCCACCTATGATAGGCTGACCAGGGAATCCCTAATTTACACCGTTCATCCTGGAACTACTAGCGCGGTTGGTACCGTATGTTTTAGAATGTTCAACGTTGAATATGAGTACACTACCGACGCCTTAGCAGGTTTGTTAGGAATGCCTTACGGAGAGGGTGCCATTTGTGAGACACCCTTAGATATAGAATGGGCACTCGAAGCATTTAACTTTTGGAATATATTATCAAATGTGGCTTCCACTTCTTTTGAAGGAATTTTAGCCTCCACTATTCATAACCCGGCCATCCGTATTTTTCGATATCTTTTGGCATGTACTATTTTTGGTCGGGAAAATTCTAATAAAGTAAATGCTCGCGAGTTGCTATTTTTACAGGGTTGCCTTACTAATTGAAGGATCAATCCTGTTCCTTTTATGCTTGCACATATGTCCGCCATTTTGAAAAAAAGGAGGAACCATTTCTTTTGGTGGATTAATTACTTCTATTGCTAGAGCACTAAATCTCAACGCTGAGTTAGCTACCTTAGAACCGCTCCCTCACCGCACCATTAACTTGAAATTTTTGAAGGATATGAAATTGTGCAAGGTGCGGCGAGCAGGCGGTTATAACCTCATGATCCATGGTGTTGCTATACTGAGTGTTGTTTTACCTTGCTCTCAGCGTACATATTAACGACATGCAAGGAACTGGACATATGATATTAATGCTCCACCTTTTACCGGTCCTTTTCCACCTAATTTCCCTATGGACAATGGGCAAGGGACCGATGATGAGTATGACCGGCGCGACCAGTCCCCTGCTCATGATATTCCAACACACTGCATCACCTGCACACACTGCACCTTCTTTTTCTGACCATTTTGCAGGTACCACTCCTGGTATTTACATCACTAAGGAGATGTGGCGCGATCACCTGGCTCGGGAAGAAAGGCATGACGCCCTTATAAATACCATAAACCAATAATTGACTGATAATATGAGTTTTATGGTAGCCTCCCAGCAGCGCACTGGGCATGCACATCGGACTATCACGGAGTCCTTGCTTGCGATCACTAATGAGCAGCATCGCCAACAACAGACTAATGAGCGACACTTCGCACTTATCGAGGCCAACCAGGGGTCTCTCTTAGGTCTCTCTAGGCAGCTGCATGAGGGTCTTAGTCGTCGTAGCAGGAGTCGTCGACCTAGGCATCCTGACCAGGGCGGTGACGGTGCCGATGATCAACCATAGTTCTCTCTCTTTCAGGTTACTCCTACCCTATCTCATATCGAAACATTGAGGACAATGTCCGGTTTAAGTATGGGAGGAGATTTTTATCATTTTCCTTTACTTTCAGTATGTTTTGTGTATTTTAGTTGTTTGATTTTCTTTCAATTAAATAACATGTGTTTGACGAGTCATCTGTGTGGTGTATATGTACTTCTCCCATTTCTTTAGCCTTACCAAAAATTTTGTGAGCAAAGAAAATAATGTATTTTGAATATTCAGGCCATAAGACAGGTTTATGACAGGATGTAAAAGATTTGGGAAAAGTTTTTCTAAAAATCGATATCGTCTTGACACCGTAGGCTTCATGATTATAAGAGTCGATCCCGATACCCCATATGCTGTGGCCCTAATTTTTGTTCCAAATAAGTCCTTAAGTAGTTTATCCTTGTAGTCAGCTCCGACTTAAGCATGCTCTACATAGGGGACCAATGAAAATAAGTGAATGATCATAAAAATTTCGGCTTTGTTCTCTAGTTTTATGAAATTCCGGGCTAGGCGACTCTCACACGGTCATTTAACCCAGCAAAATAAAGAGGTTTGCGAAACATGAAAAAAAAAATATAATAATATGCCCATTGTTGGTTGGTTTAGAGGTATCTGGTGCTGAACTTGGTAGGGTGGATTACGATCCAATCCCCCACAACTACAATTGGGTTAAATAAAGGGGCTACACCAACTTATGTACCAGAGCCCCATGCTTAAGATCATAATCACTAACCGGTTATCTTTCTATGAGTATGTATGGATAACGGGCTTAATGTGATTGCACCTGAATGAAAAAAATGACTTGAAGAAGATGAAAAGAAGGCCTAGGTATGGTGGGTGATATGAATTGATTTCTATAGGAATGAAGTCTATGACCGCATTTATAGAAAGTGTCACTACAATATCCTTAGTTTGATTCGTTAGTACCTATCGATACATTCCTTGAATGAACTTATAAGCCTTTTTAGCCTTGAATTAACTCTGGTTGATACTTATTTTCTTGCATGAGCTATAAAGAGTTTTGCTTGCGGATAAGCAAAGGTTTAAGTGTGGGAGAATTTGATAACACCGAAATGCACCGCGTATTTGACTCGGATTTCACATGTTTATTAGGTCTTTATTATCATTTTGCTTGTGTTATGATCTCTTTTGTGTTGTTTTCAGGTATTTAGCTCTTTCAGGACCTTTGTGGAAGAAACGAAGCAAAAATACCAAAATACTAGGGTTTTCGGCAAATATTGTACTCGTGGCGTTCTGCATGGCGGCCGCTATAGGAGAAGCCATGACACATCAGCCCTCAACCAGGAGGAAACTGCCACGATCCCATGAACTTCCCCATTTACTCACATGGAGGGGTGGCGAGCGCCCCCTTTGAATTCCACATTCCCACTAAAGAGAAGTTGAAGGGCATCCTGGTCTTTGCATGCTGTTGAGTTCCTCTATAAATAGGTCGTTCTAGTTCACTTCCAAATCATCCAACTTAGTTTATAACACTAAGACTATAATATCATCTGTAAAAGCGGTAATCCGTCACATCGAGGGGTTATCGCACCTTAGTGTAATTGAGTTGGAGCACTTTGATTTTGCCGTCATCTTTATTTTCAAAGTCAAAGGTTTATTTACTTCCTTGTACCAGATTTAAAGCCTCCGTTTGGAGCAGGTTCTAATTTAATCGCCTTTTTATTTACTTGCCATTGTCTTTACTTTATTTAATTCCTTGTCATGCTTTACTTTATTTAATTCCTTGTCATGCTTTACTTTATTTAATTTCCTGCCATTGTCTTTACTTTATTTAATTTTCTCGCCATTATCTTTATTGCTCGTTTTAATTGTTTTACACGTTTTACTTGTTCTTCACGCCTTACATTCTAAACTTCTTTTCATCATGTTCAATATCGTTGTATTTGTTTGTATTACCATGTCTGGCTAAATCTTTCAAAGGTTAGAATGTAAGGATCACGGTTAAAGAGATGTTTCACATATTGCATCTGTAAAAATTTAGGGGCTGTTTTGATTTTTAATTCGAGTTTTCTGAAACAAACTTGGTTAATTTTAACTACTCAAGGAGTGCGAAAACACCTTGGCTTAGTTAACTAGGAATTTTTATCACTTTAAGGAAAAACGATTTTTGAAACTGTTTTTGGACCCGTTGATAGATTTAAAATCAGGAAACTCCTTGGGTAAACTTTTCGAATCAAAATCACTTTTCAACTAAGCTTACGAGTCTTATTTCTTTAAAATAGGTTTACTACTTTAGCGTTCTACGTACTTTTTATAAGTGATAATAAAATTCCTTAATTTAAGGGTAAACTCGGTTCTGAATACGCGAAAGCGACAGTTCCTCTTATATGGATTTTTTTCAAGAGTAGAAAATATTGCCCCTTAAGTAGTTCTATTTAGACAATCGAAGCATCGTTTAACTGACGTGAAATACATTCAAGCCTATCTTTATCTGCACTGTATTTATCATTTTCTTTATTTATTGTTATTTTGCAACATCAATATCTCATTTGTATCGCCTTAGATAAATATCGTAATAATAGTAATCGATAGATTGATGATTTGGTCTCTGTGGGATCGATAATCTTTTATATTACTCTAACGCGATTCGTGCACTTGCGAATATAGCGATCAATATACTGTACAACAGAAACATCGATATGGTTTTTCTCAGATGCGTGGATAGACACGAAGCAAACCTGTTGATGACTGAAGTGCATGAAGGTTCCTTTGGTACTCATTCCAACGGACATGCAATGACGAAGAAGATGTTGCGAGCAGGTTACTATTAGTAGACAATGGAATCTGACAATTGCAAGTTTGTGAAGAAATGCCACAAGTGTCAAATATATGCTGATAAGATTCATGTTCCCCCAACACTATTGAATGTTATTTCTTCCACATGGACCTTCTCCATGTGGGGAATTAATATGATTGAGCCCAAAGCTTCGAATAGACATCGTTTCATTTTAGTGGCAATTGACTACTTCACAAAATGGGTTAAAGCGGCATCGTATGCAAATGTAACCAAGCAAGTTGTTGTAAGGTTTATCAAGAATCAGATTATATGCCGGTATGGTGTGCCAAGCAAGATCATTACTGATAATGGATCAAACTTGAATAACAATATGGTGGAAGCTCTTTGCAAAGACTTTAAGATTGCACATCATAATTCTTCTCCCTACTGACCCAAGATGAATGGGGTTGTTGAAGTTGCGAATAAGAACATCAAAAAGATTATTCAGAAGATGGTTGTCACATATAAGGATTGGCATGAGATGCTCGTGTTTGCTTTGCATGGGTATCGTATGTTCGTCCGCACTTCAACAGGGGAAACCCCTTTCTCTCTTGTTATATGGCATGGAAGCAGTGCTCCCCGTAGAGGTTGAGATTCCTTCATTACGTGTGCTCATGGAAGCCAAGTTGACTGAGGCTGAATGGTGTCAAACCATGTATGACCAACTGAATTTGATTGAAGAGAAGAGATTGAATGCCATGTGTCATGGTCAGTTATATCAGAAGAGAATGAAGAAAGCTTTTGATAAGAAGGTCAGACCTCGGGTGTTCAGAGAAGGTGACCTTGTGCTCAAGAAGATTCTATCATTCAAACCAGATTCTAGGGGAAAATGGACTCCTAATTATGAAGGCCCATATGTTGTTAAGAGAGCCTTTTCAGGCGGCGCTTTGATTCTTACAACTATGGATGGTGAAGAGTTCACTCGTTCTGTGAATGCAGATGCAGTCAAGAAATACTTCGCCTAAAAAAGAAAAGAACAACTCGCTAAGTTGAAAACTCGAAAGGGAGGCTTATGCAAAAAAAGAGCGTCTCGGTGGATTGAAAACCCGAAAGGGCGATCCAGAAAAAAATTAGAGACATAAAAACAGAAAGAATTTTCCGATAAGTTAAGTACCCCACCTTGGGGCAACTTATGAAAAAAATTAGGGATTATGGCAAGTAACTACAGTCTGCTGATCGTCCAGTTTTGGAAAGACATTATTTGATCATAAAGGTTGACGTTGATTCATCATCCCAGTAGCAGTCAAGAGCACAATGGATATCAAGAATTGGTAGAAGGATTAAGGATAATTTGTATTCAATGTAACCCATTTCCCATGTAAATTACCATTTTCAACTTTGTAAAAATCTATGGAGTCTTGTCATTTACAAACTACCATCCCATTAAATAAAGTTGAGCTTTTGTCCAATTGTTTCTACTCTTATTTACTTCAGCCAGTAGTTTAAAATTTATTATGATCATTTTGGAAATTTATATTTTTTTAATCAAAATCATTTTTTTCTTAAAACATATAAAAACAAGAAATTTGTCAAAGCAATTAAAAGGAAGTATCAACAACACTTTAAAAAGCAGCAAGTTCTTAAGTGCTAAGCATTAGAGGTTCCCCAAGCAGTTAACCCTTCGGGTATACCTAGTTGTTTGTGTTGATCCGGTCCCCCTACGGAGTATTTGTTCCTTAGCGGAGTTCCGATTCTTTTCCCGAGATGAGTTGGTTGATTCAGTACCTTGCGGCGTGTTATTTCCCCGACATAGTTTTTGTCTTCCCCAACGGAGTTCGTTCTTCTTCATCAGGGTTGATCTTCAGCAGAGTAAGATGTTCTTCCCCAGTAGATCGTGTTGGTTTCTCCACCCGTGATCACCCGACTTGCTCCCAGTCAGAGTTTCCTTCTGGTTTCTAAGCAGCATTTTTGTGTTTATCCTCTGCATGGTTGTCTCCCATTTGATATGGCATTGACTTCAAAATCCCTGCACACCCGATGATGATTCCTCTCATTAGAAGATCTTCTCCCTCGGCTAGATTTTGAGCCTTTGGGATGTTGATTTCTCTGTTCTCCAGCAGTTGTCTCCCTCTTTTTGTGGATTGACCGAGGATTGTATCGATGATTCAAATTCTTTGCGACACCTTTGTATCCTTTGTGATCGTTTTGTCAGCATAATCATATATATACATATACATTCATATAATTTCATAATTGCATATTTTCATCATCATATCTGATTAACTTGAGATCCTTATTCTCTGTTATGGCGGTACTTTATCCCCATACGAACCTCGGTGTCTGTCCTCCCTCAATTCTAGAGTGCCAGCCCCTTAGGCAGATAGACTTTAACCTTTCTCCTCTTCCCCACTGAGTTGTTTCCTCGTGGATGATTATTACTTCAGTTTCCTCCTCAGTTGCTTATCTAGATGGAACGACTCCCCTTGAGTTATATCCTCATTGGGTTGAGTCTTGATTGACTGTTTCTTTCAAGATCATGCCTAGATAGATGCTTTGGGTCCTCTAAGAGTCTATTACCCAGTAATTGGTAATATTCTTCTTAGTTGGCAATTTGTTACTTCTTGCCCAGTACCCGGCAAAAGTATCCTAGTGTTCCCAGCATTGGAATCCCTAGTAGATTCATTTGTTTTTGATTCCCCAAGAAGTATATCCTTGATATGTTCATCCTAACCAGTGACAAATATCTTTCTTTCCCCTACCTGAGTATATCCTTGATATGTTCATCCTAACCGATGACGGGTATTCTCATCCTTGGTATTCTACCCAGTAAAAAGGTAGTTGTAATCCCTATTTTGTTCCCCAGAGATTTAATCCTTGATATATTCATCCTAACCGATGACGAGTTTCCTCCTCTTTGTGGTATTCTACCCAGTACAAAGGTAGTTGTAATCCCTACTTTCTCACGCAGAGTCTATCCTTGATATGTTCATTCTAACCGGTGACGGATTTTCTCTTCGATGGTATTCTATCCAGTAACTGATAGATGTAATTCCTATTTTCTCCCCTCACAAAGTATATCCTTGATATGTTCATCTTAACCGGTGACGGATTTTCTCTTTGGTGGTCTTCTATCCAACATTCGATAGATGTAATTCCTACTTGTTATTCAGTTGGTATATCCTTGATATGTTCATCCTAACCGATGACGGATATTCTCACCTTTGGTCTTCTGCCCAGTAACTGGTAGTTGTAAATCCTATTTTCTACAGTTTTCCTCAACAAGGCTATTCTTACCCAGTAACCGGTAATGAATACTCTTTCCTGGCGATTCTCAACGAGTCATCCTTGATATGATCATCCTCACCCAGTAACAGGTAGTAGATAATAGATTTCTGCTCCTCCTGTGTTAAAGTTTATTTCTTCCCATGTCGAGTTGAGTGCGTGTTTCCTTAGTGAAACCGCTTTTCCTGCATGATTCAAGTACTTCAGCTTTATCCAGACTTACTTGTATCTTGCAGATGTTGTTGTTCCCTGGCTGAGTCTTTTCCATTCTTTGGAATTCCTCGAGTCCCCCAGCAGTTTTAAGTCGTAGCCTGGCCTACGCATAACTCCTTTATCCCCTAGAGTATCTGTCTCCCCAGTGAGTTTTCCTTACGAAATACATTATACTCCCGCGGACTTTCGGTCTCTCTGATTTCTTTTCGTTTAAGGCAATATTTCCCCACAAGGCATTAACTTTTGCATTCATATAATAAGCATCATGAGGTCTCTTAGGGACCAAAATTTGTTTCTATATGTTGTTATTTAAGCCCATTCTACTGAGTCGACATGAAGGTTTTAACCTTCGCCTCCTCAGTTAGAATGTCCTTAAATAGGGGCAGCTGTAAGACCCCAATTTTGACCCTAAGATCCCTCATGCAATTTCATCATAAGCATTAGCATTAGGATCATACCTTGGCATCCTCCTTACCCCTCTTTCATTAGGTTTGTTTTAGGAGAGATCACCAAGCATTATGTGATTGTATCCTACTTGTATCTTATCACTTTACTAACCAAAATACCAAAAATATGTCTTTGCATTTGCCTAATTATTTTGTAGGTAAGGCATGATCACCATTAATCTATCAAGTTCACATCTAGGGTTTGAGACCCTCATGACAAAGAGCACAACTATGAATTGATCCAAGACTGGTTATAAGCATCATATATGAGTTTCATTGATTCCTACATGATATATTGATCAAGTATTCTTTAAGAGTTTGGAAGTGATTTGCCTTGGAAACCCTAGTTTGACTGGGTATCTTAAGTAACTTCTCCAACAAGCTATCTCACCAATTGGTCAAATTTTTCAAGGGACACTTCAAAATTCATCATCTTATGCATATATGATCTACCATGAGCCTAGAAAGTCAAAAGAATTGAAGGTTAGTAAGTTGGTTGATGGTGGTTGGCCAGATGAATTCATCTGATCAAAACTGGGTCTCCCTAGACCCTATATCCTACAATTTTCACCATATGAAAATTATTCCAAGAGAAACGTTACTCTAAATGACACTCCAAACAACTTTCATGTTGAGACCTAGATCTAGTTTTTCTTGGAAAATGATTTTCTATGTTGAAACATTATAGGTCATTTTGTATAAACCCTAATTTGAAAGTCAAGTTCCCAAGGCCATAACTTGCTCAATTTTTATGAGATGAAAGATTTACAAGTTTCATAATCAAATTCAATATGTCTACTTCAACTTTTATGTTTGGAGTGGAAGCAAAATCAACTTTTATGAGCATGTGATATGAGGTTACATTATAGGTCATTTTTGTCCTATACCATTGAACAAGTGATTTTTCCAAACTTCAAAAATGCATAACTCTATCATTCTAAATCCAAATGACATGAAATTGGTGACCCTTTTGAAGGTATTTGAAAGAGATACAACTTTTATGAAGACACGTTTCTCATTTGAAGCTCACATAAAAAGTTAAGCAAGGTGGAATATTGAAGTATATGGCTTGACACTTAGAAATTTTTTCAACATGTTGAAATTTCTAAACTTCCAGCTCAAAATTCTCCATGTTCCAAGCTCCAAATGAAAAAGTGTTTAACATTAAACTTGTTCCCCTTGATCCAAGCTTTCCAAATAACCCAAGTTCATGCATTTTGGATGAAGATTGCTAGGTCTGTGCATGGCTTTAACAGGGCTGCATCATTGGAAAGAATCAAATGTATAAACTTCAGTTCACATTGCCTTGCCATTCAAGCTTCATTCAGACTTCAATATGAATCATTTTGGACCTTAGTGCATTGAATCATGGGCCTGTACATGCCCATGCACTCGTGCCATTCACATTGCCAATTTTGGACAGATTTTTGAAGTGTGCAAATATCATTCTGTTTGGCTATAAATAGAAGGTTGATGAGCTCATTTGAATCACAACTTGCGCGCCAACTTTGCCCCCCATTGAAACCCTCTCATTCTAAAGGAAAACCTGAGAAATTTCAATTTGAAATTTGAGTTTGAATCTCAACTGTTGGAGATTCAAGAACTCCAGGATCCACAACCTTGTAACCTCTCCAATCACTTCCTGCTAGCTTCTCAAGTGTGATCAGATCGTGTTTGAAGCAAGCAACATCAAGTTCTGCATAACATTGAAGGTAATTTTCAGAAAACTTCATCTCTTTGATTGTCACTCAATTCTCTTGGATCTTTGGTTATCTGAAGTCATACCAATGTAGGTAAGAAGATTGAGTTGCTTAGATGTCAAATCGAAGCAACTCGGTTGACACACCTCAAAATTCAACTTCTATTATCTTTTTATATATTTGGAGTTAGTTGAAATTGAGGTCAGATTCGTGCTCTACGCCATTTTTTCTTTCAGATCATGTCCTCCTTTTTTATTTTGGTGATGGTTGAGAGTGGACCAATCCGGTGAGGTCCACCAGAGAAGAAGATCGGAGTTACAGCTCCGGCGGTGCGTTGGCATGTCTCCCAGCCATATGATCCATCCAATTTGTTTTAATCCTGAGCGCTCATTGTGATTACCATCCCTGCAGCATGCTGACTCGTGTGTTTGGTGGAACGCGCGTTTCAGGCCACTTGATCTGCCACCTCAATTAATGAGGGAGATCAAGTGGCTCACTTTTTTTTTGTTGATATTTTCTGATTTTCTTTTATTCCTTTTATTTTCATTAATTCATATTAATTTTAATATTGATCCAAAAAATATGAGAGTTTCACCAAAAATTTTCAAATAATTTCCTCTTTCATATTTTGAATTAAAATTATTTTTTGGATCATTATCAATATTTTTCATGATTTAATTGATTTTGTGTTTGTTTTTAATTGTTTAAAAATACTTTTAAGTCTTTAAAAATTCTGAATTTTTCCTCAAGGTCCTTTGACCTTGTTTGACCTATGATAAATCTCATGGGCATTTCTTTGGTGTTTTGATGAAGTTTTAGGAATTTGATAAACCATATTTAATTTAAATGTATTATTTTAGTCTTTTTTAATTTGAATAAATGCCAATTAATTGAGTTGACCAATTGTAATGACTCGTATGAGTTTGACTCTTGTTGTTGGGCCTTGGTCAAGGTTGATTTGACTTTGTCAAGTTAATATCATTGGATTTAGGGGATTGATGGAATGTACATTCCATCTCCCAAAATGAATGGATGATATTAATTTGGTAAAATTCCTCCTTTGACCAATTTGAGTTTTGATCCATTCCCCTCCCTCTTCATCTCATTCCCATTCTTTACACATTCATCTCATTTGGCCTATGATATCTCAAAGTCCTAAGGCTAGTTGATTGAAAAATCAACATAAGTATGGATGAGATTAGGCCACCTCTTTTGCATATTCTTTTTGTGCGTGGTATGTTTCATGAGCATGGTCCATTATACCATGTCTCTAACATGCATTAACACCAAAATTTTATTGCCCGACCTCAAATAGTTGTGACTTCTGCATAAGTCCAATTACGATTGCTTAACATAGCGCTAAATTTGTGACACAAAAGGAATAGAATTCTAGTTAGTGATATTGTAAGTCTCCCCTCTTTCATGGTATTGTGTGGAACCTTGGCCTTTTTTCCTTCCTTTGGAAGATGTCTTGGTTCAAGGATCCATGCTTATGATAAGTGGGTTGAGTGTTCTCCAAAGAATGACTTAAAAACAAAAATCAAAAGAAAAACAATATTAACTTCTAACTCATTAACAACTAACATTTAATTTCAAGCCATATACATTAATACCATTTAATTTTAGTCTTTACTCATTTGTCATTATTCATACCATTCTAATTGTTTATGCTAATGCAATTTTCACTTTGTCCATTTGGACCATATTGTGTGTTATACCTTGTTTGTGTATATTTTTTGGTTGTTTGTGTGGTCTTTGAACATTAATGTACATACTAAGAACAAAAACCCTAAAAAACTTTTGTGTGGATTGTTGACTTGATCTTGGATAAATGGACTTAGAACTTAGGCAACATTCCTTTGCTAAAGGACTTGGCCAATGCCAACTTTCATGTAATCAAGTGCTTAAAATTTGAAACTTCATTTGATACATCTTTGGAGATCCCTTTGAGTTCATCTGCAATATGATCATTGTGAAGCTGTTATTTGGAACCTGTGACTTGTGAATTCATTTGTTACTTGGGCTATCTTGAAGAAGATCATGGAGTGGCTAAGCTTGGATGTGGCAATCTTTATTTGATGCCTTGCGCTTCAAGATTGATATAATTGTGCATTTGTGTGTTGCTTAATTCTAAATGTCCAAGGGAATTTGGGTTTCTATTGACATACTTGTCTATTGGATTACTACCTATTGGTCAGATCTTTTCAACCCTTAACTTTTAATTTTGTGCATAGGATTAGTCTCTTCATCTCCTCCCCATTTCTTTAATTTCAAAATCTCTCCCTCCTTTTAAAAAATCTTCTTTGTTTGAACTCATTTTGTTCTAAACTTTAACCACTTTGCAAAAAGATAGAAACTTTGGCCTCATGCTATTGAATTTTCAAACTTCCTTTTCTTAATCAAACTATAAATAGACTCAACTATACTTGACCTAAACTTTCAAAAATCCAAAAAAAGCACTAACTCATTCAAATCATTTTTGGGCCTTTGTGCCTTTCAAACTTAATTTTTGTTAAAAGTAATACATCCACTTTGAATTTTGTATTACAAACTACGAGGTTTTGATCCCTCATTTTTATGTTGGTACGTAGGCACAAGTCCGAAGGTCTTGTCAAACACAAAAATATAATCAATGAATTATTTTCTCATCCCCCCCATTCTACTTGTTTGTAAACATCATTTTGTACCAAATACATGTGCACACCAAAAGGTCTCCGTAGGAGTACCTAAGACACTTTGGGTGCTAACACCTTCCATCTGTGTAACCAACCCCCTTACCTGTAATCTCTAACATTTTATTTGTTTTGATTTGAAAACTTATTACTTTTGGGTTTGGTTCATACTTTTTCCCTTTTTCCTTGGAAACAATAAAAGCGCGATGGCGACTCTTGTTATTTAATGTTTAGCTTATCCATAGCTTGATGATCATGAATTTACCGCTACAGAAATTAAGTGGCGACTCTGCTGGGGAGTAGTCTCCAGTGGGTTTAGCCTACTTTTTGTGTGTATATATTTGTATATATGTGATGTTTGTATATATGTATGTATGATATAATCTGCTTGTTGTGCTTGGTGATCTCTGAGTGGTGAGATAAGTTCTAACCCTAACTTGAGTGCAATTAAGATATGAGGGTGGTATAGTCATGTTCGACATGTGTGGAGTAGTCCTTAACAAGTTGGATTGAGATCCATCTGCTCAGTGGAGACTCTTTTGGATTTGGAAGTATCACACAAGTATTTGTGGTTAGGCATTACTATCTCTAATTTGGGTCCGAGAAGCTGAGGACCGTAGAACATTTACCCCCTCTTGGCCTATTTAGGACGTATTGCGGAAACTGTTCAGGTGTAGACTTGATAACAGTTGTTACGCGATACTACACTCAGACGAGTTTCTCTTGAGAATATTATGGGTCGATGAGTCAGTCATCTTAACCTGTAATATCCGATAGATGGAATTAAGACTCTGGGAACTTTTTAGAACATGATCTACAGGTTTTTATCCTTAGTTAACTCCTTTGGGACGGTTCTGACCCAGGCTTCATGCTCGTGACTTACAACAAACCCTTGATTCTTGGTTGATCTAATCAAGTCTTGTCAATATCAATGGAACTTGGGTGTTGATAAGGTGTAAACCATAATCCACCAAAATGGATGATTGATCTTGCAATGACTTGATTCATCCCTTGACCTTTGTTTGTTTACCTTGTGTGTGATCCCTTATTTGTGATTGTTGCATTCATGCATTCATGCGCATCATAATATTCATCACACGAAAATTTCAAGGAACTGAGGTATTATTTGCAAATATTTTCAGACCATGGATTGTGGACGAAGGAACTCTAAGAAGTACAGTTTCAGATGTCTCGACTTGAAAGAGTTAAGGAAGCTAGCATCTTTTGTATTAGATCCCTTGGACTTCAAACAACGTCATGGGAAGCTTCTATCTATCTTATCTGCTGATGTGGTTGAAGGACTTTTGAGTGTGTTGATGCAGTTCTATGATCCTCTCTACCGCTATTTCACTTTCCCAAATTTTCAGCTTGTGCCTACCTTGGAGGCGTATGCCCATATCTTCGGAATACATGTTTCTAGTAGGGTGCCCTTTAGTGGATTGAAGGAGATTCCCCAATCTAATCTTATTGCTGAAGCTCTTCACTTGAAGAAGTCTGAGATAAAGGCTCATTGGGTGAAGATGAGCCTTTCCCTTGAGCCCAACCTTTAGTACATCAAAGCCTTGTTTTTTAAATTTGTTTAGCATTTTCTTTTTTACATTATTACTATTGTCATTAACTAATTAAATGTCACTTCAACTAATTAATTTGGGATAATTAAATTTAATTAATTTAGTTAATAGTTGAAATGAACTTTTCAATTAATTAGTTAAAATAAGTAGATTTTAATTAACTTAATTAATTAATTTAAATAAAGCTAATTAATTATATATATTTTTTAATCATCATTTACCTTATGATCATGCATCCCACATATCATTTCTTTTACACTTCTCTTAGAATTATATTTATTTCATCATTCCTATTCATTTAATTAAATAACTAAATTGAATGAATGATTAATAGTGGTAAATAAATATATTTTCTAAAGTTAAAAAAACCTTGGTCCATCGCCAAGTGAATTTGCAAACCCGATTCAGTTTCAAACCATTTTGACAATTTTCTCCGTAACACAAATCAAACGCTTGATCCAACATCAAGCTCCTTTCTCAACCAAAAATGAAAATGATTAATTTATACTTTGAATATTTCAAACGATAATGGAAGAAAAAGACTACTTGGGAGTAATGTCTAACAATGATCCCGAGTAATAGACCTAAGCCGTGATAGCTTGCAAGTCATAAATACTTGTCTTTTATCAAAGTTCAAATGCGTCTCTTTTTTGCAATAAATTGAAAGAAAAAGACTACCTGTGTGTAATGTCTAATCATAGTCCCAAATACTAACCCCAAATCATAGTTTGTAAGCCCGAGTGTTTGTCTTTCGCTTAAAACTTTCATAAATATTCCAGACGCTTTCATAACAAATTGGATTAAAATGACTACTTGGGTGTAATGTCCACTTATAGTCCTGAGTATTAGACCCAAGCCGTAATAGCTTGTAAGTCATAAATACTTATCTTTCAAACCCTAAAACATACTTAAACACATCAAACCTATTTTTCTCGCCCCAGAGCGATCAAAAGCCTTTTCAAAAAGAACATTGTTTAGTCCATACTAACGTGAATATAAGAAAACACTTTAAGCCTCCAATTGCAAGCACAAACAACGTTTAACCTTTAGAGCATGATCTGAATATGTGTTCAATAAAACAAACTAACCGATAAGTAGTTTTCTACGAAGAACTATGTAACTTTGAGTTCCTTATTGTACCTGAGGATACGTAGGAGCAAAATCCGCAATCTTATAAAACCGTAATAAAAACAATTTTTGTGACCCCTTTTCTTTTTTATTTTACACTTTTCACACTCGAAGAAAACAATTAACATAAGCTAACATTTAATCACAAATCTAACTAAAAGGTTTTTGTTGAGTACAATGGACACGAGGGTTACTAGCATCTTCCCCTTGCGTAATCAACTCTCAAACCAAAATATGGTTATGACGACCATATTCATTTTATTTTAAGGGTTTTATAGATATTTTCCCTTTCCTTCTTTGGAATAAATAATGTTCGGTGGAGACTCTTGTTGGTTCTATGTGTTGGCATCAATTTTGGTAAAACTTAGAGTTATCACAAGTTGTCACGCGTGTTGTCTTGACATGTAATATCAACTTCCTGCAGGATGTTTAAATATGGTTGTGCAGGATTTAGCTAAGATGTCAGACCCGATGTTAAGACATGTGTATACAGAACATTCAGTCTGAATGTTATGTATCTTAATATTGCGCTTTTCATGCAAATCTATGTGTGATTATGTGGAGATTGAATGCGCTATTCAAGGAGTAATTTGATTTTAAACCAGAATGATCTTTTTTCCAATAAGGGATGATTAGCTGTCGTTACTTAGAATATACGCAAGGAAAATATAATTAGGGTTTTATGCTGCCTAGGCCCATTTAAAAGCTTCTATTTAAAGGCCATGTAAATCCTGGTTTAAACACACAAGAAACGAACGAAAGAGTGGGAGAGTTTTATGGTTTTAGTCTTGTGTGAGCTTGTGTATTGTGAGCCATTCATTCATCTTATTGATGTTTGAATTGGACTGACTTTTGTGTTGTAATTTGTCCACTCTAAGCTTTGAAGCACGAGTGTGTGTTTACTTGGTTGAAGCTTTTAAGCAAGATCAAGTATGTGTCCTTGAAGAGTGTCTTCTTTCTTTGTAATATTTGTTTTTATATCACTACTATGATTGAGGGGGAGTGAGTAGGTTCTCATATCTAAGAGTTATTAGATAGAAGTCACACGTGTAGAGATTAGGTGAAAAGACTGTAACTTGAAGTTGTTTACTGAGAGTCTTTGAACTAATTTTGTTTAGTGGATTTCCTTCCTGGCTTGGTAGCCCCCAGACGTAGGTGAGTTTGCACCGAACTGGGTTAACAATTGCTTGTGTCACTTGTTCAATTGTTTCTTTGTTTTTATCCTATTTATATTTTAGTTGTTGTTCAGATATTAGTGTCGTGACATTACCTTCGACATCTCATATCTGATACCAGAATTTCAATTGGTATCAGAGCCGGCATCCTGCTCTGGTTCTGGGTGAGATCTTGGGACGTTACTTTCTGGTACTATGGATAGACACGAAGGATCTGTACACAGACCACCAATTCTAGATGGATCTAACTATGACTACTGGAAACCTCGAATGGTAACCTTCTTGAAATGTTTGGATAATAAGGCTTGGAAGGCTGTTCTAACAGGCTGGGAATATCCCTTCACTACTAAGGAAGGAGAAGTTACAACTGATAAGAAGGCTGAGGAAGAATGGACCAAGGAGGAGGATGAACTAGCTCTTGGAAACTCTAAGACATTGAATGCTATATTCAATGGGGTTAATAAGAACATCTTCAGACTGGTGAACAACTGTGAGGTGGCTAAAGATGCTCAGAATATTCTCAAAACCACTCATGAAGGCACCTCTAGAGTGAAGATGTCTAGATTGCAGCTTCTTACTACTAAGTTTGAGAATTTGAGGATGACAGAAGATGAAAGTATTCATGACTTCCATATGAATATCCTTGAAATTGCTATTTCCTCAGGAGCCCTGGGTAAGAAGATGTCAGATGAAAAGCTTGTGAGGAAAATTCTCAGGTCACTTCCCAAGAGATTTGCCATGAAAATGACAACCATAGAAGAATCTCAAGATATCTGCAAGATGAAAGTGGATGAGCTAATCGGGTCCCTCCAAACATTCGAGTTGGGAATGAGTGATGGATCTGAAAAGAAAGTCAAAAGCATAGCCTTTATGTTAAACACTGAAGAGAAAGAGGAAGACAGTAGTCAGGATACTGATGAAGATCTAGCAAATGATGTAGCATTACTTGGGAGACAATTCAACAAACTCCTGAAGAGGATAAATGTAAGGTCAAAGTCTAATGTCAAGAACAACTCATTTGACATCAGTAGGTCCAATGATGCTGGAAGAAGAACAAAGTCTGAGGAAAAGTCCAAACAGGGCAAAGGAATTCAGTGCCATCAATGTGAAGGGTATGTACACATTAGAGCTGAATGTGGGACCTATCTCAAGAAATAGAAGAAGAGTCTTGCTGCTACTTGGTCTGATGAAAGTGAAAGAGAAGGAGAGTCTGCCAATCTTGTGACTGCCTTGACTGGAAGATGGGATTCTGATGAAGACTCCAGTGGTGATGAAGTAGCCTTTGATGAATTAGCTACTACCTACAGGAAGTTGTGTTTCAGAAGTGAAGAAGTGTGTCAACAAGTGAAGAATCAGAAGAAATTGATAACCCAACTAGAGGATGAGAAGATAGAACACTTAGAAACCATTTCTAAGTTGAAGATCGAAGTCGTGTTCCTGAACTCCAAACTGGATGAGATGATGAAGTATGTCAGAATGCTAAACAGTGGATCTGACACCTTAGACAAAATCCTCCATACTGGAAAGATGGCAGGAGACATGATTGGCCTTGGGTTGAATGAATCCTCTCCTGAGTGTAGTCCCACTGGTATCAAATTAAAGATGTCACATCAGGTGTCTCAACATCACAAGGAAGGACAACATAAAGGAAAACACCAAAGATGGAGATGTCATTACTGTGGGAAATTTGGCCATATAAAACCATTATGCTTTAAGTTGTATGGTTATCCTAGTCCTACTCATCATCAACCTAGACCCAAACAACACATCCCTGTTAATAGAAAATAGTGGGTTCCTAGGGCTGGTGCTACTAACTTGATAGCTCACACTTCCTTCAGAGTTTCAGCCAAAGAAGACTGGTACTTTGACAGTGGATGCTCCAGACACATGACTGGAAGCAAAAACCTGCTAATGGACCTCCAACCTCATGCCACCAGCTATGTAACTTTTGGTGATGGAGCAAAGGGTGAAATCAAGGGGATTGGAAAGCTGAACTGTTCTGGAGTCCCTAACCTTAATAATGTGCTGCTTGTTAAAGGATTGACTGCAAACCTGATCAGTATCGGTCAACTATGCGACCAAGGTCTAAATATGAACTTCACAAAAATTGAATGCTTGATTACTAATGAAAAAAATAAGGTGATCATGAAAGGAGTCAGGTCTAAGGACAACTTCTATATGTGGAATTCTCAAGAAACTAGCTATTCATCAATGTGTACTCTAGCTAAAGAAGAAGAAGTGAAACTATGGCATCAAAAACTGGGTCATCTGCATCTTAAAGGAATGAAGAGGATTATATTTGTTGAAGTTGTCAGAGGAATCCCAATATTAAATATTGATGAAAGAAGAGTTTGTGGTGATTGTCAGATTGGAAAGCAGACAAATATGTCACATCAGAAGATCAAACATGATACCACATCTAGAGTGCTGGAACTTCTCCACATGGACTTGATGGGACCTATGCAGGTGGAAAGTCTTGGTGGGAAAAGGTATGCTTATGTTGTGGTGGAAGATTTCTCCAGATATACCTGGGTAAATTTTATAAGGGAAAAATCTGATGTGTTTGATGTGTTCAAAGATCTTTGCCAAAGACTTCAAAGAGAAAGAGAGAGTCAGAAGTGATCACGGGAAAGAATTTGAGAACACTAAATTTGCGGAATTCTGTTCATCTGAAGGAATTGGTCATGAGTTCTCCTCTCCCATTACCCCTCAGCAAAATGGTGTGGTAGAAAGGAAAAATAGAACTCTCTAAGAATCTGCTAGAGCTATGATTCATGCTAAGAAGTTGCCTTACCACTTATGGGCTGAAGTTATGAACACGGCCTGCTATGTTCACAACAGAGTAACCTTGAAGAAAGGGACCACAGCCACTTTATATGAAGTCCGGAAGGGAAGAAGACCTACTGTCAAATACTTCCATGTGTTTGGTAGTAAATGTTATATCCTGGTTGATTATGAACATAGAAGGAAAATGGACCCCAAGAGTGATGAAGGAATATTTCTGGGCTACTCAACAAACAACAGAGCGTTTAGAGTTTTTAATTCTAGAACAAAAGTTATGATGGAATCTATCAATGTTGTTGTTGATGATCAAGAGACTGATGTCACAGACGATGTTGAAACATTTCTGAATGATGCCCCAGCTGATCTCCTGGACAAAAGTAATGAGAGTGAGTCCACTCAAGCTGAACCTGAAGTTGATAAAGTTAATAAGGGACCCTCTATCAGAATTCAGAAGGAACATCCTAAAGATCTCATTATAGGAGACCCAAATAAAGGGGTCACCACTAGATCAAGGGAAGTGATCTCATATGCATATTTTGTGTCCAAGATTGAGCCTAAGAATGTCAAAGAATCCTTAACTGATGAAGTCTAGACCAATGCCATGCAGGAAGAGTTAGGCCAATTCAAGAGAAATGAAGTGTAGGAATTGGTTCCAAGACCTGAAGGAATAAATGTTATTGAAACAAAGTGGGTTTACAAGAATAAATCTGATGAAAAAAGTGTGGTTACTAAAAATAAATCAAGATTGGTAGCACAAGGATACACTCAAGTTGAAGGAGTTGACTTTGATGAAACATTTTCTCCTGTAGCTCGCCTAGGAGTGACATGTATTCTGAAGTTTAAACTGTTCCAAATGGATGTGAAAAGTGGCTTCTTAAATGGCTACTTAAATGAGGAAGTGTATGTTGAACAACCTAAAGGGTTCACAGACCCAAATCTTCCAAAGCATGTGTATAAGTTGAGGAAAGCCCTCTATGGGTTGAAACAAGCTCCTAGAGCTTGGTATGAGAGGCTCACAGTGTTTCTCATTGACAATGGATACAGGAAGGGAGGCATTGATAAGACTTTATTTGTTAAAAATGAAGGAGGAAAGCTCATGGTGGCTCAGATATATGTGGGTGATATTGTGTTTGGTGGGATGTCAAGTAAGATGGTTCAACATTTTGTTGAACAAATGCAGTCTGAATTTGAAATGAGCCTTGTTGGAGAACTAACCTATTTTCTTGGGCTACAAGTCAAGCAGATGGAAGATTCTATCTTTCTATCTCAAAGTAAACATGCCAAAAATATTGTTAAGAAGTTTGGCATGGAGAATGCAAGACACAAAAGATGAAAATGGTGTCAGTGTGGATCAAAGTCTCTACAAAAGCATGATAGGGAGTCTGCTATATCTCACAGCAAGCAGACCTGGCATTGCTTTTGTTGTAGGTGTATGTGCTAGATATCAAGCTGAACCAAAGGTGAGTCACATAAACCAAGTGAAAAGGATCTTGAAATATGTCAATGGCACTAGTGACTATGGGATGCTATACACTCATGGATCTGAATCTGTGTTGTCTGGATATTGTGATGCTGATTGGGCTGGAAGTGCTGATGATAGGAAAAACACATCAGGAGGATGCTTCTTCTTGGGGAACAATTTAATATCATGGTTTAGTAAGAAAAAAAATTGTGTGTCTCTGTCTACTGCTGAAGCTGAATACATAGCAGTTGGAAGTAGTTGTTTTCAACTGGTGCGGGATGAAACAAATGCTGACTGAATACAATGTCACGCAAGATGTCATGAGATTGTACTGTGACAACCTGAATGCTATAAACATTTCTAAGAATCCTGTTCAGCACAGTAGGACAAAACATATGGATATCCGTCACCATTTTATTAGAGAACTCATGGAGGATAAAATTGTAGCCCTAGAGCATGTTGCTACTGAGATGCAGTTAGCTGATATTTTTACAAAGGCCTTGGATGCGAATCAATTTGAATTCCTGAGAGGGAAATTAGGGATTTGCATTTATGAAAATTTGTAGCAATTAATATGGAGTGGAAAAAGTAATCAAATTATTGTCTATTTTGTTAAAATAAAGCGCCCCCTTTATGGTAAATCATCACCTAGTCTTGGAAATACCATCTATTACCTTTTCACACACAACCTCACTACCTACTCCAACTCTTCCAACTCCCTGTTTCTTCCTCACACTCCTCTTCTATGGCAACTGCGATTTTTCCACAGAAACGTCAAGATGTCACAACATCAAACTACATCTCATTCAAAAACTACTAAGTCTACTCACAAGGTTAGCACTCCCTCCTTAGACATTCACGATGATGAGATTTTGGATGTGGTTCCTCTATCTGGTATTCCCTGTGAAGCCCTTGATTTAAACCATCTCATGGATGCATCAGCTTTTGCATTCCCCAATCAAGGTAACAACTCTAGTATCCCTTCTAGCTCATCTCATGCCACTAGTTCTAAGGAAGATATACACCACACTGATCGTGTCATAAGAAGCCTAGTCACTAGAATCCTTAATGAAGAATATTCTGTGAAGGGAGTCTCTACTCCCCTGTCTAAAATGTACCCCTCTCCTGAGGTTGAACATCATAGTGAGAAGGATGACGATTCCTCTAGATCTGAGAAGGACATGGCTGCTGAAGGTTTATGCTCTCTAGGGCAAACTGTGTCTGGTAAAGGAAAATATGTGGCATCTACAACTGCCAATGCTTCCCATTCTAAGAAGCATGATGTTGCAAACAATGTGATTGACCTAGAGGATGATAGGTCTGATGATCAAGAGGATAGCTTACTTCATCACTTAAAGCCTAGTGTGGCTAAGCGTATGAAGACTAGAAAAGGAAGATTTGTGGCTGAAATGATATCAGCTAAAATAGCTAAGAAGACTGTTGGTGTTGGTCCTTCCAAATCTTTGAGCAAGGTTGATGTGAAGAAGAGGAAGGTTAGAGAAGTTTCTGAGTCTGAAGAAGATGTTGAGGAAGATGTCCCTGACATCTCCCCTGTGAAGAGGACCACTGTGAGAAAGCCCCCTATGAAAGTTGCTACTGTGCATTTGGATAATATCTCTTTCCATCTTGAAGATGGAGCTGCCAAATGGAAATTTGTGATTCAAAGAAGGGAGGTTATAGAGAGGGAGTTAGGAAAGGATGCTGTTGAAGTCAAAGAGGTCATGGACCTAATAAAGACTGTTGGGTTGTTGAAGACTGTGGCTAGGTTATCTCAGTGCTCTGAGGGTTTGGTTAAGGAATTCATTGTCAATATTCCTGAGGATATTGCTGATAAGAACAACAAGGAATTTTGCAAAGTATTTGTGAGAGGTAAGTGTATCACATTCTCTCCCACTGTCATTAACAATTTTCTGGGAAGAAAAGTTAAGGGTGCAGGTGAATTGGAAGCTACAGACAATGAGATCTGTAGAGAAATTACAGCAAGGCAGGTGAAAGGGTGGCCTATTAAAAAGCATCTTCCTTCTGGGAAGTTGACTGTCAAGTATGCTATATTGCATAAAATAGGATCTGCAAATTGGGTGCCTACCAACCATATTTCCACAATTTCTAATACCCTTGGAAGATTTATCTTTGCTGTTGGAACCAAACTAAAATTTGACTATGGTAGATTTATGTTTGAACAAATTGTCAAGCATGCATCTACTAATGTAGTGAAGCTACCTATAGCCTTTACCTCTATGATTTGTGGGATTATCCTGACTCAACACCCTGGGATTCTGAGTTCCAATGACTTACCTAGTAAAAGAAAACCTGCTCTGTCAGTGCACTATAAACTATTTGAAGGCATTCATGTCGAAGACATTGTCATGACATCTGCTATGAAAAAGTCAGCCTCAAAAGTTGGAACTATTGCTGAGCTGAAGGAGACGTGTAAAGAGTTGGGTGAAGGGATAAGGGTAGCAACAGCTAGGAAAGAATCTTTGGAAGCCCTGATTGCAAGCTTGGAGCGAGCTGAAGGTGAGAATATTGAACATGCTAAGGAAACTAAAGCCCACACCTCTAGTGAGAGGTCTGCAACTAATGATGAGACAAGTGGCAATTCTGTTTCTGATGCTGATGAAGCTGCAAGCTCAAGCTCCTCTAATTAGCTCCTTTGAATTTGGCCCCCATTGATGTGATGATTTTTGTTGCTGTTTTGATGGATTTTCTTGATTTTGGCAGTTATGTTATGCTGTTTTGATGTTTACCTTGTTGGTTTGTATCTCAGCTTGCTTAAAACTGTTTATGTACTTGGTTCTGTAACCCTTAACTTTTGACATTTTGGTTTATGACTGAATAGACATTTATTTTGTCTCTTTGGTCTCTTTTGACTAAAAAGGGGGAGAAGTAGCTATAGCTATAGATGATGTTGGAGATGATGTTGGATGTTTGATACAAAGAGGGAGAAGAGGGGGAAGTGTTCTCTCTGTGTGAATCAGATTGGTGCTTGGTGTGGACTAGCTGAAGGGGAAGGTGGTGTGTTATGAGCACAAGCGCATGTGTGTTTACTAGTTGCTATTTTTGCTAGTAATGTGTGTATGTTTACTTCTGCTGCTGAACTGATACTGTGATTGATTTCTTGTGAAACGTATGATCTGATGTATGTTTTAGCCAAAATTTTCCAAAGGGGGAGTTTGTTGGTTTTATGTGTTGGCATCAATTTTTGTAAAATTTAGAGTTATCATAAGTTGTCACGCGTGTTGTCTTGACATGTGATATCAGCTTCCTACAGGATGTTTAAATATGGTTGTGAAGGATTTAGCTAAGATGTCAGACCCGATGTTAAGACATGTGTATATAGAACATTCAGTCTGAATGTTATGTATCTTAATATTGCGCTTTTCATGCAAATCTGTGTGCGATTATGTGGAGATTGAATGCGCTATTCAAGGAGTAATTTGATTTAAAACCAGAATGATCTATTTTCCAATAAGGGATGATTAGCTGTCGTTACTGTAGCGGGGTTTTCGTTACCTTTAGGTTTATTGACTAAACCAAAAGTCAACATACAATTTGAGTAAAAGCGAACAAAAGCCAAGGTAAGAAGTTTTTCAAATAAAAAACTAATAAAAATGTCAGAGATCTGGGTAAGGGGGTTGGTTATGAAATGGGAAGGTTTTACGCACCCAAAATATCCTTAGTACTCTAAGGGAACCCTTTTTGCAAATATGTGTTGTAGGTTGGTATTTGTGAAAATATTGTACAAAGGATTGGAGGGATGAGAAGAGAATAGATTATATTTACGAATTTTGTTGTTTGAATGGATGAACCCATTGCCTACGTACGATCACAAAGGTAGGATCAAAACCTCGTAGTTTGGGGTAAAAATCACAAAGATTGGTGAATTGATTTGATCAAAATCCTTAAGGTCTTTTGTTATCAAAGGGAGAAAACTCAACCTAAACCAACAATCCACCATGTGAGGAAGGCTTCAACATACAAGTGAGGGGTTAACCCTATAATAAGTATGGAAGACTTATAATCCAATCGCTAAGGATGAGGTGAGATTTACATCAACCACTATGATAACTCAAACCTATGACTAATGTTTTTGAAAAGGTTTTAATAAGGTGGCCATTGGAACCACAAAACAACTTGAAATGGGTTATATTTACAAATTGAATTTATTTACAAAATGAGGTCAAAGTTGGATTAAGATTTATTCACAATGAGTGTTTATGAAAATGGTTTTGAAAAAATCAAAGGCCTAAGGCCTAGGTTTCTAGTTTAAAACAAAGTCAAAGTTGGAAGAAAAGATTTTGGCTTGGTTAGAGTGGGGAAAAGAAGAGAAGGGATATTCCTAAAGCATACAAAGATAAGAGAGGAAAGATAAACCCTTGGAGTTCCTTTTCTTGAAATCATAAAGATGGTTCAAGATACTCCTTTCCTTTGGATTTAGCACACAATCAAGCAATCAAACAATTTGAACTCAAGCTCCTAGGATCTCCATTTGGCTTGTCTCTTAACTTGGCTACTCATGACAGTGGTCCTCTTTTCACAATATCAAGGTAGGATCCCTATCACACAAGAGCAAACATCAAAAAGTTCACAACACAAATAAGGGGAATGGAGAAAGAATAAGTTTGGATGAGAAGTCCTTTGAGATCAACTTTGGATTTTAGCATTCTAAAGGCATGATGCCTCGTTGCTCTTCAACAATTTTAGCATTCTACAAGCATGAGGCCTAGTTTCTCTTAAACTCTTTAAGCATAGGTAAGTCCTAATTCTAAGTCTTTTCTCCTTTTTGCATTAGGTTCACACAAAAAACACAAAGCAAGCACAAAATAGTAATATATTTATATACAATAATGAGCTCAAATGAGCAAAAGAAAAATGACATAAACATAAAATATGTGTTCAAGTGAGCAAAATGAAAAACAATATGAATAAATGAGCAAGAAATAAATGGCAGTAAAACTAAAAGGCAAGAAATTAAATGCTCAAATTAAAGTTAGTAATTAGTGAAGTTATGTTAGTTTGTCATAAGACAATGTAGCACTATGTTAAACAATCGTAAGTGGACTAATGTAGTAGTCACACCTATCTGAGACCGGTCAATAAAAAATATAGGCAGAAAACACAAGTTAGAGGTCATGACTAGTAAGCCAAGCTCCATAAACTTGCCATGCCAAAACAAAAGGGGAAGGGCCTTGTATGGACTTTAGGTTATTTGCTTGACAAAGAAGCAACCTATCTTGGACACAAAACAACTCACTTGATCATGAATCAAGTTGAGTTTGGTTTGGATCAAAGATGGTTAAACCTGTCATTTGTCAAGACCAACCATAAGACATTAACTCATTGGCCATTGATGAAAAGAATGGGATGAAGATGAAAGGGAATGGAAAAGAAGACACGTATCAAGTCCAATTGATCAAATGTGAATCAAGTCATCATCAATCAATGCCAAACAAAAAAGAAATGAAGATTACAAGTCAAAAAGTCAACAATATTTTTTTGGTATTTTTTGAATTAAAATAAAATGAGAATAAAAAAATCAAAATAAGGTCAAACCTCAAATTCAATTTAAATCAACTTCAACAAGTCCAATTAAATTCTCATAGTCTAACATGGTCAAACAAACTTTGACTAATTTTCTTAACAATTTTTGAAATCAGAAAGTATTTAAAAACAACTAAAAATAGCACAAAATGGATTAAAATCTCAAATAAATCTCAAGTCAATTAAGAAATTGATGAGACTATTTTTCATTGATTTATCATGATCCATAAATGCTAGGAAAATATTTTTGGATTTTTCAAATATCAGAAAGTATTTTAAAATGAATTAAAACTATTAAAAACCAAATAATTCACAAAAAATATTAAATGAAGTCACAAAAATAATTAAAAATCAAAATATGAAACTAGATTTTTCAAGAAATGTTTTGGCACTGGTCTCATATTTTTATGACTTCAAATAATTTTTTTATGAATTTTTGAAAATAAAAGGAATTAATTGAAAATAAAATGAAAAATAGAAATAATGGAAAATCCAGCGCCACAGGATCAAATTGATTAATTGACGTGGCATTAATGAAGGATCCAGATGTAAGGGCGCAGCGTGCACTTGAGTCAAACGCGCAACATAAATCATTAAATGAAGTAAACACAATGAATGTATGAGATTATAACGTGACATCCAGATCCAAGGGCCAGGAAGCAAGACACGTTGTGGTGGTGGCAGAAACCACCGTCTTCTCCGGCGAGTTACCAGAATCTGGCCACTAGTTGCAGGAAATAAAAACTTTATGAAAATTAAAAACAAGGTCATGTAAATGAAGCTCTTGTGATGGAGATCAACACTATATCCATGGATCTTCCTCACTCTTCCTATATTGAGAGGAATGTGAAGTGGAAGATCATGGTATTCAAACTGAAAGTGCACAAAATGGAAAATTGAAACCACCATTGGCTTGCCTCAAGTGTGAGGACTTCAGAAAACCACACAAACAAGACAATACTACATTGAATTGCAAGTTCTAGTCCAAAAAGTTTGAAGTTCTACCTCAGAATTGAATCTCTTTAAGCCACGAAAACTTCAAGATCCTGACTCCTCTTTACTCTAGGGACGCAATGGAGATGATAGGCTAAGGAATTGTGCTTTGAAAATCAACTAATGATGTTGAATTTCAAGCTTGAAAGTGAGAAAAAAATCTGGAAAATTCCTTTGGTATTGGTTAGGATTTCAGTGCTGCAACGTTTCAGATCTTCAAAAGGTTGATGAATGAATGAGAGGGAGCTCTTATTTATAGTTGAGGGTTTCAAATGATCACACTTCTCATGTGTGCATGGCAAATGGGAATGGATATGCATGGGCATATACAGGTGCATGTGAGGCCCAATGATGGGTGCAAAACCATGCTGAGTTCATTTGGAATGGAATTGGACGTGTACATGAAGTGGAACTAGCTTACACATTAAGTTTCATCATGAAATGCCAAATTGTACCTAAATGAAGAGCTCTTCGAAACTCAGTAATGGTAAGTCCAAAAAAGTAATGTGAGTAATGGTTGGAAAGCCTTTGAAATAAGGAATAAAAGTCATGTTTGGGAAAAATTCATTTGGCATTTGGAAATTAATGAAAACTGGCTGTGAAAATTTAGGTACAAAACATGTTTAAGTCACCTTTGACAATATTCACCAAAAGTAAGCCCAATCAAATCCCTTTGTTTCCTTGATGCAAGCTTCAAATGGAAAAATCTCAAACATCAAAGTTGTAGATATTTTCAGGATGATCAATTTAGACTCAAATTTTTCATCATTTGGGTTTTACATGACAAAGTTATGGGCATTTGAAGTTGGGTACTTTTTCAAATTCAATGATTTAGGTCCAATGTGACCTATAATGTTTTGTATTATCAAATGTATTTAATTTAGGATTATAAAATTTTGTCCAACATAACATTTTAAGTAGACATCTCAAGCTTTCCAATACTTTTGGTCTCACCTCAAAATCATAAAAATTCAAGAAGTTATGCCATTGATAGGTTGACCTAAAATTAGGGTTTCAGTCAAAATGACCTATAATGTTTTGAAATGAATGATGACCTTAAAAGTTTAAAATGGATTTTTGATGAACATGAAAGTTGTTCATATGGTTCTTAAGAAAATTGTTGATCTTGGGGTCATCTTTATTTGACAAACAAATCAAAAGTTATATCTCAGTGATCCTCAGTTTAGTTAGATGACTTGATTGGTCAACTTCTCAAGGCCAAACTTCCAATCTTGATGAATAAATGATTTAGGACTCTAAAATAGGCTCATATATGCATAAAATAATGAATGAAAGAAATTCCCTTGACTAAATTTGATCATAGGTTGAGATTGTTTCATGGACAAGGCACAGTTAAAGCACAATTGAATTAGGGTTTCCTTGGGAAACAATCCTCAAGACCTTTGGGTTATCTTGATAAAATTGGCAAATTGAGATACTTGGGAGACATAGATGATGATTAGGAACTTTGTGGGCCATTGTAATGCTTTTTCTCATCTTCATCTAGCCATTGCATTGGGCTTAGGATCCTCCTAGGAGCATTGGAGCACATGATCACTTGAGCTTCAAAACAAAAAGAGTTAGTGACATATTTTTGTACTTTTGGTTAGTAATCAAAATAAGAAAAGCAATAATATACAATACAAGCATGCTTGGTGGTCTCAAACCACTCACACAAGTCCCAACCCTAGGGTTAAGGAGCCAAACATGCTATGATCCTTGAGGGAATGCACTTGTGCAATGATATGATGCCATGAGGGATCTTAGGGTCAAAATTAGGGTCTTACAGATGCCCCTATTTAAGGTCATTCTAGCCGGAGATATGAAGGTTAAAATCTTCATCTCGACGAGATAGAATGGGCTTAAATAATAACAAAGAGACGAATTTTTGTCCCTAAGAGACCTCATGTTGCAAATGTATGCATGCAAAATAAAATCTTCATGGTGAATAATTGCCACAAAGGAAAAGAAATCGGGAGAAACTGAAAATCAATAGGAGTAACACACTCATTAGGGAGACAGAGACTCTGGGGGGAAATGAGGTAAAAATGTGTGAGCAGGTCATGACTTAAAAACTTGCTGGGAGACACAAAGAGATTCCACGAAAATAAATCGATGGAAAGACTCAAGCTGACGCAAAAATGCATGTATTGGGGAATATGCCAATACAACAAAACTATCCACAAAGGATACATCGGATAAAAATCCGGACTCAGACGGGGAGGTCCACAAAGGACTCGGCTGAGGAAGCAACACCGAGATATTACCAGTTACCGGGTAACAAACTCGAAGAGAGACATGTCATCAAAACATCGGTTACTGGGTGAGAGAATAACAGGCTCAGGGAGAAATCTGACTCCACAGAGGACAAACAGTCATAATAGGGAGCAGAAGGAAGGAACACCAGGGATACCATTTACTGGGCATATAATGGGTGACCAACCAGGCGTGAATTGGGAACATATCCAAGACACTCATAATCTGAAAGGAGGACTGAAAAAGAAAACTCGACTTATAGGATGGACATTCGATTTCACAAGGAAATACGAATCTTACTCAACTGGGGAAGAAAAAGACTTCGACTGAAGAGCGCATGAGATATATTATCTATTACCGTCATAACGTAGATAACATACTTGCATGGAAGATTATCCACAACCGGTTACTGGGTTAATGAAGGATAATCGACCGGAAAGAAAGGACATCGGGATACCGGTTACTGGGTATAAAATGATGACTAATCGAAAGGAGAAACAATCATTACCAAACAAGGGTAAATGAAAGATGACCCGCAAGGGAGAAACTGCCTGACAAAAGAAATTATCCAAGAGATATATCACCAGTTACTGGGTGGTATCCTCAGAAACGAAGGAATATCAATACCAGTTACTTGGTAAAGATAACCAACAAAGAGGGGATTACATCTACCGGTTACTGGGTAGAAAACCACAGAAAATAGGACTTACGACTACCGGTTACTGGGTAGAAGGCCACAAGATCCACTGGGGAAAGGATGAACGATGACTGGTTACTGAGCAATTGAACAACTAAACCACAGGGAACTGCAGGGGATAACAAAAAAAGGAATCAATCCAGGGGCAAACTAGAAAGACACAATCAAGCAAGACTCAACCCGATGAGGATATGACTCAGGGGAGTAATTCCATCCCGATACACAACTGGGGAGGAAACTGAAATAATAATCATCCACGAGGACATAACTCAGTGGGGAATAAAAAGAAAAGATAGGCACTTTCTGCTTATGGGGCTGACTCTATATGGAGAGATCAGACACAAACATCTGCTTGCAGAAGAACATTTCACCAATAGTAGGAGATACCAAGAAAAGATATGTGGCAAAGAATGCATCATGAATATCTGAATGATATGATTATGCATGTATATGCATGATTTGTGTATGATTAATACTGACAAACAAACATATCTAACACGAATAAGTCTAAGAATCACGAACGGACACTCGACAAACGTCTCAACAAGAAGCGCTAAGCCTACTGGTGAACTCAGCTGGGGAACACCCTGAGCAAGATGAAAATAAATCATCAGGGATATCAAAACTTATCCCAAAGCTACACTCGCTGAGGATACAAAGGAGATGTATTCAGGAGCAGCGAAAGAAGTGAATCAAACAGAAAACTCAACTCTGGTGGGGGTTATCCCTGGAAGAAAATAATCACAGGAAGATGTCAACCATAGCTGGGGACAGGAAAAAAGATCTGCCGGAGAAGAAACTCTACTGGGGAATCTATCAAGGAATGATGTGAAACTCCATGGGGAACAACCACCAACCAGATGCACATCCGTCAAAACACTCCCTTCTATCCGCTGGAGAGGAAACTCTGTTAAAGGGGAGAAAGAGCAATTTGCTCCACTGGGGAAGGAAACAAACACATCTTCAACACCAACTCTCAATGCTAGAAGAAATCTCCAAACTCAGAAGGGATACCAATCATCAAACTTGGATCAGGCAACCCTTTTGGGGACAGGCTACAAATGTTCTCAAAGGAACTACCCTGGCTGAGGAAATCGGAAATGAATCCTTTGTCAATGAACGACATGCTAGGGATGAAAAGGGGGATAAACCTTTCATCAATTTCTCTAGGCAACTTCCTGCTGAGGAGACAAAATATCTAGAAAGAAAGCTCTACAGGGAACACATGCTCACTCCGCTGGGAATTTCTGCTCATACTGGGGAAAGACGAACCTCCTCGTGAGTGTCGCATTACGCGAAAAACCGGCGGGAAACGAAAACAACAAAGCCGCCACCGTGCGTTATTTATCCCAAAAGAGGGAAAGGAAACGCTCGAAGTAAACCTGGAAAAGACATGGTCTCGCGACCAAAGAGAATGGGATCGGGAGTCGGTTATGCGAAGGGAAGGTATTAGCACCCCTACGCATCCGTCGTACTCGACGGGATCCACGCACAAAAGGAAGGATAAAGGTTGCTAAACGCTGCTCAAACACAAACACTGGCTGAAAGAGACACAAGAAAACAAACGAAACTAACTCGGCAGGATATCGCATCCTGGGCCTATGTAGTCTGTCAGGCACAGATATCAAAGTCGACGTAGTTCGGGACAGGGGAAACGTGCTCGCTAGGATGTCGCATCCTATGCATACATATCTTCTCGGACTAAAAAAAGAATCAGAGCACTCGTAGCTCGGCCAACGCACGCCAAACAAAACCACACAGGAAATCGACTGCCAATCGCTGGACTTACGTCAAACTCCACACAAAACAGGCAAACATGGAAACCGAATGCCAATCGCTGGACTTACATCAGACTCCGAACCGAACACACACACACAAAGGAAACCAACTGCCAATTGCTGGACTTATGTCAGACTCCAACAAAGAAACTGGAAACCGAATGCCAATCGCTGGACTTACATCGGACTCCAACCAGAAAAGGAGAAACAAACTCAGACAAACAAAACAAAAGGGCGCCCGGAGAGATCAACTCATCTCCTGCCTACGTACCTCATCTGGTATGAGGATTAGGGCGACGTAGTTCCCCTACGCTGGGATGAAGGACTAGCCTAACCAGATACAAAGGGAGACACAACTAGGGAGACTACGACTCGAGCCTAGATGTTATCATGCAAATCATCCCTAAGTTAAGGTTTCTATCTAACTTGCACAGGGAGCAAGCTAACCTAAACATGACTTGCACAGGAAGCAAGCCAAACTAACCCTAACTTGCACAGGAAGCAAGCTAAACTAAAAAGCACAAACATACAAGCACAAGTAGCACACACTATATGCAATCAGTTGGCTCAATCAAGGTTAGGTTTTAGTCGAGGGGTCATATCAACCTCGACAAACAAACCACTGTAACAGGGTGATGTTAGCTCTTAACCCTAAATTGAGAGTTAGGGTGAAGCAGAGGAAATAGGAAGTGAGGGGTGTGCCTCACAGCTCTTATCCCTGGCCTGGGAGAGCTTCAGACAAATGAAGGTGTGGGAGTTCAGAAAGTTGGAACTCTTCTATCCACATGACCGACACAACAAAGATCATGGGCTATTATCCACAATGCATCAACACAAGGTGTGTGAGCAAAGTGGATGACTCACTGATTAGCAGGAGATGGACTACACATCTCTTGTATCTGCCAATGCCTCTTCACTTAGGAGGTCTTTGATATGTACAGGGGACAAAGATAAACAAACACAAGCATTGCCTCTTAAGGAGGACTTCAGACAGGTGCCTGACCACAATACAGGCCAGGTCTTCCAGACTACATGAAGAAAAGAAATTATACCTCAATGCTCAAGCTATCAAGCAAAGCAAAAGCAAGTTCACAAAGGAACTATAGCAACTAAGGTACCTGAAAACAATCTAACACAATCAGTATACAAGTCAACAAAAGTCAAACAGACAGACTAGTGGTCAACAGTCAACTGTACATAAACAGACAGACAAGCATCAATGCACAAAGGTGCAAGCCATAAGGCCTAGGCTTAAGTCTCAAAGCCTACAAAACAAACTCAATATTAGTCATCAACAAGCAATGGATCAACTCCAAATGAGTGAACATCATCAAGTATGGCAATTGTGCTTCTTATCCTGAAACAAAGCTCAAATGTGAGAGACAAACCACTAGGACAAGGCCTAGGGTCAAAGAGAGAGCAATAATCCAAAACAGAACATGAAAGTTGACATGAATCAAGATCAATCAATTAGGAACAATGTCCAGGTGGTCTCATATCAATAGCATCAATCAATTTCATTTCACAAAGCCACTAAGGCAAAGCATGCAAGTTCAAAGCTCATTGAAGCAAACAGAATGAACCAATCCACATCAACTCAAACATGGTTCAATAAAACTCAAGAAAAATCATGGCTAAACAGCACTCATAACATGATTATCATACCAAAATTCAAGTCATTTGGATAATTGGAAGCATAGAAAATAAATTCCATAAGGCAAGGTATGCACAATCAAGCTCAATGGAGGCACAATTTCATACATCAACTTCAAACAAACATAAAACAGAATCCACACATGATAAATGCATCCAATCAAAGCCACAATAAACTTCAAAGTGTCTAGAATCAATGTGCAAAATTTCAAGCTCATAGGATAAACATCAAGCATTTCACAAATCATCTAAGTTCAACACTCATCAAAAGTCCAAACATGACCAATCAGCAAAGAAAATCTCAAACAAATTGGAAAGGCACTCAAAAATTCCACAAAAGTTCACAAGCAATCCTAACCTCCAGTAGTAGCATCATGCAAAAATTCACATCATTTGGCATTCAATTGGCATGGTAAATAAAATCAGGAAGTCAAGCAAGCAAAGGTGTGACACACATTGTCACACCTACTTTAAACAGATCATATCGCATCAACCAGAAATGGGAAAAATTCAAACTCTATACCAAAATGTTCATTAGGATGTCTACTTTGAGCATGCAAAGTTTCACAATCATAGGATCAATATCCATCATTTCACAATCAAAATGGCAAGGCATGTCAAGAAAACACATGTACACACAATCCCTAGCCAAAATAAAAATCCATGCGTGCACAATTTCTGGAAAAATCATCAAAAAATAGTATAGATCATGAGAAACATCATGCAAAAAACCTCATCTCATTTGGACAATCCATCAATGAGTTATGAATTTTTGAAATGGAGAGAAAATTAAAAATCACATCAGAAGCATAGCATGAACATGGAAGCATAAAGTGAAAAAATGCCAAAGGCCAAATGGAAATGCTCAACATCCGGATTCGAACCATGCGCCATTTCAAATGTCCAAGCGCGCCTTATCAAAACACGGTCGTTTAGACCGAAACCCTAGCCACATGCATGCATGCTGGGGAGCGTAAATCCGCAGGAAATTTCCAGCCAGCAAGAACATGATGAAGATCTTCATGATCTTCATCAACGATTTTTCCAGAAAAATTGAAAGTTTCCAGAAACACAAATCATGCATTGCACCATGTAGATCCAACATCCAGCATCAATAATCAACAATTATTCCATCAAATAACATCATATCACGCATGAATCGAGCAAAAATGAAAATCAATAACCAAACTTAAATCAATCGGTTCTCTCTCAATATAGCATGGAATTACATGAAACGAAGCTCAGAATCATCACACAAACGAGATCTACAAAACGCATATCATGATTTCAAGAATTACAAGATTCGAATTCCAACCTTCAAAGAGTTGCAGAATCGAATTTGTAGTTTTCTGGCCTTGTAATGTTAAAACAGTTGCTCTCCAATGCTTATATGAGTGAGTGAATGAAGAATCAAGGCTCAATTGTCCTTGATGTAGCTCAAATCCGCAACTACCATGGATGATGCTACTTGCTACAATCCTTGATTCAGCTCGAAAATGATGAATGCTTGCTTCAATCTTCTTCAACTATGCTTGTGTATGATGGATTAAGCAAGAACCAAACAATGCCTTCGAAGAAAATTGCAGAAAAAATGAAGAAAAAGTTTGAGAGCAAAATGGAAGAAAGTTTTAGATCTGAAAAATTATGAGCTGTTAATCCATTTTCCTGTTAGGCTTATGCTTTTATATGATAGACTAATGATGCTCTTAATCTCACTTAGCCAAAATGCCAAAGATTAGTGGAAATGCAAGTGTAAGTGCAAATTTGGTCAATTCACCTTATGTGCATGGAATGATGCTACAGTACATGAATTTGGGCCTAAATCCACTCAAAATTCTGTTGGTAAGCCAATGGAAGTGTTGCCAAGTGTAAACAATGCATTATTTAAAAATTTGAAAATTCCATCCAAAAATCAAGTGAAAAAATCAAAAAAATATGTGAGGGAAATACATGGCTTATGATGCATGATTTGGATAGTATATGTCAAGACATGAATGTACAAAAAAGAACCACTCCATTTGGCCATTTGGTGTGAAAGTTATGCATGCTTGAAGTTCAAATTCATTTGACAAGGATTGATCCATATCTTCTCAAACATACATGAGAAATTCATGTTCTTTGACTTTTTGAAAATGGGAGAACAAGATCTTCAACTTTCATGTTGGACAAAATTTCATTTGAAGCTTGCTTGATGATGTAATCTTGAGGAGAAAACCTTTCCATTTTTGGCAATTTCAAATTACAGGTCACTTACTATTTTTGGAAACTTTTCATCTGACCTCAAATTCTTCATTGTTGATGTTTGAAATGTCAAATGAGACTTGTATGGACATGAATGAGGCCTCTCTAACCATCTCCCACCTTCAAATCCATAATTTCATGCACAGTTGACTTCGGTTGACTTTCTAGGGTTTCAGATGAATTTCAGCTTGACTGTTGAGCTTTGATCTTCCAATCTTTGGCCAAACCACTTCAAAATGATCCTTAGGTCATATGAACTCAATGAACCAACCCTAGGGCTTTGCTTCAATAGGAAATGCCCTTGCTTGCTTGCACGACTAGATCTCCTGACCAGTCTTGACTGATGACTTGCACTTGGGCAATGGACAATGCAATGTTATGCAGTGGACAATGCTAATGTTAATGACCTAAAATGAAAATGAATGTACAAAATGGGAGGTGCAAATTTGAGGTGCTACAGCTGCCCCTATTCAATCAACTGGGAACCCGAACGGATGAGAGCAACGACTGTCAGACTGTCAGGGTAAACAGGGATTGAATACCAAGAACCGTAGAAATTTGCACTCTGCGGGGATCCAACAGTAACTTCAACTGGGATCTGATATTTATTACTGGGGATTTTGATTTTCTCTCTCAAAGGTACAACCACATCCAGACATCGAAAGACGATGAATGGGAGCAGAAATCACAACTAGACGCCAACGACGACCAGGAAAAACTCGACGTTTACCGAAACCAACGGAGAGGTAACCAGACATCAACGGACGACTGCGGAAGATACATCTAGATGCCAACGGACAACTAGGAAAAACTCAGCGTTTATCGAAACCAACGGAGAGGTGATCAGACATCAACGGATGAATGGGAAGATACATCTAGATGCCAACGGAAAACTAGGAAAAACTCGATGTTTACCAAAACCAACGGAGAGGTAACTCTACTGGGGACGACCAGGAAAAACTCGACGTTTACCAAAACCAACGGAGAGGTGACCAGACATCAACAGATGAATGGGAAGACTCGACCAGACGTCAACGGACGAATAGGAAAAACTCGACGTTTATCGAAACCAACGGAGAGGTAACCAGACATCAACGGATGAATGGAAAAGAAATACATCTAGATGTCATCGGACAACTAGGAAAAACTCAACGTTTATCGACACCTCGGAGAGGAGAACTCTGCTTGGGGAAACAGAAAGATGTTACGAACATCGAAAGATGATGTTTACCGACATCAAATAAAGGATCAACTAGACATTTACTGATGAATGGGAAGACTTGACCAGACATCAACGGATGAATGGGAGAAAACTCGACGTTTACCGACATCGAAAGATGATGTTTACTGACACAAAAAAAAAGGATCGACCAGACATTTACTGATGAATGGGAAGACTCGACCAGACATCAACGGATGAATGGGAGAAAACTCGACGTTTACCGACATCGAAAGATGATGTTTACTGACACCAAAAAAGGATCGACCAGACATTTACTGATGAATGGGAAAAAACTCGACGTTTACCGACATCGAAAGATGATGTTTACTGACACCAAAAAAGGATCGACCAAACATTTACTGATGAATGGGAAGACTCGACCAGACATCAACGGATGAATGGGAGAAAACTCGACGTTTATCGATATCGAAAGATGATGTTTACTGACACCAAAAAAGGATCGACCAAACATTTACTGATGAATGGGAAAAATAGAAATACAACCAGACGTCAACGGACGAATGGGAAAAACTCGACATTTATCGACACCAACGGAGAGGAGAAACAGACATCAACGGATGAATGTGGGGAAAATACAACTAGATGTCATCGGACAACTAGGAAAAACTCGACGTTTATCGACACCAACGGAGAGGAGAACAGACATCAACGGATGACCTGTGGGGAAAAACAACTAGATGTCATCGGACAACTAGGAAAAACTCGACGTTTATCGACACCAACGGAGAGGAGAAACAGACATCAACGGATGACCTGTGGGGAAAAACAACTAGATGTCATCGGACAACTAGGAAAAACTCGACGTTTATCGACACCAACGGAGAGGAGAAACAGACATCAACGGATGACCTGTGGGGAAAAACAACTAGATGTCATCGGACAACTAGGAAAAACTCGACGTTTATTACACCAACGGAGAGGAGAACACTTCACTGGGGAAGGAATACAACTATACGTCAACGGACGCATAGGAAAAACTCAACGTTTATCGAAACCAACGGAGGGGTAACTCACTGGGGATCAAAGTCACGACAGGGAGCAGACAGGAAGGAACACCAAGGATGCCGGGTTGTAGGCATAAAACAGGTGGCCGACCAAAGCGTGAATTGGTTTGTGTTCCAAAACACTCATCATCCTGAAGAGGGCTAGAAAAGCAATCTTGTTAAAGGATGGACATTCGATCCCACAAGGAATACGAATCTTACTCAGCTGGGAAGGACAAAACTTCGACCAAAGAGCGCATGAGATGTATTGTCTATAGCCGTCAAAACGTAGATAATACACTCGCATGGAAGATTATCCATAACCGGGTTATAGGTTGTTAAATGGATAAATCGACCGACAAAGAAAGGTATCGGGATACCGAGACTAGGTATGCAAAGATGACCAATCAAAAGGGAAACCACAAACATTACCGGCAAATGGTGAATGAAAGAGGACCCACCGAGGATAAAAATGGCTTACTCGGAGCAAATACCTACAAGGAAGGGGGAAGACCCGTTGGGGATAAAGTTGCTTAATCAAAGTAAACATCCGAAAGGAGCAGGACTATCAATACCGAAAACTGGATAATGATAATCACAAGGAGGGGATTACATCTACCGGTTAGTAGGCAGAAAACCACAGAAAAGCAACCATCATCGACTAGGATGAGCACAAAGGTTGACTCCACAAAGGGGAAAACATGGAGTTTACATCTACCGGTTAGTAGGTAGAAGACCACAAAGAGAGGACTTACAACTACCGGTTCGTAGGTAGAAGCCAACAAATTCCGCTGAGGAACAGAGTGAGAAAAAAGGATTTACAACTATCGGGTAGTAGGTAGAAGACCGCAAAGATAGGACTTACAACTACCGGTTCGTAGGTAGAAGCCAGCAAGTTCCGCTGAGGATAAGATGAATGAGTGCCGGTTAGTGAGCAACTATTCATTTATACCACATGGAAGCACAAGAGACAGCCATAAGGAAGCCAGTTTAGGATCGATCCAAAAAGGCATACTGAATCAAGACTCATCCTAATGAGGAAAGAACTCAATAGGGAAAACCCATCCCGTTATGTGTGGGGAGGGAACGGAAACAACCGTCATCCACGAGGATATAACTCAGTGGGGAGCGCAGAAGGAAATGATAGACACTTTCTGCCTAAGGGGTCGACTCTATATGGAGAGATCAGACACACCCACCTCTGCTAGGGGAATAGATCCAAGTTGGCAAGATGCTACCAATTTTGGGGAGTAACACTGTTGGGGATACCCGCTCAACTAAGGAGTCACTTGTTGAGAAAACACCATCCTCTTAACCAGGCTGGGGAACCCAATTCAGAAATCGATCCAAGCGATGCTAAACTCTTTCCGACAACCCAATCTCGGATGGTCACCACGACCTGGGGCTAATGGATATGTTTGGAATGCAGATGCATGAGTTTTTTTTTTAGCGCAATGCCCCATGATCATGGAAATGCTACGCACTAATGATGCAATATGCTATGCTTATCTAAATGATGGATGCATAAAAACACATCTCCTCCAGAGACAACACCGGGGAGCTCCAGGAACTATGCTGAAGATTTCAATACCACGTCAATTTCCACCCTGCTGGGGAAAGACAACCCTTGCTGAGGATGATATCCATCGAACCCGAACTGCTTGGGAATTACTCTGCTAAGGGAGGCGACCAATGCTTATCTCTACTGGGGATAACTTCAATGAACCTGATCCGCTTGGGGACCTCGCTGGGGGAAAACCATCAACACAACCTCCGCTGGGAAGACAGTAACCTTCAGACTTGCTGAGAAGACACCGATCTCGAATCTGCTAGGGAGATAACATTCTCAAACCCACTGGGGAGATACGGCTTATTGGACACGGACCGCCCGTCGACTCGTCGAACACTGGTGTTCACCATCCCACCACAATGTTGACTTTCCACTTTTGAGAACTCCCAGACTCATCTGGATTTTTTTGATTCATCACCTTGTATTCCCGACTCCTCCGTACTCCACGGAGATCGAACTCCTGGGATTCCCACAAACTTCCCAGTCCTCAGACTTTGAAGAGTCTTCTTGATTACCCCCTAGGATCGTCGTCCTTCTTTCGTCGTCTTCTCACCGTTCTTCTATCCCTTGCCCCTGATTGGACTCTGCGGGGATCTCTTGTCAAAGTATTTCACATCACAACCTGCAAGTGAGTGAACATAGTTAACAGCACCTGCAAAAGAGATTGTTAGATAAAAGCGTGCCCCAGGCGTGCCAACATTTCAACACCCAGGTCACTCAAACTTCCGAATAAGATTTCACGCTTCCAATATTATAAGCATGCATCGGAAGGGACCTCTATGTTTCAAAATGCAAATATTCTTATCAAAAATAAACAGATGTTTTCGTAATCAAAGCGATAATGAAGACAAAAACAAAATTATTTGACTGAACACGCATTTTATTGATTGAAGAAAAAAACAAGAAGGTGGCTTAAAACCGAGCAACACATAGGAAGCAAACCCTGAAAAGAGGTGATTGCGCATAAAAAGGAAAAATCTATCCTAATGGCAATGTGAAATCGTGATCTCATCGGGTTCCAACTCGGTTACACCCCATATGTCCTCAAGACTTTCCGCACTTTCTGTCTTCTGAACAAGACGCTTCCGATCGACCTCTGTCGGAGATTGTCCAAGTCATATCCAAAGCACAAACGATCATGCGAGACGCAGTTGTTCGTTTCATTCCCTCTTTTGCCTGAACCGCCCTTCCGGGTTTTCAGTCCACCGGGATACCCTTTTTTGCCCAAGTCGCCCTTGTGGGGTTTTCGACTTGCCGGGTGTACAGTTTTTTTTCTTATCCCTAACTTTTGCCCGAACCTTTTCCTCTTTTTTTTTGGTTCGCCGGGATGCCCATTTTTGCCTGGACTATTTTGTTCTTTTAGTCCAGCGGGTCTCTTTTTACGAAGTATTTTTTAACCGCGTCCGCATTCACAGGGGTTGGAAAATCTTCGTCATCCGTAGTCGTTAACAACAAGGCTTTGTTAGAGAAAACCTTCTTGACCACGAATGGGATCCATAACTGTATATCCGCTTGCCCCTACGATCGTTGAGGAGGAAGGATCCTTTTCAATACAGCTCTCCCACGTGGTACGCACGAGGTCGCACTTTTCGGTCAACAACACGCTTCATTCACTAGGTACAACTGCCCCATGACAAGTAACTGCCCCAGGCTCTTTTCCTCAGTCAGGCTCAACGCGTCACACCGAGTCCCTATTCACTCAGCCTTCTCTAATTTCTCATCCATCGGGGCTCTCCACAATGGGATCTAGGCTTCAGTAGGTAATACCACTTCTACCCCATACACGAGCGAGTGCGGCGTTGCCCCAGTAGACGTACGCACCACAAATCAATACCCAGGATACAAGATTCGTGCTCAGCCACCATTGTCGGTGCGTTCAAAGGTTATCCGGGCAACAAAAAGAATGTGGGATCTTTTCGGTGTAACCAACACAGCACTAACTCGTCCACATTAACCTTCCCCATCAGACATCAGAATCCGTTCGGATTCAGGGTCAGGCCCCTCCTCCGGGATCGGTTCCTCACAATCTTTCGATTTGAGCACCTCGAGATGTCCTCATCAGGGAACTCAAACTTCCTTGGTTGATAATCCTCAATGATTTACTGTATACCCCGAATCAATCAGAATTACTTTCCATCTCGCAACTCGTCCGGTCAATGCTAGCTTCTCAAGCGCATACTTGATTGGATCCATCTTGGACACCCACAAAGTGGTACGAACCAGCATATACTGTCTCAGTCGGCGAGCAGCCTATGCCAGAGCACAACAAGTTTTCTCGAGCAGTGAATGTATTGTTTCACAGTCGATAAACTCTTTGCTAAGGTAAATTGCATGCTCTTTTCGACCAGACTCGTCATGCTGACCTAGTACACACCTCATAGACCCCCTCGCGGGCTGTCAAGTACCAGATTAACAGTTGTCCTTTTCACCGGAGGCATCAGAATCAGATGTTCGTGCAACTTATTCTCTTTTTTTTTTTGTAATGGCCCTTGGCAATATCCACCTGACCGTTTGATCTTTCTTTTTTTGCTCGGTTCAGGCGTTTCTTGCATTGCTTTTTCCTTTTCTTTTCTTTTCTTTCTTTTTCATTCATTTTTTTTTCTTCTCTTTTTTTTTTAGCAGGATCGACCTTGATTCCTCTTTCGTTCACAATAAGCCTCGGCAACTTACCGGACAACACTCCACAAGTGCACTGATTCGGACTCAACCTCAGTCTGAGTTGTTTCGATCCGGTCAAACAACTTGCCCCGGATCCACCAGATGCCCCTCTTCTGCTTGCGACTTTGCTATCATGTCATCAACATAGCATTTGATTTCACGATGAATCATATCATGAAACAAAGTCACTCTGATACGTGGCATCGGCGTTCTGTTTCTCTAGAGGACAATCTTCTCTCCATGGTAGCTTATGCATAACGACATTGGTACCCGACCCTGGCATATCCTGACACGACCAGGCGAAGGTATCCACATGCTCTTTCAACAGTGCTACCATTCTGCTCTTTACTCGCCTCTGAAGCGGCCCCAATTTTCACTTCCTGACCTCGGCGGTGCCTGGAATATCAATCTTGAATTGCTCCCCGTGCGGTTGAATCACCCTCTCCTCTTGTCTTAACAACCTGGCTAGTTCCAGCAGATCACAATCTTCTTCGCCTTATTCTTCGGCATGATAGATCGGATTGTCGAAGTCATACAGAGGTGTAACCGAATTGTTATCAATGAGATCAGGAGAATAGTCTCTTTTGAAGTCGGAACAAGACGAATCAAAAGGAAAGAAAAATGAAAATAAACATTGCCATTTTTATTTTTTAAACTGCAAAAATAAATGAAAGACAGGGAACACCGCTTTTAATCACAAAACATCCATTTATTACTGATGCAAAATGTTGCAAAATGAAACACATGAGATGGCCCTTACAATGGACCATTACGTTTCGGGCAAAACGTATGGCTTTCATGCAGACAGAATTGAAAAACAGAAATACTACTCTTCAGGATGAGTGACAGTGACGATCTTTGAGGTCTTCCAGCTCCCGGGTACGCACGATTTTATCCACGACTCAAGCTCGCGGTCACTGTCGATCTCTTCACCCACTGCACAGGCGTGACCTGGATCCAGCATTCCGGCACTAACGAATGTGAACGGCGGACGACATCCTCTGTTCGGTCTAGACGACTCTTGATCTGGCTGATAACCGACCCCAAACATGTCTGCTTTTACCACAATGTCGATGATCCTTCCCCAACCTTGGGCCTCTCTGTTCTTTACCACTTCCAGGGCTTGTTTATAAGCAGAAATGGACAACTTCTTCTCTTTCTCAACTGCCTGACTTGGTGTTTCAGATTTTTCGCCGTCCATTTCTACTTCCGACATCTTCTGAGTCGTCTCCCTCATCATTGCACACTCACTCGTGGCGACAGCCGTACAACAGTTATCAATACTAGGGAAAGCCCCACTCTTCATCAGATATTTTGAAACCACAGACACTGAGGTTTTTAACTGATCCCTCTCAGTCACCTTTGTTCCTCTCTTGTCCTTTGACACCACTTTCACCTTTACAGGACCCTGCCTGGGTACGGGGTTAGCATCCTCATTCATTATTTGTGCCAAGTTGATGGCCTTGGAATCCACCATGTCCTGGATGACATGTTTGAAAGCTCTACAACCCTCAATGCTGTGTCCGGGTATCTCTGAATGGAACTCGCACTTGGCATTCTCATCGTAGTGTGCAGGCCTCCGATGCGGTTCTACAGGAATCAATATCCTTGCTCGAACTAACCCCAGATCCCTAAACCTCTTGAACAGAAGGGTATAAGTCATGGGTGGCTTATCAAACTGACGATCCGTTTTCCCCTTCTTCACTTGGCTCTTAACTTTCGGTGCTTCCTGTTGAGGCGGCGGTTGTTGCTGTGGTACAGGTGGGTTACCGACAGGAATGGTTGCAACGGCAGCATAAGGGTGGTACCGATCCTTACCGCGTTCTTTTTTAGCTTGCGACCCACCTGACTCAACCTCCTTCTCGGGTTGACCACTGCCAGAAGGCTTCTTTACTACAATGCTAGAGGGCTTCTTTACTACAGATGACGGAGTCTTTTCCTGAACTTTCTCTTTGATCATCCAGCTTTCAATCCTATCCAACCTCTCAGCAATTGCCTTCTGCCCCAAGGCGAGCCCATGCACAACACTGAACAACTCCCTCATCATCCCTTTCAATTTGAGAATGTCGGCGTTGGGCGGATTCATCAGTCTGAGTTTGTTGAGTCTGGCTGGATGTCTGAACAGAAGAGCTATGCGCACCGGTTAGATACTGAAACCTACAAAACAACAAACAGGTTAATATGACTCACGCATGCATTGTCTATCCGTATGAGGAATGTCCTTTGATTCTAGCTTCATTGAGACGGATAATATTTCATCAATAACATTCTGACATCTGGATGTCTCTCGACCAGAATCTCAATCAAAAATTGGACCCTGAGTACGGATAGACATGAGTTAAATGCAAATGAATGCGAAATGGGAATGATGCAAATGCATGCAGGCAGGTCGCTGGGCCACCAAGTCATCTGAAGACCCATTAAGTCTCGGAACCAGTCACCGTCATTTGGGAGACTAAGTCACCATAAATCCAACTTGGGGAGTTCCGAAATAAACGGAATCGGAGGTTACATCACTATCATCACAGGAACATCCACTGAACGGACGACAACCAGATCCTCTGAACAAGTATACTCAAATTTAACCCGGGGATCCGAAATAAACGGAACCCGCTGATAGATATCACGGACAGAATTCCGGTGTCAGAAGTAAGTGCCCATAAGTTCATCTGAACCAAAGTCACCATCTGTACTTGCAAAATGATCCAAACCCTCCCCACTCACGGGTGTCATCTAGGCCAGGGTAAGGTCGAGAGAAACGCAGCATAAATAACCTTTCACAGAATATCATCATATACACACCCAAAGTATGTAACGATAATATCCCATCAGGGTCTGAACTGCTCGTGATATCAATGTTCCGCTAAGTGGCGCAATACCACCCGCTTCCCATGAATCACTCTATTCCTAAGTATCCTAGATTTCACTCATGGCCTGGGTATTGGGCCTTTTACCTCATGTAACTCCCACCCCAACAGAGAGACACACAACACAGCCAGATGAACAGATGAATATGAACGAATGCAAACATAAATGCAAACAATAAATGCAAACAATAAATAAATGAATGCAATAAATGAAACAGCAAAAGCAACCAAACCCTATCCTAGAGAGCACTAGGAGAGACTCGCTTAGGGAAGATGGACCAGCAAAAGGTCAACTTCACTTTATCCCCAGCAGAGTCGCCAGCTGTCGCATTACGCGAAAAACCGGCGGGAAACGAAAACAACAGAGCCGCCACCGTGCGTTATTTATCCCAAAAGAGGGAAAGGAAATGCTCGAAGTAAACCTGGAAAAGACATAGTCTCGCGACCAAAGAGAATGGGATCGGGAGTCGGTTATGCGAAGGGAAGGTATTAGCACCCCTACGCATCCGTCGTACTCGACGGGACCCACGCACAAAATGAAGGATAATGGTTGCTAAACGCTGCTCAAACACAAACACTGGCTGAAAGAGACACAAGAAAACAAACGAAACTAACTCGGCAGGATATCGCATCCTGGGCCTATGTAGTCTGTCAGGCACAGATATCAGAGTCGACGTAGTTCAGGACAGGGGAAACGTGCTTGCTAGGATGTCGCATCCTATGCATACGTATCTTCTCGGACTAAAAAAAGAATCAGAGCACTCGTAGCTCGGCCAACACACGCCAAACAAAACCACACAGGAAATCGACTGCCAATCGCTGGACTTACGTCAAACTCCACACAAAACAGGCAAACATGGAAACCGAATGCCATTCGCTGGACTTACATCAGACTCCGAACCGAACACACACACACAAAGGAAACCAACTGCCAATTGCTGGACTTATGTCAGACTCCAACAAAGAAACTGGAAACCGAATGCCAATCGCTGGACTTACATCGGACTCCAACCAGAAAAGGAGAAACAAACTCACACAAACAAAACAAAAGGGCGCCCGGAGAGATCAGCTCATCTCCTGCCTACGTACCTCATCTGGTATGAGGATCAGGGCGACGTAGTTCCCCTACGCAGGGATAAAGGACTAGCCTAACCAGATACAAAGGGAGACACAACTAGGGAGACTACGACTCGAGCCTAGATGTTATCATGCAAATCATCCCTAAGTTAAGGTTTCTATCTAACTTGCATAGGGAGCAAGCTAACCTAAACATGACTTGCACAGGAAGCAAGCCAAACTAACCCTAACTTGCACAGGAAGCAAGCTAAACTAAAAAGCACAAACATACAAGCACAAGTAGCACACACTATATGCAATCAGTTGGCTCAATCAAGGTTAGGTTTTAGTCGAGGGGTCATATCAACCTCGACAAACAAACCACTGTAACAGGGTGATGTTAGCTCTTAACCCTAACATTGAGAGTTAGGGTGAAGCAGAGGAAATAGGAAGTGAGGGGTGTGCCTCACAGCTCTTATCCCTGGCCTGGGAGAGCTTCAGACAAATGAAGGTGTGGGAGTTCAGAAAGTTGGAACTCTTCTATCCACATGACCGACACAACAAAGATCATGGACTATTATCCACAATGCATCAACACAAGGTGTGTGAGCAAAGTGGATGACTCACTGATTAGCAGGAGATGGACTACACATCTCTTGTATCTGCCAATGCCTCTTCACTTAGGAGGTCTTTGATATGTACAGGGGACAAAGATAAACAAACACAAGCATTGCCTCTTAAGGAGGACTTCAGACAGGTGCCTGACCACATAACAGGCCAGGTCTTCCAGACTACATGAAGAAAAGAAATTATACCTCAATGCTCAAGCTATCAAGCAAAGCAAAAGCAAGTTCACAAAGGAACTATAGCAACTAAGGTACCTGAAAACAATCTAACACAATAAGTATACAAGTCAACAAAAGTCAAACAGACAGACTAGTGGTCAACAGTCAACTGTACATAAACAGACAGACAAGCATCAATGCACAAAGGTGCAAGCCATAAGGCATAGGCTTAAGTCTCAAAGCCTACAAAACAAACTCAAGATTAGTCATCAACAAGCAATGGATCAACTCCAAATGAGTGAACATCATCAAGTATGGCAATTGTGCTTCTTATCCTGAAACAAAGCTCAAATGTGAGAGACAAACCACTAGGACAAGGCCTAGGGTCAAAGAGAGAGCAATAATCCAAAACAGAACATGAAAGTTGACATGAATCAAGATCAATCAATTAGGAACAATGTCCAGGTGGTCTCATATCAATAACATCAATCAATTTCATTTCACAAAGCCACTAAGGCAAAGCATGCAAGTTCAAAGCTCATTGAAGCAAACAGAATGAACCAATCCACATCAACTCAAACATGGTTCAATAAAACTCAAGAAAAATCATGGCTAAACAGCACTCATAACATGATTATCATACCAAAATTCAAGTCATTTGGATAATTGGAAGCATAGAAAATAAATTCCATAAGGCAAGGTATGCACAATCAAGCTCAATGGAGGCACAATTTCATACATCAACTTCAAACAGACATAAAACAGAATCCACACATGATAAATGCATCCAATCAAAGCCAAAATAAACTTCAAAGTGTCTAGAATCAATGTGCAAAATTTAAAGCTCATAGGATAAATATCAAGCATTTCACAAATCATCTAAGTTCAACACTCATCAAAAGTCCAAACATGACCAATCAGCAAAGAAAATCTCAAACAAATTGGAAAGGCACTCAAAAATTCCACAAAAGTTCACAAGGAATCCTAACATCCAGAAGTAGCATCATGCAAAAATTCACATCATTTGGCATTGAATTGGCATGGTAAATAAAATCAGGAAGTCAAGCAAGCAAAGGTGTGACACACATTGTCACACCTACCTTAAACAGATCATATCGCATCAACCAGAAATGGGAAAAATGCAAACTCTATACCAAAATGTTCACTAGGATGTCTACTTTGAGCATGCAAAATTTCACAATCATAGGATCAATATCCATCATTTCACAATCAAAATGGCAAGGCATGTCAAGAAAACACATGTACACACAAGTGAAAAAATGGCATAGCATGAACATGGAAGCATAAAGTGAAAAAATGCCAAAGGCCAAATGGAAATGCTCAACATCCGGATTCGAACCGTGCGCCATTTCAAATGTCCAAGCGCGCCTTATCAAAACACGGTCGTTTAGACCGAAACCCTAGCCACATGCATGCATGCTGGGGAGCGTAAATCCGCAGGAAAAGCTCATGAATCCGCAGGAAAAAACGCAGCAAATGCTATGAAGGTCGCATGTAAATCCGTAGGAAATTTCCAGCCAGCAAGAACATGATGAAGATCTTCATGATCTTCATCAACGATTTTTCCAGAAAAATTGAAAGTTTCCAGAAATACAAATCATGCATTGCACCATGTAGATCCAACATCCAGCATCAATAATCAACAATTATTCCATCAAATAACATCATATCACGCATGAATCGAGCAAAAATGAAAATCAATAACCAAACTTAAATCAATCGGTTCTCTCTCAATATAGCATGGAATTACATGAAACGAAGCTCAGAATCATCACACAAACGAGATCTACAAAACAAATATCATGATTTCAAGAATTACAAGATTCGAATTCCAACCTTCAAAGAGATGCAGAATCGGATTTGTAGTTTTCTGGCCTTGTAATGTTGAAACAGTTGCTCTCCAATGCTTATATGAGTGAGTGAATGAAGAATCGAGGCTCAATTGTCCTTGATGTAGCTCAAATCCGCAACTGCCATGGATGATGCTACTTGCTACAATCCTTGATTCAGCTCGAAAATGATGAATGCTTGCTTCAATCTTCTTCAACTATGCTTGTGTATGATGGATTAAGCAAGAACCAAACAATGCCTTCGAAGAAAATTGCAGAAAAAATGAAGAAAAAGTTTGAGAGCAAAATGGAAGAAAGTTTCAGATCTGAAAAATTATGAGCTGTTAATCCATTTTCTGTTAGACTTATGCTTTTATATGATAGACTAATGATGCTCTTAATCTCACTTAGCCAAAATGCCAAAGATTAGTGGAAATGCAAGTGTAAGTGCAAATTTGGTCAATTCACCTTATGTGCATGGAATGATGCTACAGTACACGAATTTGGGCCTAAATCCACTCAAAATTCTGTTGGTAAGCCAATGGAAGTGTTGCCAAGTGTAAACAATGCATTATTTTAAAATTTGAAAATTCCATCCAAAAATCAAGTGAAAAAATCAAAAAAATATGTGATGGAAATACATGGCTTATGATGCATGATTTGGATAGTATATGTCAAGACATGAATGTACAAAAAAGAACCACTCCATTTGGCCATTTGGTGTGAAAGTTATGCATGCTTGAAGTTCAAATTCATTTGACAAGGATTGATCCATATCTTCTCAACCATACATGAGAAATTCATGTTCTTGGACTTTTTGAAAATGGGAGAACAATATCTTCAACTTTCATGTTGGACAAAATTTCATTTGAAGCTTGCTTGATGATGTAATCTTGAGGAGAAAACTTTTCCATTTTTGGCAATTTCAAATTACAGGTCACTTACTATTTTTGGAAACTTTTCATCTGACCTCAAATTCTTCATTGTTGATGTTTGAAATGTCAAATGAGACTTGTATGGACATGAATGAGGCCTCTCTAACCATCTCCCGCCTTCAAATCCATAATTTCATGCACAGTTGACTTCGGTTGACTTTCTAGGGTTTCAGATGAATTTCAGCTTGACTGTTGAGCTTTGATCATCCAATCTTTGGCCAAACCACTTCAAAATGATCCTTAGGTCATATGAACTCAATGAACCAACCCTAGGGCTTTGCTTCAATAGGAAATGCCCTTGCTTGCTTGCACGACTAGATCTCCTGACCAGTCTTGACTGATGACTTGCACTTGGGCAATGGACAATGCAATGCTATGCAGTGGACAATGCTAATGTTAATGACCTAAAATGAAAATGAATGTACAAAATGGGAGGTGCAAATTTGAGGTGCTACAGTGAGTAGAATAGCATATCAACTTTTATCAATATATAAGGGATTAGGCCAGTCCACGCGAAGGGATGACAACCATATAATTGATAAAACACAAATGCTAGTGCCTGATGAAGAGGGATACAAGTCTCTAAAAGATCAAGGCAAGAACTGGAACATAAAGGATCACCCATAGATCAACCGTACAACCAATCATGGATTTCTAAGACTCTGCGGGGGAAACAAGCATGTATGCACAAACAAACTATCCGGGCATGTGTTGGATGAACATCCATAAATTATGCTAGGAGGAGGCAACCCAATAAGATAAATCAATCTACTACCATCAGAGAGAACCTCTCATACCAGACCCTCTGGGAAGCCGATGACGTACTATTCTTTATGCGCTCACTGAGGAGACAACCTGAATACTGATGAAGAGGATATAAGAATGCCAGAATATGAACAAATGTCTTACCTTTTGGTGATCATACTATCCTTGGGAAAGCACTGAGGACATTCCACTTACCCTTTCATTCATTGTGAATTCATTTTGTTTAAAAAAATTTATAAAAACTTTATTTGTTTAAAATAATGATATTTATCAATTAGAAACATGCAAACATTTGTTAAATAGAAACAAATAAGAGTGCAAAGAATTGGATAAAGGCTCAAATTTATTTAATAGAATGGTAGTCTGCAAATGGCGAGACTCCATGGATCTTTACAATTATGAAATTGGTGATATACATGGAAAGAGGGCTACATTGAACATAATGACCATTTCTCCACCAACTCTGAATCCATTGTATTCGAAACTTCAGTCAATGATGTCTGAGCGAGAATCTTGGACAGATGATAGTTGTAGAACAAAGTCTTGTCAGGATACATTTACTTGCCAAATCCCTAATTTTTGCCTAGATTGCCCCAGGGCGAGGTACTCAATCTAGCGGGATATATATATTCATTTTTCATGTCTCTAAATTTTTCCTGGACCGCCCTTTCGAGTTTTCAATCCACCGAGACGCTCATTTTTGCCAAAGCTGCCCTTTCGGGTTTTCAAATTAGCGAGCTATTCTGTTTTTATTTTAGGCGAAGTATTTCTTGACTGCATCTGAATTCACAGGACGAGTGAAATCCTCCACATCCATAGTTGTAAGCAACAAAGCACCACCTGAAAAGGCTCTCTTAACAACGTATGGACCTTCATAGTTTGGAGTCCACTTGCCCCTGGAATCGGGCGCGAACCACAAGACTTTCTTGAGGATGAGGTCACCTTCTCGGAACACACGAGGCTTGACCTTCTTATCAAACGCTTTCTTCATCCTTTGTTGATACAAGTGACCATGGCATATGGTAGTTAATCTCTTCTCTTCAATCAAATTCAACTGGTCATAACGACTCTGGACCCATTCAGCCTCAGTCAACTTGGCTTCCATCAAGACTCTCATTGATGGGATCTCAACCTCTACGGGGAGCACAACCTCCATGCCATATACAAAAGAGAAAGGGGTTGCCCCTGTTGAAGTGCGGACAGATGTACGATAGCCATGTAAAGCAAATGACAGCATCTCATGCCAATCTTTGTACGTAACAACCATCTTCTGGATAATCTTCTTGATGTTCTTGTTAACAGCTTCAACATCCCCATTCATCTTGGGTCTATAGGGAGAAGAATTATGACGTGCAATCTTGAACTCGCTACACAGCTCTTTCATCATCTTGTTCTTCAAGTTATATCCATTATCAGTAATAATCTTGTCTGGCACACCATATCGGCATATGAGTTGATTCTTGATAAACTTCACAACCATCTGCCTGGTCACATTTGCATACGATGCCGCTTCAACCCACTTGGTGAAGTAATCAATACCTACGAGAATAAAACGATGATCGTTCGACGCCTTAGGTTCAATCATGCCAATCATATCAATTCCCCACATGGAGAAAGGCCATGGTGAGGAAATAACATTCAGAAGTGTCGGGAGAATATGGATCTTATCCACATAGATCTGACACTTGTGGCATTTCTTCACATACCTGCAGCAGTCAGACACCATTGTCAGCCAATAGTAGCCTGCTCTCAACATCTTCTTAGCCATAGCATGTCCATTGGAATGAGTACCAAATGAACCTTCATGGATTTCAGTCATCAACGGGCCTGCTTCGTGTCTATCCACACATCTGAGCAAAACCATGTCAAAATTCCTCTTATAAAGCACATCACCATTAAGGTAGAAACTGCCAGATAATCTCCTCAAAGTCTTCTTATCTTTAACAGATGCCCCAGGTGGGTATGTCTGACTTTGAATAAAACACTTGATATCATAATACCACGACTTATCATCTTTTACTTCCTCAACTGCAAACACGTGAGCTGGTCTATCCAAGCGCATCACAGTAATATTCGGGACTTCATTCCAATACTTTACTACAATCATTGAAGCAAGCGTAGCGAGAGCATCCGCCATCCGATTCTCATCTCGAGGGATGTGATGAAAGTCAACTTCAATAAAGAAAGTTGAAATCCTCCTCGCATAATCTCTATATGGGATGAGGCCAAGCTGATTCGTCTCCCATTCACCCTTAATCTGATTAACAACAAGGGCCAAATCACCATAAACATCAAGATGTTTGATCCTAAGATCAATACATTCTTCCAAACCCATAATACAAGCCTCATACTCCGCCATATTATTCGTGCATTTGAAAGTTAGCCTTGTTGTAAAAGGAAAATGTGTGACTTGAGGAGTAATAATCACTGCCCCAATACCATTTCCATACTGATTGACAGCACCATCGAACACCATACCCCATCGGGAACCAGGCTCTGGCCCTTCATCGAGCATAGGCTTATCACAATCTTTCATCTTCAAATACAGAATCTCCTCTTCAGGGAAGTCATACTGCACGAACCGATAATCTTCAATTGGTTGATGCGCCAAATGGTCAGCCAAGATACTACCTTTAATAGCTTTTTGAGCTCGATACTCAATATCATACTCAGATAACAACATTGTCAACGGGCAATCCTCCCAGTTAAAGCATGTTTCTCAAAGATATACTTGATTGGATCCATTTTGGATATCAACCAAGTCGTATGATTCAACATATACTGGCGTAAGCGCTTAGCAGCCCAAGCCAAAGCATAACATGTCTTCTCAAGCATTGAGTACCGAGACTCACAATCACTGAACTTCTTACTTAAGTAGTATATTGCATATTCTTTCTTTCCTGATTCATCTTGTTGACCAAGGACACAACCCATGGAATAATTAAGCACAATCAAGTACATAATCAACGGTCTCCCTTCAACAGGCGGAGACAAAATCGGAGGCTCAGACAAATACTCTTTGATACTGTCAAAATCTTTTTGGCAATCCTCGGTCCAATCATGACTTTGATATTTTCGGAGGAGCTTGAATATAGTCGCACATGTGGCATTCATGTGGGATATAAATCTTGAAATGTAATTCAAGCGGCCAAGAAAACCTCAGACTTGCTTCTCAGTTTTGGGCGCAAGCATCTCTTGTATTGCTTTGACCTTGGCAGGATCAACCTCAATACCTCTCTCGCTGACAATAAAGCCCAATAACTTGCCGGAACAGACTCCAAATGTACACTTGTTCGGATTCAAGCAGAGTTTGTACTTCCTCAAACGCTGGAAAAGCTTCAACAAGTGTTCTACATGTTCAACTTCCATTTTCGACTTCGTAATCATATCATCAACATACACCTCGATCTCTTTGTGCATCATATCATGAAACAAGGTAGTCATAGCACGTTGATACATGGCTCCAGCGCTCTTCAAACCGAAGGGCATCACTCGATAACAGAATGTTCCCCAAGGTGTGATGAATGTTGTCTTCTCCATATCCTCGGGTGCCATTTTAATCTGATTATAACCAGAAAATCCGTCCATAAATGAAAAGACATTGAATTTAGCCGTATTATCTACCAACATATCAATGTGTGGTAGAGGAAAATAATCTTTCGGACTAGCCTTATTCAAGTCACGGTAATCCACACACATTCGGACTTTTCCGTCTTTCTTAGGCACGGGCACAATATTGGCCGCCCATTGAGGATATGTAGAAGTCACCAGAAACCCCGCATCAATTTGCTTCTGAACTTCTTATTTAATCTTCACTGCCATATCAGGATGAGTTCTTCTGAGTTTCTGCTTCATAGGCAAACACTCAGGCTTCAACGGTAAGAAATTTTGCACGATATCAGTATCTAGACCAGGCATGTCTTCATATGACCAGGCAAAGACTTCGACATATTCTCGTAGCAACTCAATCAACCCCTTCTTAACAGACTCTTCAAGGAGTGCCCCAATCTTCACTTCACGAATGCAGTCTTCAGACCCCAAGTTAACTGTTTCCAGATTCTCAAGATGCGGCTGAATGATCTTTTCCTCGTGCTCAAGCAAACAGGTAATCTCATCAGGAATCTCTTCAACATCATCTTCTTCTGCCTCAAATACAGGGAACTCAAAGTTGGGAGATGGTGTTGGATCATTATGTTCAATGAGTTTGATCAACCAGCATAATGATTTTGAGTATAAAAGAGATTTCAGATTTCAAACAAGGCAAATCATTATGCAGATGAAAAGATTGATTTTATTTTCTTTTTAGGGTTTTATGGTGATCCCCAATTTCATGCAAAAAAGAAAAAATGAAAAATAATTTGAGAAAAACAAATATTTAACATGCGATTATTGAATGAATATCATTATATTAATCAAATTATGCCAACAATGTCTTCACTTCTCCTTTTGGCATGGGAGAAGGGTGTTTAAACAAAATGAACACATTACTTTGACTTATGGATAACTGTTGGAACATCAACAGCAACCCAATTATTACATATTCCTCTAGGTATGACGAAATTGCCAAGGTCTTCCTCTTCATCATCTTCAACAATGGCCGCAACTACCTGATCTTCAATGGTGTGAATGAAACATCCATTCTGGAACAACCCAAGATCATTGGAAACACCAGAAGAGTACCCTATGTCAGCCCAGGACTTGTTATCTTCCAACTTGATCATTTTCCCCAAACTAGTAGTTGCACCATGCTCAATGGCCAACTTCGCATCATTATAGGAGACAAATGAAGAAAGTCCTTTCTTAGAAGGCTCAGCAATAGACAAGGCTTGGAACGGAGTTCCAACCTCATGCTCAACATCAATATAGGAGAAGGAAGATAAATGGCTAACCAAGAGAGCCTTGTCTCCCCCTATCACCACCAACTTCTTATTCTTCACGAACTTTAACTTTTGGTGCAGGGTGGATGTCACGGTGCCTGCCTCGTGAATCCATGGTCTACCGAGCAAACAGCTGTATGACGGATGAATATCCATGACCTGGAAAGTGATCTAGAAATCACTAGGTCCAATCTTGATTGGGAGTTCTAATTTTCCAATCACAGTTTTACGCGATCCATCGAAAGCTTTCACTACCACTCCACTCTACCTCATGGGAGGCCCCTGATATGAAAATTTGGCAAGAGTGGATTTTGGCAATACATTGAGTGATGACCCTGTGTCCACCAACATATTGGACAGGGCATCATCTTTACAGTTCATGGATATATGTAAAGCCAAATTTTGGTCTTTTCCATCCTCGGGAAGATCAGCATCACAGAAGCTTAAGTTGTTGCAAGCAGTTATATTTGCAACAATGCTATCAAACTGCTCAATTGTGACATCGTGATCCATGTATGCCACGTCCAACACCCTTTGCAACGCTTCACGGTGTGGCTCTGAATTCATCAACCAAGATAAGACAAATATCTTTGATGGAGTTTGTAGCAACTGATCCACAACATTATATTCATTCCTCTTGATGAGCCTTAGCATCTCATCACCATCCTCTTTCAAAATCCCAGACTGGCCAACCAGGATAGGAGCTTTCACAGATTTATTAACAACAGGGTCAACACCCTTCACAACAGGAACATAATTATTTGAAGAAGAAGTCCCCACGAGACCGGCAGGACTGACAACATCTTTCTTCACAACGTCTTCGTGGGATTTCGGCTGAGCCGAGAAGATACGACCACTACGGGTCACTCCACTAACGTCAGAAATGCTCACGACAGAGGTTGAGGGCAACGACACCTCCTTTCCATCTTCCAACATGACTGCATTATATCGGTACGAGACTGCTTTGTCTGATACATACGGGACCGGACCCGCTGGCTTAATCACAAGAGCTGGCGATACTTTCTTCTTGCTGCCATCATACTTGATAACAACAAGCTCAGGAATTTTAAACACAGGAGTGATAACATCCATTTCATCCTCATTATGATTCTGAAGTATCCCAATCATCCCTTGATCTATCATCTCTTGGATGTCCTTTCTCACTTGACGGTATCCTCTTTCATTGATAGTGCACACCTGGCACCTATCATGATCATGCTCATAATGGCTGTGTTCACACAACAGCTTATGCATCTCTACTAAGGATTGCCTTATGTCATTCATATAAAGGACTTTGTACTTGCCAGGGCACCCCTGAACCATATTAACAGCGGCTTTCCCATGCTCGGGCAATGGGTTCTTCTTCACATTAGGGCCTACGTCTTCAAAGAACAATATCCCACTCCTCACAAGGTCTTGCACCTTGGTCTTCAAAGGAAAACAATTCTCTACATCATGTCCGGGAGCACCAGAATGATATACACAATGGAGTTCGGGCTTATACCACCATTGAGGATTGGCTGGCACAGCAGGAGGATCATGAGGAGTTATCAGCTTCCTATCAATTAAGGAAGGATAAAGTTCAGCATATGTCATTGGAATCGAGTCAAAAGTCACCCTCTTCCTCTCGTAGTTGTTGGTGCTAGTGTTGTTATTGTTGTGAGGCTGGTAAGCCTGTTGTTGTTGACGATGTTATTGTTGTGGTTGTTGTTGAACTTCTCTGAAAGTAGGTGCTATATGAGCCACCTGGTGTTGGTTGACGGCTGGTCGCACATCCTTCCTCCTCACAGAGGGCCTTCTTTTAACATGGGAAGACACAACATGAGTATCCCTTTCCTTCTTCCTAGCAAATCCTCCATATTTCTTTGCTGAGAAACCATCATCACGAGATAAACGTCCTTCATAGACCGCTTCTTCTAGCCTCATCCCCATATTCACCATTTCGGTGAAGTCTGAGGGAGCACTAGCAATCATGTGCTCGTAATAGAAAGAGCTCAAAGTCTTCAAGAAGATCTTTTTCATCTCCTTCTCCTCCAAGGGTGGCACTATCTAAGCTGCTAGTTCTGGTCATCTCTGAGCGTATTCCTTGAAGGTCTCCTTGTCTTTCTGGGACATCGCCCTCAATTGGTCCCTATCTGGAGCCATATCCACATTATATTTATATTACTTCACAAAGGCCTCGCCTAGATCGTTGAAAGTGCGGATGCTGACACTCTCCGGCCCCATATACCACCAGAGTGCAGCACCTGTCAGGCTATCCTGAAAGTAGTGAATTAGCAGTTGATCGTTGTCGGTTTGGGTTGACATCTTGCGAGCATACGTCACAAGATGGCTGAGTGGACATGTATTTCCCTTATACTTCTCAAAGCCAGGCACTTTGAATTTAATAGGGATTTTAACGTTGGGCACTAAGCACAACTCAACAGCACTTTTCCCAAAGAGGTCCTTACCCCTCAAAGTCTTCAGTTCCTTGCGCAGCTTAAGGAATTGGTCTTTCATTTCATCCATTTTTTCATATACGTCCAGGTCCTCAAATGGCTCAGAATGATAAATGGTGTCTTCTACTCGAGGTAAGGTGTGTACAATGGGAGGTGGCACAGATAGGACCGGGCCAGATGCCGGCATAGAAGCAAGAGTAGGGGCAAAACCCTTTGGTATGAAATTAGATGGCATTCCCCAAGGGAATCCAACTGTCATAGTCGGAGCTAAGTGGGCTGTAGCATCAGGCATCGTTGAAGTAGCTACCTCAGAAATAACCGTCCTCGCGGGAGGAGTTGCAGGAGTTGGTGAAGCTTGACTTTGCGCGGCCAGAACTGACTCCATCATGGCAGTCAGTCTAGCGATCTCTTCCTTCAGGTCTCGGTTCTCTTGCTCGAGGTGTTCCATTATCTTCGGATGATTTGCTCTGGTGTTATACCGGTGCATCAGCTTGTCTTCAAAATAAATGAAGAGCAAAGAGTTAGACCACTGATTGAGAGCTTGGAACAAAACCTGCTTATGCATATGATGCATGCAATGCTTGTGCACATGATTTGTTTTTATCAAAGGAACTTTATAGATATCTATTTGCAAATATTTGGAAAATATTGAACTTTTAAGACCTATATGGAATACTCATAGCAATAATATTTGGAACTTTTTACACCAAAGAAGTAATACAATTTTGGTAACCAAATACAATACAAGATAAAAGGAGAATAAACATCCTATGGAACCCTATAAGCAATCATCCAAAGCCTTCGAGATCGGAAGATAAGTAGCACGAAGCCTCTTCACCTCTCTCTCATTAGTTGCTTCCATGTCGGCCTTCTCCTTGGCGAGCTGATCATACCTCTTCTTCCAAAACATAGATGAGTGAGGTAGGAGAGAAGTCACTATATCATTGGGCTCATCAATAACCCGATGCTCTAGAAACTCTATCACTGCATCCTTATCTTTGAGCTGCTGAAGAAGCTCATCACGCTCACGAACCCAAGCACGCGAATGGTCTTCGTCTCTCAACTCCTGTAATCCTTGATTAGGGAGGGTTGAAGGCCCAACCATAACCATAGGGGTAGGTCTTGGATATTCGTACAACATGCGGTACTCGAGAGCTCTCTTCCTTACCTAAGAGGTGTAAGGTTCCAAAGCAACACAATTCTTCGGACCAAGCTTATTCCTCCCTTTCTTATGAACCTTACGCCAGGCGCGGACCATCATATCCTTCAAGTTTTGGGGATCTTTACCCTTTTGAAAGAACAAGCCTTCCAATGAAATGTTGTTAGGTTTATCCTTTAAGGGGAACCCAAGCTGACGGCGAGCCAAAGCAGGGTTATAGTTAATTCCACCACATGTACCAAGAAGAGGCACATTGGAGAACTCACCACAAGAGTCAATAATATGAACGCCATCATAAACACGATTATACCAAGAGATATCATCATTAGTGAGATACATAAGTCTCACAGACCACCGTAGACATCCCTTGTTCTCCTTGAGGGTAAGCATATGAGGCAAGTGCGAAATAAACCACTTGTACAATAGAGGCAGACAACACACAATGGAACCACCACCTTTTGCATTCCTCATATGCAAAGAGAAATAAGTGTCACCTAACAGAGCCGGAACGGGATTAAGAGAAAAGAAAATCCTAATAGCGTTCACATCCACGAAGTTGTCGATGTTGGGAAATAACACTAGCCCATAGATGAGAAGTACAAATATGGCTTCAAAAGCTTCTTTACTCATGGCCTTCCCAAACAAAGTAGCTTTGGTAATCAGAAAATCAGATGGGAGACCTTGAATTCCACCTTTGGTAGTCATATTAGCAACAATGTCATATACATCCACATGAAGCAAATCAGCAATCTCTTGAGAAGATGGCATCTTCTCTAAACCACTGAACGATAACTTATCAAGAATAGATATACCCACATGATAGGCATACTCCTCAAGTGTAGGCAAAAGCTGGAAATCCGGAAAAGTGAAGCATCGATATAGAGGATCGTAGAACTGCACCAACACACTCATCAGACCTTCATCCACTTTAGTAGAAAGAATAGACAAAAGCTTCCCATGGAGAGCTTTGAACTCCAAAGGCTCTAATACATAAGATGCCAAACTCCTTAACTCTTTCAAGTCGGGTTATCTGAAACTGTACTTCTTTGTATTCCTTCTTTGCTTATCCATGTCTGAAAATTTGCAAATAGACCTCTTAAGTTCCTTTAAATATCTTTATTGTTGATGATATAGATGCGAATGAATGCATGAGTGCATGGATGCAACAATCACACTCAAGGATCAAGCAAGTCACACCACACAAAGGTCACGGGATGGCTCAAGTCATCATTAATATCAATCGTCCATTTTGGTGGATTATGGTTTACACCTTATCAACACCCGAGTTCCATTGATATTGAGGATATACGAGAACGGATCAACCGTGAATCAAGGGTTTGTTGTAAGTCACGAGCATTGAGTCTCGGTTAAGAACCACCCAATGGGAGTGTACTATGGTTAAACCTGACAATCATGTTCTAAAAAGGCCCCCATAGTCATCATCTCATCTTTCGGATATTATCATATAAAACGACTACTCGTCCTCCAAAAATATTCTCAAGAGGGACTCTTATGAGTGTAGTATCGCGTAACAATTTCCTGAAGTCTTACACTTGAACGACCTTCGCACTACGTCTTAAAATAGGCCAAGATGGGTTAGGTATCTAAGGTCCTTGGCTTCTAAGGTTTATATTGGAAAGAGTAATGCCTAACCACGACTACTCGTGTGACATTATTGATCCCAATAAGACCTCCACCAAGTGAATGGACTTACAAGTTAACTTGTTAAGGAATAACTCCACACAAGCCAACAAGACTATGCCATTCTCCTATCATAAGTGCACTCGAGTTCGGGTATAGAACTCATCTCACAAGAAACCACCAAGCATACAAGCATTTAATATATCAAGCAATTCATACATTACAAACAATACATTCATCCCAAATTTGCACAAAAATATATAACAAATAAATATAAACATACAACACACATAAGCAAAAAGTAGGCTAAACCCAATGAGGAGTTCCCCAGCAGAGTCGCCACTTTTCTGTAGCGGGGTTTTTGTTACCTTTAGGTTTATTGACTAAACCAAAAGTCAACATACAATTCGAGTCGCCACCACACTTTTATTTGTCCAAAGGAAAGGCTAAAAAGGTGAACAAAAGCCAAGGTAAGAAGTTTTTCAAATCAAAAACTAATAAAAATGTCAGAGATCTGGGTAAGGGGGTTGGTTATGAAATGGGAAGGTTTTACGCACCCAAAACATCCTTAGTACTCTAAGGGAATCCTTTTTGCAAATATGTGTTGTAGGTTGGTATTTGTGAAAATATTGTACAAAGGATTGGAGGGATGAGAAGATAATAGATTATATTTACGAATTTTGTTGTTTGAATGGATGAACCCATTGCCTATGTACCATCACAAAGTAGGATCAAAACCTCGTAGTTCGGGGTAAAAATCACAAAGATTGGTGAATTGATTTGATCAAAAGCCTTAAGGTCTTTTGTTATCAAAGGGAGAAAACTCAACCTAAACCAACAATCCACCATGTGAGGAAGGCTTCAACATACTAGTGAGGGGTTAACCCTATAATAAGTATGGAAGACTTATAGTCCAATCACTAAGGATGAGGTGAGATTTACATCAACCACTATGATAACTCAAACCTATGACTAATGTTTTTGAAAAGGTTTTAATAAGGTGGCCATTGGAACCACAAAATAACTTGAAATGGGTTATATTTACAAATTGAATTTATTTACAAAATGAGGTCAAAGTTGGATTAAGATTTATTCACAATGAGTGTTTATGAAAATGGTTTTGAAAAAATCAAAGGCCTAAGGCCTAGGTTTCTAGTTTAAAACAAAGTCAAAGTTGGAAGAAAAGATTTTGGCTCTGTTAGAGTGGGGAGAAGAAGAGAAGGGCTAGTCCTAAAGCATACAAAGATAAGAGAGGAAAGATAAACCCTTGGAGTTCCTTTTCTTGAAATCATAAAGATGATTCAAGATACTCCTTTCCTTTGGACTTAGCACACAATCAAGCAATCAAACAATTTGAACTCAAGCTCCTAGGATCTCCATTTGGCTTGTCTCTTAACTTGGCTACTCATGACAGTGGTCCTCTTTTCACAATCTTAAGGTAGGATCCCTATCACACAAGAGCAAACATCAAAAAGTTCACAACACAAATAAGGGGAATGGACAAAGAATAAGTTGGAATGAGAAGTCCTTTGAGATCAACTTTGGATTTTAGCATTCTAAAGGCATGGGGCCTAGTTGCTCTTCAACAATTTTAGCATTCTAAGGGAATGGGGCCTAGTTGCTCTTGAACTCCTTTAAGCATAGGTAAGTCCTAATTCTAAGTCCTTTCTCCTTTTTGCATTAGGTTCACACAAAACAATCACAAAGCAAGCACAAAATAGTAATATATTTATATACAATAATGAGCTCAAATGAGCAAAAGAAAAATGACATAAACATAATATATGTGCTCAAGTGAGCAAAATGAAAAGCAATATGAATAAATGAGCAAAAAAAAAATGGCATTAAAAGTAAAGGGCAAAAAATTAAATGCTCAAATTAAAGTTAGTAATTAGTGAAGTTATGTTAGTTTGTCATAAGACAATGTAGCGATATGTTAAGCAATCGTAAGTGGACTAATTTAGTAGTCACACCTATCTGAGGCCTGTAAATAAAAAAAATATAGGCAAAAAACACAAGTTAGAGGTCATGGCTAGTAAGCCAAGCTCCATAAACTTGCCATGCCAAAACAAAAGGGGAAGGGCCTTGTATGGACTTTAGGTTATTTGCTTGACCAAGAAGCAACCTATCTTGGACACAAAACAACTCACTTGATCATGGATCAAGTCGAGTTTGGTTTGGATCAAAGATGGTTAAACCTCTCAGTTGTCAAGACCAACCATAAGACATTAACTCATTGGCCATTGATGGAAAGAATGGGATGCAGATGAAAGGGAATGGAAAAGAAGACAAGTATCAAGTCCAATTGATCAAATGTGAATCAAGTCATCATCAATCAATGCCAAACAAAAAAGAAATGAAGATTACAAGTCAACAAGTCAACAATATTTTTTTGGTATTTTTTGAATTAAAATAAAATGCAAATAAAAATAATCAAAATAAGGTCAAACCTCAAATTCAATTCAAATCAACTTCAACAAGTCCAATTAAATTTTCATAGGTCTAACATGGTCAAACAAACTTTGACTAATTTTTTCAACAATTTTTGAAATCAGAAAGTATTTAAAAACAATTAAAAACAACTAAAAATAGCACAAAATGGATTAAAATCTCAAATCAATTAAGAAATTGATGAGACTATTTTTCATTGATTTATCGTGATCCATAAATGCTAGGAAAATATTTTTGGGTTTTTCAAATATCAGAAAGTATTTTAAAATGAATTAAAACTATTAAAAACAAATAATTCACAAAAAATATTAAATCAAGTCACAAAAAAAATTAAAAATCAAAATATGAAACTAGATTTTTCAAGAACTTTTTTGGCATTGGTCTCATTTTTTTATGACTTCAAATAATTTTTTTATGAATTTTTGAAAATAAAAGGAATTAACTGAAAATAAAATGAAAAATAGAAATAATTGAAAATCAAGCGCCACAGGATCAGATTCATTAATTGATGTGGCATTAATGAAGGATCCAGATGTGAGGGCGCAACGTGCACTTGAGTCAAACGCGCAACATAAATCATTAAATGAAGTAAACACAATGAACATATGAGATTATAACGTGGCATCCAGATCCAAGTGCCAGGAAGCAAGACACGTTGTGGTGGTGGTGGAAACCACCGTCTTCTCCGGCGAGTTACCAGAATCCGGCCACCAGTTGCAGGAAATAAGAACTTCATGAAAATTAAAAACAAGGCCATGGAAATGAAGCTCTTGTGATGGAGATCAATACTATATCCATGGATCTTCCTCACTCTTCCTATATTGAGAAGAATGTGAAGTGGAAGATCATGGTGTTCAAACTGAAAGTGCACAAAATGGAAAATTGAAACCACCATTGGCTTGCCTCAAGTGTGAGGACTTCAGAAAACCACACAAACAAGAGAATACTACATTGAATTGCAAGTTCTAGATCCAAAAAGTTTGAAGTTCTACCTCTGAATCGAAGCTTTTTAAGCCACGAAAACTTCAAGATCCCGACTCCTCTTTACTCTAGGGATGCAGTGGAGATGATAGGCTAAGGAATTTAGCTTTGAAAATCAACTAATGATGTTGAATTTCAAGCTTGAAAGTGAGAAAAAAATCTGGAAAATTCCTTTGGTATTGGTTAGGATTTTAGTGCTGCAGCGTTTCAGATATCCAAAAGGTTGATGAATGAATGAGAGGGAGCGCGTATTTATAACTGAGGGTTTCAAATGATCACACTTCTCATGTGTGCATGGAAAATGGGAATGGATATGCATGGGCCTGTACAGGCGCATGTGAGGCCCAATGATGGATGCAAAACCATGTTGAGTTCATTTGGAATGGAATTGGACGTGTACATGAAGTGGAACTAGCTTGCACATTAAGTTTCATCATGAAATGCCAAATTGTACCTAAATGAAGAGCTCTTCGAAACTCAATAATGGTAAGTCCAAAAAATTAATGTGAGTAATGGTTGGAAAAACCTTGAAATAAGGAACAAAAGTCATGTTGGGAAAATATTCATTTGGCATTTGGAAATTAATGATAACTGGCTGTGAAAATTTAGGTACAAAACATGTTTAAGTCACCTTTGAAAATTTTCACCAAAAGTAAGCCCAATCAAACCCCTTTGTTTCCATGATGCAAGCTTCAAATGGAAAAATCTCCAACATTAAAGTTGTATATATTTTCAAGATGATTAATTTAGACTCAACGTTTTCATCATTTGGATTTTCCATGACAAAGTTATGGGCATTTGAAGTTGGGTACTTTTTCAAATTCAATGATTAAGGTTTAATGTGACCTATAATGTTTTGTATTATCACATGTACTTCTTTTAGGATTATGAAATTTTGTCCAACATAACATTTTAAGTAGAAATCTCAAGATCTCCAATGCATTTGGTCTCACCTCAAAATCATAAAAATTAAAGAAGTAATTCCCTTGGTAGGTTGACCCAAAATTAGGGTTTCAGTCAAAATGACCTATAATGTTTTGAAATTAATCATGACCTTACAAGTTTCAAATGGATTTTTGATGAACATGAAAGTTGTTCATGTGGTTCTTAAAAACGTTTTTGATCTTGGGGTCATCTTCATTTGACAAACACATTAAAAGTTATATCTCAGTGATCCTCGGTTTAGTCAGATGACTTGACTGGTCAACTTCTCAAGGTCAAACTTCCAATCTTGATGAATAAATGATTAAGGACTCTCAAATAGGATCATATATGCATAAAATAACGAATTAAAGAACTTCCCTTGATTAAATTTGATCATAGGTTGAGATTTCTTCATGGACAAGGCACAGTCAAAGCACAGTTGAATTAGGGTTTCCTTGGGAAACAATCCTCAAGCCCTTTGGGTTATCTTGATCAAATTGGAAAATTGAGATACTTGGGAGACATATATGATTATTAGGAACTTTGTGGACCATTGTAATGCTTTTTCTCATCTTCATCTAGCCATTTCATTGAGCTTAGGAGTCTCCTAGGAGCATGGGAGCACATGATCACTTGAGCTTCAAAATAAAAAGAGTTAGTGACATATTTTTGTGCTTTTGGTTAGTAATCAAAAAAAGAAAAGAAATAATATAAAATATAAGCATTCTTGGTGGTCTCAAACCACTCACATAAGTCCCAACCCTAGGGTTAAGGAGCCAAACATGCTATGATCCTTGAGGCAATGCACTTGTGCAATGATATGATGCCATGAGGGATCTTAGGGTCAAAATTAGGGTCTTACAGTTACTTAGAAGATACGCAAGGAAAATAGAATTAGGGTTTTATGCTGCCCAAGCCCATTCAAAAGCTTCTATTTAAAGGCCATGTAAAACCTGGTTTAAACACACACGAAACGAACGAAAGAGTGAGAGAGTTTTAGGGTTTTAGTCTTGTGTGAGCTTGTGTATTATGAGCCATTCATTCATCTTACTGATGTTTGAATTGGACTGACTTTTGTGGTGTAATTTGTCAACTCTAAGCTTTGAAGCACGAGTGTATGTTTACTTGGTTGAAGCTTTTAAGCAAGATCAAGTATGTGTCCTTGAAGAGTGTCTTCTTTCTTTATAATATTTGTTTTTATATCACTACTGTGATTGAGGGGGAGTGAGTAGGGTCTCATATCTAAGAGTTCTTAGATAGAAGTCACACGGGTAGAGATTAGGTGAAAAGACTGTAACTTGAAGTTGTTTACATAGAGTCTTTGAACTAATTTTGTTTAGTGGATTTCCTTCCTGGCTTGGTAGCCCCCAGACGTAGGTGAGTTTGCACCGAACTGGGTTAACAATTGCTTGTGTCACTTGTTAAATTGTTTCTTTGCTTTTATCCAGTTTATATTTTAGTTGTTGTTCAGATATTAGTGTTGTGACATTACCTTCGACATGTCATATCTGATACCAGAATTTCAACTTTGTTCAATCATTTTCCACGAGTGCACAACCGCCTTGCCAAGGATCGTATTTTTAGAGATGCGATTGTAGTACCCCAAAATTTTCCCTCTATTTCTTTCCCACCTCCATCCAACTTGGGGATCAGCTGCATACATTGACAATTCATTCATAAGCATCATTCATTCCATTAATGGATCATTTTAGATTCCTAATGCTTGGCTTGTGTGTTAACTTGACAGGTAGGGCTTGAAGCTGCAGGAAAGCCCATGGATCTTCAAAACCCTAATTTCTTGATGATGGAGGTATGGGGAATCTTCAAGCAGTCCTCAAGGCATGCTAACCCTAATGCTTGAGGATATGTCCATGAAGCTTTGGATTGATTTGTGAAGCGTCTTGATTGATTCAAAGATCTTGGCATACTTTAGATAATCATAACCAAGGAAGATTGGGTCTAAAGATAACTTGTAACTTGACTTTTCATCTAGATAGTCTCCAAAACCCTAATTTCTTCCACTTTTCACCCATTGATTGATTGGCACCACCTTGACCCTTGTCCTCTATAACATTTTGTCTTGGCTCAAGCCTATGGTCCCACAGCTTCCATGCTTTCCTCCACCCGTGTCACTTTACCTAATTATCTCAAGCACTTGGTCCATTCTTGGATTGTTTTCATTTTGGTCATTGGTCTTGAACTCATTCAATATCTTGTTATTGGTGCATCCATGGCCTTGTCTACCCAAACCACTAAAGCCTATTGTATCACAATCTAAATGGTAGTCAAGTCTATTGATTCATGTTCAAGCATTTGTCTTAATTCATCAAGACAGAGTTATGTTCTTGGGCCATGTAATATGATTACTCCATGTTACAAGTCATGTCATGTTCATTTCATTCTAAAATCAAGCATACATGTACAAAAAGAAAATCAATTTCAATCCCTTTTAATCCATTATTTCCATCCATTCATAAACAAATATCAATTACATTCTTTACATGAGAAAAATACAAAAAATAATATTTTGACCAAATGTTGACTTTGGTCAACAGTTGACTTTTTGGTCAACTTTGACCAAAGTCAACCCAAATTCCTTTCCATCCTAAACCCCTAAAAAGTTTATATCCTAGTCCTAATCCATCGTCCAAATCTATGTTGATATTTGTTTGGCTTCTTGTGCATGATTCCTTCCAAGTCCATTTGATATTTGGCATCACACCTCTTGTTCATTCCATGTATATAAGGCCCATAAGAACATAAAATAAAGTCAGACCAAGAGATCAAAATGGCATAATGTAGGAATCCATCAATACATATGAATGCAGTCATAACAAACCTCGAAGCTATGGTGAAAACCATGGTATTGCCACTTGTTTTTTCTAAGTCAGAATGCAGAACATAATAAGCCATGAAGTGACCAATGTACATACTGCAATGACATGATACAAAACCATCACCAATGCAGCCTGAGTCAGATCATAAACCTTTGCAACAATCGAACCATGACATGCTGCAAAGCCAAGGTAACTCCATACATCATATAACAAAGCTGCAATGAAGCCATAAATTATTATGTAAACTAGGAGCTTACACCCTACATAATTCGATCCATAAGTCATCCAAACATAGTTAATTTGTCAAGAACTATGCACAGTTACCTTGGCCTTGAGTATACCATGGCATGAGTACTCCACTCCTAAAACCTGGCCTTTATAGCAGCATACCATTTGAGACCTGTTCCACCCTGCTCACATCAATGATAGCCAAACCATCAAGCATGTCATTCAACCTTCAACAAACTCCCAATGGAAGACATCATGGCATAACACCTGCAAACACGTTCCAACAGAGGTTCAAGCTATTTGTTGGAAGCCATTAGAGCCATTACCTTCAATTCTGCATAACTGGGTCCATGACAGCACTAGGCTCTTCAAACACTAACAGTGCACCTTAAGTCAACATGTTGTTGTGCAAGAATCCATTTGATTAAGCTTACAAGGTTCAAAGGCTTGCAGAAAGATTAACCTACACCCTTGCCATCATCACCAAGTGCCAAGACCAATAAACCACATTGCCAATTTAAAGACCAGCATTAAAATGAAATTTTGTAAAGCAAAGACCTGCATCATCCCACAAGTGAACATGGAATACATCTGAGGCAACGTATAACGTGCCTTGATTTTCCTGCAAGCAGACCATTCTGAATCACACCATACCTTGTAGCAAACCATGACCAGGAGCATTTCATATTCAAATGGCAGCCACACAACTGCATACACAACCATGCTGCAGAATTACACAAAACAAAACCTACTGAACCATAACAACTGCAAAGTCGGATACCATGACCTTGTATTCAACCATTGTTGCTCTGTATCCTTAAGCATTAAGCCAACCTAGCCACTATGCACAATCCAGTCTATAATTTATCCAAGCATAAACAAGTCAAACCTGGTTAAGTTGACAAAAGTTGTGCATATTTACTTTGTTTTGAACTTACCATGGCATGAGTTTACACCAAGTCCTCCCTTGCAGCAAAATATTGTAATGCCATCCACAATGCAACCTGCAAAACACATCACTGAATGTAGAGTCAAAACCCCTGCATCACGAAGCTTACAAATCAACAATGTATTAATCACAAAGCACATTGTACATCAGTTGAATTGCTGCAAGGAATTTACCAAATCTAGACCCTGCAATGTCAGATGGTTACCATCAGTAGTAATCTGCAGCCACAATCTTGGTTTTTCCCTACCATGATGCCATCTACATCAGCCAATGATCTGCAACCTTGGCTTACCAAGTAGCACCTTGCATCATCATAATCTAACTCATCACCTAGCAACACATAACATTACCTAAGCCAATTCACAAAGGTTTATTTCATTGCAATTAATTAAGTCAGCATTGAAGGGTAAACTTGTTCAGCAGGTTATCACTCATGATTAAGGCCACTTCCACTTAAGTTGCAACTTGTGATAATAAGTAAAAGAGATGGAGTGACTACCTAACAAACTTATGATAGATTTAGACTCACTCATTATAACTGTTAACTAACTGAGTTCAAGTTCAGTAACTAACTGAGTTACCAGTTAACTCAGTATCTATAAATTCATACCACATCCCTCATTGCAAAACCCTTGGTTCCATCACTCTCAATTCAGTGCAAGTTATCCATTTTTCACTCCGTCACTCAAAGCTCTTCTTCTTCCATAATCCATTAAAGCTTCAATTTACTTGAGCTAAACCGCACAGAGACGACATCCCTCACCGTTCATTCACTCTCAATTTCCAGAAGAAGAAGAAGAAAGAAGGAAGAGAAGAGAACGATTTGCGTCAAAGAAAAGCAAAGAAAAGGAATCAGAAGCTCACCTGACGTGTTTCCGGCCTCCCTCTCTAGTGAGTAAATCTCAAACCATAATTTCGCATTTCCTGGTTACCAAAATGTAGAGTCCAGAGAGAGAAGTCCAAGCCCTAAGGTTGTAGGTGTTGATTCCTCATAGTTTCCATTTAATTTGCTTAAAACTACCTAGGGTTCTTCAGGTGTTTGCCTTCGATTCAGCTTATCCATTGAGAATTTTCCTAACCCACTCCCAAATCTGTCATCAGTGCAGTATTGCGCACCAAATGGTGACCTTCACCTTAGTTTAGGCGCACCACCATTGCCGGAGGCAACCGCCGGCACGATGTCCCATGGTGGTCGGCTGTAGAAATAGGCAGTGAGAAAGAGAGAGAGAGTAGCGCGCATCTGAATAATTTTAAACTCTTGTTGACTTGTCTAAGTCAATGGTGGCCATGGAAATTGTTCCTAATGGGCCTGATTTCACCCAAGCCCAATGACATCTGATTCCCACACTAACATTTCCCATGCACCCCAGTGGACATTGAGCAATGTGAAAATGGGCTTGGCTGAAAGCCCATGCGCGGGTTGCTGCTCATCACCCTAATTCCAATGATACATCCCCTGCGGCTAACAACATTTCAGCATTGGACTTGGCTGAAGCCCATACTCCAATTTAAAGTTTTCACCCTTTTTCATGTGTTGCACCCCCTTTTAGCCCATTACACATACATTAATATTGTTTTATTTTTTTGCTAATTGATTTCTAACCATTTTAATTAGTGTAATTAGTTTGCTTAGGTTAATAAGATTAATTTTTTAATTAGGTTTTAGAATCAATTAGTTTTAGAATCTTGACTTTAGAACATTAGGATGATAATTAGAATTAGTTAGAAATAATTAGATTTTTAGAATTTAGTTGATTTCTATACAAATAAATTAAAATCAAGCTTTGGGATTTAATCAATTTTTAGGATATGGTTAGACATTGACTAGAATTTGATTTGTGCTAAGGTTGGGACATATTTTCTAAATGACCATTTTACCCTTTAGGGGTAAGTTTGTGCATTTTATCCTTTTAATAACATGATCCCTTAGGACTAGAACTTGACATTAGAACTTAATCAGTTCCTAACAATTGTATGTTCCCTTAGGGTTTGTACCTGGAATTTTAATCAAGGCTTTGACTAACTATAACATGCTCCCTTAGGATAATTTCTGACAATTCTAACCATTTGATTAGATTCAAACCTAGTTCCCTAAACCAAAATAAACCCATGATTAAATTGATCAAAAGCAATTTTGATTAATCAAATCCTTTGAACTTGTATAATCCCACAATCTAAATTGAGTGACCAAAAGACCCTTGGTCACTTAATAAGACTTTTCCTCTAAGATGTGGAGCTCGAAGCCTCAAGTCAAGATTCTCAATCAAGGCATCCCCAGTCATACCAAGCAGCGGATTATACAAGCATAGCAAAGGTGGCATCTTCAAGAGCTTGTTAAATCAAAGTTAGAATTGTGTGGCACGAGCCTTAAGCAATGGAGAAGGAATGGGACTGGAGTATTCCTACCCTCATTCTGAGTATCTTTGGGTATGGGACGTATGACCCAGCGCTCATCGTATTCACCTCTATTCATAGACTTTAGCACAATTCTAATCATACGAGTGACAAGTCTCTCTCACTACAAAGCAATGCAATAAGCAAGGACTACATCAACAACTTATCAATCATGAATCGAGTTGTACGACACGAACCTGAAGCAATAGAGAAAGAATGGGACTGAAGAATTCCTACCCCCATTCTGAGTATCTTTGGGTATGGGACGAATGACCCAACGCTCATCATATTCGCCTCTATTCATAGACTTTAGTGCAATTCAAATTAAACGATTGATAAGGTCTTCATCAATACAAGAAACAACAACAAAGATTAGTCTCTCTCCACTTGAAGTTTAAGACGAGAGTTACATGCCACGAGCCTTAAGTAGTAAAGAAGGAATGAGACTGGATCTTTCCTACACTCATTCTGGATATCTTTGGGTGCGAGACGTTTGGCTCGTTGCTTATCGTATCCACCTTTACTCATAGACGTTAGTGTCATTCTTATCAAATACCTATAAAGTCTATCCATCATCCATTACCTCATTTCTAATCATTCAATCATATTTTGTTGCCTCCGATCATCCTTGTTTTCAACCCTAGTAGGTTGAACTACGGATGCTCTGATTTTCTTATTGCACTATAAAGATACGTAGGTAGGAGAATCCGGATATATCACGAGCTATCTTATTTATCAATCTACCTTATATATCACTACCCTATCAATCATTCTCCATTCATGCAACCAAGACCATCTTTTTGAGATCAATCATACTTCCCCTTGGACTCCTTGTCTATCCTTTTGGGATGTCTTAACGACAATTCACCTCAATCGAGAGTTGTTTGGGCTACAACCCCAAACATTTAATTTAGTCTTTCTTTTTTGCTTTACCTTATAGTGGCGGCCTACTGGTCCACGTATTGGTAAATGTCTACCTTGCTCTTCGGTTCAGAGTCTATCTCCTTCTTGGATCCAAGATACTATCCTTACTTGATCTCTAACTGTTTGTTTCCCCAGCAAGTGATACACTATTCCTTGTACCATCCAGTACTACAATCATTCCTTGAAGTGGTGTTTGTCTTGTGATCCCCCGTTGTTTAGACAAATGTCTCTCTTTCTATTCGCGTGGTTCCGAACTACGATTTCTCTGACTTTCTCATTGCATAATGAGAATACGTAGACACAAGGATGGGAATCCTTGGCGAGCATAATTTTAATTATTCCTCCTCCCGTCTTAGGGCATCACTCATATCTTTCATGATCCATTACCTACCTTCGAGCATAAATCGTCCACCCAGTGACATACCGTCTCTTTGAGATCGAAATACACTTTCTTTGGATCCATATACATCCTTTTAGGACACCTAATTTAGTTCGCCTTTCTACCTAGAGTTGTTTGGGCTACAACCTCAAACACTTAATTCCTTATTTTTTTTGGCTAAACACCCTATAATGGTGGCTTGCTAGGCCACATATCGGTCAAAGTTGTTTCCCTCTATGGTACAAATCTCATTTCTCTTATGGATTCCAATACAGTTTCACCTTTTAATTTCAAACAATACATCTTTAATCACTTGTCACCAAGTATTCAATTCTGTGACTTTGGTCACTTTATTCCGTTCATCTCCATGATAAACTCATATTCTACCTTTCCTTCACTTCACGTGATATACCAGTTATCTTTGAGCCAAATACACGACCTCTTTATGCTCCTTCTTGTATCACCTTGTGAACCAAGAAATGTTTGGGACTGTTCCCAAACACCTATTTCTTCGTCTTTTCGATTTTACCCTATAGTGGTGGTCTTACTAGCCCACATATTGGTAATAACCACCTTACTCTTGGGTTCATCTTTTCACCCTTGTTGGAGCTCAAACCACTATTCTTTGGTTCAGACCATACTTTGATCACACTTCTTTTCACCTCCCGTCTCTAGTTCCATGAACTACGGAGGTCTGAATTCCTCATTGCACTATGCAAATACGTAGGCATGAGGGCCCCAATCCTCACCGAGCACTTTATCTATTTCTTTTCCTTTTCCCATTCTTTGCGAGTAAATTTTAGATATCACACCTATTCGAGCGATAACTACCAAAATGGTTCCCATGGAGTACCATGGATGTTTGGGGTGCTAATACCTTCCCCTTGCATAACCGACTTCCTTACCCAGTATATCTCTTTCCCCCGGGTTTTAGCGATGTTTTCCCTTCCCTTTGGGGATAAATAAAGTTTGATGCCAACTCTGTTGTATGTTCGAGCGTGTGATACGTTCAGGTATATTTCTGCTAGCTTCAGCGACAACTAGAAACTTTGTTGGGGACTATTCTCTAATCTATAGAGAGACAAGCCTAATTTAGTTTGATTTGTGATATTTGTTAGCTTTGTTTATTCATTTTCTTCTATCTTTTTCCTTTATTATACCGTATGTTTTACTTTATTATTATCTTGTATTTATGGAATGGTTCTAATGAGCTTTTGATATGGATACTCTGATTGTTTCAACATATTATGGGAAAGACTCTCTACCCAAGTCTAGAGGAAAACATAAGATAAGGAAATGGTTGCGCAGTGCGAGTTCACGAGATGTATTTCTTGTTAGGGTCGACACGAGAACCTCAGTTAGAGTTGATTATTTTGAAAGTGTTGTTGCCAGACAAGTAGTTTGTCGTAAGCTTTAATGTTTTCATTAGGATCCGCGACTCTAAGGACCTTTACAGAACATTGAACCCTTTGGCCTACTAGGATGATGGTTGCATAGTATATATCTGTGAGATGTATTTCTCGTGGGATCGATATGTAAACCTCCCCCAGAATATATTCCCTTGAAGGAATTGAAGCCCAACAAGTAATTTTCGATAAGCGGTAAACATTTTTGGCGAATCCATGACTCTGGGAATCTTGTCTAGAACCCCGAAATCGATGGTTGCATAGTATGGGTCTGCGAGATGTAGTTCTCATTGGGTCGATACGAGAACCTCACCTATAATAAATTCCCTTGAAGGAATTGACCCCCAACAAGTAATTTATTGTAAACGGCAATCATTCTTGTGGATCCATGACTCTAGGAACCTTTATAAACCCTAGATTATTCTTGGTGATAACCCTATGTGAACAAAGGAATCAGATTTATCCTTCACCTATGAAGGAGAATTGCGATCCAAAATGCAACGGAAATTAAAATTTTCTCCTTTAGTGATCCTTTCAAATGGGCATGATCAGTGATAGAAATCGTTACCTCTTGTGGCGATTGAAACCTTTGATGCAGATCTAAGGAGTGATCACGAACATTGAACGGTGACAACGCCTCTACTCAGTCCATACAAACTGATTCCTTCAGTCTCAGTGCTAGCTGCTATGAATGAAGTCTTTTGAGAGAAAGAGAGAGAGAGAGAGAGAGAGAGAGAGAGAGAGAGAGAGAGAGAGAGAGAGAGAGAAATGAAATTTTATCTAATCAAATGCTTCTGCACAAGGGTTCTGTTTATAGAACCACTTGTGTGAGTTGCAAGCTTAAAATCCCACTTAAGTGTATGTGGCCCATATCTTATGATATACCAAAATCATTTAAGCGCGTGCTACCTTACCATATTTCGTATTCTACTTAAGTGAACCGTACCTTACGATGTTCTACAATTCACTTAAGTGCACCGTACCTTACGGTGTTCCTTATTTACTCTATCTCTCATCAATCCGTCCTTTTGTGTGTGACCCTGTAGGTTTTTGCGATATTGGCAATTATATTAAATCACGTATTTAACATAATAAACAGTGAGTGGTATCTAGCAACACATCACTACTACCCAGGACACAAAAATGTTATATGATCAGACAAATTCTTTTGTGATAATACTTATATATATAATTACCCTTTTGCCCTTATGTCTATGATATGGAAGATTTCCATGTTGCACAATCAAATGCAAGATATCTACTTCAACTTTGATGTTTGGAGTGGAAGCAAATTCAACTTTTATGAGCATGTGATATGAAGATACATTATAGGTCATTTTTGACCTATACCATTGAATAAGTGATTTTTCCAAACTTTAAAAATGCATAACTCTATCATTCAAAATCCAAATGACATGAAATTGATGACCATTTTGAAGGTATTTGAAAGAGCTACAACTTTTATGAATACACTTTTCTCATTTGAAGCTCACATGAAAAGTTACGTAAGGTGGAATATTGAGATATATGGCTTGACACTTAGAAAAGTTTTCAACATGTTGAAATTTCCAAACTTCCACCTCAAAATTCACCATGATTCAAGCTCCAAATAAAAAGTGTTCAACATCACACTTGTTCCCCTTGATCCATGCTTTCCAAAGAACCCAAGTTCATGTATTTTTGATGATGTTTGCTAGGGTTGCGCATGGCTTTAACAGAGCTGCATCATTGGAGGAAATCAAATATACAAACTTCATTTCACATTGCCTTGCCAATCAAGCTTCATTCAGACTTCAACATGGTTGATTTTGGACCTTAATGCATTTCCTTTGGGGTCTGTACATGCCCATGCACTCGTGCCATTCACATTTCTAAGTTTGGACAAAATTTTAAGTGTGCGAATATCACTCCTTCATGCTATAAATACATGACCTTTGTGCTCAATTCAGACACACCTTGCGCACCAGCTTTGCCCCCCAATTCAAACCCTCTCATTCTAAAGGAAAACTTGAGAATTTTCAATTTGAAAATTGAGTTTGAATCTCAACTGTTGGAGATTCAAAAAATCCAGGATCCAAAGCCTTGTACCCTTGCTAATCACTTCCTGCAAGCTTCTCAAGTGTGATCAGGTCGTGTTTGAAGCAAGCAACATCAAGTTCTGCACATCATTAAAGGTAATTTTCAGAAAACTTCATCCCTTCGATTTTCACTCAATTTTCATCAATCTCTTGGATCTTTGGTTGTTTGAAGTGCTACAAATGTAGGCAAGAAGATTGAGTTGCTTAGAGGTTGAATCGAAGCAACTCAATTGACACACCTCAAAATTCAAATCCTCATATCTTTCCATATATGTGGAGTTAGTTAAAATTGAGGTGATATTCTTGATCTACACCATTTTATCTTTCAGATCATGTCCTCTTTTGTCATTTATGATATGGTGATGACTGAGCCAGTCCGGCTAGGGTCATCGGAGAAGATGACCGGCCTTTGGCTCCGGTGATGAGCTGGAAGTGTTCAGAGCCATTAAATGAGTTTAAAATGTTTTAATCTCGTGTGTTGCTTATAAATACCAAGCCTATGTCGCGTTGACTGCAGTGCACCATGGAACGCGCATGCTGATCCACTTGATCTGCCACCTCAATTAATGAGGGAGATCAAGTGGTCCACGTTTTCTAATATTTTCTGATTTTTCTTTTATTCCTTTTATTTTCATTAATTCATATTAATTTTATTATTGATCCAAAAAATATGAGAGTTTCACCAAAAAATTTCAAATAATTTCCTCTTTCCTATTTTGAATTAAGATTATTTTTTGGATCATTATTAATATTTTTCATGATTTAATTGATTTTGTGTTTGTTTTTAATTGTTTAAAAATACTTTTAAGTCTTCAAAAATTCTGAAATTTTTTCTCCAAGGTCCTTTGACCTTGTTTGACCTATGATGAATCTCATGGCCATTTCTTGGGTGTTTTGATGAGGTTTTAGGAATTTCACAAACCATATTTAATTTAAATGTATTATTTTAGTATTTTTAATTTGAATAAATGCCAATTAATTGTGTTGACCTATTGTGATGACTTGTATGAGTTTGACTCTTGTTGTTCGGCCTTGGTCAAGGTTGATTTGACTTTGTCAAGTTAATATCATTGGATTTAGGGGATTGACGGAATGTACATTCCATCTCCCAAAATGAATGGATGATATTAATTTGGTAAAAGTCCTCCTTTGACCAATTTGAGTTTTGATCTATTCCCCTCCCTCTTCATCTAATTCCCCTTCTTTATGCATCCATTTCATTTGGCCCATGATATCTCAAAGTCCTAAGGTTAGTTGATTGAAAAATCAACATAAGTATGGATGAGATTAGGCCACCTCTTTTGCACATTCTTTTTGTGTGTGGTATGTTTCATGAGCATAGTCCATTATACTATGTCTCTAACATGCATTAACACCAAAATTCTATTGCCCGACCTCAAATAGTTGTGACTTCTACATAAGTCCAATTACGATTGCTTAACAGAGCGCTAAATTTGTGACACAAGAAGGCATAACATTCTAGTTAGTGAGATTGTAAGTCTCCCCTCTTTCATGGTATTGTGTGGAAACTTGGCATTTTTTCCTTCCTTTGGAAGATGTCTTGGCTCAAGGATTCATGCTTGTGATAAGTGGGTTGAGTGTTCTCAAAAGAATGACTTAAAATGAAAAGCAAAAGCAAAACAATACTAACTTCTAACTCATTAACAACTAACATTTAATTTCAAGTCCTTTATTTTTAATGCACTTTAATTTTTAAGTTCTATTCATTTGCCATTATTCATACCATTATAATTGTTTATGTTAATGTCATTTTCCCTTTTGTCCATTTGGACCATATTGTGTGATATATCTTGTTTGTGTATATTTTGTTTGTTTGTGTGGTCTTTGACCATTAATGTACATAATAAGAACAAAAACCCTAAAAGACTTTTGTATGGACTGTTGACTTGATCTTGGACAAATTGGACTTAGAATTTAGGCAAACTCCCAATGCTAAAGGACTTGGCCAATGCCAACTTTTGTGAAACCAAGTGATTGCAATTTGAAACTTCATCTGATACATCATTCAAGATCCCTTTGAGTTCATCTGCAACATGATCATTGTGAAGATGTTATTTTGAACCTGTGACTTGTGGAATTCATCTGCTACATGGGCTAATTTGAAGAAGATCATGAAGTGGCTAAGCTTGGATGTGGCTATCTTTATTTGATGCCTTTCTCTTCAAGTCAATATTGTATGCATTCTTTGTTTCTTGATTCTAATATCCAAGGGAATTCAGGGTTTCTATATGGCATTCTTACTTATTGGATTGCTACCCATCGGTCGGATCTTTTCAACTCTTAACTTTTAATTTTGTGCATAGGATTAGTATCTTCATCTCCTCCCCATCTCTTTAATTTAAAAATCTCTCCCTCCTTTTAAAAAACTTCTTTGTTTGAACTTGTTATTTTTCTAAATTTTGACAACATTGCAAACTAGAAACTTTGGCCTTATGCCATTGCATTTTCAAACTTCTTTTCTTAATAAAACTCGTAAATGAACTTAATTATACTTGACTTAAACTTTTAAAAAGCCAAAAAGAACTAACTCATTCAAACCATTTTTAGGTCTTTGTGCCTTTCAAAACTTAAATTTTGTTATAAGCAATGCATCCACTTTGAAATTTGTGTCACGAACTACGAGGTTTTGATCCCTCATTTTTATGTTGGTACGTAGGCACAAGTCCAAAGGTCTTGTCAAATACAAAAATGTAATTAATGAATTCTTTTTTCATCCCCTCACTCTATTTGTTTGTAAACATCATTTTTGTACAAAATACATATGCACACAAAAAAGGGCTCCCTAGGAGTACCTAGGACACTTTGGGTGCTAACACCTTCCCTCTGTATCACCAACCCACTTACCTGTAATCTCTGACATTTTATTAGTTTTGATTTGAAAACTTCTTACTTTTGGGTTTTGTTCGTACTTTTTCCCTTTTCCCTTGGAAACAATAAAATCGTGGTGGCGACTCTTGTTACTTGATGTCTAGCTTATCCATAGCTTGATGATCATGAATTTACCGCTTCAGAAATTAAGTGGCGACTCTGTTGGGGAGTAGTCTCCAGTGGGTTTAGCCTACTTTTTTGTGTGTATATAACTGTATATATGTGATGTTTGTATATTTGTTTGTATGATATAATCTTCTTGTTGTGCTTGGTGATCTCTGAGTGGTGAGATAAGTTCTAACCCGAACATGAGTGCAATTAAGATAGGAGGATGGTATAGTCATGTTCGACTTGTGTGGAGTAGTCCTTAACAACTTGGATTGAGATCCATCTGCTCAGTGGAGACTCTTTTGGATTTGGAAATGTCACACAAGTATTTATGGTTAGGCATTACTATCTCTAATTTGGGTCCGAGAAGCCGAGGACCGTAGAACATTTACCCCCTCTTGGCCTATTTAGGACGTAGTGCGGAGACTGTTCAAGTTTAGACTTGATAACAGTTGTTACGCGATACTACACTCAAACCAGTTTCTCTTGAGAATATTATGGGTCGATGAGTCAGTCATCTTAACCTGTAATATCCGATAGATGGAGTTAAGACTCTGGGAACTTTTTAGAACATGATCTACAAGTTTTTATCCTAGTTCACTCCGTTGGGATGGTTCTTACCCAGAATCCATGCTCGTGACTCACAACAAACCCTTGATTCTTGGTTGATCCAATCAAGTCTTGTCAATCATCAATAGAACTTGGGTGTTGATAAGTGTCGCATTACGCGAAAAACCGGCGGGAAAAAGAAACAACAGAGCCGCCACCGTGCGTTATTTATCCCAAAAGAGGGAAAGGAAACGCTCGAAGTAAACCTGGGAAAGTCATGGTCTCGCGACCAAAGAGAGATGGGATCGGGAGTCGGTTATGCGAAGGGAAGGTATTAGCACCCCTATGCATCCGTCGTACTCGACGGGATCCACGCACGAAAGAAAGGATAAGGTTGCTAAAAACTGCTCAAACACCACACAAGGCTGGAAGGAAACACAGAAAGACAAGAGAAACTAACTCGGCAGGATATCGCATCCTGGGCCTACGTAGTCTGTCAAGCACAGACATCAGAGTCGACGTAGTTCGGGACAGGGGAAACATGCTCGCTAGGATGTCGCATCCTATGTATATGTATCTTCTCTGACCGGAGAAGAATTAGAGCACTCGTAGCTCAGCTAACGCACGCCAAACAACACCACACAGGAAACCGACTGCCAATCGCTGGACTTACGTCAGACTCCACACAAACAGGAAAACATGGAAACCGAATGCCAATCGCTGGACTTATATCAAACTCCAAACCAACAAACACACACAGGAAACCAACTGCCAATCGCTGGACTTACATCAGTCTCCTAACACACACAAAGAGGTCGCAAAAGAAAAAGGGCGCCCGGAGAGATCAGCTCATCTCCTGCCTACGTACCTCATTTGGTATGAGGATCAGGGCGACGTAGTTCCCCTACGCAGGGAAAAAGGACTAGCCTAACCAGATACAAAGGGAGACACAAACTACTAGGGAGACTACGACTCGAGCCTAGAAGTTATCATGCATACGATCCCTATGTTAAGGTTTCTATCTAACTTGCACAGGCAGCAAGCTATCCTAAACAGCATAAGCAAATACATACAAGCACAAAAAGCAAGCACACACACTATATGCACACAATTGGGCTCATACAAGGTTAGGCTGTGAAACACAAGCCAGCTGGAATCGGGTGTAGTTAGCTCTTAACCCTAACATTGAGAGTTAGGGTGAAGCAGATGAAATGGGAAGTGAGGGTAAGACCTCACAGCTCTTATCCCTGGCCTGGGAGAGCTTCAGACAAATGAAAGTGTGGGAGTTCAGAAAGTAGGAACTCTTCTCCACATATGACTGACACAACATAGATCTTGGGTTAATATCCACAATGCATCAACACATGGTGTGAGCAAAGTGGATGACACACTGAATAGCAGGAGATGGATTGCACATCTCTTTTATCTGCCAATTGCCTCATAGAGGTCTTTTCCTGCTTGGCACAAAAGTAAACATTCACAAGCATTGCCTCTTAAGGAGGACTTCAGACAAGTGCCTGCCCACATAACAGGACAGGTCTTCCAGACTACATGAAGTCAGAGAGTTATACCTCAGTGGTTAAGCAACCAAGCAAAGCAAAAGCAAGTTCAAATGAACTCAAAGCAACTTAGGTACCTGAAAAAATCTAACCCAATCAGTATACAATTCAAACAATCAAACAGACAACAGTCAATCACACAATCAGACAGATAAGGCATTAAGCCACAATGTGCAAGCCATAAGCCAATGGGCATAACACAAATGACTTGGCATCAACCTACAAAACAACATAAGGTTAGCCAATCAACAACCAATTAATCAATCCAAAGGAGTGAACTACTTCAACCATGGTAATGTGCTTCTTAACCTGAAATCCACAACCCAAACAGTGAGTCCAAACCACTAGGTCAAAGCCTAGGGTCAAAAGAGGGTCAAACATTCAAAACAGAACATGAAATTTAACATGAATCAACTTCATTCAATCAAGAACACAATCCAAAAAGTCCCATATCAATATCATTAACCAAATTCATTTCATGAACCAAACATGGCAAGGTATGCAAGTTGTGACCACATTGTGACATCAGAAAAAACAAATGCACATTAAATCTAAAATGATTCAAATAATCTTGGCAAAATTCATGAGTAAACAGAACATACAACATGATCATTACACAAAAAATTAGAGGCATTGGACATCATTAGGCATGGCAATCACATAGCATAAGTTAAGACAAACACAACAAGCACATGTGTGACACAAATTGTCACACCAAGTTAGCATAGGCCTAAAACAGAGATGGATCATGGTAAAAACCTCAAACCAAAGCCAAAACAACACTCAACATGTCTAGAAATAGTGTGCAAAATTTCACAATCATTGGATAAGGAACAAACATTTCACAATCAAATGAAGTTCAAGGCAATTTGGAAGCTCAAATGTGACCAACTAGAATGAAAAATCTCAATTAAATCAGAAATGATCTCAAAAATTCCAACAAAACTCATGAGCAATCACAACATCCATAGCATGCATCATACAAAAAATCAAGGCAATTGGAGCTCATTTGACATGGCAAACACATCAATCAAGTTGAACATCACAAGGTGTGACACAAATTGTCACACCTAACTTAACATGATCATAAAACAGCAATGGCAATTGATAAAAATACCAAATCAACACCAAAATGTCAAGCAAGATGTCTAGTTATAGCATGCAAATTTTCAGATTCATTGGATAAAAACTCAGCATTTCACAAATGATATGGCAAGGCAAGGTACAAAATGCATACATGTTCACATACCCTAGCACAAAATGAAATCCAACCAAGCACAATTTATGGAAAAATGATCAAAAAATAATAGACAGAAAATGAAACACAATGCAAAAACCCACATATTTTTTGGATGATTTTTCAATTATATATGAATTTTGGAAGATGAAGAAAAAATGAAAAAATGCATGAAGCATGGTACATGAATATATGAGGAAAATAAATGAAGCATATGAAGAAATGCTGGCACGGAGGATCGAACAGAGTGACAATTCAAACTGAAGCGCGCCAAGCCTTGAAACGATGCGTTTCATTAGTTGACCTGGCCTGGTCAATGCTGGCGTGGCTTAGTCAAAGCGCTACAGGCCAATGGATACGCCGTGTGTGCAGCTACGTGGACCAGTACCTGAGAAACCCTAGCTAACGCATGCATGGCCTTAAGAAATCCGCAGGAAACTATGATGAACTGGCAATTAAATCCGCAGGAAACTATGATGAACTGGCAATTAAATCCGTAGGAAACTGGAAATCAGCATGAACACGTGAAGAACACGATGAAGATCATGAAGATCTTCATCCAATTTTTTTTCCAGATTTTTCAAAAGTTCCAGAAATGAACATTGAGCATACCAATCGAATCCTTATGCAATGCACATTCACAATCCATAATCATTTTAACATAAAACAACGAAACAAGCATGGATCGAAGACATTAATAATCATGCATCAAACTTCAAACAAGCAGAAATCCATGTACAATGCACCATTTTACTCGATTCAAAGCTCAAATTACTCAGCATCAAGAGATCTATAACAACATCACAACAATTTTAAGAACTAAGAAGTTTGATTCATAACCTCTTGAAGAGCAGCTTTGGAATTCGCTTGATTCAGGCTTTGTAATGGCTTCAATGTTCTTCTATAACACTTGTACAAGTGATTGGAAGAGAAATTGCAGCTCAATTGCACACGATCTTGCCAGAATTTGGATTTGCCATGGATGCTTCAAGCTTCACAAATGCTTCAATGCTGCACTGTTTTCTTCAACTCCACGTGTAAACCTGCTCGAGAACAACTCAGAAACAAGGATCAAGCAAAAGGAATGAATTGAATGTGAAGAAATTGCAAGAAAAAAGTGAGAGAAAATTTTGGTATTTTTGATCTAGATCTGAAATTGTGATTGTTGTTAATGCTGAAATAGTTAGGGTTTGCCTTATATATGTTCCACTAATCACTCTTTTAATCATGTTTAGGCCAATGGTTAAGTGGAATTAACAAAATGTGGTGTAAGTGCAAATTGGGATTTTCACCCTATGCATGAAATGCATGGTGAACAGTGCACGAGCTTGCCTTCAAATTCTCTCAAAATTCTGTTTTGGAGCTAAATGCAATGGTGGAATGTTCAAATAATGCACCAAATTTAAACTTCAATTTTTCCCTCCAAAAATCAAGTGAAATGGAAAATGTTCATATGATGATAATGCATGTCATGTAATGCAAGATTTGGAAACTAGAAGCCAAAATAAGAACAATGCAAAAAGAGCCATCCCATTTGGAGTTTTGGTTAAGAAGTTATGCCCATTTGAAGTTCAAACCACACTTTGCCATGTTTTGATCATATCTCCTTAACCACACATGAGAAATTGATGATCTTGGACTTTTTGGAAATGGGAGAGAAAGATATACAACTTTCATGTTGGACAAATTTTCATTTGAAGCTTTCTTGATGATGTAATCTTGAGTTGAAGTTGGTCCAAAACCTTTCCATTTTTGGAAAGTTCAAATTACAGGTCACCTGCTATTTTGGGAAAGTTTTGATCTGACTTCAAATCCTTCAATGTTGATGTTTGAAATGTCAAATGAGACTTGTTTGAACATGAATGAGGTAACTCTAACCATCTCCCACCTCCAAATCCATAGTTGAACTGACAGTTGACTTCTGTTGACTTTTTAGGGTTTCAGATGATTTGCACATGGACTGATGAGCTTTGAGCTTTCAACACTTGGCCAAATCACTTCAAAATGATCCTTGGGTCATTTGAATTCATTGTACCAACCCTAGGGCTTTGATTCCATAGAAAATGCACTTGCTTGCTTGCACAGTTGAATCTCCTGACCAATCTTGCCTGATGACTTGGTGAACTATGCAATGAACAATGCAATGTTAATGACCTAAAATGAAAATGTATATACAAAATGGGAGGTGCAAATTTGAGGTGCTACAATAAGGTGTAAACCATAATCCACCAAAATTGATGATTGATCTTGATAATGACCTGATTCATCCCTTGACCTTTGATTGTTTGCCTTTTGTGTGATCCCTTATTTATGATTGTTGCATTCATGCATTCATGCGCATCATAACATTCATCACACGGAATTTTCAAGGAACAAAGGTATTATGTGTAAATATTTCCAGACCATGGACTGTGGACGAAGGAACACTAAGAAGTACAGTTTCAGATGTCCCAACTTGAAAGAGTTAAGGAAGTTAGCATCTTTTGTATTAGACCCCTTTGACTTCAAACAACGCCATGGGAAGCTTTTGTCTATCTTGTCTACTGATGTGGTTGAAGGACTCTTGAGTGTGTTGGTGCAGTTCTATGACCCTCTCTACCGTTGATTCACTTTTCCTGATTATCAGCTTGTGCCTACGTTGGAGGAGTATGCCTATATCTTGGGAATACCTGTTTCTAGCAAGGAGCCTTTTAGTGGATTAGAAGAGATTCCCAGATCTCATCTTATTGCTGAAGCTCTTCACTTGAAGAAGTCTGAGATAGAGGCTCATTGGGTGAAGAAAGGAGGATTGTTTGGGTTGCCATCTGATTTCCTCATCAAGGAAGCTACTTCTTTTTATCAAGCTGGTAGTGTGGATGCTTTAGAAGTTATCTTGGTGTTTCTCATTTATGGATTAGCTTTGTTCCCTAACATTGACGGTTTTGTTGATGTTAACGCCATTAGACTTTTCTTGATTAGGAATCTTGTGCCTACTTTAATGGGTGATATGTATTTCTCTTTGCATCTAAGGAATTCGAAGGGTGGTGAAACCATTGTCTGTTGCACTTGTCTCAGACACCTGCTTTTATGGAGAACAAACAATGTCTACTGTGGTCTCAGAGACTTATGTCTCTCACTAATGATGATATAGTTTGGTATGACTATGCATTGGGAAGTTTGGACATTATTGATTGTTGTGGTAAATTCTCTAATGTGCCTCTCATTGGTACACAAGGAGGAATTAACTACAACCCTGCTTTGGCTCGTTGTCAACTTGGGTTCCCCTTGAAAGACAAACCTAATAACACTTTGTTAGAAGGTCTTTTCTATCAAGAGGGTAAAGATCCCCAACATTTGAAGCAGAAGATTGTGCATCCTTGGCATAATGTGCATAGGAAAGAAAGATCTGAGCTTGGTACGTACAATTGTGTAGCTTTGGAAGCTTACCCTCTTTGGGTGAAGAAGAGAGCTTTGGAGTTGAAGATGCCTTATCCTTGTGAAATACATATGTCTATGGTTGTGGTTGAGCCATTAGCTTTCCCTAACCAAGATGTAGAGGAGTTGGAAGACGCGCTCGCCAAGATGAAGCAAGAGAAAGATATGTGGGAAGAGCGTTTCCGTGCTTTGAGTAAGAAGCATGAAGAGTTGCAGTTGGAGTCTAAGGACAAAGATGCACTTATCGTGCTACTTGAAGACCAGGTAGCAAAGAGACAGAGAGAGCCGAAGGTTTCATCTTCTAGCATGCCTCAGCCTTCCGTTACTTGGAAGAAGATTGTTGATCAGCTTGTCCTTGAGAAGACTCAGATGAAGGCTTCTTTTGAGACCGATATTTGACGCATTCGAAGGAAGTACGCGCCTTCAGCTAGGTCTTCTGAAATTATACTCAGTGCAATCCTTCCAATTATATAAATGAAAAGAGATTTTTGGTCATATAAAAATTATTGCAATTGTTGATATTTATATTTGCAAATGATATAGTAAGTTCCTTGAAAATAAAAATAAATAAACAAGCACTGCATTTTCATGCATCATGCGCATAAGCAGGTTTCTCTTTCGCCAGATGTCTCATTGGTGTTTCTTCTGTACTTTAGCCAGGCTGACTCATCGGTATAATACTCGCGCCAATCATATTAGAACCATGGAACATTTGGAGCAAGAGAACAGAGAACTAAAGGAAGAGATCGCCCGACTGACTACCATGATGGAGTCGGTACTAGCTGCTCAGAGCCAAGCTTCTCCAACACCCGTAACTTCTCCTCAGAGGACATTTATTTCAGAGGTGGCTACCTCTATCATGCATGTTGCTTCCCCTCACTTCGTGCCTGCTATGTCTTCCAGATTCTCGTGGGGAATGCCACCGAACTATATGCCTGAAGGCTTTATGCCTACCTTTGCTTCGATGCCGGCATCTAGCCCGATCATGTCTGTGCCACCTCCCGTTGTGCATACCTTACCTCGTGTAGAGGACACCATTTATCATTCCGAGCCGTCTGAGGGTCCGGATGTTTACGAGAAAATGGTTGAAATGAAGGATCAGTTTCTTGAGCTGCGCAAGGAGTTGAAGACACTAAGGGGTAAGGATTTGTTTGGGAAAAGTGATGTTGAGTTATGTTTAGTGCCAAATGTGAAGATCCCGGTGAAGTTCAAAGTGCCTGACTTTGAAAAGTATAAACGGAACACATGTCCACTCAGTCATCTAGTGATGTATGCTCGCACGATGACCACCCAAACTGAAAATGATCAACTGTTAATTCACTACTTCCAAGACAATTTGACCGGTGTTGCGCTCAGATGGTATGTGGGGTTGGACAGTGCAAGCATTCACACCTTCAACGACTTGGGAGAGGCTTTTGTTAAGCAGTATAAGTACAACGTGGATATGGTGCCTGATAGAGACCAACTGAGGTCTATGTCTCAAAAGGATAAAGAGACGTTTAAAGAGTACGTGCAAAGATGGAGGGAATTGGCTGCTCAGATCACTCCTCCCTTGGAGGAAAAAGAGATGACAAAGATCTTTCTGAAGACCCTGAGTTCATTTTATTATGAACGTATGATCGCTAGTGCCCCTAGTGACTTTACTGAAATGGTAAACATGGGGATGAGGCTTGAGGAAGGAGTCCGAGAAGGACGATTGTCAAAAGATGAAGCATCGTCATGTAAGAGGTATGGCAGTAGTTTTGGGAAGAAAAAGGACAACAAAGTTAATGCAGTAATCAGTGGGAGGCAGAGGAGGCCTCAGATCAGGAAGAGTCAACCATCCCGTCAACATCATCATCAAGTATCTTCAGTCATTCCAGTATTCTCTAATAATCAATCAACACTAGTTCAACAACAACAACAACCACAACAAAGAACCAACACCTACAACAACAACAATACCAACAACAATCATCATCAACAAAACTTTGAGAGGAAAAAGGTCTCTTTCGACCCGACTCCTATGTCTTATGCAGAACTGTACCCGTCTTTGGTTCTCAAGAACCTAATCCAACCAAGAAACCCGCCGTAGATTCCAGAACCACTTCCTTGGTGGTACAAACCTGAACTCCGTTGTGCTTTTCATCAAGGGGCACCCGGACATGATATAGAGAACTGTTATCCGCTCAAGTATGAGGTTCAGAAGCTAATGAAGAGTGGAATGGTGTCCTTTGAGGACCGAGCGTCGAACGTGAAAGAAAATCCATTGCCCGCCCATAGAAATTCTTCTATGAATATGGTGGATGGTTGTCCTGGCGAATTTAAGGTTTTTGATGTTCGCTTTATCCGGAGGTCCTTAGTGTAGATGCATAAGGACATTTGTTTGGTGAGTGATTGTGAGCATGACCACGATGGTTGTGCTGTTTGCAATCTTAATTCAAGGGGTTGCGAAGTTGTGAAAAGGGACCTCCAACGACTGATGGATGAAAGCTTGATTCAGATTGTTCAATCTCGTCATGTAGATGACGATGTGAATGTCATAGTGCCCATTTTCAAGCAACCAGAAAGATTGGTGATTCAATATGACACTAGCAACAGTAACAATGTCAGCAATAGATCAGTATTGTCGTTAGTTATACGGCTAGCGGGCCCAATCCTGTATTCATCTGATAAAGCTATTCCATATCAGTATAATGCTACAATGATGAAGGATGTTCTAGAGGTCCCGTTACCTACGACTAGTTATGTAGTGAGCATTGTTGATGTTACCAAGGTGACCCGCAATGGTCGTGTGTTTGGGCCGATGTTCCCAAAGGAGAAAGAGGAATCGGTTGTTAGTAAGAAGGTAGAAGTGCCTGTTGTGGATCCGATTAATGCTTCAAAGGGTAAGTCTGGTGAATCCAACGATTTGAAGGCTAATGATGATGATGAGGTACTTCGATTAATCAAGAGAAGCGAGTTTAATATGGTGGAGCAGTTGCTCCAAACCCCCTCAAAGACCTCAATGTTTTCTTAGCTCATGAATTCTGAAGCGCACAGAGAAGCACTGCAGAAAGTTCTCTAGCAAGATTTTGTGGAACATGATGTTACAGTGGATCAGTTTGATCATATTGTGGCTAACATCACTTCCTGCAACAATCTCAGCTTTTGTGATGAAGAACTCCCTGAGGAGGGCAAAAATCATAACTTGGCTTTGTAAATCTCTATGAACTGCAAAGAGGATGCTTTGTCTAATGTGCTAGTTGACACCGGGTCTTCATTGAATGTGCTACAAAAGTCAACTTTGTCAAAGCTATCCTACCAAGGAGCGCCTATGAGGTATAGCAGTGTAATCGTCAAAGCTTTTGACAGTTCGCGCAAAACAATTATTGGTGAAGTGGACCTTCGAGTTAAGATAGGTCCGAGTGATTTTCAAATTATTTTTCAAGTAATGGATATCCACCCGACCTACAGTTGTTTGTTGGGAAGGCCATGGATCCATGAGGTGGGAGTTGTTACCTCCACTTTGCATCAGAAGGTCAAATTTGTGAAGAGTGGAAAGCTTGTAATCGTTGGCGGGGAGAAGGCGTTGTTGGTTAGCCACCTGTCATATTTCTCTTATGTTGAAGCTGAGGATGAGGTTGGAACTCCGTTCCAAGCCTTATCTATTGCCGCTGAAAAGAGAGTTGGGGCACCTATGTCCTCATTGAAAGATGCAAAGAAGATTGTGGAAGAAGGCAACATTGATCAATCGGGGCGCATGGTAGAGGTCTCCAACAATAAAGGCAGAACCGGTTTGGGATTCCAGGGAGGTTCATCAATTGTAATATTAGAAGATATGTAACTTAGCTTCTGTAGCGGAGGGTTCATTCATGGCAATGAACAACACTTAGTTGTTGTGCTAGAGGATGACGAAGAGGAAGACTGCACCAATTTTGTGACGCATGGAAAGGCTTGCAACAATTGGTTTGTTGTTGATATTCCTGTTATTTTGCATCGATCTAAGTAATTGCTTTTATATGTTTTCAAAATCCTTCTCCTATGCCTAAGAGAGAAGTGAGCATTGTTTGGGCATTTTCAAGTTGATCATTAATAAAACTAATTCTATTCATCCATATCTATGATGTTTGTTTTTACTATTTGCTTTATTCTGAAAATGGTAATCACAAAAAACATAAATAAACAATATAATTGTCCATCTGCATAATATTTGGTCACAAATCCACTTCTCTAAAATCAAAATATCAAATCATTATGCAGGTTGGTTTCTAACCCCATTGAATACAATGATCCTTCTCCTTCTCCAAATTTTGAATTCCCTGTGTTTGAGGCCGAGGAGGAAAGTGATGAAGAAGTGAGTGATGAATTATCTCGTCTTCTTGAGCATGATGAAAGAATCCTTCAGTTGTTTGAAGAGAAGATTGAGCTAGTCAACTTGGGTTCCGAGGATGATGTGAAGGAAGTCAATATTGGGTCTCGATTGTGTCTAGATGCAGAAAAGGGGTTGATTGATCTTCTTCGAGAGTATTCAGATGTGTTTTCTTGGTCCTATCAAGATATGCCTGGTTTGGATTCTAAGATTGTGGAGCATAGATTGTCGTTGAAGCCTGAATGCCCGCCAGTCAAGCAAAAATTGAGAAGAACGCATCCTGATATGGCCGTAAAGATCAAAGAAGAAGTGCAGAAGTAGATTGACGCCGGTTTCCTTGTGACCACTGAGTATCCGCAATGGGTGTCCAATATTGTGCTTGTACCGAAGTAAGATGGAAAAGTCCGCATGTGTGTCGATTATAGAGATTTGAATAAAGTCAGTCCAAAAGATGATTTTCCTCTGCCACACATTGATATGTTGGTAGACAATACTGCTAAATTCAAAGTCTTTTCATTTATGGATGGATTTTCCAGATATAATCAGATTAAGATGGCACCCAAAGATATGGAGAAGACCATATTCATTACACCCTGGGGATATTCTGTTATAGAGTGACGCCTTTCGGTTTAAAGAATGATGGTGCAACTTATCAAAGAGCAATGACTACTCTTTTTCATGATATGATGCATAAAGAGATTGAAGTATATGTCGATGACATGATTGCTAAATTAATTGATGAAGAGGAACATGTTAAGCATTTGTTAAATCTATTCGAACGTTCGAGGAAGTATAAACTCCGCTTGAATCCCAATAAATGTACTTTTGGTGTTCGTTCTGGTAAGTTGTTGGGCTTTATTGTCAACGAGAAGGGGATTGAAGTTGATCTTGCCAAGGTCAAAGCAATACAAGAGATGCCTGCGCCCAAAACTGAGAAGCAAGTCAGAGGTTTTCTCGGCCGCTTGAATTATATTTCCATATTCATTTCACACATGACTGCCACATGCGCGCCTATATTCAAGCTTCTTCGGAAAGATCAGTCTTGTGATTGGACCGAAGATTGCCAGAAAGCTTTTGACAATATCAAGGAATATCTGCTTGAACCTCCAATTTTGTCTCCACCTGTTGAAGGAAGACCATTGATCATGTATTTGACTGTGATCGAAGATAGTATGGGTTGTGTTCTTGGTCAACAAGATGAGACTGGAAAGAAAGAATTTGCAATTTACTACCTCAGTAAGAAGTTCACCGACTATAAGACTCGATATTCTATGCTTGAGAAGACTTGTTGCGCATTGGCTTGGGCTACTAAGCGTCTGCGTAAGTATATGTTGAATCATACCACTTGGTTGATATCCAAAATGGATCCGATCAAGTATATATTTGAGAAGCCCACTTTAACTGGGAGAATCACCCGTTGGCAGATGTTGTTATCAGAGTATGATATCGAATACCGATCTCAGAAAGCGATCAAAGGTAGTATCTTGGCTGTCCATTTGGCTCACCAACCGATTGAAGATTACCAGTCAATGCAGTATGATTTTCCTGATGAATAGATCTTGTACTTGAAAATGAAAGATTGTGGTGAACCGTTGCTTGAAGAAGGGCCAGAACCTGGTTCTCGTTGGGGCATGGTATTTGATGCAACTGTTATTCAATATTGTAATGGTATTGGGGCAGTGATTATTACTCCTCATGGCACGCATTTTCCATTTACAACTAGATTGACTTTCAAGTGTACAAACAATATGGCAGAATATGAATCTTGCATTATGGGGCTTGAAGAGGCCATGAATCTCAGAATCAAGAATTTAGATGTCTTCGGAGATTTGGCTTTGGTTGTGAATCAAATCAAAGGTGAATAGAAGGCAAATCAAACCGGTTTAATACCATATAGAGATTATGCGAGGAGGATTTCAACTTTCTTTAAAAAGGTTGAGTTTCATCATATCCCTCGAGATGAGAACCGAATGGAAGATGCTCTTGCAACATTGGCGTCAATGATTATGGTGAAGTATTGGAATGAGGTTCCCAATTTGACTGTAATGCGTCCAACTCATGTGTTTCCTGTGGAAGAAATCAAAGACGAGAAGCTGTGGTATTACGACATCAAATGTTTCCTCCAAAGTCAGATTTACCCGTCTGGGGCATCATTGAAAGATAAGAAGACTTTGAGAAGATTAGCCGACAATTTCCACTTCAACGGTGATATATTGTACAAGCAAAACTTCGACATGGTTTTGCTCAGATGCGTGGATAGACACACAACAAACTTATTGATGACTGAAGTGCATGAAGGTTCCTTTGGTACTCATTCCAATGGACATGCAATGGCGAAGAAGATGTTGCGAGAAGGTTACTATTGTCTAACAATGGAATTTGACAGTTGCAAGTTTGTGAAGAAATGCCACAAGTGTCATATATATGCTGATAAGATTCATGTTCCTCTAACACTATTGAATGTTATTTATTCCCCATGGCCTTTCTCCATGTGGGGAATTGATATGATTGGGATGATTGAGCCCAAAGCTTGGAATGGACATCGTTTCATTTTAGTGGCAATTGACTACTTCACAAAATGGGTTGAAGCGGCATCGTATGCAAATGTAACCAAGCAAGTGGTTGTGAGGTTTATCAGGAATCAAATCATATGTCGTTATGGTGTGCCAAGAAAGATCATTACTGATAATGGATCGAACTTGAATAATAACACGGTGGAAGCTCTTTGCAAAGACTTCAAGATTGCACATCATAATTCTTTTCCCTACAGACCTAAGATGAATGGGGTTGTTGAAGCTGTGAATAAGAACTTCAAGAAGATTATTCAGAAGATGGTTGTCACGTATAAAGATTTGCATGAGATGCTCCCATTTGCTTTGCATGGGTATCATACATCCATCTGCACTTCAACAGGGGCAACTCCTTTCTCTCTTATATATGGCATGGAAGCAGTACTCCCCGTAGAAGTTGAGATTCCTTCATTACGTGTGCTCATGGAAGCCAAGTTGACTGAGGCTGAATGGTTTCAAACGAGGTTTGATCAGCTGAGTTTGATTGAAGAGAAGAGATTAACTGTCATGTGTCATGGTCAGTTATATCAGCAAAGGATGAAGAAAGCTTTTGATAAGAAGGTCAGACCTCGTGTGTTCAGAGAAGGTGACCTTGTGCTCAACAGTATTCTATCGTTCAAACCAGATTCTAGGGACAAATGGGTTCCTAATTATGAAGGCCCATATGTTGTTAAGAGAGCCTTTTCAGGCGGCGCTTTGATTCTTACAACTATGGATGGTGAAGAGTTCACTCTTCCTGTGAACGCAGATGCAGTCAAGAAATACTCCGCCTAAAAAGAAAAGAACAACTCTCTAAGTTGAAAACTCGAAAGGGCGGCTTAGGCAAAAAATGAGCGTCTCGGTGGATTGAAAACCCGAAAGGGCGATTCAGGAAAAAATTAGAGACATAAAAATAGAAAGAATTTCCCGATAAGTTGAGTACCCCACCTTGGGGCAACTTATGCAAAAATTAGGGATTATGACAAGTAATAACATTCTGCTGATCTTCAAATTTTGGAGAAACTTTGTTGAGCACAATGGTTGACGGTGGGTCATCATCCCAGCAGCGGTCAAGAGCATAGCGAACATCAAAAGTTGGTAGAAGGATTAAGGATCATTTGTATTCAATGTAACCCTTTTCCATGTAAATTACCATTTTCAACTTTGTAAAGATCTATGGAGTCTTGTCATTTACAGATTACCATTCTATTAAATAAAGTTGAGCTTTTATCCAATTATTTATACTCTTATTTACTTCAGCCAATAGTTTTAAATTTTATTATGATCATTTTTGAAATTAAAATCTTTAATCAAAATCATTTTCTTAAACATATAAAAACAAGTATTTTTCAAAGCAATTAAAAAGAAGTATCAACATCATTTCAAAGAGTAGCAAGTCTTAAGTGTGAAGCATTAAGGGTTCCCAAAGCAGTTAACCCTTTGGGTATCCTTAGCCGAGTTTGTTGACCCGGTTCCCCTCCAGAGTTGTGTTTGATCCCCAGTGGAGCTTCGTTTATTTTCCAGCTGAGTTGGTTGATTTAGTGCCCTGCAGCGTGTTATTTCCCCAACAAAGTTTCTGCTTCCCCCGACTGAATTTGTGTTTTCCTCAGCAACTCAGATCCTCAACTGAGTAATTGGACTCCCAAGTAGATCGTGTTGGTTTCTCCACCAGTCTCCATCTGACTTGCTCCCAGTCAGAGTTTCCTCCTGGTTTCTAAGCAGCTACTTGTGTTTATCCTCTATATGGTTGTCTCCTATTTTGATATGGTGTTGACCTAAAATTCCCTGCAGATTTGATAAAATTTCCTCTCCTTTTGTGGATTGACCGAGGATTATATCGATGACTCAAATTCTTTGCGAATCCTTTGTATCCTTTGTGATCATTTTTTCAACATAATCATATATATACATATACACTCATATAATTTCATAATTTCATAATTGCATCATCATATTTGATTGATTTATTTAAGATGCTTATTCTCTATTATGGCGGTACTTTATCCCCATACAAATTCGGTGTCTGTCCTCCCTCAATTGTAGAATGTCATCCCTTTAAGCTGAAAGACTTTAACCTTTCTTATTTTCCCCACTGAGTTATTTCCTCGTGGATGATTATTACTTCAGCTTCCTCCCCAATTGATTATCTGGATGGAATTTCTCCCCTTGAGTTATATCCTCATTGGGTTGAGTCTTGATTGGCCGTTTCTTTCTAGCTCTTGCCTAGATAGATGCTTTGAGTCTCCTAAGACTTTATTACCCAGTAACTGGTAATATTCTTCTTAGTTTCCAGTTTGTTACTTCTTGCCCAATACACGACAAAAGTATCCCTGTTTTTCCAGCAGTAGAGTCCCTAGTGGATTCGTTTTTCTTGATTCCCCAGGAAGCATATCCTTGATATGATCATCCTAACCGGTGACGAATATCTTTCTTTCCCCTGCGTGAGTTTATCCTTGATATGTTCATCCTAACCGATAATAAATACTCTCATTTTTTGGTATTCTACCCAGTATAAAGGTAGTTGTAATCCCTATTTTGTTCCCCAGAGAGTTAATCCTTGATATGTTCATCTTAACCGATGACTGATTTCCTTCTCCTTTTGGTATTCTACCCAGTAGTCGGTAGTTGGAAACCCTAATTTCTCACACAGAGTTTATCCTTGATATGTTCACTTTAACCAGTGACAGATACTCTCTCTTGGTATTCTATCCAGTAATTGATAGATGTAATTCCTATTTTTCTCCTCACATAGTCTATCCTTGATATGTTCATCCTAACCGGTGACAGATTTTCTCTTTGATGGTATTCTATCCAGCATTTGATAAATGTAGTTCCTACTTTTTGTTCAGTTGGTATATCCTTGATATGCTCATCCTAACCGGTGACGGGTATCCTCCTTGACATTCCCAGGCAAGTCTATCCTTGATATGTTCATCCTAACCGATGACGGACTTTCTTCCCTATTGAGATTATCCTTGATATGTTTGCCCTAGCCGGTGACAGATATTTTCATCTTTGGTCTTCTACCCAGTAACTGGTAGTTGTAAATCCTATTGTTCTGCAGTTTTCCCCAACAAGGCTATTCTTACCCTGTAACCGATAATGAATACTCCCTCCTGGTGGTTCCCAGTGAGTCATCCTTGATATGTTTATCCTAACCGTTGATGGGTGTCCTCTCTGTCAGATCTTTATTATCTCCTTACCCAGTAACAGGTAGTGGATAATAAATTTCTACTCCTCATGCGTTGAAGTTTATCTTCCCCAGTCGAGTTGAGCGTGCATTTCCTTAGTGAAATCGTTTTTCCTGCATGATCCAAGTACTTCAGTGTTATCCTAATCTACTCGTATCCCCTACAGATGTTTTGTTTCCTTGGATGAGTCTTTCCATGGAATTCCTCTAGTCTCCCAGCAGTTTTAAGTCGTAGCCTGGCCTACACATAACTTGTTTCCCCCTCAGAGTCTCTATCTCCCTAGTGAGTTTTCCTTTATGGAATGCATTATGCCCCTGCGGATTTTCGGTCTCTCTGATTTCTTTTCCTTTGTGGAAAATATTTCCCCATAGAGAATTAACTTTTACATTCATATCATATGCATCATGAGGTCTCTTAGGGACCAAAATTTGTCTCTATGTCGTTATTTAAGCTCATTCTATTGAGTCGAGCCGAAGATTTTAACCTTCACCTCCTCAGTTAGAATGTCCTTAAATAGGGGCAGTTGTAAGACCCCAATTTTAACCCTAAGATCCCTCATGCAATTTCACCATGTGCATTAGCATTGGGATCATACCTTGGCATCCTCCTTACCCCTCTTTCATTGGATTTGTTTTAGGAGAGATCACCAAGCACCATGTGATTGTATCATACTTGTATATCATCAGTTTTACTAACCAAATACCCAAAATATGTCTTTGTAGTTGCCTAACTCTTTTTGTAGGTAGGGCATGACCACCATTGATCTATCAAGTTCATATCTAGGGTTTGAGACCCTCATGACAAAGAGAATAACCAATAATTGATCCAAGAATGGTTATGAGTATCATATATGAGTCCCATTGATCTCTACATGTTATATTGATCAAGTTTTCTTCAAGAGTTTGAGGGTGATTAGCCTTGGAAACCCTAGTTTGACTAGTATCTTGAGTAACTTCTCCAACCAGCTATCTCACCAATTGATTAAGTTTTTTCAAGGGAAACTTCAAAATTCATCATCCTATGCATATATAATCTACCAGGATCCAAAAAAGTTAAGAGAATTGAAGGTTAGCAAGTTGGTTGATGGTGGTTGGCCAGATGAATTCATCTGATCAAAACTGGGTCTGCCTAGACCCTATCTCCTACACTTTTCACCATATGAAAATTATTCCAACAGAAACGTTACTCCAAATGACATTCCCAACAACTTTCATGTTGAGACCTAGAGCTATTTTTGCTTGGAAATTCATTTTCTATGTTGAAACATTATAGGTCATTTTGTCTAAACCCTAATTTGAAAGTCAACTTCCCAAGGCCATAACTTGCTCAATTTTTATTAGAAGAAATATTTACAAGTTTCACAATCAAATTCGAGATGTCTACTTCAACTTTGATGTTTGTAGTGGAAGCAAAGTCAACTTTTATGAGCATGTGATATGAAGATACATTATAGGTCATTTTTGACCTATACCATTGAACAAGTGATTTTTCCAAACTTCAAAAATGCATAACTCTATCATTCCAAATCCAAATGACATGAATTTGGTGACCATTTTGAAGGTATTTTAAAGAGCTATAACTTTGATAAAGACACATTTCTCATTTGAAGCTCACATGAAAAGTTGAGTAAGGTGGAACGTTGAGATATATGGCTTGACACAGAAATTTTTTCAACATGTTGAAATTTCAAAATTCCTCCTAAAAAGTCACCATGATCCAAGCTCCAAATGAAAAAGTGTTCAACATCAAACTTGTTCCCCTTTATCCAAGCTTTCCAAAGAATCCATGGCCATGCATTTTGGATGAGGTTTGCTAGGGCTGCACATGGGTTTAACATAACTACATCATTGGAGGAAATAAAATGTAAAAACTTCATTTCACATTGCCTTGCCAATCAAGCTTCATTTAGACTTCAACATGGTTGATTTTGGACCTTAATGCATTGCCTCATGGGTCTGTACATGCCCACGTACTCGTTCCATTCACATTGCTAAATTTGGACAAAATTTCAAGTGTGCAAATATCACTCCGTCATGCTATAAATACATGACCTTTGTGCTCAATTCAAACACACCTTGTGCGCCAGCTTTGCCCCCTAATTCAAACCCTCTTATTCTAAAGGAAAACCGTAGAATTTTCAATTTGAAAATTGAGTTTGAATCTCAACTGTTGGAGATTCAAAAACTCCAGGATCCAAAGCCTTGCACCCTTGCTAATCAATTGTTGCAAGCTTCTCAAGTGTGATCAGGTCGTGTTTGAAGCTAGCAACATCAAGTTCTGCACAACATTGAAGGTAATTTTCAGAAAACTTCATCTCTTCGATTCTCACTCAATTCTCATCAATTCTCTTGGATCTTTGGTTGTCTGAAGTCCTACCAATGTAGGCAAGAAGATTGAGTTGCTTAGAGGTTGAATTGAAGAAACTCAGTTGACACACCTCACAATTCAACTCCTCATATCTTTCCATATATGTGGAGTTAGTCAAAATTGAGGTGATATTCATGATCTACACCATTTTATCATTCAGATAATGTCCTCTTTTGTCATTTATGATGTGGTGATGCCTGAACCAGTCCGCCCAAGGTCATTGGAGAAGATGACCGGCCTTTGGCTCCGGCGATGAGATGGAAGTGTTCAGAGCCATTAGATGAGTTTGAAATCTTTTAATCTCGTGTGTTGCTTTTAAATACCACGCCAATGCCGCGTTGACTGCAGTACACCATGGAACGCGCACGCTGATCCATTTGATATTCCACCTCAATTAATGAGGGAGATCAAGTGGTCCACGTTTTTTGATATTTTTTTATTTTTCTTATATTCCTTTTATTTTCATTAATTCATATTAATTTTAATATTGATCCAAAGAATATGAGAGTTTCACCAAAAAAAATTCAAATAATTTCCTCTTTCATATTTTGAATTAAAATTATTTTTTGGATCATTATTAATATTTTTCATGACTTAATTGATTGTGTTTGTTTTTAATTGTTTAAAAATACTTTTAAGTCTTTAAAAATTCTGAATTTTTTTTCTCCAAGGTCCTTTGACCTTGTTTGACCTATGATAAATCTCATGGCCATTTGTTTGGTGTTTTGATGAGGTTTTAAGAATTTGACAAACCATATTTAATTTAAATGCATTATTTTAGTATTTTCAATTCAAATAAATGTCAATTAATTGTGTTGACCTATTGTGATGACTTGTATGAGTTTGACTCTTGTTGTTCGGCCTTGGTCAAGGTTGATTTGACTTTGTCAAGTTAATATCATTGGATTTAGGGGATTGATGGAATGTACATTCCATCTCCCAAAATGAATGGATGATATTAATTTGGTAAAAGTCATCCTTTGACTAATTTGAGTTTTGATCTATTCCCCTCCCTCTTCATCTAATTCCCCTTCTTTATGCATCCATTTCATTTGACCCATGATATCTCAAAGTCCTAAGGCTAGTTGATTGAAAAATCAACATAAGTATGGATGAGATTAGGCCACCTCTTTTGCATATTCTTTTTGTGTGTGGTATGTTTCATGAGCATAGTCCATTATACTATGTCTCTAACACTCATTAACACCAAAATTCTATTGTCAGGTCTCAAATAGTTGTGACTTCTACATAAGTCCAATTACGATTGCTTAACATAGCGCTAAATTTGTGACACAAGAAGACATAGCATTCTAGTTAGTGAGATTGTAAGTCTCCCCTCTTTCATGGTATTTTGTGGAAACTTGGCCTTTTTTCCTTCCTTTGGAAGATGTCTTGGCTTAAGGTTTCATGCTTGTGAATAGTGGGTTGAGTGTTCTCCAAAGAATGACTTAAAGTGAAAAGCAAAAGCAAAACAATACTAACTTCTAACTCATCAACAACTAACATTTAATTTCAAGTCCTTTATTTTTAATGCACTTTAATTTTTAAGTTCTATTCATTTGCCATTATTCATATTGTTCTAATTGTTTATGTTAATGTCATTTTCCCTTTTGTCCATTTGGACCATATTGTGTGATATATCTTGTTTGTGTATATTTTGTTTGTTTGTGTGGTCTTTGACCATTAATGTACATAATAAGAACAAAAACCTTAAAAGACTTTTGTGTGGACTGTTGACTTGATCTTGGACAAATTGGACTTAGAATTTAGGCAACCTCCCTATGCTAAAGGACTTGGCCAATGCCAAATTTTGTGAAACCAAGTGATTGCAATTTGAAACTTCATCTGATACATCATTCAATATCCCTTTGAGTTCATCTGCAACATGATCATTCTGAAGTTGTTATTTTGAACCTGTGACTTGTGGAATTCATCTGCTACATGGGCTAATTTTAAGAAGATCATGAAGTGACTAAGCTTGGATGTGGCTATATTTATTTGATTCCTTTCTCTTCAAGTTTATATTGTATGCATTGTTTGTTGCTTGATTCTAATATCCAAGGGAATTTGGGGTTTCTATATGGCATTCTTGCCTATTGGATTGCTACCCATCGGTCGGATCTTTTCAACTCTTAACTTTTATTTTTGTGCATAGGATTAGTCTCTTCATCTCCTCCCTGTCTATTTCATTTCAAAATCTCTCCCTCCTTTTAAAAAACTTCTTTGTTTGAACTTGTTATTTTTCTAAATTTTGACCACTTTTCAAACTTCTTTTCTTAATCAAACTCGTAAACAAACTTAATTATACTTGACCTAAACTTTTAAAAAGCCAAAAAGAACTAACTCATTCAAACCATTTTTAGGCCTTTGTGCCTTTCAAAACTTAAATTTTGTTAAAAGCAATGCATCCACTTTAAAATTTGTATCACGAACTACGAGGTTTTGATCCCTCATTTTTATGTTGGTACGTAGGCATAAGTCCGAAGATCTTGTCATACACAAAAATATAATTAATGAATTCTTTTCTCATCCCTCACTCTATTTATTTGTAAACATCATTTTTATACAAAATACATATGCACACAAAAAAGGGCTCCCTAGGAGTACCTAGGACACTTTGAGTGCTAACACCTTCCCTCTGTGTAACCAACCCCCTTACCTGTAATCTATGACATTTTATTAGTTTTGATTTGAAAACTTCTTACTTTTAGGTTTTGTTCGTACTTTTTCCCTTTCCCTTGGAAATAATAAAAGTGTGATGGAGACTCTTGTTATTTGATGTCTAGCTTATCCATAGCTTGATGATCATGAATTTACCATTACACCATGCGAAGAAAATGGGAGCATCTCATGCCAATATTTATACGTTACAACCATCTTCTGGATGATCTTCTTAATGTTCTTGTTTGCAACTTCAACAACCCCATTCATCTTGGTTCTATAGGGAGAAGAATTATGATGTGTAATCTTGAAGTCCTTGCAAAGAGCTTCCACCATATTATTGTTCAAGTTCGATCCATTATCAGTAAAGATCTTACTTGACACACCATAACGATATATAATCTGGTTCTTGATAAATTGGACCAGAACTTGCTTGGTCACATTTGCAAACGATGCCTCTTCAACCCACTTTGTGGGGTAATCAATATCCACCAAAATGAAACGATGTTCGTTCGAAGTTTTGGGCTCAATCATGCCAATCATATCAATTACCCATTGTTGTACCCCAAAATTTACCCTCTTCTTTTTTACTATATTTGTCTTATGTTTTATCATCATGTACATTCATGCATCTCATTGGTTCTATGGTTTGAGATCAAGGCATCTATCTTGTGACCTTCTTCGAGCTTTAAAAGGGGGAACAATTACAATCAATACAAGGAGGGTGGGATATCCTCAACTTCATGATCATTAAAACTACAAGGGTTTCCTCATGCCCTAAGACATCTCAAATGGTCCATTACTTCATCAGTTAAATGAGAATTGTAAGAAAATGGAAGTGGATCACACTCTCCTATCTTTTGATCCCTGAGCTAGGAATGTTGATTATCTCAGTATATGGCATACTCATGGACCAATTTGGATCACCTTCATCCTATTATCATACAAGACATATTTGTTCCAAAGTTTTTTCCACTTTCCTAGAAGAATCAAGGTTTTGAAGATGTGCACTTCTATCTTGTCATTTTTTAAACTGAAGTTAGGGTTTGTGATAAAGTCAGTTTATTTCTAAATTTTTGAGCAAGAGTTGATTCCATGGTATTCTATGTGTCCCTAAGTGTCTATGTGTAGAATATTAACCATTAATTCCATTCATAAGAGGTTCAATTGTTCAGATGATTATTGGTTTGATTTAGTTGGGGAAAATTCAACTGGGCAGGTTAAAAGGTCAACTTTTTATTTTATTTTTGTCAACATTGTTTTCCTCAAGTCAAATTTGGTCTATGTGTGAAATTTGATCAAGAAAAGTCAAGAGATTCATCAAAAACCAAGAATTGTGGAAAATTGCTTAAATTGGAAATTAGGGTTTTGAAACTTACTATTTTTGGCAAGTTTGGTGTTAATGAGCAACTACTTTCATGGCCTTTGTTCTATATGATCAAGACTCCAAATCAAGTTAACCTTAATATGGACTTTGTTCTCTTCTCTCCAAGCTTCAAGGAGGTATCAAGTTTGAAGCATTTGGATCATCATAGCTCAATATATGATCGTTGAAAATTGAGTGTTTCAAATTCATCCATTTGTCCCAAGACTTAGAAAAATTCTAAGTATCCCAAGTCAGGATTCCCAAGCATGTTCATGGCAGTTTTTAGGACCTTATCAGTTTCATCTCAATTTGTTTCCAACATGAAAGTTGTAGTATTAAGTCTCCCCTTTCCATTGATTCCAAGATCAAGTCGTTTGGATAGTCACAACTCAAGATATCACTCTCACAAGTCATGACCTTGGATTGGTTGATTGGCCTTTATACTTAGTGAAATTTTTCTAAGTATTTGTTCATTCCAAACCACATACTTCATGCCTATTTTTCACAAGGTTACAGATTTTATTTGGATTCAATCTCAACATGAAAGTTGTAGGGAACTTTCTCCTTTCCACTTTTGCTTCAAACATTTTCACATTTGGTAACTTGAGGAACAAGTTATGGACATAACAAAGTTAGGACCTTAATGACCACTAATTGACTTATGATTGTCATTTTGATATGCAATTTTAGGTAGTCATCTCCGTGCCCATTTTTGAAGGGGCTCAAGGATTTGTTTCAAATTCCTCCAACATGAAACATGTTTTTCTCATTTCCCTCTCTTCAAAAAGCTCTAACTCACTCCATTTGGAAAAGAGGACATGAAGTTATGTTGGTTCAAAGTCACCATGTTGCAAGCTCTATTGCCTCACCTTTTGGTTGAACTTGTGAATGATGATGCATTCCCTTGCAGCAAGTCCATTTCCCACTTTAATTACACCTCATTCTTTGCTTCTTTTGGCCAAGCACCACTCCATGTATGCATATCGTGCATCAAAATGACCAAATAAGGAAAATGTTCCTTTTGTACAAAATTTCTCCACACATACTCTCTCCCAAGCCACGAGTCCTGCCCCTTTCCCATTTCATTTCAGCACCTTAAAATGACACCAAACGCACCTTATTGCCAAGGGAAAATGCAGGTTCCACACCTTATTATCTCTCATATTGAATTTGTTCCAACTTATAATTTCAAATTTCTCCAAGTATGATGACACTTTTACCCTCACCTAGGGTTGATATAAAAGGCATCTTTGTTCTCTAAACAGGACAGAAGGTGAAAAGGAGGCAAGGAAGAGGTCTGAAGCAGACACTCATTCTCACTGATTCCTCACCATTTAAAGCTTTTGAAGCATCTGATTTGTTCATCCTAGTTCACCCTCTTCCCATTTGAGCACCTGATCTTTCTTTGCACCTTCCTTTAAGAGTCCAAGGTGCAGTGGACACTCTCTACTAGGTAAGGATCCCTCACCCTACTCCTCTTCATATGTAGTCTTTTGGCCATGTCTATGTTCATACATATGCATCTGGAGAGTCTACTACTAATTAGACCATTGGAGCTAGGCTCAATGTTTGGTTATATTTTTGAGTGTTTGATGTTTGAACATGTTAAACCCGTATCTTATAACTCACTTTTCTCCATGCTCTTTCTTTTGTTTTTGAAAACTAAAGATGATATGTTGTTCTACTCTTTGCACACTATAAATTTGGTTCAAGTTTTGTTCGATTTGGAGGTGAATTGAGAGTTATTTGAGATAGAAAGGAGTTGAATAGAGTTGGGTTTAAGGCTTGTTGTTCTTGTTTGTGCATGGTCTGAGGTAGGAGACAAAGTGGTGGCAACATGTGATTGGTGGATTCATTATTTTATTTTTTTGTGTTTAAGTTAAAGTGACCGGTTGATATGTGTTTACATGCTAAAACGTTACACTCCACCTTTTATTCTATTTTTTATTTTCCTGATGCTGGTTTGGACTGGGCTACACGCGCTAATGCTTTCCCCACCCCCAGTTTTGGCCCAATTTCCTTTTTCCACTAAATCACTTTGTATCACATTTACTGATCTACACCCCCTTTCTTTCTCACATATTTTTTATTATGCCATTTTGTTTAATTCTATTTAAAATACTTCTCTTAGGCCAAAAAAAAATTAATTTATGAGGGACATTTGAAGTGTTATTTAATTTTTCATATTTTTTATTTTCCTTTTTAATTTGTTTTAAATTTATTTCGTTTTTTTAATTATATGTGTCTATTTAGGCTAGTTTACTTTGTTAGGGTTTGATTTTTAATTTTCCGATTTGAGTTTTGACCCAATATTTTATAAACTTGTAGACACATGTATATAGGTCATTTAATCTTCCATTTTTGTTTTGGTTTTTAATTTTGAGTCAAATTTGAACCTATTTTTGAAGGTATCTTTGTAATGGTTACTTGTTTGTGCTTAACCTAAATGATCTAATTTCTTGAACATATTTTACACATGATTTTGAGTATATCTCTAAGACATTTTATTCTTTTGACTTCATCTTCCTTTGAATAATTTTTCATAATTTATCTATGCTTCTAACTATTTTTCTTGAATTATGAAAGGCATGTTTGTTTCTTTGTGTAACATTTTGCATCTAGTTGTTTTTTTTTGATTGAACTTGTGCAACCATTGGGGATCTCTTTCCTGTTCTCCCTTAACTTCATCATCATCGCTTGGGATTCTTAAATTCACCCATTTGAACTCGTTTGAACATTTCTATTTGGTTTTTCTTTGCTTTCTTATCTTGGATGCTTCCTACTTGCTCTAAGAGGCCCTAGTTGGATTTTTGTCTTGTGCATTCTATTTTGAATACTATGAGTCCAATGGATTTTATTCCCCTTGTCTACACTTCTGATTTCCTTGGTCTTGGTATCCTTATACTTTTCTCTTATGATTCTTTTAATGGTATTCCATTTCCATTCATCATGATGACACATTAAGAGCTACATTCTTCTTTTCATGACCTAGTTTTGAATTTGATAGATGGTGAAGCTCTTAGGAGCTTGGGATCCATTTTTGTATGGTTTGATTTTGTTCTATTTTCATTCTTCATGTCTCAATTTCATTTTGAATTGGTCATTTGTTTAGATAGGGCAAAGGATTCCTTACTTGGATGATGTCCACCTGTTGACTTGTTAGTTATGCTTGAACTTTGAGTTTGTTGGTTTGTTGATACCTATTGAAGTTTGGAAGTTGTTTTTTATGCTTTTAAGAGGAATTTGTTATTCAACCATGACCTATGGGCATCCCTCTTTTAATCTTTGTTCATCTTGTTGATTTTGATGAAGGATTCCTTTTATAGGATCATATCTTTACTTGTTTATCAAGTTACTTGACTTTGATTTGTGTATGAAGTTTGGATGACTTATTTTGTTACTCTTTGACCTCATCTTGAGTTAACTTATTTCACAAGTATCACATTCCTTAATGTCATATGCATGCTTCCATTGTTTGATTATTTCTTGCTTAAGCTTCTTTGAACTCGTGTGATTGTTTGCTCATCTTTTGGCCTATCTTGGGGCATAACTTGTGTGACTCATTCTTGATGTTAGAGTGACTTATATGTGAAGTTTAATGTGCCATATACTTATGACTTGTTTGATTTGATGCCATTTTCCTATAATTCTACTTCATCTATATTTGCTTAAGGTTCATTAGCCTTTAGGAGCATGACTAGGGTTTGATTTTGATTATTATGTGTCTTAACCTTTGAGTATGCTTTGATATGGTGTCTTTGTGATGTCTTGAGTTTCTTTAGGCACTGATGCTATATTTTGATCTCAATCTTATACTACGCCCTTTGCCATGTTTAATTGTTCAAACGTTATAACTTTACATGATGATTGTGCACTTTGATGTTTAAACAATATATGCATGACCTTTAGGAGTTAGACAACATTCCCTTATTCCTAATTGGATGAGATGTTGCTGCCCATTTTTGTTTTGATGGTTTATCTTTTTCTTTAGTAGCATTCACAATTTGTTTGAGCTTTATTTCTCTTTTTCATGACTAGTTTGATTGGGTAATTCCAAGAACTTTCTTCCCTTCCTTGACTTGATATGGATTGCTCCAATCTTCCTTCCATTACTTGATATGGATTACTTTGTCATTGTTCTCACTTTATCTTTGATCCATGACTTGATATGGACTACTTATGACCTGATATAGATTGATATTTTCTTCACTTATTCTTTCATGACTTGATATGATTTGTCCATCTTCTCTCTGTTCTTCCATGACTTGATATAGATTGCTTTGGCTTGTATCTTCTTTCCATGACTTGATATGGCTTACTTTGTTATCTTTCATCTATTCTTCCATGAGTTGATATGGATTTCTTTGTCTTTATATTATCTTATCTTCCCCCCATGACATGATATGGATTGCTATTACTTTTCTTTTACCATGACTTGATATGGCTTCCTTTATGGATTTTGTTCTTACTTTCACCATGACTTGATATGGATTTGACCTTCTTTCATCTCCTTTTCCTTGTGTGAACAACATGTTCCCCATATGATTTCTTTGGTTCATTCTTAGTTAATATTAAACTAAAGTAGACCTTAGGTTTGTTAACCAAGCATGAAAATAATAGGTAGACCCTTTTTTCCTTAACCCTAGGTCAATCTTTGTATGCTAACTCAGGTAGATGTTTCCCACTCATCCTAACTTTAGGACCACTATTGTACGCCAACATTAGGGTTATCTTTATAATTCCCTTAAATTTTTCATTTTCCTTTTTGCATTCATTCTAAAACAAAAACCATTTCTTAATCAAAATTCAAAAACATCGTAATACTACTTGAACTATTTCAACAATAAGGAAGAAGTACTCATCTGCCTCCAGCTTTAGGTGGATCATTTGATGTATTCTTTCAACAAAATACCCAACCAATCAAACTTATTTTTGCCTCTTGGATTTTCTTTTTGAAATTTTTCAATAAGGGTGGTTACCCATAAAAATCACCAACAAACCAAAATATTAAGAAGAACTACGGTGCTCTGATTCTTTTTGATACGTAGGCATTGGGTTGCAAAGCCTAAGCGAGCGCAATAATAAGAACTTTATTTTGTTTATAATTCAATATTTTGCATGCATTCCTTTTAGTCGGTAAGTTTTAGAATAAACACACCCTTTTGATTAGAACAACAAGAGTGGATCATGTAGAGTACTACAGACGTGAGGGGTGATAATACCTTCCCCTTGCGTAATTGACTCCCTTACCCATCTTTTGTTTGCGAGATCATTAGATGCATCCTTATATAGGTTTAATCAGTGTTTACTTTCCCTCTCTTGGGATAAATCATATTGGTGACGACTCTGTTTTGTGTGTGCGTTTCTCCGAGATGCGACAACCGGTAAAAGGTAATTTACTTCTTTGATTTTCTCCAGTGGATTCATTTTTTCGTTTCCCCAACAAGTTTATCCTTGATATGGTCATCTTAATCGGTGGCGGATATTCTTCCTGTTTGGTATTCTACACAGTAAAAAGGTAGTTATAATTCCTTCTTTCCCTAGAAGAGTTCATCCTTGATATGTTCACTTTAATCAGTGATGGATTTTGTATTTCTTTGGTTTTCTACCCATTAAAAAGGTAGTTGTAATTCCAATTTGCGATATTTTGCCCAGTAAATGGTAGATATAAATCCTATTCTCCCCTCTGAGTTTATCCATGATATGTTCACTTTAACCGATGATATATTTTCTCTTCCTTCGATCTTCTACCCATTAACCGGTAGTTGTAAACCCTATTTTCCCGATAGTTTATCCTTGATATGTTCACTTTAATCGGTGACAGATATTCTTCCTTTGATTTTATCCTTGATGTGTTCACTTTAACCAGTGACAGGTACTCTCTCTTTGGTCTTCTTCCCAGTAACAAGTAGTTGTAATTCCTATTTGGTTTCTTTTCCCCGGTAGGTCATTCTTACCCAGTAACCGGTAATGAATATGCCTCATTTTTCTAAACGAGTCATCCTTGATATGTTTACTCTAACCGGTAAAGGATGTCCCTCTGTCCGTGTGTATTATCTTCTTACCCAGTAGCCGGTAATAGATAGTACATCTCTTTTTACTCCTGTGTTGAAGTTTTTTCTTCCCTAGTTTAGTTTTTCGTATTTAATTGTGAAATCGAATTCCCTTTTGTGTTTGAGTATTTCAGTCTCGTCCTGATTTATGAATTTCCCCAACGGGTGTTTCTTGTTGTATTGGTGTTATCTCAATACATGCGAATTTCTTTTTTTCCCCAACCGAGTCTTTTCACTGATTTATTTTCATGGAAAATCCCCCCGTGTCTCCAACAGTTTTCAAGTTGTATCCTATCCTACGTATAACTTTTATCCCTAGAGTTTCTGTCTCCCCAGTGAGTTTTCCTTATGGAATGCATTGTGCTCCTGTGGATTTTCATTTTTTCTAGATTCTTTTCTTTGTGGAAATATATTCCCCACAAAGATTGTTTTCGCATCTCATATCATATGCATCATGAGGTATCTTAGAGACCAAAATTCATTCCTAGATGTTGTTATTTAAGTCCATGTTACTGAGTTGATACGAAGATTTTAACCTTCACATCCTCAGCTAAAATGTCCTTAAATAGGGGCAGCTGTAAGACCCCAATTTTGACCCTAAGAGCCCTCATGATATATGAAGCTAGCAAAAATTTACCTGAACGCATCGCATGCTCGAACATACAACAGAGTCACCATCGAACTTTATTTATTCCGCAATAAAAGGGAAAACATCGATAAAACCCGGGGGAAAGAGATATGATGGGTAAGGAAGTTGGTTATGCAAGGGGGAGGTATTATCACCCCTAACATCCATGGTACTCCATGGGAACCGTTTTGATTGTTCTCGCTCGAATAGGTGTTATATCTAGAGATTACTCGCAAAAGAATTGGAAAAGGAAAAGAAATAGATAGAGTGCTTGGTGAGGATTGTGGCCATCATACCTACGTATCATCATAGTGCAATGAGTAATTCAGAGCTCCGTAGTTCAAAGAACTAGTGGTGGGAGATGAAAAGAAGTGTGATCGAAGGTATGGTCTGAACCAAAGGATTATGTTTTGAACTCCAACAATGGGGAAAACATGAACCCAAGAGTAAGGTGGCTCTTACCAGTACGTGGGCTAGCATGGTGTCATACCCCGATTTTGTCTGGGCATTTTAAAAATTTCATAAATTCGATTTTTATTTCAATTTGCATCAGTTGTACAGTATAACATGCATTTCATCATTAATAACATCTAAAACATCAATCAGAATAAATTCTTGAAAATACAGACAATTTGGTTAAATCATTCCTCAAGTACGTGCAAAATCAGCGGATAAAAGGTTTCGAAATTAAACTTGCAAACGCCTATATTATTAATCAACGGTTCGCGTAGTTCAGCCTGGTGTGCTCGTTATATTTTTCGACGACTTTTTCAGCTGCATTTTAATCCGTTTGAGCCTTTTAACCGGTGAAAATTTATTTCAAAATTTAAAGAAACGATGTATTTTTTCAATAAGTATATTTCGCACTGATCATTTTCATGCATCCGATTTAATTTTTCGAGCAAATTTTCACCCGACTTTTATTCATTTTTAGTCGTTTTAATTTTATTCTTTTGTCAAATAGTCAGATTGAATAAATAGAATTTTCCATGTTATTATTTTAATTTTATCATGATTATTTAAAAAGTTGTGAATTTTATTTGATTCAATTGATTAAAATTGTTTTAAATCGATTAAGTCATCTAAAAAAGGAATTATATGCATTTTGATTTATTTAAATAGTGTGCGTGTCTTGGTGTGCTTCTTTGATTCAATCCAAACCATCGATTCAAATTAATCAGTGGCCATTATTAACAATCCACACTTATCCCATTTATCCAATCAAAATTAGGATTTAATTAATACTATTATTAAAGAAAATCTAAAACTAAATAAAATGAAAAAAAATCACTCTCTCTTGAATGGACAGGCTCCAACTGTAATATACTACTGGTAACAGCTAGCAAAAAAAGATACCAATAAGACTCTCTCCAACGTTTAAAAAAGGGGAAAAAGAGAAAAAAGAGGCCACACATAGATTATGGTTTTTTCAATTAAATGGAGGGGGCGTTTTCCAGAAGAAAGACGTCGGAAGACTCTTTCTCTCTCCTTGATGAACAAAAACCCACCAAATACATTCTCTCTGTCTCTCAAAAACGAAAAGAAGAAAGGAACAGGGGAACAACCTAAAACCCCCGCTCAAAAAACTTCTTCTTTTCCATAAAACAACCAAACCGTAAATTTGTAGCTAACGTCACCTTCGTCTTACACCCTTCCGCCGCCGGAATTAACACGTCGCCACACTACAGCTATCACCTACCTCATCCCTAAACCATAAACCTCACGCCATCCTCCACAACCGGCCGCCGTCGGAAACTACCTCACGAAATCATCGCCGCCACCGCCGACATCTCTCGGCCATCCACAACAAACCCTCACGACCACTCCACCTCCATGGCCACCGCGTAAGCCACCACACACTCCTTCACACTCACCCATCGACTTCCGTTCGTGTTCCAACAACCGCCTCCATGACCTTCGTTGCCACCGTCAACCGCCGCATGAACCTCTAACGAACCAAAACCATGTCCTCTTCCCTCACAGTGGAACAACTGAAGCACATTTGTTTCCCTCTTCCGTCAATCGTAAAGGATTACTAAGTTGTGGTTTGAATATTCTAATTGTTAGATTTGCAAGTATTATTGGATATTGTCTCGTTGGTGTTTTATGAAAACTGTGGTTTTAAGCATAAAAGTGTTCAAGGCTATGAATTTGAGTTAATTATTTATTATGTTTTTAACTTATGAGTTGGTTTTGTGTTGATTATGATGAAGATATTGAAAGTGCCTTCTACCAATTCGCGAACCTCCTCCACCTCCATTCATTGTCACGATTGGTATTACCACCCTACTCTTTACTTGTTATTCTTCAGTAATCTTTAAGTTTTAATGGCATGTGTTTGTGTTTATACTGAAAATGATGATGAGAAAGTTTTGTTAAACTTTTTTTCACGTGAGAGAAAAAGGAGAGTGTTGGATCATTTTTTTTATTTCCTTGCGACGTATTGTTTAAAAAAATGATGATGAAAGTTGTTACTGATTGACTAGGGAGGCGCCTCCTTTATGGCTTTTGTTTATTTTTTATTTTTTTTTATTTTTATCTATTTTTTTATGTTAATTGGGTTTAAGTGTGTAATTTGGATCTGACCTAACTAGTTGATTTAGATATTATCACCTTTCTATTTGCACCTTCATATGTTCTAAATAATTTGGTAACATTGTAATAATGCAAAGTGCTATGGATTTGTTAGTTGATTTACTACATTTCATTTTAAATTGGATTTTGATCCACGGATACGGTAATTTTTATGTAGTTATGTCGTTAAATTGTTTACATTAATTTGGTATTTTCAATGTGCTTCAGTCCTTACGTGTGATACTCCGATTATGTTGTCGCTATGTGTAAATCGGATTGGAATACATTATGGTTAATTCACTTCAATCATTTTTAATTAAATAAATTCGTTAATTAAAATTTGTTTAAATTAGTTAATCGTGATAATGGATTTTAATTGCCTTGAGTATTTAATTTAATCAAATAATTTCGATGATTAATCTTAGTTATATTAATTAAGTAATTTAATTAAATTTTAATCAATTATTTTTTATAATTAAATATTGTGTGACTTATTTCACCACCAATTTCGCATCATTTCTATATCAAGACCGATCTAGTTTCATCATTGGTTCAAAATCATTAAACCATTAAAAAATATCACATACTTCTCGATTCAATATCGAGCCCATTTTCAAACACCTTTGTAAGTCGATCGCTTTTAGCATCGCCATCAACCTTACATAGCTTACTCTTGGGCTTTCTTACAATGAGACCTAGTCGATTATTAATTAATCAATTAGATGATTGATTCACTAATTATAACCTAATTTATCCACTAACGCATATATTCAAACCTCGGTCCAATATCGAATATCTTTGTTCAAAATTAATTAAAACATCTAATTATGATTAAATACTATTTCATTTAGAAATGAAAAAGGGGGATGGTTTTGAGTTTTCAACTCCTCTCCTCGATTATTTGAATACGAGTTCTCTTACTCGGTTAGTCAAATAATTGTCATTTCTAACTCGCCTAAGCTTATTAAAACGGATCATTTTCATAATAATGAAATGAAAAGGGGGATGGTTTTAAGCCTTTAACTCCTCTCCTCGATTGTTTGAATATGATTTTTCTTACTCGGTCAGTTAGACAATTGTCATTTCTTTATAAACCTCTAAACCTGATTAAATCAAAACACTCTTACAATAAGCTAAATGAAAAGGGATATGAGTTTGAGCGTTCAACTTCTCTCTTTAATTGTTTGAATATGAGTTCTCTTACTCGGTTAGTCGAACAATTGTCGTTTTTTCCACAAACTTATAACTCAATCAAGCATTCTCATAATAAACTATACGAAAAGGGAGATGGTCTAGAGTTTTCGATTCCTCTCTTCAAATGTTTGGATCTGAGTTCTCTTACTCAGTCATTCGAATATTTGTCGTTTACCTTAAAACATAACAACCATACATAAACCTATTTTCATAAACACCCAGATGAAAAATAAAGTAGTCTAGAGTCTTCTATTCCCTCTTCCGATTATTAGGATACGAGTTGTCTTACTCGAATGTCTGAGTAATCATCATCCATTTAAAATACCTTAACTATTATCAAACTCCTTTTACAATTAAGGATGAAAAGGGAGATGGTCTAGAGCCTTCGATTCCTCTCCTCGACTATTAGGATATGAGTTGTCTTTCTCGACTATCTGAGTAATCGTCATCCAACCAAAAATATCCTAACACATCAAATTTATTATCCTCGCCCTCGTGCGATCAAAACCAATCAAAAAAAACATCAAACATATTAATTCAACTTGTCACCCCCGTGTGACCAAAACTCTTTTCAAAAAGAACACTGTTTAATCCTTTCTAATGCGCACAACAAACTAGTGCTTAAGCCTCCGCCGAGAGTAGACAAGCCAATGTTTATCCTTTAGAACGTGATCTAAACAACTATTCGGTAAAAGACACCAACCAACCGTAGTCCCCGAACTACGAATGCTCTGATTTCCTTATTGCACCATAAGGATACATAGGCACGAGATTGCAAGATCTTGGCGAGCACACTGATAAAAAACCCTCCTTTTTCCCCCTTCTGACGTTTCCATCCATCTCTTTTCAATATTATTATCACTCGAAGAAAACAAACAACATAAGCTAACATTCAAATCGCAAATTAGAACTAAACGGTTCCCGTTGAGTACAATGGACGTGAGGGGTGCTAATACCTTCCCCTTGCGTAATCGACTCCCAAACCCGAATATGGTTGCGACGACCATTAGCCTATTTTCTAAAGGTTTTATTGATATTTTCCTATTCCTTCATTCGGATAAATAAAGTTCGGTGGCGAATCTGTTCGAACATAATTTTTCCGTGACCATCGCGAGGAATCGTATTTTTTGAGATGCGACAGATGGCGACTCCGTTGGGGAATAGCTCCAAGCAAGAGAGAGTGAAGCCTAACTTAGTTCAATTCATGTATTGAGTGTTAATCTTGTTTGTTTTTATCTTTATTCTGTTATTATTATTCTGTTGTAATTATTGTTTTGTGATTTATGGATTATGTCTTATTTGGGGCTCTCTAGTTAGTGGTGCTTTGTGAGATAGGCTCTCTATCCGAGTCTGAGAATAACCATAAGTTTAAGATGGTGGTTGCGTAGTGGACACCCACAAGGAGTCTTCCTTGTTGGGACGATACAAAGACCCCGCCTAGAGGAGATTCTCTTAAGATATTATTGTCCGACGAGTCTTCGTCACGATGATAGTATTTTCAAGTTGGATCAATGACTCTAGGGACCTTTTAACCCACTATATCCGGCGGTTATGTAGTATTAACCTACGAAGTTTCAGACTTGTTGGGTTAATACGAAAGCCCCAATCAAATGAGATCCCTTGGACGTATTACTATCTTACAGTAATATTTCCAACCTCGATCTATGACTCTATGAACCTTGTTAGAACCTTGGACTCGAGAGTTGTGTAGTAGAATCCCCATGGAGCCTTCCTTGTTGGGATAATACAAAGACCTCACCTAGACGAGATCTTCTTAAGGATATTATTGTCCGACGAGTCTTCGTCATGGCAGTGACGTCCTCAAGAAATATTTGTAACTCTAGGAACCTACCAACTGTACAGCTTACCCATGGGGTTACATTAATCAGAGATACTCGTCATTTACCCATTATTTTGATCCATCTGAGAACACCTTGAACCTGTGATCCTGAGCATGTCACTACATTCATACACATATCATTGCATTTGCATTCATCATGCATCGTATATCAATTTTCACAAAATATATATACAAAAAAAACTCATTTATCCTTCATCTATAACCTGCAGTTGATTTCCCAACACTCATATCGGACTTGAAGTAGCTCTCAAAAGATCATGGATCCGTTGGAGCAAAGCCATATTGCATTGAGAAGAGATGTGGATTCGATGAAAAACCAGATATACCTACTTGAGGAGGCTATGATAGCTTTAGCAAAGGGAGAGGACAACATTCAGCAGACTGTAGCGATTGAGAATGTTGTGCCAGCTCCAGTAAATGGTCCTACCCAACCTCAGTCAGTGCGAACCCCAATTGATAACTCTGTGGTACAAGAACGTCATCTCATTCAAGATGGGGGTCCCTTACATCATGATGATGTTGAGTATCACAACTTTGCATTCTCCGTGCCAGATTCTCATGGAACAAGCCTAGTGGATAATACTGAACAACCACAAGATGATGAGATCGCTAAAAGACGCCACATGCTAGAGAAAAGACTCAAGGCCATAGAAGGACAAGATACTGTTGGACTGAATGCCTTAGACATGTGTTTGGTATCTGATCTAGTTATACCCGCAAAATTCAAAGCACCAGAATTTGATAAGTACAAAGGGGATGGTTGTCCAAAGCACCATTCGGTGATGTTCTAGCGAAAAATGACCTCTCATGCCCACGATGATAAGTTGATGATTCACTGTTTCCAGGACAGCTTGACTGGGGCATCATTAAGTTGGTACATGAAGTTAGAAAGGAATCATGTTCAATCATGGTTGAACCTAGCTAACACATTCTTGACGCAATACAAATATAATATGGACATAGCTCCCGACCGCATGCAGCTAAGAGCCTTATCTCAAGAAGACAACGAATCCTTCAGAGGGTATGCCCAAGGATGGAGGGAGTTAGCGGCTTGCATTGAACCACCGCTCTTAGACAAGGAATTAATGGAATTATTCAGAGATACCTTGCAAAGTCCTTACACCGAAAGGATGATTAGTAGCACAACATCAGACTTCTCTTACTTGGTGTCAATTGGAGAACGCATCGAGTATGGCCTTCAAAGTGGAAGAATCCAATGCGCTTCAAAAATCCAGAGCATTGAGAGTGAATCTATTGCCAGTTCCCAAAAGGAAGAAGAGGCTAAAGTTAATGCAGTTTGGGAAATCCCACAAACTCCATATCAGAGACCATCCTCTCCTTATGATCAATATTCTACAAATCAAGGATCTCCTCAGTATCAACACCAGATTCCATCTCAGCAACCATACAAGCGTCAGAATACTCCGCATCAGCATCGTCATCATGCTCAACAAAGGCCAAGGAAGCCAGAGAGACACATTGATCCGCTTCCAATGCCATACAATCAAGTACTTCCATACTTGATCAAGAAAGGGTTTATAGTGCCAAAGGAGCTAAAACCAGTAAGTCCTCGATATCCACCTGGCTTTGACGCCAATGCTCGATGTGACTTCCATGCTGGGGCAATGGGCATTCAAATGAAGACTGCAAGGTGCTCAAGAGCAAGATACAAACTCTACTTGATTCCAAGATGTTCTCTTTTACGCCTCGGAGTGTGCAAATCAGTAATACTCCTTCACCTAGTTGTGCTGGTCCATCAGTCTATGTCGTGGAAGAATTTTCTGAGAATAGGTCTGAAGATGATTACCATACTAGTCTCGATGAGCAAAACTACCACCACTCTGAAGAAGGCTAGCCCAACAGTGAACCAGGCACGAGAGAGCTTCCTCTACACTGGCAACCATTTGCATATTTTTAGCATTTCATTTGTATTTTTCTTTGCATGTTAAAGTACTTATCTGCTTTCAAGTATTGTTGATTTCCTTTAATGGTAATATTAATGAAATGACCATGCATGTTTTGAACGAGTCCTTTCGTATTCACTCATATTTTCCACTTATATATAAAAAAAATAACATTACTCCCATTCACTTATAAAATTGATTTTTAGCAAAGATTGAAGGGAGGATGACGAAAACGAAATACCCATAATTGCTAATAGTATGCTTTTGGATAAAATCCTACTGATGATATACATGCATTGTTCCAAATCCCCAAACACTAGAGAGATAAGGAGTTAATCCCTAGTCAGCCACTTTGAGCCTAGAAGTAGGAGTTTCTTTCGAATCTACAAACCCTTACATTTAACCTGGGGCAGGGTAGTGTTCAGTTAATCTGACTATGCATTCGAATTACAAGATGAAGCATCCCGCCTGTGGATCGACTACACCCATTTGTCGCACGCATCCTGAAGTGTCAAAGGAACCTTGAAAAATCCAAAAGTTGTATCGGTTGTTCTACAATGACCAATGGCTTGGCAGTCACAATTCTCTAAAAAAAATAATCAAAGAAAGAGCCCGCTAAGTCGAACACCTAAAAGGTGACTTAGGAAAAAAATTGGGGCAATCCCGATGGACTAAAGCTTAAAAAAGCGGTTCATGCAAAAGTTAGGGATCAAAACAAAAATTAAAAGAAGCAATGAAAATCCTCAACAAAACAAAATAAGATTCAGTGACCACCATACAAAAATCAAAGGGTCACCAACATCCAAAAAACGAAATAAGGTGACTGCCATTTCAAGGAAGTCTTGAATCTTCATCTTTCTCCTTACACTGTCAAGCCTTTTTGACAAATGTGTGTGTTAAATTAGCTGAACATATGACTGGAGTAATATCACGAAGAAGGGGCAAGTTGAAACAAAATTTGAGCCTCATATCCTTTGTTTCGATAACCATGAACCAGGCCATGTTACAACCCTTAAAAGACCTAATTGAAGCAGGGTTTATTCTGAAAGCATACTACAGCAAGGTTGCGTGAACTGACTCCTAAATATTTGCTAATCACCTGTATTGGTATCATATTCTCGCTATATTTTTTGAACTAGCTAAATCAGCATTGTTTTTGAACTAATGGTTCATTCATCACACACTATCACATCACTCCAATAAATGATTTTTCAAACCTGCATGAATATCGCATTAAAATTACCATTTATTAAATAAACAATTTTAACTTCAAGTAAGTACTTAACATCAAAAAATTCCAACAAGAAGAAATCAGAGAAGAACTTGATCATTCGTCAATGCTGACCCAAAGCAAGGCTACTTCCTAACCCTATGGATTATGGGCATGGTATCTAATGACTATGAATCGGTCAGTCAAAAGACAAATCTCCAAGCATCAGTGGATCAAGGAGGCAAATAATTTTAAAATATTCAGTCAATCTGGGGCAAGCCTTTCAAAATCTCAATCAGGGGCAAACTACTGAAAGATTCATACGTTGGGGCAGAATTGGTTTAAGCCATGGTATAACTATTCCCAGGGTTTCCTTTCAAAAGGTGAATTCCTTCAAATACTCTACAAGCCAGGACAGACAAGTTACAAATAGCCTTGGGGCAGAGAAAAAGCATAATCATCATGCATTGATTACGTCGCTACGCTCATTTGCAAGCCATCAAGGCATACCAGACAAAGAAGTGGAGTTTCCCTCAAGAAGAAACGCACAGTCTATGAGTGAAGGATAAAACTTGGGGCATCAAGAGCGTCCATATTTATCCTGCAATCATTACATCGTCAAAAGATCGAGTGCCGGGAAGTCGAAACCTCTCTCCAACAAAAGTCCAATCCCTATTGGCATCTCCAAAACCAAAGTCCAATCCCTATTGGCATCTCCAAAACCAAAGTCCAATCTCTATTGGCATCTCCAACCAAAAGTCCAATCCATATTGGAAACTACCAAAAATAAAAAGTCCACTTTGCTGGCATCTTTATAAACTCAAGTCCAATCAACATTGGTACGCAGAAAGTCTCACCTTCAAAAAGGGAGATCGATCCAAAGACAATCGACATTCATCTTGCATTACCACATGCAATGCATACAATAAACACACATGACTTTCCCTCCAAATAAGGATGTTGCATATCAAAAATCTCTCTCACAAAAATGAGAAATTCTCATTAACATGCATCATATGCATACATAACATAATAAATCCTTCCCATCAACCCTTTGATGAGGACATAACCTGACTTTTTCTATCCGTCAACCCTTTGACGATGACAAACTCTTTTCCATCAGCACTCTGATGATGACAATTATATTCCGTCAACCCTTTGACGATGATATTACATATATAATTTCTTTTCCATCAGCCCTCTGATGATGACAATCTTTTTCCTTCAACCCTTTGACAATGACAAATACATTTCCATCAACCCTTTGATGATGCCACTCCATAGTGAAGTTTCTTTCCGTCAACCCTTTGACGATGATACTACATATAATTCCTTTTCCACTAACCCTTTGGTGATGCTATCCTTTACTTCTTCCCGTCAACCCTTTGACAATGACAAATTATTTTCCATTAACCCTTTGATGATGATATTCCCCAACAATATCTCATTGGAAACAAAATAAAAATCCTACAAAACATATCCAATTACCCATTTGTATTCTAACATGCATCATATGAATCATTCATAAATGGTTTTCCTACCAAATAGAAAATTAAAAAAAAAAACACAGTCATATCAATCATCACCATACTCATGCATAACACTCCCACAAAATGGGAATTTCAACAAAATAAAAATCATCTGCATTCCTACATGCACAGCCAAATATCCCCAGCAATTGCATACTTGCATGCATCTCATGCATCATCCCATGCATGGTATTCCCACCCAAAGTGGAACATCATACAAAAATCAAACATAAAATATTAGGATCCAAGGTCATTCATGTATATCTTAGACATTCCTCATTTCCAAATAAAGTGATTACCCTGCATGTGCTCGTGGAATCATTTTCCAGTAAGCCATTTTTTCAACTTTATGATTAATAATGATATTCCCAACATTTTCTTTGCAATCATTGCTCCCCAAGCAGAGGTTACCCTAAAAAGTCTCTTATGAGCATTTCCCCTGCAGAGCATTTCTAGTAAATCTCCTTCAAAAGGAGTCTTTTCTTAAATATTTCCCCCAACAGATGAACATTTGAGATGCTGCATCATTTATCTGAAGAAGCTCATTCCTCTGTTTGAGATACTGCTTCATTAAAATGAAGAATCTCATTTGTTTTTAGAGATACTGCTCTAGTATCCTTGGAAAGTCTTAGATTCAATTAAGGTATCATTTCCTTGCTAGGAACATCTTAATTCTATCATATAAGATGCTGCTTTGATTCGATACAGAGAATCTCATGTTGCTGTTTGAGATGTTGCTACATCAATATGAAGAGTCTCATTCCAGATTTTTTTAGAGATACCGCTCTAGTATCCTCAAAGAGTCTTAGATTCAATTAAGACATCATTCCTTTGGTCTGGAATATCTTAATTCTATCATATAAGATGTTGCTTCGATTCGATACAGAGAATCCCATTTTTGTTGTTTGAGATGCTGCTTCATCAATATGAAGAGTCTCATTCCGGATTTTTTAGAGATACTGCTCTAGTATACTTGGAGAGTCTTAGATTCAATTAAGGTATCATTCCCTTGCTAGGAACATCTTAATTCTATCATATAAGATGTTGCTTCGATTTGACACAGAGAATCTCATGTTGCTATTTGAGATGCTGCTTCATCAATATGAAGAGTCTCATTCCAGATTTTTTAGAGATACTACTCTAGTATCCTTGAAGAGTCTTATATTCAATTAAGAGATCATTTCTTTGGTCTAGAATATCTTATATCTATCAGATAAGATGCTGCTTCAACTCGATATAGAGAATCTCATTTTTGCTGTTTCAGGTGCTGCTTCATCAATATGAAGAGAGTCATTCAATTTTTAGAGATACTACTCTAGTATCCTTGAAGAGTCTTAGATTCAATTAAGACATCATTCCTTTGGTATGGAATATCTTAATTCTATCAGATAAGATGCTGCTTCGATTCGATACAAAGAATCTCATTTCTTCTGTTTGAGATGCTGCTTCATCAATATGAGAGTCTCATTCCCATTTTTATAGAGATATTGCTCTAGTATCCTCGAAGAGTCTTAGATTTAATTAATACATCATTCGTTTGGTCTGGAATATCTTAATTCTATCAGATAAGATGCTGCTTCGACTCGATACAAAGAATCTCATTTTTGTTGTTTGGGATGCTGCTTCATAAATATGAAAAGTCTCATTCCAAATTTTTTTAGAGATACTGCTCTAGTATCCTCGAAGAGTCTTAGGTTCAATTAAGACATCATTGCTTTGGTCTGGAATATCTTAATTCTATCAGATAAGATGCTGCTTCAACTCGATACAGAGAATCTCATTTTTGCTGTTTGAGGTGCTGCTTCATCAATATGAAGAGTCTCATTCCAGATTTTTTAGAGATACTACACTACTATCCTTGAAGAGTCTTAGATTCAATTAAGACATCATTCATTTGGTCTGGAATATCTTAATTCTATCAGATAAGATGTTGCTTCGACTCGATACAGAGATTCTCATTTTTGCTATTTGGGATGCTGCTTCATCAATATGAAGAGTCTCATTCCAGATTTTTTAGAGATACTGCGCTAGTATCCTAGAAGAGTCTTAGATTCAATAAAGGTATCATTCCCTCGTTAGGAATATCTTAATTCTATCATATAAGATGTTGCTTCTATTCGATACAGAGAATCTTATTTTTGCTGTTTGAGATGCTGCTTCATCAATATGAAGAGTCTCATTCCTAGTTTCTTCTGAGATACTGCTGTAGTATCCTTGAAGAGTCTTAGATTCAATTAAGGTATCATTCCTCTTGTTTGGGATATCTTAATTTTATCATATAAGATGTTGCTTCGGTTGATACAGACAATCTCATATTGCTGTTTGAGATGCTGCTTCATCAATATGAAGAGTCTCATTAAATTTTTAGAGATACTGCTCTAGTATCCTCGAAGAGTCTTAGATTCAATTAAGACATTGTTTCTTTGGTCTGGAATATCTTAATTCTATCAGATAAGATGCTTCTTCGATTCGATACAAAGAATCTCATTTTTGTTGTTAGAGATGTTGCTTCATCAATATGAAGAGTCTCATTCCAATTTTTTTAGAGATATTGCTCTAGTATCCTCGAAGAGTCTTAGATTCAATTAAGACATCATTCCTTTGGTCTGGAATATCTTAATTCTATCAGATAAGATACTGCTTCGACTCGATACAGAGAATCTCATTTTTGTTGTTTGGGATGCTACTTCATCAATATGAAGAGTCTCATTCTAGTTTTTTAGAGATACTGCTCTAGTATCCTCGAAGAGTCTTAGATTCAATTAAGACATCATTCCTTTGGTATGGAATATCTTAATTCTATCAGATAAGATGCTGCTTCAACTCGATATAGAGAGTCTCATTTTCGCTGTTTGTGGTGTCGCTTCATCAATATGAAGAGTCTCATTCAATTTTTAGAGATACTTCTCTAGTATCCTCGAACAGTTTTAGATTCAATTAAGACATCATTCCTTTGGTCTGGAATATCTTAATTCTATCAGATAAGATGCTGGTTCGATTCGATACAAAGAATCTCATTTTTGCTGTTCGAGATGCTTCTTCATCAATCTGAAGAGTCTCATTCCAATTTTTTTAGAAATACTGCTCTAGTATCCTCGAAGAGTCTTATTTTCAGTTAAGACATCATTCCTTTGGTCTGGAATATCTTAATTCTATCAGATAAGATGCTGCTTCGACTCGATACAAAGAATCTCATTTTTGCTGTTTGGGATGCTGCTTCATCAATATGAAGAGTCTCATTTCAGATTTTTTAGAGATACTGCTCTCGTATCCTTGAAGAGTATTAAATTCAATTAAGACATCATTCCTTTGGTCTGGAATATCTTAATTGTATCAGATAAGATGCTGCTTCAACTCGATATAGAGAATCTCATTTTTTTTGTTTGAGGTGCTGCTTCATCAATATGAAGAGTCTCATTCCAAATTTTCTAGAGATACTACTCTAGTATCCTCGAAGAGTCTTAGATTCAATTAAGACATCATTCCTTTGGTCTGGAATATCTTAATTCTATCAGATAAGCTGCTGCTTCGATTCGATACAAAGAATCTCATTTTTACTGTTTGAGATGCTGCTTCATCAATATGAAGAGTCTCATTCCAATTTTTTTAGAGATACTGCTCTAGTATCCTCGAAGAGTCTTAGATTCAATTAAGACATCTTTCCTTTGGTCTGGAATATCTTAATTCTATCAGATAAGATACTGCTTCGACTCGATACAGAGAATCTCATTTTTGTTGTTTGGGATGCTACTTCATCAATATGAAGAGTCTCATTCCAGTTTTTTAGAGATACTGCTCTAGTATCCTCGAAGAGTCTTAGATTTAATTAAGACATCATTCCTTTGGTCTGGAATATCTTAATTCTATCAGATAAGATGCCGCTTCAACTCGATATAGAGAGTCTCATTTTCGCTGTTTGTGGTGTCGCTTCATCAATATGAAGAGTCTCATTCAATTTTTAGAGATACTTCTCTAGTATCCTCGAACAGTCTAAGATTCAATTAAGACATCATTCCTTTGGTCTGGAATATCTTAATTCTATCAGATAAGATGCTGCTTCGATTCGATACAAAGAATCTCATTTTTGTTGTTCGAGATGCTGCTTCATCAATCTGAAGAGTCTCATTCCAATTTTTTTAGAGATACTGCTCTAGTATCCTCGAAGAGTCTTAGATTCAATTAAGACATCATTCCTTTGGTCTGGAATATCTTAATTCTATCAGATAAGATGCTGCTTCGACTCGATACAAAGAATCTCATTTTTGCTATTTGGGATGCTGCTTATTCGATATGAAGAGTCTCATTTCAGATTTTTTAGAGATACTTCTCTCGTATCCTTGAAGAGTATTAAATTCAATTAAGACATCATTCCTTTGGTCTGGAATATCTTAATTGTATCAGATAAGATGCTGCTTCAACTCGATATAGAGAATCTCATTTTTTTTGTTTGAGGTGCTGCTTCATCAATATGAAGAGTCTCATTCCAAATTTTCTAGAGATACTACTCTAGTATCCTCGAAGAGTCTTAGATTCAATTAAGACATCATTCCTTTGGTCTGGAATATCTTAATTCTATCAGATAAGATGCTGCTTCAATTCGATACAAAGAATCTCATTTTTACTGTTTGAGATGCTGCTTCATCAATATGAAGAGTCTCATTCCAATTTTTTTAGAGATACTGCTCTAGTATCCTCGAAGAGTCTTAGATTCAATTAAGACGTCATTCCTTTGGTCTGGAATATCTTAATTCTATCAGATAAGATGCTGCTTCGACTTGATACAAAGAATCTCATTTTTGCTGTTTGGGATTTTACTTCATCAATATGAAGAGTCTCATTTCAGATTTTTTAGAGATACTGCTCTCGTATCCTTGAAGAGTATTAAATTCAATTAAGACATCATTCCTTTGGTCTGGAATATCTTAATTGTATCAGATAAGATGTTGCTTCAACTCGATATAGAGAATCTCGTTTTTTTTGTTTGAGGTGCTGCTTCATCAATATGAAGAGTCTCATTCCAAATTTTCTAGAGATACTACTCTAGTATCCTCGAAGAGTCTTAGATTCAATAAGACATCATTCCTTTGGTTTGGAATATTTTAATTCTATCAGATAAGATGCTGCTTCAATTTGATACAGAGAATCTCATTTTTGCTGTTTGAGATGCTGCTTCATCAATATGAAGAGTCTCATTCATTTTTAGAGATATTGCTCTAGTATCCTTGAAGAGTCTTAGATTCGATTAAGGTATCATTCCCTTGTTCGGAATATCTTAATTATATCATATAAGATGATGCTTCGGTTGATACAGAGAATTTCATATTGCTCTTTGAGATGCTGCTTATTCGATATGAAGAATCTAATTTGTTCTTAGAGACATTGCTCTAAGTATCCTCGGAGAATCTTAGATACGACTGAGGTATCATTCCCTTGTTGGAATATCTTGATTATATCATGTAAGAAACTGCTCCGTTGATCGCCAGAGAATATCGTGTTTTCAGTTCAAGACAATGTTCTTCTAATTTTAAGAAAGTCTTAGATATAGTTGAGGTGTCATTCTATTGTTGGAATATCTCGATCATGGCATCCAAGATTTTGTTCTGATAATTCCCAGAGAGTCTTGCATTTTGTTGGAATACCTTTTCTTAAAGTATTTCTCACTGCATTTTGTTTCTGCATTTCTTCCTTGCACTTCAAAGGACAAAATTCGGGTCTTTTCGTACTTAATTATCTTCCACCACGAATGTACGAAGACTATTGTCATTCATACTTTCTAGTTCAAGGTAATTAAATAGGGGCAACTGTCATACCCCAATTTTGTCCGGGCATTTTAAAAATTTCATAAATTCGATTTTTATTTCAATTTGCATAAGTTGTACAGCATAACATGCATTTCATCATTAATAATATCTAAAGCATTAGTCAGAATAAATTCTTGAAAATACAGACAATTTGGTTAAATCATTCCTCAAGTACGTGCAAATTCAGCGGATAAAAAGTTTCGAAATTAAACTTGCAGACGCCTGTATTATTAATCTACGGCCCGCGTAGTTCAGCCTGGTGTGCTCGTTATATTTTTCAACGACTTTTTCAGCTGCATTTTAATCCGTTTGAGCCTTTTAACCAATGAAAATTTATTTCAAAATTTAAAGAAACGCTGTATTTTTTCAAAAAGTATATTTCGCACTGATCATTTTCATGCATCCAATTTAATTTTTTGAGCAAATTTTTGCCCGACTTTTATTCATTTTTAGTCGTTTTAATTTTCTTCTTTCGTCAAAATAGTCAGATTAAATAAATAGAATTTTCCATGTTATTATTTTAATTTTATCATGATTATTTAAAAAGTTGTGATTTTATTTGATTCAATTGATTAAAATTGTTTTAAATCGATTAAGTCATCTAAAAAAGGCATTATAGGCATTTTGATTTATTTAAATAGTGTGTGTTTCTTGGTGCGCTTCTTTGATTCAATCATCATCGATTCAAATTAATCAGTGACCATTATTAACAATCCAAACTTATCCCATTCATCTAATCAAAATTAGGATTTAATTAATACTATTATTAAAGAAAATCTGAAAATAAATAAAATGAAAAAAAATCTCTCTCTCTTGAATGGACAAGCTCCAACTGTAATATACTACTGGTGATAGCTAGCAAAAAAAGATACCAATAAGACTCTCTCCAACGTTTAAAAAAGGGGAAAACGAGAAAAAAGAGGCTACACATAGATTCTGGTTTTTTCAATTAAATGGAGGGGGCGTTTTCCAGAAGAAAGATGTCGGAAGACTCTTTCTCTCTCCTTGATGAACAAAAACCCACCAAATACATTCTCTCTGTCTCTCAAAAATGAAAAGAAGAAAGGAAGAGGGGAACAACCTAAAACCTCCGCTCAAAAAACTTCTTCTTTTCCATAAAACAACCAAACCGTAAATTTGCAGCTAACGTCGCCTTCGTCTTACACCCTTCCGTCGCCGGAATCAACACGTCACCACACTACAGCTATCACCTACCTCACACCTAAACCATAAACCTCACGCCATCCTCGACAACCGGCCGCCGTCGGAAACTACCTCACAAAATCATCGCCGCCACCGCCGACATCTCATGGCCATCCACAACAAACCCTCACGACCACTCCACCTCCATGGACACCGCGAAAGCCACCACACACTCCTTCACACTCACCCATCGACTTTCGTCTGTGTTCCAACAACCGCCTCCATGACCTTCGTTGCCACCGTCAACCGCCGCATGAACCTCTAACGAACCAAAACCATGTCCTCTTCCCTCACAGTGGAACAACTTAAGCACATTTGTTTTCCTCTTCCGTCAATCGTAAAGGATTACTAAGTTGTGGTTTAAATATTCTAATTGTTAGATTTGCAAGTATTATTGGATATTGTCTCGTTGGTGTTTTATGAAAACTGTGGTTTTAAGCATAAAAGTGTTCAAGGCTATGAATTTGAGTTAATTATTTATTATGTTTTTAACTTATGAGTTGGTTTTGTGTTGATTATGATGAAGATATTGAAAGTGTCTGCTATCAATTCGTGAACCTCCTCCACCTCCATTCATTGTGACGATTGGTATTACCACCCTACTCTTTACTTGTTATTCTTTAGTAATCTTTAAGTTTTAATGGCATGTGTTTGTGTTTATACTAAAAATGATGATGAGAAAGTTTTGTTAAACTTGTTTTCACGTGAGAGAAAAAGGAGAGTGTTGGATCATTTTTTTTATTTCCTTGCGACGTATTGTTTTAAAAAATGATGAAAGTTGTTACTGATTGACTAGGGAGGCGCCTCCTTTATGGCTTTTGTTTATTTTATTTTATTTATTTTTTATTTTTTATTTTTATCTATTTTTTTTTATGTTAATTGGGTTTAAGTGTGTGATTTGGATCTGACCCAACTAGTTGATTTAGATATTATCACCTTTCTATTTGCACCTTCATATGTTCTAAATAATTAGATAACATTGTAATAATGCAAGTGCTATGGATTTGTTAGTTGATTTACTTCATTTCATTTTAAATTGGATTTAGATCCACGGATACGGTAATTTTTATGTAGTTATGTCGTTAAAATTTTTACATTAATTTGGTATTTTCAATGTGTTTCAGTCCTTACGTGTGATACTCCGATTATGTTGTCGCTATGTGTAAATCGGATTGGAATACATTATAGTTAATTCACTTCAATCATTTTTAATTAAATAAATTCGTTAATTAAAATTTGTTTAAATTAGTGAATCGTGATAGTGGATTTTAATTGCCTTGAGTATTTGATTTAATCAAATAATTTCGATGACTAATCTTAGTTATATTAATTAAGTAATTTAATTAAGTTTTAATCAATTAATTTTGATAATTAAATATTGTGTGACTTATTTCACCACCAATTTCGCATCATTTCTAAATCAAGACCGATCCAGTTTCATCATCGGTTCAAAATCATTAAACCATTAAAAAATATCACATACTTCTCGATTCAATATCGAACCCATTTTCAAACACCTTTGTAAGTCGATCGCTTTTAGCATCGACATCAACCTCACATAGCTTACTCTTGGGCTTTCTTACAATGAGACCTAGTCGATTATTAATTAATCAATTAGATGATTGATTCACTAATTATAACCTAATTTATCCACTAACACATATATTCAAACCTCGGTCCAATATCGAGTATTTTTGTTCAAAATTAATTAAAACATCTAATTACGATTAAATACTATTTCATTTAGAAATGAAAAAGGGGGATGTTTTTGAGTTTTCAACTCCTCTCCTCGATTATTTGAATACGAGATCTCTTACTCGGTTAGTCAAATAATTGTCATTCTAACTCGCCTAAGCTTATTAAAATGGATCATTTTCATAATAATGAAATGAAAAGGGGGATGATTTTAAGCCTTTAACTCCTCTCCTCGATTGTTTGAATACGAGTTTTCTTACTCGGTCAGTTAGACAATTGTCATTTCTTTACAAACCTCTAAACCCGATTAAATCAAAACACTCTTACAATAAGCTAAATGAAAAGGGATATGAGTTTGACCGTTCAACTTCTCTCTTCAATTGTTTGAATACGAGTTCTCTTACTCGGTTAGTCGAACAATTGTCGTTTTTTCCACAAACTTATAACTCAATCAAGCATTCTCATAATAAACTATACGAAAAGGGAGATGGTCTAGAGTTTTCGATTCCTCTCCTCAAATGTTTGGATATGAGTTCTCTTACTCAGTCATTCAAATATTTGTCATTTACCTTAAAACATATGAACCATACATAAACCTATTTTCATAAACACCCAGATGAAAAAGAATGTGGTCTAGAGTCTTCTATTCCCTTTTTCGATTATTAGAATACGAGTTGTCTTACTCGACTGTCTCAGTAATCATCATCCATTTAAAATACCTTAACTATTATGAAACTCCTTTTACAATTAAGGATGAAAAGGGAGATGGTCTAGAGCCTTCGATTCCTCTCCTCGACTATTAGGATACGAGTTGTCTTACTTGACTATCCGAGTAATCATCATCCAACCAAAAATATCTTAACACATCAAATTTATCTGTCCTCGCCCTCGTGCGATCAAAACCAATCAAACAAAAATCAAACATATTAATTCAACTTGTCACCCCCGTGTGACCAGAACTCTTTTCAGAAAGAACACTGTTTAATCCTTTCTAATGCGCACAAAAAACTAGTGCTGAAGCCTCTGCCGAGAGTAGACAAGCCAACTTTTATCCTTTAGAACGCGATCTAAATAGTTGTTCGGTAAAAGACAATGACCAACCATAGTCTCTGAACTACGAATGCTCTGACTTCCTTATTGCACCATAAGGATACGTAGGTACGAGATTGCGAGATCTTGGCGAGCACACTAATAAAAAAACCCTCCATTTTCCCCCTTCTGAGGTTTCCATCCAGCTTGTTTCAATATTATTATCACTCTAAGAAAATAAACAACATAAGCTAACATCTAAATCGCAAATTAGAACAAAAAGGTTCTCGTTGAGTACAACGGACGTGAGGGGTGCTAATACCTTCCCCTTGCGTAATTGACTCCCGAACCCGAATATGGTTGCGACGACCATTACTCTATTTTCTGAAGGTTTTATCGATATTTTCCTATTCCTTCATTAGGATAAATAAAGTTCGGTGGCGACTCTTTTCGAACATAATTTTTCCACGACCATCGCAAGGAATCATATTTTTCGAGATGCGACACATGGTAGCCACTATAGGGTAATTCCGAAAATAGAAAGATATAAGTGTTTGGGGGTATGACCTAAACATCTCTTGGTTCACAAAGTGACGCAAGGTTGAGTACAAAGAGGTAGTGTATTTGGCTCAGGGATATTGGTATATCACATGGAGTGAATAAAGGTAGAATACGAATGTTTCATGGAGATGAATGGAATGAAGTGACCAAAATCACATAACTGAATATTTCGTAACAAGTGACTGAGGAAGTATTGTTTGAAACCGAAGGTGAAAGTGTATTGTAATCCACATGAGAAATGGGATTTATACCATAGAGGGAAATGGCGTTAAACGATAGGTGGAACATCATGGTTTCCACTATATGTTATTTAGCCAAAAAAAGAAGGAATTAAATGTCTGGGTATTAGACAAACAACTCTAGGTAGAAATGCGGACTTCCGTTATATCGTCCTAAAATGGTGTATGTAGAATTCCAAAGAAAACTGTATTTCGATGTTAAAGAAATAGCACGTCATATCGTCCTAAAATGGTGCATATAGAATTTCCAAAGAAAACTGTATTTCGATGTCAAAGAAATAGTACGTCACTGGGTGAACGGTTTATGATCGAAAGTAGATCATGAATCATGAAATATATGAATGGTGCCCTAAGGCGGAAGGAGAAATAATTAGGAGTATGCTCGCCAAGGATTTGCATCCTCGTGCCTATGCATTCTCATTGTGCAATGAGAAAGTCAAAGCAATCGTATTTCATGGAACCACGAGAAAAAGAGAGAGATAAGTGATGAAAAGTGTAACTTGTAAAAACAGAATGGTATCAAGGGAACCCACAAATGGAAGGAACTTGGAATCGAAGACTAAACAGGCATTTACCAGTACGTGGCCTAGCATGGCTTCTGCAATAGGTTAAATCCCAGAACAAACACTGAATCAAGCGTATGGGTGCCAACCAAATAACTCTTGATTCGCAAGACGGACTACCGCTATATCGTCCTAAAGGGGTATAGGCGGGGCCCAAAATAAAGTATCATTGTGCACAAGGAACAATATATCACTGGATGAGGAACAAACAGTTCGAGATCAAAGAAGAATAGTATCTTGGATCCAAGAAGAGATAGACTATGAATCGAAGAGCAAGGTTGTGTTTAAACCCAAAAAGACTAAATTAAATGTCTGGGGGTATGACCCAAACAACTCTCGATTGATGAGGTGGATTGTCGCTAAATCATCCTAAAAGGATGTACAAGGAGTCCAAGGAGAAGTATAGTTGATCTCAAAAATATGGTATTTGATTGATGAATGAAGAATGAATTCAATATATAGGATAGCCTGCGAAGAATCTGGATTCCCCTGCCTATGTATCCTTATAGTGTAATAAGGAAATTAGAGCTTTTGTAGTTCATCCCACTAGGGCTGAAAGCAAGATGATTGATGAGGCAAAAGAATATGCTTGAATGATTGAATGAAAGAGTGGAATAGACTTTATAGATATTGGATAAGAACCACACTAAAATCTATGAGTAAAGGTGGATATGATAAGCAACGGGCCAAACGTATCGCACCCAAAAATATCCAGAATGAGTGTAGGAAAGCTCCAGTCTCATTCCTTCTTTACTACGTAAGGCTTGTGGCATGTGATTCTCATATTAACTTTCAAGTTGGTGAAGGAGAATCTTTGTTGTTGTTTTTTGAAATGATGGAGCGAGAGAGACTTGACAGTTGATTGATGAGGATCACACTAAAGTCTATGAATAAGGGAAGTTGCTTTGAATAACTAGGGCCTACACCCCGTATGCAAAGTCACTCTAGACAAGGATGGAAGAAACTTCGTCTCGTTATTCCCTATTGCTTAAGGCTCATGGTGTGTGATACTTCTCATAACTGACAAGTTATTGGAGAAGAATCTTCATTGTTGATCCTTGTGTTCATGTTGTTTTGCGTTAAGAAGACTTGGTAGTGTATTTGATTCATATTGCACTGAAGTCTATGAATAAGGTAGAATGCTTTGAATAGTTATGGCCTACGCCCCGTACGCAAAGTCTCTTTAGGCAAGGATAGGAGAAATTTCGTCTCATCATTCCTTATTACTTAAGGCTCATATCGTACAATTTGAATTGTATTTAACAAGTGTTGACCTTTGATTTATCTTGTATAACCCGTTGCTTGATGTGATTGAGGATGCCTTGGTTGAAGATCTGACTTGAGGCTTCGAGCTCCACAGCTTAGAGAAATAAGTATTATTAAGTGACAAAGGGTCTTTTGGTCACTCAAAGTAGATTGTTGGGTTATATAACTTCAAAGAATTTAATCGATCAAAATTACTTTTGATCAATTTGAATCATGGGTTCGAAGCAATTGGAAATTATGGTTAATTCTAATCTAAGGGTTAGAAATTGTCAAACTAGCCTAAGGAACCATGTTATATTTAGTAAAAAATCTTGATTAAAAATCTATGTTAAAAATTCCTAAGGGGACGTGCAATTATGTGATTAAGATACCAAAATAACCCCTAAGGGGTAAAATGGTCAATTCACAAAAATATCCAATTATGAACACAAACTTAATTCCAATTAAAGTTTAATTAGAAACTACAAATTGATTCAGTCCTAAATTCTAAAATTAACCTAATGTTCAAGAATTAACTAAATTCTAAAATTAACTAAAATCTAACTATTTTCTAATTCCTAATCTAACTAAACTATATTAAAATCTAATTAGAAAACTATACAAAACTCCAATTAATTCTTAAATTCTAATTAAAATCTAAAGCCTAATTAAACCTACTTAAAATGCTAACAAAACAATTACCAAAAATATCAACACAAAATAAAATGGAATTAAAGGTAATTAAAATGATAATTAAAATGTTGGGCCAAGGGAGGTGCAGGCCCTGAACATAGAGTTTATAATTCAACAATAGGAGCTTTAGGTCTAGTAGAATAAGCGTAAATACCAAAAAGTATAGTTGGATTCAGCAAGTATGTTGCTAAGAAAAACAGGAGTGTGGAAAGCAAACTATTGGGCTTAATGGTTAAGCCCAACAGAAATTGCAAAGGGAAGGGCAAAAATTCAGCAAACTCATTTTCTCTTCTCTATACATCAACTTCCAATTTTCATGTAAAAAAGGAACCACCACCAGAGCTCTGGCACCACCGCGCCGGAGGCAGCAGAGTTGGTCGGAATCAAGAAAAAGCATCACTTTCCTACTCCTCTCAACCCTTCTATCCTAATATCTCATCTATTCTAACTAGAAGTTAATAAATTCTGGAAATTGAGTCATTAAAGTCAAGAACACTAAGCATAAAATATGAAATTAAATGGAGATGGAGAAGAATCAAACCATCAAACCTTGGGGTTTTGATTCTCCACTATATAAGCTACATTGTGGTATCAAAAATTCAGCAAACAAGCAAATATGAAAATTCATCGACCTGCAAGACAGAGGATTTTCTTGGAACTTGTTTAAATTTGAAGGTGATGAAGATGAAGAAGAAGAAGTGAAAACCATAGGTATTCAACTTGGACTCTTTAATCTTCTACTTCTACTATGAACTCCTCCTCTTCAAGAATCAACTCTAAAAAATTATGAATTGAATTGTTGTTATGGATGTTGATTATATGAGTGTAGGGATGATTGTTGAAGGCAAGAGGTTTAGCTCAATTAATAACAAACTTCAATGTGAAGCTTGATCCAATGGTGGTTTGAGCTTTGGTGTAGGGAGAGGAATTGGAGAAGATGAAGTGAGAGGAGAAAAGTTGAATTTGCAATGAGTAATTTGAGAGAATTCTGATTTTGGTCATTGTCCTTGATTTGATGAGAGTGATTAGTTTAAATAGATTATAGGTTTGGATCAAATGGAGGTTCAAAGTTAGTTTTCATGTGGCTTGGAATTGGTTAAATGAGGCTTGGAGCTAGTTGAATTGGTTTGGAATTAGTTTGAAGAGGTTTGGAGTTAGTTGAAGTGGTTTGAAGTTAGCTTGGGACTATTATGAGTAACTCACAAATCTTGAGAAGTTTGGTGAATTGAAGTGTTAAGAGTTTGGTTCAATGTATGAATGATATGGTTGGTTGCTGCATAATCATGTAAAGATTTCAATGTGTATTGATGCAAGCATTAGGATTGGTTTGGAGTGCAAAGGATATTGCATTACTGCTGAAAAATGCAGCATTTTGGCTACTGCCAGCAGGTGTAATCGATTACCCTAGATATGGTAATCGATTACCATCAAAAAATGGTTTTTTAGGCTACTGGAAGCAATGTAATCGATTACCCAAACATGGTAATCGATTACCATCATGAAAAATGATTATTTGGCTACTAGAACCAGGGTAGTCGATTACCCAAACATGGTAATCGATTACCATCATGAAAAAATGGTTTTTTGGTTGTTTTTTATGCATGGGCACATGTGTGAGGCATAATGGCTTGTATTTCTTTGAATAAATGAATGAAATGGAATTAATGGATCATCAAATGATTTGATTAAATGGATAATGAACTTGTATCAATGGGAGTATAAATCAAAGCATGAACGAATCTTGATATTTTAGTAAAACCATGAAAGTAATGGATGAAGCGGGAATGAAATAAGACTCGAATCAAATGGATCATGAGACCATGAGGTCAATGAAATATGAATGCAAACATGCCTTGAATAAATCACATAACACCATGCATTATGGTTTACTAGGTCAAAATTCAAACCTATGTATCAAACAAGAATCTCGAGCCAGGTGAGAAGCCAACTCAAATGGTGTATCAATGCCATGAACCACAACTAGGGTTTCCACTGCCTCAATACAAACCATAGGGTTCACAAACTTCAAAGCCAAGGATTATGGTTTTGATGAACCGTAGATCAGAAAGCCAAGCCATCAAAGCACCTAAATACCAATTATCCCTAATTAGGGTTTCAAACAAAGCCCAAAGCTCCACTAGCAACACCCCAAAACATGAACCCACAATTAGGGTTCAGAAGTCAGGTTAATTACACAAAAGGTCAAACACAAAATCCTATAGGAGCAAAGTCAAGAATTAGGGTTGGGATGTACAAATGAATGTCAAGATGTAGGCCATAAGAGTCAAGGTCCCAAAGAATCCAAAAATTAGGGTTTCTCTCTACATGATGAGAAATACCACAATCCTCAAGCCAAAACCTTGATTTCATTAGCCATAAACCTTGAATCTATGATGCCTATTAGCAAGTGTTAATCATGAATTAACGATGCACATGAATGAATCATGAGTGAGTCTCAAGTTATAAGTCAGATGAGAAGCGAAAAGGGAGGGCAAGTTTTAGGGTACAACAGTTGCCCCTATTTAAATTTCCTGAACCTGAATACAAGAATTATGGAAGCTTTTCAGACATTCAAGTTAGAAGAGGATTAAATACTAACGTAAAAAAATTCCCGTTGGGAATGGATGTAATATGATGAGAGCCAAGCTAAGGTTAGGATTTGGGTTAGTCAATAAAACTGGATTTTTGGCTTTTCTCGTTTGCACGATTTCATGTTATGCTTTATGAATGATATGCATGAGTAAAACGACGTGATTTATGCATGATAATGATTTATGCCATGGTTAAGCCAGATGCTCACATAGAGGGCGGTGGGAATTTTGGGCTAGGATAAGGTCATATCGACATGATTCTCCGACACATGCTTCAAGCCCAAAAGTTATTATCATACCTCTAGATTATGTCTGAAACATGGAGAGAGTTTGTACCTGCGTAGCCTGTCCCTACTGAAAGTTTGCACCAACTGCCCCAGTTACCGATTATGGAGTAGCCTCATCATCTGAGTATCTCAAACTGGCTTGCCCCATCATCTTGAAACTGTATTCCTTTGATTAACCATCTTGGGAGTGATTGACTTCTTGTACTCTCGGGGTAACTTGCCTCAATATGAGCCTTGAAGTAACTTTGCTTCTATCCAGCTGATTCAGAGAGATTTGTAGAACGTCGACATGGTTTCCCCAGATTGATCGGCTCTTGAAGAGATCTGAGCTATGTGATATCAGGAATTTGTTCAACCTTCCCAATATGTAAGCTTCCTTGACGTCAAACGACTGTTCGCATGTAAAATTCTCATTTTGAAAATGATAATTGTTATGTCATGCTCATGCAAGTTTTGAAAACTCAAGTGTGTTCACTAAGATTATGACATCTAGTAAACTAATCACTTATTAGAATGATAAATCAGTATCAATATAGATGATAAGAAAATCTTTAGGAGTCAGCTTAACCCGATCGTACCATAGTACAGTTTCAAAATAAACTCTACTTCAATTAGGTCTTTTGAGGGTTGTAACATGGTCTGGTTCACGGTTTCAGAAAGAAAGGATATAAGACTCAAAACCTATTCTAACTGACCCATTCTCCGTGATGTTCTCCAGTCCTACATTCAGTTAGCATAAAATAAGCGTCCCTCTTTTAGAAAAGGATTTTGAATATGAGCAATGACGGTTAAGGAACCTTATGAGAGTTTAGAGTGATAGTCATTCACCTTTTTCTTTTGTTTGCAGTCACAAGGATTTGCTCTTGTTGAGTATTTTGATATTGGTCGTCTGATTCTTTTATTTTATTTCCCTTATTTTTTCCTGGGTTGCCCTAATTTTTGCCTAAGTCAATCTCGTTTTCAAGTTCTTGACTTAGCGGGCTCTTGATTTTCTTTTGATTTTTCTTATTTCTCAATCTTTTCTTTTTGTACTAGAGAAAACCCTATGACACTGCTTTCTTGATTTGTTTCAAGGTTCATAACTATATCACTCCTTTTGTGGGTAAGGTTTAACCATTCTGGATTTGTGATTCCATCCTCTTTTGAGGGATATGATATGATTTATCACTTGATGGGATATCCTCTTTCTGAAATTTGACTGCAAGTCTAAACTAACTAAAGACTACCCTGCCCCTGGTTAAACATGAGGGTTTTATGTATAAAGAAAGAAACTCCTACTTCGAGGCCCAAAGGGGTTGACTAGGGATTAATTTTCTTATATCTTCGGTGTTTATGGATTTGAACAATGCCTTACATCATCAGCATGGTTGTATTCAAAAGCATACAGGCAACGATCTTGCAAAATTTTAATTGCATCATTCTCTTTTGATTTTATTTAACAAATAGTTTGATACTGATAAAATAAAATATGAGTGAACACAAATGGATTTAATCAAAATAAGCATGTTTATTTCATTATGATCATTATTCAAAACAAACAAGTTCACAATTGAACCATACATTGACATACAAGAGAATATTACAAATGAAAAAGATTGAAAGACAATATGATTGTTGGCGGGATTGGCTTCATTATTCTGTGGAGATGCTACCTCAGTTCTGAGCATTCTTCATCAATGACTGCACTCACCCTCTTCAGTCTTGACATTAGGGTCTTCTTTGGTGAAAGTCAGAATCTCCTGATCAATAAGTTCTTGTACCCTAGCTTTGAAAACCCAACAATCCTCAGTAGAATGTCTTATATGCCCGACATGGTAGGCGCACGAAGCATTTGGATTGTGATTTGCATGATATGGGAAAGTAACAGAAGGAATCTTCTTTGTCTCAATGAGTCCATGCTGGACAAGGTAAGGTAGCAGCTGAGCATATGTCATAGGGATCTGATCACGTTGATGACGCTTTTTATCAAACTGCACGATCTGCCTTTGCCCTTGATGGTTACACGGTATGGTTTGTTGACTTTTCAGAATTTTAGCCAGAGGCGACTGATGATACTAGGGTGCAACACCATGTGGGAATGAGTAGCATGACATAGGCACCAAAGGTATCTGAGAATGAATCTGAGGAGTAGCCATCTGTTGGAACATTTGAGCAGATTGCACCAAGCCAGGATTGACTATCTAACAATAAGTCTGACCATAATGAACTTCAAATGGGATATAGGGTGTCCCAGTATAGGCTTACTGAGGCATAGCAACAGTAGGAGATGATGCCCTAGGATAGGCCAACAACATTCTAGGACGGTATCCTTGATTCAGATACTGCATAACAAGTTGAACCACCGGTGGATGAACTTGCACACAAATTAGAGGACCCTTGTATTCAAATCTCTTCTCAACAGACGCTTCAGGAATCACAGGTGTAAAGCATAACAACTTATGATTAATGAGGTCTTGAACCTTGGTCTTGAAAGGGTAACAATTCTCTATAGAATGCCCTACATGTCCGACATGATATCCACATATGGCATGAGGGTCATGCTTATGACTCTAGGGAAATATAGCATGCTTGATTTGTTTAGGCATAATTTCCCCAGCGTTAACCAGTATAGGTAGCAGATGTGCATAACTCATAAGAATTGGATCACTGCAAGGACATCTCCCTTCCTGATCTTTGTTTCATTTACTGTTTTGCTTCTGCTTCAGTTTCTGATTGCTTTGAGCAGGTCTTTGATGTGGTAGAGAATACTATTATAGAGGAAGAAATGGAAGCATGCCTGCAGCCGCCTTTTGTTTGTTATCTTTCTTCACACTGCCTTCAACTTGCTAATCAATCACAACCTGATTTGTGCAGTCTGTTGTCATGATGTCCAAGGATAGCCCCAAAACCATCTTAGCTCTATCAATGATCTTACCTTTTTCCATGATTCTTTGATGATCGATGTTGGCGAATCGTTGTCTTTCTGACGTAGGAATGGATAGGGCGAGTTTTCTAGTCAACACGCATGAAATGCAAATGAGTGAATGCATATGTTAGGGATGGAATGCGAATAATTATTCAGCATCCATAGATTCAAAGCATTGGTGGAAAAAATAATTCAGGGTCAAAACTCCGGCATATGTACAACAATGCAAAAATGATATGCAATAGAGTATATTAACAGTATGAAAATAATCTGGATAATCTGTGTATACCGCCCGATGTAGGATCAAAAGTTCGAAGTCTGTCAGAATAAGGTATGCAGGGGCTATGGTTTCCTGCAGAAAAATCTCATATCCCCTTCAAAGGTAGGTTATAGTCTTCAAAGGCAACCTAGAAGGTTCCTAGAGTCAATGACCCATTTATAAATACCATTTCCTTAGACGAATGACTCGTTAGACAATTATGCTCCCAAAAGGATCTACTCTAAGTGTGACGTCTCGTGTCAACCATAATCGCGAAATAACTCTACGGAGGTCAAACACGACTCTAGTCACATTGTTATCTTGCGTATGTACTCAAACTCGGGTATAGAGATTTTCTCTCATGTAATCTATAACCCAACCCAAAAGAGAGTATAACAGATAATATCCATAATAATATCTAAAGCAATAAGAAATACGATAAACAAAGTGAGTGAAATGTAAAGGTAAACACCCACACAAACGGAAAAGCAATCAAAACTAGGCTCGACTCCTTTGAACGACCAGGAAATGCTCCAAGAAGAAGATTCCCCAGCAGAGTCGCCAACTAAAGTTGGGGATGCTCAAGAAGAGACCCCTAACTACAAGCAAACTCCCTAGTAGAGTCTCCAACTGAAGCTAGTGGAAATATACCTGAACGCATTGCACGCCCGAACATACAACAGAGTCGCCATCGAACTTTATTTATTCCCGAAGGAAAGGTAAAACATCGATAAAACCCGAGGGAAAGAGATATGATAGGTAAGGAAGTCGGTTATGGAAGGGGAAGGTATTAGCACCCCTAACATCCATGGGAACCATTTTGATTTTTCTCGCTCGAATAGGGGTTATATCTAAATATTACTCATAAAAGAATGGAAAAATGAAAAGAAATAGATAGAGTGCTCGGTGAGGATTGGGGCCCTCATGCCTACGTATCCTCATAGTGCAATGAGAAATTCAGAGCTCCGTAGTTCAAAGAACTAGTGGTGGGAGATGAAAAGAAGTGTGATTGAAGGTATGGTCTGAACCAAAGGATTGTGTTTTGAACTCCAACAAGGGGGAAAACATGAACCCAAAAGTAAGGTGCCTCTTACCAGTACATGGGCTAGCAAGGCTGCCTCTATAGTGTAATGCATAAAATACAAAGAAATAAGTGTTTGGGGGTATGACCCAAACATGTCTTGGTTCACAAGGTGACGCAAGATGGACCACAAAGAGGTAGTGTATTTGGCTCAGGGATATTGGTATATCACATGGAGTGAATGAAGGTAGAATATGAATGGAATGAAGTGACCAAAGTGGCAGAACTGAATATTTGGTAACAAGTGACTGAGGAAGTATTGTTTGAAACCAAAGGTGAAAGTGTATTGGCATCCACGGGAGAAATGGGATTTGTACCATAGAGGGAAGTGGCGTTAAACGATACGTGGAACATCATGGTTGCCACTATCTGATATTTAGCCATAAAAAAAGGAATTAAATGTCTGGGTATTAGCCAAACAACTCTAGGTAGAAATACGGACTTCCGCTATATCGTCCTAAAAGGGTGTATATAGAATTCCAAAGAAAACTGTATTTCATTGTAAAAGAAATAGTACGTTGTCGCAACCTGAAAAATACAGTGTGCGAAAAAACAACCGGCGAAAGAAAATGACAGAAGAGTCGCCACCGTGCGTTATTTATCCCAAAGGAGGGAAAGGAAACGCTCGAAGTAAACCTGAAAAGAGGAAAGGAAAAGACAAGGTCTCGCAACCAAATCTTGGGTTCGGGAGTCGGTTATGCGAAGGGAAGGTATTAGCACTCCTACGCATCCGTAGTACTCTACGGGATCCACTTTTGTAGTTCTTGTCTAAAGGGTGTGAGTTTATTTTGTGCTGTTTACTAAAAAAAGGGTTAAATGAAAATGACTCGTGCGGGTGTCGCATCCACTGCATACGTATCTCATCTGAATATGAGAATCAGAGTCTTCGTAGCTCGGCTGACCTATGGGTTGGGGGGATGTGTGCTCGCTAAGACATCGCGTCTTATGCCTACGTATCTCATCTGGAATGAGAATCAGAGCAAGCCGTAGTTCGGCTAACTACGGGGTTAAGGATTATGTTTTGGGGGCGGACGATGTTACTACGCAATCTACCGGATGCTCGACCTTTGGAGACTTACTCGCCTGTAGTAGAAGGAGTAAACGTGTGTTTAGGAGAAGAAAAATCAATGAAGGGTTAGGGTTTGGGATGCTCATGCAAAAAGGCAGTCCTTGACGAAGGAACCGCGCTACCTGCGGGGATACGAACACATACAAAACAAACATGTATAAAGTAAATGTGCCAACAAGGCAATCAGAATAAATCTCCCAAATGGTATCCCACAAGCAAAGTGGAATATCCAGCGATCTATCCCTGCAAAAGTCATGTGAGCCTTCACAAAAACTCAACAAAAGGGTTAGTGAAACAAGATAAGGATTAGGAGAAAACATGCTATGACAAACGTAAGTCAGATTAGAGCAAAACAGTATGGTTTTTCATGGATAACAGTATGGTTTCAGAAACCTCAAACCCTGTGGCATACACTTCAGAAATTAAACGATTAAGCATTCAAGGCATTATTTATACATTCATACATAATTATGAACCCGTGGGCAAAAACCTAATGAAATTCATCCATCATACCTCAAACATTCAGAGTATTCAACTTCAAAGCACAAAGGTAATGGGAATAAGGGCAAACCTGATTGGAGAGATCGGTTGAAGTCAAATGGCACGGCTGGATTTGCAAACCAATGTTAGGGTTTGCTTGAGCTGAAAGTGTGTGAGTCAGAATGAACCTTTCAGAGTTGCCTGGAGGTTGCTCTGAACTCTGTTAGCTCTTCTCTCACTATCTTTTTCCCCAGGGTTCTTCACTCACTATTTTTTTCCCAGACAGGGTAATAGGAATAGAATGGCCTTTTGTTTCACTGAAACTCTGAATTTATAACCTGATTTTTGTGGACCTGTGGGCTCAAATGAGAGAGGTCAAAGTCTAAGATTTTTTATTTATTTATTTAATTAATTATTTATTTATTTCGTTTTCCGTTTTTTTTTTCAAAACACGTGGGTTTCGCCTAGCGAGCATGACAGCTCATGAACAAACCTTTGCTCCTTCAAGATTAACGTTTTGACTGACGAATAGACCCCTGTTGGAAGTAACTCAAGTCTTTCCCTTGTGTTTACTGATCATCCAAGCTGAGGCAAGGGGATCTGCTGGGGAAATGATCACCATCTTCTGGACCCTGGCAAGGCTGCTGGAGATGCACAGCGCAAAGAATTCTGTGGGGATGTGACCCGCCACACGGTGTTCTAGCAATGACGAAATACCGAGATTCTGACTGGAGAGAGAACGGCACTGAAAACCTGTTATTGGGGAAAGCGATAGTGGTTCTGGCAACCACGATCTGCGAGAGATGACTCAGCAGGGGAAGCAAAGACCGATACGGTACCGAGGTTCTGCTTCAAGGAAAGAAACCATGGATCTGGCATTGGGATTATCGATCTGGCCTCGAACTCTGAGGAGCAGCCGCTTCTGCTGGGAAGATACAGTCTGGCACTGTCAACTCCGCTGGGGGTATATAGTCTGACAATGTCAACTCTACTGGGGAGTGTATAATCTGAAACCACCGCTTGGGGGGAGGTACAGTGGTGAGAACCTGCTGGGGATTGAAGAATCCAACGCTCTGATCAGCTCTGCAAGGATAAGATACCGAATTCGTTTGTTGGTGGAAAACATTCACGATCATCTACAGGGGATTTTTAAGGAAATGCCCCGAGGGTACCTGTTCTGAATAGACGATCCAAAGCACTTAAAATTTACAACAATTTTAAATTTTTATTAAGCATGTACCTGTAAAGCTCTTATGTGTCATGATGCAATGTTTATCAAAAAATTCGGACGTCATTTTTGCAAACAAAACAGAAAAATGAATAACATGTAAAGTTCTTATTGATTGAACGGCCTCTGAATAGGCATTTACATCAGGAAGTAGTCCCTGGAAAGCGGTAATCTCACAACAGATAAAAAACAAACATTAATCTAATGGCAATGTGAAATGGATTTCTATTGGGTTCCAATTCTGCTATGAATTGCTCGTCTTCAAGATCCTCCAGATGATCAGCTTTCTGAAAGAGTGATTGGACTGTTTCCTATCCTTCAAAAGTTTCCAGTCATTGACACGAGATGAGATTCAGAACTACTCAGAACGCAGTCATTCGCTTAATCCCTAACTTTTTCCTGGATCGCCCTTTTCGGGTTTTCAATCCACCGGGATACCCATTTTTGCCTAAGTTGCCTTTTCAGGTTTTCAACTTACCGGGTGTACAATCTTTTCACTTTTAATCCCTAATTTTTGCCCGAACCTTTTTCATTTTCTTGGTTCGCCGGGATGCCCATTTTTTCCTGGACTACTCTTTTTATTGTCCAGCGGGTCTATTTCATGCGAAGTATTTTTTAACTGCGTCTGAGTTCACCGGGGAAGTGAAGTTTTCACCATCCATCGTTGCAAGCATTAAGGCCCCACCATCAAAAACCTTGGTGACAATATACGGTCCATCATAGTTAGGAGTCCACTTGCCCCTGTGATCTGTCTGAGGAGGAAGGATCCTTTTCAACACCAAATCTCCGACCTGGAAGCATCGAGGACGCACTTTCTGAGCAAAGGCTCTCTTCATCCGACTTTGATACAACTGTGTCGCATTACGCAAAAAACCGGCGGGAAAAAGACATAGAGCCGCTCGAAGTAAACCTGGAAAGGAAATGGTCTTACGACCAGAGATTGCAAGGATCGGGAGTCGGTTATGCTAAGGGAAGGTATTAGCACCCCTACGCATCCGTCGTACTCGACGGGATCCACGCTCAGAAAGAATAGAAGAAAGGTTGCTAAAAAGACTGCTCAAGAACTGCACAAGCTGGAAGGAAACACAGACGAAAGACGGAGAAAGCGGACTCGGCAGGATATCGCATCCTGGGCCTACGTAGTTTGTCAGACACAAACATCATAGTCGACGTAGTTCGGGGACAACGGGAAACATGCTCGCTAGGATGTCGCATCCTATGCATACGTATCTTCTCTAACCAGAGAAAGAATCAGAGCACTCGTAGCTCGGCTAACGCACGCCAAACAAAACACAAACAGGAAGCCAACTGCCAATCGCTGGACCTACGTCAGACTCCAAGCACACAAACACACACAGAAAACCGACTGCCAATCGATGGACTTACGTCAGACTCCGAACAAACAAACCCACACAGGAAACCGACTGCCAATCGCTGGACTTACGTCAGACTCCAAACACACACAAGTGGGTTGAAAAAGAAAAGGGTGCCCGGAAAGATCAGCTCATCTCCTGCCTACGTACCTCATCTGGTATGAGGATCAGGGCAACGTAGTTCCCCTTAACAGGGAAGAAACTTCTATCCTACCCAGAGACTAGGGAGATAACAGACTACTAGGGAGACTACGACTCGAGCCTAGAAGTTGTCATGCATACGATCCATATGTTGAGGTCTCTAATCCTACCCTAACTTGCACAGGAAGCAAGCTAGCCTAAACATCAATCAAGTAAGCAAACACAAGCACAGGAGAGCAAGCACACACACTATATGCAAACAAGTGGCTCAAACAAGGTTGGGCTTTAGTCAAGGGGTCATATCAACCTCGACAAACAAGCCAACTGGAAAGGGTATCTGAGGCTCTTAACCACTGACATTGACTGTCAGGGTGAGCAGATGAAATGGGAGATGAGGGTAAGACCTCATAGCTCTTATCCTTGGCCTGGGAGAGCTTGAATCAATGAAAGTGTGGGAGTCCAGAATGTGGAACTCTACTCCATAATGACTGACACAACAAGATTTTGGGGTATTTATTTAAAGTGCATCAACACATGGTGTGAGCAAGATGAAAGACACAACTGAGTAGCAGGGGATGGATTGCACATCCCTTTTATCTGCCAATGCCTCTTCACTTAGGAGGTCTTTACATGTACAAGGCACAAAGATAAACAAGCACAAGCATGGCCTCTTAAGGAGGGCTTCAGACAGGTGCCTGCCAAAATAACATGACAGGTCTTCCAGACTACATGGAGAATAGGAAGTTACCTAGGTGGTATGCCAACCACAAGCAAAGCAAAGCAACTCAAACAATGAGTTAAAGCGGCTAAAGTACCTGTGTAAACAACCAACCAATCAGCATGGTATTCAGACAAATAGTCAACAGACAACAACAGTCAGACAACTAATATACACAACAAGTCAAGCCAACAAGTGGCAAACAATCAAGTGAATTCCTCTCCAAGGAACCTACAACACAACAAATGTTAGTGAAGCACATCATTTTGCATCTCAATTTATGAAATCAACATCATCCATCAAGACTAGAAGCTTGAACCTGAAATGCACAAGTTAAATGTGAGTTCAAACCCCTAGGTCAAAGCCTAGGGTCAAAAGTGGGGAAAAAAATCCAAAACAGAAGCTAATACTCAACACAAAGCAACTTTAATCAATCATGAACATGTCCTAAAAAGGACAAAGTCAAAAGCATTAAGCATGTTCATTTCATGTGCAAGAGAAGGCAAAGGGCAAATTCAAAGCTCACAAGTGATCATCATGAACGAAAATTCCACATCAAAACAAAGATGACTCAAACAATTCTGGAAATTTTTGTGAGCATACAACATGTCCAATAGAATCAACATACTAAAACTCATAAACAGAGAAGCTCATTTGATATGGAAATGAAAATGCACAAGTTGATCATCCAATTGTGTGACACACATTGTCACACCATGCAATCATGTGTATAAAACAAAAATGGCAAATGAGAAAAATGCACAATCAAGCCTCAAACATCCATCAACATGTTAGGAATAATCATGCAAAATTTCATGGCAATTGGATCAACATCAAGCATTTCACAAGGGAAAGAACAAGGCAATGTCACAAATGTACACATGTTCAATCATCCTAACACAATTCAAAATCCAGCCATGCACAACTTCAAAGATTTACATCATAAAATAGAAGAGATGTCAAGGATCAAGTAGCAAAAAACCAGGAATTATTTGGATGATTATTCAATTAGTTATGATTTTTTAAAGTTGGCTAAAAGAAATTGAATCAAAAATGAACATATGCATGAAATTTGGAGGGAAATGGTTAAAATGTGAATTAATGTGAAAAAACGCTGCTGGCCAGAATCGAATCGTGCATGAATTCAAATGAGGCGCTGGAGTGTATGAAACGCAGGCGTTTCATTTAATGTGTTGGCATGCCAACAAAGCGGTCAAAGGCACATGTGGCGAAGTCAAGAGAATAAGGACCAATGGATCAGCCAAATGGACGCACACGCAAGCAATGAACAGGACAAAACCCTAGCCCAGTCAACATGAACCAGACGGCGGTCAAAGCAGCCGCGCACGGTGGAAAACACCGTCTTCCTCGCGAAGACGGTGATGAACAGTAGCAACATCAAAAAAAAATCCAGAACTTGTCAAACTTTATACCATTCGAACCGTTACAACATGTAGATCACAGATCAACCATTATTTCACACTAATTCATCACCAACAGAGAGAATCGATGGAAAACATTTTGATGTAACAAACTTTATTCACACGTATCTCACTCAATAATGCACCAAATCATGTGAATTTTAGCTCAGATCAGCATGGAAAGCACTACACTATCATGGCAATAGTTTTGAGAATTATGAGATTCGAAAACTGAAGCTCTTGAAGATCAATTTCTGGAAATGTATGATTCAAGGCTTGGCAAGATTCAAATCTACCCCAGAACACTTGTTATGCAGTTTGATGAAGAAATTGAGGCTTGGAACTGCTTGAATCTTGCTTAAATCTGAATTGCCATTGTTATGTTCTTGAGCTCGCACAACACAAATCTTGTCCAATCTTGATGATCCAAGGCTTGATCTGCACTAAATCCACACCAGAGAACAAGAATATGCAATAAAATTGGAAGGTTATGTGATGAAAATTTGAATTATGATTGAGAGAAAAAAATTGGAGGGAAAGAGAATTTCAGATCTAAAAATGGTGAATTGTGAAAATTCTGTTATAATTAACTATTTACATGACATGTTAATCCATTTCCTAATCATGCTTAGGCTTGGCTAATTAAACTTTAATGAGAAAAGAGGTGTTATGCAAAATTTGATTTTTTCACCCCATGCATGCAATCCTACGTGAACAGTAGCAAATGGCCATGCATTTTCACTTAAAACCATGTTATGAACATGTTGGAATGGTTAAAAAGTCCATATGATGCACCAATTTTGAATTCATGATTTTCCCTCCAAAATGGACATGAATATGCATATGATCATATGATGAATTTTCATGCAATGTGATGAATGATTTGGAAAGTTCATTTCATGAGAAGAATTTTGCAAAAAGGAGCACTCAATTTGGAGTTTTGAGTCAAAAGTTGTGGCCTTTGGAAGTTCCATGCACACTTGGCAATGATTTGATCATATCTCCCCAACCATTCATCAGATGCTCATGATCTTGGACTTTTTGGAAATGGGAGAGAAATATCTTCAACTTTCATGTTGGACAAAATTCCATTTGAAGCTTCTTTGATGTTGGAAAGTCAAGTTGAAGTTGGTCCAAAAACATGCCATTTTTGGAAACTTGAAATTACAGGTCACTTTCCATTTTGGGAAACTTTTGATCTGGCTTCAAAATCTTCAAGGTAGATGTTTGACATGTTGAATAAACCTATTTGGGACATGAATGAAGTGTCTCAAACCATTTCTCCACCTCCTAGCCCTCAGTTGACTTTTATGGGCCCCAGATGACCTGAAACTGCATTGTGGACTTTGAGCCTCTAACACTAGGTCAAGTTGCCTCAAAATGAACCTTGGGTTCACATAAGCTCTCTAGAACAACCATAGGGCTTTCATCTCATGAAAATGCTTTGCTCCTTTGCACAGATGAATTCTCCCGATACCAGTCTTGACTGATGGAATGCAATGTACTATGCAATGGTAATGTAATGTTAGTGTAATGTTAACGACCAAAAAATGAAAATGTATGCATGACTGGGGGGTGCAAATTTGAGGTGCTACAGCTGCCCCTATTCAATCAGCTGAGAACCTGAACGGATGAGAGCAACGACTGTCAGACCTTCAAGGTACACATGGATTGAATACCAAAAGAACCGTAAAAATTTGCACTCTGCGGGGAATGAACAAAAACAAACCGTCGACTTGATGTACACTGACATCAAGGAAAGTGAGGCCATTTACCGATGGCGGCTTGAACAGTCGAATTGATGTACACTGACATCAAGGAAAGCGAGGCCATTTACCAATGGCGGCTTGAACAGTCGACTTGATGTACACTGACATCAAGGAAAGCGAGGCCATTTACCGATGGCGGCTTGAACAGTCGACTAGAGAGGCTTGATATACTCGGATATCAAGGAAAGCGGGGCACATTTACCAGATGGCGACTTTCAACTGGAGAGGAACAAGATGTTCACAACTGGAACCAGACCAGACGTCTACCGACGACTCTACTGGGGGATTTGATATGTACCAGAAAAGGGATACATGACCAGACATTGACCAATGACTGGGAAAAGGATATACAACCAGACGTCAACGGACGAATGGGAAAAAACTCGACGTTTACCGACATCGAAGGATGATGTTTACCGACACCAAAGAAAGGACGACCAGACCCTTACCGATGACTGGAAAAAAGATACACAACCAGACGTCAACGAACGAATGGGAAAAACTCGACGTTTACAGACATCGAAAGATGATGTTTACCGACACCAAAGGAAGGACGACCAGACATTTACCAATGACTGGAAAAAAGATATACAACCAGACGTCAACGGACGAATGGGAGAAAAAGAAACTCGACCAGACATCAACGGATGAATGGAACAAAGATATACAACCAGACGTCAACGGACGAATGGGAAAAAACTCGACCAGACATCAACGGACGAATGGGAGAAAGAAACCACGACTAGACTCCAACAGACGAATAGGAAGACTTAACCAGACATCAACGGATGAATGGGAGAAAGAAACCACAACTAGACGCCAACGGACGAATAGGAAAGACTCAACCAGACATCAACGGATGAATGGGAGAGAGAAACCACGACTAAACACCAACGGACGAATAGGAAAGACTCAACCAGACATCAACGGATGAATGGGAGAAAGAAACCATGACTAGACGCCAACGGACGAATAGGAAAGACTCAACCAGACATCAATGAATGAATGGGAGAAAGAAACCATGATTAGACGCCAACAGAAGAATAGGAAGACTCAACCAGATATCAACGGATGAATGGGAGAAAGAAACCACGACTAGACGCCAACGGACGAATAGGAAAGACTCAACCAGACATCAACGGATGAATGGGAGAAAGAAACCACGACTAGACGCCAACGGACGAATAGGAAAACTCAACCAGACATCAACGGATGAATGGGAGAAAGAAACCACGACTAGACGCCAACGGACGAATAGGAAAGACTCAACCAGACATCAACGGATGAATGGGAGAAAGAAACCACGACTAGACGGACGAATAAGAAGACTCAACCAGACATCAACAGATGAATGGGAGAAAGAAACCACGACTAGACGCCAACGGACGAATAGGAAAGACTCAACCAGACATCAACGGATGAATGAGAGAAAGAAACCACGACTAGACGCCAACGGACAAATAGGAAGACTCAACCAGACATCAACGGATGAATGGGAGAAAGAAACCACGACTAGACGCCAACGGACGAATAGGAAAGACTCAACCAGACATCAACGGATGAATGGGAGAAAGAAACCACGACTAGACGCCAACGGACGAATAGGAAGACTCAACCAGACATCAACGGATGAATGGGAGAAAGAAACCACGACTAGACGCCAACGCACGAATAGGAAAGACTCAACCAGACATCAACGGATGAATGGGAGAAAGAAACCACGACTAGACGCCAACGGACGAATAGGAAAGACTCAACCAGACATCAACGGATGAATGGGAGAAAGAGGCTGATGTTACGGACATCGAAAGATGATGTCTACAGACACAAAAAAGGACCCACACAGGGATCAACATGACATCTACCGGTGTCACAAGAAAGATATCTACATATGTCGAGACAAGGCCAATTCACTTGTCGGGGACTACTCTGGGGAGTCAAGCTTTCCTTTCACTAACGAGTGAGGAAATAAACCTCTCTGGGGATTTATCAAACTTGAATGCTGTTTGTCAAGAGCAACTGTAGCAAATGTGCCGTACAAATGTTGAACAATGATTCACCTCTGCTGGGGACCTGATCCAAGCTTGCAAGATGCTAAGGGAGGAAAACTCCTACTGAGCACACGATTCTGATTCGATCTACCAATTCTGTGGGGAGTAGCACTGCTGGGGTGCTTGCTAATCGGACATTCTCAGAGCGGCACAGAAACCAACTCAACTAGGGAGTCAACCGATGGGAAAACACCAACCTCTCTACCCTGTTGGGGAACCCAATTCTGAAATCGACCCAATGTCGCGATGCTAAATTCTTCCGACAAACCCATTCTCGGATGGTAACCACGGCTTAGGGCTAGTTTATGTTTGCAATGCTGATGCATGAGTTTTTTTTCCAGCGCAATGCTCCATAATCATGGAAATGCTACGCACTTAATGATGCAATATGCTATGCTTATCTAAATGATGAATGCATAAAAACATGTCCCCTCCGGGGATAACACTGGGGAGCTCGAGGTGCTGTGGAGCTGGGTATCACTCCAATTTCTTCCCTGCTGGGGAATAGCATTGCTGCAGGGGAAAGGATGATCCTTGCTGGGGATGACCTCCACCGAACCCGATCCACTTGGGGACTCCGCTGGGAGAAACAATTAATGCTCACCTCCACAGGGGATAACTACCAACCCACGGGCAGGATTAACTCTACCTGGGATAATTTTCACCGAACCTGATCCGCTTGGGGACTTCGCTAGGGAAAACCATCAACACAGACTTCCGCTGGGAAGACTACCCACTTCAGACTTGCTGGGGAAAACATTCCCAACTCTGTTGGGGAAAGGCATTCATAACCCTGCTGGGGATTGCAACACTTCAAACCTGGCTGCCAAGAAACAAGCTACCCCAAGACACCTCCGCTAGGGAAATAACAACCTTCAGACTCAGTGGGTACTAACAGTCCTCAGACTTGCTGGGGAAGATGCAACCTTCAGGCTCAATGGTGAGGGAACACTGATCTCGAATCCGCTGGGGAGATAACAACCTCGAACCCGCTGGGGGGATACGGCCTATTTGACATGGAACGCCCATCGATTCGTCTAACCCTGGCATTTCCCATCCAACCACAGTGTCAACTTTCCACTTTTGGGAGCTCCCAGCCTCATTTGGTCTCTTCTGATTCATCACCTAGTATTCTCGTCTTTTCCTTACTTCGAGACAATTGATCTCCTCAGATTCGGGCTAACTCCCTAATCTTCAGACTTTGAAGAGTCTTCTTGATTACCCTCTAGGATCGTCGTCGCAATTCTTTCACCGTCTTTTCACCGTTCTTCTATCCCTTACCCCTGATTGGACTCTGCAGGGATCTTTTGTCAAAAGGTTACCCATCACAAACTGCAAGTGAATGAAGATATCTAACAGCACCTGCACAAGAGATCGTTAGATAAAAGCGTGCCCCAGGCGTGCCAACATTTCAACATCTAGGTCACTCAAACTTCCGAATAAGATTTCCAGATTTCAATCTTATAAGCATGCATCAGAAGGGACCTCTATGTTTCAAAATGCAAATATTCTTATAATAAATAAACGGATGTTTTTGCAATCAAAGCGGTAATGAAAACAAAACAAAATTATTTGACTGAACATGCATTTTATTGACTGAACAGAAGGTGGCTCGGAACCAAGCAACACAGGAAGCAATCCCTGAAAAGAGGTGATTGCGCATAAAAAGGAAAAGTCTATCCTAATGGCAATGTGAAACCGTGTTCTCATCGAGTTCCAACTCGGTTACACCCCATATGTCCTCAAGACTTTCCGCACTTTCTGTCTTCTGAACAAGACGCTTCCGATCGATCTCTGTCGGTGATTATCCATGGCGTCTTAACCAAAGTACAACGATCATGCTGGACGCAGTTGTTCGCTTCTATCCCTCTTTTGCCTGGACCGCCCTTTCGGGTTTTCAGTCCACCAGGATACCCTTTTTTTGCCCAAGCCGCCCTTGTGGGGTTTTCGACTTGCCGGGTGTACAATTTTTCTTTTTTCCTTCTTATCCCTAATTTTTGCCCGAACCTTTTCTCTTTTCTTGGTTCGCCGGGATGCCCATTTTTGCCTGGACTCTTTTATTCTTTTCGTCCAGCGGGTCTCTTTTACGAAGTATTTTTTAACTATGTCTGCATTCATAGGGGATGGAAAATCTTCGTCATTCGTGATCATCAACAACAAGGCTCTGCCAGATAAAACCTTCTTGACCACGAATGGACTTGCATAATCGTGTGTCCACTTGCCCCTACGATTGTTGAGGAGGAAGGATCCTTTTCAACACCACGTCTCCCACCTGATACGCACGAAGTTGCACTTTTCAGCCACAAGCACGTTTCATTCACTGGGTACAACTGCCCATGACAAATAACTGCCAGCCTTTTTTTTCTCAATCGGGCTCCCTTCTTACCGAGTCCTTATCCATTCAGCCTCTTTCAATCTCACGTCCCTCAAGACTCTCCACAATGGGATCTAGACCTCATCAGGTAACACCACTTCTATCCCATACACGAGCGAGGAAGGCGTTGCCCCAGTAGACGTATGCACCGAAGGTCGATACCCAAGATACAGGCTTCGTATTCAGCCACCATCGTTGGTGCATTCAACTGTTATCCGGTCAACAAAAGGAATGTGGGATCCCTTTGGCGTAACCAAAGCAACACCAACTCTGCTTCTATTCTCGTCGACAGCCCCATCAGACATCAGAATCCGTTCGGATTCAGGGTCAGGCCCCCTCCTCCGGGATTGGTTCCTCACAATCTTTCGATTTGAGAACCTCGATGTCCTCATCAGGGAACTCAAACTTCATCGGTTGATACTCCTCAATGAGTTGCTGGACGAGGTAATCAGACAACACACTCCCCTTGATTGCCTTCTGAGAGGTGTACTGTATATCACAAATCGGTCAACATTCTTTTGCCCTCTCACAACCCGTCTGGTCAATGCTGGCTTCTCATGTTGGCTTCTCAAATACATACCTGATCGGATCCATCGTGGAAATCCACAAAGTGGTACGAACCAGAATATACTGTCTCAGTCGGCGAACAGCCTATGCCAAAGTACAGCAAGTTTTCTCGAGCAGTGAATGTATTGTTTCACAGTCGGTAAACTCTTTGCTAAGGTAAATTGCATGCTCTTTTCGACCAGACTCGTCATGCTGCCCCAGTACACACCTCATAGATCCCTCGAGGGCCGTCAAATACAGAATTAATGGTCGTCCCTCCACAGGTCCGATTCCTGCAAATATTCTTTTATTTTTTCACATGCCACTTGGCAATCATCATTCGACCTGACCGTTTGATCTTTTTTCAACAGCTTGAATGGGTTCACACGTGGCCGTTAGATGAGATGTGAACCATGAAATGTAGTTCAATCTGCTTAAAAGACCACGAACCTCTTTTTCTATTTTCGGTTTAGGCATTCGTTGTATTGCTTTTTTGTTTTTTTTGTTTTTTTTGTTTTTGTTTTAGCAGGATCGACCTCGATTCCTCTTATCCGCTCACAATAAGCCTCAGCATTTTACCGGACAACACTCCACAAGTGCACTGATTCGGATTCAACCTCAGTTTGAATTATCTTTACTGGTCCAACAACTTGACCAGGTCTACCAGATGCCCCTCTCCTGCTTGGGACTTTGCTATCATGTCATCAACATACCATTCGATTTCATGATGAATCATATCATGAAACAAAGTCACCATAAACCTTTGATACATGGCACCGACATTCTTGAGACTGAATGGCATCACCTTATAACAAGAAGGTGCCCTCTGGTGTGATGAACATTGTTTTCTCCATATCATCTGTCGACAGTTCAATTTGATTTTGGCCAGAAAAGCCATCCATGAAGGAAAACACCGAGAACTGAGCAGTATTATCAACCAATACATCAATGTGAAGTACCGGGAATTCATCTTTTGGACTAGCTCTGTTCACATCTCGGTAGTCCACACACGTTCTCACCTTCTCATCCTTTTTCGGCACCGACTTTTGTTTCACTGGAGGACGGTCTTCTCTTAATGGCAGCTTGTGTACCGCGATATCAGTATCCGACCCTGACATATCTTGGTACTACCAGGCGAAGGTATCAACATATTCTTTCAACGGGGCTACCATTCTTCTCTTGACCTTTGCCTCTGAAGCGGCCCCAACCTTCACTTCCTTTATAACTCGGTGTCAGGGTTAGCAACCTTGACCTGTTCCTCACGCGGTTGAATCACCTTCTCCTCTTGTTTCAACAAACCTGGCTAATTCCAGCAGATCACAATCTTCTTCGCCTTCTTCTTCGGCATGATAGATCGGATTGTCGAAGTCATACAGAGGTGTAACCGAATTGTTATCAATGAGATCAGGAGGATAGTCTCTTTTGAGGTCGGAACAAGACGAGTCAAAAGGAAAGAAAATGAAAACAAGCATTGCCATTTTTATTATTTTTTAAACTGCAAAAATAAATGAAAAACAGGGAACACCGCTTTTAATCACAAAAACATCTATTTATTAATGATGCAAAATGTTGCAAAATGAAACACATGAGGAGGCCCTTACAATGGACAAATACGTTTCGGGCAAAACGTATGGCCTTCATGCAAACAGAATTGAAAAACAGAAATACTACTCTTCATGATGAGTGACGGTGATGATCTTTGAGGCCTTCCAGTTCCCTGGTACGCACGATTTTATCCACGACTCAAGCTTGCGGTCACGGTCAATCTCTTCACCCACTGTATAGGCGTGACCTGGATCCAGCATTCCTGCACTGACGAATGTGAACGGTTGACGACGTCCTCTGTTCTGTACAGACGAGTCTTGGCCTGGCTGATAGCCAACCCCGAACATATCTGCTTTCACCACAATGTCTATGATCTTTCCCCAGCCTAGGGCTTCTCCGTTCTTCACCACTTCCATGGCCTATTTGTAAGAAGAAATGGACAACTTCTTCTCTTTCTCAGCAACAATGGCATTCTCCACCTTGACGATTTCAACTGCCTGACTTGGTGTTTCAAATTTTTCACCGTCCATTTCTACTTCCATCACCCTCTGAATCGTTTCCCTCACCATTGCACACTCATTTGTAGCGACAGCCGCATAACAATTATAACCGCCAGGGAAAGCTCCACTCTTCATCAGATGCCTCTGGACTGTAGCCATAGGAGTTTTTAACTGATCCCCATTCGTTTCCTCCATTTTTCTCTTGTCCTTTGACATCACGCTCACCCCCACAGGACCATGCATCGGTACGGGGTTAGCATTAACATTCAGTGTCGGTGCCAAACTGATGGCCTTAGAATCCACCATATCTTGGACGGCATGCTTAAAAGCTCTACAACCCTCAATGTTGTGTCCGGGTGCCCCAGAATGGAACTCGCACCTGGCGTTCTCATCGTAGTTTGCAGGCCTCCGATGCAGTTCTACAGGAACCAATATCCTCGGCCGAACTAACCCAAGATCCCTCAACCTCTTGAACAGAAGGGTATAAGTCACAGGTGGCTTATCCAACTGACGATCCGTCGTCCCCTTCTTCACTTGGCTCTTAGCTTTCTGTGCTTTCTGCTGAGGTGGCGGTTGTTGCTGTTGTGCATGTGGATTACCAACAGGAGTGATTACAGTGGCAGCATAAGGGTGGTAACGATCTTTACCGTGTCCCTTTTTGGCATGCACACCACTTGATTCAACCTCCTTCTCGGGCTGACCATTGCCAGAGGGCTTCTTTACTCCAGACGATGGAGCCTTTCTCTGAACTATCTCCTTTATCATCCAGTTTTCAATTCTCTCCAACCTCTCAGCAACTGCTTTCTGCCCCAAGGCGAACCCTTACACGACTTTGAACAACTCTTTCATCATCTCTTTCAATTCGAGAATGTCGGTGTTGGGTGGATCCATTAGCTTGGATTTGTTGAGTCTGGCAGGATATCTGAATGGAAGAGCTATGCGCACCGGTTAGATACTGACACCTACAAAACAGAAAACAGGTTAATATGACTCACACATGCAATGTCTATCCGTACTAGAAATATTCTGTCCTTTGATTCTGGCTTCATCGAGACGAATAATAATTTGACAATAACATTCGAACATCAGGATGTCTCTCAACCAGAATCTCAATCAATGATATACTCCCCATATGGATAGACACGGGTTAGATGCAGATGAGTGCAAAATGTGAATGATGCAGATGCATGAATGCAAGCCACTGTGCCATCCTCCAAGCCATCTGAACACCCATCAAGTCTCTGAACCGGTCACAGTCATCTGAGGGCCCATGTAACCACAAATCCAACTTGGGGAGTTCCGAAATAAACGGAACCGGGGGATATATCACCATCGTCACAAGAAGTCCACTGGATGGATGACAACAAGGTCCTCTGAACCGGTACATTCAAATTCAACCCGGGGATCCGAAATAAACGGAACTCGTTGATAGATATCACGGACAGAACTCCGGCGTGTCAGAGATAAATATCCATAAGTCCATTTGAACCATAGTCACCATCTGTACCTGCAAATGATTCAATCCCTCCCCACTCACGGGTGTCATCTTGGCTAGGGTAAGGTCAAGAGAAACGCAGGATAAATAATCCTTTCAAGAATATCATCATGTACACACCAGATGTATGCAACGATAATACCTCATCAGAATCTGAACTGCTCGTGATATCGTGTTCCGCTAAGTGGCGCTATACCACCCGCTTCCCATGAATCACTCTATTCCTAGGTGTCCTAAAGTTCACTCATAGCCTGGGTATTGGGCCTTTTACCTCTTGTGATTCCCACCCCACAGAGAAACAGAGACACACCCAGCACAATGATAACTGATGCATGCAAACATATATGCACATATATACACTCACATCATAATCATAAATGCAATAAATAAAGCAGTAAAAGCAACCAACACTATCCTTAAGAATGCTAGGATTGACTCGCTTAGGGAAGATGGACCAGCAAGAGGTCAACTTCTCAAAGAGTCCCCAACAGAGTCGCCAGTTGTCGCATTACGCGAAAAACCGGCGGGAAAAAGACACAGAGCCGCCACCGTGCGTTACTTATCCCAAAGGAGGGAAAGGAAACGCTCGAAGTAAACCTGGAAAGGAAATGGTCTTACGACCAGAGATTGCAAGGATCGGGAGTCGGTTATGCGAAGGGAAGGTATTAGCACCCCTACGCATCCGTCGTACTCGACGGGATCCACGCTCAGAAAGAATAGAAGAAAGGTTGCAAAAAAGACTGCTCAAGAACTGCACAAGCTGGAAGGAAACACAGACGAAAGACGGAGAAAGCGGACTCGGCAGGATATCACATCCTGGGCCTACGTAGTTTGTCAGACACAAACATCAGAGTCGACGTAGTTCGGGGACAACGGGAAACGTGCTCGCTAGGATGTCGCATCCTATGCATACGTATCTTCTCTAACCAGAGAAAGAATCAGAGCACTCGTAGCTCGGCTAACGCACGCCAAATAAAACACAAACAGGAAACCAACTGCCAATCGCTGGACCTACATCAGACTCCAAGCACACAAACACACACAGGAAACCGACTGCCAATCGATGGACTTACGTCAGACTCTGAACAAACAAACCCACACAGGAAACCGACTGCCAATCGCTGGACTTACGTCAGACTCCAAACACACACAAGAGGGTTGAAAAAGAAAAGGGTGCCCGGAGAGATCAGCTCATCTCCTGCCTACGTACCTCATCTGGTATGAGGATCAGGGCGACGTAGTTCCCCTTAACAGGGAAGAAACTTCTATCCTACCCAGAGACTATGGAGATAACAGACTACTAGGGAGACTACGACTCGAGCCAAGAAGTTGTCATGCATACGATCCCTATGTTGAGGTCTCTAATCCTAACCTAACTTTCACAGGAAGCAAGCTAGCCTAAACATCAATCAAGTAAGCAAACACAAGCACAAGAGAGCAAGCACACACACTATATGCAAACAAGTGGCTCAAACAAGGCTGGGCTTTAGTCAAGGGGTCATATCAACCTCGACAAACAAGCCAACTGGAAAGGGTATTTGAGGCTCTTAACCACTGACATTGACTGTCAGGGTGAGTAGATGAAATGGGAGATGAGGGTAAGACCTCATAGCTCTTATCCTTGGCCTGGGAGAGCTTCAATCAATGAAAGTGTGGGAGTCCAGAATGTGGAACTCTACTCCACAATTACTGACACAACAAGATTTTGGGGTATTTATTCAAAGTGCATCAACACATGGTGTGAGCAAGATGAAAGACACAACTGAGTAGCAGGGGATGGATTGCACATCCCTTTTATCTGCCAATGCCTCTTCACTTAGGAGGTCTTTACATGTACAAGGCACAAAGATAAACAAGCACAAGCATGGCCTCTTAAGGAGGGCTTCAGACAAGTGCCTGCCAAAATAACATGATAGGTCTTCCAGACTACATGGAGAATAGGAAGTTACCTAGGTGGTATGCCAACCACAAGCAAAGAAAAGTAACTCAAACAATGAGTTAAAGCGGCTAAAGTACCTGTGTAAACAACCAACCAATCAGCATGGTATTCAGACAAATAGTCAACAGACAACAACAGTCAGATAACTAATATACACAACAAGTCAAGCCAACAAGTGGCAAACAATCAAGTGAATTCCTCTCCAAGGAACCTACAACACAACAAATGTTAGTGAAGCACATCATTTTGCATCTCAATTTATGAAATCAACATCATCCATCAAGACTAGAAGCTTGAACCTGAAATGCACAACTCAAATGTGAGTTCAAACCCCTAGGTCAAAGCCTAGGGTCAAAAGTGGGGAAAAAATCCAAAACAGAAGCTAATACTCAACACAAATCAACTTTATTCAATCATGAACATGTCCTAAAAAGGACAAAGTCAAAAGCATTAAGCATGTTCATTTCATGTGCAAGAGAAGGCAAAGGGCAAATTCAAAGCTCACAAGTGATCATCATGAACGAAAATTCCACATCAAAACAAAGATGACTCAAACAATTCTGGAAATTTTTTTGAGCATACAACATGTCCAATAGAATCAACATACCAAAAATCATAAATAGAGAAGCTCATTTGATATGGAAATGAAAATGCACAAGTTGATAATCCAATTGTGTGACACACATTGTCACACCATGCAATCATGTGTATAAAACAGAAATGGCAAATGAGAAAAATGCACAATCAAGCCTCAAACATCCATCAACATGTTAGGAACAATCATGCAAAATTTCATGGCAATTGGATCAACATCAAGCATTTCACAAGGGAAAGAACAAGGTAATGTCACAAATGTACACATGTTCAATCATCCTAACACAATTCAAAATCCAGCCATGCACAACTTCAAAAATTTACATCATAAAATAAAAGACATGTCAAGGATCATGTAGCAAAAAACCAGGAATTATTTGGATGATTATTCAATTAGTTATGATTTTTTAAAGTTGGCTAAAAGAAATTGAATCAAAAATGAACATATGCATGAAATTTGGAGGGAAATGGTTAAAATGTGAATTAATGTGAAAAAACGCTGCTGGCCAGAATCGAACTGTGCATGAATTCAAATGAGGCGCTGGAGTGTATGAAACGCATGTGTTTCATTTAATGTGTTGGCATGCCAACAAAGCGGTCAAAGGCACATGTGGCGAAGTCAAGAGAATAAGGACCAATGGATCAGCCAAATGGACGCACACGCAAGCAATGAACAGGACAAAACCCTAGCCCAGTCAACATGAACCAGACGGCGGTCAAAGCAGCCGCGCACGGTGGAAACACCGTCTTCCTCGCGAAGACGGTGATGAACAGTAGCAACATCAAAAAAAAATCCAGAACTTGTCAAACTTTATACCATTCGAACCGTTACAACATGTAGATCACATATCAACCATTATTTCACACTAATTCATCACCAACAGAGAGAATCGATGGAAAACATTTTGATGTGACAAACTTTTTTCACACGTATCTCACTCAATAATGCACCAAATCATGTGAATTTTAGCTCAGATTAATCAGCATGGAAAGCACTACACTATCATGTGAATTATGAGATTCGAAAACTGAACCTCTTGAAGATCAATTTCTGGAAATGTACGATTCAAGGCTTGGCAAGCTTCAAATCTACCCCAGAACACTTGTTATGCAGTTTGATGAAGAAATTGAGGCTTGGAACTGCTTGAATCTTGCTTAAATTTGAATTGCCATTGTTATGTTCTTGAGCTCGCACCACACAAATCTTGTCCAATCTTGATGATCCAAGGCTTGATCTGCACTAAATCCACACCAGAGAACAAGAATATGCAATAAAATTGGAAGGTTATGTGATGAAAATTTGAATTATGATTGAGAGAAAAAAATTGGAGGGAAAGAGAATTTGAGATCTAAAAATGGTGAATTGTGAAAATTCTGTTTTAATTAACTATTTACATGACATGTTAATCCATTTCCTAATCATGCTTAGGCTTGGCTAATTAAACTTTAATGAGAAAAGATGTGTTATGCAAAATTTGATTTTTTTCACCCCATGCATGCAATCCTACGTGAACAGTAGCAAATGGCCATGCATTTTCACTTAAAACCATGTTATGAACATGTTGGAATGGTTAAAAAGTCCATATGATGCACCAATTTTGAATTCATGATTTTCCCTCCAAAATGGACATGAATATGCATATGATCATATGATGAATTTTCATGCAATGTGATGAATGATTTGGAAAGTTCATGTCATGAGAAGAATTTTGCAAAAAGGAGCACTCAATTTGGAGTTATGAGTCAAAAGTTGTGGCCTTTGGAAGTTCCATGCACACTTGGCAATGATTTGATCATATCTCCCCAACCATTCATCAGATGCTCATGATCTTGGACCTTTGGGAAATGGGAGAGAAATATCTTCAACTTTCATGTTGGACAAAATTCCATTTGAAGCTTATTTGATGTTGGAAAGTCAAGTTGAAGTTGGTCCAAAAACATGCCATTTTTGGAAACTTGAAATTACAGGTCACTTTCCATTTTGGGAAACTTTTGATCTGGCTTCAAAATCTTCAAGGTAGATGTTTGACATGTTGAATAAACCTCTTTGGGACATGAATGAAGTGTCTCAAACCATTTCTCCACCTCCTAGCCCTCAGTTGACTTTTATGGGCCCCAGATGACCTGAAACTGCATTGTGGACTTTGAGCCTCTAACACTAGGTCAAGTTGCCTCAAAATGAACCTTGGGTTCACATAAGCTCTCTAGAACAACCATAGGGCTTTCATCTCATGAAAATGCTTTGCTCCTTTGCACAAATGAATTCTCCTGATACCAGTCTTGACTGATGGAATGCAATCTACTATGCAATGTTAATGTAATGTTAGTGTAATGTTAACGACCAAAAAATGAAAATGTATGCATGACTGGGGGGGTGCAAATTTGAGGTGCTACAAACTGCCCATGACAAATGGCTGCCATTCGCTTCTCTTCGATAAGACTCAACTCATTAAACCTTGTTGGAATCCATTCAGCTTCGTCTAACTTGACATCCAACAGGACTCTTAGAGAAGGAATCTCCACTTCAACAGGTAGGACTGCTTCCATACTATACACAAGGGAGTAAGGGGTTGCCCCGGTCGATGTACGTACTGAAGTAAGGTACCCATGCAAGGCGAAGGGTAGCATCTCATGCCAATCTCTGTACGTAACGACCATCTTTTGCACAATCTTCTTTATGTTCTTATTTGCTGCTTCAACAGCACCGTTCATCTTAGGGCGGTAAGGGGAGGAATTGTGATGCTGAATGTTGAAGCTCTGACACAACTCCTTCATCATTTTGTTGTTGAGATTAGAACCATTATCAGTAATGATTCTTTCGGGAATCCCATAGCGACAAGTGATTTCTTTCTTGATGAATCGGGCACCCACATGTCTGGTGACCTTCGCAAATGACGTTGCTTCGACCCACTTGGTGAAATAGTCGATGGCAACAAGGATGAAGTGATGCCCATTGGAAGCGGTCGGCTCAATCTTTCCAATCATATCGATGCCCCACATAGCGAAAGGCCACGGCGAAGACATCACATTCAAAGGATTCGGCGGCACATGCACCTTATCAGCATAAATCTGGCATTTATGGCACTTCCGAGCATATTTGAAACAATCAGATTCCATGGTCATCCAGTAATAACCTGCTCTCAACAATTTCTTAGCCATTGCATGTCCGCCGGCATGAGTACCGAAGGAGCCTTCATGAACTTCCTGCATTAACATGTCTGCTTCGTGTCTGTCCACGCATCTAAGCAAAACCATGTCGAAGTTCCTCTTATACAGAACATCGTCTTTGTTCAAGAAGAAACTGCCTGCCAATCTTCTCAGAGTCTTTCTATCACTGTTGGATACCCCTGCAGGGTACTCTTGATTCTTCAGAAAGCACTTGATGTCGTGATACCAGGGCTTGTCATCAACTACCAGTTCAGCAGCAAACACATACGCGGCCCTATCAAGGCGCATCACGTCGATCTTGGGAGCATGGTTCCAACGGATCACCGTGATCATGAAGGATAGAGTAGCAAGAGCATCTGCCATCTGGTTCTCATCACGAGGTATATGGTACAACTTTACTGTTGTGAAGAAAGTCAACAGTCTTCTCGTGTAATCTCTGTAGGGGACCAGAGTAGGCTGGAGAGTGTTCCAATCACCATTCACTTGATTGATTACCAGAGCCGAATCTCTGAAGATGTCCAAAGTCTTGATTCTCAAATCAATGGCTTGCTCAATACCCAAGATACAGGCTTCATACTCAGCTTCATTATTGGTGCACTCGAAAGTCAGACGAGCGGTGAAAGGCATGTGGGCACCTTTCGGAGTTGTAATGACAGCACCAATTCCACTTCCTCTGGCGTTGACGGCCCCATCAAACATTAAAGTCCACTTTTCTTCTGGATCAGGTCCCTCTTCAACAACTGGCTCTTCACAGTCTTTCATCTTGAGGAACATGATGTCTTCATCTGGAAAATCAAACTTCATCGGCTCATAATCTTCAACCGGCTGTTGAGCAAGATAGTCTGACAGAATACTCCCCTTGATGGCTTTCAGGGAAGTATACTGGATGTCGTACTCTGTCAGTACCATTTGCCAATGAGCAACTCTTCCGGTGAAAGCTGGCTTCTCAAATATATACTTGACTGGATCCATTTTGGAGATCAGTAAGGTTGTGTGAGACAGCATGTAGTGTCTCAATCGCTTCGCAGCCCATGCAAGTGCACAACATGTTTTTTCAAGCATTGAGTATCTCGACTCGCAATCTGTGAATTTCTTACTCAGGTAGTAGATGGCATGCTCTTTCCTACCTGTCTCGTTGTGTTGACCGAGAACACAACCCATGGAATTGTCCAGTACTGTCAAATACATAATCAGCGGTCTCCCCGAGACCGGAGGCACAAGGATAGGAGGATTCTGCAAATACTCTTTTATCTTCTCGAACGCCCTTTGACAATCATCATTCCACCTGATAGCCTGACCTTTTCTCAACAATTTGAATATTGGCTCACACGTGGCTGTTAGGTGAGAGATGAACCTTGCAATGTAGTTCAACCTCCCTAAGAAACCACAGACTTGTTTCTCTGTTCTTGGCTCAGGCATTTCCTGCATCGCTTTTACTTTGGCCGGATCCACCTCAATCCCTTTTTCGCTAACAACAAAACCCAATAGTTTTCCAGATCTCACCCCAAAAGTACACTTGTTCGGATTAAGCCTCAGCTTGAATTTCCTCAAACGCTCAAACAGTTTCTGCAAATTCACCAAATGTTCTTCTTCTGTCTGAGATTTGGCAATCATATCATCAACATAAACCTCGATTTCATGATGAATCATATCATGGAACAGAGTCACCATCGCTCGCTGATATGTTGCTCTAGCATTTTTCAGACCAAACGACATCACCTTGTAGCAGAAGGTGCCCCATGGGGTTATGAATGTTGTCTTCTCCATGTCTTCTGGTGCCATCTTAATTTGATTATAGCCAGAAAAGCCATCTATGAAGGAGAATACCGAGAACTGAGCTGTGTTATCCACCAAAACGTCAATGTGAGGTAAGGGGAAATCATCTTTAGGATTAGCCCTGTTCAGATCCCGGTAGTCAACACACATCCGTACCTTTCCATCCTTCTTAGGTACCGGAACGATATTTGCAACCCATGGCGGATAATTTGTGACTGCTAGAAACCCTGCATCCAACTGTTTTTGCACTTCTTCCTTTATCTTGACAGCCATCTCTGGTCTTGTTCTTCTGAGCTTATGCTTGACCGGAGGACAACCTTCTTTGAGCGGCAAGCGATGTACCACGATGTCTGTGTCAAGCCCTGGCATGTCCTGATAAGACCAAGCGAAGATGTCAACATACTCTTGCAGCAATTCAATCAACCCCTTCTTCACATTGTCTTCCAAAGCAGCCCCTATCTTGATTTGTCTCTTGGCGTCCTCGGTGCCGAGATTAATCACTTCAACAAGCTCTTGATGCGGTTGAATGATCCTTTCCTCTTGTTTTAATAACCTGGTAAGTTCCTCAGGGAGTTCACAGTCTTCATCACCCTCTTCTTCAGCTTGAAAGATTGGATTTTCAAAGTTGAAGCGAGCCATAGCAGAACCATTATCAATAGGATCCGGTGATGTGCATCTGCATGAGTGATGGTATGTGCTTATGAGTGTGAAAGAAAAAAAAGTGGAAACTAAACAAAACATTGCCATTTTTTTTTGAAAAACTGCAAAAATAGAAAGACACGGAACGAAATATTTGAATGCAAAAAGACGTCCTTTATTTATGATAAAAAATGCAAGTGTCACATAGATGAGCCCTACAATGAGTCATTACGCCCTGGCGGAACGTAAGACTTGGATATGCATGAATAAACAAAGAAAATTAGTCCTCCAGACAAGTGGCTTGGACAATCTCCTCAGAAGACCAATTGTTGAGAACTTCACCCGGGATCCTCGGACGTACCCAGTTATCGATGTCGCAATCACTATCCCCATCTTCATTGTTGACCGCAGAGACTAATTTGACTTCTCCTTCAACCATGTTAACATTGGCTCCACCATGCTGGGGCATGGGATTGTTGACGACATTAAGAGTTGGTGCAAACTTAACGGCCTTTGAATCAATGAGGTCCTGAACTACGTGCTTAAAAGCTTTGCAGTTCTCAATATTGTGGCCAGGTGCCCCAGAGTGGAAGCTACACCAAGCGTTGGCGTCATAACCCACCAGAAGCCTACCAACGGGAGGAGCCAGAGTGCGCAACTACATAAGTTGTAGTTGTTGAAGACTAGAAAGCAACTGAGCGTACGACATTGGAAGAGTGTCGAAACGCCGGTCCATCATCCTTGGCCTTGGTTGATAGGCGGGTCTGTTACCCGGTTGTTGTGGTTGGTACTGAGCTGGTTGACGTTGTGGTTGTTGTTGTTGTAGTGGTGCTGCAGCTGGAATGGTCACAGCCGCAACATACGGTTGCTGATGATAGTTCTGAAAGTTATTCCTCCGGTTATCCCTGTTCTGATAAGAGGATATGGCACTTGCATCCCCTTCTCTCCTCTTCTGTCCCTGAATGAACGGCTTCTTCACCCCTGATGAGGATCCATCTCCACTCTGGGTCTTGTATGTCCTTAGGTAATTCTCCACCCTCTCTCCGGTAGAGACTACATCAGCAAAATTGGAGGCATTGCAACCCACCAGGCGCTCCAAATAAGGTTCTGGCAGAGTGTTCATGAACATGTTAGCCATTTCCTTCTCCAACATAGGAGGTTGAACACGGGAAGCTGTTTCTCTCCAGCGTTGAGCGTATTCTCTGAAGCACTCATTACTTTTAAGAGACAGATTTTGAAGTTGAGTTCTGTCCAGAGCCATGTCTATATTATACTGATACTGCTTCACGAAAGCCTCAGCCAAATCCCTCCAACAACGGATGTGGGCTCTGTCCAGCCTCATATACCATTCCAGGGATGCCCCAGCTAGGCTGTCCTGGAAGAAGTACATAAGCAACTTTTCGTCATCGGAGTATGCAACCATTTTACGGAAATAGGCTTGCACATGGGTCTTCGGGAAAGAGTTGCCATTGTATTTGTCAAATATCGGGACCTTGAATTTCGGTGGCACTCTCACACCTGGGACCAGCCCCAAGTCAGCAACATCTACTCCTAGAGGATTCTGTCCTTCCACTGCCTTTAACCTCTCTTTCAATCTTCTAAACATGGGGTGCACACCATGACCCATACCAAAGTCTTCCTGCAGCAGGGGGAACTGATCGTCCTGATCATCATGAACGGGCTGTTGACCGGAGGTGACATGTAGGATTGGGATAGGCCCCGGTCCATTGGGTCCATTAGCCTCTCAAGCTGGAGGATCATTCACCGTCTCTGGTTGAGTAGGGGGATTCCTCTGTATCATCTGCCTGAGCTCTTGTTGTCCCTGAGCCACCCCTTGAACCACATCCATGAATTGATTCATGCGGATTTTCATCTCGGCGAACTCTGCCTGTAGGCTTTCCATTACTCTCTGTTGGTTTCTGCGGGTACCGTACCGGTGAATGCCTGGGTCAGCTATCCTGCTGATTGAACACCAAACAAATTGAGAACACTGTGGCGGTACCTGTTATGCAAGACATGCTAATGAATATGTAAATTCAATGACATGTTTATCAATTCCAAAGGTATTCTACCCCCTTGATTCCAGTCTCTCAATAGATAAACGATGTAAAAAAAAAGACTAAGCCGTTGATGAGAACCAAGAAAATTCCGACTAGAATCAAGTAGAAGATATAAACCCCACAGAAATGGATAAACATGTGTGAATGATTATGAATGCAAAAATGATGTGATGCAAAATGATGTGAATGCAGTGCAGTGGCATGGGAATCAGGATCGCTGTATCTGCTTGAACATCTGTCAGGTTGCACTATCTAGAGAGAAATTAAGAGCACACCAAACAAAGGTCATGGGATGGATCATGTTATCCTTAATATCAACCACCCATTTTGGTGGATTATGGTTTACACCTTATCAACACCCAAGTTTCATTGATATTAAGGATACCTGATCGGATCAACCATGAATCAAGGGTTTGTTGCAAGTCACGAGCATGGAGTTTAGGTTAAGAACCACCCAAAAGGAGTGTACTAAGGTTTAAACCTGCCAAACATGTTCTACAAAAGGTTCCCATAGTCATAATCCCATCTTTCGGATATTATCGGAGGAACGACTACTCGTATTCAAAAAATATTCTCAAGAGAGACTCTTATGAGTGTAGTATCGCGTAAAAATCGTATCAAATCTTACACTTGAACGACTTTCGCACTACGTCCTACGAATAGGCCAAGATGGGTTTGGTAAACTAAGGTCCTCGGCTTCTAAGGTCTATATTGGAAAAAGTAATGTCTAACCACAACTTACTTGTGTGACATTATTGATCTCAACATGACCTCCACCAAGTGAATGGGCTTGCAAGTCAACTTGCTAAGAAATAACTCCACACAAGTCGACAAGACTATGCCATTCTCCTATCCTAAGTGCACTCGAGTTCGGGTATAGAACTCATCTCACAAAGATCACCAAGAAGCCATAGCCAGCCAACAGATACAGCAATGATATGTACACAATGCAATAAGGTAAAGCAGGTAAATAAATAACTGTACAAAAGCATGAACACCCAATAAACAAACAAACTACAAAATCTAAGAGGGACTCACTTAGGGAAACTGTTGTCCCCAGCAGAGTCGCCAGCTGTCGCAACCTGAAAAATACAGTGTGCGAAAAAACAACCGGCGAAAGAAAATGACAGAAGAGTCGCCATCGTGCGTTATTTATCCCAAAGGAGGGAAAGGAAACGCTCGAAGTAAACCTGAAAAGAGGAAAGGAAAAGACAAGGTCTCGCAACCAAATCTTGGGTTCGGGAGTCGGTTATGCGAAAGGAAGGTATTAGCACCCCTACACATCCGTAGTACTCTACAGGATCCACTTTTGTAGTTCTTGTCTAAAGGGTGTGAGTTTATCTTGTGCTGTTTACTAAAAAACGGGTTAAATGAAAATGACTCGCACGGGTGTCGCATCCACTGAATACGTATCTCATCTGAATATGAGAATCAGAGTCTTCGTAGCTCGGCTCACCTATGGGTTGGGGGGATGTGTGCTCACTAAGACATCGCGTCTTATGCCTACGTATCTCATATGGAATGAGAATCAGAGCAAGCCGTAGTTCGGCTAACTACGGGGTTAAGGATTATGTTTTGGGGGCGGATGACGTTACTACGCAATCTACCGGATGCTCGACCTTTGGAGACTTACTCGCCTGTAGTAGAAGGAGTAAACGTGTGTTTAGGAGAAGAAAAATCAATGAAGGGTTAGGGTTTGGGATGCTCATGCAAAAAGGCAGTCCTTGACGAAGGAACCGCGCTACCTGCGGGGATACGAACACATACAAAACAAACATGTATAAAGTAAATGTGCCAACAAGGCAATCAGAATAAATCTCCCAAATGGTATCCGACAAGCAAAGTGGAATATCCAGTGAGCTATCCCTGCAAAAGTCATGTGAGCCTTCACAAAAACTCAACAAAAAGGTTAGTGAAACAAGATAAGGATTAGGAGAAAACATGCTATGACAAACGTAAGTCAGATTATTGCAAAACAGCATGGTTTTTCATGGATAACAGTATGGTTTAAGAAACCTCAAACCCTGTGGCATACACTTCAGAAATTAAACGATTAAGCATTCAAGGAATTATTTATACATTCATACATAATTATGAACCCGTGGGCAAAAACCTAATGAAATTCATCCATCATACCTCAATCATTCAGAGTATTCAACTTCAAAGCACAAAGGTAATGGGAATAAGGGCAAACCTGATTGGAGAGATCGGTTGAAGTCAAATGGCACGGCTGGATTTGCAAACCAATGTTAGGGTTTGCTTGAGCTGAAAGTGTGTGAGTCAGAATGAACCTTTCAGAGTTGCCTGGAGGTTGCTCTGAACTCTGTTAGCTCTTCTCTCACTATCTTTTTCCCCAGGGTTCTTCTCTCACTATCTTTTTCCCAGACAGGGTAATAGGAATAGAATGGCCTTTTGTTTCACTGAAACTCTGAATTTATAACCTGATTTTTATGGACCTGTGGGCTCAAATGAGAGAGGTCCAAGTCCAAGATTTTTTATTTATTTATTTATTTATTTATTTATTTATTTTCATTTTCCATTTTTTTTCAAAACACATGGGCTTCGCCTAGCGAGCATGACAGCTCATGAACAAACCTTTGCTCCTTCAAGATTAACGTTTTGACTGACGAATAGACCCCTGTTGGAAGTAACTCAAGTCTTTCCCTTGTGTTGACTGATCATCTAAATAGAGCCCACAAAGTGTCCTGGATGATGTTCAAGCTTCTTGGATCCAATTCCGATTGCCATGATGAAATGCAAATGCTAAATGACCTAAAAATGAATGCATGCATGAGGTGTAAAGCGTATGCTTCCAGGAAAAATGAAGGGTAAATTTTGGGGTATTACATACGTCACGAGAAAAAGAGAGAGATAAGTGATGAAAAGTGTAACTTGTACCAACAAAATGGTATCAAGGGAACCCACAAATGGAAGAAACTTGGAATCGAAGAGTAAACAGGCATTTATGAGTACGTGGGCTAGAATCGCTACCGCTATAGGGTAAAGCCAAAAACAAAGACTGAATTAAGTGTCTGGGTGCCAACCAAACAACTCTTGATTCACAAGGTGGACTGCCGCTATATCATCCTAAAAGGGTATAGGCAGGGCCCAAAAGAAAGTATTGTTGTGCACACGGAACAGTATATTATTGGATGGGGAACAAATAGTTTGAGATCAAAGAAGAAAAATATCTTTGATCGAAGAAGAGATAAACTCTGAATCGAAGAGCAAGGTTGTGTTTAAACCCAAAAAGACTAAATTAAATGTTTGGGGGTATGACCCAAACAACTCTCGATTAATGAGGTGGATTGCCGCTAAATCGTTCTAAAAGGATGTACAAGGAGTCCAAGGAGAAGTATAGTTGATCTAAAAAACATGGTCTTTGATTGATGAATGAAGAATGAATTCAATATATAGGGTAGCCCGCGAAGAATCTGGATTCTCCTGCCTATGTATCCTTATAGTGCAATAAGGAAATCCGAGTTTTCGTAGTTCAGCCTACTAGGGATGAGAGCAAGATGATTGATGAGGCAAAAGAATATGGTTGAATGATTGAATGAAAGATTGGAATAGACTTGATAGTTATTCGATAAGAATCACATCAAAGTCTATGAGTAAAGGTGGATACGATAAGCAACTTGCGAAATGTCCCACACTCAAAGATATCCAGAACGAGTGTAGGAAAGCTCTAGTCTCATTCCTTCTTTACTACTTAAGGCTCGTAGCATGTAATTCTCATCTTAACTTTCAAGTTGGTGAAGGAGAATCTTTTTTGTTGTTTCTTGCAATGATGGAGAGAGAGAGAGAGAGAGAGAGAGAGAGAGAGAGAGAGAGAGAGAGAGAGAGAGAGAGAGAGAGAGACTTGATAGTTGATTGACATGGATCACACTAAAGTCTATAAATAAGGGTGAGTGCTTTGAATAATTAGGTCCTACGCCCCATACGCAAAGTCACTCTAGACAAGGATGGGAGAAACTCCATCTCATCATTCCTTAATGCTTAAGGCTCATGGCGTGTGATACTTCTCATAACTGACAAGTTGTTGGAGAAGAATCTTCATTATTGATCTTTGCGTTGATGTTGTTTTGCATGAAGAAGACTTGGTAGTGTATTTGATTCATATTGCACTAAAGTCTATGAATAAGGGTGGACGCTTTGAATAGCTAGGGCCTACTCATCGTACGCAAAGTCGCTCTAGACAAGGATAGGAGAAACATTGTCTCATCATTCCTTATTACTTAAGGCTTGTATCGTACAATTTGAATCGTATTTACCAAGTGTTAACCTTTGATATCTTGTATAACCCGCTGCTTGATGGGACTGAGAATGCCTTGGTTGAAGATCTGACATGAGGCTTCGAGCTCCACAGCTTAGAGAAAGAAGTCTTATTAAGTGACCAAGGGTCTTTTGGTCACTCAAATTAGACTGTTGGGTTATATAAATTGAAACGATTTAATCAATCAAAATTACTTTTGATCAATTTGAATCATGGATTTGAAACAATTGGAAATTATGGTTAATTCTAATCTAAGGGTTAGAAATTGTCAAACTAGCCTAAGGGAGCATGTTATAGTTAGTAAAAAATATTGATTAAAAATCTACGTTAAAAATTCCTAAGGGTACATGCAATTATGCAGTTAAGATACCAAAATAACCCCTAAGGGGTAAAATGGTCAATTCACAAATATATCCAATTATGAACACAAACTTAATTCCAATTAAAGTTTAATTAGAAACTACAAATGGATCAATCCCTAAATTCTAAAATTAACCTAGTGTTCAAGAATTAACTAAATTCTAAAATTAACTAAACTCTAATTATTTTCTAATTCCTAATCTAACTAAACTATATTAAAATCTAACTAGAAAACTATACAAAATTCCAATTAATTCCTAAATTCTAATTAAAATCTAAATCCTAATTAAACCTACTTAAAATGCTAAGAAAATAATTACCAAAAATATCAACACAAAATAAAATGGAATTAAAGGTAATTAAAATGTTGGACTAAGGGGGGTCCAGGCCCTGCATATAGAGTCCAGAATTTAGCAATAGGGGCTTTGGGCCCAACAGAATAAGACCAAATATATATAAGTGTGGTTGGATTCAGCAAGTATGTTGCTAAAAAAAACAGGGGTGTGGAAAGCAAACTATAGGGCTTAATGGTTAAGCCCAACAGAATTTGCAAAGGGAAGTTCAAAAATTCAGCAAACTTATTTTGTCTTCTCTACACATCAACTTCCAATTTTCATGTCAAAGACGAACCACCACCAGAGCTCCGACACCACCGCACCGAAGGCGGCGGAGATGGCCGGAATCAAGAAAAAGCATCACTTTCCTATTCCTCTCAACCTCTTTTATCCTAATCTCTCATCTATTCTAACTAGAAGTTAATATATTCTGGAAATTGAGTCATTAAAGTCAAGAACCCTAAGCACAAAATCTGAAATTAAATGGAGATAGAGAAGAATCAAACCACCAAACCTTGGGGTTTTTTATTCTCCACTACATAAGCTACATTATGGTATCAAAAATTCAGCAAAGAAGCAAAGATGAAAATTCACCGACCTGCAAGATGGAGGATTGTCTTGGAACTTGTTGAAACTTGAAGGTGATGAAAATGAAGAAGATGAAGTGAAAACCAGAGCTAAGCTACTTGGACTCTTTAATCTTCTACTTCTACTATGAACTCCTCCTCTTCAAGAATCAACTCTGAAAAATTCTGAATTGAATTGTTGTTGTTGATGTTGATTATATGAATGTAGGGATGATTGTTAAAGGAAAGAGGTTTAGCTCAATTGATAATAAGCTTCAATGTGAAGCTTGCTCCAATGGTGGTTTGAGCTTTTGTGTAGGGAGAGGAATTGTAGAAGATGAAGTGAAAGGAGAAAATTTGAATTTGAAATGAGTAATTTGAGAGAATTTTGATTTAGTCATTATCCTTGATTTGATGAGAGGGATGAGTTTATATAGTTATAGGTTTGGATCAAATGGAGGTTCGGAGTTAGTTTTGATGTGGCTTGGAATTGGTTAAATGAGGATTGAAGTTAGTTGAATTGGTTTGGAATTAGTTTGAAGAGGTTTGGAGTTAGTTGAAGTGGTTTGGAGTTAGCTTGGGACTGTAGCGGTAAACTCATGACCATAAAGCTATGGATAAACTTAACGTCAATAAAACCAGAGTCGCCACCACGCTTTTATTGTTTCCAAAGGAAAAGAGAAAAGTACGAACAAAACCCAAAGATAAGAAGTTTTCAAATCAAAACTAATAAAATGCCAGAGATTACAGGTAAGGGGGTTGGTTACACAGAGGGAAGGTGTTAGCATCCAAAGTATCCTAGGTACTCCTAGGGAGCCCTTTTTTATGTGTGCATGTGTTTTAGTATGAAATGATGTTTGCAATGAATAGAGTGAGGGGATGAGAAAAAAAGTCATTAATTATATTTTTGTGTTTGACAAGACCTTCAGACTTATGCCCACGTACCAACATAAAAATGAGGAATTAAAACCTCGTAGTTCATGGTATCAATTTCAAAATGAGTGAATTGCTTTTAATAAAAAATTTAAATTTAAAAAAGGCACAAAAGGCCTAAAAGAGTTTGAATGAGTGTTAGTTTTTTTTTGTTTTTTGAAAACTTAAGTCAATATGGTTAGATTCATTTACAAGTTTGATTTAAGAAAAGGGTTTAAAAATGCAATGGCATAAGGCCAAGGTTTCTAATTTGCACTGAAGTCTAAATTTGAAATCACAAGCAAAGAAGATTTTGAAAAGAGGGAGAGATTTGAAAGTTAAGAGTTGAAAAGATCTGACCAATAGGATGCAATCCAATAGACAAGAATGCCATATAGAAATCCACTTTTCCTTTGGACTTTAAAATCGAGCAATATTCATAGTCTTCTTTATAATCTTCCCCATGTATAAGATGACATACTCCTTGAATGGCTCAGAATAAGGCATTAGACACAAGTTCAAAGTAACATTTACATCAAGACCATGTAGCAGATGAACTCCAAAGGATCTTAATACTTGCGTCAGATGAAAGCTCACATCATAATGACTTGGTTTCAGAAATGTTGGTATTGTCCAAGTCCTTTTGCATAGGGAATGTTGCCTAATTCTAAGTCCAAAGCTCAGATCAAATCCAACAGTCCACACAAACAATTTTTAGGGGTATAATAACAAACACAAACAAGATACACAAACAAGTATATACAATCACAATATATGGCTCAAATGCGCAAAGTGAAAATGGTATAACCATAAACAAGTTAAATGAGATGTATAATAACAAATGATAAATGGCTTGAATTTAAAGTGCATAAAGTAAATGACTTGAAATTAAAAAGTTAGTCAGATGTTAGTTGGTTAGAAGTTAGTGGAGTTTTTCTTTTCAATTGTTTAAGTCATTCTTTGGAGAACACTCAACCCTATATTCACAAGCATGGATCCTTGAACCAATACATCTTCCAAAGGAAGGAAAAAAGGCCAATTATCCATACAATACCATGAAAAGGGGGAGACTTACAATCTCATTTACTAGAATGCTATGCCTTTTGTATCAAAATTTAGTGTTATGTGAAGCAATCCTAATTGGACTTATTTAGAAGTCACAACTATCTGAGGTCGGGCAATAAAAAATTTGGTGTTAATGTATGTTAGATATATCGTATAATGAACCACACTCCTAAAACATACCACACACAAAAAGAAAATGATCCAAGGGTGGACCTAATCTCATCCATACTTGTATTGGTTCATGAACCAATTAGCCTTAGGATATTGAGATGTCATTGGCCAAGGAGAGGAATGGGATAGAAAGGGATTAAAGATGAAGGGGATGGGAGATGAGACAAACACAAATTGGTCATGGGAGGAATTTTATCAAATTAAAATCATTCATTCATTTTGGGAGATGAAATGTACATTTCATCAATCTCCTAAATCCAATTATTTTAATCCAACAAAAGTCAAATCAACCTTGACCAAGGCCCAAACACGTAGCCAAACTTCACAAGTCAATAAAAATGGCTCAACACAATTTATTCACAATTAAACAAATTAAAAATCAATTTAAAATGCATTAAATTAAATTATGTTTTATCAAAAACCTAAAACCTCTTCAAAACACCAAAAAAATGGCCAAGAGATTTATCATAGGTCAAATGACCTTGGAGAAAAAATTTCACTATTTTTTGAAAGTCATAAGTATTTTTAAACAATTAAAAATATGCACAAAAACAATTAAATCATGAAAAATATCAATATTGATCCAAAAAATAATTTTATTCAGAAAATGAAAGAGGAAAATATTTGAAATTTTTTAGTGAGAGTCCCATATTTTTTGGATCAATAATGAAATTAATATGAATTAATGAAAATAAAGCAACTAAAATGAAAATTCAAAAAATCAAAAATACCGTGACCATCTGATCTCCCTCACTAATTGAGGTGGCAGATCAGATGGTCCAAAGCGCGCGTTCTATGTGTTCCTTAGTCAAACGAGATGCACGCGTGGTAATCAGAACCAACACACAGGATTAAAACAATTTGAATGCATCCTATGGTTGAGATGCTTCCAACACATCGCCGGAGCCAGAGCTCCGGTCTTCTTCTCCGGTGGACCTCACCGGACTGGTCCACCTTCAACCATCACCAAAATGAAAAAGCAAGACATGGATTTAAAGAAAAGAATGCCTTGATATATTTTATCAGTTGTTGAAGAAACTTGTTGAAGAAGTCACACAAGATACCCAGATGAATTAGGGTTTCCCAGGCAAACCAACTCTAAACTTTTGATGATTTCTTGATCAAAATAACATGTGAAGATCATGGGGACCCATATATGATACTTAGAGCCAATGTGAACCATTTATTGATTAAGCTTCTTGCATTGAGGGTCTCATACCCTAGATATGAGCTTGCTAGAACATAGGTGAGCATACATACTACCTACAAAACCAACAAACTATACATTGACATATTTTTGGTATTTTGGTTAGTAAATAATGAAAAAGGAAGTATGATACAATCAAATGTGCTTGGTGATCTCTCCTAATGCAAACCCAATGAATGAGGGGTAAGGAGAATACTAAGGTGTGATCCCAATGCTAATGCATATGATGAGAATAGCATGAGCGATCTTAGGGTCAAAATTGGGGTCTTACAACTGCCCCTATTTAAGGATGTTCTAGCTGAGGAGATTAAGGTTAGAATCTGTCAAGTCATTACTGCAAATCAAGTCAGGAAGTGGCCTCTTAAAGGTAAGTTGGTTGCCAGTAAACTCAGTGTGAAGTATGCTATGCTACACAAAATTGGAGCTGCCAACTGGGTGCCCACAAATCACAAATCTACTTTGGGTGTGATGCTTGGAAAGTTCATATTTGTTGTTGGAACCAAAGCAAAGTTTGACTATGGAACCTACATCTTTGATCAAACCATGAAACATGCCGGGAGCTTCAGTGTGAAGGGGCCTATAGCCTTTCCTTCCCTCATATGTGGCATTGTGGTGAATCAATTTCCAAACATATTGACAAAGAATGATTTTTTGAAAAGAAGAGAGAGTCCTTTGGCCTTCAATTATAAACTATTCCTAGGTAAGCATGTCCCTGACATTGCCATGACAACAGGAGAGACATCAAGTGGTGGCAATCAACCAGATAAAGCTGTTGTCATTGCCATACTCAGAGAGACTTGCAAAGAGCTAGCGGCAAGGAAGCTCACTTTGGAAAAGTTGATTATAAGATTGGAGATGTCTGATGGTGGTGTGCTTGGTAAATCTGCTGATGCTACAGAAGGAGCTGCAAGGCAAAGTGCAGAGGGTGAAGAGGAGGCCAGTTCTGATGATGGCACTGATGATGAGGCTGACTCTAAGTCAGATGATTAAATCATTTCCTGTAATTCTGTCATTTGTGTGTAATTCTATTTATTTTGGTCTGTAATTTATGGTGTTGCTTTGGCAACATTTTTGACAAAAAGGGGGAGTAACATCTGTGATGCCCCAGGACAACAGATTATGTTATTAAACAGATATTGAAGATCCTCTAATCCAGAGGTTGTGCTGCAGCTGATGTTCCACTTCTATGTGTGATGAGTGTGAGTGTGTTATCTGTATGTGTGTTGTTGTTAGAAGTTTTTATTTAACTTCTGTATGTGTGCTGCTGTTAGAAGTTTTTATTTAACTTCTGTATGTGTGCTGCTATTAGAAGTTTTTATTTAACTTCTATGTGTGTTGAGTGTGTTGCTGCTCTGAGTGTATTAGCTAGGTAAATTTCTCTGCTAGATGTGTGTTTTCCGTTGCTGTGAACTCTGTTATGATGCCAAGTTGTTTTAGCCAAAAATTTGCCAAAGGGGGAGTTTGTATATGTTTGATTGGCTGCATTTTATGTTAAAACACTAGCTGGACTCTAATGTCTTGACTGATGTCATAACATGCTTTGGAGATGTTTGATTGGCTGCATTTTGTGTTAGAACATCTAACTGTACTCTGATGTCTTGATTGATGTCATGACATACTTGAGTAGTATGCTGCAGGTTTAGCTAATACAGGATTGACTGAATGTCAAACTAGATGTAATGATATTCATCCCTGACAGCAGATACTGAGGTGTAGAACAGTTGGTTGTCTGCTATAACTCAGTATTTAATTTCAGTCTGTTTATCAAGGGAATAACAGACCTGGCATAAGGCCTACTGTCTGAATGTCAAACTGGATGTTATGACATTCATCATTGTCAGCATATACTGAATAATAGGCAGGTTGGTTTTCTGCTACAGTTCAGTATGTATCTCAGTCTGTTCTTCAGGAGGATAACAGACCTGGCATAAGGCACATTCTGTAAATGTCAAATTGGATGTTTTGACATTTATTACTGTAAGCTGATACTGAAGTATAGACTGGTTGGTCTTTTACAGTACAACATTTTGTACAGTCTGTTTTCAGAAAAATAACAGACTTAGCATATGGTCTATGTTCTGGACGTCAAACTGAATGTTGTGACATTCATTCCTGACAACATATGCTAAATTGTAGGATGGTTAGTTTTTCTGTTTCAGTATTTTTCTCAGGCTATTTTTCAGGAATCCAACAGCTGAGCTAAAATCCAGGAAACTAACAACTGAGCTACAATTAATGAACCTAACAAATAGCCTATTTGTTAGTACCCTAATATGTGGAAATTAGGTTAACTTGCTTGACCTTAATTTTAGGAAATACAAGTACAAGGCCCAAGTGCTGCAATATAAAATGATGGCAATCCTTCATTCAGAACTCAGGGATTTTAGGCTTGAAGATTTTATTGTTCCATCATACTTCACTGCTGTATTTTTGTGTGTCTTGTATTAGGTGTATCTTGTGAGCCAAGCAATTATCACCTAGATGATTGCATTGGACTAGGGTGTTCATTGAGTTGTAAGTGTTGTGTCACTCTAAGCTTTTAAGCGTGAGTGTTGTGTATCTTGATAAAAGCTGTTAAGCACAATCAAGAGTTGTTTGAAGTGTGACTTCACTATTATCTTTAAACTTAATTAAAGGTTGTAATCACTGAGGTGATTGAGGGGGAGTGAGTAGGAACTCTGATCTTAGTGTAAGAATGAAATTGCATTGGGTAGGTATTAAGTGATAGGATTAAACAGTTGGTTTAAGGTCTGAATTAATACTACTAATAGTGGATTTCCTCCCTGGCTTGGTAGCCCCCAGACGTAGGTGTGTGTGACACCGAACTGGGTAAACAATTCCTTGTGTTGTTTACTGCACTTTATTTTTAAGTTCTGCATAATTCTTGTCTGCACAGAATTGGTTGTCATAGCATCCCGTGTGACATCGAAAGTCTGTTAACTAGAATTTCAATATCATTTATTACCGGTTTTTGGGTAAGGAGATAATATAATTTGATAGAGAGAACATTCGTTACCGGTTAGGGTAAACATATCAAGGATGACTCGCTGAGGAACACAAGAGGTGTATTTATTACCGGTTACTGGGTAAGAATAATCTGCTGGGAAAAGCCAAAATAGGGTTTACAACTACCGGTTACTGGGAAAAAAACCAAAGAAAGAGAATATTCGTTACTTGTTAAGGTGAGCATATCAAGGATAGACTCAAAAGGAAGAATATACGTCTTTAGTTAAGATGAACATATCAAGGATAGACTGTCGTGGAAAAGCAGGAATTACATCTATCAACTATTGGATAGAATATCGAATAGAGGATATTCGTCATCGGTTAGGATGAACATATCAAGGATAGACTCTGAAGGGAGAAATAGGAATTACATCTATCAGTTACTAGATAGAATACCGAAAGAGAGAATATCTGCCGTTGGTTAAAGCAAACATATCAAGGATAGAATCCGCAAGGAGAAGCAGGATTTACAACTACCGGTTACTGGGTTGAATACCGTAAGGAGGAGGAAACCCGTCATCGGTTAGGATGAACATATCAAGGATTAACCCTCTAGGAATGAAACAGGGATTACAACTACCTTTTTACTAGGTACAATGCCAAAGAGAGAGAATATCCGTCATCGGTTAGGATGAACATATCAAGGATAAACTTAAAGAAGGGGAAGATAATATCCGTCATCGGTTAGGATGATCATATCAAGGATAGACTTCTTGGGGAAACGTGAAAACGAATCCGCTGGGGGGAAAGGTTACTCTTGTCGGGTATTGGGCAAAGGTAAAATACTCGCAAGTCGAGAAGAATATTACCGGTTACTAGGTAATAGACTCTCAAGGGGACCAAAAGCATCTATCTAGGAATTACCTAGAAAGAAACGGTCAATCAAAGACTCACCCCAATGAGGAGACAACTCAGGGGGAGTGGCTCCATCCAGATAATCAACTACGAAGGAAACTTAGATAATAATCATCCACGAGGAAATAACTCAGTGGAATGAGAAAGGTTAAAAATCTTTCTGCTTAGGGGGCTGACACTCTATAATTGAAATAGGACAGACATACCAAATATGTGTGGGGAAAAGGAAACCACCATAGCATAGGATCGGAGAAATAATGAATCATAAAGTGCAAATAATAGTACAATAATGAAATCTATGAATGTATATGTATATGTATATATGATGATTATGCTGACAAAATGATCACAAAGGATACAATTGTCACTGGTTTGAATCATCAATACAACGCTCGGCCAATATCAACAGGAGGGAACCAACTAGAGAGGGAGAATGTGAATCTACATTCTCAAAGGCTTAACCTTGGCCGGGGAAGAGGGAAGATCTGCTGAGAAGCTGGACTACCAACTCTGCGGCGAATTTTAGGTCAACACCATATCAAATGGGAGACAACCTTGCAGAGGATCCAACATGCTGCTCTAGAATTAGGGAACACCAAACAATGCTTCGCATTTTAGGGCTTACTAGTTTTCAGACCGCTGTTGATATTCCTCGATTGCTTTTAAAGTATCAGCTTTTGTTATTTAAGAAAATAAGATTTTGATTTTTTAAATTCAATTTCAAAATGATCATCATAAAAATTAAATTCTATTTAGCTGAAATAAACAAGAATAGAAATAATTGGATAAAAAGCTCAACTTTATTTAATAGAATGTTAGTCTGTAAATGACAAGACTCCATAGATCTTTACAAAAGTTGAAAAATGGTAATTTACATGGAAAAGGGATACATTGAATACAATGATCACGAATCCTTCTACCGACTTTAATATCCATTGTGCTCTTGGCTTTGGTTGAAGATGAGTCAGAACCAAATGTTGTGCTCAAGAAAGTTTTCAAGACTGAAGATCAGCAGGATGCAGTTACTTGCCATGATCCCTAATTTTTGCATAAATTGCCCCAAGTTGGGGTACTCAATTTATCGGGATAGATATTTCTGTTTTAAGTCTCTAACTTTTGCCTGGATCGCCCTTTCGGGATTTCAATCCATCGAGACGCTCATTTTTGCCTAAGCCACCCTTTCGGGTTTTCAAATTAGCGAGTTGTTCTTTCCTTTTTAGACGAAGTATTTCTTGACTGCATCGGCGTTCACAGGACGAGTGAGCTCTTCACCATCCATAGTTGTAAGAATCAAAGCACCGCTTGAAAAGGCTCTCTTAACAACATACGGGCCTTCATAATTAGGAGTCCATTTGCCCCTAGAATCTGGTTTGAAAGATAGAATCTTCTTGAGCACAAGACCACCTTCTCTAAACACACGAGGCCTGACCTTCTTATAAAATTCTTTCTTCATTCTTTACTGATATAACTGACCATGACACATGGCAATTAACCTCTTCTCTTCAATCAAATTCAGCTGATCATACCTGGTCTAACACCATTTAGCCTCTGTCAACTTGGCTTCCATCAGCACACACAATGATGGGATCTCAACCTCCACTGGGAGCACAACTTCCATACTATAAATAAGTGAGAAAGGGGTTGCCCCTGTTGAAGTGCGGAAGGATGTACGATACCCGTGCAAAAAAAATGGGAGCATCTCATGCGAATCCTTGTACATCACAACCATCTTCTGGATGATATTCTTAATGTTCTTGTTTGCAGCTTCAACATCCCCATTCATCTTAGGTCTGTAGGGAGAAGAATTATGGTGTTCAATCTTGAAGTCTTTACAAAGAGCTTCAACAATGTTATTATTCAAGTTCGATCCATTATCAGTAATGATCTTACTTAGCACACCATACCGGTATATAATCTGATTCTTGATAAACCTTACAACAACTTGCTTGGTTACATTCGCACACGATGTCTCTTCAACCCATTTTGTGAAGTAGTCAATAGTTACTAGAATGAAACGATTTTCGTTCAAAGCTCTGGGCTCAATCATGCCAATCATATCAATTCCCCACATGGAGAAGAGCCATGGGGAGGAAATAACATTCAACAGTGTCGGAGGAACATGAATTTTACCTGCATATATTTGACACTTGTGGCATTTCTTCACAAACTTGCAATAGTTAGATTCCATTATCAACCAATAGTAACCTGCTCTCAACATCTTATTAGCTATAGCATGTCCATTGGAATGAGTACCAAAGGAACCTTCATGGACTACAGTCATCAATAAGTCTGCTTCGTGTCTATCCACGCATCTGAGAAGAACCATATCGAAGTTTATCTTATAAAGCACATCTCCATTCGGGTAGAAGTTTCCGGCTAATCTCCTCAAAGTCTTCTTATCTTTCAAAGATGCCTCGGGCGGTTAAATCTGACTTTGGAGGAAACACTTGATATCATGATACCATGGCTTTTCATCTTTGATCTCTTCAATAGCAAACACATGAGCTGGCCTATCAAGACGCATCACTGTCGAATTAGGAACTTCATTCCAAAACTGAACCACAATCATTGAAGCCAATGTTGCAAGAGCATCCGCCATCCAGTTTTCATCTCGAGGGATATGATGAAACTCAACCGTTGTAAAGAAAGTTGAAATCCTCCTCACATAATCTCTATATGGTATCAAACCAGGTTGATTCGTCTCCCATTCACATTTGATTTGATTCACAACCAAAGCTGAATCTCCATAGACGTCTAAATACTTGATTCTGAGATCAATGTCTCTTCAAGCCCCATAATGCAAGCTTCATACTATAATATCCCAATTTTGACCCTAAGATCCCTCATGCAATCTCATTATATGCATTAGCATTGGGATCATACATTGGCATCCTCCTTACCCCTCTTTCATTGGGTTTGTTTTAGGAGAGATCACCAAGCACCATATGATTTTATCATACTTGTATATTATCATTTTACTAACCAAAATACCAAAAATATGTCTTGGCATTTTCCTAACTCTTTTGTACGTAAGGCATGATCACCATTGATCTATCAAGTTCACATCTAGGGTTTAAGACCCTCATTGCCAAGAGCTCAACTAAGGAATGATCCACAAAGGTTCTAGGCATCATATATGAGTCCCCATGATCTCTACGTGTTATTTCGATCAAGCATTCTTCAAGAGTTTGGAGTTGATTTGTCTTGGAAACCCTATTTCATCTAGGTATCTTGAGTAACTTCTTCAACAAGCTTCTTCACCAATTGATCAAATTTCTCAAGGGATACTTCCAAATTCATTATCTTATGTATATATGATCTACCATGAGCCTTAAAAGTCAAGAGAGTTGCAAGTTAGCAAGTTGGTTGATGGTGGTTGGCCAGATGAATTCATCTAATCAAAATTGGGTCCCCCTAGACCATATCTCCTACAATTTTCATCATATGAAAATTATTCCAAGAGAAAAGTTACTCTAAATGACATTCCAAACAACTTTTATGTTGCGGTATAGAGCTAATTTTGCTTGGAAAGGCATTTTTTATGTTGAAACATTATAGGTCATTTTGTCTAAACCCTAATTTGATAATCAAATTCCCAAGGTCATACCTTGATCAATTTTTATTAGATGAAAGATTTAAAGGTTTCACAATCAAATTAAATATGTCTACTTAAACTTTTATGTTTTGAGTGAGAGCTAAATCAACTTTTATGAGCATGTGATATGAGGATACATTATAGGTCATTTTGAACCAATACCATTGAACAAGTGATTTTCCTCAACTTCAAAAATGCATAACCCACTCATCCTTAATCCAAATGATGTCAAATTGGTGACCATTTTTAAGGTTTTTGAAATAGCTACAACTTTTATGAAGACATTTTTCAGTTGGAGTTCACATAAGAAGTTAAGCAAGGTGGAATAATTGAATATGTGGCTTGACACTTAGAAAATATTTTGACATGTTGAAATTTCCAAACTTCCACCTCAAAATTCACCATGATACAAGTTCCAAATGGAAAAGTGTTAAACATAAGATTTGTTCCTCTTGATCTAAGCTTTCCAAAGAGTCCTAATTCATTCATTTTGGACAAAGTTTGATAGGTCTGCACATGGCTTAAACAGGCTTGTATCAGTTGGCAAGATCAATACTTCCAATGTTCAAACAAATTTGCCTTGCCATCCAAGCTTCATGCAGACCTCATTTCAGTTGATTGTGGACCTAAATGGATTGCTTCATAGGCCTGCACACGCTCATGCAAGCATGTGCATTGCATTACCAAATTTGGAGAATTTTTTAAGTGTGCAAATAAAACTTCTCATTGCTATAAATAGAGGCCCAATGCCTTAGTTCAAAGGACCTTGTGCGCCAGCATTGCGCCCAATCTTCCAAACCCTCTCAATTCAAAGGAAAACCTGAGAAATTTCAATTGAAATTTGAGTTTTAATCTCACTGTTTCGAGATTCAAAAACTCAAGGATCCAAAGCTTTGCATTACTCTTAAGCCACTTCCACAAGCTCCATAAGCAAGATCAAGCACAAATTGAAGCAAGAGAGATCCATTTCTGCACAACATTGAAGGTAATTTTCCAGTTTTTTCTTCTCTTAGATTCTCTCTTAATATTCATCAATTATCTTGGATCCTTGGTTGTCTGAACTCCTACCAATGTAGGCAAGAAGATTGAGTTTCTTTGAGGTCAAATCGAAGCAACTCAATTGACACGCCTCAAAATTCAACTCCACGTATCTCTTTATATATTTGGAGTTAGTTAAAATTGAGGTGATATACGCCATTTTATCTTTAAGATCATGTCCTTTTTTTTCATTTATGATGTGGTGATGATTGAACCAGTCCGGCCAGGGTCATCGGAGAACATGACTGGCCTTTAGCTCCGGCGATGAGCTGGAAGTGTTCAGAACCATTGATCTGTTTTAAAATGTTTTAATCAGGAGCGTACATTGTGATTACCAGGCGTGTGGACATTTGACTCAAGCGTACCATGGAATGCGCCGGTAACCACCACTTGATCTGCCACCTCAATTAATGTACGGTCAAGATTAGAACGCAGAGATTAGAACGCAGGGAATGTTGGCCAAGTCCATTAACAAGAACCCTAAGCTTAGGCAACATTCCTTTGCTAATGGACTTGGCCAATGCCAATTTGTTGAAGAATCAAGTCTTGCAAGTTTGAATTCATCTGATACATCATTCTAGATGTCTCCAGATTCATCTGCAACATTGATTCTTGTTCAGTTGTTATGTTGAACTTGTGACTTGTGGATTTCATCTGCTGCATGGACTATATTTGAAAGAGATCATTGAAGTGGATAAGCTTGGATGAGGCCATCTTTAGTTGATGCCTTTGCTATTCAAGATTGATATAATTGTGCATTTGTGTGTAGCTTTATTCTAAAAAAGTCTAAGGGAATCCTGGGTTTCTATTGACATACTTGTCTATTGGATTGCTCCCATTTGGTCAGATCTTTTCAACTTTCACCTTTTAAATTTCTTGCATCTAGGGTAGTCTCTTCATCTTCTCCCCACTTCTTTAATTTCAAAATCTCTCCCACCATTTTCAAAAAATCTGCTTTGTGTGAACTACTTTTTCTTTGAACTTTGACCACTTTCAAAAAAGGTAGAAACTTTGGCCTTATGCCGTTGCATTTTTAAACTTATTTTCTTAAATCAAAGTTGTAAATAAACTTAACTATATTTGACTTAAACTTTCAAAAAGCCAAAAAGAACTAACTCATTCAAACCATTTTAGGCCTTTATGCCTTTTCCAAACTTTATTTTTGTTAAAACCAACATACTCACTTTGAAATTTCTAGCACGAACTACGAGGTTTTGATCCCTCATTTATATGTTGGTACGTAGGCACAAGACCGAAGGTCTTGTCAAACACAAAAATATAATTAATCAATTCTTTTCTCATCCCCCCATTCTATTTGTTTGTAAACATCACTTTGTACAAAATACATATGCACACAAAAAGGGCTCCCTAGGAGTACCTAGGACACTTTGGGTGCTAACACCTTCCCTCTGTGTAACCAACCCCCTTACCTGTGATCTCTGACTTTTATTAGTTTTTATTTGAAAACTTCTTACTATTTGGGTTTTGTTCGCATTTTTTCCCTTTTCCCTTGGAAACAATAAAACCGCGGTGGCGACTCTTGTTAATTGATCTTTATCTTATCAATAGCTTAATGATCATGAATTTCCCGCTACAAAAATTATGTGGCTACTCTGCTGGGGAGTAGTCTCCAGTGGGTTTAGCCTACTTTTTGTTTGAATATATTTGTATATATGTGATGTTTGTATATATGTATATGTGATATAATCTGCTTGTTGTGCATGGTGATCTCTGAGTGGTAAGATAAGTTCTAACCCAAACTTAAGTGAAAATAAGATAGGAGGATGGTATAGTCATATTCGACTTGTGTGGAGTAGTGCTTAACAAGTTGGCTTGAGATCCATCTGCTCAGTGGAGACCCCTTTAGATTTGGGAATGTCACACAAGTATTTATGGTTAGGCATTACTATTTCTAATTGGGTCTGAGAAGCTGAGGACCTTAGAACACCTAACCCATCTTGGTCTATTTAGGACGTAGTGCGGAAACTGTTCAGGTGTAGACTTGATAACAGTTGTTACGCGATACTACACTCAGACGACTTTCTCTTGAGAATATTATGGGTCGATGAGTCAATCATCTTAACCTGTAATATCCGATAGATGGAATTAAGTCTCTGGGAACTTTTTAGAACATGATCTACAGGTTTTATCCTTAGTTCACTCCTTTGGGACGGTTCTTACCCAAACTCCATGCTCGTGACTTGCAAAAAAACCCTTGATTCTTGGTTGATCCAATCAAGTCTTGTCAATATTAATGGAACTTGGGTGTTGATAAGGTGCAAACCATAATCCACCAAAATGGATAATTGATCTTGACAATGACTTGATTCATCCCTTGACCTTTGTTTGCCTTGTGTGTGATCCCTTACTTGTGATTGTTGCATTCATGCATTTCATGCGCATCATAACATTCATCACACAAAATTTCAAGGAACTAAGGTGTCATTTGCAAACATTTTCAGACCATGGATTGTGAAAGAAGGAATACTAAGAAGTACAGTTTCAGATGTACCGACTTGAAGGAGTTAAGGAAGCAAGCATCTTTTGTATTAGATCCCTTGGACTTCAAACAACGTCATGGGAAGCTTCTTTCCATTTTGTCTATTGATGTAGTGGAAGGATTGTTGAGTGTGCTAGTGCAGTTATATGATCCTCTCTATCGTTGTTTCACATTCCCAAATTTTCAGCTTGTGCCTACCTTGGAGGAGTATTCTCATCTTTTGGGAATACCTGTTTCTAGTAGAGTACCTTTTAGTGGATTGGAGGAGATTCCCCAGTCTAGTATTATAGTTGAAGCCCTTCACTTGAACAAGTCTGAGATAGAGGCCCATTGGGTGAAGAAAGGAGGGTTATTTGGATTGCCATCTATTTTCCTCATCAAGGAAGCTACCTCTTTTGCTCAAGCTGGTAGTGTGGATGCTTTTGAAGCTATCTTTGTGTTGCTCATCTATGGATCAGCTTTGTTCCCTAACATTGACGGTTTTGTTGATGTTAACGCCATTAGACTTTTCTTGATTGGGAATCCTGTGCCTACTCTGTTGGGTGATATGTATTTCTCTTTGCATCTAAGGAATTCTAAGGGTGGTGGAACGATTGTCTGTTGCATTCCTCTTCTGTACAAGTGGTTTATTTTGCACTTGCCTCAGACGCCTGCTTTTGTGGAGAACAAATAGTGTCTAAGGTGGTCTCAGAGAGTCATGTCTCTCACTAAAGATGATATAGTTTGGTATGATCCGTCCTTAAGCAGTGTAGAGATAATTGATAGTTGTGGTGAATTCTCTAATGTGCCTCTCATTGGTACACAAGGAGGAATTAACTACAACCCAGCTTTGGCTCGTCGTCAACTTGGGTTCCCCTTGAGAGACAAACCTAATAACACTTTGTTAGAAGGTCTTTTCTATCAAGAGGGTAAAGATCCCCAAAATTTGAAGCAGAAGATTGTGCATGCTTGGCATAATGTGCATAGGAAAGGAAGATCCGAGCTTGGTCTGCGCAATTGTGTAGCTTTGGAAGCTTACACTTTTTGGGTGAAGAAGAGAGCTATGGAATTGAAGATGCCTTATCCTTGTGAAAGACCTATGTCTATGGTTGTGGTTGAGCCATTAACTCTCCCTAACCAAGATATAGAGGAGTTGGAAGACGCGCTCATCAAGATGAAGCAAGAGAAGGATATGTGGGAAGAGCGTTTCCATGATTTGAGCAAGAAGCATGAAGAGTTGCAGTTGGAGTCTAAGGACGAAGATGCACTGATTGAGCTACTTAAAGACTGAGTGACAAAGAGACAGAGAGAGCCAGAGGTTTCATCTTCTAGCATGCCTCAGCCTTCCATTGCTTGGAAGAAGATTGTTGGCCAGCTTGTCCTCGAGAAGACTCAGATGAAGGCTTCTTTTGAGACCGAGATTCGCCGCATTCGAAGGAAGTATGCGCCTTTAGCCAGATCTTCTGACACTGTTGTTAGGGATCCTTAGGATGACTAGTCTCCTTTTCTCTTGTACCTTTTACTTTGGTTTCTGAAATTGTACTCAGTGTAATCCTTCCAAATTATATAAATAAAAAGAGATTTTTTGGTCATATCAAAATTATTGCAATTGCCATTTCAATTTATATATATATATATATATATATATATATATATATATATATATATATATATATATATATATATATATATATATATATATATATATATATATATATATATATATATATATATATATATATATATATATATATATATATTTTTTTTTTTTTCAAATGATATAGTAAGTTCCTTGGAAATAAAAATAATCAAGCATTGCATTTCATGCATCATTTGCATAAGCAGGTTTTTGCTAGGTGTCTGATTGGTGTTCTTCTGTGCTTTAGCCAAGCTGACTCACCGGTACAACACTCGAGCCAATCATTCAAAGATCATGGAATATCTTGAGCAAGAGAACCGAGACTTGAAAGAGGAGATTGTCAGGCTGACTGTCATGATGGAGTCAGTTCTTGCTGCCCAGAGCCAAGCTTCTCTGACTCTTGCAACTCCTCCCGCGAGGACTGTCATTTTTGAAGTGGTTACCTCTATAGTGTTTGCTGCCACCACCTACTTCGCTCCGAATCCACCTGTTGGGTTCCCTTGGGGAATGCCTCCCAATTTTGTGCCAGAGGCGTTCGCTCCCACTTTTGCTTCCATGTCGGCATCTAGCTCGGCCATGTCTGTGCCACCTCGTGTTATGCACACATTGCCGCGTGTTGAAGACACCATTTATCACTCCGAGCCGTCTGAGGGCCCGGATGTCTATGAGAAGATGGGTGAGATGAAGGATCGATTCCTTGAGTTGCGCAAGGAACTGAAAACGCCGAAAGACAAAGATATGTTTGGGAAGAGTGCTACTAAACTGTGCTTAGTGCCCAACTTGAAAATCCCAGTCAAATTCAAAGTGCCTGACTTTGAGAACTATAAGGTAAACTCATGTCCACTTAGTCATCTTGTGATGTATGCCTGCAAGATGTCAACCCAGATAGATAATGATCAACTACTTATTCACTATTTCCGTGATAGCCTGACAGGTGCTGCGCTCCGTTGGTACATGGGGCTAGATAGTGCAAGCATCCGCACTTTCAATGATCTAGGAGAGGCTTTCGTGAAACAGTACAAATACAACGTGGATATGGCGCGAGATAGGGACCAGTTGAGGTCCATGGCTCATAAGGACAAGGAGACATTCAAAGAGTATGCATAGCGTTAGAGGGAGTTGGCTTCCCACATCACTCCTCCTTTGGAGGAGAAAGAGATGACGAAGATCTTTCTCAAAACCCTGAGTTCATTTTACTATGAACACATGATTGCCAGTGCCCCCGGTGATTTTACCGAGATGGTAAATATGGGGATGACACTTGAAGAGGGGGTCCGTGAAGGACGATTGTCGAAAGAAGAGGCGTCAACTAGCAAGAAGTATGGGAGCAACTTTAGCAAGAGGAAGGAAAATGAAACAAATGCAGTAAGCAGTGGGAGGCAGATGAGGCCTCAATCAAGAAGGAATTTACCACCCCGTCAACATCACCATCATCAAGTATCTTCTGTTATTCCAGTGTTTTCAAATCAGTCAACAATACCAATTCAACAACAACAACAACATCAGTATAAAAATCAACGTCAACAACCACAACAAAGAACGAAAACCTACAACAACAACAATTCCAACAACAATCACCACCAGGAACAGAACTTCGAGAGGAAGAAGGTCTCTTTCGACCTTATTCCTATGTCATATTCCGAGCTGTATCCATCTCTAGTCCTCAAGAATTTGATTCAATCGAGGAATCCTCCACAGATTCCATAACCACTTCCATGGTGGTATAAACCCGAACTTCGTTGTGCTTTTCACCAGGATTCACCTGGGCACGATATTGAGAACTGTTATCCGCTGAAGTACGAGGTACAAAAGCTTATGAAGAGTGGCATGGTGTCTTTTGAAGACCGCGCGCCTAATGTGAAAGCTAATCCCTTGCCCGCTCATGGGAATACCTCAGTGAATATGGTGGATGGCTGTCCAGGTGAATTCAAAGTTTTCGATGTACGGTTTATCCGAAGATCTTTGGTGCAAATGCATAAAGATATTTGTTTGGTGAGTGAATGTGAACATGATCACAAAGGCTGTGATATTTGTAGTGTGAACCCAAGAGGGTGCGTTGTTGTGAAAAGGGACATCCAGCGTCTGATGGATGAAGGCATGATCCAGATTGTTCAATCTCGTCATGTAGACAACGATGTCAACGTCATTGTTCCCATTTTCAAGCAACCAGAGCGGTTGGTGATGCAGTATGATAGTATCCAGAATGTCAGCAATAGATCAGTTTTGTCGTTGGTAATACGGTTGGCGGGCCCAGTCCCGTATGCATCTGATAAGGTTGTACCGTATCAATACAATGCTACGATGATTGAGAAAGGTCAAGAGGTCCCGTTGCCTACGACCAGTTCAGTAGTAAGCATTGCAGATGTTACGAAGGTGACCCGCAGTGGTCGAGTTTTTGGGCCGGTTGTCCCAGAGAGTAAGGAAGAATTGATTGTTGGTAAGAAGGCGGAGGTGCCTATGGTAGATCCTGTTGGTTGCTCAAGAGATAAGTCTGGTGAATCTAGAAATTTGAAAGCCAATAGTGATGATGATGAGGTACTCCGACTGATCAAGATGAGTGAATTTAATGTGGTTGAACAATTGCTTTAGATTCCCTCTAAGATTTTTGTGTTGTCTCTGCTTTTAAACTCTGAAGCACATAGAGAAGCACTTCAGAAAGTTCTCGAACAGGCGTACGTGGACCAAGATGTTACTGTGGCTCAGTTTGATCATATTGTAGACAACATCACTTCATGCAACAATTTGAGTTTTTATGATGAAGAACTCCCTGAGGAGGGAAGAAATCACAATCTGGCTTTGCATATTTCGATGAATTGCAAAGAAGATGCTTTGCCAAACGTGCTAGTTGATATTAGGTCGTCACTCAATGTGCTTCCAAAGTCAACATTGTCAAAGTTATCGTACCAAGAAGCCCCCATGAGATATAGTGGAGTAATTGTCAAAGCCTTTGATGGCTCGCGCAAGACTGTCATTGGAGAAGTGGACCTTCCAGTCAAGATAGGTCCGAGTGATTTTAAGATTACTTTCCAGGTGATGGATATTCACCCGGCCTACAGCTGTTTGTTGGGAAGGCCATGGATTCATGAAGCAGGGGCTGTTACTTCCATTATGCACCAGAAGCTCAAATTTGTCAAGAATGGCAAGTTGGTGATTGTGGGAGGTGAGAAAGTGCTATTGGTCAGCCATTTGTCATCTTTTTCATATGTGGAAGCTGAGGATGAGGTTGGAACGTCGTTCCAAGCTTTGTCTATTGCTGCTGAGAAGAGAGTAGGGGCACCTATGTCCTCTCTAAAAGATGCATAGAAGATTGTTAAAGAAGGTCATGTTGATTAGTGGGGGGCGTGTGGTAGAGGTTGCCGACAACAAGGGAAGAACTGGTGTGGGGTTCCAGAAGGGCTCATCAACCGTTAGATCTGAAGAGATGCAACTCAGTTTCTATAGCGGAAGGTTTATTCATGGGAGTGAGCAACACTTAGCTGTTGTGCTAGAGGAGAATGAAGAGGAAGATTGCACCAACTTTGTGACGCATGGACAGACATGCAACAAGCTCAATCTGTTCTTCGAACGGCTGAATAATCTTCTCATCTTGCTCAAGAAGACGAGACAATTCTTCACTCACTTCTACATCACTTCCCTACTCGGCCTCAAACAGAGGGAATTCAAAATTTGGAGATGGAGAAGGATCATTGTATTCAATGGGGTTAGGAACCAACCTGCATAATGATTTGATATTTTGATTTTAGAGAAGTGAATTTGTGACCAAATATTATGCAGATGGACAATTATATTATTTATTTATGTTTTTTCGTGATTACCATTTTCAGAAATAAGCAAAAAGTAAAAATAAACATCAAAGATGTGGATGAATAGAATTAATTTTATTGATGATCAATTTAAAAATGCCCAACAATGTTCACTTCTCCCCTAAGCATAGGAGAAGGATTTTCAAAATATAAAAGCAATTACTTAGATCGATGCAAAATAACAGGAATATCAACAACAATCCAATTGTTGCATGTCTGTCCATGCGTCACAAAGTTTATGTCGACTGTGTCCAGATGCTAAGAAGGGGTTGATTGATCTTCTTCGAGAGTATTCAGATGTGTTTGCTTGGTCCTATCAAGACATGCTTGGGTTGGATTCTTATATTGTGAAGCATAGATTGTCGTTGAAGCCAAAATGCCCTCCAGTCAAGCAGAAGTTGAGAAGAACGCATCCTGATATGGCTGTGAAAATCAAAGAGGAAGTTCATAAACAGATTGATGTCGGTTTCTTGTAACTGCTGAGTATCTATAATGGGTGGCCATCATTGTGCATGTGCCAAAGAAGGATGGAAAAGTCCGCATGTGTGTTGACTATAGAGATTTGAATAAAGCCAGTCCCAAAGAGGATTTCCCTCTGCCACACATTGATATGTTGGTAGACAATACTGCTAAATTTAAAGTCTTTTCGTTTATGGATGGATTTTCCGGATATAACCAGATTAAGATGGCACCCGAGGATATGGAGAAGACCACATTCGTTACATCCTGGGGAACATTCTGTTATAGAGTGATGCCTTTCGGTCTAAAGAATGCTGGTGCAACTTACCAGAGAGCAATGACTACTCTTTTTCATGATATGATGCATAAAGAGATTGAAGTTTATGTCGATGACATGATTGCTAAATCGATTGATGAAGAGGAACATGTTGAGCATTTGTTGAAGTTATTCCAGCATTTGAGGAAGTATAAACTCCGCTTGAATCCCAATAAGTGTACTTTTGGTGTTCGTTCTGGTAAGTTGTTGGGCTTTATTGTCAACGAGAAGGGTATTGAAGTTGATCCCGCCAAGGTCAAAGCAATACAAGAGATGCATGCGCCCAAAACTGAGAAGAAAGTCAGAAGTTTTATCGTCCGCTTGAATTATATTTCCAGATTCATTTCCCACATGACTGCCACATGTGCGCCTATATTCAAGCTTCTTCGGAAAGATCAGTCTTGTGATTGGACCGAAGACTGCCAGAAAGCTTTTGACAGTATCAAAGAATATTTGCTGGAGCCTCCGATTTTGTCTCCCCCTGTTGAAGGAAGACCGTTGGTCATATATTTGACTGTGCTAGAAGATAGTATGGGTTGTATTCTTGGTCAGCAAGATGAGACTGGGAAGAAAGAATTTGCAATTTATTACCTCAATAAGAAGTTCACCGACTGTGAGACTCGGTATTCAATGCTTGAGAAGACTTGTTGCGCATTGGCTTGGGCTGCTAAGCGTTTGCGTCAATATATGTTGAATCACACCACTTGGTTGATATCCAAAATGTATCCAATCAAGTATATACTTGAGAAGCCTGCTTTAACTGGGAGAATTGACCGTTAGCAGATGTTGTTATCAAAGTATGATATCGAATACCGATCTCAGAAAGCGATCAAAGGTAGTATCTTGGATGACCATTTGGCTCACCAACCAATTGAAGATTACCAGTCAGTAAAGTATGATTTTCCTGATGAAGAGATTTTGTACTTGAAAATGAAAGATTATGATGAACCATTGCTTGAAGAAGGGCCAGAACCTGGTTCCCGTTGGGGCATGGTATTTAATGGAGTTGTTAATCAATATGGAAATGCCATTGAGGCAGTGATTATTACTCCTCAAGGCACGCATCTACCATTTATAGCTAGATTGACTTTCAAATGTACAAACAACATGGCAGAATATGAAGCTTGCATTATGGGGCTTGAAGAGGCCATGAATCTCATAATCAAATATTTTGATGTGTTCGGTGATTCATCTTTGGTAGTGAATCAGATCAAAAGAGAATGGGAGACAAATCAACATGGTTTAATACCATATAAAGATTATGCGAGGAGGATTTCAACTTTCTTTACAAAGGTTGAATTTCATCATATCCCTCGAGATGATAACCGGATGGCAGATGCTCTTGCAACATTGGCATCAATGATTGTAGTGAAGTATTGGAATGAAGTTCCCAATTTATCTGTGATGCATTTTAATAGGCCAACTCATGTGTTTGTAGTTGAAGAAATCAAAGATGAGAAGCCCCGGTATTACGACATCAAATGTTTCCTCAAAAGTCAGATTTACCCGCATGGGGCATCTTTGACAGATAAGAAGACTTTGAGAAGATTAGCCGGTAATTTCTACTTGAATGGTGATATACTGTACAAGAGAAACTTCAACATGGTTTTGCTCAGATGCGTGGATAGACACTAAGCAGACTTGTTGATGACCGAAGTGCATGAAGGTTCCTTTGGTACTCATTCCAATGGACACGCAATGACGAAAAAGATGTTGCGAGCAGGTTACTATTGGCTGACAATGGAATCTGACTGTTGCAAGTTTGTGAAGAAGTGCCACAAGCTTCAAATCTATGTTGATAAGATTCATGTTCCTCCGACACTATTGAATGTTATCTCTTCCCCATGGCCTTTCTCCATGTGGGGAATTGATATGATTGGGATGATAGAGCCCAAAGCTTCGAATAGACATCGTTTCATTCTGGTGGCAATTGACTACTTCATAAAATGGGTTGAAACGGCGTCGTATGCAAATGTGACCAAGCAAGTTGTTGTAAGATTTATCAAGAATCAAATTATATGTCGTTATGGTATGCCAAGTAAGATCATTACTGATAATGGATCGAACTTGAATAATAATATGGTGGAATCTCTTTGCAAAGACTTCAAGATTGCACATCATAATTCTTCTCCCTATAGACCCAAGATGAATGTGGTTATTAAAGTTGCGAACAAGAACATCAAGGAGATTATCCAGAATATGGTTGTCACGTATAAGGATTGGCATGAAATGCTCCCATTTGCTTTCCATGGGTATCTGTCGCAACCTGAAAAATGGAATGCGAAAAAAAACAACCGGCGAAGAAAGACAGGAGAGTCGCCACCGTGCGTTATTTATCCCAAGGAGGGAAAGGAAACGCTTGAAGTAAACCTGGAAAAAGGAAAGGACAAGACAGGGTCTCGCAACCAAATCTTCGGTTCGGGAGTCGATTATGCGAAGGGAAGGTATTAGCACCCCTACGACATCCGTAGAACCTACAAAGTGTCCTGGATGATGTTCAAGCTTCTTGGAGCTAATCCCGATTGACATGATGAAATGCAATGTATCTAATGTTAAATGACCTAAAAATGAATGCGTGAATAAGGAGGGCAAATGTTGGGGTGTTACAGCTGCCCTTATTCAGTCATCAGCTAACCCGAGCAGGATGAAAGTGAACAGCTTATCAGACAAACAGGGTGAGCTGTGATTGAATACCAAAGACAGACCGAAAATTTACGCTTCGAGAACACCACAAAAATGCTGAAATACACCGCGTTGTTTATTTCTCTTCCGATCCTCTGGCTGAATCTGAATCAATCTTCTGACTTAATCTGGAGTTTCGATCCTCTGGCTGAATCTATACTCAATTTAATCCTCTGGTTGAATGTTAATTTTGATCCTCGGGCTGGATACGGTTTCAATCTTCTGGCTAGATCTTCTTCGATCTTCTGGCTAGATCTTCTTTGATCTTTTGGCTAGATCTCCTTTGTTTCGATTCTCTGGATGAATCTATTTTCTTTGATTCTCTGGCTGAATCTACTTCGATCTTCTGGATAGATCTGAATTGTTTCGATTCTCTGGCTGAATCTATTTCCGGTCTTCGGGCTAGACCTGACTTCGATCTTCTGGCTAGATCTTCTTCGGTCTTCTGGCTAGATCTCCTTTGTTTCGATTCTCTGGCTGAATCTATTTTCTTTGATTCTCTGGCTGAATCTACTTCGATCTTCTGGCTAGATCTGAATTGTTTCGATTCTCTGGCTGAATCTATTTCCGGTCTTCGAGCTAGACCTGACTTCGATCTTCTGGCTAGATCTGGATTGATTTGATGATAAATTCCTATCATCAGGATCTCGCATTTGAGGCATGTGCTGGTTGACTCTCTTTCGAAATCTGTGCCCAATCTTCATGTTAGATATGCAGCTTCGAGAATATCCCACTCTTGGGCTTCGTACATATTCTTCAGGCTAGAACATGTTATAACGACTCTTCGATTAGACTTTGTTTTTTAAACGCGATCCGCGGGCTGGACCCTCTTGTAGGTTGATTTTCTGTTGAGCTGTCAATCTATTCCTCCAACTGGCTTGCTGGGGAAATAACGCTCGTAGTCGATTCTCTGGCCGAATCTTCGAAATGAACCTTAAGCTGACTCTTGGGAAAACGTTTCTCAGGCTGAATCTTCAAAAATGACCCTCAGGCTGGATCACTGGAACAACGATTCTCAGGCTGAATCTTCAAAAATGACCCTCAGGCTGGATCACTGGAAAAACGATTCTCAGGCTGAATCTTCAAAAATGACCCTCAGGCTGGATCACTCACACTTGATCCTCTGGCTGGATCTCATGACTCTGGTTGTAAAGCAATTCTTCAGTCTGATTTGAAGGACCTGTTTATCAGCTTATGTGTATGCTTGATATGATATGCATGCAAATGCAAATGCAAATGTATGGTGCAAAAGAAAAAAGAAATTTGCTTGGGGAAGCAACTCTGGCAGGGAGCGGATCGCTGTGTCAATCCTTGAATGCTCTGTGGGGAACGATCCGTCTACCGGGACCGGGGAGCCACCGAAAATAAATCGACCTTTTTTTGAAAAGTTGACCTTGCTGGGGAAGTATCAACTATGGAAACTTTACTTGGCGAGGCTCTGCGAGGAGAGACTGTGAGGAAAGCACTTCCTAGGAAAATGTCGTAGGAATCGACCTTTGCTTGGGATATGAACTTGCTAATCGTCCTCAAGCTGGGGATTAAAACAAATCTGTTAAAAATAATCTGCTGGGGGGATGAGATGAACATTGGGAACACCACCCTCTTGTGTGTTGGGTATGCGACTACTCCGTTGTTGCTGGGAAGATACAGTCTGGCACTGTCGACTCCGCTGGGGATATACATTCTGGATACTGTCAACTCTACTGGGGATAGGCTCTACTGAGGATAGACTTTGTCAACCGCTTGGGGGTGAGGATTCATGACTTGGCGTTCGGTTCCTATGACCTGTAACCAAAAAATACATGTATGCCTCGGGGAATTACTCGGTTTGAATTCACCGTCCGGGATTAAGCACATTCAAAGCAATTTTGACTGTTTTCCTACGCACGTCATCTTCAAAAGCCACCATTACATTCAGATGCAATATGTTTCCTCAAGAATTCAGACATCTTTTACAAACAAACTGATAAATGAAAAGTAAAGAGGCTTTTTAACTGAATTATTCGACTTTTGTTGGTTGAAAAATTTGTGCCAGGAATAGGCGAGTACATCAGGACGCTGATCCCTGGAAAGAGGCAATCGCTATAAATTGAACAAGAGAAACTATCCTAATGGCAATGTGGAAACGGGGTCCCACCGAGTTTCGACTCTGCTATGGCTCGTATGTCCTCAAGACGCTCTGCTCATCTTGCTTTCTGAAGTGGATGATTAGTCAATCTTTTACCTTCGAAGATTTCCGAATTGAATGAAACGGTGATATAACACGGATGAACTCAGATCGCAGTTATTCGCTTATTCCCTAACTTTTGCGTGGACCGCCCTTTTGGGTTTTCAATCCACCGGGATACCCTTTTTTGCCTGAGCCGCCCTTTTGGGTTTTCGACTCACCGGGTGTACATTTTTTATTTTTATATCCCTAATTTTTGCCCGAACCTCTTCATTCTTTTTTTTGGTTCATCGGGATGCCCCTTTTTTGCCTGGACTATTCTTTTTACTGTCCAGCGGGTCTATTTTATGCGAAGTATTTTTTTAACTGCGTCTGAGTTGACAGGGGACGGGAAGTCTTCGCCATCCATGGTTGTTAGCATCAGAGCTCCGCCAGAGAAAACTCTTTTAACCACGTATGGACCCTCGGTGTTCGGTGTCCATTTTCCCCTGTGATCTGTGTTGGGAGGAAGAATTCTTTTGAGTACCAATTCATCGACTCGATACTCCCGAGGGCGCACTTTCTGATCAAACGCTTTCTTCGTCCGTCTCTGATATAGCTGGCCATGGCATATAGTTGCTAGTCTATTTTCCTCAACTACATCCAGGGTTTTAATCCGTAGGTTGATGGCTTCCTCAAGTCCTAGGATACAAGCTTCGTATTCGGCTTCATTGTTGGTGCAGGGAAAAGTTATTCTGGCACAAAATGGCATATGAACCCCCTCCGGCGTGATCAACACTGCACCAACTCCGCGACCATTGACGTTGACTGCCCCATCAAACATTATAATCCATTTGGATTCAGGGTCAGGCCCCTCCTCCGGGAGTGGTTCCTCGCAATCTTTCGATTTGAGAAACATAATGTCCTCATCAGGAAAGTCGAACCTTATAGGTTGGTAATCATCAATCGGTTGCGCGGCAAGATAGTCTGACAAGACACTTCCTTTGATGGATTTTTGTGAAGTGTATTGGATGTCATACTCTGTCAACATCATTTGCCACCTAGCAACCCTGCTGGCTTTTCAAAAATATACTTGACTTGATCCATCTTTGATATCAATAGAGTCGTGTGAGTCAACATATACTGTCTTAGTCGGCGAGCATCCCATGCCAAAGCGCGACAAGTTTTCTCGAGCAGTGAGTATCTTTGTTCACAGTCAGTAAACTTTTTGCTAAGGTAGTATATTGCATGCTCTTTTCGACCTGACTCGTCATGTTGACCGAGCACACAACCCATTGACCTTTCTAACACAGTCAAGTACATGATCAACGGTCTTTTCCTCTCGGCCTGTAGACTGGCCCCGATCTTGATCTCTTTCTTGTCGTCTTCGGTACCAATGTTGATGGTCTCAATCACTTCCTGATAAGGTGTAATAGCTCGGTCCTCCTGTTTCAACAACCTGGCTAACTCCTCAGGCAATTCACAATCTTCCTCAGCCCCTTCTTCGGCTTGATAGATAGGATTGTCAAAGTCATACTTGGCCATAGCAGTGTCGTTAGCAGTGAGATCCGGGTGATCAGTTTTACGAGGTGTTTTTTGGAAAGAAAAACGAAAAAGAAACATGAAAAAGAAACATTGTCGTTTTTGTAAAAGTAAAAATAATTGAAAGAAAGAGAACACAAAATTGTTTGCAAAAGCTGTCCTTTATTGATGATGAAAATAATTGCGAAATGTAACTAAATGGATGGCCCTACAGATGATTCATTACACCTTGGTCAAAGTGTAAGACTTTGTTATACATGTGATAAAAGGAAAACAATAAAAATTACTCCTTCAGTAGAGTAAACCGGACGACTTTTTCAGACGACCAATTGTCGAGCTTTTCTCCTGGGACACACGGGCAAATCCAGCTATCTAAGTCACAGTCGCTGTCAGCCTTGTCTTCATCTGCAGCATTGACGGTGTGGGGAGAAACCAAACCCCCGCTGGAGAAAGTATCGGCTTCATTCTTCTGAGACCCCGGAGTATACCCCAATCCAAACTTGTCTTCTTTTATGATTGGCTCCACAAATTTGCCCCAGCCTTGGGCATTATCAGCCTTAACCACTTCAACAGCTTGCTTGTATGAAGAGATATAAGTCCGGACCTTCTCAGACTCAGGTGAAAAGACAGTTTCGGGCGCGACCTCACTGATGTTTATGGCTTCGAAGCCCTGACACAACATCTCATGCATCTCGCCATCCATCTCCACATACTTAAATGTAGACAGGTGGCTAACAAAAATATCCTCTTCACCACAGACGGTGACGATCTAACCTTCTAGTCCATATTTGAGCTTCTGGTGGAGAGTAGAAGTAACAGCACCGACAGCATGAGTCCAGGGTCGACCTAGCAGACAACTATAGGCAGGCTGGATATTCATCACATAAAAGGTACTCTTGAATACCTGGGGTCCAATCTTAACTGGCAACTCAACTTCGCCACAAACAGCTCACTTAGAGCCACCAAAAGCCCTTACAACTAAATTACTCGGCCTCAGGGTGGCGTCATCGCAATCCAACTTCGTTAAGGCTTTCTTTGGGAGAACATTCAGAGAAGAATATGTATCAACCAAAACATGGGAAATCACCGTCCCTTTGCATTCCATTGTGATATGCAAGGCTTTGTTGTGATTCCTGCCCTCAGATGTTAGGTTATAATCGATGAAACCTAGCGCATGGCTAGTGTGTACATTCGAAACTACCGACTCCAGCTGGTTAACAGTTATCTTTGGTGGAACATTGGCCATATTCAGTACTTTCAATAAGGCTGCTCTATGAGCCTCAGAGCACATCAATAGTGAGAGAATGGAGATCTTTGAGGGTGTCTAATTTAGCTGGTCGACTACCTTGTAGTCACTTTTCTTGATAATCCTCATAAACTCATCCACTTCCTTCTCGAATGCGGTCTTAGGAGGAGCTTCCTCGGTAGTAACCTCTTCGGTGCATACCTGTTTTCCTTTAGCCTTGGCAGCTGCCTCAGCTTCAGCATTCGTGCGTAATGTTGATCGTGCAAATAGGCGTCCACTGCAAGTGAAGCCACCAATTCCTCCAACATTGTCTACAGCGGAGCTACCAATGTCAATGTCTTCTTCGTTAACTTTCTTCCCCTGGCAGTAGATATCAGTCCCATAGTGCCACGGGATAGCACTGTCTTTCTCATACGGAACAGGTCCTAGTACCGTGATGGTGACCGGACCAATCAAAGTCGGTTGAGGGTTGTCAGAGTAAATTGGTGTTGGACTTTCTGGGAAATATATTGTTGTCGGAGCGGGTCTCTCGGGAACATATATTTCTTCAGGAGTGAAATAAAACGTTATTATCGACACATCATTCTTCACTGGATGGGTCTGGTCAAACTGAAGAAAACCTTCATCTATTAGTTGCTGAATACCCCTTCTCAAACTATCACATCCGTTCTTGGCGTCTTGACAATTTTTGCACTCTTCCCCACAGCCCGGGAAAATCTATCCTTTCAAGAGTCGGTCTTTGACCACCGATAGCGAAGTCTTCACTTTAGTCACATCAGAAACCAAATTCAAAATTTCCCCGCTATCAACAGCATTAATCCTCTGCCCGCCGTAGGCTGGCATCGGGTTTTGGATAACATTAGGCACCGGAGAAAAATTGATGGCCTGGGCATCTCTCAAATCTTGTACCTTTAGCTGGAGAGCCTTGCAATTATCTGTAGTATGGCCAAGTGCGTTGGAGTGAAAAGCACATCTGGAGTTGACATCATAACCTCTAGGCAGATTGTTGGGATCGACCGGTGGGGCCAGAGTTCTCAACGTAACCAGATTCATGTCAATCAGCTTGGGAAGTAATATAGAATAAGGCATTGGGATTGGGTCAATGACCCGGTCCGCCTGCCTTGGATGTTGTTGATAGGGTCTCTGCTGACCCGGATTACCTCCTTGTTGTTGATTGTTGTACCTGGGTTGCTGTTGCGGATGATACTGCGGTTGAGGAATAGGTGTTGGAATAGTGACTGCGGCCACTTGATCTTGATAATAATTAGGGCGTCCTCTGCCCCTTCCTCTGCCGGCATACACAGCGCTTGTCTCTCCTTCTCTTCTTCGCTGACCGTTACCAGCAAACGGTTTCTTGGAAGCACTATTGTCTTGAATTCGGCCCATCTTCAACAGACTCTCGATTCTTTCTCTAGCAATTACTATCTCTGCAAAGCTGATTGACGGGCAAGCATCCAATCTCTCGATATAATTGCCTTGAAGAGTGTTCATGAACATGTCCGCCATCTCCCTTTCAAACATAGGGGGTTGGACGGATGCAACAATCTGTCTCCAACGCTGAGCATATTCTCTAAAGGTTTCCTTGGCAGTCTGAGACATTCCTTGCAACAAGGTCCGATTTGGAGCCATGTCCAAGTTGTATTGATATTGCTTGACAAAAGCCTCTGCCAAGTCTTTCCAGCTCTTGATGGTAGTACGAGACAAATGAGAATACCATTCACGAGAAGCTCCAGTTAAACTGTCTTCAAAATAGTACATCCACAACTTTTCATCTTCAGTGTGAGCTCTCAACCTTCCCAGATAAGATTGGAGATGAGTGTGTGGGCAAGAAGCCCCGTTGTATTTCTCAAAAGTAGGGGGTTTGAACTTGTGAGGGATCCTTACTCCCTGAACCAGACCAAGATTGGTGACATCAAAACCTAAGGAATTTTGAGACTCCAAAGATTTGAGCTTCTCAGCAAGCTCATCCATACGGCGAGTGGTCTCGAGGGCCTCGTCGTGCAAAGAAAATTGATCATACTGACAATCTTCAGTAACGGGGCGCCCGTTAATCCGAATCCCTTGATTCACATTGTACCTTCTGCCAATACCATTCCCAACATTTCCCGTGTTGCCAACATTACCCGGGTTTCCATCAACATTTGCGTTACCCGCGTTTCCAGTGTTCACAGGGTTATCAGCGTTCCAAGGGTTACCCGGGTTCCCCTCAGCACTTGGTATTTCCACCTCTGGATCGGGCCTCGGTTTCTCAACCAATTCCTTCAGCTTCGCCTGGCCTTCTGCCATACCAGTCATCAATGTCATGAACTGATCCATCCTTTCACGCATATCAGCCAGTTCTTTTTGTATCTGGTCCATTGCTAGTCGTGGACGGTTTTCCTTTGTCGGGTACCTGTGAACTCGCTTGGGACCAATAACTGCCTGAAACAGGGAACAAACATTAGACACTGCGGTGACACCTACAAAATAAACAAGGGTTAGTATGCATGGTATGCGATGCACTGCTTATTCAATTTTAAGGCCCCCCCTTAAAAAGGGAATACCCTGCAAATGAATAAGCATGAGATGTTGGATGCAAATATGCGAATGATGTTATGCAATGCAATGGCATGTCAATCAGGATGGCTGGATCCGCTTGAACATCTGTGAGGTTGCACTGCCTGGAGAGAAATTAAGAGGATCAAGCAAAGCACACCAAATAAAGGTCATGGGATGGATCATGTTATCCTTAATATCAACCATCCATTTTGGTGGATTATGGTTTACACCTTATCAACACCCAAGTTTCATTGATATTAAGGATACCTGAACGGATCGACCATGAATCAAGGGTATGTTGTAAGTCACGAGCATGGAGTTTAGGTTAAGAACCACCCAAAGGGAGTGTACTAAAGTTTAAACCTGCCAAACATGTTCTACAAAAGGTTCCCATAGTCATAATCCCATCTTTCGGATATTATCGGAGGAACGACTACTCGTATTCCAAAAATATTCTCAAGAGAGACTCTTATGAGTGTAGTATCGCGTAACAATCGTATCAAATCTTACACTTGAACGACTTTCGCACTACGTCCTACGAATAGGCCAAGATGGGTTTGGTAAACTAAGGTCCTTGGCTTCTAAGGTCTATATTGGAAAAAGTAATGTCTAACCACAACTTACTTGTGTGACATTATTGATCCCAACATGACCTCCACCAAGTGAATGGGCTTGCAAGTCAACTTTCTAAGGAATAACTCCACACAAATCAACAAGACTATGCCATTCTCCTATCCTAAGTGCACTCGAGTTCGGGTATAGAACTCATCTCACAAACAGAACCAGCAGATACGGCAGTCATATGTACACAATGCAATAAAGCAGGTAAATGCTGAAAGATAAATAACTGTACAAAAGAATAAACACCCAATAAACAAACAACCTACAAAAGCTAGGAGGGACTCGCTTAGGGAAATCGGGTCCCCAGCAGAGTCGCCAACTGTCGCAACCTGAAAAATGGAATGCGAAAAAAAACAACTGGCGAAGAAAGACAGGAGAGTCGCCACCGTGCGTTATTTATCCCAAAGGAGGGAAAGGAAACGCTCGAAGTAAACCTGGAAAAAGGAAAGGACAAGATAGGGTCTCGCAACCAAATCTTGGGTTTGGGAGTCGATTATGCGAAGGGAAGGTATTAGCACCCCTACGCATCCGTAGTACTCTACGGGATCCACTTTTGTAGTTCTTGTCTAAAGGGTGTGGGTTTATCTAATGTGTTATTTACTAAAAAAAAGGGGTCAAAAGAAAATGACTCGCACGGATGTCGCATCCACTGCATACGTATCTCATCTGAATATGAGAATCAGAGTTTTCGTAGCTCGGCTACCTAGGGGTTAAGGGTAATTGTGCTCGCTAAGACATCGCGTCTTATGCCTACGTATCTCATCTGGAATGAGAATCAGAGCAAGCCGTAGTTCGGCTAACTACGGGGTTATGGATTGGGTTTTGGACGAACGACGTTACTACGCAATCTACCAGATGCTCGACCTTTGGAGACTTACTCGCCTGTAGTAGAAGGAGTTAACGTGTTCTTAGGAGAAGAAAAATCAATGAGTTGGTAGGGTTAGGGATGCTCATGCAAAAGGTAGTCCTTGACGAAGGAACCTGCATAAAGTAAACACACAAAACATTGCCTCCTATCGAGGTCTTCCAACTAAGAAAGCGGTAAAAATAAGGGAAAATGTAAAAGTACCACACGGATAAAGATCCGAAGTAACAGTAATTAACGGAACAAGGAAACCCTGAGATCCTTCCAAGCTAACACCATCAAAGAAAGTGAGTCAGTACAGGTAATCGGAATGAAACCTCCAGGTGGTATCCCACAAATAAAGTGGAACACTAGGCAAACCATCTCTGATTGGAGAGATCGGTTGAAATCAAATGGCACGGTAGGATTTGCAAACCAATGTTGGGGTTTGCTTGAGCTGAAAGTGTGTGAGTCAGAATGAACCTTTCAAAGTTGCCTGGAGGTTGCTGCAGATTAATTCTCACTCTCTCTGTCTAGGTTTCTCTCCAGGTTTTGTCCAGGGTTTGAACTCTGTTAGCTCTTCTCTCACTATCTTTTTCCCCCAGGGTAATAGGAATAGAATGAAATTTTGTTTCTCTGCAGATTAATTTTGTTTCACTGAAACTCTCACTATCTTTTTCCGAGATTTTTTCTTTTATTTATTTATTTATTTATTTCGTTTTCCGTTTTTTTTTCAAAACACGCGGGCTTCGCCTAGCGAGCATGACAGCTCATGAACAAACCTTTGCTCTTTCAAGATTAACGTTTTGACTGACGAATAGACCCCTGTTGGAAGTAACTCAAGTCTTTCCCTTGTGTTGACTGATCATCTAAATAGAACCCACAAAGTGTCCTGGATGATGTTCAAGCTTCTTGGAGCTAATCCCGATTGACATGATGAAATGCAATGTATCTAATGTTAAATGACCTAAAAATGAATGCATGAATAAGGAGGGCAAATTTTGGGGTGTTACAGTATCGTACACCGTGCGCACTTCAATAGGGGCAACCCCTTTCTCACTTCTTTATGGTATGGAAGTAGTGCTCCCTGTAGAGGTTGAGATTCCTTCATTGCGTGTGCTCATGGAAGCCAAGTTGACTGAAGCTGAATGGTGTCAAACCAGGTTTGATCAGTTGAATTTAATTGAAGAGAAGAGATTGATTGCCATGTGTCATGGTCAGTTATATCAGCAGAGGATGAAGAAAGCTTTTGATAAGAAGGTCAAACCTCGTGTGTTAAGAGAAGGAGACCTTGTGCTCAAGAAGATTTGATCGTTCAAGCCAGATTCCAGAGGAAAATGGACTCCTAATTATGAAGGCCCATATGTTGTTAAGAGATCCTTTTCAGGAGGTTCCTTGATTCTTGCAACTATGGATGGTGAAGAGTTCACTCGTCATGTGAACGCAGATGCAGTCTAGAAATACTTTGCCTATAAAGAAAAAAAGAACAGCTCGTTAAGTTGAAAACTTGAAAGGGCGGCTTAGGCAAAAATGAACGTCTCGGTGGATTGAAAACCCGAAAGGGCGATCCAGGCAAAAATTAGAGACATAAAAATAGAAAATATTTCCCGATAAGTTGAGTACACAACCTTGGGGCAACTTATGCAAAAATTAGGGATTTATGGCAAGTAACTTTATTCTGCTGATCTTCAGTGATGTTGGAGACTTGTTTGAGCACAAGGGTGACATTGGTGCATCTTCAGCAGCGGTCGAGAGCACAGTGGATATCAAGATTTGGTAGAAGGATTAAGGATCATTTGTAATCAATGTAACCCTTTTCCATGAAAATTACCGTTTTCAACTTTGTAAAATCTATGGAGTTTTGTCATTTACAGACCATCATCCTATTAAATAAAGTTGAGCTTTTATCCAATTGTTTCTACTCTTATTTACTTCAGCCAATGGTTTTAAATTTTATTATGATCATTTTGAAATTAAATTTCTAAATCAAAATCGAGTTTTCTTTAAAATATAAATGCAAAAACTTTTCCAAAGCAAGTAACAGTAATATCAACAACATTTCAGTGAGAAGCAACTTCTTAAGTGTGAAGCATCTGAGGTTCCCCAAGCAGTAACTCTTCGGGTATCTCTAGGCATCAGTTTTGATTCATTTTCTCAGCAGAATGATGTTGTTCCCAGCTAACGGGTTCAGTTCCCCAGTGGAGTTTCTTTCTGTTTCCCCAGCTGAGTTGGTTGATTCATATACTCTTTGGCGTATTATTTTCCCCAGTAAAGTCGCTAAGATGCTTGTACATCCCCAGCAGCGTGTCCTGTTCCCCAACAGAGATTCGGCTTTCCCAGCGGAGTTTGTATTTCTTCAGCAGGTAGATCGTCATCAGAAGATGTTTGATCTCCCTAGTAAATCGCTTTGGTATCTCTACCAATCATCGTATCTTTGCTCCCGGTCAGAGTTTCCTCCTGGTTTCTGAGCAGCTGTTTGTTTCTTCCCCAATAGGGTTGTCTCCCATTTTTATGGTGTTGACCTGAAATTCCCTGCAGTTGGATGTGTTTTCTCCTCAGTAGATCTCCTCTTTCCCCAACTAAGGTTGAGCTTTTGGGATGTTGATCTCTTTGATCTTCAGTAGTGGTCTCCATTTTTGTGGATTGTCCGAGGATTGTACCGGTGGTTCAAATTTCTTTGCGACACCTCAGTATCCTTCGTGATCGTTTTATCAGCCTAATGACCATATATACATATACATATACATTCATATAATTTCATGATTTTGCATATCCTGCATATTTGATTTGTTTGAGATTTTCATTCTCTGTTATGGCGGTACATTATCCTTATACCAAATCTGGTGTCTGTCCTCGTTCAAGTATAGAGTGTCATCCCCTAATCAGAAAAGACTTTTAACCTTTGTCTGTTTCCCCTCTAAGTTTGCTTCCTCGTGGATGATTGTTATTTCAGTTTCCTCTTCGGAAAGATTACTAGAGGGAATTACTCCCCTTGAGTTATGTCCTCATTGGGTTGAGTCTTGATTGATTATTTCTTTCTAGCTCTTACCTAGATAGATGCTTTGGTCCCTCTAAGAGTTTATTACCCAGTAACTGGTAATATTCTTCTTAGTTTATGGTTTGTTACTTTTTGCCCAATACCCGGCAAAAGTACCCCTTTTCTCCCAGTGGAGTCCTCCGAAAGTATATCCTTGACATGTTCATCTTAACCGGTGACGGATATCTTTCATTCCCTCGCGTGATTTTAATCCTTGATATGTTCATCCTAATCGATGACGGATTTTTATCTTCTTTGGTATTCTACCCAGTAAAAAGGTAGTTGTAATCCCTATTTTGTTTCCTCAGAGAGTTAATCCTTGATATGTTCATCTTAATCGATGACGGAGTTTTCTCTTCTGTGGTATTCTATCCAGTAACTGATAGATGTAATCCCTGTTTGTTCCCCTTTCAGAGTCTATCCTTGATATGTTCATCTTAACTGGTGACGGATTTTCTCTTTGATTGGTCTTCTACCCAGTAACCGGTAGTTGTAAATCCTATTTTGTCCCCTCGCAGAGTTTAATCCTTGATATGTTTATCTTCAACCCGTGACGGATTCTCTCTCCGACGGTTTTCTATCCTATTTTCGATAGATGTAATTACCCTTTTTGTTGTTCAGTTAGTATATCCTTGATATGTTCATCCTAACCGATGTCGGATATCCTCCTTGACATTCCCAGGCAAGTCTATCCTTGATATGTTCATCTTAACCGGTGACGGATTTTCTTCCCTGTTGAGTTTATCCTTGATATGTTCACTCTAACCAGTGACGAATACTCCCACCCCTTGATCTTTTGCCCAATAACTGGTAGTTGTAAATCCTTTTTTCTACAATTTTCCCCAACAAGGCTGTTCTTACCCAGTAACCGGTAATGAGTATTTCCTCTGGGATTTTCCTCAGCGAGTCATCCTTGATATGTTCATCTTAATAGATGACGGATGTCCTCTCTGTCAGATATTTATTATCTCCTTGCCCAATAACGGGTAGTAGATGATAGATTTTTGCTCCTCCTGTGTTGAAATTTTACTTTCTCCCCAAGTCGCTTTTTCCCTTAGTGAAATTTTTGCTCCTCCTTAGTGAAATCGCTTTTTCCCTGCACAAGTCGAATACTTCAGTTTTATCCTGACTTATTCGTATCCCCTGCAAATGTGTTTGTTTCCCGGACTGAGTCTTTCCATTTTATATGGATCCCCTCAATTCCCCAGTAGTTTAAAGTCGTAGTCTGGCCTACACATAACTCCTTTTATCCCCCAGAGTCTTTGTCTCCCCGGTGAATTTTTCCTTATGGAATGCATTGTGCTCCTGCGGATTTTCGGTTTCTCTGATTTCTTTTTCCTTTGTGGCAATATTTCCCCACAAAGCATTAACCTTTGCATTTATATCGTTCGCATCATGAGGTATCTTAGGGACCAAAATTTGTTTCTCTATGTTATTATTTAAGCCCATTCTATTGAGTCGAGTCGAAGATTTTAACCTTCACCTCCTCAGATAGAACGCCCTTAAATAGGGGCAGCTGTAAGACCCCAATTTTGACCCTAAGATCCCTCATGCATTCCGTCATAACCATTAGCATTGGGATCATACCTTGGTATCCTACTCACCCATTTTCATTGGGTTTATTTTGGGAGAGATCACCAAGCACTTTGTGATTATATCATGCTTGTATTTTATAATTTCACTAACCAAAATACCAAAAATATGCCTTTGTAGTTGTCTAATTCTTTTGTAGGTGAGGGACATGATTTCCTTGATTCATTGATCACATCTAGGGTTTGAGACCCTCGTGAACAAAGAGCACCATCAAGAGTTGATTCAAGAATGGTTGTAAGCATCATGTATGAGTCCCAATTGTTTCTACATGTTATATTGATCAAGTTTGCTTCAAGAGTTTGAGGGTGATTTACTTTGGAAACCCTAGTTTGACTGGGTATTTTGAGTAACTTCTCCAATAAGCTATCTCACCAATTGATCAAATTTCTCAAGGGGCACTTCAAAATTCATCATCTTATGCATATATGATCTACCATGAGCCAAGAAAGTCAAGAGAATTGGTAATTAGCAAGTTGGTTGATGGTGGTTTGCCAAATGAATTCATCTGATCAAAACTAGGTCTCCCTAGACCATATCTCCTACAATTTTCACCATATGAAAATTATTTCAAGAGAAAACTTACTATAAATGACATTATAAACAACTTTCATGTTGAGACCTAGAGCTAGTTTTGCTTGGAAAAACATTTTCTATGTTGAAACATTATAGGTCATTTTGTCTAAACCCTAATTTGAAAGTCAGCTTCCCAAGGCCATAACTTGCTCAATTTTTATGAGATGAAAGATTTCCAAGTTGCAAAATCAAATTCAATGCGTCTACTTCAACTTTGATGTCTAGAGTGGGAGATAATTCAACTTCTTTGCACATGTGATATGAGGCTACATTATAGGTCACTTTTGACCTATACCATTGATCAAGTGATTTTGCCAAACTTCAAAAATGCATAAGTATATCATTGAAAATCCAAATTACATGAAATTGGTGATCATTTATAAGGACTTTGATGAAGACACTTTTCTCATTTGAAGCTCCCATAAAAAGTTAAGCAAGGTGGAATATTGAGACATATGGCTTGACACTTAGAAAATTTTCAATATGTCAAATATTTCTAAACTTCCACCTCAAATATCTCCAAGTTCCAAGCTCCAAATGAAAAAGTTTTCAATAACAAACTTGTTCCTCTTGATCTCACCTTTCCAAAGAGCTAACGTTCAGGCATTTTGGATGATAAATGCATAGGTTGCGCATGGCTTAAACAGACTGGTATCATGTGTCATGGATCAAACTTCAATTTCAAATTCTCAATTGCCTTCCATTCCAAGCTTGCTTCAACATATCTGAACTTCAAATTTGGTCTTTTAGCAATCATTTGATGCGCATAGGCGCGCCCATGCAGTTGCTTACCTCACTTTGCCAAATTTGGAAACTTGAATGGAGTGTGCAATTAACACTTGAATCCTCTATAAATTGAAGCTCAATTGCTCATAATCAACACACACACTGCACCAGCTTTGATTCCCCACAGAAAACCCTTCACATTGAGAGGATAAACCTGAGAAATTCTTTTGAATATGAGCTTGAATCTCCATTGTTTTGAAATTCAATTCTCCAGAGGTCCTTTGATTCTAAGCCATTCCATTCCACTTCTACAAGCAATTGGAGTGAAGCAAAGCACGATTTAGATCAAGATCTAGCTAGCTTAGACCTCCATTGAAGGTATTTTGCAGAAATTTTCAATTCTTCGATTCTCCTTGTTTCTTGCTCAATTCTCTTGATTATTGTGTTGGCTGAAGTCCTACCAATGTAGGCAAGGTGTTTGAGTTGTTTTGATGCTGAATCAAAGCAACTCAGATCATGAACCTCATTTTTTCAATTCCACATATCTCTCAATATAGTTGGAATTGGAAGAAATGGAGGTGATATTCGAGCTCAGTGATGTTTTCTCTTTAAAATCATGTCCCTGTTTGAAATTTTGGTGATGGTTGATGATGACCAGTCCGGCGAGGCTCGCTGGAGAAGACAATTGGAGCTTTGGCTCCGGTGATGATGTGGTTAAGGTCTAGACCGTGTGATCCAATCCCTGCGTTCTAATCTTGACTGTGCATTGTGATTACCACGTTTCCAGCGCGCTTGACTAAGGTGTTGGTGGAACGCGTGTTGTTGATCATCAGATCTGCCACCTTAATTAATGAGGGAGATCTGATGGTCCACTTATTTTTGTAATTTCTAATTTTCCATTTAATTCCATTATTTTCAATAATTCATAATAAATTCAATATTGATCCAAAAAATATGGGACTTTCATAAAAAATTCTCAAATATTTTTCCCTTTCATATTCTGAATTAAAATTATTTTTTGGATCATTATTAATATTTTTCATGAATTAATTGATTTTTCATTTGTTTTTAATTGTTTAAAAATATTTTTAAGTGTCCAAAAAATTATGAATTTTTTTATCCAAGGTACTTTGACCTTGTTTGACCTATGATAAATCACATGGCCATTTATTTGGTGTTTTGATGTGATTTTAGGATTTGCACAAAACATATTTGAATTTAATGCATTATTTAATATTTTTAATTGAATAAATGCCATTTTAATTGTGTTGACCATTTGAATTGACTTATTTGAGCTTCTCATTTGTTGTTGGGCTTGGTCAAGCTTGATTTGACTTTGTCAAGTTAATATTATTGGATTTAGGGGATTGATGGAATGTACATTCCATCTCCCAAAATGAATGAATAATATTAATTTGGTAAAAGTCCTCCTTTGACCAATTTGTGATTCCATTCATCCCTTTCCCTCTTCATCTAATTCCCCTTCTTCATCCATTCATTTTCAATTGACCAATGATATCTCAAGGTCCCAGTGCTAGTTAATTGAAAGATTAACATGAGTATGGATGAGATTAGGCCACACCTTTACATATTTTTTGTGTGTGGTATGTTTAATGAGCATAGTTCTCAATACTATGTCTCCAACATGCATTAACACCAAAAGTTTATGTCTCGACCTCAAATAGTTGTGACTTCTACATAAGTCCAATTACGATTGCTTCACATAGCGCTAAATTTGTGACATAAAGGCATAAGCATTCTAGTTAGTGAGATTGTAAGTCTCCCCTCTTCCATGGTATTGTGTGAAAACTTGGCCTTCTTTCCTTCCTTTGGAAGATGTTTTGGTTCAAGGATCCATGCTTGTGGCAAGTGGGTTGAGTGTTCTCCAAAGAATGTCTTGAAATCAAAAGCAAAACAAATCTAACTATTGACTTACTAACCATTAACCTTTACTTTCAAGCTTTATTTTTAAAGCAATTTATTTTTATTATCATTTGTCATTGTACATATCATTCTAATTGTTTATGTTTATGCAATTTTCACTTTGTCCACTTGGACCATATTGTGTGATATACTTTGTTGCCTTGTTTGTTTGTTTGGTCTTTGACCATTAACTCACATAATAATTATAAGAACCCTAAAAGACTTTTTAAGTGATTGTTGTTTTGATCTCCCCAATTGGACTTAGAGCTTAGGCAACATTCCTTTGCTAATGGACTTGGCCAATACCAAGTTGTTGAAGAATCAAGTCTTGCAAGTTTGAATTCATCTGATACATCATTCTAGATCTCTCTAGATTCATCCGCAATATTGATTCTTGTTAAGCTGTTATGTTGAACTTGTGACTTATGGATTTCATCTGCTACATGGACTATATTTGAAAGAGATCGTTGAAGTGGATAAGCTTGGATGAGGCCATCTTTATTTGATGCCTTTGCTCTTCAAGATTGATATAATTGTGCATTTGTGTGTAGCTTGATTCTAAAAAAGTCCAAGGGAATCCTGGGTTTCTATTGACATACTTGTCTATTGGATTGCTCCCATTTGGTCAGATCTTTTCAACTTTCAACTTTTAAATTTCTTGTATCTAGGATAGTCTCTTCATCTTCTCCCCACTTCTTTAATTTCAAAATCTCTCCCTCCATTTTCAAAAAATCTTCTTTGTGTGAACTACTTTTGCTTTGAACTTTGACCACTTTCAAAAAAGGTAGAAACTTTGGCCTTATGCCATTGCATTTTTAAACTTATTTTCTTAAATCAAACTTGTAAATAAACTTAACTATATTTGACTTAAACTTTCAAAAAGCCAAAAAGAACTAACTCATTCAAACCATTTTAGGCCTTTATGCCTTTTCCAAACTTAATTTTTTTTAAAACCAACATACTCACTTTGAAATTTCTAGCACGAACTATGAGGTTTTGATCCCTCATTTATATGTTGGTACGTAGGCACAAGACCGAAGGTCTTGTCAAACACAAAAATATAATTAATCAATTCTTTTCTCATCCCCCCATTCTATTTGTTTGTAAACATAACTTTGTACAAAATACATATGCACACAAAAAGGGCTCCCTAGGAGTACCTAGGACACTATGGGTGCTAACACCTTCCCTCTGTGTAACCAACCCCCTTACCAGTGATCTCTGACTTTTATTAGTTTTTATTTGAAAACTTCTTACTATTTGGGTTTTGTTCGCATTTTTTCCCTTTTCTCTTGGGAACAATAAAATCGAGGTGGCGACTCTTGTTAATTGATCTTTAGCTTGTCAATAGCTTAATGATCATGAATTTCCCACTACAGAATGTGCATTCCATCACCCAAAATGAATGAATGATCTTAACTTGGTAAAAGTCCTCCTTTGACCAATTTGAGTTTGATCCATTTCCCCTCCCTCTTCATCTCATTCCCTTTATTTATGCATTCATGTCATGGACCTATGATATCTTAATATCCTAAGGCTAGTTATTTGTAAAATCAACATAAGTATGGATGAGATTATGTCTCCCACTTTGCATATTCTTTTTGTGTGTGGTATTTTTCATGAGCATAGTTCATCATACTGTGTATCTAACATGCATTAACACCAAAATTCTATTGCTCGACCTCAAATAGTTGTGACTTCTACATAAGTTCAATTACGATTGCTTAACATAGCATTAAGATTTGACACAAAGGCATAGAATTCTAGTTAGTGAGATTGTAAGTCTCCCCTCTTTCATGGTATTGTGTGGAAACTTGGCCTTTTTTCCTTCCTTTGGAAGATGTCTTGGTTCAAGGATCCATGCTTATGATAAGTGGGTTGAGTCTTCTCCAAAGAATGAATTAAACAAAAGAGCAAAAGCAAAAGCAATACTAACTTATAACTTATTAATAACTAGCATTTAATTTCAAGTCCTTTATTATAGTGCACTTTATTTTTGAGCTTTATTCATTTGCCATTATTCATACCATTCTAATTGTTTATGTTAATGTCATTTTCACTTTGTCCACTTGGACCATATTGTGTGATATATTTTATTTGTGTATATTGTGTTATTTGTGTGATCTTTGACCATTAATGTACATAATAAGAACAAAAACCCTAAAAAAATATCTTGTGTCGACTGTTGGTTTGATATGAGGCAATTGGACTTAGAATTTAGGCAACATTCCCTATGCACAAGACTTGGCCAATGCCAACTTTCATATAACCAAGTGCTTGTGATTTGAAACTTCATCTGATACATCAATGAAGATCCATTTGAGTTCATCTGCAACATGATCATTATGAAGCTGTTATTTTGAACCTGTGATTTGTGCCATCTTTGAATTCATCTGATGCATGGGAAACTTTGAAGAAGATCATGGAGTTGCTAAGCTTGAATGTGGCTATCTTTATTTGATGCCTTGCTCTGCAAGTTGATATTTTGTGCATTGTTTGTTGCTTGATTCTAAAAGTCCAAGGGAATTTGGGTCTCTATATGACATTCTTGTTTATTGGATTGCAGCCCATTGGTCAGATCTTTTCAACTCTCAACTTTTAAATTTATGCTTAGGATTAGTCTCTTCATCTCCTCCCCACTTCTTTAATTTCAAAATCTCTCCATCCTTTCAAAAATCTTCTTTGCTTGTGTTTCTAGATTTTCAAACTTTGACCACTTTTGCAAACTAGAAACCTTGGCCTAAAGCCATTGCATTTTCAAACTTCTTTTCTTAATCAAACTTGTAAATAGACTTAACTATACTTGACTTAAAATTTCAAAAGCCAAAAAGAACTAACTCCTTCAAACCATTTTTAGGCCTTTGTGCCTTTCCAACTTAATTTTTTGTTAAAAACAATGCATCCATTTTGAAATTGATACCACAAACTACGAGTTTTTGATCCCTCATATTTATGTTGGTATGTAGGCACAAGTCTGAAGGTCTTGTCAAACACAAAAATATAATTAATGAATTCTTTTATCATCCCCCCATTCTATTTGTTTGCAAACATCATTTTAACAAAAATACATATGCACACAAAAAGGGCTCCCTAGGAGTACCTAGGACACTTTGGGTGCTAACACCTTCCCTCTGTGTAACCAACCCCCTTACCTGTAATCTCTGGCATTTTATTAGTTTTGATTTGAAAACTTCTTATTTTTGGGTTTTGTTCGTACTTTTCCCTTTTCCCTTGGAAACAATAAAAGCGCGGTGGCGACTCTTGTTTATTTGATGTCTAGCTTATCTATAGCTTGATGATCATGAATTTACCACTACAGAAATTAAGTGGTGACTCTGCTGGGGAGTAGTCTCCAGTGGGTTTAGCCTACTTTTTTGTGAGTATATAACCGTATATTTGATGTATGTATATTTGTTTGTATGATATAATCTACTTGTTGTGCTTGGTGATCTCTGAGACGTTAGATAAGTTCTAACCCAAACTTGAATGCAATTAAGATAGGAGGATGGTATAGTCATGTTCGAATTGTGTGGAGTAGTCCTTAACAAGTTGGCTTGAGACCTATCTGCTAAGTGGAGACCCTTTTGGATTTGGAAATGTCACACAAGTATTTGTGGTTAGGCATTACTTTCTCTAGTTTGTGGTCCGAGAAGCTAAGGACCGTAGAACATTTAACCCATCTTGGCCTATTTAGGACGTAGTACGGAGACTGTTCAAGTGTAGACTTGATAACAGTTGTTACACGATACTACACTCAGACGAGTTTCTCTTGAGAATATTATGGGTTGATGAGTTAGTCATCCTAACCTGTAATATCCGATAGATGGAATTAAGACTCTAGGAACTTTTTAGAACATGATGTACATGTTTTATCCTTAGTTCACTCCTTTGGGATGGTTCTTACCCAGACTCCATGCTCGTGACTTACAACAAACCCTTGATTCTTGGTTGATCCAATCAAGTCTTGTCAATATCAATGGAGCTTGGGTGTTGATAAGGTGAAAACCATAATCCACCAAAATGGATGATTGATCTTAACAATGACTTGATTCATCCCTTGACCTTTGTTTGTTTGCCTTGTGTGATCCCGTATTTGTGATTGTTGCATTCATGCGCTTCATAACATTCATCACACGAAAATTTCAAGGAATTGAGGTGTTATTTGCAAAAAAATTCAGACCATGGATTATGGACGAAGGAACACTAAGAAGTACAGTTTCAGAAGTCCTGACTTGAAAGAGTTAAGGAAGCTAGCATCTTTTGTATTAGATCCCTTGGACTTCAAACAACTCCATGGGAAGCTTCTGTCTATCTTGTATGCTAATATGGTTGAAGGACTCTTGAGTGTATTGGTGTAGTTCTACGATCCTCTCTATCGTTGCTTCATTTTCCGTATTATCAGCTTGTGCCTACGTTGGAGGAGTATGCCCATCTCTTGGGAATACCTGTTTCTAGCAAAGTGCCTTTTAGTGGACTGGAAGAGACTCATAGATCTCATCTTATTGCTGAAACTCTTCACTTGAAGAAGTCCGAGATAGAGGCTCATTGGGTGAAGAAAGGAGGATTGTTTGGATTGACTTCTGAATTCCTCATCATGGAAGCTATTGCCTTTGCTCAAGCCGGTAGAGTGGACGCTTTTGAAGCTATCTTTGTGTTACTCATCTATGGATTAGCTTTTTTTCCTAACATTGACGGTTTTGTTAATGTTAACGCCATTAGAATTTTCTTGATTGGGAATCTTATGCATACTCTGTTAGGTGATATGTACTTCTCTTTGCATCTAAGGAATTCTAAAGTTGGTGGGACGGTTGTTTGTTGCAATCCTCTTCTGTACAAGTGGTTTATTTCGCACTTGCCTCAAACACCTGCTTTTGTGGAGAACAAACAATGTCTACGGTGGTCTCAGAGATTTATGTCTCTCACTAATGATGATATAGTTTGGTATGATCCTTCTTTGAGTAGTTTGGAGATTATTGATTGTTATGGTGAATTCTCTAAAGTGCCTCTCACTGGTACACAAGGAGGAATCAAATACAATCCTTCTTTGGCTTGTCGTTAACTTGGGTTCCCCTTGAGAGACAAACCTAATAACACTTTGTTAGAAGGCCTTTTCTATCAAGAGGGTAAAGATCCCCAACATTTGAAGCAGAAGATTATGCATGCTTGGCATAATGTACATAGGAAAGGAAGATCCGAGCTTGGTCCGTGCAATTGTGTAGCTTTGGAAGCTTACACTCTTTGCGTAAAGAAGAGAGCTTTGGAATTGAAGATGCCTTATCCTTGTAAGATACCTATGTCTATGGTTGTGGTTGAGCCATTAACTCTCCCTAACCAAGATGTAGAGGAGTTGGAAGATGCACTTGCCAAGATGAAACAAGATAAGGATATGTGGGAAGAGCGTTTCCATGCTTTGAGAAAAAAGCATGAGAAGTTGCAGCTTGAGTCTAAGGACAAGGATGCACTTATTGAGCTACTTGAAGACCGAATGACGAAGAGACAGAGAGAGCGAGAGGTTCCATCATCCTCTAGTATGCCTCATCCTTCCGTTTCTTGGAAGAGGATTATTAATCAGCTTGTCCTCGAGAAGACTCAAATGAAGGCTTCTTTTGAGACCAAGATCCGACGCATTCGAAGGAAGTACGCGCCTACATCCAGATCTTCTGACATTGTTGATAGGGATTCTTACGATGACTAGTCTCCTTTTCTATTGTATTTTTCATTTGGTTTCTGAAATTGTACTCAGTGTAATCTTTCCAATTATATAAATAAAAGAGATTTTTATGGTCATATCAAATTAAAGTGATTGTTGATATATATATATATATATATATATATATATATATATATATATATATATATATATATATATATATATATATATATATATATATATATATATATATATATATATATATATATATATATTTGCAAATAATATAGTAAGTTCCTTGAAAATGAAAACAATCAAACATTGCATTTCATGCATCTTTTGCATAAGGAGGTTTCTCTTTCGCCAGATGTCTCATTGGTGTTTCTTCTGTGCTTCAGCCAAGTTGACTCATCGATACAATACTCGCGCCAATCACTCTAGAATCGTGGAACATCTTGAGCAAGAGAATAGAGATTTGAAAGAGGAGATCGCCCGCCTGACTGCCATGATGGAGTCAGTATTAGCTGCACAAAGTCAGTCTTCTCCAACGCCTGCAACTCCTCCTCCTCAGAAGACTGTCATTTCAGAGGTGGTTATCTCTACTGTTCTCGCAACTGCTGCTCACTTCATGTACAACATGCCTTCCGGATTCCCATGGGGAATGCCGCCAAACTTTGTGCCCAAAGGCTTTGCGCCTACATTTTCTTCTATGCCGGCATCTATCTCGGTCATGTCTGTACCATCGTCTGTCGTGCATACTCTACCTCGTGTAGAAGACACCATCTATAATTCTGAGCCGTCCGAGGGCCCGGATGTGTATGAGAAGATGGATGAGATGAAGGATCAATTTCTTGAGCTGCGCAAGGAGTTGAAAACTTTGAGGGGTAAGGACATGTTCGGGAAGAGTGTTGCGAAACTTTGTTTGGTTCCAAATATGAAGATTCTAGTGAAATTCAAAGTTCCTGACTTTGAAATATACAAAGGATATACATGTCCACTCAGCCACTTGGTGATGTACGCCAGAAACATGTCTACTCAAACTGATAATGATCAATTGTTGATCCATTATTTTCAAGACAGTATGACCGGTGCCGCTCTAAGGTGGTACATGGGGTTGGATAGTGAGAGCATCCGCATGTTCAATGATTTGGGAGAAGCATTTGTGAAGCAGTATAAATATAATGTTGATATGGCTCCCGATAGAGATCAGTTGAGATCGTTGTCTCAGAAGAAAAAAGAGACATTCAAGGAGTATGCGCAGAGGTGGAGAGAACTTGCTGCTCAGATTACCCCTCCTTTAGAGGAAAAGGAGATGACTAAGATTTTTATGAAGACCCTGAGCTCATTTTACTATGAGCGGATGATTGCCAATGCCCCCAGTGATTTTACCGAGATGGTAAACATGGGGATGAGGCTCGAAGAAGGTGTCCAAGAAGGACGGTTGGCTAGATAGGAGGTGTCATCCAACAAGAGGTATGGCAACAGTTTTATCAAGAAGAAGGATAGTGAAGCTAATGTAGTGACCAGTGGGAGGCAAAGGAGGCCTCAGATTAAAAGAAGTCAACCACCCCATCAACATCATCACCAAGTATCTTCAGTTATTCCCGTATTTTCAACAAATCAGTCAGCACCAATTTAACAACAACAACGTCAATAACAACCACAACACCAAACAAACACCTACAACAACAACAATACCAACAATCATTAGCAATAAAATTTTGAGAGGAAAAAGGTATCTTTTGACATATGCAGAATTATATCCCTCTCTGGTTCTCAAGAACCTACTACAACCAAGAAATCCTCCTCAAATTCTCGAACCACTTCTCTGGTGGTACAAATCGGAACTTGATTGTGCTTTCCATCAAGGAGCTCCTGGATATGATATAGAGAATTGTTACCCTCTCAAATATGAAGTTCAGAAGCTGGTAAAGAGTGGAATGGTGTCCTTTGAAGACCGTGCACCGAATGTTAAAGTTAATCCTTTGCCCGCTCATGGTAATTCATCTGTTAATATGGTGGACGATTGTCCAAGAGAGTTCAAGGTATTCGATGTACGCTTCATTAGGAGGTCCTTGGTGATGATGCACAAGTATATTTGCTTGGTTAGCGATTGTGAACACGGTCATGATGGTTGTGAGATCTGCAGTGTCAACCCTAGGGGTTGTATGGTTGTAAAGAGGGACATCCAGCGGTTGATGGATGAAGGCTTAATCCATATTGTTCAATCCTGTCACGTAGACGATGATGTCAATGTTATAGTACCAATTTTCAAGAGTCTTGAGAGAGTGGTCATCCAGTATGATAGCAGCAACAGTAACAGTTTCAGTAAGAGATCGGTATCGCCGTTGGTTATACGATTAGTAGGTCCAGTTCTGTATGCATCCGATAAATCTGTTCCTTATCAGTATAATACAACTATGTTGAATGATGGTCAAGAGGTTCCATTACCTACGACCGGTTATGTCGTAAGCATTGCTGATGTTACTAAGGTGACCCGTAGTGGTCGAGTGTTTGGGCTGGTGTTACAAAAGAATGCAGAAGATTTGACTGTTAGCAAGAAGTTGGATGTGCCTGTTGTAGAACCAGTTAGTGCTTTAAAGTGTCAATCTTATGAATCCAGCGGCTTGAAGCCTAATGATGATGACGAGGTACTCAGGCTGATAAAGAAAAGTGAATTCAATATGGTGGAGCAGCTGCTCCAAACCCCCTCAAATATTTCAGTACTATCTCTGTTGATGAATTTCGAAGCGCACAGAGAAGCACTGCAAAGAGTTCTAGAGCAAGCTTTTGTGGAACATGATGTTATAGTGGATCAATTTGATCATATTGTGGCTAACATCACTTCCTGTAATAATCTCAGTTTCTGTGATGAAGAACTCCTCGAGGAGGGTAGGAAACATAATTTGGCTTTGCATATCTCCATGAACTGCAAAGATGACGCTCTATCAAATGTACTAGTTGACACCGGATCTTCGTTGAACGTGATTCCAAAGTCAACATTGTCAAAGATGTCATATCAAGGAGCGCCTATGAGATATAGTGGTGTAATCGTCAAAGCTTTTGACAGTTCGCACAAGACAGTGATTGGTGAAGTGGACCTCTCGGTGAAGATAGGTCCGAGTGACTTCCAGATTACTTTTCAGGTAATGGATATCCACTTGGCCTACAGTTCTTTATTAGGAATACCATGGATCCACGAGGCGGGAGCTGTTACCTCCATGTTGCATCAGAAGCTCAAAGTTGTCATGAATGGGAAGCTAGTCATCATTGGCGGGGAGAAGGCACTGTTAGTCAGCCACCTGTCATCTTTCTCTTATGTTGAAGCTGAGGATAAGGTTGGAACCCCATTCCAAGCCTTATCTATTGTTGTTGGAAAAAGAGTAGGGGCACCCATGTCCTCATTTAAAGATGCAAGGAAGACTATGGAAGAAGGAAGTGTTGATCAGTGGGGGCAGATGCTAGAAGTCTCCGACAATAAGAACATAGTTGGTTTGGGTTTCAGCAAGGTTCGCCAGCTGCTAAATCAGAAGATATGCAACTCAGCTTCCGTAGCGGGGGGTTCATTCATGGTAATGGACAACACTTAGTTGTTGTGCTAGAGGATGATGAAGAGGAAGACTGCACCAATTTTGTGACGCATGGAAAAGCATGCAACAATTGGACTGTTGTTGATATTCCTGTTATTATGCATCGATCTAAGTAATCGCTTTTATTTGTTTTTGAAAATCCTTTTCCTATGCCTAAGGGAGAAGTGAACATTGTCTGGCCATTTTCAATTTGATCATTAATAAAATATAATTTTATTCATCCAGATCTATGATGTTTTGTTTTTACTTTTTGCTTTATTCTGAAAATGGTAATCACAAAAAACATAAATAAACAATATAATTGTCCATCTACATAATATTTGATCACAAATTGACTTCTCTAAAATCAAATCATTATGCAGGTTTCTTTATAACCCCATTGAATACAATGATCCTTCTCCTTTTCCAAATTTTGAATTCCTTGTGTTTGAGGCTGAGGAGGAAAGTGATAAGGAAGTAAATGATGAATTATCTCGTCTTCTTGAGCATGAAGGAAAATCCATTCAGTCATTCGAAGAGCAGATTAAGCTAGTCAACTTGGGTTCCGAAAATTATGTGAAGGAAGTCAAGATTAGGTCTCGACTGTGTCCAGACGTTAAGAAGGGGTTGATTGATCTTCTCCGAGAATATTCAGATGTGTTTGCTTGGTCCTATCAAGACATGCCTGGGTTGAATTCTGAGATAGTGGAGCATAGATTATCGTTGAAGCCAGAATGCCCGCCAGTCAAGCAGAAGTTGAGAAGAACTCATCCTGATATAAGAAGAAATGCAAAAGTAGATTGATGTCGGTTTCTTGGTGACCGCTGAATATCCGTAATGGGTGGCCAATATTGTGCTTGTGCCAAAGAAAGATGGAAAAGTACGCATGTGTGTCGATTATAGAGATTTGAACAAAGTCAGTCCAAAAGATGATTTCCCTCTGCCACACATTGATATGTTGGTAGATAATACATCTAAATTCAAAGTCTTTTCGTTTATGGACGGATTTTCCAGATATAATCATATCAAGATGGAGCCCAAAGATATGGAGAAAACCACATTCATTACACCTTGGGGAACATTCTGTTAAAGAGTGATGCCTTTCGGTTTGAACAATGCTGGTGCAACTTACCAAAGAGTACTGACTACTCTTTTTCATGATGTGATGCATAAAGAGATTGAAGTTTAGGTCGATGACATGATTGCTAAATCTGTTGATAAAGAGGAACATGTTGAGAATTTGTTAAAGCTATTCCAGTGTTTGAGGAAGTATAAACTCCGCTTGAATCCCAATAAGTGTACTTTTGGTGTTCGTTCTGGTAAGTTGTTGGGCTTTATTGTCAGCGAGAAGGGTATTAAAGTTGATCCTGCCAAGGTCAAAGCAATACAAGAGATGCCTGCGCCCAAAACTGAGAAGCAAGTCAGAGGTTTTCTCGGCCGCTTGAATTATATCTTAAGATTCATTTCCCACGTGACTGCCACATGTGCGCATATATTCAAACTTCTTCGGAAAGATCAGTCTTGTTATTGGACCAAAGACTGCCAAAAATCTTTTGACAGTATCAAAGAATATTTGCTTGAACCTCCGATTTTGTCTCCATCTGTTGAAGAAAGATTGATCGTGACTTAGTAAGTTTATGTGAATCGTGACTGCAAGTGCACATTCCTATCGTGTAGTTTTAAAGATTATTGAACCCACAAGGACTAATAATCGAACGTATCATGGTCTAATGTTGCTATGTAAATCTAAGGCTGATGATCGTTCTAAGATTGGAGGGATGAAGAGAAATAACTATAACGTAAATAGAATAAAGATATGAGATATAGGGGATATCGGTATGTAATCCATCAAACTTCGAGGATTCGATAGATAGTTGGTGTAATCTTATTGGTTAAAATATTCTTCAGTAGAAATTATTTATAGAAAGGACTTAGTCTCACACTCTCGTTTTTATTGACTCTGACTATACTCCTAAACCAGAATGCTTGGCTCTCGCGGTCTCATTTTGAATTTAAAATTAATTTTTGAATATAAATGTCTAATTAATCCTAAAGCACTCTCGTTGTGTTTAGGATTAAAGCCTAGTTTCAGCTATCTGGTTAAAATCTCAAACTCTCGTTCTTGTTTACCGTAACCTTAGTTTGTTTTGTACTCTCGTACGAAAAACAGTTTGATCAAAATAAGAGACTAAAACCGGAAAAATAAGTTTTATAAGAACTAACACCAATTATTTATGAATCTCGTCATTTCGACGGTCTTTACATACCGATACCTAAGGGTTTAGTCGGACATGGATCCGGTAACAGACATGGTATTGGGAAATTAAACATGCAATAAGGCATAAATAAATAAAACAGTAATCAAAATAAAACCTGGATTGCGAATTGAGAACTGGAACTGAATCTTGATTCTTCGATGAAAATAATTCCGACAGACTTTGGCAATGAATAATCCTTACAATTGAATCCCAAATGCGTAAATAATAAACCGCAATAGTCCCCGATGTGGAGAAACTATCACTTTCACAAAGTAAGAAAAATTGCCTAGAAAACTAAAAGAAAATAAATGTTGAAAAAATAATCGTCGCTTGAAAACTGGAAGAAGCGAGAGATCCTGCGAGTCTGAGAGATCCCTTTTTATATATTTTCCATATTCCCTAATTTGTAGCAAGGTGGGTGGAATTGTGGCTATAAAGGTAGAGAAAAAGGTGGAAGACTAGGTTGTGGCGGTTGCCACAACCCAAGCCTTTGAATGAGTGGTGAGCGCCGCCTTTTTAGGAACTGAACGCCACTTCTTAAGGCTTGGTGGCGGGCGTCACCTACTCCTTGGGCCAATGTGATGGGCTCCACACTCCCTAGATAATGGGCGCCACAAGCCCATTTTTTTGGTGGCCCATTATCTCTATAGAAGCTCCATTTTCTTCTCTTTTTCTTTCCTTTTTCTTTCCTTTTTCCTATTTTCCATTTTGCTTGCGGTAAACCTTTTAATCGATAAATACCTGCAATAAACATAAAATATTGTGTAATAATAAGTGTTAATCAAGTAAAAAACAATGCATATCGAGCCAAAAATACGATACGTTTTCGCGTTATCAAACTCCCCCATACTTAAACCTTTGTTTGTCCTCAAGCAAATGTCGCGTACATGAATAAAAAGTTTTGTAAAATACTTGCAGCATATATTATCAAGACTCGTAGAAAACATAATTGCATTCAGATACTCATTCTAGTCTATAAACTTTACTTTGGTTCAAAATTGTATTAACAAGTACTCACTTCCACACTAAGGGTATCGTTGGAACACATAGGCGCAATGTTGCAACCATAAGTCTCCTTCCTATACAAACCAAACTGAATCATGTTGTCATGCTTAAGCCTACCTTACTAAACCTTCTTTTTATCCTTTTTCATTCTGGCGCAATCACATTAAGCTCGTTATCCTTTCACATTCATAGCAAGATAGTTTGTTAGTGACTATGATCTCATCATTATTTATTTTTTTCTTTTTCTCACTTTGGCTCAAATAACAGTTGAAGATGGTCATACCGTTGGGCTAAATGACCGTGTGAGGGTCACCTAACTTAGAAGGAACAACATTTTTCATACATTTCGTAATCTTTTCTTCTTTTAAGCCTGAAATAATACACTTATTTGCATCGACTTCTTGCATAGTGTGTGCTTAGGATGGTGTTGACTGCTAGGTAAACTACTTAAGGAAATATTAAAGGATAAAATTTAAGGTTATGGCATGAAAAGTACTCAAATCGATCTTATATTTGGGAGATTTAAGGTGTTAAAACGATACTGATCTTATAAAGTTTTTCCAAATCTCTACAATTCAACCTCAGTTTTATTTATAGTTTAGAATTTTCAAAGATGTACTATATCTCTAAGTCTAGATTTTTGCGAATTTTTTTTGTATGGCTTGATCAAATAGGAGAATTAGTAAATAAAGGAAACCACGCATAAAGACTCGACATCACATTGATATTTAACTTGACTGACACTTTAACAAAAAAATAACAAAAAGAAATAACAAAAAATAAAATAACTAAAGGAAATAACAATAATTTAAATCTAACTAGAAAGCGGTAAATAAAAAGTGGTAAAGCTTCCTCCCCCATACTTAAATCTTGCATTGTCCCTAATCCAACGACATAAGATAGGAAAGAAAGGTAGAAACTGGGTATCCTGCTACTGGCACCGTCTACCACGTGTACATGGACGTCCACTGTTTCCTGGCTGGTGAGGTGGCGTATAGTTCTGGAGGTCTTCCACACGCATTGTCAATGTTGTCATGTCATCGATCAAGCCAGACATGTTCTGTTCGATTATGAATGCGTAGTCGTGCTGATCATGCTACATTTGCAGAAGGATTTGCATCATTCCAATTTGTTGAGCTTCCATGTTTTGGATTTTTTGGACGCGCTGAGCGTCTAATTCGCTACACCGCAGGAGTTCAGCATAGATTTCATCAAAAGTGGTTGGTGCCACATTTCTTCTTGGTCTTTGACTGGAGGATGTACCTGCAAGATTTTAAATGACGTGTGTGTGGTGTGTGGGTCAGTAGCGGGAGTTGTTTTCTCCAGAATGTGATCCTCATCGGTGTCCCCACCAGCAACTACATTCTCAAGAATGTGCGCAGGGACTTGGTTAGGCACCAGATCATTAGTATAACAATAATTATCTGGGTTACGCACATCTATGCGATTTGGATTTGGGAGGATAAAATATTGTAACACATTATTTTCAATTATTAAATTAAATTTACCGTCACTTCTTCATTTTACTAGTTTCATGCTCCTTGCCATTCAATGTCAATGGCATGATGCAGGAGCGAGGTTAGCCTGGAGAATTTTTCTTCGAGTCCTAGGACTCTGGCTATGGAGGTTATTAAACCTCCAAAAAATAATCGGCCCTCGCTTCGCATTGACAATGGCCTGTATGTGAGATGGCATAAAAGGGACCGTATTCACCTTTTGTGGCAAAAATGTGGCGAACAAATAAAAGAGTTCTTTTTCGTTCACCTTGTTAGAATTTTCTCGGCCAAAAATGCTGGACGCCAATATTTTATGGAAATATCGAATAGTCGGGTTGTGAATTAAAGTGGCTCTGTTTTCCTCAAAACTATGGGTTACTGTACCGGTTATTGCCCTCCAAAATGGTTGAAAGGCGCGTTGCCAACCCTCAGTATCTGGGACCTCACTTACAACGCCATCCCCATGGGGAAATTGTAGTAGGTCCGCTAGTTGGGAAAATGTAAAAGCATATTCAATGTTGAACAAGCAAAACTGGACAGTCCCACTAGAACAGTTTGTGTTAGGTGTGGGACTAAAAATTAACGAGCTTAGGAATTCTAGTGTTAATTAAGCATAGACAGGGTCCTTAAAAGATAGGAAATAATTTAAATTTAAAGTGTCTAGCATATGGTTAACACTATCTAAAATTCCTAAGACAAATAAGCAGGGTTCATTTACGTACCTTGTTGATTTGATTTTTCTTACGCTTAGAGCCGTGTATGTCTCTTCCTGCAATTCACCTGGTTCGTCGTTTCTGTACACTATTTCATATTCACTCATCTGTCACATGACTGAATTTCACAGTACTCGTATAATGTAGTAAGAATATAGCAAGAGAGAGAAGAATTATGCTTATGAGAGGTGTGGTTTTGTGAGATTACGTTGGTGGTTTATATAGAGGTGATGGTGGTTGGAAATTTATTGATGAAATAAATTTCATTTACGGTCTTCAATGCCTTGGTCAAAGAATTTTGAAAATGGTTAAAATTGCTTTAAGGAATTGTCTAGCATGCAAGGGAGAAAACAATTAAGTGATTTGATGTGACAATTAGTAGCAGCGTGCATGTGAAAGGCTAGTGTAGTGGCTAGCGCCACATGCAGTGTTGTGTGTTCCCATGTGTGAACCTCTTTATGATGTTGACCATAATTTTTCCATTTGAATTTTGATTGACCGGCATTAAATAGTGGTTGTATAATTAGTTGACGAAAACCAACATAATATATAGGTAGGAATGAGAAACAAGATATGGTAAAATGACATTAAAACACAAAATTGAAAAATAAAAGAATGAGGAAGATAGGAAAAGATGATATAATTCGTCTGGTGGAATTAAAAAGAAATGAAATAAATAAATAAAATTCCCAATGTGTAAAAACAAAAATAAAAATTTAAAACATAAAATAAAATAAGATTAGTAAATCAGTAATATTCAAATAAATTAGCCATTACGACAACTGCTGGCAGGAGGAGCAAAAGAGTAGAAGTGCTGGCAAATATGATCCAGGTTCTCTGTCACTATATCCATAAAGTCGTGGAATTCCACGTGCAAAGTTCTCAGCTCGCCTCTCAGGTTGGCGATGTCTGTCTAGATAGCTTCAATACATCAACATGATTGGTAGGAGGTGAATCAAGTATAGCTAGGACGTTAGATTTAGCGTCAGAGAGAAAAGTATCATAGTGGTCGTAGATTTGAGGTGTCTCTGGATGAGAAGGTGGTGCATCTGGTGGTCTATCCAAATCATAGACTCAATTGTTCCTATCATGTACACTCGTCCTATGGTCTAGCAGGGTAAACAGGTGTACTACTTGGCAGTTAATTAGAAATTCAAACACATTCATTCCTAGGTTCCTAATGATACCGGTGTTGAAACAAAATCCGATATTCATTGATCGTATCCCACCTAAAGGGTTGAGCCTAATAAGTGGTTGTCTCAGTCCGATGGCATTTGCTATCATGGTCACTAAGCCTTCCACTAAGATTGGTTCATAGTCCTCCCGTGCCATACGGTACAGATTAGCTATCATGAATGTAGCAGCGTTAACAAGTCGGGCCTGTGATGAGCAGTACATTATGAAGAGTTAGTCTTTGGACACAAAGGTTCTGTTCTGTTCCTTTCCAAACAAGGTGTGAGCTAGGATCTTATGAAAGTAACGAATCACAGGGTTATGGATGTTCTTTGAATGCATAAGGCCTGGCTCGGGATGGTCGTTTCCTGTGATGCTACCCCAAAAGAGGTCTAATTTATGGTCTACTAGCCTACCTTCTTGGGTAATGGTAAAGGTATCAGGCCCATTAGGGCATCCTAGGAGTTCAGCCATTTCTCTGTGGGTGTAGCGGTAATCATTATCAAATAACCTAAAGGTGATTAGGCCTTTGTTAAGTCCAATATCATGGTTTGGCAGGTACACTAGGGAGCTTAGGAATTCTAAAGTCAACCTACTATAGGAACATAATTTTCTTTTGATAGCAAAGGTGTCCCAGCCTAGTTGGTTAATTAGGAACGTAACATTGTCTCTTATACCTAATTTGGTCATGGTGCGTCCATCTGGGTACAAGGTTAGTGTCATTTCTCTTTGAGCTAGAGCCTCAAAACATCTCCTTTGAGCTATGCCTTTGAAGACTATATCCATGTAATCTACTTGTTGCATTATGATAGTCAGTAGCTAGATAAAATTTGAGTAGATAATAGCGTTAAGTTAGCAATGGTTAATAATAAAGAAAAATACCGATTGATTTTTTTTTGAAAAGGGATGAAAGAAAAAAATGGATAGATAAAAAAAATGACATTAATAAAACAAGAAATATTCGTTATGTTTTACGTCGATAGCGCGTCGACTCAGGAGTGTAAGTACTCATGGTGGTTCTTTCGAGGATGAATCCTTGGTCAAACTTTTAATTATCCTAGATTTCCATGGCCACTTATCAATCCATCTCTCATATCCGTCACCTTTTCTTCTTTTTCTTTTGCGAGGTAGTTTATCCTTCTGAACTCGTGGTGGTGGTTCTTGCTCTATCCTGAGAGGTACCTTTTCAGGTTTAGGTTCCATTTTTGCATCCACCACCTCAAAGTCTGGTTTTCCCCCTTTAATACTAATGAGTTCCCTAGTTTCATAGTCTTCTGATTTTCTCTTCTTGTTCAGGGTCTGAAATAAAGGTGCATTGGTGTGGATATTTTCCTATAGCTCTTCATATCTTTCGGATTTGGGGTCTACCTTAACTTCCGCAGACCTTCGCGGGAAAGGAATTGGTGATTTCTAGGGAGGAGGAACAACACATAGTTCTTCCTTATCTACCTCTTTGACAACCTCCCTCTCGGGTGGTATCGGTGGTTCTTTCTCAATCTCTACTCTTTTCTCACCTGAACCCTTCTCATTATCACTCTACTTAGGATTTTCGGTAGATCTTTCGCTGGTGATTGTTACAACATCCGCATGTTTCTCCGGGAATGGTCCTAGAGGTGTCTGTTCAAGAAGGGATGTTTGAGTCTCCAATGCCTCGTTGTGAGTGACGAGGGGCTCGACCACAGTGTTCAGTTGCGTAAGGGTTTCATTGGTATAGAGAATTTGTTTTCTAAATTCTTCATTCTGAAGAGTTTGTGTAGCCACAAAGCGTTCTATCCTAGAGTGAGTTTGCATCTCAATGAAACCCTCAATTAATATTTCTAGGTTGGATTTATAGGAATCTCGATTCCTCAAAATACTGGGAGTGATAATCATAGAGAAAATTTGGGTGATACATAGTAATAGAGAAAAGAGTGCCTTAGTCTATACTGGGCAACACTAGAGTTACGACATCGACTAAATTAGTCCCCGGCAACGGCGCCAAAAACTTGATCGCGACTTAGTAAGTCTACGTGAATCGTGACTGCAAGTGTACAGTCCTATCGAGTAGTTTTAAAGATTATCGAACCCACAAGGACTAATAATCGAATGTATCGTGGTCTAATATTGCTCTAAAAATCTAAGGCTGATGATCGTTCTAAGATTCGAGGGATGAAGAGAAATAACTATAACGTAAATAGAATAAAGATATGAGATATAGGGGATATCGGTATGTAATCCATCAAACTTCGGGGATTCGATAGATAGTTGTGTAGCGGTAAATTCATGATCATCAAGCTATGGATAAGTTAGAGATCAAATAACAAGAGTCAACACCGCGCTTTTATTGTTTCCAATGGAAAAGGGAAAAAGTACGAACAAAACCCAAAAGTAAGAAGTTTTCAAATCAAAACTAATAAAATGTGAGAGATTACAGGTAAGGGGGTTGGGTACACATAGGGAAGGTGTTAGCATCCAAAGTGTCTAGGTACTCCTAGGGAGCCCTTTTTGTGTGCATATGTACTTGGTATAAAGTGATGTTTATAAACAAATAGAATAGGGGGATGAGAAAAGAATTCATTAATTATATTTTTGTGTTTGACAAGACCTTCGGTCTTGCGCCTACATACCAACATAAAAATGAGGGATCAAAACCTCGTAGTTCGTGATACAAATTTCAAAGTGGATACATTTCTTTTAACAAAAATTAAATTTGAAAGGCGCAAAGGCCTAAAAATGGTTTGAATGAGTTAGTTCTTTTTTTGGCTTTTTGAAAGTTTAAGTCAAGTATAGTTAAGTCTATTTACAAGTTTGATTTAAGAAAATAAGTTTAAAAATGCAATGGCATAAGGCCAAAGTTTCTATCTTTTTTGCAAAAAAGTGGTCAAAGTTTAGAACAAAATAAGTTCAATCAAAGAAGGTTTTGAAAAAGGAGGGAGAGATTTTGAAATTAAAGAAATTGGGAGAAGATGAAGAGACTATCCTATGTACAAAATTAAAAGTTTAGAGTTGAAAACATTTGACCAAATGGGTAGCAATCCAATAGACAAAAATATCAATAGAAACCCAGAATTCCCTTGGACTTTTAGAATCAAGCAACACACAAATGCACAATTATATTATCTTGAAGAGCAAGAAATAAAATAAAGATGGCCATATCCAAGCTTATCCATTCCATGATCTTCTTCAAAGTAACCCATGTAACAGATGAATTTCACAAGTCACAGGTACAAAATAAAAGCTTCACAATGATCATGTTGCAGATGAACTCAGAAGAATCTTGAATGATGTCTCAGATGAAGTTTCAAATTGCAAGCACTTGGTTTCTCAATAAGTTGGCATTGGCCAAGTCCTTTAGCATAGTAAGGTTGCCTAGATTCTAAGTCCATTTGTCCAAGATCAAGCCAACCGTCCACACAAAAGTTTTTTAGAGTTTTTGTTGTTATTATGTACATTAATGGTCAAAGACCACACAAACAAACAAAGCATACACAAAACAAAATATATCACACAATATGGTCCAAATGGACAAAGTGAAAATTGCATTAACATAAACAATTAGAATGATATGAACAATGGCAAATGTAATAAAATACTAAAAGTAAATTGCATTAAAGTAAATTGATTGAATTTAAAAGTTTGTAGTTAATAGGTTAGAAGTTAGTATTGTTTTGCTTTTGCTTTTCATTTTAAGACATTCTTTGGAGAACACTCAACCCACTTATCACAAGCATGGATCCTTGAACCAAGACATCTTCCAAAGGAAGGAAAAAAGGCCAAGTTTCCACACAATACCATGAAAGAGGGGAGACTTACAATCTCACTAACTAGAATGCTGATGCCTTTTGTCTCACAAATTTAGCGCTATGTTAAGCAATCGTAATTGGACTTATGTAGAAGTCACAACTATTTGAGGCCAGGCAATAGAATTTTGGTGTTAATGCATGTTAGAGACATAGTATTATGAACTATGCTCATGAAACATACCACACACAAAAAAGAATATGTAAAAGGGATGGTTTAATCTCATCCATACTTATGTTAATTTTTCAATTAACTAGCCTTAGGATCTTGAGACATCATAGGCCAAATGAAATGAATGAATGAAGAAGGGGAATGAGATGAAGTGGGAGGGGAATGGATCAAAACACAAATTGGTCGAAGGAGAACTTTTACCAAATTAATATCATTCATTCATTTTGGGAGATGGAATGTACATTCCATCAATCCCATAGATCCAATGATATTAATTTGACAAAGTCAAATCAACCTTGACCAAGGCCCAACAACAATAAGCAAACTCATACAAATCAATACAATTGGTCAATAAAATTATTTGGCATTTAATCAAATTAAAAAATACTAAAAAAAGCATTTAAATTAAATATGGTTTGTCCAATTCCTAAAACCTCATCAAGACACCAAAGAAATGGCCGTGAGATTTATCATAGGTCAAACAAGGTCAAAGGACCTTGGAGAAAAAAATTCATAATTTTTGGACACTTAAAAATATTTTTAAACAATTAAAAACAAATGCAAAATCAATAAAATCATGAAAAACATTAATAATGATCCAAAAAATAATTTAAATTCAGAATAAGAAAGAGGAAAATTTTGGATTTTTTTTATGAAACTCTCTTATTTTTTGGATCAATATTAAATTTAATATGAATTAATGAAAATGATGCAATTAAAATGAAAATTAAAATATCAGAAAAAACGTGGACCACTTGATCTCCCTCATTAATTGAGGTGGTAGATCAAGTGGTCACAAACGCGTTATCCACGATGGACTCTAGTCAGCGTGCCACAAACTTGGTAATTCAAACCAAGGCACGAGATTATTTCATTTCAAAAGGATCATGTGGCTCATAACCATCCAGCTCACCACTGGCGTCCAAAGGTCGGTCGTCTTCTCCGGCGACCCTGGCCAAACTGGTTCAGTTATAACCATCACCAAAATTAAAAAGAAGGACACGATTTCAAAGTAAAAATGGCACTAAGCACGAATCTGACCTCAATTCATCCTAACTCCAAGTATATTAAGAGATACATGGAGTTGAAATTTGAGGTACATGAACTGAGTTGCTTCGATTTGGCCTCAAAGCAACTCAATCTTCTTGCCTACATTGGTTGAACTTCGGACAACCAAAGAATCAAGAGAATTGAGCATGATTTAGAGAGAATCGAAGAGATCAAAATTTCTGGAAAATACCTTCAATGTAGGCCTGCATCCAACTGTTCTTGCCTTGGCTCGTGCTTGATCTCACTCCAAATGCTTGCAGAAGAAGAATTGAACACACAAGAGGTCTTGGATCCCTGGAGTTTGCAATTTCAAAAACAGTCAAAATTCAAACTCAAATTCAAGTGAATTTATCAGGATTATCCTTTGGAATGTGAGGGTTTGAGGTTGGGGATCAAAGCTGGCACGAATGTGTATGAAATGTTGAGCATATGAGGTTCTATTTATAGCTGAAACCATTGATATTTGCACACTTGAAATCACTTTCCAAAATTGGTCATTGATGATGCATGGGTGCATGGGCGCATACAGGCCCACGAAATCATTGCCTTAGGTCCACAAATGAGTGTGAGAAGGTCTGAAAACAACTTGGATTGCAAGGCAAGTGTATGTGAAGATTTGAAGTTTGATCTTTGCCAAGTGATGATACCATGCGCAGCCTATGCATTCCTTATCCAAAATGAATGAATTTGAGCTCTTTGGAAAGGTAAGATCAAGAGGAACAACTTTCATGTTCAACACTTTTTCATTTGGAGTTTGTATTGTGAAGAAATTTGAGGTAGACAAATGGAATTTGAGTTTTCAACTTGGAAATATTTCATCTCATAAAAATTGAGCAAGTTATGGCCTTGGGAAGTTGACTTTCAAATTAGGGTTTAGACAAAAAAGACCTATAATGTTTTGTAATTCTGGTGTAGTCAGAATTCAGATGTTCTACTCCAAGTCATGACATCTGATCCAACATTGTAACTAATACAGCAAGATAGTTATTAACCACTGTACTAATATGCACACGTTCACAGATGTCACGACATCTCATTCTATGTCACCCTAGAATGGATAAACACCTGATTCTGTGCATCAGGGAGAAGGACTCAACAGAGATCAATCCTGGCACTCACTTCAGTTGTTTTCTTACACTGTTATCAGCATGATGTCATACTGTTGATTTTGGACATCATCTGTTACATAGTTCCTGTGTGTTTGTCTTTTACTTGTATTTCCTGAATTAATGGTTGAACACTTTAATCTAATTTCCACTTATTAGATTGCTAACAACTAGGTTATTTGTTAGGTTTATTAAATGTAGGTTAGCAGTTGGTTTCCTGGATTTTAGCTCAGCTGTTGAATCCCTGAAGAGTAGCCTGAGAAAAATACCTAAACAGAAAAACCAATCATCCTACACTTTAGCACATGCTGTTGAGAATGAATGTCACAACATTCAGTTCGACAGTCAGAACATATGTTGATTCTGTTATGTTCCTAGAACCATGTTGTGCTAAGTTTGCAGTACTGTAAAAGACCAACTAGTCTCTACTTCAGTATCAACCATCAGTATCAACTGTCCAACCATCCAGTTTAACAGTTTCACACTGATCCTTCGGCCAGGTCTGTTATCCTGGAAGAGAACAGACTTAAATAAATACTGAACAGAACCTAACATGCTTATTGTTCAGTATCCACTGTCACTGATGAATGTTACAACATTCTGATTGACATTCAAACAGAAGGTTATATACCAGGTATGTTATCATCTTGGTAAGCTGACTGGAATATCAGCTGAGTTATGACAGTAACAAAAAGACATGCAAAAGGAAAACAAACACAGGAAATTGTTAACCCAGTTCAGTCCAACATGACCTACATCTGGGGGCTACCAAGCCAGGAAGAAGATCCACTATTAGCAGTATTAATTCAGAGTTAAACTCACCCGTTTACAACTCTTCACTTAATCCCTACCCAATGCAATCTATACCTAGGAACTCCTAGATAGAAACCTCCAGTTTCCATTCCTATCACTACAAATACAATGTAATGTTACCACACCTTGAACTTGCTTCACAGCTTCATTCAAGAACAAAATCACTCTTGCCTATAGGCTTTGAGTTACAAATACTCTCAGCTTTTACCACTGAGAAACACATGGTAACCTTCCCACAGACTGGGAGGTTTACCTCACACACACCTCTAAATTTTCATTCTAAGAGGCTTACAAATACTAGGTTACAAAGTGCTATTTATAACCTAATCACCCAACTGGATTTGGGCCTTCAGAAAATCGCAGCAACTTGTTCTTTGCTGTTACAAAGTCAGCAGAAACTTTCTGCTACAAACAAGGTCTTCAATCCTAAAATCTCTCCATATATATCTCCTTATTTTGAGCCTATATATATTCCAAGACCTCCACAAATAATGCCACATAGGATTCTAACTAATTTCCAGATATTAGTGTGCTAACAAATAGGCTATTTGTTAGGTTCCTAAATTGTAGCTTGGTTGTTGGTTTCCTGGATTTTAGCCTGAGAAAAATGCTGAAACAGAAAAACTAAACAACCTACAATATAGCATATGCTGTCAGGAATGAATGTCACAACATTCAGCTTGACATCAAGGACCATATGCTAAGTCTGTTTTTCCTGAAAACAGACTGTACATAATTTGCTGAACTGTACAGGACCAACCTGTCCATTCTACAGTAGCAGCTTACAATAATAAATGTCAAGGCATCCAATTTGACATTTACACATTTAGCCTTAAGTCAGTTATGTTTTCCTCTTGAAGAACAGACTCAGAAACATACTGAAGTGTAGCAGAACTCCACTCTGTTTATTGTTCAGTATATGCTGTCAATGATGAATGTCATAACATCCAGTTTGACATTCAGACAGTAGGCCTTATGCCAGGTCTGGTATTTCCTTGATAACCAGACTGGAAATAAACACTGAGTTCTAAAAGAACACCAACTGTTCTATTCCTCAGTATTTGCTGACAGGGATGAATGTCACCACATCCAATTTGACATTCAACAAATCCTGTATTAGCTAATCCTACAGTAAACTACTCAAGTGTGTCATGACATCAGTCAAGACATCAGAGTACAGTTAGATATTCTAACCTACAATGCAGTCACACCTTCACACCATGTCATGACATCAGTCAAGACATTAGAATCCAGCTAGTGTTTTACCATACAATGCAGCCAATTAAACACCTACAAACTCCCCCTTTGGCAAATTTTTGGCTAAAACACTTTGATCCCCATAACAGAGTTCATAGCAGCGGAATCACACACCTAGCAGGAAATAATACTAGCTAATACACTCAGAGTGGCAGCACACTCACATACATGGAAGTTAAATAAAAACTTCACAAAGCAGCACACATCAGCTGCTGCAGGGGGGAATCTTCGAATCTGTCAAGAACGTCTGTTTTCACAGACCAATCTGTTGACTGGGGTATCACCTGTTACTCCCCCTTTTTGTCAAAAATGTTGCCAAAGTCAACAACATAAACAAAAAAAAGTGACAGACTTACAGACTTGGTTTTACTTCACAGTTTCAACCAAGTTAGTACCCACTTGATCTTGCTTCAAAGCTTTGATCAAGTAATCACCCACTTTTGCTTTACTGTAGGTACAACCATATCAGATTCCAAGACTTTGAGTCTGACATCTTGATCCACTCCTGCATGAACACTTTCTTGAACTCCAGCAGGCACATAATGTAACACCACGATAAAATATGATAATTATTTAAATTAAGTTAATTGTATATTTATTAATTTAATTAAATAATTGGATTATTATTGGAATATTATTTGGAATTATTATTATTGGAATAATAAGTTGGAATATATATAAAGAGTTCCATTTGGTAAAAAGGGTTTTTTTCACGTGAAAAAGAGGAAGCGACTGAAAAGTGGAGAAAGGGAGAAAAGAGAAGAAACTGAGAAAGGGAGAAGAAGAGGCTAGGGCTCAGAGGAGGATTCACGATTGTTGAAGGTCGAAGAATCAATTGCCGGATTAACTCAGGTAAGGGGGGTTTATCGTCGTTTAATGGGTATTATGGGTTAACATGTAATGGGTAGTGATAAGCCATTGATTTGACCCTAATTGGGATGTTGAATGCTGAAAAGTTGAGATGAATAAGTTATGTTAAAGCTGTAATTGAATCTGTAATTGGATGAGTCTTGATTTTCCGAAAGTGTAGCTTTTTACGGAATTGGAATTAGAGGTCCGGAAGTCCTCCAACGGCGGAAAATACGGAGAATTCTGCATTCTGCTTCGTGTTAGCGCAGGAACAGCTTTCTGTCTTGTGTTAACCGGTTAACCCAGGGTGTTAACCGGTTAACACTGTTATGAATTGTGAAATATTGCTGTCTGTCTTGCGTTAACCGGTTAACCCAGGGTGTTAACCGGTTAACACTGTTGTGAATTGCCAGGAAGCGTGTTCTGTGTTGCGTTAACCGGTTAACCCAGGGCGTTAACCGGTTAACACTGTGTGAAAAGTGAAAATTTTATATTTAAATGTGGTGTGCATGTTTGATGTTTGGCCTATATTGGCGTATGATATAATAGGGATCATTTCCCGTTGTTTTGAGCGGTAGGGGTATTAGTAGAGCGTGCTAATACTGTGATTGATTATGTGGCATGATATGATTATGTGATAAATATGTGGATGATGTATGATTGTATGCATAATGCTGTGGATGTATCTATTATGTATGCAATTGTGAATGGACTGTTTATGGCTTAGAGTGTGAGCATATGTCCATTGTGGATGATTGTTGGTGTTTGCATGACTAAGTGATTTAGCTTGCATATTGTGGCCTTTATGGTGGTAGCTAATTCCCATGGTGAGGAATTAGTGATGAATTATTGTGGATTGTTGTTGATGTTTGCATGCTAGGTGATTTAGCGTGCATAGCATAGCCCTTGGGGTGGTAGCTAATTCCCATGGTGAGGAATTAGTGATGTGAGTCACTAGGTCTCAAATGAGTGGGACTAGTGAGCTTGGTAGCCGTATCTGGATTTGATCGGTGAGGTTGAACTATATGTTCACGAATAGTCGGTACCACATGCATGGAGTCTCATTGCATAATGTATGTATTGTGTATAATATGAATGGATGTGTTCCAATATTATACGTGTGTTTTGATGTTTATGTTGAGCATGATTATGAGTATGAGTTGATGTTGCCGTTACTGAATGTGTGATATGATTAGGGTGATGAGATGTGTTCATTTACTTAGCATTACATGATATTTTATAATGCTTATTATATCGATTGAGGAACTCACCCTTACACTATGTTTCAGGTAACGAGCAGTGATTGAGTAGAAGCTAGTGCTTGGAGTCTAGTGTAGTTCCTTAGTGGGTCATGCTCTGGTAGATGTAACATCGGGACGGGATGTTTTACTTGTTTTCAATTGTGGTTGTTGAACAGTTTTACATGTAATGTGTTACATGGTTTGCATGAATGATTAGATCTCTATCCGCTGCGAATTGTGCAATGTTTTATTTTGATTAATAAATGAGCATGACAAGTTATTATGGTGAATGGTATGAAGTGTCAAGTGTGACACCCTTAAATTGCATATCTACTCTGATTTATATTTTGTTGAATTAATTAATTATTGGGGTATTTTAGAAGGGTGTTACACATAAGATATCTTATGTTAAGACATCACATATGACATCTTGTGAATACTCTGTCCTTTTTGTTAACAAGGCAAACTATCAGCAGCAGGAGCAAAAACAATTACTAGTTATGGCTACTAGTAATACACACCTGCACAAGGGTACTTCTCCTCCCCCTAAATCTTTGCAACAATCAGAATTACTAGTTATGGATGCAACTAGTAAGACACACAAATGTACAATGCACAAGGGTACTTCTTCTCCCCCTAAATCTGTGCATTCATCAAATAACAGCTGCTGTAACTCCAGCACCTGTACCAGCCAGAATGTCCTACTGGCATCTGCTTCCATATTTCCTTATGACTGTAAGTTTCAGAAGGAAATAAAAATATTGTCCAAGGCAATGTTATGACATCCGGTCAGACATTCTTCTGCTCACTCAGCCTTGACACATACCACATCATCCCACTAGCTAACAGGTTTCCAAACCTTGTTATCTGAGAACACATAGACCACAAGCTTGATGATTACTTGCAGTGCAAGGACAGAACTCCCCCTGTCATGAACAACCTACTCTCCTCTTGAAACTGGGAGATCACACATGATCATATCCAACATCCCAAGGTTGGACTTTCACATCCTTCCTGATTCAAAGAGAACCCAGACCACTTGATGAATGGAAAACATAAGACGCATCTTCATGTCTTCAAGAGCACACCCTCTGTTCAACCCTCTTGGTTGAACACATCCACACTCTGTGTCAATCTCTCTTCTAACCAGAACAGAAAACCACTTCACAAAATGTTCTAACATTAGTTAGGACATCCTCACAACATAACAGGGAACACCATCTGATAATCTTCAGATATCACTGAGTCACCGGCTTACTCCAGAAGGACCCAGACACAAGTTGGGACATATACATTCTCATCCCATTATAAGAGATACTCTTTCATAGATAGCTTAGAACTTCTACCACAAGCTCCAAGATATGAATAGAAAACACCTCCTTTTGTCTTCAACTTACTACTTTTCTGCTCAAAAGTAATTTGTCTCAGACTTTCCTCAAGAATAATCAGCTGCCATATGTGGATTATCTTGATTCTTCGAACTCACTTCTGAGATAGACCAAATGCCACTGGTTGATTACCTCCTTCATGAGTCCTCATTTGAAAAAGTCAAATGCTGCTTTTTGACCTCCCCAAGTTTATCAGACTTCTCCTAAAGATATTCTGATCTTCCAAGTGAGATTTGAACTTCAAGTTACATGTTAAACAAAGCTTAGGGTCTCTAAGACATGAACATGTAACATCTTCTCCAACCAGCAACTCCTAAGAACTGCAATGAGAACGATCCTTTTGAAGTACCCAATCTACAACTCTGTAGACCCTTCTATCTTAAGTTGATGTGCCACTTCACCAACTAAGAATCTGATGTTAAACCAAATGTCACGACATTGTTTTTAGACATCTAGCTGTTGAATTCAGCTCCTTCTTCTGCCACTTGAAATAACTTCCTCCCTTCACAGAACAAGAGTTCAATGTTCTCATAGACTTGATTGAGGAACCAAGTTTGAGTAAACAACCTTCATCCTGCAGGTTTGCAGTTAAGTCATCCAAGCTCACACCTTGATGAATTACTGCTTCTTCTCCAAAGACATCAGACACTCTGATGCATGAGTCTTCAGAAGGACCAATTAGAAACTAACCCTTCAGCTATACCAAGGATTCCACTTCCTAAAGCAAGGCTGTTTCCATGATGTCAAGAATGCTACCACTTGTTCTTGACTCCACAGTGTGCATAAGCTAATGCACTTCCTTACCTAGATCAGAAATAAACTGATCCAAGTAACCACCATCAAGACTATGATGTCTTCTTCTTCTTGTACATACCAAGGCTGAACATGTTTCTTGCCAGGAAACCTTTTCAGAGATCATATGCTTTTGCTTCCACCAAAGAGATAGATCATAAGCCAATGTACTCTCCTTCCTGTGATTCTGCACAGGGTCTTGAAGAAGTGATGTTCCAACATCTTTAAGAACATCAGTTATCTTGAGCTCCAAGGATAATCAATTAAACACTTGTAATTGGCACAAGTAGACATTGATCTTAAATCCTTTCCCAATTATCCTTTCAGATACTTCCACCATAAGAATACTTTGAAAGTACTCTTTTTGTGTCAACATCTTCTGCTTGCAAGCACCTCGACAATTTTGAAAGTCTTCCCAGATTAAATTCACCCTTAGGAATGAGAGAGATGAATTCTTCCTTGCAAATGTGTCACACAACCACCAGAACCCATGTGACACAGGTCAACAGCCAACCAGACCCTAGGCTGACCAAATGTGAGGAGGTTAACCAAAACTCCCCCTCAAATTAACAATCATGGAAACTTCACACCCATATCCATGCATTGTACAGACATGTCTCCACATGACATACACCATCCCTACCAGTGGCAACTAACTCTACGAGTTATACCTATACATACTCCAATCACACCAATTAGACTCCAGCTGACCATAAGTACTAGTGATACAAAACAGTACCAGTCAATGGTAAATATGCATTGCTAGAGCATACTTCCTCAACTAACCTCTGAATCTTCATATTCTCCCTCCTCGAAAGAACTGCCACTTCTGAAACGTGGTGTTTGAATAACAAGATTCATGGTTCCAATCCTCTTAAATGGTATAGCAATCAGGTTATCCCATTATTGACTACTAACATCCAGAGGACTTGTCTTCCAACACAACATAGTACTTCAGGGAACAACTATCCAACCCTGATCAATCAACAGGAATATGCCAAACAGCAGGAGATTGCACAATGTCACATCTCAACCAGCTCAACTTCTAGAGATCAGACTTCTAAAGGTGACCTTCTTGAGCACACACACATTTGACCCTACCCTTGTCAACTTAGCACACACAGATGTCTCCTCTTCCAGGTCAGGAGTAGGTTCCAAACAAAAGTATCCCTTTGTTTGATACCTAAAACATCTGCTCTTCAACCAGTAGCTGTATACTTGTTGAACAACATGTTCTAACATCGCATAGAACATTAGTTCCACCTCCTTGGAACAAACCTTCCTTGAAGGTCTTCAAGGTCTTCATACACCCTACTCAAGTGAGTAAAAGAATCAGTGATCAAGTGATTCTTACCATCCTGAAGTGAGAACGTCATGATGAGTGGACTTGAGGAGACTCAAGTATCTTTGACATCTTCAGTAGATTATGATGAGATCTTGAATACAGCAGCCATTCATCCACATGAGGGGAAACAACATCAGAGTTTGAGTTTTGCCAGGTATTATGCAGCGGAAATCATAATACTACTCAACCTATGAACACACACTTCACCAGATCAGCCTCCAAGACCATACCAAGTTTGAATGTGATTCAATACTGGCACAACTGTCCCACACACAGGCCAATTGCCACCCTCCAGAGACAGGTACACACCATTCCTGTCATGAACAGTCCATCCACCTACTTCAAGGGACCATTCAGGGAAATTACAGAACCTTTCACAGGTTCCAGCATCAGTACTAACATAACTCCTTGCAAGATACCAGAAAGTATCACCCATGGATCTCATCTAGAAGCAGAACAGGATGCCTGCTCTGATACCAATTGTAATTCTGGTGTAGTCAGAATTCAGATGTTCTACTCCAAGTCATGACATCTGATCCAACATTGTAACTAATACAGCAAGATAGTTATTAACCACTGTACTAATATGCACACGTTCACAGATGTCACGACATCTCATTCTATGTCACCCTAGAATGGATAAACACCTGATTCTGTGCATCAGGGAGAAGGACTCAACAGAGATCAATCCTGGCACTCACTTCAGTTGTTTTCTTACACTGTTATCAGCATGATGTCATACTGTTGATTTTGGACATCATCTGTTACATAGTTCCTGTGTGTTTGTCTTTTACTTGTATTTCCTGAATTAATGGTTGAACACTTTAATCTAATTTCCACTTATTAGATTGCTAACAACTAGGTTATTTGTTAGGTTTATTAAATGTAGGTTAGCAGTTGGTTTCCTGGATTTTAGCTCAGCTGTTGAATCCCTGAAGAGTAGCCTGAGAAAAATACCTAAACAGAAAAACCAATCATCCTACACTTTAGCACATGCTGTTGAGAATGAATGTCACAACATTCAGTTCGACAGTCAGAACATATGTTGATTCTGTTATGTTCCTAGAACCATGTTGTGCTAAGTTTGCAGTACTGTAAAAGACCAACTAGTCTCTACTTCAGTATCAACCATCAGTATCAACTGTCCAACCATCCAGTTTAACAGTTTCACACTGATCCTTCGGCCAGGTCTGTTATCCTGGAAGAGAACAGACTTAAATAAATACTGAACAGAACCTAACATGCTTATTGTTCAGTATCCACTGTCACTGATGAACGTTACAACATTCTGATTGACATTCAAACAGAAGGTTATATACCAGGTCTGTTATCATCTTGGTAAGCTGACTGGAATATCAGCTGAGTTATGATAGTAACAAAAACACATGCAAAAGGAAAACAAACACAGGAAATTGTTAACCCAGTTCAGTCTAACATGACCTACATCTGGGGGCTACCAAGCCAGGAAGAAGATCCACTATTAGCAGTATTAATTCAGAGTTAAACTCACCCGTTTACAACTCTTCACTTAATCCCTACCCAATGCAATCTATACCTAGGAACTCCTAGATAGAAACCTCCAGTTTCCACTCCTATCACTACAAATACAATGTAATGTTACCACACCTTGAACTTGCTTCATAGCTTCATTCAAGAACAAAATCACTCTTGCCTACAGGCTTTGAGTTACAAATACTCTCAGCTTTTACCACTGAGAAACACATGGTAACCTTCCCACAGACTGGGAGGTTTACCTCACACACACCTCTAAATTTTCATTCTAAGAGGCTTACAAATACTAGGTTACAAAGTGCTATTTATAACCTAATCACCCAACTGGATTTGGGCCTTCAGAAAATCGCAGCAACTTGTTCTTTGCTGTTACAAAGTCAGCAGAAACTTTCTGCTACAAACAAGGTCTTCAATCCTAAAATCTCTCCATATATATCTCCTTATTTTGAGCCTATATATATTCCAAGACCTCCACAAATAATGCCACATAGGATTCTAACTAATTTCCAGATATTAGTGTGCTAACAAATAGGCTATTTGTTAGGTTCCTTAATTGTAGCTTGGTTGTTGGTTTCCTGGATTTTAGCCTGAGAAAAATGCTGAAACAGAAAAACTAAACAACCTACAATATAACATATGCTGTCAGGAATGAATGTCACAACATTCAGCTTGACATCAAGGACCATATGCTAAGTCTGTTTTTCCTGAAAACAGACTGTACATAATTTGCTGAACTGTACAGGACCAACCTGTCCATTCTACAGTAGCAGCTTACAATAATAAATGTCAAGGCATCCAATTTGACATTTACACATTTAGCCTTAAGTCAGTTTTGTTTTCCTCTTGAAGAACAGACTCAGAAACATACTGAAGTGTAGTAGAACTCCACTCTGTTTATTGTTCAGTATATGCTGTCAATGATGAATGTCATAACATCCAGTTTGACATTCAGACAGTAGGCCTTATGCCAGGTCTGATATTTCCTTGATAACCAGACTGGAAATAAACACTGAGTTCTAACAGAACACCAACTATTCTATTCCTCAGTATTTGCTGACAGGGATGAATGTCACCACATCCAATTTGACATTCAACAAATCCTGTATTAGCTAATCCTGCAGTAAACTACTCAAGTGTGTCATGACATCAGTCAAGACATCAGAGTACAGTTAGATATTCTAACCTACAATGCAGTCACACCTTCACACCATGTCATGACATCAGTCAAGACATTAGAATCCAGCTAGTGTTTTACCATACAATGCAGCCAATTAAACACCTACATGTTTCAACATAGAAAATGATTTTCCAAGAAAAACCCGCCCTATGTATCAACATGAAAGTTGTTTTGAATGTAATTTAGAGTAAGTTTTCTCTTGGAATCATTTTCATATGGTGAAAAGTATAGGAGATAGGGTCTAGGGAGACCCAGTTTTGATCAGATGAATTCATCTGGCCAACCACCATCAACCAACTTGCTAACCTTCAATTCTCTTGGCTTTCTAAGCTCATGGTAGATCATATATGCATAAGATGATGAATTTTGAAGTTTCCCCTGAGAAATTTGATCAATTGGTGAGATAGCTTGTTAGAGAAGTTACTCAAGATACCCAGTCAAACTAGGGTTTCCAATGCAAATCACCCTCAAACTCTTGAAGAATGCTTGATCAATATAAAATGTATTAACTAATGGAACTCATATATGATGCTCATAACCATTCTTGTATCAATTCATATTTGTGCTCTTTGTTCATGAGGGTCTCAAACCCTAGATGTGAACTAGATAGATCAATGGGACCATGCCCTTCCTACAAAAGAGTTAGGCAAATACAAAGACATATTTTATGTATTTTTGGTTAGTGAAATGATAAAATACAAGTATGATACAATCACAAAGTGCTTGGTGATCTCTCCCAAAACAAACCCAATGAAGGAGGGGTAAGGAGGATGCCAAGGTATGATCCTAATGCTAATGCTTATGATGAAATTGCATGAGGGATCTTAGGGTCAAAATTAGGGTCTTACAGCTGCCCCTATTTAAGGACATTCTAACTGAGGAGGCGAAGGTGAAAATCTTCATGTCGACTCAGTAGAATGGGCTTAAATAACAACATATAGAAACAAATTTTGGTCCCTAAGAGACCTCATGATGCATATGGTATGAACACAAAAGTTAATGCTCTGTAGGGAAATATTGCCACAAATGAAGGAATCAGAGAGACCGAAAAATCGTAGGAGTATAATGCATTCCGTAAGGAAAACTCACTGGGGAGACAGAAACTCTGAGGGGGTAAAAGAGGTTATGCGTAGGCCAGGCTACGACTTAAACTGCTGGGGGACTAGAGGAATTCCATAAAAATGGAAAGACTCAGCCGAGGGACACAAAACATCTGCAGGGGAAACGAGTAGATCAGGATAAAACTGACATTCTTGAATCATGCAGGAAAAGGCGATTTCACTAAGGAAATACGCACTCAACTCAACTAGGGAAGAAATAAACTTCAACACAGGAGGAGCAGAAATCTATTATCTACAACCTGTTACTGGGTAAGGAGATAATAAAGATCTGGTAGAGAGAACACCCATCATCGGTTAGGATGAACATATCAAGGATGACTCGCTGAGGATTCTAGGAGGGAGTATTCATTATCGATTACTGGGTAAGAATAACCTTGTTGGGGAAAATTGCAGAAAAATAGGATTTATAACTACCAGTTACTGGGCAGAAGACCAAAGGGTGAGAGTGTCTATCATCGGTTAGGATGAACATATCAAGGATAAAGTCAACAGGGAAGAAAATCCGTCACCAATTAAGATGAACATATCAAGGATAGACTTTCCTGGAATTGCCAAGGAGGTTACCCGTCATCGGTTAAGATGAACATATCAAGGGTAAACCAACTAAACAAAAAGTAGGAATTACATCTATCGAATGCTGGATAGAATACCGTCAAAGAGAAAATCCATCACCGGTTAAGATGAACATATCAAGGATAGACTCTGTGAGGAGATAAAATAGGAATAACATCTATCAGTTACTGGATAGAATACCAAGAGAGAGAATTTGTCACCAGTTAAAGTGAACATATCAAGGATCAACTCTGCGAAGGGGACAAAAAGCAGGATTTATAACTACCGGTTACAGGGTAGAAGACCGTAAAGAGAAGGAAACCCGTCATCGGTTAGGATGAACATATCAAGGATTAACTCTCTGGGAAACAAGAATAGGGATTACAACTACCTTTTCCCTGGGTAGAATACATAGAAGAGAATATATGTCATCGGTTAGGATGAACATATCAAGGATAGACTCAAGCAGGGGAGAGAAAGATATCTGTCACCGGTTAGGGTGAACATATCAAGGATATACTTCCTAGGGAAACAGATCTACTAGGAACTCTACTGCTGGAAAAAAACAGGGGTACTTTTGTCGGGTATTGGGCAAGAAGTAACAAACTACCAACTAAGAAGAATATTACCAGTTATTGGGCAATAGGCTCTTAGGGGACTCAAAGCATCTATCTAGGTAAGAGCTAGAAAGAAACGGTCAATCAAGACTCAACCCATTGAGGACATAACCCAAGGGGAGTTATTCCATCCAGATAATTAACTGGGAAGGAAACTCAAATGATACTCATCCACGAGGAGACAAGCTCAGTGGGGAAAAGGAGAAAGGTTAAAGTCTTTCTGCTTAAGGGGATGACACTCTACAATTGAAGGAGGAAAGACACCAGATTTGTATGAATAATCTTGAATGAATCAATCAAATATGATAATGCAAATCATGAAATTGTATGAATGTGTATGTATATGTATATATGATGATTATGCTGACAACACGATCACAAATGATACAAAAGGTGTCGCAAAGAATTTGAATCATCGGTACAATCCTCGGTCAATCCACAAAATATGGAGACAACTGTTGGAGAACAGAGAGATCAACAATCCAAAGGCTCAACCCTACCTGGGGAAGGAGGAGATATAATGAGGAGAGAACACACCATCAGTCCTGTGGGGAAGGTCAACACCATAAAAATGGGAGACAACCCTACAGAGAACAATCATTGAAGATCCACCTTGCCGAGGAGATACGAACTCTGCTGGGGAAGGCCGAAACTCTGTTGGGGACAAGGACATGCCGCAGGATGTAACACCCTTCTAAATACCCCAAATTATTATAATTAAAATAACAATATATTCATCAGAGTAATTATGCCCCGAAGGGTGTCACACAATCATTTCACAAAAATCATTAAAATATCCTGTCATGCTCATTTATTTAATCAAAATAAGGTTCTTTGCATAATTCGCAGCGGAATAATTCAACATCAATGTAAAACATGTAACACAATACATGTAAATCATTCAACAACCAATATCAATTTAATTAAAACATCCCCTCCCGATGTTACATCTATCAGAGCATGACCCATAAGAACTACTCTAGACTCCAAGCATTAGCTTCTACTCAACTCATTTCTCGTTACCTGAAAAATAGGCGTAAGGGTGAGTTCCTCAATCAATATAACAAGCATTATAGAACAACATGTAATGCTAAGTAATTAACACATTAATTCACCCTAATCAGACTACGCATTCAGCAACAGCAATATTCGTTCAAATATCATACTCAACAGTAGATTCTCAACCATATTCAACATCAATAACACAACACACAATACACATATAATACTGGAATACATCCATTCATATTATATGCCATACATTCATTATGCAATGAGACTCTATGCATGCGGTACCGACTATTTGTGAACATATAGTTCAACCTCACCGTCCAAATCCAGGCACGGCTACCAAGCTCACTAGTCCCACTCATTTGAGACATAGTGACTCACTCACTAATTCCTCACCATGGGAATTAGCTACCACCCCAAATGGGCCATGAAATGCACGCTAATCACCTAGCATGCAAACATCAACAACAACAATCAAATAATATACTCACTAATTCCTCACCATGGGAATTAGCTACCACCCCAAATGGGCCACAACATGCATGCTAATCACCTAGCAATGCAACATCAACAATAATCAAGAATAGACACATGCTCACACTCTAAGCCATAATACAGTCTATTCACAAACGTATACATTCACATCATCATGTATACCATCACACATTATCAACATAATTAATCACAAAAGCACATCATATCATGCCACATAATCAACCACAGTATTAGCCCGCTCTACTAATACCTATACCACTCAAAACAACGGGAAATGATCCCTACAACATCATATCTCAGCTAAGTACATCACTCAGCCTAAACAACCAAAACCTGCACAACAACAGTTCAGGAAAATCCCAACTCTGCCCATACGCGTACTGTCCATGCCATACGCGTATTGCCCAAACCTGGCCAACTCCATACGCGTAATGCCTACTCTCTTACGCGTATTGCGCATTTCCTCGCCCAACTCATACGCGTATCACCTGTCTCATACGCGTATGCTACGCGTAACAACTTCCCATTACGCGTACCAACAGAGACCAATTCACGTTCAAAATGCCATCTTTTCCACCCATACGCGTAAGGCTTCCCCCCATACGCGTACCAACATCTCATACGCGTATGACCAGAAACCAGAACTCTCAGATCTGCAATGGCTTTCTCTGCTACGAGATCCATCCGATTCAACCTTCTACAGCCAAATTTTCACACATAATTCCTTCCTATTGTCTAATACAAAACAGATCCTATTCGATTCCCCAAAGTCTAACATTTCCACACCTACTTCCTACGAATTTCGTCAATTATAACCCAAATTTCATTCATCTCAAAAGTTCACAAATTCAACATATATCATCCAATCAGAGGTAAAACAATGGTCTATTACTACCCAGTACATATCATCCCATAATACCCTTTAATTGATGATAAACCCCCCTTACCTGAGTTAATCCGACAGCTTCCGAGCTCCAAGCTTCTCCTTCCTTCAACCCTCGTTCTTTTGCTTTTTGCCCTTTCTGCCTCTTTTCCCTTTTCACGTGAATTAACCTTTTTACCAAAAATGGGATTTTTCTAAATTCCAACTTATATATTATTCCAATAATTATTATTCCAAAATAATAATAAAATAGTAATAATCCAAACTTCCAATTATTCAATTAAATTAATAAATAAAATATTAATTTAAATTAAATAATTAGCTTATTTTAATTGGGGTGTTACAACTCTCCCCCACTAAAAGAGTTTTCGTCCTCGAAAACATACCTCAAGCGAACAACTCCGGATAAGACTCCTTCATTTGGCTCTCAAGTTCCCAAGTCACATTGCCACCTGCTGGTCCTTCCCAAGCTACCTTCACCAAGGCGATCTCTTTACCCCGCAACTGCTTCAACTCTCGATCCTCGATCCTCATAGGTGATGTTTCAACAGTCAGGTTATCTCTCACCTGTACATCATCTATTTGGACTACATGCGACGGATCATGAATGTACCTCCTCAACTGAGACACATGAAAAACCTCATGCAAATTTGCAAGCGACGGCGGTAAAGCGATACGATAGGCTACCTCTCCTATCCTCTCCAAAATCTGATAAGGACCAATAAATCGAGGTGTCAACTTCTTCGACTTCAAAGCTCGACCAACACCAGTTATCGGAGTAACACGAAGAAACACATGATCTCCCTCTTGGAACTCAAGTGACTTCCTCCTCTTATCATGATAACTCTTCTGACGACTCTGAGCAATCCTCATCTTCTCCTGAATCCTCTTAATCTTTTCCGTAGTTTGTTGAACAATCTCCGGTCCAACCACCGCACTCTCACCGGACTCATACCAACATAAAGGTGTCCGACATCTCCTACCATACAAAGCTTCAAACGGTGCCATACCAATGCTCGAATGAAAACTATTGTTGTAGGTAAACTCAATCAAAGGTAAATAACAATCCCAAGCACCTCCTTTTTCCAAAACACAAGCTCTCAAAAGATCCTCTAATGACTGAATCGTCCTCTCCGTCTGACCATCAGTCTGCGGATGATATGCAGAACTCAATCTCAGCTTAGTTCCCAAAGCCTTCTGCAAACCTTCCCAAAACTTCGATGTAAATCTAGGATCTCTGTCCGAAACAATACTCGACGGAATACCATGCAAACTTACAATCTTCTCAATATACAACTCAGCTAATCTCTCTAACGGATAATCCATTCTGATCGGAATGAAATGAGCCGACTTCGTCAATCTATCAACAATCACCCAGATAGCCTCAAAATTCTTACTTGTCCTCGGCAAACCAGAAACAAAATCCATACTGATACTATCCCACTTCCACTCTGGAATAGCCAACGGTTGCATTAGCCCAGACGGCTTCTGATGCTCAATCTTTGACTTCTGACAAGTCAAACAGGAATACACAAAACTTGCAATTTCTCTTTTCATTCCCGGCCACCAAAATAACCTTTTCAAATCATGGTACATCTTCGTAGCTCCAGGATGAATACTCAAGCCACTACGATGTCCTTCTTCAAGAATACTCTTCTTAAGCTCGGCAACATCCGGAATACACACCCGGTCACCAAATCTCAAAACACCATTCTCATCAACTCGGAATTCACCACCCTGACCTGAGTTCACCAAAGTCAACTTATCAACCAAAAGCATATCAGATCTCTGACCTTCTCTGATCTCATCCAGAATGCCACTCGTTAATCTCAACATTCCCAGTTTAACACTATTGTGAGTACTCTCACACACCAAACTCAAGTCTCTAAACTGCTCAATTAAATCCAATTCCTTAACCATTAACATAGACATATGCAATGATTTTCGACTCAATGCATCAGCCACCACGTTTGCTTTACCCGGATGGTAATTCAAACCAAAGTCATAATCCTTCAGAAATTCTAACCATCTCCTCTGTCTCATATTCAGCTCTTTCTGATCGAACAAATACTTTAAACTCTTATGGTCACTGAAAACCTCAAATCTTGAACCATACAAGTAATGCCTCCATAACTTCAGAACAAACACCACAGCTGCCAACTCTAAATCATGTGTCGGATAGTTCCTCTCATGAACCCTTAGCTGTCTCGAAGCATAAGCTATAACCTGCTTATTCTGCATCAACACACCACCTAAACCCAACAATGAAGCATCACAGTAAACCTCAAATGGTTCCGACGAACTCGGTAATATCAGAATAGGAGCAGTAGTCAACCTTCTCTTTAACTCTTGGAAACCTTCTTCACATCTTGAGTCCCAAACAAACGCTTGCCCCTTTCTAGTCAACATCGTCAACGGTAACGCCAACTTAGAAAATCCCTCAATGAACTTCCTATAATAGCCTGCAAGTCCAAGAAAACTTCTTATCTCAGAAACTGACTTCGGAGCTTCCCACTTAGATACCGCTTCTATCTTAGAAGGATCAACCGCCACGCCACCTCTTGAAATCACATGACCAAGAAAACTAACTTCTTCTAACCAAAATTCACACTTAGACAGTTTAGCAAATAACTTCTTTTCTCGGAGAACTTCTAAAACCACTCTCAAATGCTCAGCATGCTCTTCTTCAGATTTCGAGTACACCAAAATGTCATCAATAAACACTACTACAAACTTGTCCAGGTACGGATGGAAAATCCTATTCATATACTCCATAAATACTCCAGGCGCATTAGTCACACCAAAAGGCATTACAGAATACTCATAATGTCCATACCTTGTTCTGAAAGCAGTCTTCTGAATATCTTCAGTTTTCACACGTATCTGATGATACCCAGATCTCAAATCTATTTTGCTGAACACACTAGCACCAACCAACTGATCCATCAAATCATCAATCCTCGGCAAAGGATACCGATTCTTGATCGTCACTTTATTCAGTTGCCTGTAATCCACACACAACCTCATAGTACCTTCCTTCTTCTTAACCAACAACACTGGTGCACCCCACGGTGACACACTCGGACGAATAAATTTCTTATCCAACAGATCTTCCAACTGACTCTTCAATTCAGCTAGCTCAACAGCAGACATACGATAAGGAGCCATCGATATCGGTCTAGTACCAGGTACCAAATCGATCGAGAACTCAACTTCACGCTCTGGCGGTAATTCATTCACCTCTTCCGGAAACACATCAGGAAAATCACACACTACAGCTAGGTCGCCAATCACCAGTTTATCTTTAGCCTCCAAAGTCGCTAACAGCATAAACAACTCTGCACCATCTGCCACTTCCTCATCCACCTGCCTGGCTGATAAAAACAAACTCTTTCCTTCCTCAATCTCAGGAAAAATCACAGTCTTATCAAAACAGTTGATAGAAACCCGGTTAAACACCAACCAGTTCATACCCAGAATAACATCAATCTGCACTAACGGAAGACACACAAGGTCTATCCCAAAGTCTCTACCAAAAATACTCAAAGGACAGCTCAAACAAACAGAAGTAGTAGTCACTGAACCCTTCGCAGGAGTATCAATCACCATACTTCCACGCATCTCAGATATCTCTAACTTAAGTTTCACAGCACAATCCAAGGATATAAAAGAATGAGTCGCACCTGTGTCAATAATAGCTACAAGAGGAAAGCCATTAATATAACACGTACCTCGGATCAAACGCTCATCTGCAAAAGTCTCAGAACCTGATAAAGCAAAAACCTTGCCTCCCGACTGATTCTCTTTCTTCGGCTTAGGACACTGCGGACTGATATGACCCAACTCTCCACAGTTGAAACAAGTCACAGTCTTCAACCGGCAATCTGCAGCCAAATGACCACCTTTTCCACATTTGAAACACTTCTTCTCATTACTGGTACACTCATGGATACGATGTCCAGCTTGACCACATCTGTAACACTTAACAGGAGCACTAGAGTCTCCCCCACTAGGCCTCTTCATCCCACTCTGCCTCTGGAAACCTTTGCCAGCTGCATACGGTTTTCCACGATCAATCTGATTCTTGCCTTTCCTATCAACCCTTTGCTGATAGCTCTCTGCTCTGGCTTTGGAATCCTGCTCAAAAATCCTGCAACAGTCAACCAAATCAGAAAACACTCTAATCCTTTGATACCCAATCGCCTGCTTGATCTCGGGACGTAACCCGTTCTCAAACTTCACACATTTTGAAAATTCCCCAGCAGCCTCAGCATAGGGAGTATAATACTTCGACAGCTCTGTGAACTTAGCAGCATACTCCGTAACGGACCTGTTACCCTGCTTCAATTCCAAGAACTCTATCTCCTTCTTTCCTCTGACATCCTCGGGAAAATACTTCCTCAAAAATCTCTCTCTGAACACAGCCCAAGAAATCTCAGCATCTCCAGCAGTTTCCAACTCAGTGCGGGTAGCAACCCACCAATCATCAGCCTCCTCTGACAGCATATGAGTACCGAACCTGACCTTCTGGTTATCAGCACACTCAGTTACTCTGAAGATCCTCTCGATCTCCTTCAACCACTTCTGAGCACCATCTGGATCGTATGCTCCCTTAAACATTGGAGGATTGTTCTTCTGGAACTCACTCAACTGACGAGCAGCTCCCATTCCCACAACATTTGGATTTCCTCCAAGTACTCCAGCTAGCATACCCAGAGCCTCAGCAATCGCAGCATCATCTCTACCTCTTCCAGCCATCTCTATTCTGAAAACCCAAACAAGCTAAACAATAAGTACTGATAGGGTTAAACAACACCTATCCCGTACAGGGGAAACAGAAAAATTACGACTCGACTCGACCGACTATGCTCTGATACCACTAATGTAACACCCTTCTAAATACCCCAAATTATTATAATTAAAATAACAATATATTCATCAGAGTAATTATGCCCCGAAGGGTGTCACACAATCATTTCACAAAAATCATTAAAATATCCTGTCATGCTCATTTATTTAATCAAAATAAGGTTCTTTGCATAATTCGCAGCGGAATAATTCAACATCAATGTAAAACATGTAACACAATACATGTAAATCATTCAACAACCAATATCAATTTAATTAAAACATCCCCTCCCGATGTTACATCTATCAGAGCATGACCCATAAGAACTACTCTAGACTCCAAGCATTAGCTTCTACTCAACTCATTTCTCGTTACCTGAAAAATAGGCGTAAGGGTGAGTTCCTCAATCAATATAACAAGCATTATAGAACAACATGTAATGCTAAGTAATTAACACATTAATTCACCCTAATCAGACTACGCATTCAGCAACAGCAATATTCGTTCAAATATCATACTCAACAGTAGATTCTCAACCATATTCAACATCAATAACACAACACACAATACACATATAATACTGGAATACATCCATTCATATTATATGCCATACATTCATTATGCAATGAGACTCTATGCATGCGGTACCGACTATTTGTGAACATATAGTTCAACCTCACCGTCCAAATCCAGGCACGGCTACCAAGCTCACTAGTCCCACTCATTTGAGACATAGTGACTCACTCACTAATTCCTCACCATGGGAATTAGCTACCACCCCAAATGGGCCATGAAATGCACGCTAATCACCTAGCATGCAAACATCAACAACAACAATCAAATAATATACTCACTAATTCCTCACCATGGGAATTAGCTACCACCCCAAATGGGCCACAACATGCATGCTAATCACCTAGCAATGCAACATCAACAATAATCAAGAATAGACACATGCTCACACTCTAAGCCATAATACAGTCTATTCACAAACGTATACATTCACATCATCATGTATACCATCACACATTATCAACATAATTAATCACAAAAGCACATCATATCATGCCACATAATCAACCACAGTATTAGCCCGCTCTACTAATACCTATACCACTCAAAACAACGGGAAATGATCCCTACAACATCATATCTCAGCTAAGTACATCACTCAGCCTAAACAACCAAAAACTGCACAAAACAGTTCAGGAAAATCCCAACTCTGCCCATACGCGTACTGTCCATGCCATACGCGTATTGCCCAAACCTGGCCAACTCCATACGCGTAATGCCTACTCTCTTACGCGTATTGCGCATTTCCTCGCCCAACTCATACGCGTATCACCTGTCTCATACGCGTATGCTACGCGTAACAACTTCCCATTACGCGTACCAACAGAGACCAATTCACGTTCAAAATGCCATCTTTTCCACCCATACGCGTAAGGCTTCCCCCCATACGCGTACCAACATCTCATACGCGTATTGCCTAGTGCCATACGCGTATGACCAGAAACCAGAACTCTCAGATCTGCAATGGCTTTCTCTGCTACGAGATCCATCCGATTCAACCTTCTACAGCCAAATTTTCACACATAATTCCTTCCTATTGTCTAATACAAAACAGATCCTATTCGATTCCCCAAAGTCTAACATTTCCACACCTACTTCCTACGAATTTCGTCAATTATAACCCAAATTTCATTCATCTCAAAAGTTCACAAATTCAACATATATCATCCAATCAGAGGTAAAACAATGGTCTATTACTACCCAGTACATATCATCCCATAATACCCTTTAATTGATGATAAACCCCCCTTACCTGAGTTAATCCGACAGCTTCCGAGCTCCAAGCTTCTCCTTCCTTCAACCCTCGTTCTTTTGCTTTTTGCCCTTTCTGCCTCTTTTCCCTTTTCACGTGAATTAACCTTTTTACCAAAAATGGGATTTTTCTAAATTCCAACTTATATATTATTCCAATAATTATTATTCCAAAATAATAATAAAATAGTAATAATCCAAACTTCCAATTATTCAATTAAATTAATAAATAAAATATTAATTTAAATTAAATAATTAGCTTATTTTAATTGGGGTGTTACACAGGATATCTGAATCAACCAACTCAGTTGGGGACAAAGAAAGAAGCTCCACTGGGGATCAAACACTCCGCCGAGGAACTGAATCAACACAAACGTCTAGGGGTACCCGAAGGGTTAACTGCTTGGGGAACCTCTGATGTTTCACACTTAAGGACTTGTTGTTCATCAAAATACTGTTGATATTCCTTTTAATTGCTTTGAAAAATTCTTGCTTTTATATATTTAAGAAAAAAACTTGATTTTGATTAAAAATTTAATTTCAAAATGATCATAATAAAAATTTAAAACTATTGGCTGAAATAAATAAGAGTAGAAAAAATTGGATAAAAGCTCAACTTTATTTAATGGAATGGTAGTCTGTAAATGACAAGACTCCATAGATTTTTACAAAGTTGAAAATGGTAATTTACATGGAAAAGGGTTACATTGAATACAAATGATCCTTAATCCTTCTACCAACTCTTGATGTTCACTGTGCTTTTGACCGCTACTGGGGTGATGAATCGATGTCAACCTTTGTGTTCAATCAAATCTTCAAAACCTTAAAGATCAGCAGAATGCAGTTACTTGCCAAAATCCCTAATTTTTGCATAAGTTGCCCCAAGGTGGGGTACTCAACTTATCGGGAAATTTTTTCTGTTTTTATGTCTCTAATGTTTTCCGGGATCGCCCTTTCGGGTTTTCAATCCACCGAGACGCTCATTTTTGCCTAAGCTGCACTTTCGGGTTTTCAACTTAGCGAGTTGTTCTTTTATTTTTTAGGTGAAGTATTTCTTGACTGCATCTGCGTTCACAGGACGAGTGAACTCTTCACCATCCATACTTGTAAGAATCAATGCACCGCCTGAAAAGGCTCTCTTAACAACAATGGACCTTCATAATTGGTGCCCATTTACCTCTAGTATCTGGCTTAAATGATAAAATCTTCTTGATCACAAGGTCACCTTCTCTGAACACTCGAGGTCTGACCTTCTTATCAAAAGCTTTCTTCATCCTCTACTGATACAACTGACCATGACACATGGCAGTTAATCTCTTCTCTTCTATCAAATTCAGCTGATCAAACCTGGTTTGACACCATTCAGCCTCAATCAACTTGGCTTCCATGAGCATACGCAATGATGGAATCTCAACCTCCATGGGGAGCACTGCTTCCATACCATAAACAAGAGAGAAAAGGGTTACCCCTATTGAAGTATGGATGGATGTACGATACCCATGCAAAGCAAATGGGAGCATCTCATGCCAATCCTTATACGTGACAACCACCTTTTGAATAATCTTCTTAATGTTCTTATTTGCAGCTTCAACAACCCCATTCATCTTAGGTTTATAGGGAGAAGAACTATAATGTGTAATCTTGAAGTCTTTACAAAGAGCTTCCACCATATTGTTATTCAAGTTCGATCCATTATCAGTAATAATCTTGCTTGGCACACCATAACAACATATAATTTGATTCTTGATAAACCTTACGACGACTTGCTTGGTTACATTTGCAAATGATGTCGCTTCAACCCATTTTGTGAAGTAGTCAATTGCCACCAAAATGAAACGATGTCCATTCGAAGCTTTGGGTTCAATCATCCCAATCATATCAATTCCCCACATGGAGAAAGGCCATGGGGAGAAATAAAATTCAATAGTGTCAGAGGAACATGAATCTTATCAGCATATATTTGACACTTCTAGCATTTCTTCACAAACTTGCAACAGTCAGATTCCATTGTCAGCCAATAGTAACCTGCTCGCAACATCTTCTTTGCCATTGTGTATCCATTGGAATGAGTACCAAAGGAACCTTCGTGCACTTCGGTCATCAACAAGTTTGTTTCGTGTCTATCCACGCATCTGATCAAAACCATGTAGAAGTTTCTCTTGTATAGTATATCACCATTCAAGTAGAAATTGTCGGCTAATCTTCTCAAAGTCTTCTTGTCTTTCAAAGATGCCCCAGGCGGGTAAATCTGACTTTTGAGGAAACACTTGATGTCGTAATACCACGGCTTCTCGTCTTTGATCTCTTCAATAGAAAACACATGAGTTGGACTATCAAGACACATTACAGACAAATTGGGAACTTCATTCCAATATTTCACTATAATCATTGATGCCAACGTTGCAAGAGCATCTGCCATCCGGTTCTCATCTCGAGGGATATCATGGAACTCAACCTTTGTAAAGAAAGTTGAGATCCTCCTCGCATAATCTCTATATGGTATTAAACCGGGTTAATTTGTCTCCCATTCTCCTTTGATTTGATTCACAACCAAAGTCGAATCACCGAAGACATCCAAGCACTTGATTTTGAGATTCATGGCCTCTTCAAGCCCCATATAGCAAGCTTCATATTCTGCCATGTTGTTTGTACACTTGAAAGTTAATCTAGCTGTAAATGGTAGATGCGTGCCTTGAGGAGTAATAATCATTGCCCCAATGCCATTTCCATATTGATTAATAGCTCCATCAAATACCATGCCCCAACAGGAACCAGGTTTTGGCCCTTCTTCAAGCAATGGTTCATCACAATCTTTCATTTTCAAGTACAAAATATCTTCATCAGGAAAGTCATACTGCACTGACTGGTAATCTTCAATTGGTTGGTGAGTCAAATGGTCAGCCAATATACTACCTTTGATTGCTTTCTAAGATCGGTATTCGATATCATACTCTGATAATAACATCTCCCAACGGGCAATCCTCCCAATTAAAGCAGGCTTCTCAAATATATACTTGATTGGATCCATTTTGGATATCAACCAAGTGGTATGATTCAACATATATTGACGCAGGCGCTTAGCAACCCAAGCCAGTGCGCAATAAGTCTTCTCAAGCATAGAATACCGAGTCTCACAGTCGGTGAACTTCTTACTGAGGTAGTAAATTGAAAATTCTTTCTTTCCAATCTCATCTTGTTGACCAAGAACACAACCCATACTATCTTCTAGCATAGTGAAATACATGATCAACGGTCTTCCTTCAACAGGTGGAGACAAAATCGGAGGCTCAAGCAGATATTCCTTGATACTGTCGAAAGCTTTCTGGCAATCTTCGGTCCAATCACAAGACTGATCTTTCCGAAGAAGCTTGAATATAGGCGCACATGTGGCATTCATGTGGGAAATGAATCTAGAAATATAATTCAAGCGGCCGAGAAAACCTCTGACTTGCTTCTCAGTTTTGGGCGCAGTCATCTCTTGTATTGCTATGACCTTGGCAGGATCGACTTCAATACCCTTCTCGTTGACAATAAAGCCCAACAACTTACCAGAATGAACACCAAAAGTACACTTATTGGGATTCAAGCGGAGTTTATATTTCCTTAAACACTGGAATAGCTTCAACAAATGCTCAACATGTTCCTCTTCATCAATCGATTTAGCAATCATGTCATCGACATATACTTCAATCTCTTTATGCATCATATCATGAAAAAGAGTAGTAATTGCTCTCTGGTAAGTTGCACCAGCATTCTTCAAATCGAAAGGCATCACTCTATAACAGAATGTTCCCCAAGGTGTAATGAATATGGTCTTCTCCATATCTTCGGGTGCCATCTTGATCTGATTATATCAGAAAAATCCATCCAAAACCGAAAAGATTTTGAATTTAGCAGTATTGTCTACCAACATATCAATGTGTGGCAGAGGAAAATCATCTTTCGGACTGGCTTTATTCAAATCTCTATAGTCAACACACATGCGGACTTTTCCATCTTTCTTCGGCACAGGTACAATATTGGCCACCCATTGCGGATACTCAGCGGTCACAAGGAAACCGGCACCAATCTGCTTATGCACTTCCTCTTTGATCTTCACAACCATATCAGGATGCGTTCTTCTCAACTTATGCTTGACTGGCGGGCATTCTGGCTTCAACGACAATCTATGCTCCACAATCTCAGAATCCAACCCAGGCATGTCTTGATAGGACCAAGCAAACACATCTGAATACTCTCGAAGAAGATAAATCAACCCCTTCTTAACATCTGGACACAGGCGAGACCCAATCTTGACTTCCTTCACATCATCCTCGGAACCCAAGTTGACTAGCTCAATCTGCTCTTCAAACAGCTGAATAATCTTTTCATCTTGCTCAAGAAGACGAGATAATTCATCATTCACTTCCTCATCACTTTCCTCATCGCCCTCAAACACAGGGAATTCAAAATTTGGAGAAGGAGAAGGATCATTGTATTCAATGGGATTAGAAACCAACCTGCATAATGATTTGATATTTTGATTTTAGAGAAGTGAATTTGTGACCAAATATTATGCAGATGGACAATTATATTGTTTATTTATGTTTTTTGTGATTACCATTTTCAGAATAAAGAAAAAGTAAAAACATACATCATAGATGTGGATGAATAGAATTAGTTTTATTGATGATCAAATTGAAATGCCCAAACAATGTTCACTTCTTCCTTAGGCATAGGAGAAGAATTTTAAAACATATAAAAGTAATTACTTAGATCGATGCAAAATAACAGGAATATCAACAGCAGTCCAATTGTTGCAAGCCTTTCCATGCGTCACAAAATTGGTGCAGTCTCCCTCTTCGCTATCCTCTAGCACAACAGTTAAGTGTTGTTCATTTCCATGAATGAACCCTCCATTACGGAAGTTGAGTTGCATATCTTCATATCTAACAATTGAGGAGCCTTTATGGAACCTCAAACCAGTTCTTCCCTTGTTAACGGAGACCTCTACCATGCGCCCCCACTGATCAACAGTACCTTCCTCAACAATCTTCTGAGCATCTTTTAATGAGGACATAGGTTCCCCAACCCCCTTCTCAGCAAAAATAGATAAGGCTTGGAACGAATTCCCAACCTCATCCTCAGCTTCAACATAAGAGAAGGATGACAGGTGGCTAACCAACAGTTCCTTCTCCCCACCAACAATCACTAGCTTGCCATTCTTGACAAATTTCAGTTTCTGATGTAGAGTGGAGGTAACAGCTCCCGCCTCATGAATCCATGGCCTTCCCAATAAGCAACTGTAGGCCGGGTGGATATCCATTACTTGAAAAGTAATCTGAAAATCACTCGGACCTACCTTAACTGGAAGGTGTAAGACCCCAATTTTGACCCTAAGATCCCTCATGGCATCATAACATTGCATTTGCAAAGCCTCAAGGATCATAAGCATCTTGGTTCCCTTTACCTTTGGGTAGGACCTCTTGTGAGTGGTTTGAGATTACCAAGCATGCTTGAATTGTATATTATTGCTTTTCATATTTTGTTTACTAACCAAAAGCACAAAAAAATATGTCACTAACATCTTTTGTTTGTAGCTTGAGCAATCACAAGGTCAAAAGCTTCAAGGAGATCATTGGTACAAAGATATGGTCAAAAGAAGAGGAAAGCAAGCATGGTAATAGTTCCCAAAGCTCCCCTCCATCAAATGTGCTTCCCTAGCATCTCAATCCATCATTTTGATCAAAGCAAGTCAAAGGGTTTGAGGTTTGTTCCCCAAAGAAACCCTAATCCATCTGTGTATTACAATGCCTTGCTCCTGAAGCAACATCAGCCCATGATCAAATGAAATCAAGGGAAGTTCTTTAATTCATCATTTCATGCATATTTGAACTTATTTGAGTATCCTTAATCATCAATTCATCAAGATATGAGTTGTGGACTTGAGAAGTTGATCAGTCAAATCATCTAACTATTTTGAAATGCACTGAGACATAACGTTTTATGTGTTGGTCAAATGGAGATGGTCCCAAAAGAAAAAATGTTCTTAAGGACAATATGAACAACTTTCATGTTCATAAAAAATTTATTTGAAGCTTTGAAGGTCATCTCCCATTCCAAGACATCATAGGTCATTTTGATTGAAACCCTAATTTTGGGTCAACTTCCCAAGGACATAACGCATTCATTTTTTATGATTTTGAGGTGGGATCAAATGAATTGGAAAGCTTAAGATGTCTAATTCAAATGTTATGTTTAACAAAATTTCAAAATCTCAAAGCAAATATATGTGATAATGCAAAACATTATAGGTCACTTTGGACCAAATGCATTGAAAGGCAAAAAAGTCCAACTTCAAGTGCCCATAACTCTTTCATCAGAAATCCAAATGATGCAAAATTTAAGTCCATTTTTATTGTCTTGAAAAGATCTACAACTTTGATATTGGAAGTTCTTTCACTTGGGGCTTGCATCATTAAAACAGAGGGGCTTGAACATTGGCCAAATTTAGAAACTTTGCCTTTACATGTTTTGCACCTTGCACTTTAAACTCAAATTTCACCAATTTACACACTTCAAATGGATTTTTGCCCAACATAACAATTGTTCCTTACATCAAAACCTTTCCAACCATTACTCACATGCTCATGTTTGGATTTGGCAAATGGCATTTTCGAAGAGGAGAATTTTTAGGCATGATTATGCATAACATGTTGAAACTCATTATACAAGCTTGTGCATTGCCAATTCCACGACCATTTCAGCTTAGTTATGCTTCAGAATTGGCATTGAATTTGGGCCTTTTGAATGATCATGCAAGCCCATGCAATGAATATCCAATTCCATGCACACGGCTTTGATCACACTTACCTTGCCTTTCCATCTATAAATAAGAGCCTCACTCCATTCAAATTCCATCCATGAATCAACCTGAAGTACTGCAGAAATCGAAACTAAGCCACACCTAAAGGAACTATTCCAATTTTCTTCAATTTCTCAGATCTGAAATCGAACTAAATCAGGTTGAATTTCTAGATCTAAAGTTCCTAGACCTCTCTCTCATACTCCATTGATCTTCTGTTTGGCCAAAGGAAACAAGGAAGCAAGCTGAAATCTCCAGAATTCAAGGTTGTTCTTCAACTAGTTTTCTCTTTGAAACTCACCATTTATTGATCTATTTGCTTGGATTTTGTGTTGGCTGAAGTCCTCTCAATAGAGGCATCATTACTGTGCATTTAATTTTTGAAATTAATCAAGTTCATGATGAACACCATCATGCTTCCATCTCTGATTTCTCCATTTATAGGAATCTAAAGTGGAAGTGAGTGGTATAGGAGTGATGTACATCACTTCCTCTTTTGATTGATGCCTGGATCGTGTGTTTTGGCGCACATTTGCTCTTCTGCAAATTTGAGCTCTCACCGGAGCTAGTCGGAGAAGACGGTGGCGCTGGCCACTGTCTGGTCTCCAGATGCAATCGTGGTCGTCCATTCTTATTTCCAGATCTAATCCTGGCACTCGCTTCCTATGACTTTTAATAATTGTTGGTGTTACGCGTGGACTGAAGCCTACCATGAGTGCGCGCTTCTGGAGTGTTTGATCAGCCACGTCAATTAATGAGGCTTGATCAGACGCTCCTTGTTTTTTTGAGTTTCTTATTTTCTGATTTTATTTCTTTTATTTCCATTATTTTCAAAAATTCATATCTTCTTCATTTTAAATCCAAAAAATATGGGACCAATTACATTCTTCTCCAAATAATTTCTAGTTTCTGATTTTGATTTTTAATATTTTTTATTTCACCATTTGATATTTTTTGTGAATTTTCTCTTTTCTGGTTATTTTTAATTCATTTTAAATAGTTTTTGATATTCAAAAAATACAAAAATATTTTCCTAACCTATTTGAATGATGATGGATCTATGAAAAATATTCTCATCAATTTTTTAATTGATTTGAGATTTATTTGAGATTTTAGTTCAATTAGGTTATTTTTATTCATTTTTAATTGATTAAAAATAGTTTCTGACTTTTAAAAATGCTGACTTTTTTTGTCAAACATTGTTTGACCTTGTTGAACTTGGGATAAATCACTTGGACCTTTCAAGGTTGATTTGAAGTGATTTTGAAGTTTGACCTTTCTTTTATTTTTTAATTCAAGTTTATTTTAATATTAAAAATGCCAAAAATATTTTGATTATTGTTTGACCTCCAATCTTCATCCCATTTCTGATTTCTCATTGTTTGACTTTGAATTTCAATGTCATTTGGTCAATAAATATGGATTGATACATCTTTTATTTCACTTTATGCATTTTAATCTTTCCATTTCATAATCCATTCTTCTTCTTCTTCTTCTTCTTCTTCTTCTTTCTTTTTGATCAATGAGTTAAAGGTTGATAAGTTAGCATTGATTAGGGAGGCTTAATCTTCCTTGATTCAAATCTAATTCATCTTGATTAATTGATCAAATGAATGGCTTTGCATTAAGGATAGGTTGTTTGCTAAACATGCAAAAGACTTAAACCAATACAAGATCAATTCTCTTTTTCTTTTTGGCATGGCAAGTTGTTAGAACTTGATTCACTAATCAAGACTTCTAACTTGTGTTGTTGCCTACATTATTATTGACCGGCCTCAGATAGTTGTGACTTCTACATAAGTCCAATTACGATTGTTTAACATATCGCTAAATTTGCCTTATGGCACACTAACTACTAACATTAACCATTAACCATTAACATTTACTTTTCGCTGTTTACTTTTATGCAATTTACTATTCTTATACATATTATCCATTTGCTTTTCCCTTTGCTCACTTGAGCACATGTTTATGTTAATGCCATTTGCCATTTGCTCACTTGAGCACATAATTGTGTATATACTATTGTGCTTGTGTTTTGTTTTGATTGTTGAGAACCAAATGCAAAAAATGGACAAATGGACTTAGTTTCTAGGACATTCCCTATGCAAAAATTGGAGTAAAAGGACCTTAATGATGAAGATGGATTAGAAGGACAAGCCTCTAAACTCACTCTTGTCCATTCTTAATTTGCTTCATAAAACGTTTTGATGTGTGTGTTCTTGTGCTAGGGACTCCATCTTGATTCAAACTTGAGGAACTATTGCCATGAGCTTCTAAGAGAAAGAATTACAAGATGCCTTGAAGAGCCTTCCAAGAGTTCATTTGATTGATGATTGCTTGGGTTTATGTTTATGTGATTGCTCATTCCAAAGAATGGGAGCTACTTGGATCATCAATATGATCTTAAGAGAGGAACTCCATTGTGGTTTTGTTTCTTGTTCCTTACCTCTTGCATGCTTAGGACTTTAGCCCTTCTTCTTCTTCTCTCCACTCTAACCCAAGCCAAACTTTTGTGCAGACACTTAACATTTGTTTTCAACATTAGAAACCTAAGCTTTATGCTTTTGATTTTCAAGTCTTCTTTTCATAATACTTATTTTGAATTGAATCTCTAAGTCAACTTTGACCATATTTTGTACATACTTTTCATTGGTAAATATAACCCATTCAAATGCTTTTTGTGGTTTCAATGGCCACTTCTTTAATCAAAAACTTTTCATAACCTTTAGCTATTAGGTTTGAGTTATCCTTGAGGTAGATGTAATACTCACCTATATCCTTAGTAATGGACAATGAGTCTTTCATGCTTATTATAGGGTTAACCCCTCACTAGCATGTTGAAGCTATCCTCACATGGTGGATTTGTGGTTTTAGGTTGAGTTTTCTCCCTTTGATAACAAAAGACCTTAAGGCTTTTGGACCAATCAATTCACCAACTCATTTTTGAGATTGTTACCCCGAACTACGAGGTTTTGATCCTAATCTTTTTGAAGATGGTACCTAGGCAATGGATTTATCCATCCAAACACAAAAATGTAAATAACTTGTATATTTTCTTCTCATCTCTTCAATCATGTTTGCACAAACAAATTTTCACAAAACAACAACCTTACCACAAGTATGAAAAGGGCTCCCTAGGAGTACCTAGGATGTTTTGGGTGCCTAACACCTTCCCATTGCATAACCAACCCCCTTACCCAGATCTCTGACTCTCTTTTACTAGTTTTTGATTCGATAAAACTTTTAGGTTTTTGTTCGCTTTCTAACCATTCCTTTGGATAAATAGAAGTGCGGTGGCGACGTGACTTGTATGATTTACCTTGGATTTAGTCAATATCTCTAATGGTAACAAATACCCCGCTACAGAAAAGTGGCGACTCTGCTGGGGACGTTTGCCTAGTGGGTTTTGCCTACTTTTCATATTTGTTGTATTGTGTGGTACATTGTTTTGTGACATATTTTTGTGCAATTTGGGATTACTGTATTGTATGTAATGATTGATTTGCTTGACATTAATTCCTTGTATGCTTGGTGATCTTTGTGAGATGAGTTATATACCCGGACTCGAGTGCACTTAGGATAGGAGAATGGCATAGTCTTGTTGACTTGTGTGGAGTTATTCCTTAGCAAGTTGACTTGCAAGTCCATTCACTTGGTGGAGGTCATGTTGGGATCAATAATGTCACACAAGTAGTTGTGGTTAGACATTACTCTTTCCAATATAGACCTTAGAAGCCAAGGACCTTAGTTTACCAAGCCCGTCTTGGCTTATTCTTAGGATGTAGTGCGGAAATCGTTCAAGTGTAAGATTTGATACGATTGTTACGTGATACTACACTCATAAGAGTCTCTCTTGAGAATATTTTTGGAATACGAGTAGTCGTTTCTCCGATAATATCCGAAAGATGGGATGATGACTATGAGAACCTCTTGTAGAACATGTTTGGCAGGTTTAAACCCTAGTACACTCCCTTTGGGTGGTCCTTAACCGAGACTCCATGCTCGTGACTCGCAACAAACCCTTGATTCGTGGTTGATCCGTTCATGTATCCTTAATATCAATGGAACTTGGGTGTTGATAAGGTGTAAACCATAATCCTCCAAAATGGATGATTGATATTAAGGATGAAATGATCCATCCCATGACCTTTGTTTGGTGTGCTTTGCTTGATCCTTGAGTGTGATTCTTGCATTCATGCATTCATGCACCCATTTGCATCCATATCATCAATAATGAAGAAAATTTTCAAGGAACTTAAGAGGTCTATTTGCAAATTTTCAGACATGGAAAGACAAAGAAGGAATACAAAGTGTAGCGGGGTATTCGTTACCTTTAGATTTATTGACTAAATCAAAAGTAAATCATACAAGTCGAGTCGCCACCGCACTTCTATTTATCCAAAGGAATGGTTAGAAAGCGAACAAAAACCTAAAAGTTTTATCGAATCAAAAACTAGTAAAAATGTCAGAGATCTGGGTAAGGGGGTTGGTTATGCAATGGGAAGGTGTTAGGCACCCAAAGCATCCTAGGTACTCCTAGGGAGCCCTTTTCACATTTGTTGTAAAGGTTGTTGTTTTTGTGAAAATTTATTTGTGCAAACATGATTGAAGGGATGAGAAAAGCGTGTATGTTTATCTAATGTACTACTTACTAAAAGAAGGGTCAAAAGAAAATGACTCGCACGGACGTCGCATCCACTGCATACGTATTTCATCTGAATCTGAGAATCAGAGTCTTCGTAGCTCGGCTACCTATGGGTTAAAGAGGAGTGTGCTCGCTAAGACATCGCGTCTAATGCCTACGTATCTCATCTGGGATGAAAATCAGAGCAAAACGTAGTTCGACTACCTATGGGGTAAGAGTTGTGTTTTGGGGTGAACGACGTTACTACGCAATCTACCGGATGCTCGACCTTTGGAGACTTACTCACCTGTAGTAGAAGGAGATAACGTGTTCTTAGGAGAAGAAAAATCAATGAGTTTGGGGTGTTTAGGGATGCTCATGCAAAAAGGCAGTCATAGATGAAGGAACCGCGCTACCTTAATTGACATGCCACGAGGCTATACAAAACCTAAGAAATCGGTAACATGCGGGAAAAGTAAAGGGATCGAGAGATCTACCGTACGGATAAAGATCCGAAGTAACAACAATTAGATAAATAAGAAACCCCAAAGACTCTAAAGCTAGCACCATCAAAGAAAGTGAGTCAGTATAGGTAATCGGAATAAACCTCCAGGTGGTATCCCACAAATAAAGTGGAACACCAGGCAAGCCATCTCTGCCAGAGTCATATGAGCCCTCACAAAACAAAACTCAACAAACAGGTTAGAGAAACAAGATAGGGTAATTAAGGGTTGCCCCAAAATCAAAATGTAACCACATGAGTCATGCCATTAAAATTCACAAAAAGCAACCAAGGGTAGGAGGCCTAAACCTCTTGTCAAACACATGCATCAAAAGGGTACCAAATTCACCCATAATACCTCATACATTCAGAGCATTCAAATTAAAAGCATAAAGTAATGGGAATAAGGCAAACCTGACTGGAGAGATCGAATGAAATTGAATTGCCCGGTTGGGTTTGCAAAGCAATTTGAGGGTTTATATGAGAGGGAATTGGTTCTTTACCGATGAGTTCCCTTCAGTCTCTGGAGGTTGCTCAGAACTCTGTTAGCTCTTCTCTCACTATCTTTTTCCCTGCCAGGGTAATAGGAATAGAATTGCCTTTTATTTCACTGAAACTCTGAATTTATAACCTGATTTTTGTGGACCTGTGGGCTCAAATGAGAGAGGCCCAAGTTCAAAAAATTTCTATTATATTTTATTTATTTATTTTATTTTATTTTTTCTTTTTTTTTTTTTTTTGTTCTTTTTCTCTTTTTTTTTTCGTTTTTCGTTTTTTTTAAACACGTGGGCTTCGCCTAGCGAGCATGACAGTTCAAGAAATTCCTATGAGCGTAGGTGATTCTGGTGGCTTTTCTTGGGACTCGTTAGGCGACCCATTTTGCTCGCCTAGCGGGCATGACAGCTCATGAACAAACTTTTGCTCCTTCAAGATTAACCTTTTGACTGACGAATAGACCCCATTTGAACCTGTTGGAAGTATCTCAAGTCATTCCCTTATGTTGACTGATCATCTAAATAGAATCCACAAAGTGTCTTGGATGATACTCAAGCTTCAAACAAAAGATGTTAGTGAGACATTTTTGTGCTTTTGGTTAGTAAACAAAAGTAAGAGAAACAATTATGTATAATTCAAGCATGCTTGGTGATCTCAAACCAATCACAAGGAGTCCCACCCAAAGGCAAAGGGAACCTCGATACTAAAGATCCTTGAGGCAATGCAAATGCAATGTTATGATGCCATGAGGGATCTTAGGGTCAAAATTGGGGTCTTACACAAAGAAGTACAGTTTCAGACAACCAGATTTGAAAGAGTTAAGGAATCTGACATCCTATGTACTAGATCCCTTGGGTTTCAAGGCTCGTTTTGGGAAGCTTCTTCCTCTTCTGACTACTCAGGTGGACGAAGGATTGATGAGTGTATTGGTGCAGTTTTATGATCCCTTGTATCGTTGCTTCACGTTTCCGGATTTCCAACTTTTGCCTACACTTGAGAAGTATGCCTACCTTGTGGGTATACCGATTCTAGACCAGCTGTCGTTCAGTGGCTTGGAGAATGTTCCTACTTCTCAAGAGATAGCAGACATGTTGCACATAGATGAATCTTTGGTTGGTGCTCATATGACTACCAAAGGTGGAATTCAAGGTCTCCCTTCTGAGTTCCTCATTGCTCAAGCTATTATGTATGGGAAGGCCATGAGTGAGGACGCCTTTGAGGCCATATTTGTACTTCTCATCTATGGGTTAGTATTGTTCCCCAACATCGACAAGTTTGTGAATATGAATGCTATTAGGATCTTCTCTACTCTTAATCCCGTTCTGACTCTGTTGGGTGACACTTATTTTTCTTTGCATATGAGGAATGCAAAGGGTGGTGGCGCCATTGTGTGCTGTTTGCCTCTATTGTATAAGTGGTTTATTTCTCACTTACCGCAGACGATCGCCTTCAAGGAGAACAAAGGATGTCTACGGTGGTCCACGAGACTTATGTCTCTCACTAATGATGATATCTCTTGGTACAACCGTGTGTGTGATGGTGTGTAGATTATCGACTTTTGTGGTGAATTCTCCAATGTACCTCTTCTTGGTACATGTGGTGGGATTAACTACAACCCTGTTTTGGCACGTCGTCAGCTTGGGTTCCCCCTAAAGGATAAACCTAATAACATTCTATTAGAGGGTGTGTTCTTTCAGGAGGGTGATAACATGAAACTATATCACATTTTTAGACTTGATTTAATTAAATTATATCGTTATTTGATTCAATTTATTTTATATTATTCGATATTACTCGGTATTTTCTTATTATTTATTTCAGGTATCATTATTTAAAGCACATGTGAAAAAGAAAGAAAAGGGGTGCAAAAAGAAGTTTTTCTTGGAAAAGCAGCAAGCTGAAGCACCAAAGCCAAGCCCACGCTTGGAACAAAAAAAAGATTGCTGTCACGACCGCAACAAGCACGTGCCGATCGCCACGTCCTAAAACCTAGTGTTACGACCGTAACACATAGTTTGACGGACGTCACACATTCCATCCTATATTTTAGGCTTTGCGTGCGTAACAGAGTGGACGGTTTCCCCTAAATTCTCTCATGCACTCGTAGACGTTTTGAACCACACTGAAGACCCATTCTAGGAAACGGTTATTTTTGGGAGGTGAATATAAATAAACCTCATAAAAGCCAATGGAAGCTCTCTCTTCTCCGTACAATTTTTCCAACATTATTTTTCCAGCATTCTAATTTTTCTAGCAATTTATTTCTTCTTTTCTTTTCTAGTTTAATTTCCGAAGCATACAATTTATTTTCTCACGATAGTTTCTACACCGGAAATTATTGTGTAATTTTTACTGGATCTAACCTTACGTTAGATCATAGTATTTTATTTCCTTGTTTTTACTTTCCTATCTGATCGAGAATTGTGAAGAACAAATTCAACCGACTTGTGGTGGAGTGTTCGAGCACCGAAGCGTAGGAGATAGAACCACATATTTCTAGTATTTTTCCAGGTTCATTAATTAATTGATTTATAGTTTTAATTTACATATGCTTTGTTCCGCTGTTTATATATATTGTTTGTTAGATATGGCCGTATTTATGCATGATTATTGTTTATGCATGTTTATCATATCTGGCTAATTAATTTAGATATCGGTATGTAAAGTAAGCGGAATAAAGGAATCAAAATTGAGTTGGTTTAAATTTATTTCAGAATATAGTCACTCTTTTTCTGGTCTCAATTTACAAAGTTAATACCAAGGTTTTTGTACGAGAGTAAAAGACATAAAGAAGTTAAAATCAATAGAACGACGGTTTGAGTTTTTAACTGGACAGTGTAAATTGAACATTAACTTTAAATCAGGGTGAAAGCAATTTTTAAGGTTAATTAAATTCTAATCATTTTCAAAAATTATTTTTAAAAGTTAAATGTGAGGACGAAAGTTAAGCATTTAAGTTTAATCATATAATCTAAGTCAATAGAGCGAGAGTTTGAGACGAGGGCATTTAAACGGTTAGTATTTTCTCAAAAGGAGTTTCCATAGATTATATTATTTTCAAAAGTGATTTTAGATTTAACGAAATTGTGAGAGCGTACGTTAAAATATAAAGTCATAGTCTAATTCAACAGAGCGAAAGTTTGAGGAAAAGACTTTTAATTAATAGTGTCTACTGAAAAGACTTATTTTAAAATTAAGAAAAAGACCAACGAAGATTTGATTCCCCAATTACGACGAACTACATACTGATATCCATATTATTTGATATTTTAGCTAGATCCAAATTTAGTTGTACTTTTCCCCTTAATCATTAAAGTATCAAACGCCATAGCTTTATGCAGTAACCCTAGAAAAACGGTAGATCAATTCATTAAGTCCCTGTGGGATCGATATCTTTTAAAACTACGCGATTAGACTGTGCACTTGCAGTTAGTACCCCGATAGACTCATAAAGTCGCGATCAAGTTTTTGGATCCGTTGCCGGGGACTTTTATTTAGTCGATATCGTAACTCTTCTGTTATGTTGTAGAGACTAAGGCAATTTTTATTTTTTCCATTTTTCGTTGATTTGTATGCCACACACTCGCTCACAAGGCAAGCCGTACTACTTACGAATCAACGACGTCGAACGATATCTCCGATTATTACGACGAATTCGAGAGTATCGTGCTAGAAACAATCTTCCTCCAATCGAAGTTCCTGATCTCAAAAATCTCCTTCCTTTAACGATACCAGTGATGGCCGAACCAGCTCGTGCTCTTCGAGATTACGCTGCTCCATCGCAGGATGAGCCGCATTCGAGTATTGCTCCACCCGCAATCGAAGCGAACAACTTTGAACTTAAACCTTCACTGTTGCAGGCAGTGCAACAAAATCAATTTTCTGGAAATCCTACCGAGGATCCAAACCTTCATTTATCCGTATTTGTCCAATACGCTGACACTGTTAAAGCTAATGGTGTCACTTCAGACGCAATTCGACTTCGTCTCTTTCCTTTCTCGTTAAGAGATAAAGCTAGAAGATGGCTTCAGTCTCTTCCTTCCAACTCAGTCACCACATGGAATGAGTTGAAGAAAGTCTTTCTTGCTCGATATTTTCCTCCAAGCAAAACAGCTATGTTGAGAGCCCAGATAAATGGATTTAAGCAAAAAGATAACGAGTCTCTTTTCGAAGCATGGGAAAGATACAAGGACATGATGAGACTTTGCCCACACCATGGTTTAGAGGACTGGTTAGTAATTCACACCTTCTACAATGGTCTCTTGTACAACACAAGGTTAACAATAGACGCCGCCGCCGGTGGTGCGCTTATGGATAAACCTTACACCGACGCTTATCAACTTATCGAGAGCATGGCCCAAAATCATTATCAGTGGGGAAGCGACCGAACAGTGGTAGAAAAACCTCAAACGAAAGGTGGCATGTACGAGATAAGTAGCCTTGATCATGTCAATGCAAAAGTGGATGCCCTTGCCCAGAAAATTGAAAGTTTAAATGTATCACCTCCAGCCACCGTGGTTGCCGTAACTCAAAATTGCGAGGTCTGTGGAATTCAAGGTCACACTCCTACAGATTGTCAACTCCTAACAGGAATTCAAACAGATCAGGTGAACTATGTTCAAGGAAATCCTTACTCGCATACCTATAACTCAAACTGGAAGAACCATCCTAATTTCTCGTATAAAAGTCACAACGCTTTATACGCACCAGGTCAAGCCCCCAATCAAGCTCCAGCTGTACCACCTGGATATCAAAAGTCGACCCCATCTACACCTAACAATAACGTTCCTAGGAAATCCAACTTAGAAATCATGATGGAGAACTTCATAGCTTCTCAATAGCAAACCAATAAAGAGTTCTTAAACCAGAATGTACACACTAGCGAACAGATTAAACAACTAGCAAGTAAAGTAGATTCCCTGGCTACCCATAACAAAATGCTTGAAACACAAATCTCGCAAGTAGCTCAACAACAAGCGTCTACTGCTGCCCCAACTGGTACATTTCCTGGACAGCCACAACCTAATACGAAAGGCCACACTCATGCAATTATATTACGAAGTGGTACAGAGGTAGAAGGACCATCTGACCCAAGGATTGAGAACTAAAACTCTAAAAAGTCAACTGAGGAAGAAGGTAAACCCAAAGAAAAGGAAGAGTGTAATAAGGAAACCGTAGAAAAAAAAGAACCTTCTATACCTCCACCGCCTTACAAACCACCTATCCCTTATCCTCAAAGGCTAATTAAAACCAAAAACGCGGGCCAATTTAAAAAATTTGTTGACCTACTGAAACAATTAAACGTCACAATTCCTTTTACAGAAGCTATTACACAAATGCCCTCATATGCTAAGTTCTTAAAAGAAATTTTATCTAATAAAAGGAAACTTGAAGATAACGAAACCGTTATACTCACTGCTGAGTGTAGCGCAATAATCCAAAATATGCCTCCTAAACTTAAAGATCCTGGTAGTTTTTCTATACCCTGTCATATAGGAAAATTTGTCATAGACAAAGCTTTATGCGATTTAGGAGCCGGTATCAGTGTTATGCCCTTGTCCATATGCAAGAAACTTGAAATGGGAGAATTAAGACCAACTAAAATGTCTGTGCAATTAGCAGATCGTTCCGTTAGATATCCCGTAGGAATTCTTGAAAATGTTCCTGTGCGCATAGGTCAATTCTACATTCCCACCGATTTTATAATTATGGACATAAGAGAAGATGAAGTTACCCCCATTATATTGGGAAGACCCTTCTTAGCAACTATCGGTGCTATCATAGACGTAAAACGAGGACGACTCACTTTCGAAGTAGGAGAAGAGAAAATTGAGTTTATTCTTTCCCAATTTTTGAAAGCACCTGCAATAGAAGACACATGTTACTTCATGGATATCATCGACGAATGCATAAAAGAAACAGAATTCGAAAATGACGATTTGTCCGACTATCGTGTAGAAGACAGACTGAACCAATTTTTAGCAATAACATCAGATCCTACGCAATGCCTTAAGAAACCAACCCTCGACCTGAAAAGACTTCCCAAAAATCTGAGATATGAATTCCTAGACTTAGAACTTGAACGACCAGTAATAGTCAATCCAGACCTAGGAAAACTTGAAACCGAAAAACTCCTACATATCTTAAGAAAATATCCAACCGCACTAGGATACAACATCACCGATCTTAAAGGGATAAGTCCTTCTATTTGTATGCACCGCATCATGCTAGCAAAAGACTGTAAAACTTCTATGGAACATCAGAGGAGACTAAATCAGATCATGAGTGAGGTAGTGAAGAAGGAAGTAACGAAGTTATTAGAGGCAGGTATCATATATCCTATATCCGATAGCAAATGGGTTAGTCTTGTACACATAGTACCAAAGAAAGGAGGTATAACAGTGATCGAAAATGAAAAAGGAGAAACTATAACCAAACGAATTGAATCGGGATGGAGAATGTGCATTGATTATAGAAAGCTAAACAAAGCAACCCGAAAAGATCATTTTCCTTTACCATTCGTAGACCAGATGTTAGAACGACTAGCCAAGCATTCTCATTTCTACTATCTGGACGGTTACTCAGGTTTCTTTCAAATACCAATTCATCCTAATGACCAAGAAAAGACAACGTTCACATGTCCTTTTGGTACCTTCGCTTATCGACGAATGTCGTTTGTCTTGTGCAATGCTCCTGCAACTTTCCAAAGGTGCATGATGGAAATATTCGCCGATTTTCTCGAAAGCATCATGGAAGTCTTTATGGATGACTTTTCCGTATGCGGGCAAAGTTTCGAAGAATGTCTTGAAAACCTAGAAAGAGTTCTAGAACGATGTGTAAAAGTAAACCTAGTACTTAATTGGGAAAAATGTCACTTTATGGTACAAGAAGGAATTGTTTTAGGACACATCATATCAAATAGAGGAATTGAAGTAGACAAAGCCAAAATAGAAGTAATCGAAAACCTTCAACCCTCGAAAACTGTGAGGGAAATACGAAGCTTTTTAGGACATGCCGGCTTTTACCGACGATTCATTAAAGATTTCTCTAAAATAACTAAACCTTTAACCGAATTATTAATGAAAGACGTTGAATTCATCTTCGACAATAAATGTTTAGAAGCATTTCAAACACTTAAATAAGCATTGATCTCCGCGCCCATAATGCAGACCCCGGATTGGAATGAACCTTTCGAAATAATGTGTGACGCAAGTGACTACGCCGTAGGCGCTGTTTTAGGACAATGAAAGGATTAAAAACTTCACGTCAAATATTATGCGAGTAGAACTCTAGATAAAGCGCAAATGAATTACGCCACGACCGAGAAAGAACTTTTAGCAGTAGTATTTGCACTAGATTAATTTCGTTCCTACTTGGTCGGAGGTAAAATAATCGTTTACACTGATCACACTGCCATTAAGTACCTCTTAACAAAAAAGGACGCTAAACCTAGACTCCTAAGGTGGATCTTATTGCTACAAGAATTTGATTTGGAAATCAAAGATAAAAAAGGAACTGAAAACGTAGTAGCAGATCACCTCTCTAGACTCGAAAACCTGGAACCGGAAAGAATATCGATCAACGATGATTTCTCGTACGATAAACTTATGGCTAATTTGGAAGAAAATTGAGCTGACAAACTGGTAGAGGCCACCTTGGTTGTATGCGTTACACCATGGTACGCTGATTTTGTCAATTATTTAGCCGTCGGAGTGGTTCCACTTGATTTATCCTACCAACAAAAGAAACGATTCTTCCATGACATAAAACATTACTACTGGGACGACCCTTTACTTTTCAAAAGAGGCTCCGATGGTATTTTCCGTCGCTGTATACCTGAAGAAGAGGTAGAAAGTATAATCCAACATTGTCATTCCGCTCCTTATGGTGGACATGCAAGTACATCCAAAACCTGCTCTAAAATCCTACAAGCCGGTCTTTATTGGCCAAACATATGGAAGGATGTACATACCACTGTCAAGAAATGCGATAGGTGTCAACGCACAGGAAACATATCTAGACGTGACAAAATGCCACAAAAAGGCATTTTGGAAGTAGAAATTTTCGATGTGTGGGGAATAGATTTCATGGGACCTTTTCCACCTTCTTTTGGTAACAAGTACATACTCGTAGCGGTTGACTACGTATCAAAATGGATTGAGGCTATAGCTTCCCCAACAAACGACACACGAGTAGTAATTAAACTCTTTAAGAATATAATCTTTCCAAGATTTGGTGTCCCAAGAATAGTCATCAGTGACGGTGGATCTCATTTCATATCTAAAATACTCGAAAAAATTATAGTTTAAGTATGGTGTAAAACATCGAGTAGCAACACCTTACCATCCTCAAACTAGTGGACAAGTGGAAGTGTCTAATAGAGAAATTAAACATATATTGGAAAAAACAGTCGCTACATCGAGGAAAGACTGGTCATCAAAATTACCCGAAGCTTTATGGGCATATCGAACCGCTTACAAAACTCCCATAGGAACAACCCCATTTAAGCTTATTTATGGTAAATCGTGTCACCTCCTGGTGGAGTTAGAACATAAGGCCTATTGGGCTATTAAAAATTTAAATTTAAACTATAAGGCCGCCGGTGAAAAGCGAATTCTAGATATAAACAAATTAGAGGAACTTAGACAAGATGCATACGAAAATGCCAAAATCTACAAGGAAAGAACGAAAAAATGGCATGATAAACGTATATCAAGGAAAACTTTCAAACAAGGCGATGTAGTCCTATTGTTTAACTCTAGACTTAAGTTATTCCCAGGAAAACTACGCTCTAGGTGGTCTGGCCCTTTCAAAGTCACTAATGTTTTTTCTAGTGGGGCTGTAGAAATTAAAGGAATATCTATTGAATCATTTATCGTAAACGGGCAACGTCTAAAACATTATCATTATGCTGAAAACAATGAAGACTCGCAAGTCCTACACTTAGACGTATTGTCTCCAAAATTAATAGATTAACATTTAATAGTTTTATGTCGAGCTTGCGACATTAAACAAAGCGCTTCGTGGGAGACAACCCACAAATTTTTATTTTTCTTTGATTATTCTTTTGATTTTATTCAGTTTTCATTCTTCATTTTCTTTATATTATTAAATTTCTCTTCTTTTCTTCTTTCGGCATCTGACCAAATCCTGACTAAAATTCTTGTTTTTTTTCTTTTCTTTAGTTAACACTGACCTGATGGCACATATTGATCACATGGGTATTAATTTCCGAGGGAGAGCTCAGAGACAAAAATTTGAAGAACTTGCTGAGAGAGAGATGCACCCAAATTTTTATGCTGATGATTGTGCAATGACCGTACTTGGGCTAAGAGATAGTGTCCTATATCTGCTGAATCAAATAGGGTGGGAAACCACTCCTATTCGGAGACAATTTGTTACTTACCGGAGGCTAACTCTAGAGTTCCTTAGCTCCCTGATTTATTTACTGAACCATGGAAAAGGAATAAACCGAGGTTTCATTCAATTCAGGATGTTCAATATGGAGTATCAGTATAACATTAGAGAATTTACTAACCTCTTAGGGTTCCCTACTTCTTTTGACACATTCACCATGAACCAAGAGGACCTCTTTGAATATCGAGAGCTTGAGCATTTTTGGGGAAGTTTGACGGGAAATGACGAACCTGAGGAACACGAGTTTCTTTCTGGAAACATGCATAACCCAGCTTTTCGTTATTTCCACAAGATCCTAGCACACACTCTTTTTGGGAAAAGTTCAAACATTACCACAGTATCACGTGATGAACTTTTCATAATATTTTGTGCTTCCCAGAATCGTCCAGTGAATGGTGTCACTTATATGTTGGCGAGTTTCGACCTCCTTATTCAAGATGACCGTGCACCGATTCAAATAGGGGGATTGATAACTATGATTGCTAATGCTATTGGATTGCGCCAACCCATGCTTGATTTGAACCCTTTTTGCGGTATTCAGCCTATGAATATAAATTTCCTTTTCAACACTATGTTTATAGGAAACCTTGGACCTGAAGAGTTTGAACTATTAATTAACAACCAAGCTTTTTACCTATTCACCATGCCTAGCCCGATGACTAGTGTCCATAACCGAAATAATTGGCTCTACAACCTGGATGGAATGCCTTCTCCTGTTAGATCTGTTGAAACCATCCAAGATTATGAGATTCTTGACAACCAGATTCCTGGTTACCATGATGCTGCCTCTCCACCTCATCCTATCCCGTCCGCAGAATCGGCAGTACCTGATCTTAGACATCATATCCCCGGAACTGATTATAATACCGTTATTCAAGCCTTGATGTCAGAACAAGATGCCATTAGAGAAGAGTTAACTATGATGGGACATGAATTTATGGAACACATGAGTAGAATGACAAATCAATTTCACGAGTTGCTACACCGTGTCAATTCCTTTGCTCCTCCGACGAGAGATCCTACAAGTGGCTAGAAGAATTGCAGTTAACTAGTTTCAGTCTTAGGAAATTTATAGTTTCGTTTGACAATATTTTTTATCTTAGGATTTTTCGCATGTTTTATTTTATCTTCAGTCAAATATTACATTATGTTTATTTTTATGAAGCTACTGGCATTATTGGTTAAATTAAATTTCATTTTGATTTATGCACGGTCTAAAATTACCAATGCTGATATATATTGTATGCTACTACTTACATGCTAAATTTCTGATCACGTACAAGTATACACTACTCATAATATTGTATACTACCACCTGTATTTTTGCTTATTAGAGAAAAATATATATATTCTATGGTGTAGTAAAGTAGCATCCATGACATAAAAAAACAAAATAATAAAAATAACAAATATAATAAATAAAACCAAAAAAATATATAATAATAATTAAACACGCATGATGTCACGAACGTTTTGACCGTTGCATGATCAGAGGTGTGACGAGCGTAACGCATGCTGTCACGGTCGCCACACCCCCATGACGCCCGTCACGCATGCTGTCACGAACGTGACAACTTGCTTTCTCGTAAATGTTTTTTACCGTTATGTCATGACCGTTACCCCCATTTCAATTCACCTTTATCCCCATAAATTTTTTTCTCACCAACTTCTCCTCCCAATTTCAAAACTCTTTCTTTAAATACCTCCACCACATTTTTCTTCCTACACCACATCATTCCAAAAACCATTCTATACAAAAAAAATTCATCCCCTTTTCCTTTCTCCTTTTTTCTACCTACCAATCAAAATGGCGGAGAACCAACATCAAATGCAATTTGGAAATATTATTTTCCGAACTGAAGATAGTAACTATCAACGGGAGCAGTTTGTTCGGTTTCAGCAACACGGTGTCACATCTACCAGGTACCCAGATTTCAATTGCTTAAAAGAATTGGGATTACATCAAGGTGTGCAATGGCTGCTTAGGCTATCTGATTTAACTTTTCTGTGCACACAAAATCACCCAACATACCCATCACTCACCTTGGAGTTTTTAAGCTCTTATTCATACAGCACTCCAACCGGTGAGGACGAGTACTTAACCGGTGTCGCAAAATTCCGTATGTTCAACACTGAGTACGCACTATCTCAAGAACAGTTGAGTGCCATGCTACGTTTTCCTGAAGGAGACGATGTCCACCCGAGAATCCCTCCAAACTCAGAGTGGAACACGGTCGCATTCGAACTTTTTGGAAAAATATCCGGTGTGGTAACCACCAATTGGGATGCATTACTTGCTTCACACATACACAACCCCACTATCCGGTATTTTGTCCGTATTTTGCAAAACACCATCTTTGGACGAGCCAACAACAGCAAAGTTAACGCAAAAGAATTATTCTTCCTACACTGCATCTTTTCAGCAAATACAAAGATTCATCTACGATTTGAATGCTCCCGAACCTACCATGCCTACACAAGCAAACCCGCCCCCAGACGAGTTTGATGAAATGGAGCAAGGTGATCAAGGTCCTGAACAATATTCGGTCCCACATAATCCTTCCGATAATGTAGCTGGTCCATCCTCCCGACGTCGTCGAAGAAGAAGGCCTGCAACAAATGATGACATCATGGATGCTATTGAACATCAAGCCCAACGGCTTGATGCCATGCATGCGCAGAATAACGAAGTAATGCAACTGATGCGCCAGATGCAACAACAACAACAACAAGAGAGGAATGCAATAACCGACCAGAGGTTCACTGACTTGCTTAACAGGTTTGATGACTTGGCAGTACGCGAACGATCACCGGGTCCGAGAACAAGAGGACGCAGGCAGAATTGAGTTTGAGTACCATTTTTTCCTTTTTTTCGTTTTTTTGAAACATTGGGGACAATGTTTTATTTAAGTGTAGGGGGAAACTTTGTTTCAGTCATGTTAAGATTTCCTATCAGTATGTTTATTTCCCTTTCAAGTATGTTATTTCCCTTTCAATAATAACAATTTTTTTCTTAAGTCAAGTCCCTAGTGTGAAAATTTTTATTATCTATTCTCCTCAATTTTCTTGAGCCATAACAAAATTCAACACACTCAATAAGTATAAAGGTTGCCTATTTTATAAAACTTGAGTGAAATTAAGACAAAATTATTACCGCCCCAACACTCTAAAAACCTCAGCATGTTAGATCAGTTTAAGTACTTATTATACCAATTCCTTGAACTTTTAGTTTTATAGTAACCCCGAGTAGTTTATACGAGAAGTCGGCACCATCTTAATAGCAAACTACGTGGAGAGCTGATGAATACAAGTGAATGATTCCCAAAACAACATATTAAAAATCAGGAAATGCACTAATTAAGTTAGGTGATCCTTACCCGATCATTTAATCCAAAGGTTGCGGACCCTACAAAAACATAGTATGAACGATCCATTGTGAGTTGGTTCAGCGGTTCCTGGTGCTGAACTTGGTAGGGCGGACTACGGTCCGATCCCCCGCAATTTGCAATAGACTAAATAAAGAAGTTATCTAACTTATGTACCAAAACTTCAAACTAAAAGGGGATCAGAATCGCTAACCGGTCACTCCACTATGTGCGCGAAAAGATAAAGGGCTTAATGTGATTTCGCTCGAATGAAAACGGGTGAAATAAGAGTAAAAGAACTAGGCTGAGCTATAATAGCATGACTCGAACTGGTTTGCATAAGGTGGGGTTATCTAGTGTTGTTACGGTAGTTTTTGATGTTAAGATTAAACTCAGGTTATTTCTAAACGAGATTTACTTGCAACCTAATATGAATTGATGTGTGCTTGGAAATTTCATCTGGCTAATATTTTAAAAAAAAAATCGATTGCTACATTGTTTCTTGCTTGAGGACAAGCAAAAGTCTAAGTGTGGGGGAGTTTGATAACATGAAACTATATCACATTTTTAGACTTGATTTAATTAAATTATATCGTTATTTGATTCAATTTATTTTATATTATTCGATATTACTCGGTATTTTCTTATTATTTATTTCAGGTATCATTATTTAAAGCACATGTGAAAAAGAAAGAAAAGGGGTGCAAAAAGAAGATTTTCTAGGAAAAGCAGCAAGATGAAGCACCAAAGCCCAGGCCACGCTTGGAACAAAAAAAAAGATTGTTGTCACGACCTCAACAAGCACGTGCGGATCGCCACTTCCTAAAACCTAGTGTTACGACCGTAACACATAGTGTGACGGACGTCACACATTCCATCCTATATTTTAGGCTTTACGTGCGTAACGGAGTGGACGGTTTCCCCTAAATTCTCTCATGCACTCGTAGACGTTTTGAACCACACTGAAGACCCATTCTAGGAAACGGTTATTTTTGGGAGGTGAATATAAATAAACCTCATAAAAGCCAATGGAAGCTCTCTCTTCTCCGTACAATTTTTCCAGCATTATTTTTCCAGCATTCTAATTTTTCAAGCAATTTATTTCTTCTTTTCTTTTCTAGTCTAATTTCCGAAGCATACAATTTATTTTCTCACGATAGTTTCTACACCGGAAATTATTGTGTAATTTTTACTGGATTTAACCTTACGTTAGATCATAGTATTTTATTTCCTTGTTTTTACTTTCCTATCTGATCGAGAATTGTGAAGAACAAATCCAACCGACTTGTGGTGGAGTGTTCGAGCACCGAAGCGTAGGAGATAGAACCACAGATTTCTAGTATTTTTACAGGTTCATTAATTAATTGATTTATAGTTTTAATTTACATATGCTTTGTTCCGCTGTTTATATATATCGTTTGTTAGATATGGCCGTATTTATGCATGATTATTGTTTATCCATGTTTATCATGTCTGGCTAATTAATTTAGATATCGGTATGTAAAGTAAGCGGAATAAAGGAATCAAAATTGAGTTGTTTAAATTTATTTCAGAATATAATCACTCTTTTTCTGGTCTCAATTTACAAAGTTAATACCAAGGTTTTTGTACGAGAGTAAAAGACATAAAGAAGTTAAAATCAATAGAACGACGTTTGAGTTTTTAACTGGACAGTGTAAATTGAACATTAACTTTAAATCAGGGCGAAAGCAATTTTTAAGGTTAATTAAATTCTAATCATTTTCAAAAATTATTTTTAAAAGTTAAATGTGAGGACGAGAGTTAAGCATTTAAGTTTAATCATATAATCTAAGTCAACAGAGCGAGAGTTTGAGACGAGGGCGTTTAAACGGTTAGTATTTTCTCAAAAGGAGTTTCCATAGATTCTATTATTTTCAAAAGTGATTTTAGATTTAACGAAATAGTGAGAGCGTACGTTAAAATATAAAGTCATAGTCTAATTCAACAGAGCGAGAGTTTGAGGAAAAGACTTTTAATTAATAGTGTCTACTGAAAAGACTTATTTTAAAATTAAGAAAAAGACCAACGAAGATTTGATTCCCCAATTACGACGAACTACATACTGATATCCATATTATTTGATATTTTAGATAGATCCAAATTTAGTTGTACTTTTCCCCCTAATCATTAAAGTATCAAACGCCTTAGCTTTATGCAGTAACCCTAGAAAAACGGTAGATCGATTCATTAAGTCCCTGTGGGATCGATATCTTTTAAAACTACGCGATTAGACTGTGCACTTGCAGTTAGTACCCCGATAGACTCCTAAAGTCGCGATCAGAGGGTAAAGATCCCCAAAAATTGAAGGGCAGAATGGTCCGCGCTTGGCGCAAGATTCATAGGAAATGAAGGAAAGAGTTAGGTCCTCATAATTGTGTTGCTATGGAGCCTTACACTGCTTGGGTTAGGAAGAGAGCGTCTGAGTATCTCATGCCTTACGAGTATCGAAGACCTACACCTTTGGTTATGGCTGGGCCTTCAACCCTCCCTGACCAAGGAGTAGAGGAGTTGAGAGACGAAGACCGATCACGTGCTTGGATCCGTGAAAGAGAGGAGTTGCTTCAGCAGATCAATGAGAAGGATGCTTTGATAGAGTTCCTCGAACATCAGGTTATTGATGATCCTGATGATGCATGGACTTCTCTACTTCCTCAGTCTTCCAAGTTTTGGAAAAGGAAGTACGATCGACTCGCCAAGGAGAAGGCAGATATGGAGGTAGCCTACGAGAGGGAGGTGAAAAGGCTTCGTGCATCTTATCTTCCTGTGTCCAGGGCTTTGGATTATTGCTTCTAGGCATCCATAAGATGTTTATTTCCCTTCTCTCTTGTATTATATTTGGTTACCAAAACTGTACTTCTTTAGTGTAAAAATGTTTCCAGATATTATTTGATGAGATATTTCCATATGTAATAAGTGTTTAATACTTTCAAACTTTGCAAATAGAACCCTAAAGTTCCTTTGAAATAAAAAGAAAAAACAAATCATGTGCACCAGCATTGCATGCATCATGTGCATAAGCAGGTTTTGTTCCCGGCTTCTTGTCCTGTGGTCTAACTCTGTGTTCTTCATTTATTTTGAAGACAAGCTGACTCACCGGTACTACACCAGAGCCAACATTTTAAGACTGATGGATCATTTGGAACAAGAGAACCGCGAGCTGAAAGAGGAAGTGGCCAAATTAAGTGCCTTGATGGAGTCATTCATGGCTGCCCAGAGCCAGTCTTCTCCGACACCTTCAACTCCTCCCCAGAGGACAGTCATCTCTGAGATTGTCTCCTCGATTGTGCCCGCAGACAATGCACACTTTGCTCCAACGGCCATGCCAGCCGGATTCCCGTGGGGGATGCCTCCCAATTTCATGCTCGAGGGTCCTGCTCCCACCTTTGCTTCTATGCCGGCATCTAGCCCGGTCCTTGTTGTTCCTCCTCCTGCCGTACATACTCTGCCCAGAGTAGATGACACCATCTATCATTCTGAGCCGTTTGAGGGCCCAGATGTCTATGAGAAGATGGACGCTATGAACGATCAATTTCTTGAGCTTCGCAAGGAATTGAAAACTCTCAGAGGAAAGGATCTTTTCGGCAAATCTGCTGCCGAACTCTGCTTGGTTCCTAATGTGAAGATCCCTGTGAAATTCAAGGTCCCTGACTTTGAAAAATACAAAGGAAATACTTGCCCTCTCAGCCACTTGGTCATGTATGCCAGGAAAATGTCGACTCAGACCGACAATGACCAATTGCTCATTCACTACTTTCAGGACAGTTTGTTCGGTGTTGCTCTGCGTTAGTACATGGGTTTAGATAGTGCGAACATCCGATCCTTCAACGATCTTGGCGAGGCCTTCGTCAAGCAATACAAGTACAATGTGGATATGGCTCCCGATAGGGATCAATTGAGGGTCATGTCCCAGAAGGACAAAGAAACATTCAAAGAATACACCCAGAGGTGGCGAGAGGTAGGAGCACAAATCGTGCCCCCTCTAGAAGAGAAAGAGATGACTAAGATCTTTTTGAAGACCTTGAGTTCTTTTTATTATGAGCGGATGATCGCTAGCGCTCCTTCTGACTTCACCGAGATGGTGAATATGGGGATGCGTCTAGAAGAATGGGTTAGGGAAGGGTGTCTGACAAGAGAAGAAGGCTCTGCCAAATGTTATGAGGCATTTGCGAAAAAGAAAGATGGAGAGGCACATGTTGTGACCTCCCATATGAAACCAAGAAGACCCTCTGTGAGGAAGAAGACCGTGCGCCCCGCCGGTAACCAGCACCAGGTGGCTCATATAGCACCTGTCTTCAGAGATAATCAGCAGTACCAGCAACATAACAACAATCAACAACAACCACATCCGCAATATCAACAACAACAGCACCGTCCATAACAGCAAGCCTACCAGCCTCGAAACAGTAATCAAACCAGCACAAGTTACGAGAGGAAAAGGGTCACCTTCGATCCTATTCCGATGATGTATGCAGAGTTATATCCCTCTTTGATAGAGAGGAAGTTGATTACTCCGCGAGACCCACCGGCTATACCTACTAACCCTCAGTGGTGGAATAAGCCCGAATTACACTGTGTTTACCATTCTAGTGCTCCCGGCCACGACGTGGAGAATTGCTACCCTTTGAAGACCAAAGTTCAAGACCTTGTGAAGTGTGGCATTCTGTGTTTCGAGGATGTAAGTCCTAACGTGAAGAAGAACCCATTGCCCGAGCATGGGAAATCTGTCAACATGGTCCAGGGTTGTCCTGGCAAATACAAAGTCAAATACGTCAGTCATATTCGACAATCTCTGGTCGAGATGCATCGTTTGGTATGTGATTATATTCATTATGAGCATGACCATGATAGATGCCGAGTCTGTTCTGTTAATCAAAGAGGTTGTCGCCAGGTACGCAAAGATGTTCAAGAAATGCTGGATGAAGGAGTTATTGAGATCCTTCAAAAAAGAAATGTTGACGAAGATGCTGATGAGGTCAACGTGATTTCCCCGGTGTTCCGGATACCCGAGCCTGTTGTCATCAAGTATGATGGTAGCAAGCAGAAGGCTTCTCCTGCTTTCATCATTAAACTGGCCGGACCAGTACCATACTCTTTTGAAAAGGCGGTCCCCTATCGCTACAATGTTGTAGAAGTGGAAAATGGGAAAGAGGTGTCCTTGCCTTCCTCATCTGTTGTAAATATTGCTGATGTTAGCGGTTTGACTCGTAGTGGTCGTGTATTTTCAGCACCGCCAAAGCCTCAAGCTGATGCTCGAAGAAGAGCTGATGCTGATTCTGTTGAACGCCCGATTAGGAATGCTGTGAGCACCCCGAATCCGGCACTTGTTGTTAAGCCCTCCTCTAGGTCAAAAACTTTTTCTTCTGCTGGCCCGAGTGGCAACATGAAAGAAGATTGTGATGAGATGTTGAGGCTCATCAAGAGAAGCGAGTACAACGTGGTAGACCAACTTCTACAAACGCCATCCAAAATATATGTGTTATCATTGCTTTTGAATTCAGAACCACACCGAGAGGCTCTACAGAAGGTGTTGGATGTGGCATATGTGGATCACGATGTCACGATAGAACAATTCAATAGCATTGTTGCAAACATCACTGCTTATAACAACTTGAGTTTTTGTGACTCTGATCTCCCCGATGAGGGAAGAGACCACAACTTGGCATTGCATATATCTATGGGTTGCAAGGAAGACGCCATGTCCAATGTGCTGGTGGACACTGGGTCATCATTGAATGTATTGCCAAAATCCACTCTCTCAAAGTTGTCATATCAAGGGCCTCCCATGAGGCAGAGTGGAGTAGTTGTGAAGGCTTTCGATGGGTCTCGCAAAACTGTGATTTGTGAGGTTGATCTCCCAGTCAAAATCAGACCAAGTGATTTCCAGATTACCTTCCAGGTTATGGATATTCACCCATCGTATAGTTGTCTCCTAGGCAAACCATGGATTCACGAGGCAGGCGCTGTGACATCCACCCTACACCAGAAATTGAAATTTGTAAAGTATAAGAAGCTAGTGGTGGTAGGGGGAGAAAGGGCTCTCCTGGTTAGCCATTTGTCTTCCTTCTCATATATAGATGCTGAGGATGAAGTTGGAACTCCTTTCCAAGCTTTATCCATTGCTGAACCTATTGAGAAGAGAACTCCTTCATTTGCTTCCTACAAAGATGCAAAGTTGGCCATTGAGCGTGGTGCAACCGCTGGATTAGGGAAAATGATCGAGCTAGAAGACAACAAGTCCCGGGCCAGCATAGGTTATTCATCTGGGGTTTCTAATACGCAAGGGTTGTTCAAGAGTGGAGGTTTCATCCATACTGGTCAGGACAAGGAGGTTGCTGCCATCTTGGAAGAGGACGAAGAGGATTCTGGCAACTTCGTCATCCCTGGGGGAATCTGCAATAATTGGGTCGCTGTGGATATTCCAACAGTTATCCATAAGTCAAAGTAATGTTCATTGTGTTTAAAAACCCTCCTCCCATGCCAAAAGGAGGAGTGATGACATTGTTGGCGCATAAATACCATGATATTTTCATTCAATAGATTCAAGTTAAATATTTGTTTTTCCAATTATTTTCCCTTTTCGTTTTTTTGCATGAAATTGGTGATCACACAAAACCTCAAAAATAAGAATAAAATCAATCTTTTCATCAACATAATGATTTGCCTTGTTTGAATTCTAAAGCTTTCATATCCAAAAACATTATGCAGGTTGATCAAACCCGTTGAACATAATGATCCAACACCATCTCCCAACTTTGAATTCCCTGTATTTGAAGCGGAAGAAGATGATGTTGAAGAGATTCCTGACGAGATTACCCGTCTACTTGAGCATGAAGAGAAGATCATTCAGCCACATCTTGAGAATCTGGAAACAGTCAACTTGGGGTCTGAAGATTGTGTGCGAGAAGTGAAGATTGGGGCACTCTTGGAAGAATCTGTTAAGAAGGGGTTGATTGAATTGCTACGAGAATATGTTGATGTCTTTGCCTGGTCATATGAAGACATGCCTGATCTAGATACAGATATTGTGCAACATTTCCTACCTTTGAAACCTGAGTGCATGCCTGTGAAGCAGAAACTCAGAAGAACTCATCCTGATATGGCAGTAAAGATCAAAGAGGAAGTTCAGAAGCAAATTGATGTGGGGTTTCTGGTGACTTCTACGTATCCTCAATGGGTGGCCAATATTGTGCCCGTGCCTAAGAAAGACGGAAAAGTCCGGATGTGTGTGGATTATAGAGACTTGAATAAAGCTAGTCCGAAAGATGATTTCCCTCTACCACACATTGATATGTTGGTAGATAATACAGCTAAATTCAATGTCTTCTCATTTATGGATGGATTTTCCGGATATAATCAGATTAAGATGGAACCCGAGGATATGGAGAAGACAACATTCATCACACCTTGGGGAACATTTTGTTATCGAGTGATGCCCTTCGGTTTGAAGAACGCCGGAGCCACGTATCAACGAGCTATGAACACCTTGTTTCATGATATGATGCACAAGGAGATCGAGGTATATATTGACGATATGATCACTAAGTCAAGAACGGAAGTTGAACATGTAGAACACTTGTTGAAGCTTTTTCAGCGTTTGAGAAAGTATAAGCTCCGTCTGAATCCCAACAAGTGTACATTTGGAGTCCGTTCCGGCAAGTTATTGGGCTTTATCGTCAGCGAAAGAGGTATTGAGGTTGATCCTGCAAAGGTCAAAGCAATACAAGAGATGCCTGCGCCCAAAACTGAGAAGCAAGTCCGAGGTTTTCTTGGTCGTTTGAATTATATTTCCAGATTCATATCCCACATGACTGCCACATGTGGACCAATATTCAAGCTCCTCCGGAAAGATCAGTCCCATGATTGGACCGAGGATTGCCAGAAAGCTTTCGATAGTATTAAAGAGTATTTGTATGAGCCTCCGATCCTGTCTCCGCCCGTGGAAGGAAGACCATTGATTATGTATCTGACTGTTCTTGAAGATTCAATGGGTTGTGTCCTTGGTCAGCAAGACGAATCAGGAAAGAAAGAATATGCTATTTACTACTTGAGCAAGAAGTTCACTGAGTGTGAGTCTCGATACTCAATGCTTGAGAAAACATGTTGTGCTTTGGCTTGGGCTGCTAAGCGCCTACGCCAGTATATGTTAAATCATACGACGTGGTTGATATCCAGAATGGATCCAATCAAGTATATCTTCGAGAAGCCTGCTTTAACAGGGAGGATTGCCCGTTGGCAGATGTTGTTATCTGAGTATGATATTGAGTATCGAGCTCAGAAGGCTATTAAAGGTAGTATTTTGGCTGACCACTTGGCACATCAGCCGATTGAGGATTATCAGTCAGTTCAGTATGACTTCCCAGATGAGGAGATTCTGTATTTGAAAATGAAAGATTGCAACGAGCCTACGCTCGACGAAGGGCCAGAGCCTAGTTCCAGATGGAGTATGGTGTTTGATGGCGCTGTAAATCAATATGGAAATGGTATTGGGGCAGTGATTATTACTCCTCATGGCACACACATTCCTTTTACAGCAAGGCTAACTTTCAAATGCACGAATAATATGGCTGAATTGAGGCCTGCATTATGGGATTGGAGGAGTGCATTGATCTTAGGATCAAGCATCTTGATGTGTATGGTGATTCGACCCTCGTTGTTAATCAGATTAAGGGTGAATGGGAGACGAATCAGCCTGACCTCATTCCATATAGGGATTATGCGAGGAGGATTTCAACGTTCTTTACTGAGGTTGACTTCCATCATATTCCTCGAGATGAGAATCGGATGGCAGACGCTCTTGCTACACTTGCTTTAATGATTGTGGTTAGACTTTGGAATGATGTTCTCAATATCACTGTGATGCGCTTGGACAGACCAGCCCATGTGTTTGCGGTTGAAGAAGTGAAGGATGATAAGCCATGGTATTATGATATCAAGTGTTTCCTTCAGAGCAAGTCTTACCCGCCTGGGGCATCTGTGAAGGATAGGAAGACTTTGAGAAGATTATCAGGAAGTTTCTACCTCAATGGTGATGTGCTTTATAAGAGAAATTTTTACATGGTGCTGCTCAGATGCGTGGATAGACACGAATCAGACCTGTTGATGACTGAGGTCCATGAGGGTTCATTTGGTACTCATTCCAATGGACATGCCATGGCTAGAAAGATATTGAGAGCAGGCTACTATTGGCTGACAATGGAGTCTGACTGCTGCAAATATGTGAAGAAATGCCATAAGTGTCAGATTTATGCGGATAAGATTCATATTCCCCTGACACTTTTGAATTTGATTTCATCACCATGGCCTTTCTCCATGTGGGGAATTGACATGATTGGCATGATAGAGCCAAAAGCGTCCAATGGACACAGATTTATTCTCGTAGCAATTGATTACTTCACCAAGTGGGTTGAAGCGGCATCATATGCAAATGTGACCAGGCAGGTGGTCGTGAAGTTTATCAAGAATCAACTCATATGCTGATATGGTGTGCCAGATAAGATCATTACTGATAATGGATCTAACCTGAACAACAAAATGATGAAAGAACTGTGTAGTGAGTTCAAGATTGCACATCATAACTCTTCTCCCTATAGACCCAAGATGAATGGGGCTGTTGAAGCTGCTAATAAGAATATCAAGAAGATTATCCAGAAGATGGTTGTCACGTACAAAGATTGGCATGAGATGCTGCCATTTACTTTACACGGATATCGTACATTTGTCCGCACTTCAACAGGGGCAACCCCTTTCTCTCTTGTTTATGGCATGGAGGCTGTACTCCCAGTAGAGGTGGAGATCCCATCCATGAGAGTCTTGATGGAAGCCAAGTTGACTGATGCTAAATGGGTTCAGAGTCGTTATGACCAGCTAAATTTGATAGAAGAAAAGAGATTGACTGCTATGTGCCATGGTCAAGCCTCGTGTGTTCCGAGAAGGTGACCTTGTGCTCGAGAAAGTCTTGTCTTTCGCACCCGATTCCAGGGGCAAGTGGACTCCTAACTATGAAGGTCCATATGTTCTTAAGAGAGCCTTTTTAGGTGGTGCTTTGATACTTACAACTATGGATGGGGAGAATTTCACTCGTCCTGTGAATTCAGATGCAGTCAAGCAATACTTCGCCTAAAATAAAAATAGAATAGCTCGCTAAGTTGAAAACCCGAAAGGGCGGCTTAGGCAAAAATGAGCGTCTCGGTGGATTGAAAACCCGAAAGGGCGATCCAGGCAAAAGTTAGACACATAAAAAAATGAATATATGTATCCCGCTAGATTGAGTACCTCATCCTGGGGCAATCTAGGCAAAAAAATTAGGGATTTGGCAAGTAACTGCATCCTGACAAGGCTTTGTTCTACAACTGTCATCCGTCAGAGATCCTTGCTCATTCGTCATCAACCAAAGCTACAAATACATCGGATTCAGAATTGGTGGAGAAATGGTCATTATGTTCAATGTAGCCCTTTTCCAATATATATCACCAATTTCAAATTTGTAAAGATCTATGGAGTCTTGCCATTTGCAGACTACCATTCCATCAAATAAATTTGAGCCTTTTATCCAATTATTTGCACTCTTATTTGTTTCTATTCAACAAATGTTTTGCATGTTTTAATTGAGAAAATATCATTGTTTTGAATAATCGAATTTTTCATAACTTGTTTTTAAACAAAGTGAAGATTCACAATGACATAAGGATACCTAAGAGATCTTCAGTGCTCTCCCAAGAATGGTATGATCCCCAACAGGGTAATACATTTGTTCATATTCTTGGCCTGTTTGTATCCTCTTCCTACCAGAGCCTTTTGTGGTTTTTTCTACCAAGCGGAGTGTGTGGTAAGATATTCACCCCTCTTTCCTCCTCAGCAGGTGTGATCTTTGGTAGTACGGTATTTGGCGGTGACCTTGGAAGCTTCCTGTTTGGTGGTTGTTCCCCAGATTCCCCCCACCTCCTCGGATAGATTCTCCGGTAGAGTTGCTCATGCGGCAAATTTTATCTGTGTAATAACTCCTGTCCCCAGCTGGAATGACTGATGTTCATCCCCCTGCAGAGATCTTTGCTTCCTGGTATCTCTTGCCCTCATCAGATTGGATACTCTCCGGTGGACCTGGTTTTCTCTCTTGAGATGTAGTACCGGATGTTTGTGTACTTATCCTTTGGAGCTGTTTGTGTTAGAAATGTCTGTTTGTCAGCATTCATCATACATAAACCATGCATGCGTGCATATAATTTTCAAACATTCAGATATTCATGATTGCATTTTTTGCCATATATCTTTGTTTGTTATCCCCTGCTAGTTGGTAATACATTTCCCAAGCAGATGTCAGTGCCTGATCCCTCAATATAGAGTCAGCCCCTTAAGCAGAAAGTGTTTATCTTTCCTTCCATATTCCCCACCGAGTTATATCCTCGTGGATGATGGTTGTTTCTGTTTCCTCCCAACACATACATTGGGATGGGATTCCCTATTGAGTTATATCCTCACTGGGACGAGTCTTGATTCAGTTTGCCTCTTTAGTTGATCCTAGATTGGCCTTTTGTGACTGTTTCCTGCACTTCCCTGTGGTATAAATGAATAATTGCTCAGTAATTAGTAATCATTCATCTTATCCCCGGCGGAGTCTGTGGTTTTCTACCCTTATACCGGTAGTTGTAAACCCTATTTCATCCCTTCGCAGAGTTAACCTTTTGTTCATCCTAATCGATGACGGCTACTTCTCCGTGGTTTTCTACCCAGTATCCGGTAGATCTAATCCCCTCCTTGACGGTTATCTTCATCCAATGTTTGGTGTTGATATTCCCTCGTTCTTTTGGGTAATTGCTCTGATTAGGCAGTTTATCCCCAGCAAGTCATCTTTCATATACCGGTTGCCGGTAATGTTTGTTGCTCCCCTTGAATGGTCATCATTATATACCTAGTTTCGGTATCCCGATGCCTTTCTCTCTCGGTCGATTTATCCTTTATTAACCCAGTAGTCGGTTGTGGATAATCTTCTATGCGAGTATATTATCTATGTTCTGACGGTAATAGATAATATATCTCATGCACTCTTTGGTCGAAGCCATTTGTTCTTCCCCAGTTGAGTAAGATTCGTATCCCTTTTTGGGAATCGAATGTCCATCCCATAATCGAGTTTGCTTTTTGCCCTCTTTTTGGATGATGAGTGTCTTGGGAATATTCCCCAATTCACGTTTTGGTTGGTCACCTATTATATGCCCAGTAACCGGCATCCCTGGTGTTCCCTCCTTCTGCTCCCTATTATGATTTTTTGTCCCCTGTGGAGTCAGAACCCCTGAGTTGAAATATACCTTTTAGGTTTTCCTCATACATTTTGGATGTTTGATATCTCTCACCCTTATACCGGTCTTAGATATTCATTCTCCCAGAGCATGTTTTTCCCTCACCCTGATGCCGGTGGGATCACATGATCTCTTTCTGAGCTTATTACCCAGTAACCGGTAATACCTCATTTGTTATTTCCTCAGCTGAGTCCTTAGTGGACATCCCCACCTGAGTTCGGATTTTTATCCGAAGTATCCATTATGGATAATTTTGCTATATTGGCATATTCCCCAATACATGCATCTTCGAGTCTTCAAGTCCTTCCATTGATTTATTTCATGGATTCTCTCCGTGTCTCTCAGCAAGTTTCAAGTCGTGACCTGCTCACGCTTTTTCATCCCTTCACTCCCCGGTAGAGTCTCTGTCCCATAGAATGAATTATTCATAGGAATTGTCGATTTCCTCCTGATCTTTGCCTTTGTGGACGCATATCCCCACAGAGTTTTACCATTTGCATGCATATATCTGCATCATGAGGTCTCTTAGGGACCAAAATTTGTCTCTTTGTTATTATTTAAGCCCATTCTACCTCGTCGAAACGAAGATTTTAACCTTCACTTCTCCGGCTAGAATGACCTTAAATAGGGGCATCTGTAAGACCCCAATTTTGACCCTAAGATCCCTCATGGCATCATAACATTGCATTTGCAAAGCCTCAAGGATCATAAGCATCTTGGTTCCCTTTACCTTTGGGTAGGACCTCTTGTGAGTGGTTTGAGATCACCAAGCATGCTTGAATTGTATATTATTGCTTTTCATATTTTGTTTACTAACCAAAAACATAAAAAAATATGTCACTAACATCTTTTGTTTGTAGCTTGAGCAATCACAAGGTCAAAAGCTTCAAGGAGATCATTGGTACAAAGATATGGTCAAAAGAAGAGGAAAGCAAGCATGGTAATAGTTCTCAAAGCTCCCCTCCATCAAATGTGCTTCCCTAGCATCTCAATCCATCATTTTGATCAAAGCAAGTCAAAGGGTTTGAGGTTTGTTCCCCAAAGAAACCCTAATCCATCTGTGTATTACAATGCCTTGCTCCTGAAGCAACATCAGCCCATGATTAAATGCAATCAAGGGAAGTTCTTTAATTCATCATTTCATGCATATTTGAACTTATTTGAGTATCCTCAATCATCAATTCATCAAGATATGAGTTGTGGACTTGAGAAGTTGATCAGTTAAATCATCTGACGATTTTGAAATGCACTGACACCTAACTTTTTATGTGTTGGTCAAATGGAGATGGTCCCAAACTAAAAAATGTTCTTAAGGACAATATGAACAACGTTCATGTTCATCAAAAATTGATTTGAAGCTTGGAAGGTCATCTCCCATTCCAAGACATTATAGGTCATTTTGACTGAAACCCTAATTTTGGGTCAACTTCCCAAGGACATAACTCATTCATTTTTTATTATTTTGAGGTGGGATCAAATGCATTGGAAATATTAAGATGTCTAATTCAAATGTTATGTTGAACAAAATTTCAAAATCTCAAAGGAAATACATGTGATAATGCAAAACATTATAGGTCACTTTGGACCAAATGCATTGAAAGGCAAAAAAGTCCAACTTCAAGTGCCCATAACTCTTTCATCAAAAATCCAAATGATGCAAACTTTAAGTCCATTTTGATTGTCTTGAAAAGATCTACAACTCTGATGTTGGAAGTTCTTTCACTTGGGGCTTCCATCATTAAAACAGAGGGGCTTGAACATTGGCCAAATTTAGAAACTTTGCCTTTACATGTTTTGCACCTTGCACTTTAAACTCAAATTTCACCAATTTCCACACTTCAAATGGATTTTTGCCCAACATAACAATTGTTCCTTACATCAAAACATTTCCAACCATTACTCACATGCTCATGTTTGGATTTGGCAAATGGCATTTTCGAAGAGGAGAAGTTTTAGGCATGATTATGCATAACATGTTGAAACTCATTATACAAGCTTGTGCATTGCCAATTCCACGACCATTTCAGCTCAGTTATGCTTCAGAATGCATTTGGCATTGAATTTGGGCCTTTTGAATGATCATGCAAGCCCATGCAATGAATATCCAATTCCATGCACACGGCTTTGATCACACTTACCTTGCCTTTCCTTCTATAAATAAGAGCCTCATTCCATTCAAATTTTATCCATGAATCAACCTGAAGTGCTGCAGAAATCAAAACTAAGCCACACCTAAAGGAACTATTCCAATTTTCTTCAATTTCTCAGATCTGAAATTCAACTAAATCAGGTTGAATTTCTAGATCTAAAGTTCCTAGACCTCTCTCTCATACTCCATTGATCTTCTGTTTGGCCAAAGGAAGCAAGGAAGCAAGCTCAAATCTCCAGAATTCAAGGTTTTTCTTCAACTGGTTTTCTCTTCGAAACTCACCATTTATTATCTATTTGCTTGGATTTTGTGTTGGCTGAAGTCCTCTCAATAGAGGCATCATTACTGTGCATTTAATTTTTGAAATTAATCAAGTTCATGATGAACACCATCATGCTTCCATCTCTGATTTCTCCATTTATAGGAATCTAGAGTGGAAGTGAGTGGTATAGGAGTGATGTACATCACTTCCTCTTTCGATTGATGCCTGGATCGTGTGTTTTGGCGCACATTTGCTCTTCTGCAAATTTGAGCTCTCACCTGAGCTAGCCGGAGAAGACGGTGGCGCTGGCCATCGGCTGGTCTCCAGATCCAATCGTGGCCGTCCATTCTTATTTCCAGATCTAATCCTGGCTCTCGCTTCTTATGACTTTTAATAATTGTTGGTGTTACGCGTGGACTGAAGCCTACCATGAGCGCGCGCTTCTGGAGCGTTTGATCAGCCACGTCAATTAATGAGGCTTGATCAGACGCTCCTTGTTTTTTTGAATTTCTTATTTTCTGATTTTATTTCTTTTATTTCCATTATTTTCAAAAATTCATATCTTCTTCATTTTAAATCCAAAAAATATAGGACCAATTGCATTCTTCTCCAAATAATTTCTAGTTTCTGATTTTGATTTTTAATATTTTTTTATTTCACCATTTGATATTTTTTGTGAATTTTCTCTTTTCTGGTTATTTTTAATTCATTTTAAATAGTTTTTGATATTCAAAAAATACAAAAATATTTTTCTAACCTATTTGAATGATGATGGATCTATGAAAAATATTCTCATCAATTTTTTAATTGATTTGAGATTTATTTGAGATTTTAGTTCAATTAGGTTATTTTTATTCATTTTTAATTGATTAAAAATAGTTTCTGACTTTTAAAAATGCTGAATTTTTTTGTTAAACATTGTTTGACCTTGTTGAACTTGGGATAAATCACTTGGACCTTTCAAGGTTGATTTGAAGTGATTTTGAAGTTTGACCTTTCTTTTATTTTTTAATTCAAGTTTATTTTAATATTAAAAATGCCAAAAATATTTTGATTATTGTTTGACCTCCAATCTTCATCCCATTTCTGATTTCTCATTGTTTGACTTTGACTTTCAATGTCATTTGGTCAATAAATATGGATTGGTACATTTTTTATTTCACCTTATGCATTTTAATCTTTCCATTTCATAATCCATTATTCTTCTTCTTCTTCTTCTTCTTCTTTCTTTTTGATCAATGAGTTAAAGGTTGATAAGTTAGCATTGATTAGGGAGGCTTAATCTTCCTTGATTCAAATCTAATTCATCTTGATCAATTGATCAAATGAATTGCTTTGCATTAAGGATAGGTTGTTTCCTAAACATGCAAAAGACTTAAACCAATACAAGATCAATTCTCTTTTTCTTTTTGGCATGGCAAGTTGTTGGAACTTGGTTCACTAATCAAGACTTCTAACTTGTGTTGTTGCCTACATTATTATTGACCGGCCTCAGATAGTTGTGACTTCTACATAAGTCCAATTATGATTGCTTAACATAGCGCTAAATTTGCCTTATGGCACACTAACTACTAACATTAACCATTAACCATTAACCATTAACATTTGCTTTTCGCTCTTTACTTTTATGCAATTTACTATTCTTGTACATATTATCCATTTGCTTTTCCCTTTGCTCACTTGAGCACATGTTTATGTTAATGCCAGTTGCCTTTTGCTCACTTGAGCACATAATTATGTATATACTAGTGTGCTTGTGTTTTGTTTTGATTGTTGAGAACCAAATGCAAAAAATGGACAAATGGACTTAGTTTCTAGGATATTCCCTATACAAAAATTGGAGTAAAAGGACCTTAATGATGAAGATGGATTAGAAGGACAAGCCTCTAAACTCACTCTTGTCCATTCTTGATTTGCTTCATAAAACTTTTTGAGGTGTGTCTTCTTGTGCTAGGGACTCCATCTTGATTCAAACTTGAGGAACTATTGCCATGAGCTTCTAAGAGAAAGAATTACAAGATGCCTTGAAGAGCCTTCCAAGAGTTCATTTGATTGATGATTGCTTGGGTTTATGTTTATGTGATTGCTTATTCCAAAGGATGGGAGCTACTTGGATCATCAATATGATCTCAAGAGAGGAACTCCATTGTGGTTTTGTTTCTTATTCCTTACCTCTTGCATGCTTAGGACTTTAGCCCTTCTTCTTCTTCTTCTCTCCATTCTAACCCAAGCCAAACTTTTATGCAGACACTTAACATTTGTTTTCAACATTAGAAACCTAAGCTTTATGCTTTTGATTTTCAAGCCTTCTTTTCATAATACTTATTTTGAATTGAATCTCTAAGTGAACTTTGACCATATTTTGTACATACTTTTCATTGGTAAGTATAACCCATTCAAATGCTTTTTGTGGTTTCAATGGCCACTTCTTTAATCAAAAACGTTTCATAACCTTTAGCTATTAGGTTTGAGTTATCCTTGAGGTAGATGTAATACTCACCTATATCCTTAGTGATGGACAATGAGTCTTCCATGCTTATTATAGGGTTAACCCCTCACTAGCATGTTGAAGCTATCCTCACATGGTGGATTTGTGGTTTTAGGTTGAGTTTTCTCCCTTTGATAACAAAAGACCTTAAGGATTTTGGACCAATCAATTCACCAACTCATTTTTGAGATTGTTACCCCGAACTACGAGGTTTTGATCCTAATCTTTTTGAAGATGGTACGTAGGCAATGGGTTTATCCATCCAAACACAAAAATGTAAATAACTTGTATATTCTCTTCTCATCTCTTCAATCATGTTTGCACAAACAAATTTTCATAAAACAACAACCTTACCACAAGTATGAAAAGGGCTCCCTAGGAGTACCTAGGATGTTTTGGGTGCCTAACACCTTCCCATTGCATAACCAACCCACTTACCCAAATCTCTGACTCTCTTTTACTAGTTTTTGATTCGATAAAACTTTTAGGTTTTTGTTCGCTTTCTAACCATTCCTTTGGATAAAATAGAAATGAGGTGGCGACTCGACTTGTATGATTTACCTTGGATTTAGTCAATATCTCTAATGGTAACGAATACCTCGCTACAGAAGGTCCACCTCACCAATTACTGTCTTGCGCGAACCATCAAAGGCTTTGACAATTACACCACTATACCTCATGGGCGCTCCTTGGTAAGATAGCTTTGAAAAAGTTGACTTCGGAAGCACATTTAGTGACGACCCGGTGTCAACTAGCACGTTTGACAAAGCGTCTTCCTTGCAATTCATTGAAATATGCAAATCCAGGTTATGATTTCTTCCCTCCTTAGGAAGTTCTTCGTCGCAAAAACTGAGATTGTTGCAAGAAGTGATGTTAGCCATAATGTGATCAAATTGATCCACAGTAACATCATGCTCTACGAACGCTTGTTCAAGAACTCTCTATAGTGCTTCTCTGTGTGCTTCAGAATTCATCAGCAGAGACAACACTAAGATTTTTGAGGGGGTCTGGAGCAGTTGCTCTACCACATTAAACTCGCTCCTTTTGATTAGTCGTAGTACCTCATCATCATCATTCACTTTCAAATTGCTGGATTCACCAGACTTATCTTTTGAAACACCAACCAGATCTACGTTAGGAACCTCTACCTTCTTACCAACAATTGTTTCCTCTTTATCCTTTGGGAACACCGGCCCAAACACTCGACCATTGCGGGTCACCTTTGTAACATCAGCAATGCTCACCACTGAATTAGTCGTAGGTAACATGACCTCTTGACCATTCTTCATCATTGTAGCATTATACTGATACGGAACAGCTTTATCAGATGAATACGGGACTGGGCCCGCTAACCGTATTACCAACGACGATACTAATCTTTGATTGTTGTTGTTATTGGAGTCATACTGGATTACCAACCGCTCTTGTTGCTTGAAAACGGGCACTATGACATTTACGTCTTCATCTACATGACGGGATTGAACAATTTGGATCATGCCTTCATCCATCAGTCTTTGGATGTCCTTTTTCACAACTTCACAACCCCTCGGGTTAACACTACAAATAAGACAAGCATCATGATCGTGCTCACATTCACTCACCAAACAGACATCCTCATGCATCTGCACTAAGGACCTCCTGATAAAATGCACATCAAAAACTTTGAATTCTCCAGGACAACCGTCCACCATATTCACTGAAGAGTTCCCATAGGCAAAGGGTTTGCTTTCACATTTGGCGCGCGGTCCTCGAAGGACACCGTACCACTCTTCATAAGTTTCTGAACCTCATACTTCAATGGATAACAATTTTCAATGTCGTGTCTGGGTGCTCCTTGGTGAAAAGCACAATGGAGCTCAGGTTTATACCACCAGGGAAGTGGTTCTGGAATCTGCGGTGGGTTCCTCTATTGAATTAAGTTCTTGAGAACTAACGAGGGATACAACTCTGCATATGACATAGGAGTCGGGTCAAAAGAGACCTTTTTCCTCTCAAAGTTTTGTTGATGATGATTCTCGTTGGTATTGTTGTTGTTGTAGGTGTTTGTTCTTTATTGCGGTTGTTGTTGTTGAATTGGTGTTGCATGTTGATTAGAAAGTACTAGGATAACGGAAGATACTTGATGATGATGATGATGATGTTGACTGGATGTTGGATTTCTTCTGATCTGAGGCCTCTTCTGCCTCTCACTAATTACTGCATTCGTCTCACTATCCTTCTTCTTACCGAAATTACTACCATACCTCTTGCTTGTTGATGCCTCATCTCTTGACAAACGTCCCTCACGGACTCCTTCCTCAAGCCTCATCCCCATATTTACCATTTCGGTAAAGTCACTGGGGGCACTAGCAATCATTCGTTCATAGTAAAATGAACTCATAGTTTTTAAGAAGATCTTTGTCATTTCTTTTTCCTCCAAAGAAGGAGTGATCTGGGCAGCCAACTCCATCTATCGTTGCGCATACTCCTTAAATGTCTCTTTGTCTTTCTGAGACATACACCTCAGCTGGTCTCTATATGGCGCCATGTCCATATTATATTTTTATTGCTTAACAAAAGCCTCCCCCAAGTCGTTGAAAGTGCGGATGCTTGCACTATCCAACCCCATGTACCAATGGAGCACAACACCGGTCAAACTATCTTGGAAGTAGTGGATAAGCAATTGATCATTATCAGTCTGAGTAGACATCTTGCGAGCATACATCACAAGATGACTGAGTGGATAAGAGTTCCCCTTATACTTTTCAAATTCAGCCACTTTGAACTTCACCGAGATCTTGACGTTGGGCACTAAGCAGCACTCTTTCCAAATAGGTCTTTACCTCTCAGCGTCTTCGATTCCTTGCGCAACTCAAGAAACTGATCTTTCATCTCGTCCATCTTCTTATAAACATTCGGACCCTCAGACGGCTCGGAATGATAGATGGTGTCCTCTACGCGAGGCAAGGTGTGCACAACGGGAGGTGGCACGGACATGACCGGGCGATCTCGTCCTTCACCTCTTTGTTCTCTTGCTCTAAGTGCTCCATGATTTTCATATGATTGGCTCGGGTATTGTACCGGTGAGTCAGCTTGGCTAAAGCACAGAAGAAACACCAATCGGACATCTGGCGAAAACCTGCTTATGCAAATGATGCATGAAATGCAATGCTTGATTATTTTTATTTTTGTTTTCAAGGAACTTACTATATCATTTGCAAATATATATATTTAAACGGAAATTGCAATAATTTGGGTATGACCAAAAATATCTTTTTATATATAAATTGGAAGGATTACACTGAGTATAATTTCAGAAACCTAATGAAAAATACAAGAGGAAAGGAGACTAATCATCCTAAGGATCCCTAACAACCATGTCAGAAGATCTGGTTGTAGGCGCGTACTTCCTTCGAATGCGACAGATCTCGGTATCAAAAGAAGCCTTCATCTAAGTCTTCTCGAGGACAAGCTGATCAACAATCTTCTTCCAAGCAAAGGAAGGCTGAGGCATGCTAGAAGATGGAACCTCTGGCTCTCTCTATCTTTTCATCACTCGGTCTTCAAGTAGCTAGATAAGTGCATCTTTGTACTTAGACTCCAACTGCAACTCTTCATGCTTCTTGCTCAAAGCACAGAAATGCTCTTACCACATATCCTTCTCTTGCTTCATCTTGATGAGCGCTTCTTCCAACTCCTCTACATCTTGGTTAGGGAGAGTTAATGACTCAACCACAACCATAGACGTAGGTCTTTCACAAGGATAAGGCATCTTCAACTCCAAATCTCTCTTCTTCATCCACAAAGTGTAAGCTTCCAAAGCTACACAATTGCACGGACCAAGCTCGGATCTTCCCTTCCTATGCACATTATTCAAGGCATGCACAATCTTCTGCTTCAAACGTTGGGGATCTTTACCCTCTTGATAGAAAAGACCTTCTAACAAAGTGTTATTAGGTTTGTCTCTCAAGGGGAACCCAAGTTGACGACGAGCCAAAGCAGGGTTGTAGTTAATTCCTCCTTGTGTACCAATGAGAGGCACATTAGAGGATTCACCATAACTATCAATAATCTCCAAACTACTTAAAGATGGATCATACCAAACTATATCATCATTAGTGAGAGACATAAGTCTCTGAGACCACCTTAGACATTGTTTGTTCTCCACAAACGCATGTGTCTGAGGCAAGTGTGAAATAAACCACTTGTACAGAAGAGGAATGCAACAGACAATCGTTCCACCACCTTTAGAATTCCTTAGATGCAAAGAGAAATACATATCACCCAACAAAGTAGGCACAAGATTCCCAATCAAGAAAAGTTTAATGGCGTTAACATCAACAAAACTGTCAATGTTAGGGAACAAAGTTAATCCATAGATGAGCAATACAAAGATAGCTTCAAAAGCATCCACACTACCAACTTGAGCAAAAGCAGTAGCTTCCTTGATGAGGAAATCAGATGGCAACCCAAATAACCCTCCTTTCTTCACCCAATGAGCCTCTATCTCAGACTTCTTCAAGTGAAGAGCTTCAGCAATAAGATTAGATCGGGGAATCTCCTCCAATCCACTAAAAGGCACTTTACTAGAAACAGGTATCCCCAAAAGATGAGAATACTCCTCCAATGTAGGCACAAGCTGAAAATCTGGGAAAGTGAAACAACGGTAAAGAGGATCATAGAACTGCACTAGCACACTCAAAAGTCCTTAAACCACATCAGCAGACAAGATGGATAGAAGCTTCCCATGATGTTGTTTGAAATCCAAGGGATCTAATACAAAAGATGCTAGCTTCCTTAACTCTTTCAAGTCGGGATATCTGAAACTGTACTTCTTAGTGTTCCTTCGTCCACAATCCATGGTCTGAATATATTTTCAAATAATACCTCAGTTCCTTGAAATTTTCGTCTGATGAATGTTATGATGTGCATGAATGCACCAATCACAAATAAGGGATCACACACAAGGCAAACAAAGGTCAAGGGATGAATCAAGTCATTGTCATGATCAATCATCCATTTTGGTGGATTATGGTTTACACCTTATCAACATCCAAGTTCCATTGATATTGACAAGACTTGATTGGATCAACCAAGAATCAAGGGTTTGTTGTAAGTCACGAGCATGGAGTCTGGGTAAGAACCATCCCAAAGGAGTGAACTAAGGATAAACCTGTAGATCATGTTCTAAAAAGTTCCCAGAGTCTTAATTCCATCTATCGGATATTATAGGTTAAGATGACTGACTCATCGACCCATAATATTCTCAAGAGAAACTCGTCTGAGTGTAGTATCGTGTAACAACTGTTATCAAGTCTACACTTGAACAGTTTCCGCACTATGTCCTAAATAGGCCAAGAAGGGGTAAATGTTCTACGGTCCTCAGCTTCTCAGACCCAATTAGAGATAGCAATGCCTAACCACAAATACTTGTGTGACATTTCCAAATCCAAAAGAGTCTCCCCTGAGCAGATAGGTCTCAAGCCAACTTGTTAAGGACTACTCCACACAAGTCGAACATGACTATACCATCCTCCTATCTTAATTGCACTCAAGTTCGGGTTAGAACTTATCTCACCACTCAGAAATCACCAAGCATAACAAGCAAATTATATCACACATACATATATGTAAACATCACATATATACAAATATATACACACAAAAAGTAGGCTAAACCCACTGGAGACTACTCCCCAGCAGAGTCGCCACTTAATTTCTATAGCGGTAAATTCATGATCATCAAGCTATGGATAAGCTAGAGATCAAATAACAAGAGTCGCCACCACGCTTTTATTGTTTCCAAGGGAAAAGGGAAAAGTACGAACAAAACTCAAAATTAAGAAGTTTTCAAATTAAAACTAATAAAATGTCAGATATTACAGGTAAGGGGTTTGGTTACATAGAGGGAAGGTGTTAGCACCCAAAGTGTCCTAGGTACTCCTAGGGAGCCCTTTTTGTATGCATATGTACTTGGTATAAAGTGATGTTTATAAACAAATAGAACGGGGGGATGAGAAAAGAATTCATTAATTATATTTTTGTGTTTGACAAGACCTTCGGTCTTGTGCCTACGTACCAACATAAAAATGAGGGATCAAAACCTCGTAGTTCATGATACAAATTTCAAAGTGGATACATTGCTTATAACAAAAATTAAATTTGAAAGGCACAAAGGCCTAAAAATGGTTTGAATGAGTTAGTTCTTTTTTTGGCTTTTTGAAAGTTTAAGTCAAGTATATTTAAGTCTATTTACAAGTTTGATTTAAGAAAAGAAGTTTAAAAATGCAATGGCATAAAGCCAAAGTTTCTATCTTTTTTACAAAAAAGTGGTCAAAGTTTAGAACAAAATAAGTTCAATCAAAGAAGGTTTTGAAAAAGGAGGGAGAGATTTTGAAATTAAAGAAATGGGGAGAAGATGAAGAGACTATCCTATGTACAAGATTAAAAGTTTAGAGTCGAAAAGATCTGACCAAATGGGTTATCCAATAGACAAAAATGTCAATAGAAACCCAGAATTCCCTTGGACTTTTAGAATCAAGCAACACACAAATGCACAATTATATTATCTTGAAGAGCAAGGCATCAAATAAAGATGGCCACATCCAAGCTTATCCATTCCATGATCTTCTTCAAAGTAACCCATGTAATAGATGAATTTCACAAGTCACAGGTTCAAAATAACAGCTTCACAATGATCATGTTGCAGATGAACTCAGAAGAATCTTGAATGATGTATCAGATGAAGTTTCAAATTGCAAGCCCTTGGTTTCTCAATAAGTTGGAATTGGCCAAGTCCTTTAGCATAGAAAGGTTGCCTAGATTCTAAGTCCATTTGTCCAAGAACGAGCCAACAGTCCGCACAAAAGTTTTTTAGGGTTTTTATTGTTAATATGTACATTAATAGTCAAAGACCACACAAACAAAAAAAGTATACACAAAACAAAATATATCACACAATACGGTCCAAATGGACAAAGTGAAAATTGCATTAACATAAACAATTAAAATGATATGAACAATGGCAAATGTAATAAAATACTAAAAGTAAATTGCAATAAAGTAAATGGCTTGAATTTAAAAGTTAGTAGTTAATAGGTTAGAAGTTAGTATTGTTTTGCTTTTGCTTTTCATTTTAAGACATTCTTTGGAGAACACACAACCAACTTATCACAAGCATGGATCCTTGAACCAAGACATCTTCCAAAGGAAGGAAAAAGGCCAAGTTTCCACATAATACCATGAAAGAGGGGAGACTTACAATCTCACTAACTAGAATGCTTATGCCTTTTGTGTCACAAATTTAGCGCTATGTTAAGCAATCGTAATTGGACTTATGTAGAAGTCACAACTATTTGAGGTCGGGCAATAGAACTTTGGTGTTAATGCATGTTAGAGACATAGTATTATGAACTATGCTCATGAAACATACCACACACAAAAAAGAATATGCAAAAGGGATGGCCTAATCTCATATATACTGTTAATTTTTCAATCAACTAGCCTTAGGATCTTGAGACATCATAGGCCAAATGAATTGAATGAATGAATGAGGGGAATGAGATGAAGTGGGAGTGGAATGGATCAAAACACAAAATGTTCAAAGGAGGACTTTTACCAAATTAATATCATCCATTCATTTTGGGAGATGGAATGTATATTCCATCAATCCCATAAATCCAATGATATTAATTTGACAAAGTTAAATCGACCTTGACCAAGGCCCAACAACAATAAGCAAACTCATAAAAGTCAATACAATTGGTCAACAAAATTATTTGGCGATTAATCAAATTAAAAAATACTAAAAAAAAGCATTTAAATAAAATATGGTTTGTCCAATTCCTAAAACCTCATCAAGACACCAAAGAAATGGTCATGAGATTTATCATAGGTCAAACAAGGTTAAAGGACCTTGGAGAAAAAAATTCATAAGTTTTGGACACTTAAAAATTATTTTAAACAATTAAAAACAAATGCAAAATCAATTAAATCATGAAAAATATTAACAATGATCCAAAAAATAATTCTAATTCAGAATATGAAAGAGGAAAATTTTTGAAATTTTTTGGTGAAACTCTCATATTTTTTGGATCAATATTAAATTTAATATGAATTAATGAAAATAATGCAGTTAAAATGAAAATTAGAATATCAGAAAAAACGTGGATCACTTGATCTCCCTTATTAATTGAGGTGGCAGATCAAGTGGTCACAAACGCGTTATCCACGATGGACTCTAGTCAGCGCGCCACAAACTTGGTAATTCAAACCAACGCACGAGATTATTTCGTTGCAAAAGGATCTTGTGGCTCAGAACCATCCAGCTCACCACCGGCATCCAAAGGCCGGCCGTCTTCTCCGGCGACCCTGGTCGGACTGGTTCAATTATATCCATCACCAAAATTAAAAAGAAGGACATGATTTCAAAGTAAAAATGGCACTGAGCACGAATTTGACCTCAATTCATCCTAACTCCAAGTATATTGAGAGATACATGGAGTTGAAATTTGAGGTACGTGAACTGAGTTACTTCGGTTTGGCCTCAAAGCAACTCAATCTTCTTGCATACATTGGTAGGACTTCAGACAACCAAAGAATCAAGAGAATTGAGCAAGATTTAGAGAGAATCGAAGAGATCAAAATTTCTAGAAAATACCTTCAATGTAGGTCTGGATCCAACTGTTCTTGCCTTAGCTCGTGCTTGATCTCACTCCAAATGCTTGCAGAAGAAGAATTGAACACACAAGAGGTCTTGGATCCCTGGAGTTTTGAATTTCAAAAACAGTCAAAATTCAAACTCAAATTCAAGTGAATTTATTAGGATTATCCTTTGGAATGTGAAGGTTAGAGGTTGAGGATCAAAGCTGGCGCGAATGTGTATGGAATTCTGAGCATATGAGGTTCTACTTATAGCTGAAACCATTGATATTTTCACACTTGAAATCACTTTCCAAAATTGGTCATGGATGATGCATGGGTGCATGGGCACATACAGGCCCACGAAATCATTGCCTTAGGTCCACAAATGAGTGCGAGAAGGTCTGAAAACAACTTAGATTGCAAGGCAAGTGTGTGTGAAGATTTGAAGTTTGATCTTTGCCAAGTGATGATACCATGTTCATGCCATGCACAACCTATGCATTCCTTGTCTAAAATGAATGAATTTGAGCTCTTTGGAAAGGTAAGATCAAGAGGAACAACTTTCATGTTCAACATTTTTTCATTTGGAGTTTGTATCATGAAGAGATTTGAGGTGGAAGTTTGGAAATTTTTGACATATCAAACTTTTTCTAAGTGTCAAGCCATATGTCCCAATATTCCACCTTGCTTAACTTTTTATGTGAGCTTCAAATGAGAACAGTGTCTTCCTAAAAGTTGTAGCCCTATCAAATACCTTCAAAATGGTCACCAATTTCATGTCATTTGGTTTTGAAATGATAGAGTTATGCATTTTTGAAGTTTGGAAAAATCACTTGATCAATGGTATAGGTCAAAAGTGACCTATAATGTAACCTCATATCACATGCTCAAAAAAGTTGAATCATCTCTCACTCCAAAAATCAAATTTGAAGTAGGCACATGTAATTTGATTGTGAAACTTAGAAATATTTCATCTCATAAAAATTGAGCAATTTATGGCCTTGGAAAGTTGATTTTCAAATTAGAAAATGACCTATAATGTTTCAACATAGAAAATGATTTTCCAAGAAAAACCAGCCCAAGGTCTCAACATTAAAGTTGTTTGGAATGTCATTTAGAGTAATTTTTCTCTTAAAATCATTTCATATGGTGAAAATTATAGGAGATAGGGTCTAGGGAGACACAGTTTCGATCAGATGAATTCATCTGGCCAACCACCATCAACAAACTATCTAACCTTCAATTCTCTTGACTTTCTAGGCTCATGGTAGATCATATATGCATAAGATGATGAATTTTAAAGTGTCCCCTGATAAATTTGATCAATTGGTGAGATAGCTTGTTGGAGAAGTTACTCAAGATACCCAGTCAAACTAGGGTTTCAAATGCAAATCACCCTCAAACTCTTGAAGAACGCTTAATCAATATAACATGTAGTAACCAATGGAACTCATATATGATTCTCATAACCATTATTGTATCAATTCATGGTTGTTCTCTTTGTTCATGAGGGTCTCAAACCCTAGATGTGAACTAGATAAATCAATGGGACCATGCCCTTCCTACAAAAGAGTTAGGCAAATACAAAGACATATTTTTGGTATTTTGGGTTAGTGAAATGATAAAATACAAGTATGATACAATCACAAAGTGCTTGGTGATCTCTCCCAAAACAAACCCAATGAAGGAGGGGTAAGGAGGATGCCAAGGTATGATCCCAATGCTAATGCTTATGATGAAATTGCATGAGGGATCTTAGGGTCAAAATTGGGGTCTTACAAGTTGGTGTAATCTTATTGGTTAAAATAGTCTTTTGTAGAAATTATTTATAGAAAGGATTTAGTCTCACATTCTCGTTTTTATTGACTCGGCCATACTCCTAAACCAGAATGCTTGGCTCTCGCGGTCTCATTTTGAATTTAAAAGTAATTTTTGAATATAAATAAAGTCTAATTAATCCTAAAGCGTTCCCGTTGTGTTTAGGATTAATGCATAGTTTCAGCTATCTGGTTAAAATCTCAAACTCTCGTCCTTGTTTACCGTAACCTTAGTATGTTTTGTACTCTCGTAGGAAAAACAGTTTGATTAAAATAAGAGACTAAAACCGGAAAAATAAGTTTTATAAGAACTAACACCAATTATTTCGGAATCCCGTCGTTTCGACGGTCTTTACATACTGATACCTAAGGGTTTAGCCGGACATGGATCCGGTAACAGACATGGTATTTGGGAAATTAAACATGCAATAAGGCATAAATAAATAAAACAGTAATCAAAATAAAACCTGGATTGTGATTTAAGAACTGAAACTGAATCTTGATTCTTCGATTAAAATAATTCCGGCAGGCTTTGACAATGAATAATCCTTACAATTGAATCCCAAATGCGTAAATAATAAACCACAATAGTCCCAGATGTGGAGAAATTATCACTTTTACGAAGTAAGAAAAACTGCCTAGAAAACTAAAAGAAAATAAATGCTGAAAAATTAATCGTCGCTTGAAAACTGGAAGAAGAGAGAGATCCTGCGAGTCTGAGAGATCCCTTTTTATATATTTTCCATATTCCCTAATTTGTAGCAAGGAGGGTGGATTTTTGGCTATAAAGGTGGAGAAAAAGGTGGAAGACTAGGTTGTGGCGGTTGCCACAACCCTAGCCTTTGAATGTATTTAGGATTAATGCCTAGTTTCAGCTATCTCGTTAAAATATCAAACTCTCATTCTGGTTGACCGTAACCTTAGTTTGTTTTGTACTCTTGTACAAAAACCAGTTTGATTAAAATAAGAGACTAAAACCGGAAAAATAAATTTTATAAGAACTAACACCAATTATTTATGAATTTCGTCGTTTCGATGGTCTTTACATACCGATACTTAAGGGTTTAGCCGGACATGGATCCGGTAACAGACATGGTATTTGGGAAATTAAACATGCAATAAAGCATAAATGAATAAAACAGTAATCAAAATAAAACCTGGATTGTGAATTAATAACTGGAACTAAATCTTGATTCTTCAATTAAAATAATTCTGGCAGGCTTTAGCAATGAATAATCCTTACAATTGAATCCCAAATGTGTAAATAATAAACCACAATAGTCCCCGATGTGGAGAAACTATCACTTTTAATAAGTAAGAAAAACTTCCTAGAAAACTAAAAGATAATAAATGCTGAAAAAATAATCGTCGCTTGAAAACTGGAAGAAGCGAGACAGCCTGTGAGTCTGAGAGATCCCTTTTTATATATTTTCCACATTCCTTAATTTGTAGCAAGGTGAGTAGATTTGTGGCTATAAAGGATGAGAAAAAGGTGGAAGACTAGGTTGTGGTGGTTGCCACAACCCTAGCCTTTGAATGAGTGGCGAGCGCCACCTTTTTAGGAACTGAACGCCACTTCTTAAGGCTTGGTAGCGGGCGCCACCTACTCCTTGGGCCAATGTGGCGGGCGCCACACTCCCTAGATAATGGGCGCCACAAGCCTATTCGCTTTGGTGGCCCATTGTCTCTATAAGAGCTCAATTTTCTTCTCTTTTTCTTTCCTTTTTTCTATTTTCCATTTTGCTTACGGTAAACCTTTTAATCGATAAATACCTACAATAAACATAAAATACTGTGTAATAATAAGTGTTAATCAAGTAAAAAGAAATGCATATGGAGCCAAAAATACGATACATTTTTGCGTTATCAAATACCATTGATCATGTATTTGACTGTGCTTGAAGATAGTATGGGTTGCATTCTTGGTCAGCAAGATGAGACTGGAAAGAAAGAAATTGCAATTTACTACCTCAGTAAGAAATTCATCGATTGTGAGACTCGGTATTCGATGCTAGAGAAAACTTGTTGCGCATTGGCTTGGGCTGATAAGCGTTTGTGTCAGTATATGTTGAATCATACCACTTGGTTGATATCCAAAATCGATCCAATCAAGTATATATTTGAGAAGCCTGCTTTAACTGGGAGGATTGCCCGTGGGTAGATGTTGTTACCAGAGTATGATATTGAATACCGATCTCAAAAAGCAATCAAAGGTAGTGTCTTGGCTGACCATTTGGCTCACCAACCGATTGAAGATTACCAGTCAGTGCAGTATGATTTTCCTGATGAAGAGATATTGTACTTGAAGATGAAAGATTGTGATGAACCATTGCTTGAAGAAGGGCCAGAACCCGGTTCCCGTTGGGGTATGGTATTTGATGGAGTTGTTAATCATTATGGAAATGGCATTGGGGTAGTGATTATTACTCCTCAAGGCACGCATTTTCCGTTTAAATCTAGATTGACTTTCAAGTGTATAAATAATATGGCAGAATATGAAGCTTGCATTATGGGGCTTGAAGAGGCCATCGATCTCAGAATCAAGTACTTGGACGTCTATGGAGATTCGGCTTTGGTTGTGAATCAAATCAAAGGTGAATGAGAGACGAATCAACCCGGTTTAATACCATATAGAGATTATGCGAGGAGGATTTCAAATTTCTTTACAAAAGTTGAGTTTCATCATATCCCTCGAGATGAAAACCGGATGGCAGATGCTCTTGCAACATTGGAGTCAATGATTATAGTGAAATATTAGAATGAAGTTCACAATTTGATTGTGATGCGTCTTGATAGGCCAGCTCATGTGTTTGCTGTTGAAGAGGTCAAAGACGAAAAGCCGTGGTATTATGAAATCAAGTGTTTCCTCCAAAGTCAGATTTACCTGTCTGGGGCATCTTTGAAAGATAAGAAGATTTTGAGAAGATTAGTCGGCAATTTTTACCTAAATGGTGATGTGTTTTACAAGAGAAACTTAGATATGGTTTTTCTCAGATGCGTGGATAGACACGAAGCAGACTTATTGATGACTGAAGTCCATGAAGGTTCCTTTGGTACTCATTCTAATAGACATGCAATGGCAAAGAAGATGTTGCGAGCAGGTTACTATTGGCTGACAATGGAATCTGACTGTTGCAAGTTTGTGAAGAAATGCCATAAGTGTCAAATTTATACGGATAAGATTCATGTTCCTCCGACACTGTTGAACGTCATTTCCTCCCCATGGCCCTTCTCCATGTGGGAAATCGATATCATTGGCATGATTGAGCCCAAAGCTTTGAACGGACATCGTTTCATTTTTGTGGCTATTGACTACTTCACAAAATGGGTTGAAGCGGCATCGTATGCGAATGTAACCAAGGAAGTTAGTGTAAGGTTTATCAAGAATCAGATCATATGTCGTTATGGTGTGCCAAGTAAGATCATTACTGATAATGGATCGAACTTGAACAATAATATGGTGGAAGCTCTTTGCAAAGACTTCAAGACTGCACATCATAATTCTTCTCCCTACATACCTAAGATGAATGGGGTTGTTGAAGCTGCAAACAAGAACATTAAGAAGATCATTCAGAAGAAGGTTGTAACATATAAGGATTGGCATGAGATGCTTTCATTTGCTTTGCACGGGTATCGTACATCCATCCTCACTTCAACAGGGGAAACCCCTTTCTCACTTGTTTATGGCATGGAAGTAGTGCTCCCCGTAGAGGTTGAGATCCCTTCATTACGTGTGTTCATGGAAGCCAAGTTGACTGAGGCTGAGTGGTGTCAGACCAGATTTGATCAGCTGAATTTGATTGAAGAGAAGAGGTTAACTGCCATGTGTCATGGTCAACTATACCAACAAAGAATGAATAAAGCTTTTGATAAGAAGGTCAGACCTCGCGTGTTTAGAGAAGGTGACCTTGTGCTCAAGAATATTCTATTTTTCAAACCAGATTCTAGGGGCAAATGGACTCCTAATTAAGAAGGCCCATATGTTATTAAGAGAGCCTTTTCAGGCGGCGCTTTGATTCTTACAACTATGGATGGTGAAGAGTTCACTCGTCCTGTGAATGCAGATGCAGTCAAGAAATACTTCGCCTAAAAAAAGAGAAGAAGAACAACTCGCTAAGTTGAAACTCCGGAAGGGCAGCTTAGGCAAAAATGAGTGTCTCGGTGGATTGAAAACCCGAAAGGACGATCCAGGAAAAAAATAGAGACATAAAATAGAAAGAATTATCCCGATAAATTGAGTACCCCACCTTGGGGCAATTTATGCAAAAGTTAGGGATTATGGCAAGTAACTGCATCTTGCTGATCTTCTGTTTTGAAGGCATTCTCGAGTACAACGGTCGATGTTGATTCATTTCCTTCAGCAACCGTCAAGAGCACAATGGATGTCAAGAGTTGGTAGAAGGATTAGTGATCATTGTATTCGATGTACCCCTTTTCCATGTAAATTATCATTTTCAACTTTGTAAAGATCTATGGAGTCTTGTCATTTACAAACTACCATTCTATTAAATAAAGTTGAACTTTTATCCAATTGTTTCTACTCTTACTTATTTTAGCCAAATAGATTTAAATTTTATTATGATCATTTTTGAAATTAAAATTTTTAAATCAAAATCATTTTTCTTAAACATATAAAAGCATGAATTTTAAGTAATCGATTTCATTTAAAAGGAATGTCAACAGTGGTTCGAAAGCAGTAAGCCATAAGTGTGGAGCATTATTGGTTCTCCCCAAGCAGTAGGTGCATTTTCTCTTTCATCGCCAACAGCGTTATTCAGCACTCAGTGATTATTATTTTCCATTCCCCAGTGAAGTAGCCAGTCGAGTTGGTTGTTTAGTCCCTTGCGGAGTGTTTGTCCCCCAATCGATTTCATATTTGGTTTTTAGTGGAGTAAGAATATGTTTCCTCAGCAGTTCGCATGGTTGCGGAAGAACTTCGGTTTCCCTACCAATCGCCGTCAGATTTGCTCCCAATCAGAGTTTCCTCCTGGTTTCTAAGCAGCTATTTGTATTTATCCCCTGCATGGTTGTCTCCTAGTTGATATGGTGTTGACCTAAAATTTCATGCAGACTCGATAACAGTTTTCCTCAGTAGATCTCCTCCTTCCCCAGCTAGGGTTGAGCCTTTGGGATGTTGATCTATCTTTTCTCCAACAATTGTCTCCCTCTTTTGTGGATTGACCGAGAATTGTATCGATGATTCAAATCTACGACACCTTGGTATCCTTTGTGATCGTTTTGTCAGCATAATCATCATTATCATCATCATCATATATATATATATATATATATATATATATATATATATATATATATATATATATACACATACTCATATAATTTCATTATTGCATCATCACACTTGTTGGTTGATTCTTGTTCTTTGTTATGATGGTACTTTATCCCCATACAGGTTTGGTGAGTCTGTCCTCTTTTCAATTGTAGAGTGTCAGCCCCATAACCAGAAAGACTTTAACCTTTCTTCTTTCCCCACTGAGTTATTTCCTCGTGGATGATTATTATTTCAGCTTCCTCCCCAGTTGATTATCTGGATGGAACCATTCCCCTTGGGTTATATCCTCATTAGGTTGAGTCTTGATTGACCGTTTCTTTCAAGATCTTGCCTAGATAGATGTTTTTGGTCTCCTAAGAGTTTATTATCCAGTAACTGGTAATATTCTTCTTAGTTTGCAGTTTTTTACTTCTTGCCCAATACCCGGAAAAAGTAACCTTTTTCTCCCCAGCGGATTCATTTTCATGTTTCCCATGAAGTATATCCTTGATATGTTCATCCTAACCAGTGACAAATATTTTCTTCCCATGTTCTGAGTTTATCCTTGATATGTTCATCTTAACCGGTGAAAGATATTCTCTCTTTGGTATTCTACCCAGTAAAAAGGTAGTTGTAATCCCTACTTTTATTCCCTAGAGAGTTAATCCTTGATATGTTCATCCTAACCGATGATGGGTTTCCTTCTCTTTGCGGTCTTCTGCCTAGTAACCGGTAGTTGTAAATCCTGCTTTCTCTCCCCTTTGTAGAGCTTATCCTTGATATGTTCACTTTAACCAGTGACGGATATTCTCTCTTTGGTATTCTATCCAGTAAATAATAGATGTAATTCCTATTTCTCTCCTCGGAGTTTATCCTTGATATGTTCATCTTAACCGATGACGGATATTCTCTTTCTGGTATTCTATCCAGTAGTCGATAGATATAATTCCTACTTTTTTAAGCAGTTTATCCTTGATATGTTTACCTTAACCAGGTAACGAATACTCTTCCTAATGTCCCCGGGTGAGTCTATCCTTGATATATTCATCTTAACCGATGACGAATATTATTCCCTTTGAGTCTATCCTTGATATGCTCACTTTAACTAGTAATGGATATTCTCTCCCTTCGGTCTTCTTCCCAGTAACCGGTAGTTGTAAATCCTATTTCTGCAGTTTTTCCCCAGCAAGGCTATTCTTACCCAGTAACCGGTAATTAATACACCCTTCTGGAAGACCTCAGCGAGTCATCCTTGATACGTTCATCCTAACCGATGACGGGTGTCCTCTCTGTCAGATCTTTATTATCTCCTTACCCAGTAATAGGTAGTGGATAATATATTTCTGCTCCTCCTGCGTTGAAGATCTTTTCTTCCCCAGTCGAGTTTGAGTGCGTTTTTCCTTAGTGAAATCTTTTTTCCTGCAAGATTCGATTATTTCAGTTTTATTCTGATCTACTCGTTTCCCCTGCAGATGTTCCTTTGTTCCCTCGACTGAGTTTTTCCATTTATATGGAATTCCTCTAGTCTCCCAGCAGTTTATAATTCGTAGCCTAGCCTACGCATAACCTCTTTTATCCCCTCAGAGTCTCTGTCTCCCCAGTGAGTTTTCCTTACGGAATGCATTATGCTACTGCGGACCTTCGGTCTCTCTGATTTCTTTTCCTTTGTGGCAACATTTCCCCACAGATAATTATATTTTATATTCATATCATATGCATCATGAGGTCTCTTAGGGACCAAAATTTGTTTCTATGTGTTGTTATTTAAGCTCATTCTACTGAGTCGATATGAAGATTTTAACCTTCACCTCCTCAGTTAGAATGTCCTTAAATAGGGGCAGCTGTAAGACCCCAAATTTGACCCTAAGATCCCTCATGCAATCTCATCATATGCATTAGCATTGGGATCATACTTTGGCATCCTCCTTACCCTTCTTTCATTGGGTTTGCTTTGGGAGAGATCACCAAGCACCATATGATTGTATCATACTTGTATATTATCATTTTTACTAACCAAAATACCAAAAATATGTCTTTGCATTTGCCCAACTCTTTTGTAGCTAAGGCATGATCACCATTGATCTATCAAGTTCACATCTAGGGTTTAAGACCCTCATTGCCAAGAGATCAAACAAGGAATGATCCACAATTGTTCTAGGCATCATATATGAGTCCCCATGATCTCTACATGTTATTTTGATCAATCATTCTTCAAGAGTTTGGAGTTGATTTGTCTTGGAAACCCTAGTTCATCTAGGTATCTTGAGTAACTTCTTTAACAAGCTTCTTCACCAATTGATCAAATTTCTCAATGGATACTTAAAATTCATAATCTTATGCATATATGATTTACCATGAGCCTAAAAAGTCAAGAGAATTTCAAGTTAGCAAGTTGGTTGATGGTGGTTGGCCAGATGAATTCATCTGATCAAAACTGGATCCCCCTAGACCCTATCTCCTACATTTTTCATCATATGTAAATGATTCCAAGCGCAAAGTTACTCTAAATGACGTTCCAAACAACTTTCATCTTGGGGTCTAGAGCTAATTTTGCTTGGAAAGTCATTTTCTATGTTAAAATATTATTGGTCATTTTGTCTAAACTCTAATTTGAAAGTCAAGTTCCCAAGGTCATAACTTGCTCAATTTTTATGAGATGAAAGATTTCCAAGTTTCACAATCAAATTCAATATGTCTAATTCAACTTTGATGTTTGGAGTGAGAGCTAAATCAACTTTTATGAGCATGTGATATGAGGATACATTATAGGTCATTTTGGACCAATACTATTGAACAAGTGATTTTCCTCAACTTCAAAAATGCATAACTCACTCATCCTAAATCCAAATGATGTCAAATTGGTGACCATTTTTGAAGTTTTTTGAAAGAGCTAAAACTTTTATGAAGTCTCATTTGGATCTCACATAAGAAGTTAAGCAATGTGGAATAATTGAATATGTGGCTTGACACTTAGAAAATATTTTGACATGTTGAAATTTCCAAACTTCCACCTCAAAATTCACCATGACACAAGCTCCAAATGGAAAGGTTTTCAACATGAGAATTGTTCCTCTTGATATAAGCTTTCCAAAGAGTCCTAATTCATTCATTTTGGACAAAGTTTGATAGGTCTGCGCATGGCTTAAACAGGCTTGTATCAGTTGGCAAGATCAATGCTTCCAATGTTCAAACAACTTTGCCTTGCCATCCAAGCTTCATATAGACCTCATTTCAATTGATTGTGGACCTAAATGGATTGCTTCATGGGTCTACACACGCCCATGCAAGCATGTGCATTGCATTACAAATTTGGAGAATTTTTCAAGTGTGCAAATAACACTTCTCATTGCTATAAATAGAGGCCCAATGCCTCAGTTCAAAGGATCTTGCGCGCCAGCTTGGCTCCCAATCTTCTAAACCCTCTCAATTCAAAGGAAAACCTGAGAAATTTCAACATAAATTTGAGTTTGAATCTCACTGTTTCGAGATTCAAAAACTCCAGGATCCAAAGCTTTGCATTACTCTTAAGCCACTTCCACAAGCTCCAAAAGCAAGATCAAGCACGAATTGTAGCAAGATAGATCCATTTTTGCACAGCTTTGAAGGTAATTTTCCATATTTTTATTCTCTTCGATTCTCTCTTAATATTCATCAATTCTCTTGGATCCTTGGTTGTCTGAAGTCCTACCAATATAGGCAAGAAGATTGAGTTGCTTTGAGGTCAAATCGAAGCAACTCAGTTGACACACCTCAAAATTCAACTCCATGTATCTCTATATATATTTGGAGTTAGTTAAAATTGAGGTGATATTCATGATCTACGCCATTTTATCTTTAAGATCATCTCCTTTTTTTCATTTATGATGTGGAGATGATTGAACCAGTCCGGCCAGGGTCATCGGAGAACATGATCGGCCTTTGGCTTCGACGATGAGCTGGAAGTGTTCAGAACCATTGATCTGTTTTAAAATGTTTTAATCAGGAGCGTACATTGTGATTACCAGGTGTGTGGACATTTGACTTAAGCGTACCATGGAACGCGCGCTCACCACCACTTGATCTGCCACCTCAATTAATGAGGCAGATCAAGTGGTCCACGTTTTTTTTATTATCTGATTTTTATTTTATTCCTTTGATTTTCATTAATTCATTTTAATTTTAATATTGATCCAAAAAATATGAGAGTTTCACCCAAAAAAAAAATCCTCTTTCATTTTCTGAATCACAATTATTTTTTGGATCATTATTAATATTTTTCATGATTTAATTGATTTTATGAATATTTTTAATTTTTTAAAAATACTTTTAAGTTTCCAAAAATTCTGAAATTTTTTCTCCAAGGTCCTTTGACCTTGTTTGACCTATGATAAATCTCATGGTCATTTCTTTGGTGTTTTGATTAGGTTTTAGGAAATTGACCAACCATATTTAATTTAATGCATTATTTTTACTATTTTTAATTGATTAAATGCCAAATTAATTGTGTAGAGCCATTTTAATTGACTTTATAAGTTTGACTTGTGTTGTTGGGCCTTAGTCAAGGTTGATTTGACTTTGTTAGGTTAAGATTATTGGATTTAGGGGATTGATGGAATGTGCATTCCATCTCCCAAAATGAATGAATGATCTTAACTTGGTAAAAGTCCTCCTTTGTCCAATTTGAGTTTGATCCATTTCCCCTTCCTCTTCATCTTATTCCCTTTCTTTATGAATTCATGTCATAGACCTATGATATCTCAATATCCCAAGGCTAGTTGATTGCAAAAACAACATAAGTATGGATGAGATTAGGTCCCCCACTTTGCATATTCTTTTTGTGTGTGGTATGTTTCATGAGCATAGTTCATCATACTATGTCTCTAACATGCATTAACACCAAAATTCTATTGTCTGGCCTCAAATAATTGTGACTTATACATAAGTCCTACGATTTCTCAACATAGCGCAAAATTTTGACACAAAGGCATAACATTCTAGTTAGTGAGATTGTAAGTCTCCCCTCTTTCATGGTATTGTACGGAAACTTGGCCTTTTTTCCTTCCTTTGGAAGATGTCTTGGTTCAAGGATTCATGCTTGTGATAAGTAGGTTGAGTGTTCTCCAAAGAATGACTTAAACAAAATAGGAAAAGCAAAAGCAATACTAACTTCTAACTTATTAATAACTAACATTTAATTCTGAGTCCTTTATTTTAATGCACTTTATTTTTGAGCTTTATTCATTTTTTGTTATTCGTATCATTCTAATTGTTTATATTAATGTCATTTTCACTTTGTCCACTTGGACCATATTGTGTGATATATTTTATTTGTGTATATTGTGTTGTTTGTGTGATCTTTGACCATTAATGTACAAAATAAGAACAAAAACCCTAAAAAATATCTTGTATGGACTATTGGTTTGATCTGAGACAATTGGACTTAGAATTTAGGCAACATTCCCTATGCAAAGGACTTGGCCAATGGCAACTTTCATATAACCAAGTGCTTCTGATTTGAAACTTCATCCGATACATCATTGAAGATCCATTTGAGTTCATCTGCAACATGATCATTATGAAGCTATTATTTTGAACCTGTGATTTGTGCCATCTTGGAATTCATCTGATGCATGGGAAACTTTGAAGGAGATCATGGAGTTGCTAAGCACGGATGTGGCTATCTTTATTTGATGCCTTGCTCTACAAGTTGATATTTTGTGCATTGTTTGTTGCTTGGTTCTAAAAGTCCAAGGGAATTTGGGTCTCTATATGACATTCTTGTCTATTGGATTGCAGCCCATTGGTCAGATCTTTTCAACTCTCAACTTTTAAATGTATGCTTAGGATTAGTCTCTTCATCTCCTCCCCACTTTTTTAATTTCAAAATCTCTCCCTCCTTTCAAAAATCTTATTTGCTTGTGTTTGTAAATTTTCAAACTTTGACCACTTTTGCAAACTAGAAACCTTGGCCTTAAGCCATTGCATTTTCAAACTTCTTTTCTTAATCAAACTTGTAAATAGACTTAACTATACTTGACTTAAAATTTCAAAATCCAAAAAGAACTAACTCATTCAAACCATTTTTAGGCCTTTGTGCCTTTCCAACTTAAATTTTTGTTAAAAACAATGCATCCATTTTGAAATTGATACCACGAACTACGAGGTTTTGATCCTCATTTTTATGTTGGTACGTAGGCACACGTCCGAAGGTCTTGTCAAACACAAAAATATAATTAATGAATTCTTTTCTCATCCTCCCATTCTATTTGTTTGCAAACATAATTTGTACAAAAATACATATGCACACAAAAAAAGGCTCCCTAGGTGTACCTAGGATACTTTGGGTGCTAACACCTTCCCTCTATGTAACCAACCCCCTTACCTGTAAGCTCTGGAATTTTATTAGTTTTGATTTGAAAACTTCTTATTTTTGGGTTTTGTTCGTGCTTTCCCCTTTTCCATTGGAAACAATAAAAGCGCGGTGGCGACTCTTGTTTATTTGATGTCTAGCTTATCCATAGCTTGATGATCATGAATTTACAGCTACACATACTCATCCATATTATTTGTACACTTGAAAGTCAATCTAGCTATAAACGGAAAATGTGTGCCTTGAGGAGTGATAATCACCCCAATGCCATTACCATACTGATTAACAGCTCCATTAAATACCATGCCCCAACGGGAACCAGGTTCTGGCCCTTCTTCAAGCAATGGTTCATCACAATCTTTCATTTTCAAGTACAAGATCTCTTCATCAGGAAAATCGTATTGCACTGACTAATAATATTCAATCGGTTGGTGAGCCAAATGGTCAGCCAAGACACTACCTTTAATTGCTCTTTGAGATCGGTATTCAATATCATACTCTAATAACAACATCTGCCAACGGGCAATCCTCCCAGTTAAAGCAGGCTTCTCAAAAATATACTTGATTGGATCCATTTTGGATATCAACCAAGTGGCATGATTCAACATATACTGACGCTGACGCTTAGCAGCCCAAGCCAATGCGCAACAAGTCTTTTCAAGCATAGAATACCGTATCTCACACTCGGTGAATTTCTTACTGAGGTAGTAAATAGCATATTATTTCTTTCCATTTTCATCTTGCTGACCAAAAACACAACCCATACTTTCATCAAGCACAGTCAAATACATGATCAATGGTCTTCCTTCAACAGGCGGAGACAAAATCGGAGGCGTAAGCAGATACTCTTTTATACTGTCAAAGGCGTTCTGGAAATCCTCGGTCCAATCACAAGACTGATCTTTCTGAAGAATCTTAAATATAGATGCACACGTGGCAGTCATATGCAAAATGAATCTTGAGATATAATTCAAGCGGCCGAGAAAACCTCTGACTTGCTTCTCAATTTTGGGCGCAAGCATCTCTTGTATTACTTTGACCTTGGCAGGATCAACTTCAATACCCTTCTCGCTGACAATAAAGCCCAACAACTTACCAGAACAAACACCAAATTTACATTTATTGGGATTCAAACGGAGTTTATACTTCCTTAAACGCTGGAATAGTTTCAACAAATGCTCAACATGCTCTTCTTCATCACTAGATTTAGCAATCATATCATCAACATAGACTTCGATCTCTTTGTGCATCATATCATGAAAAAGAGTGGTCATTGCTCTTTGGTATGTTGCACCAGCATTCTTTAAACCGAAAGACATCAGTCTATAACAGAATGTTCCCCAGGGTGTAATGAATGTGGTCTTCTCCATATCTTCGGGTGCCATTTTGGTCTGATTATAACCGGAAAATCCATCAATAAATGAAAAGACTTTGAACTTAGCTGTATTGTCTACCAACATATCAATGTGTGGCAGAGGGAAATCATATTTCAGACTAGCTTTGTTTAAATCTCTATAATCAACACACATACGGACTTTTTCATCCTTCTTAGGAACAGGCACAATATTGGCCATCCATTGTGGATACTCAGCAGTAACAAGGAAACCGGCATCAATCTGTTTCTGCACTTCTTCTTTGATCTTCACTTCCATATCAGGATGAGTCCTTCTCAACTTTTGCTTGATTGGCGGGCATTCTGGCTTCAACGGCAATCTATGCTCCACAATCTCAGAATCCAAACCAGGCATGTCTTGATAGGACCAAGCAAACACATTTGAATACTCTCGGAGAAGATCAACCAACCCCTTCTTATCTTCTGGACACATTCGAGACCCAATCTTGACTTCCTTCACATCATCTTCGGAACCCGAGTTGGCTAACTCAATCTGCTCTTCAAATGGCTAAATGGCTTTTTCCTCGTGCTCAAGTAGACAAGACAATTCATCATACACTTCTTCATCACTTTCTTCCTCAGCCTCAAACACAGGGAATTCAAAGTTTGGAGAAGGAGTAGGATCATTGTATTCAATGGATTTAGAAACCAACCTGCATAATGATTTGATATTTTGATTTTAGAGAAGTGAATTGTGACCATATTTTATGCAGATGGAAGATTATTATTTATTTATGTTTTTTGTGATTACCATTTTCAGAAAACTAAAAAGTAAAATAAAACATCATATATGAGGATGAATAGAATTGCATTTTATTGATGATTAATTTGAAATATGCCCAACAATGTTCGCTTCTCCCTTAGGCATAGGAAAAGGATTTTTTCAAAAATAATAAAAACGATTACTTAGAGCGATGAACAATAACAGGAACATCGACAGCGATCTAATTGTTGCAAGCTTTTCCATGCGTCACAAAATTGGTGCAGTCTTCATCTTCATCCCCCTCGATCATTGATGCTGAGTGTTGTTCATTACCATATATGAACCCTCCGCTATGAAAACTAGGTTGCACATCTTCAGCTTTGACAACAGACATCCCTTGCTGGAAATCCGAACCGGCTTGGTTCTTGTTCTCGGCGACCTCTACCATCCGGCCCCACTGATCAGAATTGCCATATTCGATAATCTTCTGAGTGTCTTTAAAAGAGGACATAGGTACCCCAGTTTTCTTCACTTCAACAATAGATAGAGCTTGGAATGGAGTTCAAACCTCATCCTCGGCTTCCACATATGAGAAATACGACAGGTGACTTACCAACAACGCTTTCTCTCCACCAACAATGACAAGCTTGACATTCTTCACAAATTTTAGTTTCTGATGCAGAGTGGATGTTACAGCCCCAGCTTCATGGATCCATGGCCTTCCCAACAATCAGCTATAGGCCGCGTGGATACCCATTACTTGAAAAGTAATTTGGAAATCACTCGGACCTATCTTCACCGGAAGGTCCACTTCTCCTATAACAGTCTTGCGAGAACCATCAAAAGCTTTGACGATCACACTACTGTACCTCATAGGAGCGCCTTGATACGTAAATCTTGACAGAGTTGACTTGGGGAGTTCATTCAATGAAGAACCGGCATCAACCAACACATATGACAACACATCCTCCTTACAATTCATTGATATGTACAGCTCTAGGTTGTGATTTATGCCTTCCTTGGGAAGTTCTTCATCATAAAAGCTCAAGTTGTTGTAGGAAGGGATGTTAGCCACAACATGGTCAAACTGATCCACTGTTACATCATGTTCAACATAAGCTTGCTCCAATACTTTTTGCAATGCTTCTTTGTGCGCTTCAGAATTGATAAGTAGAGACAACACTGAAATTTTGGAAGGAGTTTGGAGCAGCTACTCCACCACATTGAATTCATTCTTCTTTATCAATCTTAGTACGTCATCATCATCACTAGGATTCAAATTGCTGGATTCACCAGACTGACACTTTGGAGCACTAACTGGATTTGCTACAGGTACCTCAACCTTCTTACCAACATCTTCTACATCTTATGGGAAAACGGGACAAAAAACTCGACCACTACGGGTCACCTTCGCTATATCGGCAATATTCATAACAGAATTGATCGTAGGCAACAGAACCTCTTGTCCATTCTCCATCATGGTGGCATTATACTGATACAGAACAGCTCTATCGGATGTATATGGGACTGGTTCCGCTAACCGTATTACCAACGGCGATACCGATCTATTGACGTTGTTGATGCTGCTACTATCAAATTGAATCACTACCCGCTCAGAGGTCTTAAACACTGGTACTATCACATTAACATCATCTATATCCCTCGACTGTTGAATCTGGATTACATTCTCATTTATCAACTTCTAGATATCTCTTTTGACGATTGAACACCCAGAGGGATTTATACTGCAAATTGCACAACCGTCATGGTCATGCTAACAATCACTAATAGTACATAGGGTCTTATACATCTCTACCAAGGACCGACGAATACGTTGCATATCAAACACTCGGAAACTTCCTGGACAACCATCTACCATATTAACAGAGGAATTACTATGAGCAGGCAATGGATTTGCTTTCACATTCGGCGCACGGTCCTCAAAGGACACCATCCCACTTTTTACTAACTTCTGGACCTCATACTTCAAAGGATAGAAATTCTCGATATCATGGTCGGGAGCTCCTTGATGAAAGGCACAACGGAGTTCGGGCTTATATCACCATGGAAGTGGTTCTGGAATTTGTAGCGGATTCCTTGGTTGGAGTAGGTTCTTGAGAACCAAATACGGGTATAATTCGGCGTAGGTCATAGGAATAGGGTCAAAAGAGACCTTCTTCCTCTCAAAACTCTGTTGTTGTTGATTATTGTTGGTGTTATTGTTATAGTTGTTTGTTCTTTGTTGTGGCTATTGTTGACGTTGTTGCTGAACTGACACTGATTGATTGTTAGAAAATACCGGAGTGACGGATGAAACTTGATGATGATGCTGACGTGGTTGCGAACTTCTTTTGACATGAGGCCTCCTCTGCCTCCCCACTGATACTGCATTGGTTTCACCTTCCTTCTTTCTTACGAAACTGCTACCATACTTCTTGCTTGATGATACTTCTTCCTTAGACAAACGTCCCTCGCGGACTCCTTCCTCTAACCTCATCCCCATGTTTACCATTTCGGTAAAATCACTGGGGGCACTAGCAATCATTTGTTCGTAATAAAACGAACTCAGGGTCTTAAGGAATATCTTGGTCATCTCTTTCTCTTCCAACAAAGGGTTTATTTGAGCAGCAAGCTCTCTCCATCTCTTGGCGTACTCTTTGAATGTCTCTTTGTCCTTCTGAGACATAGACCTCAACTGGTCTCTATCAGGTGCCATGTCCACATTGTACTTGTACTGCTTCACAAAGGTTTCACCCAAATCATTGAACGTGCGAACACTTGCACTACCCAATCCCATATACCACCGCAGAGCGGCACCAGTCAGACTATCTTGGAAATAGTGAATCTATAACTAATCATTATCAGTTTGCGTTGACATTTTCCCTACATACATGATGAGATGGCTAAGTGGAAAGGTATTTCCCTTATACTTTTCAAATTTAGGGACTTTGAACTTCATCGGGATTTTGACATTTGGCACTAGGCAAAGTTTAACGGCACTCTTACTGAACAGATCTTTTCCCCTCGAGGTCTTCAATTCCTTTCGCAGCTCAAGGAACTGGTCTTTCATTTCATCCATCTTCTTATAATCAATAGGGCCCTCATACGACTCGGAATGGTAGATGGTATCCTCAATACGAGGCAGAGTGTGAACCACAGGAGGCGGAATAGACATGATCGGGCTAGATGTCGGCATGGAAGCAAAAGTAGGTGCAAACCCTTCAAGCACAAAGTTCGGTGGCATTCCCCACGGGAATTCGGAAGGCATGGCTAGAGCAAACTTAGTAGTAGGCACGGTTGAAGTAGCAACCTCTGAAATGACAGTCCTCTGAGGAGAATGAGTTGCAGGCGTTGGAGAAGACTGACTCTGAGCAGCTAAAACAGACTCCATCATGGCAGTCAAGCGGGCAATTTTTTCCTTCAACTCTTGGTTCTCTTATTCCAAATGTTCCATGATTATTGGTTGATTGGCGTGAGTGTTATATTGGTGAGTCAGCTTGGCCGAAGCACAGAAGAATAACCAATAAGACATCTGGCAGAAGAAACCTGTTATACAAATGATGCATGAAATGCAATGTTTGGATTGTTTTTATTTTCAAGGAACATACTATTTTATTTGCAAATATATATAACAACAATAACAATTTGATTGACCATAAGAATCTCTTTTATTCATATAAATTTGGAAGGATTACACTGAGTACAATTTCAGAAATCAAAATACAAATACAAGAGAAAAGGAAACTAGTCATCCTAAGGATCCCCTAACAACAATGTCATATGATCTAGGTGTGGGTGCGTACTTCCTTCGGATGTGTCGGATCTCAGACTCAAAAGAAGTCTTCATCTGAGCATTCTTAAGGACAAGCTGATCAATAATCTTTTTCCAAGCACCGGAAGGCTGAGGAATACTAGAGGAAGATGGACCCTCTGGCTCTATCTGCCTCTTCACTACTCGGTCTTCAAGAAGTTCAATGAGTGCATCCTTGTCTTTAAACTCAAGCTGCAACTCCTCATGCTTTCGGCTGAAAGCATGGAACCGTTCTTCCCACATATCTTTCTCTTGCTTCATTTTGGCGAGTGCGTCTTCCAACTCCTCTACATATTGGTTAGGGAGAGTTAATGGCTCAGCCACAACCATAGACATAGGTCTCTCATAAGCATAAGGCATCTTCAACTCCAAAGCTTTCTTCTTCACCCAAAGAGTGTAAGCTTCCAAAGCTACACAGTTGCACGGACCAAGCTCGGATCTTCCTTTCCTATGCACATTATGCCAATCATGTACCATTTTCTACTTCAAATGTTGGGGATCTTTACCCTCTTGATAGAAAATACCCTCTAACTGGGTGTTATTAGGTTTGTCTCTCAAGGGGAACCCAAGTTGACGACGAGCCAAAGAAGGGTTGTAGTTGATTCCTCCTTGTGTACCAATGAGAGGCACATTAGAGAATTCACCAAAACTATCAATAATATCCAAGCTACTCAATGAAGAATCATACCAAACAATATCATAATTAGTGAGGTACATAAGCCTCTGAGACCATAGTAGACATTGTTTGTTCTCCACAAAAGCAGCCGTCTGAGGCAAGTGCAAAATAAACCACTTGTACAGAAGAGGAACACAGCACACAATAGTCCCACCACCTTTATAATTCCTTAGATGCAAAGAGAAGTACATATCACCCAACAAAGTAGGCAAGGGATTTCCAATCAAGAAGATTCTAATGGCATTAACATCAACAAAACCGTCAATGTTAGGGAACAAAGCTAAACCATAGATGAGCAACACGAAGATGGCTTCAAAAGCATCCAAACTACCGGCATGAGCAAAGGCAATAGCTTTCCCTATGAGAAACTCAGAAGTCAACCCAACTCCTTTCTTCACCCAATGAGCCTCAATCTCAAACTTCTTCAGATGAAGAGCTTCAGCTATAATATGAGATCTGGGAATCTCCTCAAATCCACTAAAAGGCACTTTGTCAGAAACAGGTATTCCCAAGAGATGGGCATAGTCTTCTAACATAGGCACAAGCTGATAATCAGGAAAAGTGAAGCAACGGTAGAGAGGATCATAAAATTGAACCAACACACTCAAGAGTCCTTCCACTACATCAGCAGACAATACACCAAAATGCTTCCCATGACGTTGTTTGAAGTCCAAGGGATCTAATACAAAAGATGATAGCTTCCTTAACTCTTTCAAGTCGGGACATCTGAAATTGTACTGATTAGTGTTCCTTCGTCCATAATCCATGATCTGAAAATATTTTGAAATAGAACCTCAGTTCCTTGAAGTTATTTTTTCATGTGATGAATGTCATGATGCGCATGAATGCATGAATGCAAAAATCACAAATAAAGGATCACACACAAGGCAAACAAACATAGTTCAAGTGATGAATCAAGTCATTGTCAATATCAATCAACCATTTTGGTGGATTATGGTTTTCACCTTATCAACACCCAAGTTCCATTGATATTGACAAGACTTGATTGGGTCAACCAAGAATCAAGGATTTGTTGTGAGTCACGAGCATGGAGTCGGGTTAAGAACCATCCCAAAGGAGTGTGCTAAGGATAAAAAATTATAAATCATGTTCTAAAAAGTTCCCAGAGTCTTAACTTCATCTATCGGATATTATAGGTTTGGATGACTGACTCATCAACCCATAATATTCTCAAGAGAAACTCGTCTGAGTGTAGTATCGTGTAATAACTATTATCAAGTCTACACTTGAACAATCTCCGCACTACGTCCTAAATAGGACAAGTTGGGTTAAATGTTCTACGGTCCTCAACTTCTCGGACCCCAAATCATAGAAAGTAATGCCTAACGACAAATGACTTGTCTGACATTCATAACTCCAAAAGGGTCTCCATTAAGTAGATGAGTCTCAAGCCAACTTGTTAAGGACTACTCCACACAAGTCGAACATGACTATACCATCCTCCTATCTTAATTGCACTCAAGTTCGGGTTAGAACTTACCTCACCACTCAGAGATCACTAAGCATAACAAGAAGACTATATCACATACACAAATATACAAACATCAAATACATAAATATATACACATAAAAAAGTAGGCTAAACCCACTGAGGACTACTCCCCAGCAGAGTCGCCACTTAATTTCTGTAGCGGTAAATTCATGACCATTAAGCTATGGATAAACTTAACGTCAATAAAACTAGAGTCGCCACCGCGCTTTTATTGTTCCCAAAGGAAAAGGGAAAAGTACGAACAAAACCCAAAGATAAGAAGTTTTTAAATCAAAACTAATAAAATGCCAGAGATTACAGGTAAGGGGTTGGTTACACAGAGGGAAGGTGTTAGCACCCAAAGTGTCCTAGGTACTCCTAGGGAGCCCTTTTTTATGTGCGCATGTGTTTTAGTAGGAAATGATGTTTGCAATAAATAGAGTGAGGGGATGAGAAAAGAATTCATTAATTATATTTTTGTGTTTGACAAGACCTTCGGACTTGTGCCTACGTACCAACATAAAATTGAGGGATCAAAACCTCGTAGTTCGTGGTATCAATTTCAAAATGAGTGAATTGCTTTTAAATAAAAATTAAATTTAAAAGAGGCACAAAAGGCCTAAAAGAGTTTGAATGAGTGTTAGTTCTTTTTGTCTTTTGAAAATTTAAGTCAATATGGTTATATTCATTTACAAGTTTGATTTAAGAAAAGAGTTTAAAAATGCAATGGCATAAGGCCAAAGTTTCTAATTTGCAATGAAGTCTAAATTTGAAATCACAAGCAAAGAAGATTTTGAAAAGAGGGAGAGATTTAAAATTTAAGAAGTGGGAGGAGATGAAGAGACTAATCCTAAGCAAAAATTTAAAAGTTAAGAGTTGAAAAGATCTGACCAATGGGATGCAATCCAATAGACAAGAATGCCATATAGAAACCCATTTTTCCTTTGGACTTTAATATCAAGCAATATCAATAAGAAAGCAATATGAATAGAAAGGCATCAAATAAAGATAGCCACATCCAAGCCAACAACTTCATAGTCTTCTTCATAATATCCCCCATGTATCAAATGACATACTCTTTGAATGGCTCAGAATAAGGCATTAGACGCTGGTTTAAAGTAACATTTGCATCAAGACCATGTAGCAGATGAACTCCAAAGGATCTTAATACTTGCATCAGATGAAAGCTCACATCACAATGACTTGGTATTAGAAATGATGGTATTGGCCAAGTCCTTTTGCATAGGGAAGTTGCCTAATTCTAAGTCCAAAGCTCAGATCAAATCCAACAGCCCACACAAACATTTTTTAGGGGTTTTTGTTGTTTATTAAGTATTTTAAGGTCCTAAGACCATAAACACAAACAAGATACACAAACAAGTATATACAATCACAATATATGGCTCAAATGAGCAAAGTGAAAATGACATAAACATAAACAAGTTAAATGAGATGTATAATGAAAAATGATAAATGACTTGAATTTAAAGTGCGTCAAGTAAATGACTTGAAATTAAAAAGTTAGTCAAATGTTAGTTGATTAGAAGTTAGTGGAGTTTTGCTTTTCAATTGTTTAAGTCATTCTTTGAAGAACACTCAACCCTCTATTCACAAGCATGGATCCTTAAGAGGGGGGAGACTTACAATCACACTTACTAAAATGTTATGCATTTTGTAATAAAATTTAGCGATATGTTAAGCAATCGTAATTGGACTTATGTAGAAGTCACAACTATCTGAGGCCCAGAAATAAAAAAATTGGTGTAAATGCAGGTTAGAGATATGGTATAATGAACCATACTCCTAAAACATACCACACACAAAAAGAAAATGATCCAAGGGTGGACCTAATCTCATCCATACTTGTATTGGTTCATGAACCAATTAGCCTTAGGACATTGAGATGTCATTGGCTAAGGAGAGGAATGGGATAGAAAGGGATTGAAGATGAAGGGGGGGGGGGGGGGGGGGGGAGATGAGACAAACACAAATTGGTCATAGGAGGAATTTTATTAAATTAAAATCATTCATTTTGGGAGATGAAATGTACATTTCATCAATCCCCTAAATCCAATGATTTTAATCCAACAAAAGTCAAATCAACCTTGACCAAGGCCCAAACACATAGTCAAACTTCACAAGTCAATAAAAATGGTTCAACATAATTTATTCACAATTAAACAAATTAAAAATCAATTTAAAATGCATTAAATTAAATTATGTTTTATCAAAAACCTAAAACCTCTTCAAAACACCAAATAAGTGGACAAGAGATTTATCATAGGTCAACACAAGGTCAAAGGACCTTGGAGAAAAATTTCACTATTTTTTGAAAGTCAGAAGTATTTTTAAACAATTAAAAATATGCACAAAAACAATTAAATCATGAAAAATATCAATATTGATCCAAAAAATAATTTTAATTCAGAAAATAAAATAGGAAAATATTTGAATTTTTTTGTGAAAGTCCCATATTTTTTGGATCAATAATGAAATTAATATGAACTAATGAAAATAAAGCAATTAAAATGAAAATTCAAAAATTCAAAAATACGTTGACCATCTTCTCCCTCATTAATTGAGGTGGCATATCAGATTGTCCAAAGCGCGTGTTCTATGTGTTCCTTAGTCAAACGAGATGCACGCGCGATAATCATAACCAATCCACATGATTAAAACAATTTAAATGGATCATATGGTTGAGATGCTTCCAACATATCGCCGGAGCCAGAGCTCCGGTCTTCTTCTCCGGTGGACCTCACCGGACTGGTCCACCTTCAACCATCACCAAAATGAAAAAGCAAGATATGGATTTAAAGAAAAAATGCTCAGGAGTTCGAATCTGGCCTCAATTTTGTCTAACTCCAAGTATATGAGAAGATACAGGGAGTTGAATTTTGAGGATCATGAACTGAGTTGCTTCGATTTGACCTCAAAGCAACTTAATCTTGTTGCCTACATTGGCAGGACTTCAGACAACCAAAAATCAACAAGAATAGTGGAGAATTGAGAGAGAATCAAAGAGGAGAAGTTTCTGAAAAATCACCTTCGAGTTGATCCAATTTCACTTTATCTTGATCTGGATTTGATTGCTTTCTCCTTCTCTTGCTTGCAGAAACCAAATGGAATAAAAATGGAAGTGAAATTTTGGAGTTTGAACTTCCAAACAGATGGTGAAATTCAAGCTCGATTTCAAGAGAAATCTCATAAAATTATATGGCAGTGAGGGTTCGCAATGGTCTAGCAAAGCTTGGGTAAGGTGTTGATTATGAATCTGAAGCCTTAAGCTTGTTTAAATAGGCAATGTGTTTGATATTTGCACCACTTGAAAATTGGACAAAATTAGCAACTTCCTTGCATGGGTGCATGGGCAATAATTTGGGCCTCAAGAGTGATGCAATTCAATTCCAAATCGTGTACAAAGTTTGCTGAAACCATCATGTGCAAGCATGCAAATGGAAATGATCATGTGAAGTTCAATCTTGCCAAAACATTTCCCATAATGAAGCCATGCGCAGGTCCCTCAAATTTAGTCCAAATGAGATGATCTTGGATGTTTTGGAAATATGAGATCAAGGGGAACAACTTTCATGTTGAACACTTTTTAAATTGAAGCTTGGATAATGATTAATTTTGAGGTGGAAGTTTGGGAAATCAAACATATTTGAAAAATTTCTAAGTCCCAAGTTAAATGTTCACTTCTTCCACCTTAAATAACTTTTTCTATGGACTTTAAATGAGAAATGTTACTTCATCAAAGTTGTATTTCTTTCAAACCTATTTAATTTGGTCACCAATTTGACCTTATTTGGATTTGTCATGAATGAGTTATGCATTTTAGAAGTTGAGGAAAATCACTTGTTCAATGGTATTGGTCCAAAATGACCTATAACGTTTCCTCTTGGCATATGCATTTTCAAATTGAATTTGGACTTTCTATAAACATAAAAGTTAAATTATACATATTGAATTTGACCATTAAATTTGAATGGATTTCATCTCATAAAAATTGAGCAAGTTATGGTCTTGGGAAGTTGACCTCCAAACTAGGGTTTAGACAAAATGACCTATAATCTTTCACCATAAAAATGACTTTCCAAACAAAATTAGCTCTTGACCTCAACATGAAAGTTGTTTGTAATGTCATTTAAAGTAACGTTTCCCTTGGAATAATTTTCATATGACAAAAATTGTTGGAGATAGGGTCTAGGGAACCCCAATTTTGACAAATTGACTTTCTCTAGTCAACCACCATGAACCAACTTGCTAGGTTGACATTCTCTTGACTTTTAGGACTCATGAAGGATCATATATGCATAAGATGATGTAAGGTGAAGTATCCCTTGAAATATTTGATCAATTGTTGAAGAAGTCACACAAGATACACAGATGAATTAGGGTTTCCGAGGCAAACCAACTCCAAACTTTTGATGATTTCTTGATCAAAATAACATGTGAAGATCATGGGGATCCATATATGATACTTAGAGCCAATGTGAACAATTTATTTATTGAGCTTCTTGCATTGAGGGTCTCATACCCTAGATATGAGCTTGCTATAACATAGGTGAGCATACATACTACCTACAAAAGCAACAAACTATACATTGACATATTTTTGATATTTTGGTTAGTAAATAATGAAAAATGAAGTATGATACAATCAAATGTGCTTGGTGATCTCTCCTAATGAAAACCCAATGAATGAGGGGTAAGGAGAATGTCAAAGTGTGATCTCAATCCTAATGCATATGATGAGAATAGCATGAGGGATCTTAGGGTAAAAATTGGGGTCCTGTAGGGACTGTTATGAGTAACTCACAAATGTTGAGAAGTTTGGTGAATTGAAGTGTTAAGAGCTTGGTTCAATGTATGAATGATATGGTTGGTTGCTACATAATCATGTAAATACTTCAATGTGTATTTATGCAAGTATTGGGATTGGTTTTGAGTGCAAAGGATACTGCATTATTATTGAAAAATGCAGCATTTTGGCTACTGCCAGCAGGTGTAATCGATTACCCTAGATATGGTAATCGATTACCATAAAAAATAGGTTTTTTAGGTTACTGGAAGGAGTGTAATCGATTACCCAAACATGGTAATCGATTACCATCATGAAAAAATGATATTTTTGGCTACCGGAAGCAGGGTAATCGATTACCCAAACATGGTAATCGATTAACATCATGAAAAAAATGGCTTTTTGCTTGTTTTTAATGCATGGCCTCATGTGTGAGGCATAATGGCTTAGATTTATTTGAATGAATGAATGAAATGGAATTAATGAGTCATGGAATAACTTGATAAAATGGACAATGAACTTGTATCAATGGGACTATAAATCAAAGCATGATTGAATCTTGACATATTAATAAAACCATGATAGTAATGGATGAAGCAGAAATGAAATAAGACTCGAATCAAATGGATCATGAGACCGTGAGGTCAATGAAATATGAATGCAAACATGCCTTGAATCAATCACATAACACCATGCATTAGGGTTTACTAGGTCAAAGTTCAAAGCTATGTATCAAACAAGAATCTTGAGCCAGGTGAGAAGCCAACTCAAGTGGTGTATCAATGCCATGAATCACAACCAGGGTTTCCACCACCTCAGTGCAAACCATAGGTTTCACAAACCTCAAATCCAAGGACTAGGGTTTTAATGAACCGTAGATCAGAAATCCAAACCAACAAAGCACCTGAATACCAATTATCCCTAATTAGGGTTTCAAACCAAGCCCAAAGCTCCATATGCAACACCTAAAACCATGGACCCACAATTAGGGTTCAGAAGTCAGGTTAATTACACAGAAGGTCAAACACAAAATCCCATAGGAGTAAAGTCACGAATTAGGGTTGGGATGTACAAATGAATGTAAAGATGTAGGCCACAAGATTCAAGGTCCCAAAGAATCCAGAAATTAGGGTTTCTCTCCACATGATGAGCAATACCACAATCCTCAAGCCAAAACTCTGATTTTTATTAGCCATAAATCCTGAATTTATGATGCCTATTAGCAAGTTTTAGTCATGAATGAACGATGCACATCAATGAGTCATGAGTGAGTCTCAAGTTTTAAGTTAGATGAGAAGATAAAAGGGAGGGAAAATTTTGGGGTACAACAATATCTTATCATTTGCATTGTCTTTGGGATCACACCTTGGCATCCTCCTTACCCCCCATTCATTGGGTTTGCATTGGGAGAGGTCACCAAGCAATTTTGATTGTATCATACTTTATTTTTATTTTTTTACTAACCAAAATACCAAAAATATGTCTAGTATAGTTTTGTTTTCTTTGTAGGTAATGTGTATGTCCACCTGTGCCCCATCAAGCTCACAACTAGGGTTTGAGACCCTCAATGCAAGAGATCAATCAAGGAAAGGTTAACAATGGTTATAAGCATCATATATGGATCCCCATGTTCTTTATTTATCATTTTGATCAAGAATTCATCAAGAGTTTGAAGCTTGTTTTCCTTGGAAGCCCTAATTCATCTGGGTATATTGTGTGACTTCCTCAGCAAGTTTCTTCACCATTTGGTGAAAGATATCAAGGTATACTCCACTATATTTCATCTCAAGCATATATGATTCTCCATGAGCCCCAAATATCAAATGAACTTCAAGTTTTCAAGTTGGTTCAAAGAAGTTGACCAGAGGAAGTTAACTAGTCAAATCTAGGGTTCCCTAGACCCTATCTCTTATAATTATTGTCATATGAAAATGATTCCAAGATAAAGGTTAATATTTATGACATTACAAACAACTTTAATGTTGGCATCAAGAGCTAATTTTTCTTGGAAAGTCACACTTTATGGTGAACGATTATAGGTCATTTCGTTTATGCCCTAGATGGAATGTCAACTTCCAAGAACCATAACATGCTCAATTTTTATGATATGAAGTCCATACAAGTTACATGATTAATTTCAATATGTCTTCTCCAACTTTTATTCTTTGAGAAATGTCAAATTCTACTTGCAAGGGCATGTTCCAAGAGGAAACATTATAGGTCATTTTGGGTCATTACCATTGAACAAGCAATTTTCCTCAACTTGTAAAATCTATAACTCCCTCATGAAAGATCCAAATGGTGTCAAATTTGTGACCAAATCTAAGAGGATTGAAGGGGATACTACTTTGATGAAGGAACCATTTACATTTGAAGCTCGTAGAAAAATGTATTCAAGGTGGAAGAAATGGTCATTTGACTTTATACTTAGAAAATGTTCAACCATGTTTGATTTCTCCAACTTCCACCTCAAAATTCATCATGATCCAAGTTCCAAATATAAAATTCTTCAACAGTAAAGTTTCTCCCCTTCATGTTAGCTTTCCAAAAGATCCAAGATCATGTCATTTGGATCATTTTTAAAGGACTTGTGCATGGTTACTTTGCATGGCTTGTTTTGGAAACTTTTGAACTCAATTTTCAAATACCTTTGCATGGCTTCATGTTATGATATCAGCATGTTTTGCGCATGAATTTGGACTCAATTCAATCATCATTTGGGCCTAAATGCATACCCATGCACACAAGTTACTAAATTTGACCAAGTTTTCAAAAGGTGTGGAAAACAATCCTCGTGCTATAAATGCATGCCCTTGTTGATCAGAAAAGGGATTCCTCTTGCCCAAGTTTTGCACCACTACTTCCCTAACCTCCATTAAAGGATAAACTTGAATATTTCACTTGAAATCGAGTTTCAATTATCATTCTGTTTTGGAATTAAAACTTCAAAAGTCTAAGCCTTTCAATCATCCATTCCACTTCCTACAAGTTGTTAGAGTCGAGCCAAGGCAAATTGGAAGCAAGATCAAGCTCAATTAAAGCAAACCGTAGGTGAATTTTCAGATTTTTTTCTCTTCTTTGATTCTCCTTGAATTCTCCACTATTTTGCTTGTTCTTTGGTTGTCTGAAGATCTACCAATGTAGGAAACAAGATTGAGTTGCTTTGAGGCCAAATCGAAGCAACTCAGATCATGCACCTCAAATTTCAAATCCACGTATCTTTTGATATACTTGGAATTGGGAAAATTGAGGTCAGATTCGAGCTCCTGAGTATTTTTCCTTTCAAATATTGTACTCATTTTTCATTTTATGGAGGTTGGTGGTGGACCAGTCTGATGAGGTCCACCGGAGAAGAAAACTGGAGCTAGGGCTTTGGTGGTGTGTTGGCACCCTCCCAACCATTTGATCATGTTTAAACGTTTTAATTAGGGCCTTTGATTTGTTTGACTCTATTTGCAGCAGATTGACCTTGGTGTACCATGTACCCTATGCGCGTGGCCATCAGATCTGCCACCTCAATTAATGAGGGAGATCTGATGGCCCTTGTTTTTTTGCTTTTTATTTTATTTTCTTATTTTCTTTTAATTGCTTCTATTTTATTTAATTCGTATAAATTTCATTTTTAATCCAAAAAATATGGGACTTTCACCAAAAATCTTTAAATGTTTTTCTCTTCCATATTTTGAATTAATTTTGATATTTTTTGTGTTTTAAATTATTTTTGACTTGTTTTTAAATATTTTAAAATACTTCTGACTTTCCAAAAATTATGAAAAAAATTCTAAGGTCCTTTGACCTTGTTTAACCTAGGATAAATCCTTTGGCCATTTATTTAGTGTTTTAAAGGAATTTGAGGTTTTGTCCATTTAAAAATGCATTTTAATTCATTTTAAATTTGTTTTTTTAATTGAATAATTGTTTAAAAAATATGTTGAGCCATTTAATTGGTCTTGTGATGTTTGACTTTCTGTTTGGCCTTGGCCATGGTTGATTTAACTTTTGTTTGACCAATACTATTGGATTTAGAGGGTTGATTAAATGTACATTTCATCCCCCAAAATGATTGGATAATATTAATGAGATGAAATTCCTCTTATGATCAATTTGGGTTTCTATTTCCCCTTCCCTCTTCATCTTCATCCTTATTCTTCCCCAATCCATCATTGACCAATGAATTCTCTTCAAGTCAAAATGCTAGTTGATTCATCAATGAACTTGTGTCAGATGAATCAACATAAGTCTGACTAAGATAGGTCCCTCCCATTTTTTTAGTGTGTGGTATGTTTTAGGAGTTTGATTCTTTGTTCCAAATCTCTAACATGCATTAACACCTACATTTTTATTGACAGGCCTCAGATAGTTGTGACTTCTACATAAGTCCAATTATGATTTATTAACATAGAGCTAAATTTATCCAAAAAGGCATAGCATTCTTGTAAGTGAGATTGCATGTCTCTCATTTTTCATGGTATTGTGTGAAAGCTTGACATTTTTTCCTTTCATGAGAGATAGTGGCATACTTGTTGGTTTATCCAAGTTGGAGCCTTTCTCATGGATGATGTTTTGGTTTATGTATTCATACTTGTGAATGAATGGTTGAGTGTTCTCCAAAGAATAACTTAATCAATCAAAACTCTTCACTAACCTTTGACTAACTTCTTATTAATTTTTCTTTACTTTTAAGTCATTTACTTAATGAAATTTAAATTTTAATACCTTTATCATTCACTGCCATTTACATTTCATGCAACTTATTTATGTTTCAAGTCCTTTTCACTTTGCTCATTGGAGCCATATCTTGTGATTGTATATATTTGTTTGCTTGTATTTGTTTTTGTTTGTGGTCTTAGGACCTAAAAATACCTAATAACAACAAAAACCCTAACAACCCCATTCAAACCTTTGGCCTTTTGTGCCTTCTCTGTTAAGCTTTTATTAAAATCAATTCACCAACTTCTTTGAAATTTTTACCACGAATTACGGGGTTTTAATCCCTCATTTTTATGTTGGTATGTAGGCATAAGACTGAAGGTCTTGTCAAACACAAAAATATAATTAATGAATTATTTTCTCATCCCCTCACTCTATATTTTTATCAAACATCATCTTGATCAAAACACTTTCACATACTAATGGATCCCTAGGAGTACCTGTGACACTTTGGGTGCTAACACCTTCCCTTTATGTAACCAACCCCCTTAGCTGTAATCTTTGACATTTTATTAGTTTTTATTTGAAAACTTCTTATCTTTGAGTTATGTTCATACTTTTTCCCTTTTCCTTTGGAAACAATAAAAGTGCGGTGGCGACTCTGGTTTTATTGATGTCAAATTTATCCATAGCTCGATGGTCATGAATTTACCGCTACACTGAGCATCTAAAGTTTATACATAATAAATTGCAATTGAGTACATTAGTATCATGATTAATTTCCTTTACTTCTGAAATATCCATAAGCTTATGCAATCTTGATACTTGATTCCAATATTTTTATTCATTGAGCTTTCTTCTAAGATGTGTTTTTGTCTTCACCAAAACCAAACTAAGAAGGATGAACACATCTTCTTCACAATCCCCCCTTTACTATGATGGAAAAAAACAATAATGGGAAGTTTTTGCTTGACTTTTGATTTCTTCACATATCTTGTATATCTCCTCCTATCTTGCATATCTCCATATATCTTTTGCAATTTATTCTATGATGTCTTTGGTATCCTGAAAAAATAACAAAAACAATTATCTCTCTTCTTCCCCTTTTTCACATTATCAAAAAGAAAAGGAATAAAATCCAAAGAAGTATAATAATATAAGGGAAATGATATATTAAACCTAAAAGAACTTATCTTCTTAACCATATATGATTTGATGTCAATCTTTTTGAAATCATCTTTAATCTAATGAAACATTCTACCATATCATATGGTATTGTATCTTGAAAGATCAATCTTGAATTGACAATACTAGCATGTGATCTTCAAGTACCTATAAAACAATAAGGCAAAATTACACCAGAGGTCCTTTACGTTCTTATTTTGTAACATGTTGGTCCTTTAAGTTTTTTTTGCAACAACTTGGTCCTTTATGGTAATTTCTACATCATTTTTCTCACATTTTTAACATTTAAAAATATGTGATTATTGTATTTATGATTGTACTTCATCATTTTCATACCATTAAAAATAATTGCATCAACAATTAACACTTTCACACTGTTAAAAAAGGGTAATGGTGCACATGTTTGGTAACTTAAAAAACCAAGTTATTACAAAAAAAAACTTAAGGGACCAACCTGTTACAAAAAAATAACTTAAAGGACCTCTGGTGTAATTTTATCGAACAATTAATAATACTTTCTAGGTACCCAATTTTTGTTGGGTCCTCTTGGGTTAGATCCCTTCCTCACATATGCATACTCTCCATAACAAATACCATAACTTTTTATGTAGCGTGTGAGATATTGGATCGAACTCTAGTATGGTCGAAGGATAGCTTCTTGATTCGACAATCCGACAAGACCTTATCATGTCGTCGAAGTCTGTTCACATGATGAAGTCGAAGTATGCTAGGCTTGTTAGAATGTCGAATTGGGATTGTTTGTTATATCCAATTGTTTAAGTTAGCTTGTTCTCTAAGTTAACTTGTGTAATGGGGCTGTGTGTAAAAGCCCATTAGTTTAGTATGTTATTTTTCTTATAAATAGCATACTAGGCTCTCATCATTGTATAATTCAAATCCTAATTAGGGTCAGAGGGGTTATTTTATATTTTGTAACACTTGTAATCTTGTTTCAAAGAGAAAGTAAAGAATAACAGTTTATAACCAATTTAATTGTGTTCTTATTGTTTTCTTCTTTTCTACCCTTGTGGGTTTCTTAACGATCAAGAAACCAATTATATTTTCTAATTCTGACATCGTTTTCACAACAAATTGGTGCAATGAGCATGGAGAATATGTCATAAATAAAGTATGAGATTTAAAAGTTCACCGGAGTGAATGATTTAGGTCTATGGCACTTGAAGATGAAATCCCTACTGGTTCAGCAGGGTTGTTTAGAAGCGTTGAAGGGATTCGCAACTATGGACGTTGCATTAAAAGATAAAGAAAAATTGACTATGGTAGAGAAAGCCCACAACACCATCTTATTGAGCCTTAGTGATAAGGTTCTTCGACAGGTTTCAAAGGAGACGACGACGTTGGGTCCTTGGGAGAAACTCGAAAGTTTATACATGACCAAATCATTGGTCAATCGCCTCTACCTGAAGCAAGTTATGTATTCATTCAAGATGAATGAAGACAAAGTTTTGGCTGAGCAGTTGGATATGTTCAACAAGTTGATTCTTCATCTTGAAAATATCAATGTAAAAATAGAGAATGAAGATCAAACGTTGTTACTGTTATGTGTTTTGTCTAGAATACATGCTCACTTCAAAGAAACTCTCTTGTATGGAAGAGAGTCTCTGAACTTTGAAGAAGTTCAACCAACCTTGTACTCTAAGGATTTGAATGAACGAAAGGAGCACATGCCATCTTCGACTGGTGAATGTCTGTCGGTTAAGGAGAAATTCACAAAGAGAAATGGCAAGTTTGACAAGAATAAGGGTAAAAGTCAGCAGAAGTCTAATAATGGTGATGCATTTGTTATTCAACGTTATCATTGTAAGAATGAGAGTCATACAAGAAAAGTGTGCCCTGACACCTGAAAGATCATGTAGGTAAGGATAATAGCAACGCATCCATTTTTCAAGATGATTTTTACTCATCTAATTTTCTTGTGGTTTCAAGCGGTGACTCAAGTAAAGAATGGATTATGGATTCAGGTTTCACTTGGCACATGACTCCAAACAAAGACTTGTTTGAGGAATTATATGATCAAGATGGTGGATTTGTATTACTTGGAAACAATAAAGTTTGCAAGATTGCAGGTAATGGATCTGTGAGATTCAAGCTCCATGGTGAGTCAATAAGGTTGTTGACTGAAGTCATGTATGTACCTGATTTGAAGAGAAATTTGATTTCTCTTAGTGAAATCGACAAGAAAGGATATGTTTTCCAAGGAGATAAAGGTATTCTAAAAGTTATGAAGGGGTCGAAGGAAGTCTTAAGAGGCGTGAAGAAACAAGGCTTGTATACCCTTGAGACTGAAGTTGTCAGTGATTTTGCAGATGTTTCATCCACTAAACCTTTGTCGAAGACATAAATTTGGCACATGAGATTTGGCCATGTCAGTGAAAGAGGTCTGGTCGAAGTGGGGAAAAAATCTACTTGGTGGAGACAAAATCAAAAAGATGAAATTTTGTGAACCTTGAGTACTTGGAAAATAGTGCAAAGTGAAGTTCAATAAAGGCGAATAAAGAACACATGGATCCCTTGATTACATCCATGTTGATCTTTGAGGGCATGCGAGGTGTCCATCACATTTAGGAGCAAGGTATTTTCTATCCATAGTAGATGATTATTCTAGAAATTTATGGGTATTCATCCAAAAGACTAAGGATGAAACTTTTGAGAACTTTAAAAGTTGGAAGACTCTGGTCAAAAATATACTGGTAGGAATGTCAAGAGGTTGAGAACCGACAATTGCCTTGAATTTTGCAATGAGGCGTTTGATAGTTTTTGTGCATCCTCTGGTATTGCAAGGCACAAAACTACTGCAGATACTCCTCAACAAAATGGTTTGGCTGAAAGGGTTAATCAAACCACTTTAGAAAGAGTTAGATGCATGTTAACTAGTGTTGGGCTAAAGAAGGTATTTTAGGCAGTGGTTGTTTCGGCAACAACATATCTTATAAACAAATGTCCTTCGACTATTTTAGATATGAAGACACCTGAAGAAATTTGGTCGGGACATCCACCAAATCTCAAAAAATTTAGAGTATTTGGTTGCATAGCCTATGCTCACATTAGGCAGGACAAGGTCGAACCTAAAGCTCTTAGATGCATGTTCATGGGATACCTTGAAGGAGTCAAAGCTTATAGGCTATACTGCCTAGATCCATGTCACAAGAGATGTATCACCAGTCGAGATGTATTTTTTAATGAACCTGAGATGGCTTTCGAGAAAACTGATGATGTTAGTCAAAGTGCACAAATATCTGAAGAAGAGATTCCTGTTGAGGTGGAGCATGTTAATGTTGAATTACGTATCCCATATCAAGTTGAAGAAGAAGCACAAGATGCTGAAGATACTGAGGAAGATGAGGAAACTGCCGATGACTACTTGTTGAAAGTATATTTTGTGTCGGGTTTTTGTTATCGTATCCATAGGGATTGTAAGATATCACCGCCGTTCGATGGTTGTATTAATCTTAGCTCAATGTAACAATAGGGTTTTGGTTTTAATCAAGTTATCTTGCATAAAAAGTAATAAATTGCGGTAAAAGTTTTGGTTTGAATAAATGAGAAATATTGCCAAAGTTAGGTTTCAATGATCACTTTGCATGTATTTGCTCAGTCAACAATCTTATAAACTCCTTTAGATGATAAATCATTTCACAAAGTCCTCTCAATATGTTTCTCTCGAACACACATTGTGAGTTTTGCCATTTTGATCCATTGTTTCTCTCGAACACAATCTATCAAAATGACAACTTTTTGGTTCAACCTTATGGTGAACAAAATCATTCATTACTATCTCTAGCTAACAAACAAGTTTGGATGAAAACCTAGGTCAAGAGTCGGTAAACATCTCTCGATCATAAACCAACACAAAGAGTTTTAAATAGAAACAAAGTTTTCATCATATATTTACCATTAAAGATTTTACATATGAGGATCCTTACATTTACACACAAAGCTAGTAATCACCTACATCTAACCTTGACAAATGGATGACTTAGCTACTCATTTTCATGGTAGCTTGGTCGGCAAGTAAGGAAAGAAGGTTGATCAACATCCAAGTCGGATAATCGAAGTTGGATGGGAATCCACCTTCTTTTTGTAGAAGATGGTTCTAAGATGAAGAGAAATGAAAATTAGGGCATAAAAGATCCCCTAGAACAATGCTGTAAAATATCTCTCCAAAGTACAAAAGTGGAAAAAGTTGGTAAAAATGAGGTATGGTGCTCAAAAGTGGCACCTGCTACTTATAGACCTCTGCTGGGCTGTCATCCTCGCTAGGCGAGCAGAATGGCTCGCCTAGCGAGGGTCTAATATGGGCACATAAGGCACCTGCGCCCAGAGAAACAGGGTCTGCTGAACTGTCATGTTCGCCTAGCGAACATACCTTCGCCTAGCGAAGGACACGCTTCAACCTTCACCCCAGCGAGGTTGAGAGGTTTTGCTACTGGAATGCTCGCTGGGGACTCGCTAGAGCTTCGCCTAGCGAGTGAGTGTTGGCTGCGCTTTTCACCAAAACAGAATGAACTCGCTACCACCTTCGCTGTCAGCTCGCCTGGCGAATTTATTGACAATTTACTGGAGCTTTTCGCTTGGCGCTCGCCTAGCGAACCAGTGCTTCGCCACAGCCCTCGCCTAGCGAGCAGGCTGATGAATGCTTGTTTGCTTTGGTTCCTTTGCCAACTTTCTTGTGTCTTCAATTTCAATTATTTCATGCCTTCTTTCTGCACAATAACACACAAATCAAAGGCACCAAGCTTGTTTTATCAATGTAATGCATTTCATCAAAAACCAAGGTGATTTTGACAATTTTAGCAGGGAAATAGAGTGAAAGATGCCCACATATGATAGCTCAAATAAGCACTTTTGGGCATCTAACACTACCTATTAGTAAGAGATAGGCCGAGAAGAGTCATCAAACCACCTTAAAGACTTGGGTATGCAAATCTCATAGCTTATGCCTTAATCTCTACAAGTGAGGTTCTAGATGAAGAACTTAGAGACTATAAGGAAGTTATGAGGAGTCGAAATAAGACTGAATGGCTGAGGCCATGGATGATGAGGTGAAGTCTCTTCATGATAACCAAACTTGGTAACTGATCAAGAAACCTGCTAGAGCCAGGTTACTCAGTTGTATGTGGATTTTCAAAGTTAAGGAAGAAATTGAATGAGTGGCATTGAAGTTATACAAGACAAGATTGGTTGCAAGGGGTTTCACTCAGAAAGAAGGTGTTGAATTCAATGGTGTGTTTTCTCATGTTGTGAAGCACGAGTCCATTCGAATGTTACTTGCCATAGTGGCACAGTTCGACCTAGAACTGGAACAAATGGATGTGAAGACTGGTTTCTTGTATGGAGATCTAGATGAAACAATCTTGATGAGGCAACCTAAAGGGTATGCATAAAATGTTAAGGAAGATTATGTGGGTAAGTTGAATAGATCTTTATATGGACTAAAATAATCTCCTCGATAGTGGAATAAGAGATTCGACAAGTTCATGGTTTCGAAGGAGACGATGGCGTCGGGTCTTTGAAAGAAACTCGAAAGTTTGTACATGACCAATTATACTTTGTAATTCTGGCATCATTTTCACAACATAACAAGTATTAGAAGTATGGCCTTTTGCATTAAAATAAAATCATGTAGGCTTAAAAATATGATTCATTTTATAGACATAAGAATCATTTCTACCATAGGACCTTTTATGATAATTTACAACATGTATTTTATTTGATTCCTTATTGTTGAATTTGTTAGTAACCTTTACAAAGATAGTTTGACTTGTACTAGGTTTATCAAAATTAGAGAAGCCAAGTCCACATTTATTACTTGAATATCTTTGACTACTTAACACATCTTCGAAACCAATTTAACATTTTTTATATTTCTCTATCACTTGGTTTATTTCAACAATTTTAGATTCATGATATTGACATTTATTGCACGTACAATTTTTTACTTCTTCTAATTCCACTTTTGTGTCATTAGCCATATCTTCTAGTTTTAGAATAGTTTTCTTTTGATTTGAACATTGTCTACAAAGTTTAAAAAATTCTTCATGTAAGTCATGAAAAGAATTTTGCAATTCATCGTATCAAGGAGTATCATAAATTTCATAAACACTAACCTCGTGTTCTTTATAACTTGAATCATGTAATGTCATTAATGTCTTATTTGCATGACGTTTATTTGAAGATGAACTTACTTCATTGTCATCCCATATTGCATATGTTTTCTTTTTCCTTTTGTCCTCTTGCTTTTGAATTTATTCTTCTTTTCAAGTTTAGGCCATTCACTCTTTAGATGTCTTTTTTTTCACATTCAAAGCATGTAACCTTCTTTATTGGTGCTTCTTTATGAATGATCTCCTTTTTCCTTCATTTTCTTAAGAACTTTTCAGATATTTTGATAAGATCATCATCTTCGTCATTAGTGGACTCATCCTCTTGATTGTTATCGTGAATTTTGACTCTAATCTTTAAGGAAAGACTTTTTGAATTCTTTATTTCATCTTCATGTATTCCTAGTTTTTCAAGTTCTATCTCGTGTTCTTGAAGTTTATCGAACAATGTTGTAGAAGACAACTTTGAAAGACTTTTCTTTTTTGAAATATTTGCTACCTTTTGTTGTCAGCTTTTGCGAAAGATATAAGCACTTTTAAATTTAATTCATTATTTGTAAAAGTTTTACCGAAGGCCATCAAATGATTTGTTAAATGACTATTTTTTTTTGCAAATCAATAATAAATTCAAGGGGGTGCATTCTAAATAATTCATATTCTTGCGATAAAGTATTTAATTTTTAGATCTTTTTACCTCTACCATTCCTTCATGTGTGACTTCTAAAGTATCCCAACTCTCATTTGTTATTTTACAATGAGATATACGAAAGAATTCGTTCATACCTAGGGCTAATTGAAGCATGTTCTTTGCCTTTTTTTAAATAGTACTTTCTTTTTATCATCGTCATTCCAAGAACTTTTGAACTTGGGTGTACCAACGCCATTACCAACACTCATGGGAATGAAAAGACCATCTTCAACGATATTCCAAATATCATCTCCTTGTGCCTCAAGATACGCTTACATGCGATTTTTCCAAAAATCATAATGTTCACCAACAAATCATGGAGGTTCCTTGTTACTACCATCATCGCTAAAAAGTGGATTAGCAGAAGCCATCTTTCCTGATCAACGAGCAAGTCACCTTAAGTCACTTCAATACTAATTGAAAGTTCAAAGTACAGTCTAAGAGAGGGGTGAATTAGATTTTAAATTTTTTTTTGTTATTTTAGAGATGTTTTTATGTTCTTATTTTTCGAAAATATGTTGATGAACTTATGAAGTAAAGTATAGAATTCAAATGTAACAAAATAAAGAACAGAACGATGTATACTAGTTCTCCTTTCCAATCAGAGACACGTTTAATCCCTTCACGCGTTATAAAAGATTTTCACTATTGTTAGATATTTGTACAAGTCTCACACGAAGACTTCTCCTAGAATCTTCAAACAACAACAAAGAAGCATACTACTTCCTTAATTTCCAAACACCAACAATTATGGTAGACTTTGAATCAAACCAATTCAAAAAACATTTCTCCAATAATCATCAACACTATGATGATTATCACAAAACAAGAAAGCATTCCTCTTTCTGTTTACAACACTTAGAAAACACACCACTTTTTATTTATAAATAATTGTCACCACACACTTGATCAAGTTAGAATAAAATGCTACTTTTGAATAAAAAAATAATTTTTGAACAATTTCTATGATTAAATAGTTTTTCTTCCCTTTCAATATACAATTCAAAATATATATATATATATATATATATATATATATATATATATATATATATATATATATATATATATATATATATATAAAGTGCTCAAGACATATTATAAATTTTTTGAATGATTTTAAATTTATGCATAAAGTTTTAACATTTTTGAAAATAAATGAACACTTAAAAATTTGATTTTAATTGTATTGAAATTGAGAAAAAAGACTATGCACTGACAGTGTAAAATATTTTTACACTGTCAACCAATCAGAGACGTGCATCCCGCCAAATCACACGTTTAATTTTAAAATATTGGTATGACATGGCAGAACGTTATAATTCTATTGGATGATGGTGTAAAGAAAATTTATACTGAAAGTGCACTACCTTTAATCTCTTAAAATTTGTATAAATAGGAGATTAAAAATTTGTATAAATAGGTTATTTGAAATTATGATATATTTTTCCTTAAATACATCCTAAGAAACTTTTATGAATTAATGCAAAAGTTATAGACATTTTCATGAAGGCTTACAATAGTTTAGAATAGTTTAGAATGACAATGGTTCATGAAAAGACATAGCTCTCCATAACTTATTTAACAAGTGTAGAACATTTTTTAAATTTCAAACAATTTTTCAACTTTCAAACAATAACAGATTTTGTTAAATGATTAACTAGGTCTGACTTTAAAAGTGCAATGAACCTGAATCTAAAAGCATACGTAGTTTTTTTATCCCTTTGCTTCAAAGGTTTTTATGCATGGTAATTTGAGAACTTTAGAAATAAAGATATTTTCTGAGCATTTAAAGTTTATACACAATGTAACGTACTTCTTAGTTTTTTATTATAAGTCATTTTGGAGAAAAAACTGTATCACAATATAAACCACTTTATATTAACAATGAATTATTAATGTTATTTTTTTTATTATACTCTTAAAAGTTTATTATTATCTCTTTTTTTAATTATGTAAAAGAAATTCTCAATATCATTAATGAAGGATAATTTTGTAAAAATATTCATAATTTATCATTTTCATACAATAATCATTATTTTTTTAATACATGTGAAAAGTTTAATACGATTTATAATAAAAAACGGAGATAATAATTGAATATCTTAGCATCAAGATCAACTTCCTTAACTTTCAAAATATCAATAAACTTATACAATTTTGATAGTTGATGGCAATTTTTCTCTCTTTTAATCTTACTTTTAAAATAAGTTTTTCTCTTCGTCATAACCAAATTAAAAAAATGAGTCCATCTTCTTCGCAACAAAAACTAAAAATTTTAAAAAATAAATTAAAGGATAATTATTCAAAATTAAATTAAATTTTGAAATATTTAAAAAAATCACAATAAATATTTAACTGTATTAATTAGTTAGAATAAAAGTATTGTCATTGTCAGTTTATTCATGGAGGAAATTCTTCCACGTCCATAATTCCAAATGTGTGGCTACAAAGAATAACAAAAGTGACATTAACAAACTCAATTATATCAAAATTCAAAAAGGAGTTCAAAAGCATTATTGATTAGAGTTTGAAAGAAGTATATAGAGCAGCAACAAACAAACAACACTGAGCAAACATAGATCTCTGCACCAGTGACAATGGGTCCATATATCATAGGTCTATTTTCCACTACCATCTCCACATGCATGTTTGACAACATTTTCACAAGATTCTAACAATACCTGGGTAAAAGCAAAACAGAGTTAAATCTCTTGTATATCTATTATTGAAAAGTTACAAGTTACTAGTACTAGTATTGTTGTTGCTTTAATTATGTTAGGTATAGTATCTGAACCGTCACATTAACGTGTACCATATAGTGCTGTAATGTGTTTGTGATTTTTATTGGACCCACCATTCATTCAATAGCAAAACAAAACTTGTCATGTTATTTATTAAAGTTTCTATTATCTAGTTACAGTATCGAAACAAACAAAGAACGCGTGCGAGATATACTTAAATTCATCATGAATTCAGTTTGCTACTTCACATGACAAGCTTTTCTTTTCTTCGTAGATTGACTGCAATTAATTTTTTTATTTTTTATTTATTTTTATACGTATAAATCAAATATATTAATTATTTAATAAATTTAAAAAATAAATTATTTCTTAGTATGATTGACAAAATAATTCCAAAGAGAAAAAAACAAAAGCTATCGATAATAAATATCTGGTGTCATGTCCTTGGTTTTCAATGAAAGAAAGTGGAAAAATCAAGAAGTTGGAATGAGAAAGAGAACCGATGGTGACGAAGTGCACGAACTCAAAACAAACAAAGCAACGTGATACCATGGGAGGAGAAAGAAAGGGACGTTGGGCGGTATTTTTGAAATTTGGTAAACTAGAAAGCTCTTGAGACTAACACATGCACATAGCAAAGTTAATCACGTATGGTATGATTGGATATAGGAGACAGAGATATCTAGGTGGGACTTACCACTATCTTGAAGATATAAAAAAGTAACAGCCTGTTGTTTTCATGCCAAACTATGGGCTAGGGACTGACTCAATATATGGATTCCTTGTCCTCTAATATAGTACCAAACAATACAGCATTTATGGAGTATATGGCTCGGATTTTCTTATGCCTCTATTTTATTTTTGAGAACTAGTTTTTCCCCCTCATTGCATCACCATTACTACTTATCTTAAAATGTGATATTTTTTTGCTTATAACTTTTATGAATTTATATTAAGATCTTACCACATTACATGTGAAACTCTTAACTAGCATTCAAAACAAAATATCTTAAGCATGCATTTGAAACATGATTTGATTAGTCTCATAGTGATTATTTAATAGTAGGTGGCCTAATAAATATTGAATAAACCCTATTAGGATCTTAATATTTTGATTTTATCTAATTGATTCAGCTTGATTTATAAAATTAGTTTAAGGTGATATGCGCCCTCCACTTATAATTAAACATTATTCAATGTAATTTGTAAATAATTTTAAGTCATTTAAGTAGGTGGGGTTGCTACGGGAAACAAAATTGGCTATAACACAGAGTCGTCATCGAATGTTATTTATTCCAAAAAAATAAAAGGGAAAATATCGATAAAATCCTCTAAAAAAAGAAAATTTGTTCTCGCAATCAAAAATAAGGTTCGGAAGTCGGTTATGCGAGGGGAATGTATTAGCACCCCTCACATTCATCTTACTCGATGAGAATCATATAGGTTGTATACACAAATGGGTGTCGTTGTTTAAAATAATGCGAGAAATAAAGGGTCTCGTTGTAAGTTAGTCCAAGAGAAAATTTTATGTGTGCAAAATGGCATAAGCTAACAAGTGGATGATAGACTCAAAATATGTCTCACTAGGATAGGGTCATGAATGTCATTCTTGCAATAAAAGGTTACAAGTCCAAAGAAACTCTAAGTCAAAGCAATAGGTCAAGTATCATAATCTCAAGTTCCAAATGCAAGGGTCCTAACAAATCCTCTAAGTCCAACATTAGGTCACAAATGATCCATCTTTTTTATTTTTTTATTTTATCATGTTTTTGTTCTTTTTCAATGGATCAGATAACAAAGAGTAAAATAAAATAGCTAAAACATAAATAAAGATGCATGAAGATGAGATATATGACAATGATGAAGTAGATGATGATGATGATGGATGATAGTTAGAGTGCATAAAGTAAATAGCAAAATATAGATGACAAAAGGTAAAAGTTAGAGGTTAGAAGTCAGGTTATAAAAGATAATTCTTAGGGGGTTCTTTATCCACAAGTCAAAGAACTCAAAATATGGCGCATTAAGGGATAACCTATCATTGATTCAAAGTGGGGAAAAATGATTCAATGATCATTTATCTACATGTTTGAATCAAATAAGATTAAATCAACTGAAACATCAACATATCAATGATTTAAAGTGTGGAAGATTTTATCACTCAAGCAATCACAAAAAAATAAAAACAAATTAAAAATATAACAAGGAGATAGAAGTTAGTAGTTAGGTTAGATTGAGTTAGTACAATAGAATCAATTATCAGAGTACAAATTAATCAACTATTATGCTATTAATAAGATGAAGAAACAAAACCAAAATTAATTGCAAAGTAATACAAGGATTAAATTGCAATATAGAAAGAAAAATAGGATTTGATAAAGGACCAAAATGCAAAGAGAAATTAATTTGCAATATTAATATTAATTATTAAATTATAAATTAAAATAGTCAATAAAATGTAAAATAAAAATCATATTTTAAATTGCAAAATAATGATAAAAATTAAATTGCAAAATAAAAGTGTAAAAATTCTTTAGTTAAAATATATATTTTAATCAAAATTAATTTGCAAAAATAATTATGGAAATTAATTGCAAGTTAAATCAATTAAAATGTAATAAAATTAATTAAAATTTCAATATAATATTAATTATTATTTTGCAAAATTAAAATTGATGAAAAAATAAAATCAAGATTTTACAATATAAATAAATAAATAAATACAATCAAAACTTAAAACAAATAAATAAAATAAAATAAATAATTAAAAGAAAAGAAATAAAGAAAATAAAATAGTAAATAAAAGAGGGGAGCAATCTTGAAAAAAAAAGGAGTCCAAAAAGCAAATGGGACAAGCCCAGGACGCTGAGGCTCAAAACCACATCTGAGTTGACCAAGGGAGTAAATGTGTGGTCTGTAACACCCCGATGAAATAAGGATAATTATTTAATTTAAATTAATATAATATTTATTAATTTAATTAATTAATTGGATTATTATTATTGGAATAAAAGTTGGAATTAGAAAAGGTTCCATTTGGTAAAAAGAGTTATTTTTCACGTGAAAAGGAAAAAGGGGCAGAAAAGTGGAAAAAGGGCAAAAGAGAACCAGAGAACAAGGGTTGGAGAGAGGAAGAGCTCGAAGCTGCAGGATTTGCCGGATTAACTCAGGTAAGGGGGGTTTATCATCGTTTAATGGGTATTATGGGATAATATGTCATGGGTAGTGATAAACCATTGATTGATCTCTGAATTGGATGATTATGATGAAATTGTGAAATATTGGATGAACGAAATTGGGTTATGATTGAGAGGAATTCGTAGGAATTAGATGTAAAAATGTTAGATTTTTGTGAAATCGAATAGGGTATGATTCGTGTTAGATGATATGAACAATTATTGTGAAAAATTGGACTGTGGAAGGTTGAATTGGATAGATCTCGTAGCAGAGAAAGCCATAGCAGATCTGGAAGTCTGGTTTCTGGTCATACGCGTATGGCACTAGGCAATACGCGTATGAGATGGCATGGTACGCGTATGGCACTAGGCAATACGCGTATGGATGAGGAAGATGATGTTTTGAACGTAGATTGGTCTATGTTGGTACGCGTATGGAGAAGTGGTACGCGTAGCATACGCGTATGAGATGGTGTTACGCGTATGGGATTTTGTCAGGAGATGGGCCATACGCGTATGGGGTTAGGCAATACGCGTATGGGCAGGATTGTGATTTTCCTGAGCTGTTGTTGTGCAGTTTTTAGCTGTTCAGTTGAGTAACGTAATGCAGATGATGTATGATATATTAGGGATCATTTCCCGTTGTTTTGAGTAGTATAGGTATTAGTAGAGTGTGCTAATACTGTGGTTGTTATTTGGCATGATATGATATGCTTATGTGATAAAATACTGCTGATGTGTGATAGTATGCGTGATGCTGTGAATGTATCAGTTATGTGTGCATTGGTGAATAGACTGTTTTATGGCTTAGAGTGTGAGCATATATCTATTCTTGAATTGTTGTTGATGATGTAGCATTGCTAGGTGATTAGCATGCATGTTGTGGCCTTTATGGTGGTAGCTAATTCCCATGGTGAGGAATTAGTGATGAGTTATTGTGGATTGTTGTTGATGTTTGCATGCTAGGTGATTTAGCGTGCATAGCATAGCCCTTGGGGTGGTAGCTAATTCCCATGGTGAGGAATTAGTGATGTGAGTCACTAGGTCTCAAATGAGTGAGACTAGTGAGCTTGGTAGCCGTACCTGGATTTGGTCGGTGAGGTTGAACTATATGTTCACGAATAGTCGGTACCGCATGCATGGAGTCTCATTGCATAATATATGTATGTATGGCGTATGATATGAATGGATGTATTCCAATATTATACGTGTGTTTTATGGTTGTTTTGAGTTGAGTATGATGATGGTGATGATTATGAGTTGATATTGCCGTTGCTGAATATGTGTAATCTGATTAGGGTAATGATATGTGTTATATTACTTAGCATTACATGATATTTTATAATGCTTATTATATCGATTGAAGGACTCACCCTTACAACTATGTTTTCAGGTAACGAGCAGTGATTGAATAGAAGCTAGTCCTGGGAGTCTAGTGTAGTCCTTAGTGGGTCATGCTCTGGTAGATGTAACATCGGGATGGGATGTTTTACTATGTTTTCTTTTGGTTGTTGAACAACTTTACATGTAATGTAGTACATGATTTGAATGTTGTTATTTTGTATCCGCTGCGAATTATGCAAAGGTGTCCTATTTTGATTGAATAAATGAGCATGACAGGATATATTGATGATTGGTGTGAAATGATTGTGTGACACCCTTCAGGGCATAATTACTCTGATTGATATTTTATTATTTTAATCAAATACTTGGGGTATTTTAGAAGGGTGTTACATTAGTGGTATCAGAGCATCGTCGGTCGAGTCGAGTCGTAATTATTTTGTTTTCCCTGTACGGGATAGGTGTTGTGTAACCCTATCAGTACTTATTGTTTAGCTTGTTGGGTTTTCAGAATAGAGATGGCTGGAAGAGGTAGAGATGATGCTGCAATTGCTGAGGCTCTGGGTATGCTAGCTGGAGTACTTGGGGGAAATCCGAATGTTGTGGGAATGGGAGCTGCTCGTCAACTGAGTGAGTTCCAGAAGAACAATCCTCCAATGTTCAAGGGGGCATACGATCCAGATGGTGCTCAGAAGTGGTTGAAGGAGATCGAGAGGATCTTCCGAGTGACTGAGTGTGCCGATAACCAGAAGGTCAGGTTCGGTACGCATATGCTGTCAGAGGAAGCAGATGATTGGTGGGTTGCTACCCGCACTGAGTTGGAATCTGCTGGGAATGCTGAGATTACTTGGGCAGTGTTCAGAGAGAGATTCCTGAGGAAGTATTTTCCAGAGGATGTCAGAGGAAAGAAAGAGATAGAATTCTTGGAATTGAAACAGGGTAACAGGTCTGTTACTGAGTATGTTGTTAAGTTCACAGAGCTGTCAAAGTATTATACTCCCTATAACGAGGCTACTGGGGAATTTTCAAAGTGTGTGAAGTTTGAGAACGGGTTGCGTCCCGAGATCAAGCAGGCTATTGGGTATCAGCGGATCAGAGTGTTTTCTGATTTGGTTGACTGTTGTAGGATTTTTGAACAGGATTCCAAGGCTAGAGCATAGAGCTATCAGCAAAGGGTTGATAGGAAAGGCAAGAATCAGAATGATCGTGGGAAACCGTATGCAGCTGGCAAAGGTTTCCAGAGACAGAGTGGGATAAAGAGGCCTAGTGGGGGAGACTCCAGTGCCCCTGCCAAGTGTTACAGATGTGGTCAGGCTGGACATCGTTTCCATGAGTGTACCAGTGCTGAGAAGAAGTGTTTCAAGTGTGGCAAGGGTGGTCACTTGGCTGCAGAGTGTCGGTTGAAGACTATGACTTGTTTCAACTGTGGAGAGGTGGGTCATATCAGTCCGCAGTGTCCTAAGCCGAAGAAGGAGAATCAGTCGGGAGGCAAGGTCTTTGCTTTATCGGGTTCTGAGACTTCTGCAGATGATCGTTTGATCCGAGGTACGTGTTATATTAATGGCTTTCCTCTTGTAGCTATTATCGACACAGGTGCTACTCATTCCTTTATATCTTTGGATTGTGCTGTGAAACTTAAGTTAGAGATATCTGAGATGCGTGGTAGTATGGTGATTGATACTCCTGCGAAGGGTTCAGTGACTACTACTTCGGTTTGTTTGGATTGCCCTTTGAGTATTTTTGGTAGAGACTTTGGAGTGGACCTAGTGTGTCTTCCACTAGTGCAAATCGATGTTATCTTGGGTATGAACTGGTTGGTGTTTAACCGAGTTTCTATCAACTGTTTTGATAAGACTGTGATCTTTCCTGAGATTGAGGAAGGAAAGAGTTTGTTTCTATCAGCGAGGCAGGTGAATGAGGCAGTAGCAGATGGGGCAGAGTTGTTTATGCTGTTAGCGACTTTGGAGGCTAAAGATAAACTGGTGATTTGCGATCTAGCTGTGGTGTGTGATTTTCCTGATGTGTTTCCGGAAGAAGTGAATGAATTACCGCCAGAGCGTGAGGTTGAGTTCTCGATTGATTTGGTACCTGGTACTAGGCCGATATCGATGGCTCCGTACCGTATGTCTGCTGTGGAGTTAACTGAATTGAAGAGTCAGTTAGAAGATCTGTTGGATAAGAAATTTATTCGTCCGAGTGTGTCACCGTGGGGTGCACCAGTGTTATTAGTTAAAAAGAAAGAAGGTACTATGAGGTTGTGTGTGGACTACAGGCAACTGAATAAAGTGACGATCAAGAATCGGTATCCTTTGCCGAGGATTGATGATTTGATGGATCAGTTGGTTGGTGCGAGTGTGTTCAGCAAGATAGATTTGAGATCGGGATATCATCAGATACGTGTAAAAACTGAGGATATTCAGAAGACTGCTTTCAGAACAAGGTATGGACATTATGAGTATTCTGTAATGCCTTTTGGTGTGACTAATGCGCCTGGAGTATTTATGGAGTATATGAATAGGATTTTCCATCCGTACCTAGACAAGTTTGTTGTGGTGTTTATTGATGACATTTTGGTGTATTCGAAATCTGAAGAAGAGCATGCCGAGCATTTGAGAGTGGTTTTAGGAGTTCTACGAGAAAAGAAGTTGTTTGCTAAACTGTCTAAGTGTGAATTTTGGTTAGAAGAAATTAGCTTTCTTGGTCATGTGATTTCAAGAGGTGGTGTTGCTGTTGATCCTTCTAAGATAGAAGCGGTATCTAAGTGGGAAGCTCCGAAGTTAGTTTCTGAGATAAGAAGTTTTCTTGGACTTGCAGGATATTATAGGAAGTTCATTGAGGGATTTTCTAAGTTGGCGTTACCGTTGACGATGTTGACTAGAAAGGGGCAAGCGTTTGTTTGGGACTCAAAATGTGAAGAAGGTTTCCAAGAGTTAAAGAGAAGGTTGACTACTGCTCCTATTTTGATATTACCAAGTCCGTCAGAACTATTTGAGGTTTTCTGTGATGCTTCATTGTTGGGTTTGGGTGGTGTGTTGATGCAGAATAAGCAGGTTATAGCTTATGCTTCGAGACAACTGAGGGTTCATGAGAGGAACTATCCGACGCACGATTTAGAGTTGGCAGCCGTGGTATTTGTTCTGAAGTTATGGAGACATTACTTGTACGGGTCAAGATTTGAGGTTTTCAGTGACCATAAAAGTTTAAAGTATTTGTTTGATCAGAAAGAGCTGAATATGAGACAGAGGAGATGGTTAGAGTTTCTGAAGGATTATGACTTTGGTTTGAATTACCATCCGGGTAAAGCAAACGTGGTGGCTGATGCATTGAGTCGGAAATCATTGCATATGTCTATGTTAATGGTTAAGGAATTGGATTTAATTGAGCAGTTTAGAGACTTGAGTTTGGTGTGTGAGAGTACTCACAATAGTGTTAAATTGGGAATGTTGAAGTTAACGAGTGGTATTTTGGATGAGATTAGAGAGGGTCAGAAATCCGATGTGCTTTTGGTTGATAAGTTGACTCTAGTGAATCAAGGTCAAGGTGGTGAATTCAGAGTTGATGAGAATGGTGTTTTGAAATTTGGTAATCGGGTATGTATTCCGGATGTTACCGAACTTAAGAAGAGTATCCTGGAGGAAGGACATCGTAGTGGCTTGAGTATTCATCCTGGAGCTACGAAGATGTATCATGATTTGAAAAAGTTATTTTGGTGGCCGGGAATGAAAAGAGAAATTGCGAGTTTTGTTTATTCTTGTTTGACTTGTCAGAAGTCAAAGATTGAGCATCAGAAGCCGTCTGGGCTAATGCAACCGTTGACTATTCCAGAGTGGAAGTGGGATAGTATCAGTATGGATTTTGTGTCTGGTTTGCCGAGGACAAATAAGAATTTTGAAGCCATTTGGGTGATTGTTGATAGATTGACGAAATCGGCTCATTTCATTCCGATCAGAATGGATTATCCGTTAGAGAGATTAGCCGAGTTGTATATTGAGAAGATTGTAAGTTTGCATGGTATTCCGTCGAGTATTGTTTCGGACAGAGATCCTAGATTTACATCGAAGTTCTGGGAAGGTTTGCAGAGGGCTTTGGGAACTAAGCTGAGATTGAGTTCTGCATATCATCTGCAGACGGATGGTCAGACTGAGAGGACGATTCAGTCACTAGAGGATCTTTTGAGAGCTTGTGTTTTGGAAAAGGGAGGTGCTTGGGATTGTTACTTACCTTTGATTGAGTTTACCTACAACAATAGTTTTCATTCGAGCATTGGTATGGCACCGTTTGAAGCTTTGTATGGTAGGAGATGTCGGACACCTTTATGTTGGTATGAATCCGGTGAGAATGCTGTGGTTGGACCGGAGATTGTTCAACAAACTACGGAAAAGATTAAGATGATTCAGGAGAAGATGAGAATTGCTCAGAGTCGTCAGAAGAGTTATCACGACAAGAGGAGGAAGTCACTTGAGTTCCAAGAGGGAGATCATGTGTTTCTTCGTGTTACTCCGATAACTGGGGTTGGTCGAGCTTTGAAGTCGAAGAAGTTGACACCTCGATTTATTGGTCCTTATCAGATTTTGGAGAGGATAGGAGAGGTAGCCTATCGTATCGCTTTACCGCCGTCACTTGCGAATTTGCATGAGGTTTTTCATGTGTCTCAGTTGAGGAGGTACATTCATGATCCGTCGCACGTGGTCCAAGTAGATGATGTACAAGTGAGAGATAACCTGACTGTTGAAACATCACCTATGAGGATAGAGGATCGAGAGTTGAAGCAGTTGCGGGGTAAAGAGATTGCCTTGGTGAAGGTAGCTTGGGGAGGACCAGCAGGTGGCAATGTGACTTGGGAACTTGAGAGTCAGATGAAGGAGTCTTATCCGGAGTTATTCACTTGAGGTATGTTTTCGAGGACGAAAACTCTTTTAGTGGGGGAGAGTTGTAACACCCCAATGAAATAAGGATAATTATTTAATTTAAATTAATATAATATTTATTAATTTAATTAATTAATTGGATTATTATTATTGGAATAAAAGTTGGAATTAGAAAAGGTTCCATTTGGTAAAAAGAGTTATTTTTCACGTGAAAAGGAAAAAGGGGCAGAAAAGTGGAAAAAGGGCAAAAGAGAACCAGAGAACAAGGGTTGGAGAGAGGAAGAGCTCGAAGCTGCAGGATTTGCCGGATTAACTCAGGTAAGGGGGGTTTATCATCGTTTAATGGGTATTATGGGATAATATGTCATGGGTAGTGATAAACCATTGATTGATCTCTGAATTGGATGATTATGATGAAATTGTGAAATATTGGATGAACGAAATTGGGTTATGATTGAGAGGAATTCGTAGGAATTAGATGTAAAAATGTTAGATTTTTGTGAAATCGAATAGGGTATGATTCGTGTTAGATGATATGAACAATTATTGTGAAAAATTGGACTGTGGAAGGTTGAATTGGATAGATCTCGTAGCAGAGAAAGCCATAGCAGATCTGGAAGTCTGGTTTCTGGTCATACGCGTATGGCACTAGGCAATACGCGTATGAGATGGCATGGTACGCGTATGGCACTAGGCAATACGCGTATGGATGAGGAAGATGATGTTTTGAACGTAGATTGGTCTTTGTTGGTACGCGTATGGAGAAGTGGTACGCGTAGCATACGCGTATGAGATGGTGTTACGCGTATGGGATTTTGTCAGGAGATGGGCCATACGCGTATGGGGTTAGGCAATACGCGTATGGGCAGGATTGTGATTTTCCTGAGCTGTTGTTGTGCAGTTTTTAGCTGTTCAGCTGAGTAACGTAATGCAGATGATGTATGATATATTAGGGATCATTTCCCGTTGTTTTGAGTAGTATAGGTATTAGTAGAGTGTGCTAATACTGTGGTTGTTATTTGGCATGATATGATATGCTTATGTGATAAAATACTGCTGATGTGTGATAGTATGCGTGATGCTGTGAATGTATCAGTTATGTGTGCATTGGTGAATAGACTGTTTTATGGCTTAGAGTGTGAGCATATATCTATTCTTGAATTGTTGTTGATGATGTAGCATTGCTAGGTGATTAGCATGCATGTTGTGGCCTTTATGGTGGTAGCTAATTCCCATGGTGAGGAATTAGTGATGAGTTATTGTGGATTGTTGTTGATGTTTGCATGCTAGGTGATTTAGCGTGCATAGCATAGCCCTTGGGGTGGTAGCTAATTCCCATGGTGAGGAATTAGTGATGTGAGTCACTAGGTCTCAAATGAGTGAGACTAGTGAGCTTGGTAGCCGTACCTGGATTTGGTCGGTGAGGTTGAACTATATGTTCACGAATAGTCGGTACCGCATGCATGGAGTCTCATTGCATAATATATGTATGTATGGCGTATGATATGAATGGATGTATTCCAATATTATACGTGTGTTTTATGGTTGTTTTGAGTTGAGTATGATGATGGTGATGATTATGAGTTGATATTGCCGTTGCTGAATATGTGTAATCTGATTAGGGTAATGATATGTGTTATATTACTTAGCATTACATGATATTTTATAATGCTTATTATATCGATTGAAGGACTCACCCTTACAACTATGTTTTCAGGTAACGAGCAGTGATTGAATAGAAGCTAGTCCTGGGAGTCTAGTGTAGTCCTTAGTGGGTCATGCTCTGGTAGATGTAACATCGGGATGGGATGTTTTACTATGTTTTCTTTTGGTTGTTGAACAACTTTACATGTAATGTAGTACATGATTTGAATGTTGTTATTTTGTATCCGCTGCGAATTATGCAAAGGTGTCCTATTTTGATTGAATAAATGAGCATGACAGGATATATTGATGATTGGTGTGAAATGATTGTGTGACACCCTTCAGGGCATAATTACTCTGATTGATATTTTATTATTTTAATCAAATACTTGGGGTATTTTAGAAGGGTGTTACATGGTCCATCCAATGATCAGATCCATTGGATCTGATCTGATGGCCTAAACCCGCTATGTGGAAGACCAACACCCATCATTGGATCATACTACTTAAAAAAAGTAAGCAAAAGGAAAGGCGCAGATCGAGAGCACCAAGGCACGTGCGTTTTGACCATATTACATGTGAACGTTGGGAGCCACATCACTCAAAACAACCAATCAGCGCGCGCCATGTAAAATTATTTGAATTCAATTGAAAAATGGAGGGAGATAAGTTACAAAGACTTTGTCTTCAACCTCCAAACATGTGAAAAACGAATCTCATCATTTCACCATTTGAATGCACGAACAAGTGTTTGTTGCATTCGTCTTGGCTCACTGATACTTCCTCCATGCTAAGAATCCATTTACTCAACCTGAGCATGGAGAATTTTAACTTACATTGTAAAGAACAGAAAACCTAAATCAAAAATTAAATAGCAACGGCAAAGCAATAGGATCTCAAAACATAGCATTAATGATTAGTGGAGCATAACGAGCATAGTGGTAACTTATTTTAAGTGAAATGATGGTGTTTTCTACCTTGCCGGAAAAGGTGACAGTTGTAAATTCCTACGAGTTAGGGGAGCTCAGGTGATGTGGATTTGAATGGTTCTATTGGTATGGTTAGCCTCAAGGAAGTTCAGGGAAGGTGTTTGGATGCTCAAGTTGTGTTGAAAGTGGCTCAAATGTTACAATCGAATACTCTATTTTGAAGCTTATTCGTGAGTGATTTTAGCAGGGATTTTGTGGCTGCGAAGCTTGGGAAAATGGTGGAAAACAATGCTCTATTTATAGACAAGTTGTTGGTGTCTCATACGTGTGAAATGGTGGAGTAGTAGTGTGAATTCGAAAAAGTGAAAATGGAAACTTTGTCACTAAGTGTTGGTGATGCACAGAGGAATCTTTTCCAATAATTTATGGTCCCCCAAACATTCTGATTTTGCATTTTGCTTGGGCCCGTGTTTTGCTACATTTTGGTGTCTCGTGTACCTCACTCTTTGTGCATGTGTACTCCATATTTGACCTCTAATTGTTTCTTTCTACTATTCTTGCACATGCCTTGGTCATTTGGGAAGGAATGCGCATGATTTGGTGACTTGGAATAAAGATGCATAGCTGCTTAGTTTGGTCTGGTTTTATGCATACAACTTGGTAGGGCACCATGTTTAGGCTTGGGCCAAATGAAACTGGATCGTGCATTTTAGGCCAAACTTAGGCCAAACAATCCTTGCCATGATCTTAACAAGATTAAAAAAATTAGGGCAAAAAGAGATTTGAGGTGAGAATGCCATAGGTGTAAAGTAGTGGTCATGAGATGGTTTTGGGTCTACCTTGGCAGCTTGACTTGTTTTGGCTAATTCAAAATTTGAGGTCTTTTAGAGGTTGAATTAGGGTTTGAGACTTGAAACAAAGTTGTAGAGGATTTCGATTTTGAAATTTGGGTCGAAGTAGATCTCCAAAAGATTTAGAAATGAGAAAGTTATTGGGTTTGGACCAAATGGTAGGCCAAACTTGGAAAGTAGGCCAACCAATCATGCACTAACTTGTGTTCTTTGACAACTTCTTGAATCCCAAGGCACAATTATGACCATTTGAGGACCAAATGAGGAAGGCTTGATTGAAACTTGATTAAACATGATGATGTCTTGAAGCTTGAATGGTATGGCATGGAAATAAACTCATGAGCCATACTTGAACCAATGTAGCAAATGAATACTTCTTTGACCATGATGAAACCCTAATGCCATGATGAATAAGTATTGACTAAAATCATTTGTTCCTATTGATTTTGACTTGATACCAAGACCTTCTCAAGTCCATATTGCACACTTTGATGCAAGGTAGGGTATCAAGAAACCCTAATTGGCAATGCCTTGCATTCAATTCATGATCAACCATGCTTGAGAACCAATAACCAAATGTTATGCTAATGAGTGAGATGATATGCTAGGATGAAAATCAGGGTATGACAACTTCCCCTATTTAATTTTCTTGGACCTGAATGTGTGGATAACAACGGCTTTCAAACATTCAAGGGTAGAAGGGGATTAAATACTAGAATATCCAGAATTTTTAGATGTGGCATGAGTGTATTGTGGTTTTTATTGAATTTATGGGATGGTGATGTAAGGGTAGCTGTTGAGATTTGATCAATGTACTTTGTGGGGAATATTTTAGTTATGGTAAGGATGCAACGATATTCAATGATACGCAATTTTTTAAAGAGCTTTGCCAGCATTCGTAATTAAGACATTCCCGCAGGATTCCGGATATTTATTGCACTCGCAAAGGCAAACCACAAGGGTATGGTTGTAACTTGAATTCTTCCGCAAAAGGAAGAGAGATGTCTTGCAAAAGGCAAGCATGACTTGGCTGGGGAGAAAGGTCCTTTTTGCACAAGGCAAATAGAATGCTACGGTATTTAAAAGGATTTTCCGCTGCAAAAGGTAGAGGATACTTGCAAAAGGCAAGGGAGAATATAACTCTTTCTCGTGCAAAAGGAAGCAGAAAAATCAATCACAAAAGGTCAAGGAGAAATGACGAGGGGGAATAATGAATTCGCTGAGGATAAGCTTCTCATACAAAAGGTAATAAGCATTTTCTCAATGAAAAGTCGATTAATAATTTTATCATACAAAAGGTACCGAGAACATCTTAACAAAAGGTTAAGAAAGGGATATAGGGTTAGATATAGATTCCACTGGAGATATATTTCTCATACAAAAGGTAATGAGAACTTCTTAGCATAATACTAAGAAGAGGATGAAATATTCCTCAATACAAAAGGTAATGACAACTCTTTAACAAAAGGCTAAGAGGACATATACCAACTGGGTTGGTCTCCTCAAACAAAAGGTATAAGAACATCTTAACAAAAGGTTAAGAAAAGAGATGAAGATTTCTCAAGACAAAAGGTAATGAGAACTCCTTAGCAAAAGGATAAGAATGAGATGGAGATTTCTCAATACAAAAGGTAATGAGAACTCCTTAGCAAAAGGCTAAGAAGGAAAACGAATATTTCTCAATACAAAAAATAATGAGAACTCCTTAGCAAAAGACTAAGAAGAGGATGAAGTATTTATCAATAAAAAAGATGATGAGAACTCCTTAGAAAAAGGATAGAAAATAGTGAGGTAATCCTTTATGCAAAAGGCGACAAAGGACCTTCCTCACGCAAAAGACGGAGAGGATCCTTACAAAAGGTAAGCAAAGGTAGAAGCGTACTTTCCCATGTAAAAGGCAGGGGGGACTTACAAAAGGTAAGCTGATATGAAGTAGACCAAAGAATTATTCTATGCAAAAGGCAGGGAAACTCACAAAAGGTAAGTTAATAGAGAAACTTCCCCATGCAAAAGGCAAGGAAAACTTGCAGAAGACAAGACAAACTACTGGGAGGTAGGAAGAAGTAATCCGAGGGAATCCTATTGGGGATGCTCAAGAGAAACCTTGTGCTTTCGAGAAAGACTTGAATCCCGTTTGTGATAAGTGTATATGACCCATCTCAATGTGTATGCTATATGATTTACTAATGCAATGTCATTTAATGATGAGGTATTCAAAGGTCGAGGTATGCTCGAATTTTGGGGTTGCCAAGTATGGTTACGCTTTTGGTTTGGATTTTCAGGGTAAGGATCTGACTTCACGACATCATGGTCCTTCAAACACTTTGAAAGATCTCGATATTTTTAGAGTGTTCAAAGTAGATTTGAGCCACCAAGCTAACTATTGCTTATCTCGGGCAACCTTCAAATCATGTTGTATCTAAGAACTCGTATGATTTTCAAGACATCCTCGTGTACTTAATGTTGGTGTAAGCCCTAGAGGCCAATACTTTTGGTACTTGTATCGAATTATTTATTAATTAATAAAAAGGCTTTTTCTTTATTATGGTTGATTAACAAAGTCGCTGGAATAGATAGTCTGTTTAATGTATTAAGTGTGACTTAATCATGAGAGCACATTAAACATAAGGACACTATTCTTAAAGTATCTGTAGTCGAACTTTAGTGTGAAGTGGGATAACATTAAAGCATTAAGACTATTATGTTTGTAGACTGATGATCACATCTCATGGATCATGGATAAAGAGTTATCAAGTCTTAAACATAGGTATGAATATTAAGAGTAATATTTATACCGGATTGACCCGCTATGAGAATACTATATAGAAAGTTATGCAAAGTGTCATAAGTTATTCTCATGGTGATAATGGTGTATACCACTCTTCAACCTGAAACCACTATGGATCCTAGATGTAGAGTCGAGTGCTTTATTGATGATCCAACATTGTCCGTAACTGGATAACCATAAAGACAGTTGATGGGTACTCCACAAAGCATGCTGAGGGACATGAGTGTCCTAGATGGAATTTGCCCATCCTACGTAACAGGATAAATGTCTATGGGCCCAATATTGAACTGGACAAGGATGACACGGTCTATACCTTGTGTTCAATATAGACATAAGGGCAAAGGGGTAATTATACACACAATTATTATCACAGGAGGTTTTGTCAGATCACATGACATTTTCGTGTCTTGGGTAGTGTAGACCCCAATTTTGACCCTAAGATCCCTCATGGCATCATAACATTGCATTTGCATAGCCTCAAGGATCATGAGCATTTTGGTTCCCTTTGCCTTTGGATGGGACTCCTTGTGATTGGTTTGAGATCACCAAGCATGCTTGAATTATACATCATTGTTTCTCTTACTTTTGTTTACTAAAAAAAAACGAATAAATAAATAAAATATAACAACAAAAAAATTTGGACTTGGGCCTCTCTCATTTGAGCCCACAGGTCCACAAAAACCAGGTTATAAATTCAGAGTTTCAGTGAAACAAAAGATTCCATTCCTATTACCCTGGCAGGAAAAAGAAAGTGAGAGAAGAGCTGACAGAGTTCAGAGCAACCTCCAGAGGCAAACCCTCAAATTGCTCTGCAAACCTCACGGGTGCAACTCAATTTCAATCGATCCTCCCCAATCAGGTATGCCCTATTTCCACTACTTTATACTTTCAACCTGAAATTTTTTGATACCCTTTTAATGTATGTGTTTGACAAGAGGTTTAGGCCTCTTGCCCTTGGTTGCTTTTTGTGAGTTTTTTTGTGAATTTTAATGGCATGATTCGTGTGGTTACATTTTGATTTGGGGGCAACTCTTGATTACCCTATCTTGTTTCTCTAACCTGTTTGTTGAGTTTTTTTGTGACGGCTCACATGACTCTTGCAGAGATCGCCTGGTGTTCCACTTTATTTGTGGGATACCTGTAAGACCCCAATTTTTGCCCTAAGATCCCTCATGGCATTATATGATATCATATCATTGCCTCAAGGATCATGGTGCACCTTTGCCTCCTTTCCTGTGGGTGGGTTATCATGTGAGTGTGACTCTTGATCACCAAGCATGTTTAGCATATGTATATCATTGCTTTTCATTTGTTTATTAACCCAAAAGTACAAAAATATTGTCATCTAACCTTGTTACTTGCAGATGAAGCAAAATTAGGTCAAGACAGTCAAAATCAGCCATTGAGCCATATATGGTGGCCATTCTTGAAGAATTTGGGCACCATGATCATTAATAAGGGATTCATATGAGTTGTGATATCATTTGGTATCAAGATCTCAAGTGGAAGAGGCTTGAAATTCATCAAAACATGGCTCAGTCAACCAAAACCCTAGCAAAGTCAACTATGGTCAACTGCGCATAAAATCAGGGATTTGAAGGTGGGAAATGGTTTGAGAGATCTCATTCATGTCCATACAAGCCTAATATAACATGTCAAACATCATCATTGAAGAATTGGAGGTCAGACAAAAAGTTTCCAAAAATAGCAAGTGACTTGTAATTTCAAACTGCCAAAAATGGAAAGGTCTTCTCCTCAAAATTACATGTCCAAGAAAGCTTCAAATCAAATTTTGTCCAACATGAAAATTGAAGATCTTGCTCTTACCTTTCCAAAAAGTCCAAGAACACCCATTTCTCATGTGTGGTTGGCAAGTTATGATCAAATCATTGTCTAAAAATTTTGAACTTCAAGGAGGCATAACTTTTAAACCAAATGGCCAATTCATGTGATTCTTTTTTGAGCAAACTCCATTTGACATGAGCTATCATAATCCATCATCACATTTCATCAAAAATCATCACATAAAAAGTCCATTTTTCAAGTGAATCAATTTGAATTTTGGTGGGAAAAAAGGTCATTTTGAAAAATACACATGATTTTCACTCCAAACCAATTGCAATTGCTTTAAAACAGAAATTTGGATTTGCTGCAAGTGGAATTTTACTGTTCCATTGGTTACATTTGAAAAAGGGCAATTTTGCCAAATTGCATAACATGATCAATTCACTAATCCCTTGCATTTTTGCTAATCATGTTTAACAAGTTGGATTAACAGGTGGTATAAAGCACTAATCATAACAGAAAATCGAAATCAACACTTCACAATCTCAGATCCAAATTGAAAACATCTCAAAATTTTCTCAAATTCTCTCAATTTTTTCAACTTCTTTTCATCAATTTTTGCATTGCTTTTGCATTGTTCTTGGTTTATTCATCTTCTACAGGCATTGTTGAAGATCTGTTGATGCAGAAGTGTGAAGATTCTTGAAGAATTGCAGCTATTGAACCTTGAACCTACACATGGCAGTTGGAGTTTTGAAGAGAATCGAGCTGTTTTGAGCTGAAGCCTTGCTTCCATACGTTCATCCAAGCAACATAGAAGATCTGTTTCACCTTTTCAGACCTTGATTCACACGGTTCCAACACTGCATCTTCAAAGAGGTTGGAACTCGATACTCTCAATTCTTGCAATTATCATATGGCTTTTGTAGATCTTAACATGTAGAGCATTCTGCAACTTGAATCGTGCGATTTCATTAAGATTTGAAGAAGTTATCTTGATTTGAACATTGATGGATGAAACTTGTTTTTGATCGATTCTTTTGCCATGAGTAAATTTAGATGAAATCAATGCCATATTAGTGCTGTACATGATGAGAGGATTCGATCCATATAAGTTTCATTGATTTCTGTGAGAGTTAGTTCTTGAGCATGATGAACAGCATGAAGATGATGATGAATGTTTGAATCTCGTTTCCAGAACATGCTTCGATCTGCCTGGCCTTCATTTTGCATGTTTTTTTGTGTTTTTCCGCCATGCACCAATCACGTTGTGCCATGTATTTAATTGAAACGGAGCGTTTCAACATTGTGAGCGCCAATTTCAAAGTTGAACGCGCTTCGATTCCGGCTTCTAGCATCCACATGTTTGGCTTTTTACATTTTTCCATATATGCTTGTACATGTTCATATGCATTTCATTCACATTTTTTAATTTTTTTTCACATGAAAAAATCATAACTCATAAAATACTCATCCAATTTACATGCAATATTTTGTGGAATATTCATCATCATGTCCTTTATTTTTTGATGATTTTTAATAAATTTGTGCACGGGTAGATAAAATAATTGCCTAGGGTTTGTTCTCACATGTGATTTCTTGCATATAGCTTGCCATTTCATCTATGAAATCATGATGGTTGATCCAAAATTCTTGAAATTTCACATGTACAATCTAGACTCACTCCTGGTCATTTTGGTATATGGTTTGCTATTTTTGCATTTCTGGATTGTGAGATATGATGTGATCTTTGGAGGTGTGACAATGTATGTCACACCATGTCTTGTTCATGTTCTTGATTTTATTTACCATGCTTATTGAACTTGAATTGATCTGGATTTTTTCATGTTGATACTTATGGATGTTAAGTTTGCTTGTGATTTTTCCTGGAATTTTGGAATGCATTTTCTATTTGTTTGAGAATTTCTCCTCTGCTTGACCAATTGTGAACATTTTGTGAGTCATGATCTCATATGTTTTGTGAAATTCTTGTGGTTTATTGGATGGACTTAAAATTTGGCATGTGTATTATAGACATCTTGAAGTTTGCCATGGCTTTGGTTTCATTCATTTATCATGTTTGGTTGCTGTTTTATGATTGCTTGAAGCTGATGCATGATTTGGTGTCTTGTATGAGCTTGCTTGAACATGCTTTGACTTGTTGATTTTAATTGATATGCTTACACTTATCCAATTGCCATGATTTTTGGTGTGTTGCTCATTCAATGTGTTCTGTTTAAGCATGATTTTTCTTGGAGTTTATTGAGCCATTCTTGATTAGGTTTGAATTGATTCATTCTGTTTACATCATTGAGTTCCCAACTTGCCTAGTTTGACATGATTTGTTTGTGAAATGGAATTGGTGCATAGTTTTGACATGAGACCAATTGGACTTTGTCCTTATTTGATAAATCTTGGTTTTGGTTAATTTTCAGGTTCTGTTTTAAATTTTTTTTCCCTATCTTGGACCCTAGGCTTTAGCCTAAGGGTTTACCTCTCATATTTGAAGCTTTGTTTCAGGTTGCACATGCAAGTTACACAATTGATGATGCCTCATCTTGAGAGCATTTGATATTTGCTTTTGATTACTAATGTGTGTTTTGTAGGTTGAAGTTGATTCAATTGGGATTGACTTGTGGCTTATGCCTTTGCCTATATTGGTTGTCTGTTGCATTAACTGTTGGTTGTTTGTCTGTATAGCATACTAATTTGTTTGATATTTCCACAGGTACATTTAGTTGCTATAGTTCCTTGTGAACTTGCTATTGCTTTGCTTTGCTTAAGCATTGAGGTAGAATCTCTTGTCTCCATGTAGTCTGGAAGACCTTGCTTGTTACTTAGCCAGGCACTTGTCTGAAGTCCTCCTTAAGAGGCAATGTTTGTGATTGTTTAACTTTGTCCCCAAGCAGGAAAAGACCTCATATGAGGCAATTGGTAGATAGAAGAGATATGTAGCCTATCTCCTACTATTATGTGTGTCACTCACCTTGCTCACACCACATGTGTTGATGCATAGTGAGTAAAAACCCAAGATCTATCGAGTCATTAACTTGCGGAGAGAGTTCCAACTTTCTGAACTCCCACACCTTCTGATATTCAATGCTCTCCCTGACCAGGGATAAGAGCAATGAGGCACACCCCTCATATCCTTTCATCTGCTTCACCTTGGCTCTCAATGTCAAGGTTAAGAGCACCATTTACCCCATTCCAGTTGACTTTAAAGTCTAACCCTTGCTTGAGCCTAATTGCTTGGTTATAGTGTGTGCTAAATGACTTTGTTTGATTGATTGCTTGGTTCATTTGTACATGTTTGCTTGGTTGCCTTTGTGAATTTATCATCATTAATTGTTCATTATTGCATGATCATCATTTCACATCTTTGTGATCCATCTTTGGTTTACCCATTGAGGACAACTGTAAGTCCATTCATTGGCCTTTGTTCCTATGATTTGGAAGGGATTGAGTGTAAGACCATTTCATTTGGCCACTTATGTCCTCTTAGCTTTGTGCTTCTGTTTGATTGTTGTATGTGAGGATGCAATTGTAAGACCATGTTGTTGGCATTTGTACTCCCATGATCATCTGTTGGAGATTAGAGTAAGCCCAGATAGATTGGCATCTGACACCCATCTTTTTGTTTGTGTTTGCTTTGTGAGGATGCAATTGTAAGACCATGTTGTTGGCCTTTGTACTCCTATGATCATCCTTTGGAGGTTGGTATAAGTCCAGATAGATTGGCATCCGACATCCATGTTTTGATTCTTTAGGAGATTGGTGTAAGTCCATTTATTGGTATCCGGTATCCGCTTTTGCTTTGTGAGATTGGAGTAAGACCATTTATTGGCTTCCGGTATCATTGCTTTGTTTTAGGAGATTGGTGTAAACCCATTTATTGGTATCCGGTATCCGCTTTTGTTTGTGAGATTGGTATAAGTCCATTGATGGCATCCGGTATCATTTGTTTTGCTTATTTGTTATTGCTCATTTGCCTATTCCTAAGGACACACTTGAATCATCTTCTATATGATTTCAAGAGGTGAACCTTTCTAGGAAGTTTTACACTCCTTCATCCACATCCTTTTTGTTTCAAAAACCCCTTTACACTTGTTGACTTTTAAAACTTTGACTTGTTGGGCAAACATCTTCATGTCTCTTCAAATTAGAAACCTGGACCCTAAGTCCTTGACTTTTCAAACTTCACTTTCCATAATACTTCTTTCTGAATTGAATCTTAATCATACCTTGACCATATTTTGTAAATACTCATAATCAATTAACTTCACACATTCAATTGTTTTGTGGCTTTGTCCATTGTTAATATGTTTTCATGCATTAGCCATAGGTTTCAATTACCATAGTGGTTGACGTAAATCTTACCTTATCCTTAGTGAGTTGATTGTAAGTCTTCCATACTTATTATAGGGTTAACCCCTCACTAGTATGTTGAAGTCATCCTCGCATGGTGGATTGTTGATTCAGGTTGAGTTTTCACCCATTGGTAATGAAAAGCCTTAATGCTTGTGTTTTAAAATAAACTCACTAATTTTTGGAAATCTTTTAGCCGAACTACGGCGTTTTGATCCTTACCTTTGTATGGAAAGGTACGTAGGCAACGGGTTCATCCGTTCAAACACAAAAATAATAAAATTGTACATTCTTTTCTCATCATCCCAATCATGTTTGCACAATATGTCATAAACAAATAAACATTTTCATTCAACAAGTGTGAAAAGGGCTCCCTAGGAGTACCTAGGACGTGATGGGTGCCTAACACCTTCCCATTGCGTAATTTACCCCTTACCCAGACTCTCTGATCTTTTCATTAGTTTTCTATGTGTAAAACTTCTTAGGCTTTTGTTCGCTTTTTAGCCAGTCCTTTGGATAAATAAAAGTGCGGTGGCGACTCGATTCTTTGTATGCTTTGCTTTTGATTTATTCAATAAATCATATAGCGACGAATACACCGCTACAACCCTGGAGGTATATTCTGATTACCTGTGCTTAATGGCTTGAGATATTTGTTTGTGACTGCTTATTCCAAAGGATGGGAGCTACTTGGATCATCAATATGATCTCAAGAGGGGAACTCCTAATGTGGTTTTATTTTCTTTTCCCTTATCTCTTGTATGTTTAGGAATTTAACCCTTTTCTTTTTTTTCCCCATTCTAACCCAAGTCAAAACTTTTTGTTCAAACAATAACTTTTGTTTTCAACATTAGAAACCTAAGCCTTATGCTTTTGATTTTCAAAACTTATTTTTCATAACACTTATTATGAATTGAACCTTTTAATCCACTTTAACCATATTTTTGTAAATACTTTTAATTGGTAAATATAACCCATTTAAATACTTTTTGTGGTTTCAATGGCCACCTTCTTAATCAAACCCTTTTTTTATAACCATTAGCTATTAGGTTTGAATTATCCTTGAGGTAGATATAATACTCATCTTTATCCTTAGTGATGGACAATGAGTCTTCCATGCTTATTATAGGGTTAACCCCTCACTAGCATGTTGAAGCTATCCTCACATGGTGGATTTGTGGTTTTAGGTTGAGTTTTCTCCCTTTGATAACAAAAGACCTTAAGGTTTTTGGACCAATCAACTCACCAACTTTTTTTGAATTTTTTACCCCGAACTACGAGGTTTTGATCCTAATCTTTTTTTAAGATGGTACGTAGGCAATGGGTTCATCCATTCAAACACAAAATGTAAATAAATTTGTATATTCTTTTCTCATCCCTTCAATCATGTTTGCACAAATAAATTTTCACAAAAAAAAAAACAACCTTACAACAAATGTGAAAAGTGCTCCCTAGGAGTACCTAGGATGCTTGGGGTGCCTAACACCTTCCCATTGCATAACCAACCCCCTTACCCAGATCTCTGACATTTTTACTAGTTTTTGATTCGATAAAACTTTTAGGTTTTTGTTCGCTTTCTAACCATTCCTTTGGATAAATAGAAGTGCGGTTTTGACTCGACTTGTATGATTTACCTTGGATTTAGTCAATATCTCTAATGGTAACGAATACCCCGCTACAGAAAAATGGCGACTCCACTGGGGAAAAATAATTTTCCTAGTGGGTTTTGCCTACTTTTCATATTTATTGTATTGTATATTTTTTTTGTGACATATTTTTGTGCAATTTGGGATTACTGTATTGTATGTAATGATTGAATTGTTTGAATATTAATTCCTTGTATGCTTGGTGATCTTTGTGAGATGAGTTCTATACCCGGACTCGAGTGCACTTAGAATAGGAGAATGGCATAGTCTTGTCGACTTGTGTGGAGTTATTCCTTAGCAAGTTGACTTGCAAGTCCATTCACTTGGTGGAGGTCATGTTGGGATCAATAATGTCACACAAGTAAGTTGTGGTTAGACATTACTTTTCCAATATAGACCTTAGAAGCCAAGGACCTTAGTTTACCAAACCCATCTTGACCTATGCTTAGGATGTAGTGCAAAGGTCGTTCAAGTGTAAGATTTGATACGATTGTTACGCGATACTACACTCATAAGAGTCTCTCTTGAGAATATTTTTGGAATACGAGTAGTCGTTTCTCCGATAATATCCAAAAGATGGGATGATGACTATGGGAACCTCTTGTAGAACATGTTTGGCAGGTTTAAACTTTAGTACACTCCCTTTTGGGTGGTTCTTAACCTAAACTCCATGCTCGTGACTTGCAACAAACCCTTGATTCATGGTTGATCCGTTCAGGTATCCTTAATATCAATGGAACTTGGGTGTTGATAAGGTGTAAACCATAATCCACCAAAATGGATGATTGATATTAAGGATAACATGATCCATCCCATGACCTTTGTTTGGTGTGCTTTGCTTGATCCTTGAGTGTGATTGTTGCATTCATGCATTCATGCACCCATTTGCATTCATATCATCAAAATAATAAGAAAATTTTCAAGGAACTTAAGGGGGTTTATTTACAAAATTTTCAGACATGGAAAGACAAAGAAGGAATACAAAGAAGTACAGTTTCAGACAACCAGACTTAAAAGAGTTAAGGAATTTGACATCTTATGTATTAGATCCCTTGGGTTTCAAGGCTCGTTTCGGGAAGCTTCTTCCTCTTCTGACCACTCAGGTGGATGAAGGATTGATGAGTGTATTGGTGCAGTTTTATGATCCCTTGTACCGTTGCTTCACGTTTCTAGATTTCCAGCTTTTTCCTACCCTTGAGGAGTATGCTTATCTTGTGGGTATACCTATTCTGGATCAGGTGTCGTTCAGTGGCTTGGAGAGTATTCCTACTTCTCAAGAGATAGCAAACATGTTACATATAGATGAATCTTTGGTTGGTGCTCATATGACTACCAAAGGTGGAATTCAAGGTCTCCCTTCTGAGTTCCTCATTGCTCAAGCTACTATGTATGGGAAGGCCATGAGTGAGGACGCCTTTGAGGCCATATTTGTACTTCTCATCTATGGGCTGATATTATTCCCCAACATCGACAAGCTTGTGGATGTGAATTCTATTAGGATTTTCTCTACTCTTAATCCCGTTCCGACTTTGTTGGACGATACCTATTTCTCTTTGCATATGAGGAATGCAAAGGGTGGTGGCGCCATTGTGTGTTGTTTGCCTCTGTTGTATAAGTGGTTTATTTCTCACTTACCGCAGACGGTCGCCTTCAAGGAGAACAAGGAATGTCTACGGTGGTCCACGAGACTTATGTCTCTCACTAATGATGATATCTCTTGGTATAACCGTGTGTATGATGGTGTGCAGATTATTAACTCTTTTGTGGCGAATTCTCCAATGTACCTCTTCTTGGTACATGTGGTGGGATTAACTACAATCCTGTTTTGGCACATTGGCAGCTTGGGTTCCCCCTAAAGGATAAACCCAATAACATTCTGTTAGAGGGTGTATTCTTTCAGGATGGTAAAGATCCCCAAGGCTTGAAAGCTAGGATGGTCCGCGCTTGGCGCAATATTCATAGGAAAGGAAGGAAAGAGTTGGGTCCTAAGAATTGCATCGCTTTGGAGCCTTACACTGTTTGGGTTAGGAAGAGGGTGTCTGAGTATCTCATGCCTTACGAGTATCCGAGACCTACACCTATGATTATGGCTGGGCCTTCAACCCTCCCTAATCAAGGAGTAGAGGAGTTGAGAGACGAAGACCGTTCACGTGCCTGGATCCGTGAACGTGAAGAGTTGCTTCAGCAGATTAAGGAGAAGGATGCGTTGATTGAGTTTCTTGAGCATCAGGTTATTGATGACCCTGATGATGTATGGACTTCTCTACTTCCTCAGTCTTCTAAGTTCTGGAAGAGGAAATATGATCAACTCGCCAAAGAGAAGGCCGATATGGAGGCAGCCTACGAGAGGGAGGTGAAGAGGCTTCGCGCATCTTATCTTCCTGTGTCCCGAGCTTTAGATGATTGTTTCTAGGGATCCATAGGATGATTATTTTCCTTTTCTCTTGTATATGATTAACAACGCTGCACTTCTTTTCCCTGATATTATTTGATGAGATATTTCCATATGTGATAAAATGCTTAATATTTCCAGAATTTGCAAATAAAACTCTAAAGTTCCTTTGAAATAAAAAACAAATCATATGCACAAACATTGCATGCATCATACGCATAAGCAGGTTTTGTTTCCGGTCCCTTGCCCTGTGGTCTAACTCTGTGTCCTTCATTTATTTTGAAGACAAGCTGACTCACCGATACTACACTAGAGCCAACATTTCAAGACTGATGGATCACTTAGAGCAAGAGAACCGCGAGCCCATGAGGCAGAGTGGAGTAGTTGTGAAGGCCTTCGATGGGTCTCACAAAACTGTGATTGGGGAAGTTGATCTCCCAATCAAGATTGGACCAAGTGATTTTCAGATTACCTTCCAGGTTATGGACATTCGCCCATCGTATAGTTGTCTCTTAGGCAGACCATGGATTCACGAGGCAGGCGCCGTGACGTCCACCCTACACCAGAAACTGAAATTTGTGAAGAACAAGAAGCTGGTGGTGGTAGGGGGAGAAAGGGCTCTCCTGGTTAGCCATTTGTCTTCCTTCTCGTATATAGATGCTGAGGTTGAAATTGGAACTCCTTTCCAAGCTTTATCTATAGTTGAGCCTATTGAGAAGAGAACTCCTTCATTTGCTTCCTACAAAGATGTAAAGTTGGCCATTGAGCGTGGTGCAACCACTGGTTTAGGAAAAATGATTGAGTTAGAAGACAACGAATCCCGGGCTGGCATAGGTTTTTCTTCTGGTACTTTCAACAAGCAAGGTTTATTTAAGAGTGGAGGTTTCATCCACACTGGTCTAGATGAGGAGGCTGCTGCCGTCTTAGAAGAAGATACATAGGATTCTGGCAATTTCATCATCCCTGGAGGGGTCTGCAACAATTGGGTCGCTGTGGATATTCCAACAGTTGTCCATAAGTCAACGTAGTGATCACTTTGTTTAAAAACCCTTCTCCCATGCCAAAAGGAGGAGTGATGACATTGTTGGCGCATAAACACAATGATATTTTCATTCAATAAATTCATGTTAAATGTTTGTTTTTCCATTTATTTTCCCTTTTCGCTTTTTGCATGAAATTGGTGATCACATAAAACCCTAAATAAGAATAAATTCAATCTTTTCATCTGCATAATGATTTGCCTTGTTTGAATTCTAAAGCTTTTCATATCCAAAAATCATTATGCAGGTTGATTTCTAGACCCATTGAACATAATGACCCAACACCATCTCCCAATTTTGAATTCCATGTATTTGAGACAGAGGAAGATGATGTTGAAGAGATTCCTGATGAGATCACCCGGCTACTTGAGCATGAAGAGAAGATCATTCAGCCACGTCTTGAGAATCTGGAAACAGTCAACTTGGGGTCTGAAGATTGTGTGTGAGAGGTAAAGATTGGGGCACTTCTGGAAGAATCTGTTAAGAAGGGGTTGATTAAGTTGCTACGAGAATATGTTGACGTCTTTGCCTGGTCATATGAAGACATGCCTGGTCTAGATACTGATATTGTGCAACATTTCCTACCTCTAAAGCCTGAGTGCATGCCTGTAAAGCAGAAGCTCAGAAGAACTCATCCTGATATGGCAGTGAAGATCAAAGAAGAAGTTCAGAAGCAAATTGATGCGGGGTTCCTGGTGACTTCTACATATCCTCAATGGGTGGCCAATATTGTGCCCGTGCCTAAGAAAGATGGAAAAGTCCGGATGTGTGTGGACTACAGGGACTTGAATAAAGCTAGTCCAAAAGATGATTTCCCCTACCACACATTGATATGTTGGTAGATAATACAGCTAAATTCAAAGTCTTCTCGTTTATGGACGGATTTTCCGGATATAATCAGATTAAAATGGCACCCGAGGATATGGAGAAGACAACATTCATCACACCTTGGGGAACATTCTGTTATCGAGTGATGCCTTTCGGTTTGAAGAACGCCGGAGCCACGTATCAACGAGCTATGACCACCTTGTTTCATGATATGATGCATAAGAAGATTGAGGTGTACGTTGACGATATGATCGCTAAGTCAAGATCGGAGGCTGTACTCCCTGTAGAGGTGGAGATCCCATCAATGAGAGTCTTGATGGAGGCCAATTTGACTGATGATGAATGGGTTCAGAGTCGCTATGACCAGCTGAACTTGATAGAAGAAAAGAGATTGACGGCTATATGCCATGGTCAGTTATATCAGCAAAGAATGAAGAAAGCTTTTGATAAGAAGGTCAAGCCTCGTGTGTTCCGAGAAGGTGACCTTGTGCTCAAGAAAGTTTTGTCTTTCGCGCCCGATTCCAAGGGCAAGTGGACTCCAAACTATGAAGGTTCATATGTTGTTAAGAGAGTCTTTTCAGGCGGTGCTTTGATACTTACAACTATGGATGGGGAGGATTTCACTCGTCTTGTGAATTCAGATGCAGTCAAGAAATACTTCGCCTAAATAAAAAAAAATAGCTCGTTAAGTTGAAAACCCGAAAGGGCGGTCCAGGCAAAAGTTAGAGACACAAAAAATATATAATAATGATATATGTATCCCGCTAGATTGAGTACCTCATCCTGGGGCAATCTAGGCAAAAATTAGGGATTTGGCAAGTAACTGCATCCTGACAAGACTTTGTTCTACAACTGTCGTCCGTCAGAGATCCTTGCTCATTATCAACCAAAGCTTCAAATACATCGGGTTCAGAACTGGTGGAGAAATGGTCATTATGTTCAATGTAGCCTTTTCCAATATATATCACCAATTTCAAATTTGTAAAGATCTATGGAGTCTTACCATTCGTAGACTACCATTCTATCAAATAAATTTGAACCTTTTATCCAATTATTGGCACTCTTATCTGTTTCTATTCAACAAATGTTTTGCATGTTTTGATTAAGAAAATATCATTGTTTTAAACGATCAAATTTTTTATAATTTGTTTTTAAACAAAGTGAACATTCACAATGACGAAAGGATACTTAGGAGATCCTCAGTGCTCTCCCAAGGGTGGTACGATCCCCAACAGGGTAAGATTTTCGTCCATATTCCTGGCATGACTGTATCTCCTCCCTCCGGAACCCCTTGTGGTTTATCCTACCAAGTGGATTGCTTGTTGAGAGTCACCTCTCTTCCCTTCAGCAGAGTAGCAATCTTTCTTCCTCAGCAGCTTGGATCTCTTTGGGCAAGAGCGGTATTTGGTGGTTGATCCCGATAAATCTTGTATCTCCTCGGATAGATTCCCCAGTAGAGTTGTTGGTGTGGTGGACCTTGTCTGTGATAACTCTCATCCCCAGCTGGAATGATTGATGATTCATCCCTTGCAGAGTTCTTTGCTTCCTGGTATCTCTGATCCCCAGCAGATTGGATACTCTCCGGCGAACTTGGCTTTCTCTCTTGAGATGTAGTACCGGGTGGTTAATTCCTGGACCTGGTTGTGTTAGATATGTCTGTCTGTCAGCATACATCATACATAAACCACGCATATTCATGCATAAATATAACATTCAGGTATTCATGTTGCATTCTTTGCCATATATCGTTATTTGTTGTCTCCTGCTTTTTGGTGATATACTTCCCCAAGCAGACGTGTGTGTCTGATCTCTCCATATAGAGTCAGCTCCATAAGCAGAAAGCGTCTATCCTTTCTTCCATATTCCCCACGGGTTATATCCTCGTGGATGTTGATTGTTTTTGTTCCTTCCCAACACATATACTGGGATGGTTTTCCCCATTAAGTTATATCCTCACCGGGACAAGTCTTGATTTGGTGTGCCTATCTAGTTTGATCCTAGATCGGTCTCTTGAGACTCTTTTCCTGTTTCCCCGTGGTAAATGAATAATCGCTCAATAATTAGTAATTATTATCCCGGCGGAGTCTGTGGTTCTCTACCCTCATACCGGTAGTTGTAAGTCATATTTCTGTGGTCTACTACCCAGTAACCGGTAGTTGTAAACCCCATTTTATCCCCGTGCAGATTTAAACCTTGATTGTTTTTCATCCTAACCGATGACGGGTACTCTCTTTTGTGGTTCTCTACCCTCATACCGGTAGATGTAATTCCCTCCTTGTTGGTTATCTTTATACAAAATTCGATATTGACATTCCTTAATTATTTAGTATACCACCTAATAACCGGTGATATATCTCTTGGATAATTGCTCTAATTACGCAATTTATCCTCAGCGGGTCATCTCTCGTCTATCTTGTTGTTGTTAGTAACGATTGTTCCTCCCCTGAATTGGTCATCATTATATACCTAGTTTCGGTATCCCGATGCCTTTTCTTTTCGGTCGATTTATCCTTTATTAACCCAGTAACCGGTTGTGGATAATCGTCCATGCGAGTATATTATCTACGTTCTGACGGTAATAGATAATATATCTCATGCACTCTTTGGTCGAAGCCTTTTGTTCTTCCCTAGTTGAGTAAGATTCGTACCCCCTTTTCGGAGTCAAATGTCCATCCCATAATCGAGTTTGCTTTTTGCCCTCTTTTTGGATGATGAGTGTTTTGGGAATATTCCCCAATTCACGCCTTGATTGGTCATCATTATATACCTAGTTTCGGTATCCCGATGCCTTTTCTTTTCGGTCGATTTATCCTTTATTAACCCAGTAACCGGTTGTGGATAATCGTCCATGCAAGTATATTATCTACGTTCTGACGGTAATAGATAGTATATCTCATGCACTCTTTGGTCGAAGCTTTTGTTCTTCCCCAGTCGAGTAAGATTCGTACCCCCTTTACGGAGTCGAATATCCATCCTATCATCGAGTTTGCTTTTAGCCCTCTTTTGGATGATGAGTGTTTTGGCAATATTCCCCAATTCACGCCTTAGTTGGTCACCTATTATATGCCCAGTAACCGGTATCCCTGGTGTTCCCTCCTCTCTGCTCCCTATTATGACTTTTTATCCTCTGTGGAGTCAGATTTTCCTGAGTTGAGATATACCTTTTTAGGTCTTCCTCAGATGATTTGGTTGATTGATATCTCTCACCCTTATACCGGTCTTAGATATTCATTCTTCCCGAGCACGTTGTATCTCACCCTCATACCGGCGATCAGATCACATGTCTCCTTGAGCTTATTACCCAGTACCGGTAATACCTCGTCCCGCTGCTTCCCCAAGAGTGTCCTTTTAGGCATCCTCAGCGAAGTCCCTTAGTGGATTGTTTTCATCCGGATTTTTATCCGATGTATCCGTTGTGGATAGTTTTTGCTGTATTGGCATATTCCCCAATACATGCACCTTTGAGTCAGCTCGGGTCTTTCCATTGGATATTTTCCCTTTGGAATTCTGTTCCCCAAGCGTTGAGTCGTGACTTGCTCACGCATTTTATTCCCTCTCCTATCCCCATAAGAGTCCCCAGAGTCTCTGTCCCATTGAGTGTATTTCTCATATGGATTGTCAGTTACTCCGGATGTCTTTTCTTCTGTGTGGACACATATCCCCACAGAGTTCGTACTATTTGCATACATACATCTGCATCATGAGGTCTCTTAGGGACCAAAATTTGTCTCTTTGTTATTATTTAAGCCCATTCTACCTCATCGAGACGAAGATTTTAACCTTCACTTCTCCGGCTAGAATGACCTTAAATAGGGGCATCTATAAGACCCCAATTTTGACCCTAAGATCCCTCATGGCATCATAACATTGCATTTTCATAGCCTCAAGGATCATGAGCATCTTGGTTCCCTTTGCCTTTGGGTGGGACTCCTTGTGATTGGTTTGAGATCACCAAGTATGCTTGAATTATACATCATTGTTTCTCTTACTTTTGTTTACTAAAAAAAAACACGAAAAGAAAAAAAGAAAAAAATAAATAAATAAAATATAACAAAAAATTTTTTTGGACTTGGGCCTCTCTCATTTGAGCCCACAGGTCCACAAAAACCAGGTTATAAATTCAGAGTTTCAGTGAAACAAAAGATTCCATTCCTATTACCCTGGAAGGAAAAAGAAAGTGAGAGAAGAGCTGACAGAGTTCAAAGCAACCTCCAGAGGCAAACCCTCAGATTGCTCTGCAAACCTCACGGGTGCAACTCAATTTCAATCGATCCTCCCCAATCAGGTATGCCCTATTTCCACTACTTTATACTTTCAACCTGAAATTTTTTGATACCCTTTTAATGTATGTGTTTGACAAGAGGTTTAGGCCTCCTGCCCTTGGTTGCTTTTTGTGAGTTTTTTTGTGAATTTTAATGGCATGATTCGTGTGGTTACATTTTGATTTGGGGGCAACTCTTGATTACCCTATCTTGTTTCTCTAACCTGTTTGTTGAGTTTTTTTGTGACGGCTCACATGACTCTTGCAGAGATGGCCTGGTGTTCCACTTTATTTGTGGGATACCCCCTGGAGGTATATTCCGATTACCTGTGCTTAATGGCTTGAGATATTTGTTTGTGACTACTTATTCCAAAGGATGGGAGCTACTTGGATCATCAATATGATCTCAAGAGGGGAACTCCTAATGTGGTTTTATTTTCTTTTCCCTTATCTCTTGTATGTTTAGGAATTTAACCCTTTTCTTTTTTTCCCCATTCTAACCCAAGTCAAAACTTTTTGTGCAAACAATAACTTTTGTTTTCAACATTAGAAACCTAAGCCTTATGCTTTTGATTTTCAAAACTTATTTTTCATAACACTTATTATGAATTGAACCTTTTAATCCACTTTAACCATATTTTTGTAAATACTTTTAATTGGTAAATATAACCCATTCAAATACTTTTTGTGGTTTCAATGACCACCTTCTTAATCAAACCCTTTTTTTATAACCATTAGCTATTAGGTTTGAATTATCCTTGAGGTAGATATAATACTCACCTTTATCCTTAGTGATGGACAATGAGTCTTCCATGCTTATTATAGGGTTAACCCCTCACTAGCATGTCGAAGCTATCCTCACATGATGGATTTGTGGTTTTAGGTTGAGTTTTCTCCCTTTGATAACAAAAGACCTTAAGGTTTTTGGACCAATCAATTCACCAACTTTTTTTGAAGTTTTTTACCCCGAACTACGAGGTTTTGATCCTAATCTTTTTTTAAGATGGTACGTAGGCAATGGGTTCATCCATTCAAACACAAAATGTAAATAAATTTGTATATTCTTTTCTCATCCCTTCAATCATGTTTGCACAAATAAATTTTCACAAAAAAAAAACAACAACCTTACAACAAATGTGAAAAGGGCTCCCTAGGAGTACCTAGGATGCTTTGGGTGCCTAACACCTTCCCATTGTATAACCAACCCCCTTATCCAGATCTCTGACATTTTTACTAGTTTTTGATTCAATAAAACTTTTAGGTTTTTGTTCGCTTTCTAACCATTCCTTTGGATAAATAGAAGTGCGGTGGCGACTCGACTTGTATGATTTACCTTGGATTTAGTCAATATCTCTAATGGTAACGAATACCCCGCTACAGGTAGCAGTGATGTGTTGCTAGATACCGCTCACTATTTATTATGTTAAATGTATGATTTAATATAATTGCCAACGTCGCGAAAACCTACAGGGTCACACACAAAGGACGGATTAATGAGAGATAGAGTAATTAAGGAATACCGTAATGTATGGTGCCCTTAAGTAGGATACGAAATATGGTAAGGTACCAAATACTTAAGTGATTTTGACATATTATGAGATATGGGCAAAATGCACTTAAGTGGGCTTTTTGGCTTGAAGCCCACACAAATGGTTCTATAAATAGAACTCTTGTGTAGAAGCATTATATGGGAATACAACACAACTGAAGAGTTGGAATTTCGTATCTCTCTTTCTCTCACTCAAAGCCTTCATTCATAACAGCTAGCACTGCGATTGAAGGAATCCGTTCGTGTGGACTGAGTAGAGACGTTGTCATCGTTCAACATTCGTGATCGCCACAAGAGGTAATGATTCTATCACTGATCATGCCCATTCGTAAGGATCACTAAATGGAGAAATTTTTAAATTCCGCTGCGCCTTGGATGGCAATTCTCCTTCATTGGTATCAGAGCTACTTACGAAACCATGAATCTGATAACTGTTTTTGTTCTGTAATAATATGATTAAAGACAGAATGAATCAAAGATTAAATTGAGATCGATCAAGTTATATATATATGATATATGTAATCCTGATGCAAAATACATTATATATGATATAGTGTTCTCGTTTCGTTCATTCAAACATTCAATGATTGTTTTCCTTTGAGCGATCAATGGTCGTTTGCTTCTTGATCCGACATTAGTATGGTGAAGCAATGACGTGTTGATCAATCATACTGAATTAACAATCGAGATGTGTTTGACGGTCTGAAATTGGTGCATCAGGGTTAGTGACGGCACAAGGGTTGTGTTGTCAGAGAGTTATGCGATTAGGGTTATGACTGCACAAGAGTTGTGCTTTCTAAACACTTTTTGGAACAGTGTTAACCGGTTAACGCGTATGGTTAACCGGTTAACGCAATACGAAATAAAATTTTTGAGTTTTTCAAACAGTGTTAACCGGTTAACGCTTTTGGTTAACCGGTTAACGCAAGACAAAAAACAATTTTTTGAATAGATTTCAAACAGTGTTAACCGGTTAACGCATATGGTTAACCGGTTAACGCAAGGCAGAAAATAATTTTTGAACAGATTTCAAACAGTGTTAACCGGTTAACGCATTTGGTTAACCGGTTAACGCAAGGAAAAATTCACCCGTTCGGCTAAATCAGTGCTTTAGAGTATCAAGTGTTGATGCGAAAAGCGACGTCGATTTTAAATGAATTGTTCATTAAAAGTTTCGGCCAGGGGCGCTGCCCCCTTGACCCCCGTCCACTGAACGGTCAGCGGAACCACCGTTCGCTGACCGGGCAGCGGAACACCCGTTCCCGCTGACCGGGCAGCTGACCCCCGGCTAACTCTGCGTAGTGTGATCGGTCGTCGAAATTTAATTTGGTTTTAATTAATTAAAAGAATTAATAATAATAATAAAATGTTTATTATTGTCTTGTGGTGATCGGTTATGGCCTTAGTTTTCCTTTATTTTGTTTTGGGTTTTAAAATACGACCTGCGTGTCGTGCCTCTCTCTTAATCTCCCAAATGTAACTTCTTTTTTCATCTCACTCCCACGTATGTAAAACGAGTTTCTTTTATGTAATGTTATGATATGAAGAAAGCAAAGAAGTCAATGCCAAAGGAGGACAACCTTGAAGATCTTGCTTGGAGAAGCTTAGATCGTTGTTAGGTTAGCTTAGGTTATTTCATTGGCTTGGGAGAACAATTGCACTATGGGCCATAACTGTTTCATTATGTATGTATGTTGATGCATGTGAATGTATGTTGATGCATGTGAGAGGCGATTTATATGATAAATAAGCCGGTGAGATCAGAAAAATTGCAATTCCCTCAAATTAAATATTAAGTTTATGCTTTCCAAGTTTTAACACTCATCAAGACTAGTATCGAATAATGTAGGTTTCGCCTACGCGAGGTGCATGTTCTATATTAGTAAGGTGCGATAGGATAATTGTAATATCCAACTGTTAAAACAATGGGTCAAACTTAACTAAACAAATTATAATAAGATTATATATGTTTAGAAGCAAGAGTTGGGAATGATCCATATGATGGATTGGAATAAGGAGTTATTCACCCAACTGAAATTTTCGAGAGTTGTATGAGATACAATTGGCAGGAGTTCCTACCTAAATAACCTAGTTTTGTGTAATCCGCCTACGCAGACTTAGAACAAAGTGAAATATGGATCTCGACCCACTAGAAGATCTTCCAACGGGATTTTCCGAATCAAATGAAGAGGGTCATTTGTTTTGAGTAAAATAGTGGGAGCATATTTAATTAAAGGCCTAATTAAATATGTCAATGATACTTATATTTTCATTAATCCTTATGTAGATTACCATGACAGCAAACACCTCTAACAACATCCTGCGATCAATCCTTGATAAGGAAAAATTGTCTGGGACAAATTTTCTGGATTGACACCGAAACCTGAGGATTGTCCTCAAACATGATAAAAAGTTGTATGTCTTGGAGACACCTGTTCCTGAAGAGGAACCTCCTAGTTCTGCACCTAAGGCAGAAAGAGATGCTTATAAGAAGCATGTCGATGATGCCAATGAAACTGCTTGTCTCATGCTAGCTACCATGAACTCAGAATTGCAAAAGCAACATGAGAACATGGCAGCGTTCAATATGATCGAACACCTGAAAATGCTCTATCAAGAGCAAGCGAGGCATGAGAGGTTTGAAGTTTCAAAAGCCCTTTTTCAAGGCAAGTTAGCTGAGGGAGCCCCTGTAGGTCCCCATGTACTCAAGATGATTGGGTATGTGGAAAACCTTGAGAGATTGGGTTTTCCCCTCGGAAAGGAACTTGCGACTGACTTGATCTTGCAATCGTTGCCAGATGGGTTCAGTCAATTTGTCCTAAATTTCAATATGAATGATATGGACAAATCTCTTCCTGAACTGCTCGCCATGTTAAGAACTGCCGAGCAGAATCTGAAGGTAAAAGGGAAGTCCATTCTGATGATCGGAAATGGAAAGAGACAGAACAAAAGGCCCACCAAGCAGGGTGATAAAGGGAAAGGCAAGGAAGTTGCCAAACCCAAACCCACCGTTGCTGCTTTAAAGCCTAGTGGAGGTATAGCAAAAGAAGGCACTTGCTTCCATTGCGGTAAGACCGGACACTGGAAGAGAAACTTCCCAAAGTACCTGGAAGATAAGAAGAATGGAGTAGAGACTTCAACTTCAGGTATTTTTGTTATTGAAATTAATTTATCTACTTCTGCATCATGGGTATTAGATACTGGATGCAGTTCTCACATTTATACAAATGTGCAGGGACTAAAAAGGAGTAGAGATTTGGCAAAAGGTGAAGTCGACCTACGAATTGGCCATGGAGCAAAGGTTGTTGCTTTAGCCATAGGAACTTATGTATTGACTTTACCTAGTGGTTTAATAATTCAGTTAGAGAACTGTTATTATGTACCTGCAATTAGCAGGAATATTATTTCCATTTCTTGTTTGGACAAGTTTGGTTTTTCATTTATAATAAAGAACAATTGTTGCTTAATTTATTTGAATGATATATTCTATGCTTCTGCACAAATGAACAATGGATTATATGTCCTTGATCTTAAAATGCCTATTTATAACATTAATACTAAAAGGATGAAACCTAATGAGTTAAATCCAACTTAACTTTGGCATTGTCGATTAGGCCACATAAATGAGAAACGCATTTCCAAACTCCATAAAGATGGACTGTTGGACTCTTTTGATTATGAATCATATGAGACACGCAGATCTTGTTTAAATTGGAAAGATGACAAAGTCTCCATTCACAGGAAAAGGTGAAAGAGATAATGATCTTTTGGCCCTCATACATACTGATGTATGTGGACCACTGGACATGCCAGCCAGAGGAGGTTTTTAGTACTTCATCACATTTACTGATGATTTCAGTAGATATGGTTATGTGTATTTAATGAAACACAAATCATAGTCCTTTGAAGAGTTCAAGGAATTCAAGAATGAAGTACAAAACCAACTAGGTAAGAATATTAAAACTCTTCGATCAGATCGAGGTGGTGGGTATTTAAGCCTAGAGTTTGATGACCATCTGAAAGAGTGTGGGATCCTATCCCAACTTACTCCTCCTGGAACACCCCAATGGAATGGTGTATCTTAGAGAAGAAATCGAACCCTGTTGGACATGGTCCGATCCATGATGAGTCACGCCGATCTTCCAAACTCCTTTTGAGGACATGCACTATTGACATCAGCTTACACACTTAACCGTGTTCCATCCAAAAAGGTTGAGAAGACACCATATGAAATATGGAGTGGTAAGAAACCACATATGTCTTACATGAAGATTTGGGGTTGAGAAGTTTATGTGAAACGACAAATTTCAACTAAGCTTGAGCCCAAATCTGAAAAATGCTTACTTGTGGGATATCCTAAAGAAACAAGAGGGTATTACTTATACAATCCTTCTGAGGGCAAAGTGTTTGTCGCTCGAACTGGAGTTTTCCTAGAAAAGGATTTTAATTCCAAAGGAATCAGTGGGAGGAAAGTAAAGCTTGAAGAAATTCAAGAATCACAAAGCATTGATACACCTATGGAGGAATTAGAGCAGGAAACACAAATAGTTGTGTAAGAGCAACCTGCTCAAGTAGAACAAGACCAGCGTAGGTCAGGCAGGATACGTCACCTACCTGAGATATATGGATATCTGATCAAGGTGATGTATTACTCATGGATTCATCAAAAACGAAGATGAGCCTTGTGTCTACAAGAAGGTTAGTGGGAGCATGATCGTGTTCCTGGTATTATATGTAGATGACATATTACTCATTGGAAACGATATCCCTACCCTGCAACAAGTAAAGTCTTGGTTGGGGAAATGCTTTTCTATGAAGGACCTAGGTGAAGCAACCTATAAATTAGGAATCAGAATCTATAGAGATAGATCACAAAATTGCTTGGCCTAAGTCAGAGTACATAGACAAAGCGTTGAGACGCTTTACTATGAATGATTCCAATGGTTATGTGTTTTGCTTAAATGGTGGCGTTGTGAGCTAGAAAAGTTCAAAGCAAGATACAGTTGTTGATTCTACAATCGAGGCCGAGTATATTGCTGTCTCAAGTGCAACAAAGGAAGTTGTTTGGATCAAAAGTTCCTTAGTGAACTTGGCATAGTTCCTGGCATTGTGGATCCCATTGGTCTCTTATGATAACAATGGTGCTATCGCACAAGCTAAGGAGCCTAGATCTCACCAATGATCCAAACACATACTCAGGCGCTATCACCTCATTCGAGAGATAATAGATAGAGGAGATGTGAAAATATGTAGAGTACCAACACTTGACAATATTGTTGACCCACTAACAAAGCCTCTTGCGCAGCAGAAGCATGATGGCCATACTAGATCAACGGGCATTAGGGGTATGCCTGATTGGCTCTAGTGCTAGTGGGAAATTGTTGGTGTAAGCCCTAGAGGCCAATACTTTTGGTACTTGTATCGAGTTATTTATTAATTAATAAAAAGGCTTTTTCTTTATTATGGTTGATTAATAAAGTCCCTGGAATAGATAGTCTGTTTAATGTATTAAGTGTGACTTAATCATGAGAGCACATTAAACATAAGGACACTATTCTTAAAGTATCTGTAGTCGAGCTTTAGTGTGAAGTGGGATAACATTAAAGCATTAAGACTATTATGTTTGTAGACTGATGATCACATCTCATGGATCATGGATAAAGAGTTATCAAGTCTTAAACATAGGTATGAATATTAAGAGTAATATTTATACCGGGTTGACCCGCTATGAGAATACTATATAGAAAGTTATGCAAAGTGTCATAAGTTATTCTCATGGTGATAATGGTGTATACCACTCTTCAACCTAAAACCACTATGAATCCTAGATGTAGAGTCGAGTGCTTTATTGCTGATCCAACGTTGCCTGTAACTGGATAACCATAAAGACAGTTGATGGGTACTCCACAAAGCATGTTGAGGGACATGAGTGTCCTAGATGGAATTTGCCCATCCTGCGTAACAAGATAAATGTCTATGGGCCCAATATTGAACTGGACAAGGATGACACGGTCTATACCTTGTGTTCAATATAGACATAAGGGCAAAGGGGTAATTATACACACAATTATTATCACAGGAGGTTTTGTCAGATCACATGACATTTTCGTGTCTTGGGTAGCAGTGATGTGTTGCTAGATACCGCTCACTATTTATTATGTTAAATGTGTGATTTAATATAATTGCCAACGTCGCGAAAACCTACAAGGTCACACACAAAGGACGGATTGATGAGAGATAGAGTAATTAAGGAATACCGTAATGTATGGTGCCCTTAAGTAGGATACGAAATATGGTAAGGTACCAAATACTTAAGTGATTTTGGCATATTATGAGATATGGGCAAAATGCACTTAAGTGGGCTTTTTGGCTTGAAGCCCAGACAAATGGTTCTATAAATAGAACTCTTGTGCAGAAGCATTGTATGGGAATATAACACAACTGAAGAGTTGGAATTTCGTATCTCTCTTTCTCTCACTCAAAGCCTTCATTCATAACAGCTAGCACTGCGATTGAAGGAATCCGTTCGTGTGGACTGAGTAGAGACGTTGTCATCGTTCAACGTTCGTGATCGCCACAAGAGGTAATGATTCTATCACTGATCATGCCCATTCGTAAGGATCACTAAATGGAGAAATTTTTAAATTCCGCTGCGCCTTGGATGGCAAATCTCCTTCACTTAATACATTGTTCAGAAACCGCGGTTATCCTTCAAACACTTTTAAAAGAAAAGTAACTTCTTGTTTTATTTAAATACTTTTATTATTGTGCCCCAAGTCTTCAAAGCATTGTTTATTAAAAAATAAATTCACACTTTTTGCAAACAAGCAGAAAAAATAAAAATTACTGAGCACATTCTATGAAAGTAGTTTTTATTGATGAAGAACCCGTAACTGGGCGATTTACAAAAGGGAGCAATTCCTTAAAGTGATAATTGCAAAAAAATGGAAAATACAACGGCAATGAAAGTTCTCGAATATTCATTGAGTTCCAACTCTGCTATAGTCCATATGTCCTTGGAGATCCTCTTTTTTTACTTCTGAAGAAGGTGGTTGGATCGATTCCTTCCCGTTCGGGGCTTCCATGGTTGTAGTGACGGATGTACAAATCCTTTGTAGACCGCAGTCTCTTGCCTTTCAAATCCCTAACCTTTTTCCTAGACTGCCCTTTCGAGTTTTCAATCTACTATGATATCCATTTTTGTCTAAGTTGCCCATTGGGGTGATCAACTTAGCGGGTTCTTTACTTTTTTATTTTATCCCTAATTTTTTCTTGGACCCTTCTTTTTGTGGTCCACTGAGACACCCGTTTTTTCCTAAGTCTCCCCTCAGGGTCCTCGACTTAGCGGGTCTATTAGGCGAAGTATTTTTTTAATTGTGTCTATATTTAGCAGGGATGGGAGATCTTCGCCATTCATAGTTTATAAGATTAAGGCTCCTCCAGAGAAGACCTTTTGACAATGTATGGACCTTCATAATTAGGCTTCATCCACTCAGGTTGTATCCACTCAGCTTCATCCAACTTGACATCTGTTAATATCCTTAAAGAAGAAATCTTTACTTCAGTAGGCAGTACTACATATATGCCATACACGAGAGATAACGAAGTTGCCCCAGTGGAGGTGCGTACCGAAGTACGGTAACCATGAAAATAAAATGATAGTATTTTGTGTCAATCCTTGTATGTCTCTACCATCATTTGAACTATCTTTTTGATGTTTTTGTTGGCTGTCTCAATAGCACCATTCATCTTTGGACGATATGGCGATGAACTATGGTGTTCGGTCTTGAAGTCTTTGCATAATTCCTTCATCTTTTTTTATTGAGGTTAGAACTATTATCATTAGTGATTTTATTTTGGACCCTATAACGACATATAATCTCCTTCTTCAAGAAGCGAGCAACCACTTACTTTGTGACGTTCGCATATGAGACTACTTCCACCCATTTGGTGAAATAGTCAATGGCTACAAGGATAAAGCGATGCCCATTCAAGGCAGTTGGCTCAATGCGCCCGATCACGTCAATTCTCCACATGGAAAAAGACCAAGGTGATGTCAAGACATTTAGTGGAATCGGTGGCACATGTATCTTATCGGTGCAAATTTGGCATTTTAGACATATTTGTACATTACGGTGCCAATCAACCTCCATTGTCACCCAATAATATCCCGCCCTCAAGATCTTTTTAATCATTGTGTACCCACTGGCATGCGTCCCAAAGGATCCTTCATGAATTTCAATTATGATTTGGTCTACTTCGTGTCTATTCATGCATTTAAGAAGGACCAAATTGTAATTCCTCTTGTAAAGTACATCTCCACTTAAGAAGAACTTAGTTGAGAGACTTCGAAGGTATTTCTTATCCATGATGGATGCATTCTCTGGATATTCTTGCTTCTCCAGATACCTTTTGATATTGTATAACCATGTATGGCTATTAGATTCTTCTTGGGTTGCCAAATAGTACATTGGTTCATTCAAGTAGTCAATGCGGATAAATGGTGCTTCATTATTCCACTTAACCTTAAACATGGATGCTATAGTGACCAAGGCATCTGTCAGTTGGTTCTCCTCTCGAGGAATATGGTGACATGTAATCTCATCAAAGTATGGTATTAGCTTCAGGACATGATCCTTGTATGGGATCAGTTTGTGATCTCGAATTTCCCAATCTCATCTCACTTGGCTGATTACCAAGGTTGAATCTCTATAGACTTCAAGTTTCTTGATCCTTAAATCAATGGTTCTATGCTGAAGGTGCACCCTTCATACTCTGTCATATTGTTAGTGCAATCAAAGCACAACCTTGCAGTGAAAGGTAGATGAAAACCAGTTGGGGATTTGATGATTGCCCCATTTCCATTTCCTTGGGCATTGGAAGCACCATAGAACACGATCGTCCATTGCGATCCTGGTTTGGGTCCTTCCTCAAGGCCTAGAATGTTGTAATCTCTAATGAACATAATGTCTTCATCAGGGAAGCTAAAATGTTTAGGTTGATAATCCTCCATGGGTTGATGGGCTAGATAATTAGACAATACACTACCTTTGATGGTTTTCTGCGTGACATGTTGGATGTCATATTCGGTTAACGCCATCTGCCAACGGGCAACTCTTCTTGTGAGAGCGGGCTTTTCAAAAATGTACTTGATCAAATCCATTTTGGAGATCAAAAGAGTTGTATGTGTTAGCATATACTGCCTCAAACATTTGGCAACCCATGCAACTTCACAACATGTCTTCTCGAGTAGTGAGTACCTACTCTCCCAGTCGGTGAACTTTTTGCTTATGTAGTAGATCACGTGCTCTTCACTACTTGTTTCGTCATGTTGTGTGAGAACACATCACATAGATCCCTCAAGAACTGTAAGGTACATGATAAAAGGTCTACCTAGAACAAGAGGCATCAAGATCAATGGTTCTTGCAAATATTCTTTTATTTTTTTGAACGCCTTTTGGAAGTTATCATTTCACTCTATCGCCTCATCCTTGCGGAGTAATTTGAATATTGGCTCGCATGTGGCTGTAAGGTGAGATATAAATCTAGTGATGTAGTTTAATCTCCCTGAGAATCCACGAACCTCAATTTCAGTTAATGGAGCTGGCATACTTTGTATGGCGTTGACTTTATTAGGATCGACCTCAATCCCACGTTGGTTGACGATAAAACCTAGCAATTTTCTAGATCTTACCCCAAAAGTACATTTGTTGGGATTTAGTCTCAACCTGAACTTCCTCAGTCGTGCGAATAACTTCTGTAGATGGATCAGGTGTTCCTCCTCAGTTTGGCATTTCGTGATCATATCATCGACATATACTTAAATCTCTTTATGAGTCATGTTATGGAAGAGAGTTATCATCACACGCTGATATGTCGCACCAACGTTCTTAAACCCAAAAGGCATAAAATTGTAGCAAAAGGTTCTCCAAAGGGTAATAAACATGGTCTTCTCCATATCCTCCGGTGCCATTTTGATTTGGTTATATCTAAAAAAGTCATCCATGAAAGAGAATACTGAGAACTGAGTTGTATTGTCTACCAACACATCAATGTGAGGTAGAGGAAAGTCATCCTTCAGGCTTGTCCTATTCATATCCCTATAGTCGACACATATTTGTACCTTACCATCTTTCTTTGGTACAGGTACTATGGTTTCCACCCATTGAGGGTAATTTGCCATTGCTAAGAAACCGACATCCAATTGCTTCTGGACCTCTTCTTTAATTTTTATGGCCATGTCCAGATGAGTCCTTCTCAACTTCTTCTTTACATGAGGACACTCTTCTCTAAGGGGTAGTCTCTGTACTACAATGTTAGTATCTATCCCATGCATGTCTTGGTAGGATCAAGCAAACACATCCACATACTCGCATAAGAGCTCGATTAGTTTCATCTTCACCTCGTCATCTAGGACCGCGCCTATCTTGACTTCTTTTGTGTCCTCTTCTGTCCCATGGTTGACAATTCCCACTACTTCTTAGTGCGGTTGGATGATCTTTGACTCTTGCCATAACAACCTAGCTAACTCTTCAGGGAGCTCACAATGTTCTTCACCCTCCTCGACGACTTGGTAAATTGGGTTATCAAAGTCATACTGGACTATAGCAGTTTCATTATCAATGGAATCCAAAGTGGTTTTGCATGATTTATGGTTCATTCTTGATTTTAGAATGATAGAAAGAAAAAAATGATGAAAAGAAAACATTGTCGTTTTTTTTATGAAAAAGAAAAAGAAATGAAAAACAAGGAACATAATTGAATGAAAACTTGCTCATTTTATTCATTAATAAACTTGCTTAAAATGTGGTGTGCCCTACAATTTTTCCTTATGCCTTTGGTAGAGCATATGTATTTTTTTAGCAAAACAAAGAAGATTACTCTTTGATGAAAGTGCCTTCTAGCATATCCACGACAATCAAGTTGTTGAGTGCTTGACCTTCAACCTTTTGGTACACGAAGCACGCCTCTTCCGAAGTATTGTTTTCCTCTCTCGCGGCACAAATAGAATCATCCTTGAGATGCCCCACGCTGGTGAAAGTATCGGGTAATGAGGGAACATGTCCTTTAACCGCATTTGTAGCCATATTCTTTTGGGTCAACTGATGGGAATGGAATCCTAATCCGGATTTGTCCTTGTTAACTGGTATCTCAAGTATCCAACCCCAACATTCGGGGTGTCATGCCTCTATCACCGTCTTCATGCCTTTCCATGAAGCCGTGGAAAGTTCAACACTTTGAGATTCCTTCACCAAGGGAGCCATTTCTACATTTACAACCTTGAATGCTTGAAAAGGAGTTTCATGGATCTCTCCCCCAACTTTAACATAACAAAATTAGGCCAAATGGCTAACTACAATGTCCTATTCTCCTTCTACCACAACCAGTTTACTGCCAATCATGAACTTCATCCTTTGGTGGAGGGTTGAGGTTACCGCACCAACTGAGTGTATCCATGGTCATCCTAGGAGACAACTGTGGGCAGGATATATGTCCATTACGTAAAATATAATTAAAAAGACATGAGGCCCAATCTTTATAGCAAGGTCAACCTCTCCCACCATCATTCGTCTTAAACCATCAAAAGCTCTCACTATTAGTGAGCTTGTCTTAATCATTAATCCTTCGATAGTCAGCTTGGACAGTGAGTTCTTGGATAGAACATTCAACGACGAGCCATTATCCACCAACACTCTGGATAGAACTGTATCTACATATTCAATTGAGATGTGCAGTGCGTTGTTATGGTTCCTACCCTCGGGTGGGAGTTCATCATCGTTAAAACCCAAACAACTACTTGTAAAAATGTTGTCCACGACAACTTCAAATTGATTCATAGATATTTCTTGTGGGACATGTGTTGCCTTTAAGAACTTTATAAGTGCCTTCCTGTGGGTTTCAGAACTCATTAGCAATGCTAGCATGGAAATATTTTGAGGTGTTTGGTTGAGTTGGTCAACCACCTTATAATCGCTCCTTTTGATGAGTCAAAGAAATTCCTCCACTTCGTCCATGGGAGTTGCGTTCTGAGCCACATTCTGCCATTAGTCATCATTCACGACTTGTTTACCTTGAACCTTACTTGAGGATCCATGGTTGTTATTGTCTGGGGGAGGCACTGGTGCAAATACCCTATCACTTCGAGTTATGCCACTTGCTCCAGCACTATTTACACTTATTTCCTTGGACTTCACATGTTCCTCTTCTAATTTATGTCCATAGATATAAATCATAGAGTCACAATTCCATGGCACCGTTATCGTGCTTTCAAAATGGAATGGAGATGGCATTGTAATGACAAGCTACGTAATCGAATATCTTGTTGTAGGAATCAGAATCAGATCGTAAGGAATCTCGAACGCTACATGAGTTGAATCAGAAAGGATCTCAAGAGTGGCCATTTCAACGATAGTAGACAACTGTTCTACTAACATAATCCATCGGTCTATCAAATTTTGAACACCAGCCTTTACATTCTCACAGACTTGAGGATTTATCAAGAAATGTTCATAGTCAATATCATACCCGGGGTATACCTTGTTCATCAACAACTTCTCCTTGACAGTAGCCAATAAAGTTTTTATATTATCCACACTGGTCACCATCTTCTTTCCTCCACATTCTTATAACACACTCATCGAAGGACCGGTGTGAGGTGGCATAGGATTGTTGTTTATGTTAGGACCATTCAGCATGAACGTAATGGCCTTAGCATCAATTAAATCTTACACCTTGAATTTAAGTGCTTTGTAATTCTCAATCGTATGGCTCGGTGCCCCTTAGTGGAACTCACAATGAGCATTAGCATCATACCTGGGAGGGAGAACGGTTGGAGGTGCCAACTCTCTTAATTGTACCAACGACCCTTTGAGTTGATATGGAAGTAAGTGAGCATAAGTTGTAGGGATATGATCAAACTTCCTCTTAGGCCTCCTCTGCCTTGGTTGGCCTGACTGATAGTATTGTTATTATTGACAATCATAGGGTTGTTGGTATGGAGTTGGATGTTGACCTACATTCTGCTCTGCATTGATGGTATAGGGTTGCTGCTGATATAGATTAGGTGCCACGGAAGCTACTTGTTGATAAGGCGCCTGATACGTTTTTCCCTTCCCCTTAGCGACTGACGCATAATTGGTTTCTCCCTCCTTTTTCTTGGCAAACTCAGAAAATGGCTTCCTTGCCCTGTTAGACGGATGCGCTACATGCTAAATTTTTCCACTTTTCAGATAGTTCTTTATCCTTTCGCTAGCGACCAACAAATATGAAAATCCAGCCGAAGTACTTCCTATCAATTTTTCCAAGTAGGGCCCATGGAGGGTACCCATGAATATGCCAACAAGCTCCTTTTTAAGAAGCGGGGGTTGGACTCTAGCAGCCAACTCTCTCCATCGTTGGATGCACTATTTAAACGACTCATCAGTTTTCTGTGTCAGGCTTTGGAGTTGGGTCCTATTTGGAGCCATATCAGTATTATGCTGATCGTGTTTGAGGAATGTTTCGGCCAATTCTTTCCAGGTTTGGATAGACGTATTCTCTAACTGCATGTACCATTCCAACGAAGCCCCACTAAGGCTATCTTAGAAGAAGTGCGTGAGTAGCTTCACATCATTGGAATGTGCAGCCATATTCCGACAGTATTCCCTGATATGGGTTCTAGGATAGCTGATCCCCTTATATTTTTCAAAGTTGGGGACTTTGAACTTATAAGGTATTTGGATGCCTGGTACTAGGCATATTTCAGAAATATCTAGCCCAAAAGTATTGGACCCATCCATCGCCTTCAACTTCTCCTCTATGGCACAAACCTTCCTTTCTATCTCAGTGCTTACTGGCCCAAAAGCATCAAAGACCGATTCATCCCTTGGACTGAAGAAAATATTGTCTTGATTATCCACCTCAAGGAAGAGAGGATTGACATCGGGTACAACATTTGGGTTCAATGAACCTACTCCCACGAGTGGAGGAATACCTACAGGTGTCCCTATAGGGATTTCCATAACAAGAGTAGCATGTGTAGGATTATGCAGGTTAGTAGCAGCAGCTCGCTGGTTGGCTTGGGGGATTTCCTCTTGAGCCCTAGCAGTGGCCTCATGGCCCCTGGCCATATCTTGGATTATCTCCATCAGTTGTCACATCTAGGCACGCATGTTGGGCATCTCCTCTCTCAAGACGACTTAATTATGTTCTAGCTGATCCATGAGTGATGTTTGATTGTCTCAGGTGTTGTATGGATTTCGAGAAGTTAGTTTGATGATTCTGGATGGAAAAATGCCAAGTGGTAAGTTTCTTGTTTTGCTTTTATGTCATGCAGAATGATGCACAAATGTTTTTTTGTTTTTATTTTTATTTTTCTGGGCAAAGCTCTTAGTTGTTGTGTTATTTATTGCAAGTAACATTTAAACATTTGGCATTGCAATCAAAAATAAAAATCATACACAAGGTGGAATCATAAAATCCTCGTTCATTCATTCTTTTGGAATCAAATAACAAGTACAAGGAAGCTAAAGAGACAATCCTCTTTTAATTGGAAAGAACTTTGAATTACAAGGTAACTTCGGAAGTGACTCCTTGAGTCTTATGAAGATCTTCAACATCGGTAACCAGTTTGGTCAGAGTCTTCTTGCAAAACTTGACAAAGTTGTAGACTTGGTGAGGAGTGTTCTCTGAACACATGATTAGATCAACCTCTTTTATCTTGTCGGGGAAATCCTGAAGAGTGTAGTTGGTCACGACGTGCATGTTCATATACTCGTTCTTCCATTATGTATATAGACCTTGCAGGTTCCTAATAATGCCATCCCTTTCAGCTATGGTACCTTCTGTTCTTCGATATGCATCTTCCCAATATCTACAACTGTTCTTTAACTCTTGGTGAGCTTCATCAAAGATCCCAACCTTCATGTTTTGGATTTTCTCACAAGCTCTTCCTAACTGAAATTTCTCATGAAGGTAGGCTCGATGTATTTTTTTCTTATCCAATTTCTCTTGGGATGTGTGATCCTGATATTCCTTGATGGTCTTCCTCAACTCAAGGATTTAGGCTTCATAGTCACTTTGTGCATTCTTCTTGGCCAAGTTGGATAACTCTAGAGTCTTTTACAAGTCTCGTACGACACGCCAAGCTCGGTCTAACTCATCATTGCAACCACTAAGCTCACAATTAGCTCCTAAAAGAGCATCACCAACCAATTCTCTCTTCCCTTTCTTGTCTCTGGCTCTCTTTTTGTTGCTTTCAAATTGGGCTTTTACCTCTTTTCTCATCCTCCAAATCTTCATTCTTTTGCTTCTCCTAATTGAGTTGGAGCCGCAATTAAGATTTCTCTACTTTAAGCTCTTTGATATGGGAATTGAGCTTCTCAACATCTTTAGGTAGGATGGGCTCTTGTTCAAGAACTAGAGGAAATATGGAAGGATCAAAAGGGTATGAGAGTTTAATCCTTTGTGCCCTTTCCCTTAACCAGTGGGTATAAGATTCCTTAACAAGAGTATTCCTTATTCCCCACTCTTTACCTTACCTTGTAATTACATTCCAAGCTTTTCTGACCTTCCTCATAACAGGGTTATTCATATTCAAGTCGTGTAAGATGAATGGTTTCAAAGCCTTGCTTTATGGAGGACCATACATGGGGTATCCATGATGTATTAGAGATATAATAGGATTGTAATTGATACAACCCCTAGTTCCCCAGAATGGAACATTAGGGAAATCCCCATATCTAGCAATGATACCAATAGTTTCCCCTCCCTCAAATACTATTTGATGTTACCAGCAATGATAAACCCCAATTTATGTGACCATTTAAGCTTTTCAAACTTGATTGGACCTTCTTCTTTGAGATGTGGCATGAGCCAGGCATGTAAGAGCAGAGCACAACATAGTAAGGTACCTCCTTTCTTTTCACGACTTTCATGTGGAGAGTAGTAGATGTCAACTAACAGGAAAGGTATTGGGTTACATGAGAGAAAAATTTCCACAGCTATTTGATCCACAAAATTCTCTATGTTTGGGAAGAGCATGATCCCATGAATCGAAAGGGCTATAATGGCATTGAAAGCTTTCCAATTCTCTACTTTCTCATTCTTCACAGCCAACCTTTCTAGAAATTATCTTGAAAATCCTATGAAGGTCCTCCTAATATCCCAATTATCCATCACTACTTGAATGTCTATAATTAGAGCGAGGTTATCTTATTGGGTGTAACTTCTTCATTAAGCTTATGGAAAGGGTTAGTCTTCTTCAAGCTTCAACCCATAATTCTCTCAATCTCCTCCAATGTAGGAGCTAACTGGAAGTCAGAGAACATAAAACATCATATAGGAGGATCATAGAAACGGGCCAGGGTGATGACAGAAAATGGGTCCACCTTCTCAGTTAGGAGGTTCAATATTCTGCCATGGTCCTTCTTGAAATCATCCTTCTTTTAGAGAGTCAACTAGGAGCTTAGTTCCTTCAGGTTGTCAACATTTGGCATTATGTACTTGAATAGATATGTGTTTCTCCTTTCAGGCTTCATCATGATTACTCTGACAAATGTTCTTGTGTATTCCTGCAATGAACACAAAATACTAAGAGCTTTGTTTTGTATTGTTTATGCTTATGATGTATGAATGTATGAATGCATGGATGAATGATACTCAAGCATGGATTCATAAGTCTAAGGTACAGATGGAGGATCACATTAATTTCTTTTCAAACTAAAGATCTCACCAGGTATGGACTAGGGTTTAACAAAAGGTACCCCTGAGTCATGGATTCATATGAATATTTTTCAGTTACGGCAACTACATGTTGGTCGATAATTCATTCAAGTGAATCTATTAGGGGTGAGGTCTTCGTACCGACCCCTACGAGAAATACATCTCGGGGACCCGTACTACGTGACCATCGACAACGGGTTCTAGACACCGTTCCCAAAGTCATAGATTCTCAAGGATGTCTTTTGCTTGTGGCAACTATATGTCGCGGGTTAACTCCCTCAAGATAATCTATTCTGATTTAGGTTTTCGTACCTACCCCCACGAGAACTACATCTCGGGGACCCATACTACGCAACCATCGTCTTAGTAGGCCAACGAGTTAAAGGTTCTACAAAGGTTCTTAGAGTCAAGGTTTTTTAAAAAAAACATCGAAGCTTGCGGAAACTACATGTCGAGCGAAAATATTTTCAAAGGATCTACTCTAAGTGAGGTTCTCGTGCCGACCCTTATGAGAACTACATCTCGGGGACCCGTATTAATCAGCCATTGTCATATCTTATGTTTGTACTCTAGACTCGGGTCGAGAGTCTTTCCTCAAGGTTTCTGATCAAGGTATCCATTCAATACCATGATATAAGAGCAACGTAACAGATATCAACTGAAAATTCAAAGCAAAAGGCAATAAATAAAGCAATTAATACGAAAAAGATAAACACTCAAACATGCGATAAAGGCAACCTAGACTAGACTTGACTTGCTTAGGGAAGGGTCCCTAGTAGAGTCGCTACGAAAAAAATTGGTTAAACCACAGAGTCGCCACTGAATTTTATTTATTCCAAAAGAGGAAAGGGAAAATATCGATAAAACCCCCTAAAGAAAATAAAAATTGGTCTCACAACCAAAAATAGGATTCGGAAGTCGGTTATACGAGAGAAAGGTATTAGAACCCCTCACATCCATCGTACTCGATGGGAACCATCTAGGTTGTCTACACAATGGGTGTTGTTGTTTAAAAGTTTACTTGCTAAAAGGGAAAAGGGTTGGTTTTTTATTAGTGTGCTCGCCAAGGACTAGGACCCTTGTGCCTACGTATCATTATCGTGAAATGAAGAATCAGAGCTCCATAGTTTGGAGTAGAAAATGATTGTTTGTTGATTGTTTTTACCTTGAAAAAGGGTTTTCGAAATGATTCCATAAGGCACAAAAATATGTTTGATGAGTTGATGTTGTTTTTAGGTTTTTTTTTATGAAAAGGTGGTTGATTTGAATTGCACTACTGCACGGAGTGTGTAATCCTAATCATAATTTATTACTTTTTGAGTTTTTATTGAAAAAGGGTCACTTGATGTTGGATCAAGGGTTTGCTTATTATTTGGAAATGGTGAGGTTGACCTAATTCCTAAGAGATCAAAAAGGAAAAACAACGGAAGAAAAGCACAACCAAAGGGAGAGGGGTACATGGAAAATTACAAGGGAAATAATGTGAGAACTAAAGGGTATCATTGTAAGATAACCCAAGAGAAACCTTATGTGTGAAAAGTGGCCTAATCTAACAAGTGGATGATGGACTCAAAACATATCTCCCTAGGGTAGTGCCATGAATTTCATTCTTGCAATAAAAGGTTACAAGTCCAAAGAAACTCTAAGTCAAAGCAATAGGTCAAGTATCATAATCTCAAGTTCTAAATGCAAGGGTCCTAACAAGTCCTCTAAGTCAAACATTAGGTCACAAATTATACATCTTTTTTTACCTTTTCATGTTATCATGTTTTTGTTCTTTTTCAATGGATCATATAACAAGAAGTAAAATAAAATAGCTAAAGCATAAATAAAGATGCATGAAGATGAGATAGATGACAATGATGAAGTAGATGATGATGATGGATGATAGTTATAGTGCATAAAGTAAATACCAAAATATATATTACAAAAGGTAAAAGTTAGAGGGTAAAAGTCAGGTTACAAAAGGTAATCCTTAGGGGTTCTTTATCCACAAGTCAAAGGACTCAAAATATGGCGCATTAAGGAATAACCTATCATTGATTCAAAGTGTAAAAAATGATCCAATAATCATTTATCAATATGTTTGAATCAAAGAAGATTAAATCAACCAAAACATCAACCTATCAATGATTTAAAATATGGAAGATCTTATCACCCAAGCAATCACAAAAAAACGAAAACAAATTAAAAATATAACAAGGAGATAGAAGTTAGTGGTTAGGTTAGATGGAGTTAGTACAAAAGAACCAATTATCAAAGTACAAATTAATCAACTACTATGTTATTAATAAGATGAAGAAACAAAACCAAAATTAATTGCAACATAATACAAGGATTAAATTGCAATATAGAAAGAAAAATAGGATTTGATAAAAGACCAAAATGCAAAGAGAAATTAATTTGCAATATTAATATTAATTATTAAATAACAAATTAAAATAGTCAATAAAATATAAAATAAAAATAACATTTTAAATTGAAAAATAAAAGTGTAAAAATGCTTGAGTTAAAATATACATTTTAATCAAAATTAATTTGCAAAATAAATATGGAAATTAATTGCAAAATAAATCAATTGAAATGTAAGAAAATCAATTAAAATTTAAAAATAATATTAATTATTATTTTGTAAAATTAAAATTGATGAAAAAATAAAATCAAGATTTATAATTAAAATTTATAAATTAATAAAATCAAAAATTAAAATAGATAAAATAAAATAAAATAAACAATTAAAAGAAAAGAAATAAATAAAATAAAATAATAAATAAAAAGGGGTGCAATCTAGAAAATAGGAGCCCATAAAGCAAATGGGACAAGCTCAGGGTGCTGAGGCCCAAAACCACATATGAGTTGACCAAGGGAGTTAATGTGTGGTCCATCCAATGATCAGATCCATTGGATCTAATACGATGGCCCAAATGCGCTATGTGGAATACCAACACCCACCATTGGATCAGACTACTTAAAAAACTAAGCAAAAGGAAAGGCTTAAATCAGAAGGACCGAGACACGCGCGATTTGACCAGATTACATGTGAACGTTGGGAGCCACATCACTCAAAAAACCAATCAGCGCGCGCCATGTAAAATTATTTGAATTCAATTGAAAAATGGAGGAAGCTGAGTCATGAAGACTTCGTCTTCAACCTCCAAACATGTGAAAATCGAATCTCGACATCTTACCATTTGAATACACTAACAAGTGTCTGTTGCATTCGTCTTGGCTCACTGATGCTTCCTTCATGCTCAGAATCCATTGATTCAACTTGAGTATGGAGAATTTCAACTTACATTATAAAGAATAGAAAACCTAAATAAAAAATTAAATAGCAACGACAAAGCAATATGATCTCAAAACATTGGGTTAATGATCAATGGAAAACAACGAGCATAATGGTAACTTGTTTCAAGTAAAATGATGGTGTTTTCTACCTTGCATGAAAATGTGATAGTTTCAGATTCTGACGAGTTGGAGGAGCTCAGGTGAGGTGGATTTGAATGGTTCTCTTGGTATGGTTAGCTTCAAGGAAGTTCAGGGAAGGTGTTTGGATGCTCAGGTTGTGTTGAAAGTAGCTCAAATATTCCATCGAGTACTTTGTTTTGAAGCTTTCTCGTGAGTGACTTCAGCAGGTATTTTGTGGCTACAAAGCTTGGGGAAATGGTGGGAAATAATGCTCTATTTATGAGTAAGCTACAGGTGTCTCATACGTGTGAAATGGTGGAGTAATCGTGTGAATCTAAAAAAGTGAAAATGGAAACTTTCTCACTAATGGTTGGTGAGCTGGCATGTGAGAGTGTGTGATTATTCCTCATCTCATTTTGTGTTGCACGGAGGAATCTTTTCCAATCATTCGTGGCCCCTGAAACGATCTGACTTCGCATTTTGCTTGGGCCCGTGCTTTGCTGCATTTTGGTGTCTTGTGTACCTCACTTTTTACTGCATATGTACTCCACATTTTTCCTCTAATTGTTGATTTATATTGGTCTTGCATATACCTTGGTAATTTGGGAAGGAGTGCACGTGATTTGGTGACTTGGAACCAAGATGCATAGTTGTTTGGCTTGGTGTGGTTTTGTGCATACCACTTGGCAGGGCACCATGTTTAGGCTTGGATCAAATTAAATTGGCTCTTGCATTTTAGGCTAAACTTAGGTAAAAAAATCTTTGTCATGATCTTAACAAAATGCAAAAATAATTAGGACAAAAAGACATTTGAGGTGAAAATGCCATAGGTGTAAAATACTGGTCATGACATGGTTTTGGGCCTTCCTTGGCAGCTTGACTTGTTTTGGCCAATTCAAAATTGGAGGTCTTTAAAGGTTGAATTAGGGTTTGAGTCTTGAAACAAATTTATAGAGGATTCCATTTGTGACATTTAGCTCAAAGTAGATCTCCAAAAGATTGAGAAATGAGAAAGTTATGGGGTTTGGACCAAATGGTAGGTCAAACTTGGAAACTAAGCCAACCAACCAATCACTAACTTGTATTCTTTGAAAATTTCTTGAATCCCAAGGCACAATGATGACCATTTTAGGACCAAATTAGGAATTATTGATTGAACCTTGATTAAACATGATGATGTATTGAAGCTTAAATGGTATTGCATGGAAATAAACTCATAAACCATACTTGAACCAATGTAGCAAATTGATACTTCTTTGACCATGATGAAACCCTAATGCCATGATGAATAAGTCTTGACTATGATCCTTTGTTCCTCTTCCTTTTAACTTGAGACCAGGACCTTCTCAAGTACATATTGCACAATTTGATACAAGGTAGGGTATCAAGAAACCCTAATTGTCAATGCCTTGCATTCTATTCATGATCAACCATGCTTGAGAACCAATAACCAAATGCTATGCTAATGAGATGATATGCTAATGAATGAGATGATAGGCTAGGATGAAAATTAGGGTATGACAGGTGGTATGTGTTAAGATGTGAATTTTATTATCACAACATTCATGAAAAAATAAATAATGTGGATTTTAATAATATTGATCGAATCAAATTAGAAATTTATTCAATCATTTATTTATACACATATAATCCAACTAACTTGGGAGAAAAACATGGTAAATGGATTAATTTATTAAAAATAGCCCATATTCTAATAAAGAAATAATCTTATAGTTTAACATCTTCATCAAACTACAGTGTGTGTCAATGAGATCCAGTTTGGAAACCACTAAAGAGAAAGGTCCTAGATGCAGAGACTTTGTAAAAATATTTGCAACTTGATTTAAAGAGTTAATGGGTTAAAGGTAAACCACTTGTTCTTGGACCTTGTCTCGCTATAGTTGGCAATTCATCTTAATATGTTTTGTACACTCGTGGAAGATTGGATTTGTTGTTATGTAGATTGCGCTCTGATTTTCAGAAAAAATGGTCATTGGGCATTGGTGCAAGACAGAGAAATCTTGAAGTATAGATATATCAACCATTGAGCTTTGTAAGTTATGTTGGCGAGGGTCTTATATTATGTTCTGAATGAAGAACGCGAAACCACTTGTTGTTTCTTAGATTTCTAACATATCAAGGAAGAGCCAAGATAGAAACATAAGCATGTGGTGGACCTTCTTATGAGAGCGTAGGAACCCCAACCAACATCAGTAAATCCAATTAGTGTAAGGCTGAATGTAGCTTTAAAGTATAGTCTGGTTGCAAGAGAATTCTTCAGGTAGCGAATAATGCGTAAAGCTGTGTTGAAGTGCGTTGTTAGGTTTGAGACAAATTGATTGAGTTTGCATATAGAAAAATATATGTCAGAGTGGGAATGTGTTAAATATATCAATTTACATATTAGTCGTCTAAATTGAGTAAGGTCAGGGAGCAAGTTATTTGGATCAACATGCAAATTGACTGTGGGATCCATAGGGGTAGATGATGGTTATGCTCCTAATGAACTTGTATCCTACAATAAATCCAGATAATATATTCCTTGACAGAGAGAAATTCCTTGGGAAGATCTAGTAATTTACAATCCTAGGAAATGTTTGAGATGTTTCAGATATTTAATGCTAAAAGTTATGTTCAACACATTTTTAATATGATTGATATTAGATAAATTATTTCCTGTAAGAATAAGGTCATCAACATAAACTAAAGTAGCCGTAAAAGAAGAGTAATTATTTTCAACGAATAATGAATAATCAACTTTGAATCAGGTGAAATCGAATCCAAGAATTATGGTGGTGAGCTTGTTGCTCCATTATCTAATGGCCTGTTTTAGGCCATAGATGGACTTCTTAAGTTTACACACCACATTCTTGGAGCAAGTAACAAGGCCAGGTGAGGATTTCGTGTAGACATACTCATATAAATCCCCATAAAGAAAGGATATATTAATATCTAATTAGTGTAAATGCCAATGTTGGGTATAAGCTATATATATGAGACTCCTTATGGTTGTCATATTGACAACGGGACTGAAGGTTTCATGATAGTCAAGACCCTCTATTTGATCAAGGCCTTTTGCGACTAAGCGAATCTTGTACCTTTCTATAGTTCCATTAGACTGTAATTTTAATTTAAGAATCTACTTGCAGCCTATGTCTTTTTTATTAGGGGGGAGGGAAGTGATATCTCAAGTGTTGTAGTTAATAAGAGCCTTTAATTCTAAATTTATGGCCTTTTTCGGTTAGGATCAGATATGGCAGTTGAATAAGAATTTGGTTCATTGATAGATGATAAAGTTAAAGAGAAAGTTTTATGATTATAAGATGAATTATGATAAGATAAATAATTAGATATAGGGTAAAGAGGACTACTTATAGTGATGGACGAATGGTAGGTGGAGTCTTGGATAAGAACATATTGGAAGTCTTGGAGGTAGGATAGGGGTTTAGAAATATGGGTATATTTTCTTAAAGGTTGAGATATGGGAATGACAAGGTCGACATCTATGGAAGAGGGTGTGGGAATGGTGGGTTGAGTTAAAGTCGGGTGAGGAATGTTTAAGTTAGAGGAAGTGGGGGAATTGTGGGTAGGAATAGGTGTGTTAGGATAATTGGGATAATTATTAAGGTAATCAAGGATAAAGTTAATATGGTTTAAGTGTGGGGTAGGATGGGTGGTAGTGGTCGTGTTGTTAGTATTAGGGTAAGGGGAATAGTTTTTAAAAAATGAGGTATCCCTAAAAACAAAAATAAGTCTGGATTGGAGGTCATAAAGAATATATATATATATATATATATATATATATATATATATATATATATATATATATAATATATATATATATATATATATATATATATATATATATATATATATATTTGAATGAATATATATATATATATATATATATATATATATATAATGAATATATATATATATATATATATATATATATATATATATATATATATATATATATATATATATATATATATATATATATATATATATATATATATATATATATATATATATTCATTCAAATATATATATATATATATATATATATATATATATATATATATATATATATATATATATATATATATTCATTCAAATATATATATATATATATATATATATATATATATATATATATTTGAATGAATATATATATATATATATATATATATATATATATATATATATATATATATATATATATATATATATATATATATATATATATATATATATATATATATATATATATATATATATATATATATATATTAATATATATATATATTAATATATATATATATATATATATATATATATAATATATATATATATATATATATATATATATATATATATATATATATATATATATATATATATATATATATATATATATATATATATATATATATATATATATATATATATATATATATATATATATATATATATATATATATATATATATATTCATTCAAATATATATATATAAGCATTTGCAAGACCTCGGGTGTAGTTTAGATCTATTGTATTTATGGTTGGAGGCAAAAACTAAGAATCCAAACTTTGATGCTGGAGTAGCCAGGGGGTTTATTGTGCAACATTTAGAAATGAATGTTGAACTGAGAGCTTAGATGGAAGCCTATTAATAAGAAAAACAATATGGGATAAGGCATGAGATTTTTTTGGGTAAATGAGATTGTAAAATAAGAGCACGAGTAATACTTAGAAGGTGTTGGTGCTTGCATTATGCAATCCCATTTTTTTGGGATCTATCAAGGCAATATATAACACATGGTCAAGATAAAAATGTCGGTCAAAGTGAATAGTACCAAAGTCAAAGGTTTTAATAGAAGCTCCATTAAGAAGCTTGATGATGGGTTTAATTTCTATCAAATTAGAGAATAGGTAACTTGTATGGAGCACATGGTTTGTGGTCTCAGTATGTAAAATCCAAGCATTATTGTTGGATATAAGAAAAGAGTGATGCATTTGAGGAGTATAAGATGGTTGAGGAACATTGGTGTTGAGTTGATGAATAGAAGAATATTGAGCACGATAAACTTGTAGAATGAGAGCCAATAACACTTTCTATTGGTCTGTAGTGAAGTTTGGAGTAACATTTTTAGTTGGAGTGGTAGCAAAACAATATAGAGCATATTGTTGATAGAATCATCAGTAGTTTGATATAAATTCATCTTAAGGTATGGATGAATTCCATGCTTTTTGAAACATAACGCGATCATATGACCCAACTTTTTATAGTAAGAACAAATTTTGAATCCTTTTCCATGTCCAAAAGTGAATGGTTTTGAGGTAATGTATTGTCAGTGAAGCTTGGGATATGATTTGTTGTTCCGAGTAACTAGATTTTCAGTATAAGGAGATGGAGCATATTGTCTTTCATATTGCATCAGCATAGAGAACGCCTTATTAATTTGAGGGAGAGGTTCCATTAACATGATTTAGGACCGTGTTGGCGCATATTGTTCATTAAGACCATTTAGAAAACGAATAGTATGATCATTGTCTTTGTATACTTTGATAGTAGGAAAAAGAGAGCAGGATCAAGGAATAACACATATGCATGAAGGGAAGGGTCAAAATTGCAAATCCCTTCAAAAAATGAATAACGTGATCATTGTCTTTGTAGTCTTTGATACTAGGCAGAAGATGTCAACAACAAGGAATAACACAAATGTAGGTAGGGAAGTGTCATGCTCTAAGTTTTACCCTAGGTTTTTCACCCGCATCAGCATAGAATAATCTATTCATTTTATCGGGCATTTCATTAGTTAAAAATAACTCATCAGGGTTTAGATGAAAAGTCAAGAGTTTTGGAATTTTATCTGACTTTGATGACGTTCATTCAGTCATTTATTGGTTAAAAAGTCCAAGGACTTGATTTCTCAATCTCGTTGCATCGCTTGTTTTCATTGCATTATGTTTCAGAGGTTCAGAGGATGACAGTCAAGAGTATTGTTGTCATCTAAATCTTTGTGAGGTCTTGATTATGTTTAAGAATCAGAAGCAAATGATCCAAGAGCAATTCATTTACATCTGATTGTCTATTCATGATTTTTCATTCAGTAATTCAATGCATTTACAAGACGTTTGCATTTTATACTTGTCCCAACATGCATTTCATTTTGCATAACGCTTAAAATATCGCTCGAAATAATTTTTAGGATCTACAGGAAGACCGGTTAAACCGATTTGCAAATGTACGTAGAATTAGCAGGCAAAAAAATTCAAAATCAAGTTTGCAGATGTCAATATTCTTAATCTAACGTGCTCGTAGTTTAACCTGACGTGCTCGTTTTATTTTTTTGACTACTTTTTCGGCCGCATTTCAAACAGGCCGAGCCTTTTTATCGATCATTTTTATATCAAAATTTTACCAAAACATGTATATTTCCGAGTAGTTTATTTCGTGCTAATTATTTTAGTGCGTTCAGTTTATTTTTCGCCCAATTTTTTATTCAGTTTTTATCCGATTATATTTTTGTTTTTTAATCAAAATAATCATCATAATTAAATATATTTTCCATGTTTCTATTTTGATTTTATTTTTGTGTTTTCAATTTTATTTTAAATTATTAATATTTTAGTTTTTAGTTTTTTAAAATTAAGAAAAAAATAGAAAATATCTCTCATCTTCCACTCAGCAGTTGACACATGTCCTTGTGGGTAAATGAAATTTGGTTTGTGGATAAAACAAAACACGCGTCCGAGAGAGGGAAGGGATTCTCATCATCACTATGGTTTTCTCTCTCATTTTTTGGGGAAAAGAGAAAAATTTCTGAGAATTTTCCTATTTGTTCGATGAGGAGAACAATCTTCACTTTTCACAGATAAAAAAAACACAACATAACCAATATAAAAACATCTTCGCCCTCTTCCACATACATCAACAATTTCTCCATCTGTCCCTTAACCCAACCACGTCGGGCATCACTCTACTTAACAATCTTCCTCTCCCTTCAACCATAATTTATTTTGCTCCGCCCACCACCACCACAATACTTCCCTCTGTACAAACCTTCTGGTGACACCCTTACCTTTCCCCGCCTTCACACTTCAATTCACCACCAACCCAGCCTTACGTTTTTGTTCAAACATCTAAAACTAGTTGCACAATTGGAAACCGCCTTTTAAACCATACAAACCCATCCTCATTTCATATTGTTATCAACTCAACCACATCCCCATCTTCAAAAAACGGTATTCAAACAATCTATCATCAACAACATAACCAAACATATCTTCACTTTCTTCTACTTCAAAATAACTTGCTCCTTCTATTGGTGTTACTACTACTATTTTTGCCACTAATACTTCAACTTTCCATACACTTCCTTTGCATTAAAATAGTACTCGTGAAACTTCAGGTTTCACTATTGGGAACACCATGTCCCACATATACCCTATGCTTTTTCCTCTTCAGAGTTCTAAGAAACCTTATAGTTATAGACTAAACATGGCAGCAGAGGAGCACAACCTCTTACAGAAAGATCTCGGAACCGTGAAGTATCAAGGCTCCGATTTTACATCAGATGGCATGCGGTATAACAACATGTCTCAGATTCCATCAAACACAGTTTCAGAATCAGGGAGAAATTCTACCATGGTTAACAACAATAACCACTTAGCATCACCATGTTCAACACACAAGGTTTCTAAACCGCACTCCAAACCATGATTGGTGCTCACCCTCCAACAATAACATAACATCATTGTCAACACGTCAACTCTCCCCCTTGAAACCGCCTCTTTTCGGCGTGTTCCGACCACCCACCAAACGTTTCTCCATCCGCGTGCATAAGTCATCATTGTTTCTTTCATTTCTGTGTGTTTCCTTTCTCTTTTGATTTCATTGTTACTTGTTTTTTCTTCGATTTCGGTCAGAAAATTGGTTTTGGTTGGAGTGTGTTTTATCACATTGTTGTTTATTTTCCTCTTTGAGAGAGAGAAGGACATGCAAAAAAAAGTTTTTTTTTTCTTTTACTCACTTGAATAAGTCAAATCTGACTTGTGTTTTATTATTTTATTTTTTTCATTATTATTATTATTATTATTATTATTATTATTATTATTAAAAAGGATTGGGTTTGGAAAGGGTTATTGGGTTGATTTGTTGTTTTTGTCCAAGCCCATTTTTATTTATCATATTGTTGTTCTTTTGTTTTTATTATTTAATTAAAATCATTTTTTATTTATTTTATTAATTTAGATAATTAATTTTTTGTTTTAATTGATGAATATTTTCTTTGATTATTTATCCAATCGTTTTCCACATATTCATTACAGTTTCAGAGTTAAAAATTCAATTTAACCTCAGAAATTGCTCAAATCCATAAAGTTTTGTTGGTCGGCCTCAGATAGGGTGATTCCTAAATGAATCGTTTTATGATTGATTAACATTGCGCTAAATTTTGTTGTTCAATTTTTGATTTTTACTTCGGGTTCCCTGGATTTCTCTTTGTCCTTCTTACAACTAGATTCTTTTATTCACAATTGTCTTTCGTGTTTGTTTTTATTAATTGTTGTGTTATATCTCTATCCAACAAATTGTACTCTCGTTCCCATAATTTGTGTAATAAGTTTACTCCTTTCATTTATTTTTATTATGGCAGTTTGGTTGTTAACTCAAGATTCAAATCAACACTTTCAGAAAAGAACAAAAATAAATACTTTATCCAACGTCGAGCAAATTTCATAAATCAAAACCATTTCCATATCCACTTATCCATCATTTTCAAAACCCTCAAACTATTTCTTTCGACTTTCAATTTAATACAAATGATAAAAACCTTGATCCAACATCGAGTGCCTTTTCCCTAATAAAATCCAAAACACCTATAATCATACTTAAACACCGTTTTAAAAAGGGTGAAAAGAGAGATGGTCTAGAGCCTTTGATTCCTCTCCTCAATTACTTGGATACGAGTAGCCTTACTCGGTCATTCGAGTAATTGTCATATGTTAAAAAAACTTCTCACCCTTGTCACATCCAAACTCTTTTCATAATCAAACCTTAAGTCAAACTCATTTTCGTAATAAACTTGGACGAAAAAGGAGGTGGTCTAGAGCCTTTTATTCCCTTCCCTGAGTACTTAGATACCATTAGCCTTACTCGACCATTCGAGTATTTTTCGTCCATCCAAAATACATTAACCTTATTTAAATTAATTTGTAATTAAGGATGAAAAAGAAGATGGTCTAGAGCCTTCTATTCCCTTCCCTGAATACTTGGATACGAGTAGCCTTACTCCGCCATTCGAGTATTTGTCGTCCATCAAAAATACATTAAGCTTATTTAAATCATTTTGAAATTAAGGATGAAAAATGATATGGTCTAGAGCATTCTATTTCTCTTCTCGAGTACTTGGATACGAGTAGCGTTACTCGGCCATTTGAGTAATCATCATCCAACAAAACACTCAACAAATCAAACTTATTTTCTTCCCTTGTGCAATCTTGAAAACATTTTCAGAAACGGGTATGTTTTATCCATATCCGGCGTGAAACAAACAAAGACTTCAGCCTCTAAGAGTGAGCTACAAGTAAAGGTTTAATTACTCGATATTTGAAATTCTGGCGTAGTCAGTATTCAGATGTTCTACTTCAAGTCACGACATCTGATCTAACATTGTACCTATTACAGCAAGACAGTTATTACACTCTGTACTAATTTGCACCTTTTCACAGTGTCACGACCTCTCCTTCTATGTCATCCTAGAAAGGAGGAACCCTTAGTTATGTGCACCATAACCTTCACTTCTGTTGTTTTCCTACACAGATATCAGCACGATGTCTCAATCCTGTTTTGAACAATATCTGTTACATTGTTCCAGTTTGTTGGTCATGTACTTGTATTTCCTAAATTAAAGGTTGTAACAAGTTAAACTAATCTTCACTTATTAAGGAGCCAACAAATAGATTATTTGTCAGGTTCATTAATTGTAGCTTAGTTGTTAGTTTCCTAGATTTTAGATCAGCTGGTGAATAGCCTGAGAAAAATCCTGAAACAGAAAACTAATCATCCAACAATTTAGCATATGCAGTCATGAGTGAATGTCACAACATTCCGTTTGACATCCAAGTCCAGAACCATATGCTAAGTCTGTTTGGTTCCTGAAAACAGACTGTGCTAAATTTGCTGTACTGTAAAAGACCAACCAGTCTCTACTTCAGTATCAGCTTACAGGAAGAACTGTCAAGGCATCCAGTTTGACAGTTTCACAAAGATCCTTTTGGCCAGGTCTGGTGTGCTTTTGAACTCCAGACTTCACTACATACTGAACTGAATTCATCAGCTTATTAAACAGTATGTGTTGTTGTTGATGAATGTCAAAGCATTCTGATTGACATTCCAACAGAAGGCTATGTATCAGGTCTGCTATTATCTTGATGAACAGACTGGAATACATGCTTAGTTATGGCAGACATGATTATATCATACAGAAGGAAAACAAACACAGGAAATTGTTAACCCAGTTCAGTCCAACATGACCTACATCTGGGGCTACCAAGCCAGGAAGAAGATCCACTATTAGTAGTATCAATTCAGAGTTAAACTCCCCCGTTTACAACTCCTCACTTAATCCCTACCCAATGCAATCTATACCTAGGAACTCCTAGATAGAAACCTCCAGTTTCCATTCCTATCACTACAAATACAATGTAATGTGCAAACACCTTGAACTTGCTTCACAGCTTCATTCAAGAACATAATTACTCTTGCCTACAGGCTTTGAGTAACAAACACTCTCAGGTTTACCACTGAGAGACACATGGTAACCTTCCCACAGATTGGGAGGTTTACCTTACACACACCCCTAAAAATTCATTCTAAGAGGCTTACCAATACTAGATTACAATCAGCTATTTATAACCTAATCACCCAACTGGATTTGGGCCTTCAGAAAATTGCAGCAGACTTGTTCTTTGCTGTTGCAACTTCAGCAGAAAAATTCTGCTACAAACAAGGTCTTCAAGTTCCTAAACTCTCTCCATATATATCTCCATATTTTGAGCCTATATATCTTCTGATTTAGTCTTCAAGACCTCCACCTGGGAGTTAGGATATTCACCAGATATCCTTGCTGATCCCAGAACATATACTGAATTAATTAATTCAGTTTCCTACACATGTGCGATGTCACAGACCTGATGTCGTGACATCGTACATGACATGTTGGTCCAGATGTTGAATTTCTTCAACCCAACATATTAAAACAACAGAGATGATTACATTATTTGTTTTCTAAAATCTCTGCCAATCCTAAGGAATCAACAATCTCCCCCTTTGGCAAATTTTAGCTAAAACAAATAAGCAATATACTTGACAAAACATCCCAATTTGGGAATGCTCTTCATCTCCGTCATTGGCTCCACCACCACAAACACCAAAGTTGGTGTACATGGGAAGAAGAGGGACAATACTCAGTTGTACCAGAACCCTTCCCCTCAACCGGAGAGCTTCCAGAAGAATATGTAATGCTGAGTACATAGACAATGTAACTCAGATCACAAGGCACAACTGTCTTCTTAACTCAGATCACAGGACACAAGTGGAAACCCCAGTTGGTGGATTTTGTGCCTGATGCCAACTTCTGTTTGCTGCCACATCCACAGTTGGCTTTCTTCTGGTACATTCTCAGCCCTAGGACTGTATTTCTCTCCCCCTTTTTAGCTAAACATTTGTAAAGGAACCCTTCACAAAACCAGATCCAGGCGCAGCTTGCCCAAACCTTAACATACCCCATGATTCTGAGAATGGAGTGTTTTTCTTGTGAGAGGAAGAGGGCTATTGCATCCTTTAAATAGTCCAGCCCGTGCCTAGGAATTTCCGGTAGAAATAAATGCTTGGTCAAGATGCATTTATTTTTGCTGAGAAACAGTCAGAGACTCACCAACAAAATCTCAGACTATCTTTGAATACCTTTTATAGCTCTTGACTGTTTCTTTTCCAAAACAGCCGTTCCAGTGCATGGAGACCATTCCATATATGCAGTCAGACACGTTGCACTCGATGTCTTAACATTCCTGCATTCAGCCAGTATTCAACAAGACCTCTGTCATACCTCCAGTAGAGACTTGACACCTAGCACTACTACAGCCAACTTTTCACACTCTGTTGATGGTTACTCCCCCTGTACCACACAGTTGTAGCCATCAGGCTTATTCTGGTTTATCAGACTTAGCCACATCACCCTCATAATTCCTAATGACTTTAAGATTCAGAAGGAATTGACAGCAATGTCCAGGGTAATGTCATGACATCCGGTCAGACATTCTTCTGCTCACTCAGCCTTGCTGCACATCACAGCATCCTGATAACTGCCAGGTTGCCATACCCTGTTATCTGAGAGCACATAGACCACAAGCTTGGTGATTACTTGCAACACACGGACGCACTCCCCCTGTCATGGACTTGGAGGTCACACATGATCATATCCAACACCCCAAGGTTGGACCTTCACATACTTCCTGATTCAAAGAGATTCCAGACCACTTGATGAGAGGAAAACATAAGACGCATCTTCATGTCTTCAAGGGCGCACCCTCTGTCCAACCCTCTTGGCTGAACACATCCACACTCTGTGTCAATTTCTCTTCTAACCAGAACAGAAGATCACTTCACAAGATGTTTTAACATCAGCTGGGACTTCCTTCACAGCATCACAAGGAGCACTATCTGACAGACTTCAGATATTACTGAGTCCTCAGCTTGGGCCAGAGGAACCCAGACATATATTGGGATATATACACTCTCATCCCACTACCAGAGACAGTCTTCCATAGATAGCTCAGAACTTCTACCACAAGCTCCAAGAGATGAATAGAGAACACCTCCTTTTGTCTTCAACTTAATACTTTTCTGTTCAAAAGTAATTTGTCTCAGACTTTCCTCAAGACTAATCAGCTGCCTTATGTTGATTACCTTGATTCTTCGAACTCACTTCTGAGATAGACCAAATGCCACTGGTTGATTACCTCCTTCATGAATTCTCATATGAACAGGTCAAATGCTGCTTTTTGACCTCTCCACGTGTATCAGACTTCTCCCAAAGATATTCTGACCTTCCAGGTGAAATTTGAACTTCAAGCCTTTTGAAGTGTCCAATCTACAACCCTGCAGACCCTTCTATCTTAAGTTGATGTGCCACTTTATCAACTAAGAATCTGATGTTGAACCAAATGTAACAACATTGTGTTTTGACATCCAGCTGTTGAATTCAGCTCCTTCTTCTGCCACTTGAAAGAACTTCCTCCCTTCATAGAACAAGAGTTCAATGTTCTCATAGACTTGATTGTGGAACCAAGTTTGAGTAAACAACCTCCATCCTGCAAGTTTGCAGTTAAGTCATCCAAGCTCACACCTTGATGAATCCCTGCTTCTTCTCCAAAGACATCAGACACTCTGATGTATGAGTCTTCAGAAGGACCAGTTAGACACTAACCCTTCAGCTTTACCAAGGATTCCACATCCTAAGGCAAGGTTGTTTCCATGATGTCAAGACTGCTGCCACTTGTTCTTGACTTCACAGTGTGCATAAGCTAATGCACTTCCTTACCTAGATCAGAAATAAACTGATCCAAGTAACCACCATCAAGACTATGATGTCTTCTTCTTCTTGTACATACCAAGGCTGAACATGTTTCTTGCCAGGAAACCTTTTCAGAGATCATATGCTTTTGCTGCCACCAAAGAGATAGATCATAAGCCAATGTACTGTCCTTCCTGTGATTCTGCACAGGGTCTTGAAGAAGTGATGTTCCAACATCTTTAAGAACATCAGTTATCTTGAGCTCCAAGGATAATCAATTAAACACTTGCACTTGGCACAAGTAGACATTGATCTTAAATCCTTTCCCAATCATCCCTTCAGATACTTCCACCATAAGAATACTTTGAAAATACTCTTCTTGTGTCAACATCTTCTGCTTGCAAGCACCTAGACAATTTTGAAAGTCTTCCCAGATTAAATTCACTCTTAGGAATGAGAGAGATGAATTATTCCTTGCAAATGTGACACACAACCACCAGAACCCATGTGACACAGGTCAACAGCCAACCAGACCCTAGGCTGACCAGACTTGAGGAGGTTAACCAAGACTCCCCCTCAACTTAACAATCATGGATACTCCACACCAATATCCATGCATTGTACACATATGTCTCAACATGACATACATTATCCCTACCAGTGCCAACTAACTCCTCCAATCAGACCAATCAGACTTCAGCTGACCATAAGTACTAGTGAGACAAACAACACCAGTCAATGGTAGATATGCATTGCCAGAGCATATTACCTCAACCAACCTATGAATCTTCATATTCTCACTCCTAGTAAGAACTGCCACTTCTGAACGTGGTGTTTGAATAACAAGATTCATGGTTCCAGCCCCCTTAAATGATATCACAATCAGGTTACCCCATTATTGACTGCTAACATCCAGGAGACTTGTCTTCCAACACACCATAGTACTTCAGGGAACAACTATCCAATCCTGATCAACCTGCAGGGATATGCCAAACAGTAGGAGATTGCAAAATGTCACATCTCAACCAGCTCAACTTCTAGGGATGACCTTCTTGAGCACACACCCAGTTGACCCTGCGTTTGTCAACTTAGCACACACAGATGTCTCCTCTTCCAGGTCAGGAGTAGGTTCCAAACAGAATTATCCCTTTGTTTGAACCCTAAAACATCTGCTCTTCAACCAGTAGCTGCATACTTGTTGAACAACATGTTCTAACATCACACAGAACATTGGTTCCACCTCCTTGGAACAAACCTTCCTTGCAGGTCTTCACGGTCTTCATATACACTACTCAAGAGAGTAAGAGAATCAGTGATTAAGTGACTCTTACCATCCTGAAGTGAGGACGTCATGACGAGTGGACTTGAGGAGACTCACGTATCTTTGACATCTTCAGTAGATTATGATGAGATCTTGAACCCAGCAGCCTTTCATCCACATGAAGGGAAACTACATCAGAGTTTGAGTTTTGCCAGGTATTATGCAGCGGAAATCATAATACAACTCAACCTATGACCACACACTTCACCAGATTGGCCTCCAAGACCATACCAGGTTTGAATGTGATTTAGTACTGGCACAGCTGTCCCACACACAGGCCTATTGCCAACCTCCAGAGACAGGTACACACCATTCCTGTCATGAACAGTCCATCCACCTACTTCAAGGGACCATTCAGGGAATTACAGAACCTTACACAGGTTCCAGCATCAGTACTAACATAACTCCTTGCCAGCTACCAGAAAGTATCACCCATGGATCTCATCCAGAGACAGAACAGGATGCCTGCTCTGATACCAATTGAAATTCTGGCGTAGTCAGTATTCAGATGTTCTACTTCAAGTCACGACATCTGATCTAACATTGTACCTATTACAGCAAGACAGTTATTACACTCTGTACTAATTTGCACCTTTTCACAGTGTCACGACCTCTCCTTCTATGTCATCCTAGAAAGGAGGAACCCTTAGTTATGTGCACCATAACCTTCACTTCTGTTGTTTTCCTACACAGATATCAGCACGATGTCTCAATCCTGTTTTGAACAATATCTGTTACATTGTTCCAGTTTGTTGGTCATGTACTTGTATTTCCTAAATTAAAGGTTGTAACAAGTTAAACTAATCTTCACTTATTAAGGAGCCAACAAATAGATTATTTGTCAGGTTCATTAATTGTAGCTTAGTTGTTAGTTTCCTAGATTTTAGATCAGCTGGTGAATAGCCTGAGAAAAATCCTGAAACAGAAAACTAATCATCCAACAATTTAGCATATGCAGTCATGAGTGAATGTCACAACATTCCGTTTGACATCCAAGTCCAGAACCATATGCTAAGTCTGTTTGGTTCCTGAAAACAGACTGTGCTAAATTTGCTGTACTGTAAAAGACCAACCAGTCTCTACTTCAGTATCAGCTTACAGGAAGAACTGTCAAGGCATCCAGTTTGACAGTTTCACAAAGATCCTTTTGGCCAGGTCTGGTATGCTTTTGAACTCCAGACTTCACTACATACTGAACTGAATTCATCAGCTTATTAAACAGTATGTGTTGTTGTTGATGAATGTCAAAGCATTCTGATTGACATTCCAACAGAAGGCTATGTATCAGGTCTGCTATTATCTTGATGAACAGACTGGAATACATGCTTAGTTATGGCAGACATGATTATATCATACAGAAGGAAAACAAACACAGGAAATTGTTAACCCAGTTCAGTCCAACATGACCTACATCTGGGGGCTACCAAGCCAGGAAGAAGATCCACTATTAGTAGTATCAATTCAGAGTTAAACTCCCCCGTTTACAACTCCTCACTTAATCCCTACCCAATGCAATCTATACCTAGGAACTCCTAGATAGAAACCTCCAGTTTCCATTCCTATCACTATAAATACAATGTAATGTGCAAACACCTTGAACTTGCTTCACAACTTCATTCAAGAACATAATTACTCTTGCCTACAGGCTTTGAGTAACAAACACTCTCAGGTTTACCACTGAGAGACACATGGTAACCTTCCCACAGATTGGGAGGTTTACCTTACACACACCCCTAAAAATTCATTCTAAGAGGCTTACCAATACTAGATTACAATCAGCTATTTATAACCTAATCACCCAACTGGATTTGGGCCTTCAGAAAATTGCAGCAGACTTGTTCTTTGCTGTTGCAACTTCAGCAGAAAAATTCTGCTACAAACAAGGTCTTCAAGTTCCTAAACTCTCTCCATATATATCTCCATATTTTGAGCCTATATATCTTCTGATTTAGTCTTCAAGACCTCCACCTGGGAGTTAGGATATTCACCAGATATCCTTGCTGATCCCAGAACATATACTGAATTAATTAATTCAGTTTCCTACACATGTGCGATGTCACAGACCTGATGTCGTGACATCGTACATGACATGTTGGTCCAGATGTTGAATTTCTTCAACCCAACATATTAAAACAACAGAGATGATTACATTATTTGTTTTCTAAAATCTCTGCCAATCCTAAGGAATCAACAATATTTCTAAAGGATCACTCCTTAAAAGCATTCAATCAGGTAGTTCTCTTTTAGCAGAACTACGTAACCTTGAGTTCTCCATAACACTTGGAGATACGTAGGAGCAGGATTGAGAAATCTTGTCAGGCACATTAATGTTAAAAAACACCCCCTTTATTAAAAAAAATGTTTTCCTTTCTTTCTTTTTTATCGCTCAGTAAGTAGAAGATCGCAATTAACATTAGCTAATACCTTATTGCAAATCTAACTAAGTGGTTCCTATTGAGTACAACGGATGTAAGGGATGTTAATACCTTCCCCTTACATAACCGACTGGCGAACCCGATTTGGTTGCGACGGCCATTTCTTTTTGTTTTTTATGGGTTTTATCGATATTTTCTCTTTCCTTCTTTGAAATAAATAAAATTCGGTGGCGACTCTGTTCTAACCTCTTCTCTGCGAGCGCCTCTCAAAGGATCACATTTTTCGAGATGCGACACGAAGGGCATAAAATTTTCAAGCTTTTTCGATATTTTCTTTATAGTGGTGAAGTATTTTATGATGGTTTGGTCTCCTTGACAAAGGACATAGATCTCTTCTTGTAATTCTGATATATGAAAGATATCCCCTTGATGGTATCTCTGTGTGTTCTTCCCAAATTTCCTTGGAGTTTTCTATCCACATAATACTCTCTACAATTTATGGGCGGATCGTTATCCAAGCCATGACCATGGTATTACAACAACACAGACCATGGAGGTACGATAAATGTTAGCAAGATAAATTAGGGTACCATTAAGGATACATAATTTGTAATTTCGATTTTAGGGCGACTTTATATATCGAGACCATGTATGATAGTTTATATTAGTTAAAGCAGGGGTACCAATGGCATGGTCGGGATTATCATAATGACATAAAGAAAGGGTCCAACATATCTATTTGGTAGCTACAATGGGAATTAGGGTTTGGAATTTTTGGATTAGGGTTGGAAACATTGGCATTCGGTTGAGTGGCATTTTACGATTTGTTCAGAGTAGGAGGAGTATTGTCATTGGTTTCATATTCAACGAATCCATCAATATTTGTCATTGTTGGAAGGTGGAGAAAATGGAGGATTATAAAGTAAGGAAGAAAGAAGAAGATTTATGGGGACGAATATGTGAACATGAGGTGAGAGATATTTGTAGGTTTCATATGACGTTTGTGAGAAGAAAAAAATTATGGAGAAATTGATGATAATTTAGGGTTTGGGGGATGAAAGATTTGTGGGTCAACGATTATATGTAGTGTGAAGGTACGAGAGAATCAGAGTATTTGAATATGGTGTTCTTGAATATAGGATGAGAATATGAGCTTTTCTAGGTGATAGGTAGGTTTATGGGGATATCGTTCTTGATGTTCAGATGAATATATGAAGGTTTTTGGAAAATAATATGAATTTATGAATGAACATATGAAGCTTTCTGGGAAAATGGTTGAAGGTCTGGATTCAATGGAATTAGTGAGAAGAGAGAAGTGAGAGAAATATTTTGAAAATTGAAGAAATTATCGGTGGTATTGGTTATCTCTGTTGGTGCAAGGTAGAATAAATGATGAACGGAAATATTCTATTAAGAGAATGACGGCTACAAAACATGATAAAAATTACAATGATTGCCACCCTATTTATAAGCTAAAACTAGGGTTACTAGAATAGGATAAAATACTAAAATACCCTCTAACAAACTTAGGGGCTAAGAAAATAGTACAACTAATAAATATGAATTACTTCTAATACCATCCCTTAATTCATATTCCATCAAAACTTGTAACACCAATTCCATCCCTTAATCTGAGAAATTGATCAGTCTTGATAGCTTTCGTCAGAACATCTGCCAACTGTTTTTGAGTGCTGCAGTGTACAACTTCTAACACTCCCCTCTGAACTTGATGTCTCAGAAAATGATACTTGGTCTCGATGTGCTTGCTTCTCCCATGCAACACTGGGTTTCTGGCAAGATTGATTGCAGACTTGTTGTCAATCATCAGCTTCAGAGGTTTGTTTACTTTAATCTTCAGATCCTGCAGTAGATTCAAAATCCACACAGCTTGGCATGCAGTAACAGCACCTGCAATGTATTCAACTTCACAAGTTGACAACGCCACAACAGGTTGCTTCTTTGAACACCAAGAAATAAGACCTCCCAGAAATTTGAATAAGTACCCAGACGTACTTCTTCTGTCAACTCTGTCTCCACGCCAATCAGAATCTGAATAACTCAGAAGTTCTGACTCATCCTTTCTTCCAGAAGGAAATAATACTCCATACTTCATAGTTCCCTTGATATACCTCAGAATCCTGACAGCAACTTGGTAATGGGACCACTTAGGTTTACTCATGAACCTACTAACCATCCCAACTGAATAGCAAATATCAGGTCTGGTATTGCACAAATACCTCAGAGAACCAACCAACTGTTTGAAGGTTGTAGCGTCCATATCCTTTCCATCAGAGTCAGAATCCAGTTTCTGATTTGTATCAGAAGGTGTGACAGCAATCTTACAATTCTTCAGTTCAAATCTCTTCAGAAGTTCTAATTCATACTTGAGCTGATGCAAAATAATACCTTTCTCAGAATATCTGAACTCCATCCCTAGAAAGTATGTCATTTTGCCTAGATCAGTCATTTCGAATTCATTCATCAGAACTTTCTTGAACTTGGCTATCTCCTGTTCAGAACTTCCAGTCAGCAGTATATCATCAACATATAAACATACCAGAGTCATATTTCCTTCAGAAGTATGCTAAACATAGACACCGTACTCCATCTCACATTTCTGAAAACCTTGCTTCTTGAAAAATGAATCAATCTTCTGATTCCAAGCTCTGGGCGCTTGTTTCAATCCATATAGAGCTTTGTATAATCTGTACACCATCCCTTCCTGATTCTTTTTCACAAATCCAGGAGATTGTGACACGTAAACTTCTTCTTCTAATGGACCGTTCAGAAATGCAGATTTTACATCTAAATGCATCAGAGGCCAATTCCTGTTAGCAACTATTGCAATCACCATTCTGATTGTTTCATGTCTTGCTACAGGTGCAAACACTTTAGAGTAATCCAGCCCAGGTTTCTGTAGAAATCTTCTGGCTACCAACCTTGCTTTATGTTTGCCAATTGAACCATCTGGCTTTAACTTCTGCTTGAAAACCCATCTGACACTGATGGCTTTCTTGTCTTTTGGAAGTTCTGTCATCTTCCAAGTCTTGTTTCTCTCTATAGCATCAAGTTCTTCTTTCATGGCCTTCAGCCAGAGCTTCTGCTTAAGAGCCTCTTCTGTACTCATGGGTTCAGAGTCTACTAACATGGCACACTGAATAACTTCTCCTTCAGAGTCTACTTCAGTGTCCTGCAGCATGTCAAATTCTGCATATCTTCTGGGGATGTTTCTGATTCTTTGTGGTCTCTGAACTTGTTCAGAGTCTTGAGCTTCAGAGTTTCTAGCTTCAGATGGTTGACTTCCTCTAGAGCTTTGACCATCTTCAGGGGCTGGCATATTTCCAGAGTCTGAATTGCCACCAGAATCTGGATTACCATCAGAGTCTGGGTCATCAGAGTCTGGATCATCAGAGTCACCTTCATCTTCTGAGTCTTCTCCAGAGTCAGAATCACTATCAGAATCAGAATCAACGTCAGAGTTTACTCCAACTTCAGAAATTCTTAACTCTAACCTTTCTTCAGAAGTTCTAACATCAGAATCAGATTGAGACTTATCCCAATTCCAAAATTCTGATTCCTTCACAATCACATCTCTGCTGAATTTAATTTTGTTGGTTTCTGGACAATAGAGCTTGTATGCACCTGTACTTTGGTACCCTATCAGAATCATCACTTTGCTTCTATCATCCAGCTTCTGTCTTCTGGCTTCTGGAACATGTTTATAGCAAACAGAACCAAATACCTTCAGATGACTAACACTTTGCTTATCTTCAGTCCACTTCTGTATTGGAACTATTTCCTTCAACTTCTTCGTAGGACATCGGTTGAGTACATACGTTGCAGTGGCAACAACTTCTCCCCAGAGCTTCTGAGGAAGCTTCTTCTCCTTTAGCATGCTTCTCACCATATCAAGCAAAGTGCGGTTTCTCCTTTCAGCAAGACCATTGTGTTGAGGGGTATAAGGAGCAGTAACCTCATGCTCAATTCCATTCTCCTCAGCGAACTTCTGGAACTCTTTGGAGTTATACTCACCTCCACCGTCAGTTCTAAGAATCTTCAACTTCTGACCACTCTGATTCTCAACCTTCATTCTGAACTTCTTGAATTCATCAAACACCTCGTGTTTAAACTTAATAAGGGATACCCATGTAATTCTTGTGAATTCATCAACAAATAACACAAAGTATTTATTCCCTCCAATCGATGCTACTGGAAATGGACCACACACATCAGAATGTACAACTCCCAAGGCATGTTTTGCACTTGGAGCAGTTTCTGACGCAAATGGCAATCGTGGTTCTTTTCCTTCCATGCAAACTTTGCATGACTTTTTAGGCTTCTTAATTGCAGGAATTCCATGTACCAACTTCTTTGAATTCAGATGTTTTAAGCTTCTGAAATTCAAATGACCAAATCTTCTGTGCCACAACTCACCCTCCTTCTCAGCACTTGTTGCACTAAGACATTCTGAGTCTGCAGTTCTGACATTCACCTTGAATGTTCTATTCCTTCCCTGTTCTGACTCCATAATCAACTTCTGGTTGCAGTCATACAGCTTCAGAAGATTGTCCTTCATGGTAACTGAAAAACCTTTCTCAATTAATTGTCCCACACTCATCAGATTGCTTCTGATGCCAGGTACATACCACACGTTCTGAATCAATGATGTTTTCCCATTGTTCATAATCACTCTGACATTTCCCATACCTTCTGCATTAAGATATTTGTCATCAGCACATCTGATCTTTGTCCTCTTTTCAGAGTCAAAGTCAACCAGTCATTTCTTGTTTCCAGTAAGATGATTTGAACAGCCAGTGTCCATATACCACCAGTCTATCAGATCCATATCATCAGATTCAGAGGCCATAAATAGCACAGATTCGTCATCAGAACTTCTGGCTATATTTGCTTCTTCTGATTTTCTCTCCTTGTTTGACCAACAGTCTCTAGCAAAGTGACCAAACTTCTTACAACAGTAACATTGGATCTTCTTTTTGTCATACTTCTCTTTTCCCTTCTGAGCATTCTTTTGTCTATCAGAGGTTGAGCTTTCTGACTTCTGACCACCATCAAATCTTCTCCTGGCTTCTGACTGCTTCTGATACCTCCTATCAGAAGTTGCTTTCAGAGCCTGCTGCTCTACTTCCCTTTCAGAAGTTCTTTCAGTCAAACGCAACTCTTGCGCTTCTAGACTGCTCTGCAGCTCTTCAATTCTCATGGTGCTCAAATATTTGGAATGTTCTATTGCTACCACAATGTAATAAAATTGAGAGGTAAGGGATCTCAATACCTTCTCCATGATTGTTTCTTCAGAAAGAGTTTCTCCACACGCTTTCATCTCATTAGTGATCAGAATCACTCTAGAGATGTATTCAGAAACTTTCTCATTATTCTTCATGTTGATATTCTCATATTGCTTTCTCAAGGACTGAAGCTTCACCTTCTTCACTGATGCGTCACCACCATAACATCTAACCAGTGTGTCCCACGCAGCCTTTGCTGTCGTTGAATCTGCAATCTTCTCAAACACATTTACATCAACACATTGATGAATGAAGAACAATGCTTTCTGATCCTTCTTCCTTACTTCCTTCTGCGCGTTTTTCTATTCATCCGTCGCATCTGCTACTACCGGAACATAACCATCAGTGACAAGATCTAGAACATCTTGAGCACCGAACAGTACACGCATTTGGATCATCCAACGATTCCAGTTTTTACCGTCAAATACTGGAAGTTTGGTGTTCATGTTGCCGTGTCTGTTCATCTTTCTACCTTGCACAGTACACTCAGATTTCTCATAGTGTTTCCCAACCCACAGAATTAAAATTCTGATCAGATTTTGTTCAATATTCAACACGAATCTAAGAATCAAAATCAAACACACAAGACCTCATGTTCACTCATGTTTCCCGTGTTTCCCTAATGAATCCGAACCGGAGCTCTAGATACCAATTGTTGGTGCAAGGTAGAATAAATGATGAACGGAAATATTCTATTAAGAGAATGACGACTACAAAACATGATAAAAATTACAATGATTGCCACCCTGTTTATAAGCTAAAACTAGGGTTACTAGAATAGGATAAAATACTAAAATACCCTCTAACAAACTTAGGGGCTAAGAAAATAGTACAACTAATAAATATGAATTACTTCTAATAATCTCAACACTGAGAGAGGGATGATGAAATTTGTATTCTGCCAATATGAAGCTGGCACACGTGTGAATAGTTGTAATAAGATGATGATTCTTGGAAAGATGAGGATAGTGTAATTTGAAAGGTTGCAGGGAGAAGGAACACATGGAAAGATGCTCAGTAGGGAAATATTGTTGAATATAAAAGAAAATAGGTGGGGGCGACAGGCATGAAGCCCGAGTGTTAGAAAGAGAATATGAAATCAAAGATAGACTGTCTTAGAAGAAGAAATGAGATCATTGGATCTCCTCTTAATATCATGCTAAGATGTGAATTTTATTATCACAAAATTCATTAAAAAATAAAAGGACTAATATGGATTTCAATAACATAGATTGAATCAAATTGAAAAAAGTTTCAATCACTTATATTCATACACATGTGGTCCAACTAACTTAAGATAAAAATATGGTAACTGAATTTATACAATAAAAACAACTCATATTTCAATAAAGAAATAATCCTATAGTTTAATAGTATGAAGTTTGATAAAATACTAATCTATAATAAAATATCAAAGCAAGTGATATTTTCAATTTTTAATATAATATTTAATTATTTTCCTATCGTAGAAGAAATAGAAGGGGTGTAAATTATCAAATTCAAGTTTGATGGATGAAATGGAGGAGGACTTCAAAGATTTTATGTGACACAAAGGTACCGATCAAGTTGGAGAATTTTTTTATCGAAAAACGGTAAGACTTGCAATGTTGTACGAGACAAAATTTTGGACGATTAAGAATCAACACGAGAATAAAATAAGTGTAGTAGAGATGAAGATATTGTGTTGGATGTGTGGTAAGACTAGAGACAATATTAGAGAGAGTTGGAAAAGATGGTGGAAAATAAACTTAAGTGGTTTGGCATGTATACAAAAAACCCTATAAATTATGTGGTAAGGAAAGTATATTAAGTGGAGAGGAGTCACAGGGCTGGAGGTAGAGGAAATCCTAGAAAAATTATAAGAGAAATTACCAAGAAAGATCTCAAGATCAAGAATGTAGATAGAGGCATGATTATAGATATAACATTATGGAAGAAGTTGATCAATATAATCAACTATACGTATTGGAATAAGACTTGGTTGTTATTGTTGTTATACCCTATAACTAATATTATTTGCATATATTTCAATTTTAATTTTTTTTACTTTATATTTATGGTAAATATAAATATTTCAATACACGATGGTAAAATAAACTTTAAAAAAAATATCTAAATTTATCTTTCATTTATACTCTAGTAAAAATATATGTAAATAAAAAAATGGTACAACATGATGAAGGTGGTATTTGAGTTGCAAGATGTGTGGGGCTTGGGAAATTTTGGTGTTGATCATCTTGGTAAGATGATTTAAGAAGCATTGAGAATTGTGTGGTATTCATCATTCATCATTGCATTGATCCAGCAAACTTTAAAAAGGTTAATGATTATGAATCTTCAAAGGAAATATGGAAAATATTTGAGGAAGCCTATGCTAATGTAGATAAAGTGAAGAATGTGAGGTTAAAGACTCACAAAATAAAATATGAACTATTTCAAATGGAATCAAATGGAGGTATGAGTGCATTATTTACAACATTTATAATGTTGATCATTCAAATTAAGAGCTATGGTGAAACAGACATTGATCGGTCTAAAGTTGAAAAGATTATGAGGTCTCTTTCATCAAAATTTGAGCATGTGACACTAGTAAAAAATAATCAAATAATTTGTGTGAATGATGTAACACCCTAGAATCCCGACTCTTTATTTAAAGATATAAACAATTTTATTCTCAAATAAGATGCTACACATTCACAACACGTATACTCTTCCAATTAAAATAATTTAACATGCAGCAGAAATTCAACATTTAACAACAATAATTCAAATTGTCTCTTCAAAATGAAATACTTAATTAAATAAACAATTAAAAATATTCAACTCAAAACAATAATGAAACGACCTCTTCTCAGTATTACAGATCAGAGTAACCGAAAACTAAATAACGGGAAACAATAAATAAACAAAGAAAAGCCATAATGTCATCTTTCAACTCACAACAGCTACTCCTCATGAGTATTTGTACTACAACGTACATAACACCACAAACAAACAAACAAAATAGGGGTGAGAATACGCTCAAATATATTAACAGTACAAGAGAATGCAAGGGTATCATCAAATAACACGACTATCGAACACACAATTCATTTATAACAACAACAACCAATGCCTTTATGTATGCAATGTGACTCACAACTCGACTCAATGCGTGTGGTACCAATTTGGACATCAAGGGTATGTTATTGATACTGTCCACTCAACAATGGTTTCTTTTTGAATTGGGTCCCCCCTTCTGAACACCACTCGTGATTCATCCCTACTTCTGAATCAACCACTCGCATTGATCCCCACTTCTAAATCAGCCACTCTTCATTAATCTCCACTTCTGAAATAATAACTTATCCCAGGACCGAAGTCCACACATCAATCACTGACACATATGATGTATGACATATAAAATAGGCAAAATTACACCCGAGGTCCTTTAAGTTATTTTTTTGTAACAGGTTGGTCATTTAAGGTTTTTTGTAACAATTTGATCCTTTAGGCTGATTTCTACATCCTTTTCTCACATTTTGAACATTTAGAAATGTGTGAGTGTTGTATTTCTAGTTTCACTTCATCATTTTTATACCATTCAAAATAATTGCATCCATAATTAGCACATCCACTATGTTAAAAAAGGGTAACGGTGCACACGTTTGATAACTTATAGGACCTAATTGTTACAAAAAAAACTTAAAGGACTAACCTGTTACAAAAAAAATAACTTAACGGACCTTTGGTATAATGTTTCAAAATAATGCAACAACACTTATGGTTCCACTTCTAACCATACACAACAACATGTAAGGTAATCACAGTAGTACTCACTCCGAACTACACATCTTAACATAACCAACCTATAAATACAAATTTTATTTTAATTATACATACATTTCAACAATATATGCTCATACATCGAATAAAGTATCCACATAACACTTAAGGCATGTCAATTATATTCACCATCTCACCAAACACGACAAAATAACAACAAACAGTCGCTAGAATTAGAGACAGCCCGACGATTTAAATCAGAAACAACATTATGCATTGTTACTGCTTGCTAAATGAGACTCTCCTTCGCTAAGTGAAGGCTCGCTAAGCGAGGCTACATCTTCGATGGTCGAAGAAGCATAGAACATCAAAAACCATGAACATGATTCCACCATTGAATCCCTATCGAAGCTCCAATTTTAACCCCCAATCGCCCAATTCGAACAAAAGATAACATATATGTATCATACCATGATTAATACATCATATATTCATTGATAAACACCTAATCCATATTTTATCATGAATCTAAGGTTATGTTCATAATGCCAAAAACATACACATGGAGAACAACTCAATTCATTAGCACATACAGAGGCATACGAAAATCAGTAGTAAAATAATGCATGAATTTCATGTTATTCACAATAATTACAATATGTTTTACATAAACCTTTTCAAAAGAACACATAAACATCAACAATGGCGAAAGTATGAGAAAACTTAGAGGAGAGTGAGAATCAATTTCTACCCTTCATGCATTTGACACCAATATTAGAGTAATCCCCTGCATTAATTTTCAACAGCAAGTTTCCAACTTTAGTTATGTCTGCTTCTTTCTATAGCTCTTCTTAAGGTTCCTAGCAACTTGCCTTTTTTCCATTTTTCTCAAATTTTGCGTATCAGATAAAAGTTTTAATTCCTCACATTATCTATATAAATGACCTAATTATATTTTCATAATTCGTAATTTTCCCTCAACTTATGGGCCCTTACTCCTTACCACACAAATTTCACTAAAAATCTAATTCCACCCTATAATTCAGTATTTCTCTTATTTTATTATTTTTAATTAAATAAAATTTACTAACTACCAATAAAACCCAATAAAATACCACCTAATTCACATAAATCGTATAAAGCATTTTAATCACTCATATAATTAAATAAAAATTCAATTAAATAAATTAATCAAATTTGGAGCGTTACAGATTATCTTAGAATAACTTTAAGACACTCTATATGCATATGAACAAAGAATCGGTGATAGAAGAGTTGAGAAAACAAAGGCATGTGTGATCTTGCAATCATAGTTTAAAAATGACGAGAAAGGAAGAGGAAAGTGATAGGGAAATAAAGAAAGTGATAACTACCAAAACTGATCAGTTAACAATAATCAAGGAAGTGAAGGTAGTCTAAATTCTCTTGGAGACTCTAATGGAAACTATATAGGTAGTAGCAACTCGAGAGGAAGATGGGAAAACAAATATTTGACAAGAATAATATTCAATGTTATAATTTAAATATATATATATATATATATATATATATATATATATATATATATATATATATATATATATATATATATAATATATATATATATATATATATATATATATATATATATATATATATATATATATATATATATATATATATTTTGCAAATGAATGCATGTTGACAAGAAAGATGAATAATAGTATAAGGAAAATATAGCAAGAAATGATGATGAGTATGAATCAGTTTTACTAATGGTTACCATTAAATACGAATAAAAATTATGGAGATTGATGATATCTTGATACTCGGTGTTTAACATATGCGACAAAGAAATGATTAGTTTGTTAAGCACAATCATACATTTGAAGAACAAGGTGAATTTTGTTTATCATAACATTTTGACAATATTAGGAATCAATTGTGTTTTAGTAAAAAGAAAGATGAAGAGGAACCAATTATGAAAAATGTTTTATACATTTTTGTAATGAAATATAATCTTCTAAGCATTTGTTACATGCTTTAGAAAAATTAAAACATAAATATGGAGAACAAAGTTATAAAAGCTCAAAATATAAAAAAGAAGATTGGTCATAAAAAAACCTATATCAAATAATATAACATTTAAGACTGAATTGGAAGTGATGGAGCATGGGTGTTTGGAAAGTGCTACAAGTATATATGAGTGGATATGACATTAAAGACATGGTAACCTCAACTTAAATGACCTAAACTCGACGCACATGCATTTTGACACCATTTCCCTCAATTCACATAGCAATAGAAGTGTGTGAATAGTGTGTGCTAGTAAAGCAACATAGAAGTTGATTCAACAAAGATACATGAAGCATGAAATAATTCTAACTTTAGAAGGTATAATATAATTTATGTGGACTTATTCATGTCGATTCAGTAGGTGGCAACAATTTATTTGTAGCATTCATTGATAATTTTAGTATGAAACTATTGAATTACTTAATGTAAAAGAAAAGTGAAGCAGATAGTGTATTTAAAATATATATGTTCTAGGTAGAAAGAAAAAATGTTCATCAAATTAAAACAATTTTAATGGATTTTGGAGGTGAGAATGTGTTTAATAAAGTGTTGTATGATGTGAAAAAATAAGGGATAAGACATTATGAAGTGTCACCCTACACACCTTAGTATAATGGAATTTCAAAGATGAATAATATAATTGTACTAGCTACAAAGTACAATAGGTTACAACCCCTAACTATGTAGGATTGTCTGATAGTTTTAGAGTTGTTGTGGTGTTAGAGTAAACTCATGCAGGAATAGTGAAAAGCTTTGTATACTGATGTTTTTCAGATGAATTGAATGTCCCATTCAACCTGAGAATTAAGGTATTTACAGGATGGATTTATTTAAGATGGCATGTGGTGGTCAATTATTTGAAGAAGAGGTGTCACCCCATATATGATATGATGTGACTCCTGATGGAGGGGCCTGATTATGCCTGAAGGTGATAAGAAAGAGGATGCCAAGGCTCTATAGGAGAATTCTTCTCACCAGGAGGGCGTTTTAGAGGAACGACGAGCTCTAGTAGTGGGCCAGTAAGTGTGGAGTTTATTTATTTATGCCCTTTGTGGAATTTTTTTCTCGTGCCCTTAGGGGTCTTTATATAATGATTAACAACACCTTTAATGGTTTTTTTTATAATTTTTCCTCTGGGTTTTTTGCTTATTGACGAGCTTACATGCCTTTGCTTAATTCTCTTCTGTTTGAAAATACTTTGAACAACTTCCTTTCCGTAATATGGCTTAGTGAGGAGGTGAGGACCCTTTCACGAAGGACTAGCATGAGTAATTGCCTTTATGAGTGGCAAGGATTCCTCTATGAGGATCCAACTTAGGTGATCGCCTTAATGGGAGGCAAGGATTCCTCCTCCAGGATCCAATGTCTATAATTGCCTCAATAGTCAACAGGGATTCCTCCATGAGGATCCAAAATATATGATTGTAACATCCCAACTTATTATTTAAGCATTTTATCTAATTGTTTGCGTGATTTAATGATTATATGAGAATTATGGTATTTTCAAAATATATGGGTAATTTGGTAATTTACTAATTTCCTAGGATAAGAGTTATGAGAGGAGATAAATAGTATTATTTTAATTATTTCTAATTTTTGGTAATAAAATAAAATAATAATAAGTGGATAATTATGATTAAATAATTATTTAATAGAATATTTATTTAATTTAAATATTTATTTGATTTAACTAATTATTTAATTGATTAAATAAAAGAAATGATCAATTTTATGATTAATGGGAAGTAAAAGGTAGAAGGAGAGAAAATTAGATTTATTTGGGAAAAAACCATAATTTTGTAAAATAAGTTCATACAAATACTAAAAGTTGTGAAAAAAATTAGGTTAGAATCCAATTCTGGTAGAACGTGAAAGAGGCAGAAAGGTTTTTGGGATCGCGAAGGTTTTGGGAGCAGGGATACAAAGAACTTTCAGGGAAATCAACCTTACGATGAATTTGAGGTAATGGGGGATTATCTACACTTATGTGGTTTCTGGCTTGTATGATAGTGAGGGTTCCTTACCCTTCTATTAGCGTCTTAGGAATTGTTGTTATGGGTCTCTCTAATTTTTCTTTCTGTATTCATGAGTTACAATGTTTTCTTGCATGTGGAATTTTGTTGGATTGTTATTGTTTTGTGTTTGATCGTAGACCTAATTGGAGATTTTGGATAAATCCCCCCAGGGCGCTATACATCATTGTAGGAGGTGATAACCTTATAATATGACATGATTATATGATTATTTGATTATTTAATTATTTCTAGTGATTGGTTGTTATTGTGTTGGACTTTGCCCCCGGGGACTCGAACGACTCCTTTAGTGTCGTTTGATTCCCCAAAGTTGTAATTTTGGAATATGAGATCTGTTCTCAAATTTTTTTCTTGAGTCGACTGTTTTTCTGTAATTTTCCCAAAATTAAGTTGTTTTTTTATCAAAAATCGCTTTTTCGCTTAAATTTTGAATTGGAAAAATATATTTTTTTAAATCGGACTTTCAGGAAAACATCGATTTTTCAAGGGGAAAGAGGGTTGCGCCCGACGGCCAAATAAAAAAATGGCCTACATGGGGGCCGAAGATAAAACCAAATGGCGGTCGTTTATCGGACAATTGATGTCGCGATACTGGCGGTGACAGTCTGTAGTGGCCGATTTCGATCGATTCCTGACTTTTTAGGCAATTTTGTGTTTTCCGACTTTTTGGGTAATTTTAGTGTTTTTCGACTTTTTCGGGCATTTTCAATATTTTTCGAGGTTTTGAGCATTCCCAGGAATCTTTGGAGTTTGGGTGCCTTCAGTGGCATTTTTGAGTATCTTGTGGCATTAGAGTTCTTTTGGTGACCTTAGGTTCACTTTCGAGTAATTTGAGAAAACTACTAGTCATTACCCCGTTGGTGGTCTGACACAAATAATAATAATAAATTTAAGAGTTTTTTAGAAAATGTGAATTTTGAGACCACCAACTCCTTATTCGCAACCTACAGTTCCTGAGAGCATGGATGACCACACCAATCTCCTTGCTTTTGCATCTATTACCAACCCATAGAGCATGAGTGGGGCGCCTCAAGAAACACCAATCAAACTCTTGACGTACCTCAGCGAATCGTATGACGAGCCTGATGTGAACTCTTCTGCCATGCTTAAAGCACTTTTGGTTTCTGATTTCGACGAGCTCTTTCAACAACTAAAGTCAAAGATGACTGACATTAACCTCTTGGAAGTCGTGCACGCTAATCTTTCTGTTATCGTTGAATTGCAAGAGTTAATGTCAAAATTGAGTCAACCGGAGTCTCTTTCCTCAATCTCTATTGTTGTCTTAGATATGGAAATTATTTTGGACTAAGCCATCCAAACTATAGCCTTTAAAAAGGATTTTTTCAAATGTGTCAGGGAGAAAGTCACTACTTTGGACCAGCAACAACATCTGGTATCTCAGTCCCAACAAAATGTTGCCCACTACGAAGCCAAAGTTGTTGATAAAGAGATGTTGGCCTCTCTCGATAAAGATATCTTGTCATAGACTCAACAAATCAATTGGTTGCAAAAGGATTTTGAGGAGGCGAAGCAAAAAAGGGATGCAATAGACACCACTGACTTGGATTCCCTCGAGGCAAAGATAACAGAAGAAGTTAGCTTATGCGTTGAGCAAAACAAAATAGCTCGCGAGCTGGCGAGAAAGGTGGATCGATTGAAGTCTCAGGACCTTTGACATGACCAAAAGCTTGAGCGTGTAAAGGCATGTTTCGAAGCCTTGCAATGGACCTTTTCCCTTTAGTCTTCTTCACTTTCTTTTGTGATAGTATTCCCTTGTTTTGGCATTGTATTATTTGCCTCCTTCGGCATTTTTTGTAATATTGTCGTTATGGAAAAATCAATGATATTTTGAGCATTATTTTCCTTTTGTTATACTGATTTCCTGAAGCATCGGCCTATACTTCTTTAAGTATTTCCCATGTATTCGATACATTCGATTGTCAGGGTCTAATTCCTCAATCTCATATGCATTATTGGAAAACAATTGACTAATTTTGAAAGGTCCTTCCTAATTTGACGAACATTTTCCCAAAGACCTATCTTTTTTGTCGATATGAAGTATAACTTTCCAAACATAATCTCCGATAGAAAAGACGTTTGACTTAACATTTTTGTTGTAGGTTTCAATTATTTTCTTCTTTTGCCTCATCAAGGCATCTAAAGCAAGTAGCCTTTCTTCGTCCAGGTCGACCAATGCATCCATCATCATGCTCAAAAAATGGTTAAACGGGATTTCATTTTGCCTTTGAATCCTTATAGATTGTAAGCATATCTCTGCAGGTAAAACTGAATCGTGGCCAAATGTTAGTAGAAAAGGTGTAGAATTGGTGGCTTCTTTGGGCGAAGTTCTGCAAGCCTAGAGTGCTTAATTCAAAGTTGTATGCCAACTTCTTGGCATTTAGCCTATGTGATTTTTTATAAAACTTATGATAACTTTGTTTGAAGCCTCTACTTGGCCGTTAGCTTGTGCGTAATAGGGGGTCGACATTAAGAATTTCATTCACATCTTTGCGGTAAACTCCATTAGTTTTCTAATGACGAACATTAAACCTTATTCAATTGTTATGGTTTCAGGAGTTCCATATCTACACACGATATGACTATGTATGAAGTCAATCACGGTGTCTTTGTCGATGTTAGTCAGAGGCACTGCCTCGATCCATTTTTTAAAGTAATTAATGCCCACCAAGACATATCTATGGCTTTTAGAAGATGCGGGTTTGATCTCACCTATTAGGTCTAACGCCCATCCCCTGAATGGCCATGGCTTGATGATTGAATATAATTCGCTGATGGGTACATGTTGTATTCCTCCATGTTTCTGACACTATTGACATCCTCGAGCGTACTATATGAAATCCTTCAACATGGTGGGCCAGTATACCCCCTGTCAACATAATAACCACTTCATTTTGTGGCTCATTTGGTGAGCGCCACACGATCCGTTGTGGGTGTCATAAATTACCAAGTAAGCTTCACTCTCACAAATACATTTGACCAACATATCTTATGGAGTCTTTTTGAACAACTCGTTCCCAATAATGACATAATTCATCGCCTTGAATTTCATTTTTTGATCTGTTGCTCCTGTTGGGTTTCTAAGGAACTCAATAATTTCCCTTCGCCATTCGTCATTTTCTATGTTGTCGGTGGCAAAAGTTTCAAAATTTTCTAGTAACTCATATGCCCCCACTAGTTTTGGCGTTGACAACTCTGGTCGAATAACGCTAATCGATACCAATTTTTCTTTTACTCCAGTCAAATTCTTTAACTTTTTCTTGGCTACCTTATAGCCTGGGGCTACTTGGGCCAAATCGTGGCCTCTTGATATTTTATTCGTCGTACATGTTCAATTTCCACAGTTTCAAATTATGTAAGCATTGAATTTTCCTTGACAAAGTACATTAACATATTATCTTTAATGCATTTGTATTCTCTTATTAACTATTTGATTATCAGTTCAGATTCAACCTTGATCTCGACTTTGGTTTCCCCCAAGTCTAATAATAATGTAAGACATGTTATCAAGGCTTCATATTTAGCCTCATTGTTGGAACAATAGTCGTTGATTTTGAACTTATACTTAGTCGGAATTCCTTCTGGGGAGATGATGAAAATTCCCACGCTTGTTCCCTTGGAATGAATGGGCCTTCAAAATATAATTTCCATCTCGAGAACTTGACATAGTTTTGTGCTAGTTTCGTTATTGCATGATCCACGATAAAATCAACAATAATTTGGTTGGCCTATAAGGGCACGTAAGTTAAAGCGTATTCAGTCAAGGCTAATGCCTTTTTTCCAACTTTACTATGTAAAATTGGTTTCGAAAACATGTTCTTAATTATGTCTAAATGTGAATAAACAAACACGTCTGAATATTTTATCTAATGCTTGAGTTTGGTACAGGAAAAATATAATGATAAACAAAAAAAATCTACCATTGTGTCGAAAAGTTTCTACACATATGAAGATTTTATATAATGCTTAAAATTTGTCTACATCTGAAAAATATTATTTGGACAACATGATTCGACTTAAATAATATATGGAACTTTCAACGCCATCATCATCTTCTTGGGCTAACATACTCCCAATTGTCGACTCATATACAACAACGTACAACTTCATAGCTTTGTTCCTCGTGGGAGGTAACAATGTCGGAGGCTTTGATAAGTACCGCTTATCAAAGGCGTGTTCATGTCCTGGCTCTCACCCGAAACCTTCTTCTTTCTTTAACCATAGTAGTGGTGAAAAAACTTTTGTCTTTCCAGTCAGATTCAAAATGAATCTTCTTAGAAAGTTGATTTTTCCCAAAAAGGACTGGAATTGTTTTTTGTTGGTCGGAGACTCAGTATTTTGTATGGATTTTGTCTTGTTGGAGTTTATCTATATGCCCTTTTTATGGACGACAAAGCCAAGAAAATCCCTTACATGAACACAAAAATCACATTTTAATGGGTTCATTTGAATTCCATGTTTCCTCATCCTTTCGAATGATTGTCAAAGATGGTCAAGATGGCCATTCTCGGATGAAGATTTGATAATCATGTCATCAATGTACACTTGCATGAATGTTTTAATAAAGTCATGAAATATTGACTTCATTACTCTTTGGTAAGTTGCACCAGCATTCTTCAGGCCAAAAGGAATCATTACCCCTTCGTATATGCCCAAGGCCCCTAGACATCAAAAGACCATTTTTGTTATGTCTTCTTCTACAATGAAAATCTGGTCGTAACCAGACTATCCATCGAGGAGACTGAGGTATTCGAATCCAATCGTCGAATAAACCAACATCTCAGCCACTGGCATCTGATATTCGTCTTTAGGAGTGGCAACAATAAAATCTCTAAATTCTATGTAGACTCTAAGGGTATCGTTTTTCTTAATAATTAGAACAATATTAGTTATCCATTCGACATACCTGACAGGTATGATGAAGTTGTTCCAGAGCAATCTCTCGATCTCAGCTTTGATCTTCGACATGATTTCTAGCGCAAACCTTCTTGGGGTCTGCTTCACTGGTTTCTTATCAGGTATAATCAACAACTTTAATTCTATTAGATCGCGATTAAGTCCAGACATTTCATCATAGTCCCAGGAGAAGCAATCTCTGAAGTCCTTCGGCACTTTGATTACTTATGTTTCTAAGTGTGAGGATATTTTGGAACTAATATATGTCGGCCTTTTCGTCATCCCATCTCCCAAGTCTATCTCTTCCAAAGGATCCTCTGATTGCATTTTCATGGCCGAGATTGTTGGGTCTTTCTCGAACCCCAAAGGCTCATCATCATAAATGCATTCTAACCTTCGACTTTCTGAAGTTGTTGTTTGGCTGGTAGAGCCAGATTAATTTGTCAGAGAGTTCTCATACTTAATGGCTGCAATAACTAACATTTGTTACTATTTGGCCTCCAATGCCGCTAATATCTTGTTTTCAGCCACATAGGCCGAAACCCGAGCCAACGCGCTTGACTCAATCATGACCTTCATCATATTCATACCACTCATTATACCCTCCGACGGTTTCATATTCCTAAGTAAACCCATATTTTGGTGTAGGTTCACTGTGTAGAAAACCCACGCCCTTAAAGTTAAACCCTTTCCGGCAGGTTTACATGTTGAAATGTTCGCCAATTTTCGGTCAAAGTTAAGCATGTCGATGTGATTAACATCTGCTCTGAAAAACTTTGATTTACTTTGATGTCTTCAACAATCCCATCAGGCTTCCATATGGTGATCATATGATGCATAGACGAGGGTAGACATCCTACTCCATACAAACACTCTCTATCTAATAATAGGTTGTAGTTTTCTTTTGTCAGTACCACCACAAACAGTGTTGACCTTGTGGTAGTTCCTACCACTATGTTGACTTGAATAACCCTTAAGGGTTTCTTGGTTTTGCTCCTATAGTTGGACAATACCATATTGTTACAGGCTAAATTTGTGGTAAATTTGTCTATTTTCTCCAAAAGGGATTGGGGCATGACATTGACACATGCTCCATAATCGATCAAATTTTTTTTGATCCCTATGCCATTTACCTTGGCCCTTATATACAAAGGCTTCAGGTGTTATTGCATGACCATGTATGTCCTTTCAAAAATGGTGCGGTCTTCATTCACTGAACCGTCATTCATTACGTAGTAAGACAGAGGTTTGTGAGTAGATAGTTCTTCATCAAGACCTTGTTCCTCAATCAATTATGTGACCATGTCATAGTATAAAGGCAAAACATATATCATATTACAAACGATATCTAATTCTAGTTCAGATCCTTAGTCGAAGTTACATGTCTCCATGTCGACATCTTTGACTACTTTATCCCTTGTTGATTTATCCTTATTTATTGGTGACAGAGGGGGAAATAACCTTTGCTTAACATGCCATTAGCTAGATTGACCTTTATCGATAATTTGAATGCTATCACTTCAACTAGAACTTCTAGCCTCTCGAGCATCTTTCTTATTTCTATGGTGTATCCTCCACTGAGTCCTAGCCATGGGGTTTCTTTCCATATAGTTTTGTGAGACATACTGGTACTTCTTTGAGGCTTGAGAGTTGTCTTTATATGAGGAACCAACACTAACATTGACTACTTTCCACTTGCCTTAATCAGTTGTTGATTTCCTAGCTAGGCGTAACCATTCTCTAGAAGATGCATCTCCATGATGGATAGAGGGGTTGAAGGCGTGGGTAGAAATCTAACTGAACGTTGTGATGGTGGTCCACGTCAGTTTTATCGAGCCCCATGGTGGATGCCACTTGTACTAGCTAAAAAGTATAATAGGTGAAACTAGTAACTGTGTAGGATTGGCTGGTAGTGTTAGGGTTGTTACGATGTTAGAGAAAGCTTGCGCAAGGACTACGAGAAACTTTGTATACTAGTGTTTTTCAGGTGAGTTGAACGTCTCCTCGGCCCTCAGGTTGAGGTATTTATAAGAGTCTCTTGGGCTTGGATCTTAGGCTCCAAGAAAATAGTAACAACGCTTATCTCCCCTAGGAGCATGGAAAATGAGTAGTTATTTGACCTATTATACTAGAGGACATACCTCCCCCCTTTTGGCTTTCTCTCATTCATTGTTAAGGATAGAGACACATCACTCCCAATTCTCCCATAAAAGGGGGAATAATGTTGACAACGGGAGACATATATAGGAAATGGGTGCCCATTATAATAGACGGGAACAAACAATGATAGGTTGGCAACATACACTAGTATAGTCAGACAATGGATATTTGCAAATATACAAATACAATAACTATCATTTTTATGGTAATACTAGCAAGATACATGTGCGTCCTCACAAGTAAATTATTTAATACGGTATAAAATATATTTAGATACACTTGTAAATTTTAAATGAAAAAAAAATGGAGAAAAAAAGAAAAAATTTACATTTGAAAATAAAGAATTCATCTTTCAATTAAAGGCAATTGTTGGTTAAAACAAAATAGATATTATTCTAATAGTGACCCGTGAAACAGAAAGTTAGTGGTGTGCATCATTATTGAGTGATATTCAATTTGATAAAATATAAAATATTTTTAGATACACATTTCAATTTATATTGTGTTACTTAATTGTAAAATAAACAATGATGATATAATCTCAATTGTATTAAATAATCATTAAAAAAGAGAAATCCGTGAGATGGAAAAACAAAAAAATCACATTTGAAAATATAAAATTTCATCTAAGATACAGTTAGATATTATCCTGATAGTGACCCATAAAATGGAAAATTAATTGTGTTACTGTTATTGGATTTTTTTACCCAAATAACCATAATTTTCAAAAAAAATCCCAAAATAACCCACACTTCAGATTATTTCCCAAAATACCCCATTTTGAAGAGGAGGCGCCGGATGAATTGGCGCCTTCTCTTAAACTTAGAGAGGATGCGTAAATTTGATTGGCTAGTGCATCTAGTGTTGTCAATCCAATTGGCGCCTGTGTGTTAATTTGTAAAGGAGACGCCAATTGGTCTGGCACCTGTGTGTGTTTCGTAATTTCTTTTTAAAAACATTGTACATTTTAGATAAATTTGAAATTTGACCAATTCATATTAATATTAATACGCATTTACACAAAAAGACTAATGTCGATGACTGAGATCACCTAACCGACCTCCGGTCCCACATCCCCTAGCTACCCGAACTCGTGGCCCTAACCCGCGTTGATGATTCACCCCAGGTGTTTGAGTATCTAAGGGCCTAAGAACATCACCACCAACTGCAGGAGATTGCTTGAGATATTCAGACAAATCAGCGTGGTTTTGTGTATGCATTGAAGGGCTACCGCCATAGCTGAGTTCATGACCCATGCCAGAGTAGTTGGGTTGTGTTTGAGTTGTTGGAGGGCAACCAGGACGATTGAACGGAGATATTGTATGAATGATGCGTCGAGGAAATGTTGAAATGATTGTTATGGTGTTTGGTAGCCATATGGTTGTTGAAGGTTTTGGGTGTTTTGGCTAAGGAGACTATGATAGAGTGATGTGTTGGATGCATAACGATGTTGGGTGTCTTGATGATGATCTACTTGTTGATGGTGGTACAGGGTATGCTCTTGGTATTGTGGTTAGGTGTTTGGCATGTTAGGGTTGTAGGTTTGTGTGTTTATGGATCAAACATTTTGATGGATAAGGGGTTGCGAGTAGCCGGTCTGACAATGTTGTTGGGGGTTAGATGTTGAACCTTTTGGTGTGTAAGTTGGCTGGCATGGGTTGTATAGGTACATATCATCGGTGATGAATTTAAATCCATCCGATTTGTACCAAGCCATATAATTACAGCGTGAAAGGAGTATATCTTGACCTCTCGAGTTATCATCTAACAAGTCAGCATTCAAGAGGCTCATGCAAATTGAATTCACATAGTTGGTTTTACCATTTACTGCCTTACCTTCGACAGGCAGTCCCAATAACATGTAGACATCTTCTAACATCACAGTACATTCACCGGTTGGAAACCAGAATGTGTGTGTCTCGGGACGCCATCTTTCATATAATGCAAGAATAAATTTAGTATCAATCGACCAAGATATTATTTTGCTTACATGTCCAAAACCTACGAGTTCGACATTAGGTTGAATCATCGCGTCCATGTGAACAAATTCTTGGACACGAGTTCGAAACCTATAAACATCCTAAAAAATTAACAACAAAATAAGTTTCTTTATAAAAACTAAACAACAACATAAGTTACTTCATAAAAAGTTGTGTTAGAAAAATAATACAAGAATTAAACGCTTACATAAGTTGATATGTTTGCAACTGTGCCTCTATACGATTCACTCATAGTGAGTAGAGACATCTTGTCGTAGTAAATATATGAAATAATGGTTATTGCAGATGAAAGAGTGGTTGTTGTGGAGGAAGAAGTGATTGTTGATGATGAAGAAGTGAATCTTACATGGCTATTTATAATGAAAGACATGTAAAGACATGCAAGAGTTTAGATGCATGGATAAATGAGCTTACATCCAGGCGCCAATTGGTTTGGCTTACACATGCAAACTTACAATGCTAGCGCCATATGGACTGGCGCCTCCTAGGCTTGTAGGCATGCATGGTCTTCACATAGGCTGTAGGTTGCATGGCTATCTGCATGCAGAATTTCGAGGTCTGCAAAACACCACATGGACTGGCGCCCATGTACAAATAATACATGTAGGCGCCAATAGGACTGGCGATAGGGTTTGCATGCATGCCATGTCACCTGGCTATTTAAGTGTCTTATCATTTTATCCTACAATCAACATAAATTCATCTTCACCAAAAAATTTACTTTTCATCTGCACCCAAATATTACAATGTCCTTTGCATCCAAATATATTATCAATGCTCATTGCAACGGTGAGACATCTGAGGGTGATGTATACGGGTTTTGTTTTCGAAACACCGATACTATTCGACTTACGATCAAGAGAAATTAAAATTTCTTGCATTTGAAAAAAGGAATTGAATCTTGCATAGGATCTGGTCTTGTGTCACAAATCACATATCAAAATCCAATTTATTTCGAGAACAGTCAATGTAAATTTTACTCGCTAAAGGTACGAGACGATGTAGATGTTGAATATATGTTTGTTAGTCACGAACATTCTGGTTGCAACTCTATTGAGTTATATATTAATCTTCAACCAAGTATACCATCTCAGCAATCTCAGATAACTAATCAAGTTGAATCTGATGAATTTAATTTAGAAAACTCAGATGAAGCTGACCTAAAAGCAGAAGCAGAAGTCAACGTCGTTGATGGAGAATAAGAAGAAGAGACTGAGACACGGGTCGATCATATGTTGAACAATAACATTGAAGATGACGATCATCCAGCGCCATTAACTCCAAGTCATGTATATAATCTGCCTCAACATATGACAAACATGGATCTGCATGACGATGAAACATCCAACAATGTTTTTTATAACCCGTATCCACGATCAGAGGGTGAGTTAAAAGTGGGAGACATGTTTTGTACTAAAGACGAATGTGTGCGAGCAATCAAAAAATTTCACATGAATAACTCAGTTGATTTCACCGTGAAACGTACTGATTTAAGAAGGTATGTCATCGAATGTCGTAACATCCTTTGCAAGTTTCGGTTGGCTACGTATCACAAGAAGAGAAGTGACTCTTGGGAGATAGCTTCTATAGACCCGCCTCACAGTTGCATTGCCATTAATGTTGTACAAGATCACCGTAAATTAAGCGATGCATTGATATGTCAAGACACTTTGCCGCTTGTTAACAAAGACGCATTAGTGAAGGTTGTAACACCCCGATAATAATAAAATAATTATTTAAATTGAGTTAATAATTTATTTATTAATTTAATTAAATAATTGGAAATTTTATTATTATTATTTTTGGATTATTATTATTATTTAGAAAATATATATATGTTGGAAATAAGAGAAAGAATCCCATTTGGTAAAAAGAAAGTTTCACGTGAAAACAGAGAAAGGATCGTGAAAAAGGAAAAGGGCAGAGAAGAGGAGAAAGGAGCTGAAGAGCAAAGGTTGAAGAACGGAAAGGCTTGAAGCTCAAAGATTCTCCGGATTGTTAAGGTAAGGGGGGTTTATCGTCGATTAATGGGTATTATGGGATAATATGTAATGGGTAGTGAGAAACCGTTGAATCGACCCTAATTGGGATTTGGAATGCTGAAAATTTGTGATGAATAGGTTGAGTGAAAACCGTAATCAAATTGATAATTGTGTGTGTAATCAAACCGATAGATTGGTGATGAATGGCGACGAGTAAGTTTGAGTGGGAAGGGTCTGGAATGGGCACATGAGATCCCTGCCCAAAGAAAACGCGTCTGGTGAACTGTCATGTTCGCCTAGCGAACATAACCTTCGCCTAGCGAAGGAACGCGCCTCAACCTCGCCCCAGCGAGATTGAGAGGTTTTGCTACTGTAATGTTCGCTGTGGACTCGCTGGAGCTTCGCCTAGCGAGTGAGTGCTAGCTGTGTTTTTCACCAAAACAGAATGAGTTCGCTATTACCTTCGCTTTGAGCTCGCCTAGCGAATTAATTTACCAATTTCCTGGAGCTGTTCGCCTTGAGCTCGCCTAGCGAACCAGAGCTTCGCCACTGCCTCGCCTAGCGAGCAAGGCAGAAGAAGTGTTTATGCATGTGTTGCTGAGGTGTTTCATACATGTGTTGAGGAAGTGTTTTATACATGTGTTGATGATGTGTTGATACATGTATTGATGATGGATGATGATATGCAAAATGTTGTGAATGTATTTATATATGCATGTATTTGTGAATGGACTGTTGTATGGCTTAGAGTGTGAGCATATGTCCATTGTGAGTTGTTGTTGATGCTGCATTGCTTGATGATTAGTGTGCATGGCATAGCCTGTGGGGCTGTAGCTAATTCCCATTGTGAGGAATTGGTGAGTGAATCGTTGTGAATTGTTGTTGATGTTTGCATGCTAGATGATTAGCTTGCATAGTCTAGCCTTCGGGGCTGTAGCTAATTCCCATGGTGAGGAATTAGTGAGTGAGTCATTAGGTCTCAATGAGTGGGACTAGTGAGCTTAGTAGCCGTATCCGGAGGGATCGGTGAGCTTGAACTATATGTTCAAGAATAGTCGGTACCGCGTGTGTAGAGTCTCATTGCATAAAAATATGTAAGGCGTATAATATGAATGGATGTGTTCCAATATTATACGTGTGTTGTGTTGTTGTTAAGTATGATTTGAGATTATACTGGTATTGTATATTGATGTTGAGTATGATGTTTAAGCCAATGAGCTATTACTGAATGTGTATTGCAATTAGGGTGATTGATGTGTTAATTACTTGGCATTACATGTTGTTTTATAATGCTTATTATATTGATTGAGGAACTCACCCTTACAACTATTTTTCAGGTAACGAGAAATGAGTTGAGTAGAAGCAAATGCTTGGAGTCTAGTGTAGTCTCCCTAGTGGGTCATGCTCTGATAGGTGTAACATCGGGCGGGAACACTTTGATTATTATTGTTGTTGTGGTTGAACTAAATTACATGTGATGTTACATGTTTTGCATGATTGAGTTGATCTCTATCCGCTGCGTAATTGTGCAAATACTTTATATTTAAATTAAATAAAAGAGCATGATTGTTATATTGTTTAAATGGTGTGGAATGTTTGTGTGACACCCTTGGTGCACTATTACTCTGATTATATGTTTATTATTTTAATTAATTTTTAGGGTATTTTAGAAGGGTGTTACAAAGGTGAGTATAATAATATCTCATATCGTCGTAAGATATAATTATACTCCATCTTACAAGAAAGCATGGATTGCAAGGACAAAGGCTGTTGAACAGGTATTCAGAAACTCGAAGGATTCATACAAAGAATTGCCAAGATTTTTATGGGCACTTAAAACATACGCACCAGGAACTGTTACAATTATGGAGACATTGCCAGCATTTATGCCAGATGGAACTTGTGTTGCTAGAAATAGAATCTTCCACCGCCTCTTTTGGGCGTTTCAACCATGCATCAAAGGTTTTGCATTTTGCAAACCTATTATTCAAATTGATGGAACATGGTTATACGGAAAATACAAGGGTACTTTGCTTATGGCTGTTGCACAAGACGGTAACAATAATGTCTTTCCCATTACCTTTGCTCTGGTTGAAGGTGAAACCGCTGGTGGTTGGAGTTTCTTCCTTCGACATCTCAAAACACATGTGGCTCCACAAGTCAATCTCTGTTTGATTTCAGATAGACATGCTGCCATTGAGAGTGCTTACAATAACCATGATAATGGATGACATGATCATCCTTCTACCCATGTCTATTGCATTAGACATATCGCACAAAACTTCATGCGTGCAATCAAAGCCAAGAACTTTCGCAAAAAAAAGTGGTGAATGCAGGGTATGCTCTAACTCAGCCGTCATTTCGACATTACCGTGACAAAATTAGATTGTCTAATGCAGATGCAGGAAGATGGGTGGATAACATACCAGTAGAGCAATGGACAAGGGCATTTGATAGAGGCTGTCGATGGGGCCACGTGACAACAAACCTTGTGGAATGCATGAACGGAGTATTCAAAGCCATTAGAAATCTACCAATAACCGCATTGGTCAGAACAACCTATTTTAGGTTGGCATCTACCTTCGCAACCAGAGGTGAAAGATGGAGTGCAGTGTTAAAGTCAGGTCAAATATTCAATGAATGTTGTATGAAAGTGATGAAAGAGGAAAGTATCAAAGGTAGCACGCATGTGGTTATAGTCTTTGACCGTTATAGGCAATATTTCAGTATACAGGAAACAACAGACCACAATGAGGGGAGGTAAAATTTATCCTATGATGTCAAATAAATAGAAGTTGGTGCGACTGTGGAAAGTTCCAGGCCTTTTGTATTCCTTGCTCCCATATCATTGTGGCATGCGCACATACTTTCCAAGACGCTTACAGTCATCTATCTGATGTTTACAAGGCCATTACCGTCATGAATGTGTATAACAAAAGCTTCTCAGTGCTATCAATGGAGGAATACTGACCTTCATATGAAGGTGACATAGTTTGGCACAACGATGAGATGCGACGAAAGAAAAAAGGACAAACAAACATCACACGTATTAGAACAAAAATGGATGACTTATAAAATGATAAGATTATGTAGTATATGTCGTCAACCCGGACACAATAAGAATAAATGTCCCAATCTATGAGCAACATCTGCATCATAATTTAGTACCTCCTTTTAATTTTTGTAACCTTGGATTTTTATATATCATTAACTTTTTGTTATAACAAGGTTAACAACAAACATCACTACAACATAAGCACACTTAAAATAGAACATTTCTAACTGATTACAACAATCAAATTGATGTCATCTCGTCCAAACATCACTTCCCTGGCATCCTTATCAGTTTTTACTCGCACCCAACCAAATATACTATTGAGTCTCTCAATACTTCTAATTTTTTCCCCTTATGGTATTTTTCCATCTAACCAACGAACCAGCTCCCTCTTCACTTGGTCGAAACTACATATGTTCCAGAAGAGCATCAACATCGGAGGATTGTCTCTCGAATAAATCACTTTTCCATAGCGGCAACGAACATCAAACATGTTTGCAATATGACGAAATGAGATATGGAAAAATAAATCACACAATACTTCTATTTACAAAAAAAAATTGCACATTACACTGAGGCGCCAGACCAATTGGCGCCTCCTCTCACTTTATACAAATGAGCGGCAATTGGATTGGCAATACCATGTGTTGTAGCCAATTCAATTGGCGTCCCCTCTTAAAAATTAAGGGTAAACGTCAATTGGTTTGACGTCTATGCCTTAAGTTTTTTTTTTAAACTGGGGTAGATTGGAAATTTGTTTGAAAATAGTTATTTTTGGATTTTTTTTGAAAATGTGGGGTATTTGAGTAAAAAAACTTCTGTTACTGAGTGATATCCAATTTGATACAATATAAAATATATTTAGATACACATGTCAATTTCAAATGAGTTATTCAATTATAAATGAATAATAATCATAATAATTATAAAATAATTAAGTTTTTATTTTAGATAAATTTTGTGTTTTAAAAATTCAATATTTTTTTTGTGTTCTTGATCATTAAATTAAAAATAGGTTCAAATTTTATTATTTATACTTCAAAATAAAATAGAAAAAAAAAATAGAGAAAAAAAAATTAAAATGAAAGTGAGAAAGTGTAAGAAAAATAAATGTGTGGGAAATTTAAAATTTGAATTAAGAGAAGAAAAATAAGAGTGAAAAAGTTAAAAATAAAAAGTGGGAAATGAATAAGGTGGTAAAAGGAGGTAGTTTCAAATATTTTAATATTTGTTAATTACAAATATATCATTTTGTTAGTATAATTTTTGGGAAAAAAAAATATATTAGAAAATTTGGTGATAATTTATTTTAGGGTAATGCTAACTTGTGTTCTATGAATATAAGTTAAAAACTAAATAAAAAAATATTGTCTTGAAAATTGTGTATTAATTTAAAAATATATATATAATTAATTTTTTTAGTATTTTTTTAATACAAATTTATTATAACTTGTTTTTTTAACTTGTGACCCAAGGATATAAGTTAGTATTAAATAGATAGATAGTTAATATTAAATAGATAGATAATTAATTGAAGTGTACTTAAAAGAGAAGTTTTCAAAAGATGTGTAATAAGAAGTTGTAAGGTTGAGTTGGTGCTCTAATAGTAACAATCAAGGTGGACAATATATCGAAAATAAGTAGAATAGTTATTTTTTAAAGGTTTAAATATATTTTTGGTTTCGGTAATTTAGTGAATTTTTGATTTTGTTCTCTTTAAGTTAGTGAATTTTTATTTTGATCCCTGTAATTTTTTTCTTGATCTGAGTCTTTATATTTCATTTTTTGTTTGGTTTTAATCCCTAAAATCAAAATCTACAAAAAAAAAAATCCACAGTTTTTCTCCGGTTTTTCTTTTGAATTTTTTTGTGGATTTTGCTTTTATGACTAAAATCAACAAAAAAGTTAGATATAAAAACTCAAACAAAAAAAAATTATAAAGATGAAAATAAAAAACTCACTAACTTACATAGATCAAAAGACTATTTAAGTTTTTTTTTAAATATAATTTTATAATAAATTAATATTATTAGTTTTATTGCAGTAATTTTTGTACTATATTTAGTTGATTTTGGGTTTACGTAACAAAACATGAATTATAAGAGTTTTTTATTTTAAAAAAGAACTGATAAAGAAAGTTTGTGATCCAACTGCTACTTTGTGTAGTATAAAATATTTAAACATGATAATCTCAAATAAGGTTTCTTTAAATTTGAAAATATTATTATAAATTAAGTTATATATTATCAAGAATCTAGAGTTTTATTTTTAAACTCATATATATTACTTTAGCTGTAAAAAGAATATATTTTTTTAAAATCTCCTTTAATTTTATAATAAGTAAATAAAAAGGTAATCATTCCTATAATAAAGAAAAACATGATTCATTATCGAAGTGTATGTTTGGTTTTAATTTTGGAAAAGATCAAAGTAATTTTAGATATAAAAATTGATTTTAATATATTTAGTTTTTTAAAAGTGTAATAAATTTTGTATTATATTTAAAATTAATTTTTTTAAATATATCTAAATATAAATTATTTTATTTTCAAATTATTTTAAATAAAATTAATTTTTTCACTAGAGAATCAAACATAGGTGAAATAATCAATTAACTAATTTAGTATGCGTTCGATTTTGCGTTAGAAAACCAAATCATATAAAAATAATTATATTCCAATGGGAAAATGTGAAAATTAAAAAAAGAAAATCAATGATTTGAAACTTTTGAATTGATGTGATTTTGATTAAATTGATGATCATCTAAATATATACTGGTACTTAGTTACCCACAAGACATCACAGAGTTAATGATATTTGGAGTTATTAGAAACATTTTAAGTGCACGAAATGGAAGTAATGATGTATTTACTCATCCAAGGTAAGTAGTCTTTTTAATTGTATCGTCTTGTTACTTATAGATAGACTCGGTTGCCGACGGTAAACTAGTATTAAACAAAAGTTGTTTGGTAACAACATTCACCTTTGTTCACGATCTTGGATCTTATAATTTTTTTAAATTACTTTAAAATTTTAAGGTAATTTTGTAGTTTATTATAATTCTTCTATTGAATTGAATATTATTTCTGTTATGATTTAAAATATATTACCCTTATTTGTTTCTTCTTTAAGTGGAGCGGTTTTATTTTAGCAAGAGAGAATGATGGCTTCTTGAATAAGTCAGCTTAGATAGATGCATGTTAGCATGGTTATTTGCTAAACAAGTAAACTAGTCTCCAAGTTAGATGGAAAGTTAATTTGCATATTAAATTTTATGTTACAACTGATGTAACTAACTTTTCGTCTTACTTATACTCTTATAAAAGTAGAGTTTGTATCCATTGTCGATTAATGAAGATATGAGTTTGAAGTTAACGGAAATATACCCGAACGCATCGCACGCTCGAACAAACAACAGAGTCGTCATTGAACTTTATTTATTCCGAAGGAAAGGGAAAACATCGATAAAATTTCGGAAAAGAGAATCTGGGTAAGAAAGTCGGTTATGCAAGGGGAAGATATTAACACCCCTAATATCCATGGTACTTCATGGGAACCGTTTTGATTGTTCTAAACTCGAATGAGTGTTATATCTGAGGTTACTCGCAAAAGAAAAAAGGGAAAAGAACATAATAGGTAAAGTGCTTGGTGGGGATTAGGACCCTCATGCATACGTATCCTTATAGTGCAATAAGGAATTCAGAGCTCCGTAGTTCATAGAACTAATGGTGGGAGGTGAAAAGAAGTTGTGATAAAGGTACGGTCTGAACCAAAGAATAATATTGTTTGAACTCCAGAAAAGGATAAAATCTGAACCCAATAGTAAAATTGGCGTTGATCAATATGTGGGTAGCCAAAAGCGTCTGCCACTATATATGGTATAGTCGAAAACAAAGGGAATTAAGTGTTTGTGTACGAGACAAACAACTCAAAGAGACAGTGTATTTGGCTCAAAGATAACAGGTATTTCACATGAAGTGAATGAAGGTAGAATATGAATGCATTATGGAGATGAATGGAAAGTGCACTAAGGCAGAGGGAATAATTAGAAATATGTTCACCAAGGATTCGCATCCTCGTGCCTACGTATTCTCACTGTGCAATGAGAAAATCAGAGCATTCGTAGTTCGTGGAACTACGAAAATCAATAGAGTTTGATAGTGATGAAAAGTATAAATTGCACCAACATAATGTAACATGGGAACCCACAAGGGAGAGTGAACTTTGAACCGAAGAGTAAACATGCGTCTTAGCCAAAAAAGAAGGAATTATGTGTTTGGATACGAGCCAAATAACTCTTGGTTCACAAGGTGGATTGCCGTTATATCATCCTAAAATGGTATATACGGGGCCCAAAAGAAAGTATTCCTTGGTACAAGGGACAATATATCATTTGTCGGGGAACAATCAACGTGAAATTAAAGAAGAATAGTATCCTGGATCCATGAAGGAATAGACTCTGAATCGAAGGGTAAATAGGCGTTTTAGCAACAAAAAAAAGAATTAACTGTTTGGGTATGAGCCAAACAACTCTCGGTTCACAAGGTGGACTGCCGCTATATCGTCCTAAAAGGATGTACATGGAGTCCAAGGAAAAGTGATATTTGATCTCAAAAGGATGGTATTGATTGATGAATGAAGAATGAAAAATATGATTAATAAATAGGGAACACTAAATAAGGTAGCTCACGGAGAATTTGAATTCTCCTGCCTACGTATTCTCACCGTACAATGAGAAAGTCAAAGCTTTCATAGTTCAGCCTACTAAGGCTGACAACAAGATGATTTAGGCAAAATAAATGATTGATTGATAATGGAACATGAAAAGTGCTTGACAGTTGTTTGATGTGAGCCGCACTAAAGTCTATGAGTAAAGGTGGATACGATGAGAAACTGAGTCATTCGTCTCGTACCCAAAGATATTCAGAATGAGGATATAAATTATCCACTCATTCATTCTTTACTACTTAAGGCTCGTGGCATATGATTTTCATTATAACTTTTAAGTTCTTAGAGAATAATCTTTGTTGCTCCTTGTGTTGATGTTGCTTGCTGGAGAGAGACTTGACAATCGTATGATTTGAACTGTGTTAAAGTCTATGAATAAAGGTGAGTACGATGAGCAAGTGGGTCATTCTTCCCGTATCCAAAGATATTTAAAATGAGGATAGGAATTCTCCACTCTCATCCCTTCTCTATTTCTTAAGGCTCATGCCACACAATTTTAACATTGATTAACAAGCTCTTGAAGAACCACCTTTGATGTGCCTTGTATGATCAACTACTTGATATGACTGGGATGCCTTGATTAAGAGTCTGAACTTAAGGCCTTGAGGTCCATATCTTATAGAAAGAGTCTTATCAAGTGATCAAGGGTCTTTTGATCACTTGAATAGACTGTGAGATTATACAACATCAAAATATTTAGTTAATCAAAATTGCTTTTGATAAACTTGAATCGAGGGTTTGAATTAGCTTGACTAACTTCATCTAAGGGTTAAACTTAATCACAAACTATTCATAGGGGAGCATGTCAGACTAAAAATATCAACTATTCTAAGTCAAAGGTTAGTCCTATAGGAGCATGCATTTCTATGGCTAAAACAACAAAATAAACCCCTAAGGGCAAAATGGTCATTTCACAAGGATATCCAATTATAAGCACAAATTAACTTCTAGTTAAAATCTAACTATAGCCTAAAATTGATTAAGTCCTAAAGTTTGATTTTAACCTAATTGTTTAGAACTTAACTAAATTATAAAATCTAATTAATCCTAATTAATTCTAATTTTCTAAATCTATTTAAATAATCAGATTTTAATATTCCTAACATCTAAAATTCTATTATCCTATTAAACTAATTAAGAATTAGATCCTAGTTATACTAATCTAATTTTAAAATCTAATAAATCTAGTTAACTAATCAAGACTTAAAATCTTAATTAATCTAATTAAAACCCAGAGAACTTGTGTGAGCACACCACAACAAAATTCTAGAGTTGAAAGAAGACACCAACACATACTGAATATCGGTAGAGCTTTAATATTTTAGTCCAATATTACCAAGGTCTATTGGTCATATGTTGTTCAACATGCAGTGTTTTTGATCAATATAATTCCTACCAAACTTTTGAATGACAGGTTCTCATATGAAGTGCTTTTTGGAGAGGCACATGATCTCAACTTGATCAAGACATTTGGTTGTCTATGCTACTCGTTCAATGTTCAGCCTCAAAAGACAAAATTTGATCCCTGAGAAATAAGTCAGTTTTCCTTGGATTTAAACAAGGTATGAAAGGTTATATTACTTTATATTTTCATAACAAATCTATCTTAGTTTCTAGAAATATGCAATTGTATGAACTTAAGTTTCCTTACATAAGAAATATTAACACTCACACACCTGAACCATTAGACCATATATAACCGACAAATTCCAACACTCACCCATTTAACCATAAAGAACCTGATCCTATTACAAATGATTATACACATATCATTGAGATGGGCAATGAAAATGATTGCTCTAAACCTGCTTGTACCACTGACCAAACTCCCTTTCAAGCTAATGACCAACCTACTATAAACCTACAAGAAAATATACTCGAATAAGTTCCAAACTTGTCTACCTTAATGACTATGTCTGCTATTCCACCACAAAACCTCTATATCCAATTATTTCACACATAAACTATAAAAAAACTTCACCTTCACATATTTCATACACTCTAGCTATCAACAAGGATAATGAACCATCCTCATATACCTCTTGTTGCTACCAGACTTTTCAACCGGATAACGAAACCGGGACTTAGACTAAAGAATTGCCAAAGAGAGGCAAAATCAGGAGTCACCACTGAATTTTATTTGGTTTACCTCTATCAGATAGGAGAGGGGAAATAGTCGATAAAACCCTAAAAAAAGAGATGCGCACGTGAAACGCAAAAAAAGGGAATAAGGAATCGGGCTCGCAACCGAGATTTGGATTCAGAAGTCGGTTACGCAAGGGGAAAGTATTAGCATGTCTCACGTTGATGGTAATCCATGGGAACCATTTGGGTTGTTTATGTATACGGGTATTTATCAGGTTTATTCTTTTATTTTCAAAAGAGTGTGTAAAAAAGATTGGACTCTGGGAGTTTCTGTTTATTGTGCTCGCCAAGGATTATGGCCCTTGTGCCTACGTATCACTCATCCAGTGATGAGGAATCAGAGCTCCGTAGTTCGGAGTAGAAAATGTTTGTGTGTTGGTTGATTTTACGTTTGAGAAAAGGGTTTTCAGGATGATACCCTAAGGAAAAAATGAGGTCATGGGGAATCAACCCCTCTTCCACTAGGCCAAGCACTTGCTTATGTCAATAAAACACGTTGAATAGAATAAATAAAATAACAACAATTAAAAATGAATGTGTGTGCTGATCAACCAAACAGAGTGGGACATGACATGCTTTTAAATTAAAAAAAAACACACAAATGGATATCTTCAACCTCTAACCTTCGAAAACCGAAACTCGAAAACCGAAACTCAAAAGTAAGTGTTTTTAACCATATTTTAACATGGATTCATCTTGCAAACAGTTATTCGAACCACCCTCCACACTCATGAGCCATTGATTGGCTCTAAGTGTGTAGTCTTTCACCAAGAACCAAAAGAACACAAGTTGACCTAGTTTAAAAGTTAAATCTTGAAAGTTGATTAATCAAAGCTAAAAGTTTAGGGTTAATGATCAGAAAGGAATTTCAAATCGAATGGTAACTTGTTTGGATGATGGGGGTGAGTGGAACTACCTGATTGGAATCGATATCAGGGTGTAGTTCCGATGACTTAGCTCAACTCAGGTGAGGTTCAGGGAATGTGACTTAGGACTTGGGAAAGTTTAAGTGGAGGTCAGTGATGGATTCTGGGTGGTTGTTTGGAGTTGAAAATGTTTGAAACTTAAAACACAAATCTATGTTTTGGTTGCTTCAACTCGAGTATGCAACAATGTTTCTTTGGCTTGGGAAGATTGTAAAATGAATGGAACATCTTCCCCTATTTATAGGGAAGGTATTGAGATGGATTGGAGGGAAGAATATGGAGGTTTTCTTTAGAAAGGGAAGTGAACTGAAGCATGCTCTGTTGGTGTAAGCCCTAGAGGCCAATACTTTTGGTACTTGTATCGAATTATTTATTAATAAATAATAAAAGGCTTTTTCTTTATTATGGTTGATTAATAAAGTCCCTGGAATAGATAGTCCGTTTAATGTATTAAGTGTGACTTAATCATGAGAGCACATTAAACATAAGGACACTATTCTTAAAGTATCCGTAGTCGAGCTTTAGTGTGAAGTGGGATAACATTAAAGCATTAAGACTATTATGTTTGTAGGCTGATGATCACATCTCATGGATCATGGATAAAGAGTTATCAAGTCTTAAACATAGGTATGAATATTAGGAGTAATATTTATACCGGATTGACCCGCTATGAGAATACTATATATAGAAAGTTATGCAAAGTGTCATAAGTTATTCTCATGGTGATAATAGTGTATACCACTCTTCAACCTGAAACCACTATGGATCCTAGATATAGAGTCGAGTGCTTTATTGCTGATCCAACGTTGTCCGTAACTGGATAACCATAAAGGCAGTTGATGGGTACTCCACAAAGCATGCTGAGGGACATGAGTGTCCTAGATGGAATTTGCCCATCCTGCGTAACAGGATAAATGTCTATGGGCCCAATATTGAACTGGACAAGGGTGACACGGTCTATACCTTGTGTTCAATATAGACATAAGGGCAAAGGGATAATTATACACATAATTATTATCACGGGAGGTTTTGTCAGATCACATAACATTTTCGTGACTTGGGTAGCAGTGATGTGTTGCTAGATACCGCTCACTGTTTATTATGTTAAATGCGTGATTTAATATAATTGCCAACGTCGCGAAAACCTACAGGGTCACACACAAAGGACGGATTGATGAGAAATAGAGTAACTAAGGAACACCGTAAGGTACGATGCACTTAAGTGGGAGACGAAATATGGTAAGGTACCAAATACTTAAGTGATTTTGGCATATTATGAGTTATGGGCCAAAATACACTTAAGTGGGCTTTTTAGCTTGAAGCCCACACAAGTGGTTCTATAAATAGAACCCCTTGGGTAGAAGCATTGTCACTCCACTCAGACTGAAATTCAAGTAGAGACTTGGAATTTCGTTTCCCTCTCTCTCTCTCACTCAAAGCCTTCATTCGTACCAGCTATCACTGAGATTGAAGGAATCCGTTCGTGTGGACTGAGTAGAGACGTTGTCATCGTTCAACGTTCGTGATCGCCCCGTGGATCTGTATCCAAGGTTTTGATCGTTACAAGGAATCTGCACCAAAGGTTTGAATCGCCACAAGAGGTAACGATTCTGTCACTGATCATGCTCATTCGTAAGGATCATTAAAGGAGAAATTTTTATATTCCGCTGCGCCTTGGATGGCAATTCTCCTTCATGCTCAAGGTTGGACTTGGGGAGATAAGTGTGGCTGCACTATGACCTTGCTTGCACCTCAGATCACACTTTGCTTTGGTCCTTAGCATTGATTTGGAACAAACAAAGGGATTGGGATGACCTGCTATGGATTTCACTTTTTGTCATTTTGGGAAAAATTAGAATTTGCAAATGGGATCAGGTTTTGCAATTTGAGAAGTTTTGGTATCCAAGTTGACTTTCATTTGGGCCTTACAATGTTGTGTAACATGTTAGAGGTCAAAAGGGATCATATTGGAATGATTTGGGAGCTTGGTGAATGGATTTGCAAAATATGACTTGGGCATGTCTGGTTTGCACATCAGGATAATCTTCAATGTTTGAACCAAGGCCAAATGAAATTGGATCATGCATTTTGTCCAAAACTTATGTCAAATGTTCCTTGTCATGTCCTTGATTGAATGCAAAAAGAACCAGGTCAAAATGAGTTGTGGTTTGGAAATGGCAATATGGTAAAGTAGTAGTCTTGGTCATGTTTTAGGGCATGGAAGACATGTTGGACCAGCTTGGCCAATGCAAAAATTGAGGTCCTTCCTCAATGAATTAGATCTTGGACCTTGAAACAAATTTGGAGAGGAACATACTTAGGACATTTTTCTTGAAGTGGAATTTGAAAACTTGTGAAATGAGAAAGTTATAGTCTTTAAAACTTTCCATAGGCCATTCTTGCCAAAAAGTGATTTTATGATTTATTTATTTCCAAGGCATAATGGTGGATGTTTTAAGTTCATATGATCATACCATGACGGGAAATGAGATTTGGGGCTTTATGGGATGATTTTAGGTCAAGTTCATGGGTGGATCAAATGCCTTGAAAGTTGAAAATCCATGACCAAGCCAAGTACTTGTAACATTGATTGAATGAATGTTTAAATGATGAATTTTGATTATAATGGACATTAATTGATGTTGAGTGAGTGGTGGGTGATTGGATTATCAAAATGAAGCAAGGTCAATAATCAAGGGATACCTAAATTAGGGTTTCTTTAGCCACAAGTTTTATCAAGAACCAATGCCAGGTGAATTAGGGTTTAGTGATGCAAGGGTCATATTGAGATGTTTCAAAGGTGCGGGGCATGAACAAACTTTGGATTTTAGGGGTCCTCAATTACTTGGTTAAGATCCTTGGTGAATCGTGACTTGTACAAGCTAATGAGGGTCAAGAGCTAGGGTTAGGATCCTTGGGTGACCGGATGAATATTGAGGTGTCTTCAAAGGGGACTCACCATCCAAATTGGGTTTGGAGAGTGTGTGAGGTGACTTGAATGATACTTCAAGCTTTGTTGGATGCTTGAGGATGAGATTAGGGTTAAGGTGGCTTGGGAACACCCTAACATGACCAGAAGATCTTGAAGCTTCACAAATGAATCCCATGTCTTGAGTTTGTGGATTGTTGTGGATTATTAAGTATATATGCATATGAGATGACATGCATGAGATGTATGCTCACGAATTAGGGTTCAAGAAGGTGATGTGGAGGTAGGGTAAATTTGAGGGTATGACACCTCTGCCAACAAAGATCCCTAAGTGGATGAATTCTATGAAGGCAGACATTGGCACTCTCCATGCTAATCAAACTTAGGAATACACTCAACTACCTCATAGAACAACACTTATGAGCAACAAATGGGTGTTCGAAATCAAAAGACATGCAGATGGATCAATTGAAAGATACAAAGTTAGACTATTGGCTCAAGGTTTCACACATACTGAAGAGCTAGACTACTTTGAAACTTTATCTCCAGTGGAAAAAATGTCTACTGTCAGGATACTTCTTGCTTTAGCTTCAATCAAGGGATCGAATATTTATCAACTTGATGTCAATAAAGCATTCCTTCATGGAGATCTCAATGAAGTTGTGTACATGAAATTTCCACAAGGAGTTACTTCTCATAAACCAGGCCAAGTCAATAGACTTAGAAAATCACTTTATGGATTGAAACAATCCAGCAGAAAGTGGTTTGACAAGGTAACTTCTTTTTTCCTGCATCATGGGTTTACTCAACGCCAAGTTGATCATACACTCTTCATCAAATCAACTGCTGATACATTTTTGGCACTACTAGTATATGTAGATAACATATTACTCATTGGACCTAGCCTGGCATAATTTAATTATCTCAAAGATGCTTTAAACTCAACCTTTTGCATCAAGAAATCAGGAGAACTAAAATTCTTCCTAGGATTGGAAGTTGCACAATCTTCAAGAGTGGTCTGTATCTGTCAACGAAAGTACTGTATGGAGTTACTTGAAACTTATGGCACAAGTAACTATAAGCATGCTAGTAATTCACTAGATCCAACTATAAAGCTCAGCAAGGATGACAATCCTCTTTTAGCTGATGTGGGAGCCTATCGAAGGCTTATAGGTCAATTGATGTACCTCACCACTACCATGCCTGACATAGCTCATGCTACTAAACAACTCAACCAATATATGTCTTATCCTACTAAAAATAATCACAAGGATGCATTGAGAGTATTGAGATACTTGAAGAATGCATCTGGTTGTGGTCTCCTATTTCCTAGGAATTCTACTATTCAGTTGCAGGGATTTAGTGATGCTGACTGAGGTGGCTGTTTCGATACTCGAAGATTTATATTAGGATATTGTTTCTTTCTTGGCCATTCTCTAATTTCCTGGATATCTAAGAAGAAAAACACTATATCATGTTCATCAACTGAATTTGAATACATAGCTCTTGCAACAACAACCAGGGAACTGCAATGGCTTACATTTCTACTGCAATATTTAGGTCAATCATGCATTAGACAATTTGTGCTTTATTGTGACAGCCAAAGTGCTATGCATATATGTCATACGGTGAACTGACTTTAATGTGTTTTTTAATCGCAATGTCGCGGTTAGCAAGAGTCGCCACCGACTTTTCTTTTATCCAATAAGGAAAGGTGGAAAAGAACAGGAAAGACCTTAATTTAGATTCTTAGGTTCGGGAGGTACATTATACAAAGGGAAGGTGTTAGCACCCTTTGTATCCATGGTTATCCATGGGCTCTTAATTGCTCAATCATTTATGTTTTTCTAGTTTGAAAAAGTGGTTGAGAAATGTGTAGGAAATGTTTTGAAAAGGAGAATTTAACTTTGTAATGATCCTTGAATGAATGTATACAAAGTGGTTATCTCGTTTAGTTTTGAAAATAGTTTAGAAAAATATAACTCGACAATGATTCTAGGGCGAATGTATGCCAAGTGGTGATTTTCTAATGGAGGTTTTGAAAGGTGTAAGGTGTGAAAAGTAGTTTTAAATTGGGAATAAGCAATTAAGAGTTATACCTATCCGAGGTCTTTCCGGGCATTCCCTATCCTTATGAGGGTAAAACTGTCCTTACTATTGAGAAGTAAGCAGTTTTATCCTTTGGATGTAGAAGGGTCATCGAAGGGTCATCGATTGGTCATTGAAGGCAACAGTTGTGAGGATACCTTAGCATTCGAAGGGACGATCATCATTTAACCGTAGGCTACACCGAAGGGTCATCGAGGGACAAAGGCAACATTCGAGGGACTATGATGATTTAACCGAAGGGTCTTTGCTAAGTGTATCCCCATATTCGCGGGACATGACCATAATACCGTAATCGTAGGGTAACAAAAGAGAGGTCCGAGATCACTTATTTAAAGGCAAAGTTTTACAATTAATTAGGTAATTAGGTCCATATTAAAATCAATACATTAAGATCAATTAAGCCATTAGGGTGAATCTTCACCATGAAATGAATACATTAAAATCAATTGGGTAATACAGGGTGAATCTCCATAAGGATCTCCCCCACATAAAGTCGGATACCTAGCCGGCCGTTTCCTCGGGAATATGTAAACCTTTGCACAATTCAACACACGGGTTAGAGCATCAAAGTAAAGTACAATTGAAAATTGCACTACAACACAACAGTCATAATCTCAGGCCAAACGATGCAGAATTATAATAAGTCTTGGTTAGATAGACATAAGGCATAATAGAAAAGAAACAAAGCAGCCCCTGTCCCGTTCGCCTCTGCTTCGCCTGGCGAAGGCTCAGCGAATGCTCGCTACAGGCTCGCTTAGCGATGTGCTAGCGAGCGGCCACGGGTTTGGATTTTGACAGCAGCATGACCTCCGAAAACCTGAACTTGTATGGCACTTGATTACAGGAATAGCATGGACAAACATTCATGATATTCAAGCATATTTAAATTCGCATGTGAAATCAAATTACATATTCGAAACTTCAATCATGATGCTTTATGTATATAGAGATTACCGATTAAAAGCATAAAACAATAGTGATGCGCAAACCTGCTTGCAACTAAGCTGCTATGTTGAAGAGACTGATCGCTTTTGGTATCGGATGGAGTTGGGCGGCGGTAGCTTCGGAGCGGAGGGGCGGCCTTCAGGGTTTCTTCACTCGGAACTCTCCAAAGTAGCCTCCAGGGTTTCTGTGCCAGGGTTTCCGTCCGTCTTCCTTTTGTTTTCCCTCCCTTTTTCTTTTCGTGACTGAAGCTTGGCTATTTATAGTGCTCTTGTTGTGACCTAATGGGCTCAGAATGAAGCCCAGAAATTCTGACATTCGCAAGCTTCGCTAGGCGAAGGAGTTGCTCGCCTAGCGAGCAAGCTATTTTGGGCTTTTACTGGATCTGGTGCTTCGCTGGGGCGAGTGTCATAACGAGGGGTTCGCTAGGCGAAGGAATTGCTCACCTAGCGAGCAGGTCAGTTTGGGCCATTTTCTGGATTGGGCCTATTGTGAGCTGGGCTTTCGTCCCTTGAAGACTAGTGCCTTGCAGAATAAGTCGGAGTATCTTAAAAAATGTTTTAAAATATCAACGGGCAAATTTTGGGGTATGACAGCTGCCCCTGTTCAATATTCTTGAACCGAGAGAGTAGAATGGTATGTGCACCATTCGTGGGCTGGAGGTGGAAGATTATTGAACACTAAAATGCCCCAAAAATTTGCGCTTGTCAACCAGGTGCTAATCTTGATGGAGATGGGCTTAAAGATGCCATCCAGGGGATTTGATGATGAGAGCTTCAGAGTGCGTCGTACATTAGACGATATCTGAAGACATGGATGTCGTACCGGGTCATACGCTAGCCCGTATAACGAGTTATCCATTATGCTGTCGACTTCGTTGGGGAGTCAGAGTGTGTTATACGCTGCTGGGGATAAGGGATCAGAATGGATCATACGCTAGACCGCATCTGAATACCAGAGTGAGTTGTTCATTGGGCGGATGACTTCGTTGAGGATGAAAAATCAGAATGGATCGTACGCTAGATCGTCTCTGAGTTGCAGAACGAAACCTCCATTAAGCGGGTGATTTCACTGGGGATAGAAGATCAGACCGGATCGTATGCTAGATCGTATCTGAGTTGAAGATCCAAATGGGTCTTATGCTAGACCGTATTGGAGTTGCAGGATGAGTCGTCCGTTAGGCTGTGTCTGATGATGAAAGGGGGTAGTCGTACGCTAGACTACACTTCAGAAATATACCGTACACTAGGTAGCATTTGAGGAGATGATGGTCTAATTGGGTCGTACATTAAACCGCATCTGAGCAGAATGAGCCGTCCATTAGGCTGAATCTGATCATAAAAGGGGGTAGTCGTATGCTAGACTACACTTCAGAAATGTACCGCACACTAGGTAGCATCTGAGGAGATGAAGGTCTAATTGGGTCGTACATTAAACCGCATCTGAGCAGAATGAGCCGTCCATTAGGCTGAATCTGACGATGAAAGGGGTAGTCGTATGCTAGACTACACTTCAGAAATGTACCGTACACTAGGTAGCATCTGAGGAGATGAAGGTCTAATTGGGTCGTACATTAAACCGCATCTGAGCAGAATGAGCCGTCCATTAGGCTGAATCTGACGATGAAAGGGGTAGTCGTATGCTAGACTACACTTCAGAAATGTATCGTACACTAGGTAGCATCTGAGGAGATGAAGGTCTAATTGGGTCGTACATTAAACCGCATCTGAGCAGAATGAGCCGTCCATTAGGCTGAATCTGACGATGAAAGGGGTAGTCGTATGCTAGACTACACTTCAGAAATGTACCGTACACTAGGTAGCATCTGAGGAGATGAAGGTCTAATTGGGTCGTACATTAAACCGCATCTGAGCAGAATGAGCCGTCCATTAGGCTGAATCTGATCATAAAAGGGGGTAGTCATATGCTAGACTACACTTCAGAAATGTACCGTACACTAGGTAGCATCTGAGGAGATGAAGGTCTAATTGGGTCGTACATTAAACCGCATCTGAGCAGAATGAGCCGTCCATTAGGCTGAATCTGGTCATAAAAGGGGTAGTCGTATGCTAGACTACACTTCAGAAATGTACCGTACACTAGGTAGCATCTGAGGAGATGATGGTCTAATTGGGTCGTACATTAAACCGCATCTGAGCATTGAAGGTCAGAATGGATCGTACGCTAGATCGTATCTGAGTTGAAGGAGTCATATGTTGAGCTGAATCAGAATGAACCGTACGTTAGGCTGAATCTGATAGTATTTGTGTAGGCTGTATTTGCGATAAATGTCTGGTGAGCTTATAGATGCCATCGTTAGGAGGATATCAGAATGAATGTTGACATGGAGTATATCTGAAAGATGTAGTTGAATCCTGAATGTAATTGATAAAGTTGTCCGTCTGAATGGACCTTTGTTTTGATTGTATCAAGAGGATAATTAACCTGAAAATAAAGTTAGCTTCATGCCATGTCATGATGCATGAGATGCAAATGTTGTATGCATGTGTGTGCTGTGAAATGATGTAATGAGTGAATTATGCGTCTGGAATAAACGAGAGCATTGTATACATGTATATGTTATGAAATGATGTAATGTATATGATGCGGAATGAAAATTGTATGTAGGTATGTGATGTGAAATGATGTAATGAGTGAATTATGTGTCTGAAACGTTCTTCCAGGGGACTCTACTGGGGAAATAAATCTCAGTCTTCTGGTCGGAGATATTTGTATTGATGACCCTTCCTTAGCTAGGGGTATTTGACTTTTATCTAATGGCAGAGATATTCAACAGAGCCTTGCTGGGGGTAGAAGAGATGACCAGTCTGTCTGGCGATGCCAACCTCTTCTGGGAAATAACTGGTTTTTATTGGGGAATGGATTTGTAACCGGACTTGTTGGAAAGCCTGGTTAGACCTTATCCTCGATCCTGAAGTCTTTTAGTAACTGCCATTGCTATTTTATGCATGTATTTTGATAAACATTGATCATATTCAAATGCATATATCAATTCAAGTTAAATCAATGGACGTTTACGCAAACAAAACAGAGAAAGTAAAACAAAAGCATCTTTTTGGAAATGAAATTGTATTGATTTTGAAAGAGGGCCTATAAATAGTCAATTTGAGTACAAGGAGACAGAAATCCTAGTAAGAGGAAATCGTCAAGAAAACAAAGAGAAAGCTATGCAGAAAAGGTCCTATTGATTTTAATTCCACTACTGTCATTATGTCTTCAAGCGTCTCATCTCCTGTTGTCGGATAGAAGTGATTGGCTTGTTCAGTCCTTGGAACTTGGTTGAAGCTGACTGAGAATGGGACATAGTCTTACGCTTTAATCCCTAATTTTTGCCTGGACCGCCTTTTCGGGTTTTCAGTCCACCAGGATACCCCATTTTGCCCAAGCCGCCTTTTCAGGTTTTCGACTTGCCGGGTGTACGTTTTTATATGTTTATCCCTAATTTTTGCCCGAACCCTTTTGGTTCGCCGGGATGCCCTTACTTTTGCCTAGATACGTCGACCTAGCGGGTCTCTTTTATGCGTAGTATTTTTTTTACTATGTCAGCGTTCCCAGGATGCGGGAACTCTTCGCCATCCATTGTAGCAAGCATCATGGCTCCACCAGAGAATACCTTCTTAACTACAAATGGCCCTTCGTATGTGGGAGTCCATTTGCCTCTGGGATCCCCTTGTGGTATAACGATACGCTTGATCACCAAGTCGCCAATTTGATACACCCGCCTCTTGACCTTTTTGTTAAATGCCTGGGTCATGCGCTTCTGATATACCTGCCCATGACAAATAGCCGCGAGTCTTTTTTTTCATCAATCAAATTTATCTGATCGAGTCGAGTCTGAATCCATTCATCCTCATCTAAGCTTGTCTCTTTCATGATTCTTAGAGAGGGAATCTGAACTTCCACCGGTAAGACGGCTTCCATTCCGTAGACTAAAGAGAAAGGAGTTGCCCCTGTCGAAGTGCGTACTGAAGTGCGATAACCATGAAGAGCAAACGGTAACATCTCATGCCAGTCTTTGTACGTCACCGTCATCTTTTGTATGATCTTCTTGATATTCTTATTAGCAGCCTCCACGGCACCGTTCATCTTTGGCCGGTACGGAGAAGAGTTATGGTGTTTTATTTTGAACTGCGTGCAAAGTTCAGTAATCATCTTGTTGTTCAAATTAGTACCATTGTCAGTGATAACTCTTTCAGGAGACAGCAGGTTTCTCAAATAGATATTTGATAGAATCCATCTTAGAAGTCAATAAAGTGGTATGATTCAACATATACCGTCTTAGTCGGCGAGCAGCCCCAAGCCAAAGCACAGCAAGCTTTCTCGAGCTGTGAGTATCTTGTTTCACAGTCGGTACCTTTTGCTAAGGCAGTATATGGCATGCTCTTTTCGACCAGACTCGTCATGTTGCCCCAACACACACCTCATTGAATTTTCTAACACGGTCAAATACATGATGAGAGGTCTTTCTTCAACTGGTGGTATCAGAATTGGAGGTTCTTGGAGATACTTCCTGATTTTGTCCTTCATCATTCCATACCATCTCTTGATTTTTCTTTTTTAGTAATTTGAAGATGGGTTTGCAGGTAGCAGTCAAGTGTGGAATGAATCGGGCAATGTAATTCGAGTGCCCCAAGAAACCTCTGACTTCTTTCTTGTTTATTTCAGTACCCAGATTTACAATTTCAATTGATTCCTCATGCGGCTGTATAGTCTTTTCTTCTTGCAGTAGTCGGGCAAGTTCTCCAGGGACTTCACAATCTTCCTCGCTTCCATCCTCGGCTTGGTAGATCGGATTTTCAAAGTCATAATGAACAGTAGCAGAGTCATTACCAATAGGATCCATAGTGGATATGGATCGGCAAATTATTGCGTGAGTGTGTGCAAGAAACATAGCTTGTTTGAAAAATGACAGGAAATATAAAGAGCGCAATATTTGAATGCAAAAAGTCCATTGATTTATTGAATATGAATATGCTTATGAAAATGACAAACCCTTAAAATTAGCTATTATGCCCCAGGTATAGACACAATGCTTTTGAAATACTAAAATAGCAATAACAATTACTCCCGACTAAAGGAAATCGGGATAGTGTCTTCAGCCTTCCAATTATTGAGTCTGTCACCAATTGTTGGGTAGACCCAGCTATCCAGGTCGCAATCGCTGTCGGCATCCTCTATAGCATTAAGAGTTTTGTCATGATTAGGCAGAGGAGCAGTGATGACCTTAGGAGTCTCAGGCGGATCCAATTCAAATTCTCCGGCGTCGATCATATCCTGAATTTTATTCTTCAACGACCAACAATCGTTCGTATTATGCCCGGGGCTATCGGAGTGATACGCACACCTGGCGTCGGGATTATAACTAGGAGAAGTAGTATTGGGTTTTGCAGGAGGATCTCTGAGGGTAATTAAATTTGTTTTTAGCATACCCTGCAGTGCTTGTGCTAAAGTCATATTGATCTTCGTAAACTGCCTTCTTCCCGGGTTAATGTGACTCACAGATTTCTTGTCTTTTTTCTTCTCGAGCAAGAGAGCCTTCAGTTCTTCCTGCCCCTTGGATAAGTTCAAGATCATCTCCTGGAGTTGAGCATGCTGAGCATGGAGATCTTTGACAGTCTGTCTGAGGTCCATTTTTCTGTTTGCATGAAAACCGTGAGAACCTTGATCCCTTTAGAACACCTGTTGTGCAATGTTATGCTATACAATGTATGAAATGTTTTCAAGGACTTTTGGAATTTAACTTTGCATAAACTACCAAAAAAGGAAACTTTTTTTTTTTTTTTTTTTACAAAATAGAGCAAAGTTAAATCCGTAAGTCCTCGAAATGGTTAGTTCAATGCCATGATGTTATGATGATGTTATGAGGTTATGATGTTATGATGTTAAGTAAATAACAAGCACAAGCAAGTCACACAACCATCATTCCTAAGTTTTAAGGCTTGCATGAGTTCCATAGGTAAGTACCCTCCCCACTGAAGTTTGGTTGGTTCAACCTGTCCTAGAATAGTAACCGGGTTCTAGAAGGATCTCAGATCATCGACCTTTCTTTAAGTCCACTTCAGTGCAACGCCAAGTGGTTGACCAAAGCTTCCCTAAAGTCCAATCTCAAAGAGTGTAGTATCGAGTCTCAACCAACCCCAGTCGGAACCGAAGTCAGTTATCTCACTACTTTCTAATGGCTAGGATGAGTCAATTAGGGTTCTAAAGGTCTGGTTAATGCTTTGATGACACCACGCGAATGCCAAATTTTTCCTCAAGTAAACATGAGGAACATCAGGACATCCAAAGTGTCACATTAACCGTAGCCATCATTTTAACCATTCCAGTATACGCCAGATAGTCGCGATGATCTATTGCTACTTACCTAAGGTACACTAGATCCGGGTGTAGGATCTTTCACTCAAGCATAAAATACCCTCAAAAGAAGGAACAGTTTAAAACATAAATGATTTTTAAGGTGACCTCTCTTTGCGATTTATTTCCCCAGCAGAGTCGCCAGTTCTGTCATACGGTGAACTGACTTTAATGTGTTTTTTAATCGCAATGTCGCGGTTAGCAAGAGTCGCCACCGACTTTTCTTTTATCCAATAAGGAAAGGTGGAAAAGAACAGGAAAGACCTTAATTTAGATTCTTAGGTTCGGGAGGTACATTATACAAAGGGAAGGTGTTAGCACCCTTTGTATCCATGGTTATCCATGGGCTCTTAATTGCTCAATCATTTATGTTTTTCTAGTTTGAAAAAGTGGTTGAGAAATGTGTAGGAAATGTTTTGAAAAGGAGAATTTAACTTTGTAATGATCCTTGAATGAATGTATACAAAGTGGTTATCTCGTTTAGTTTTGAAAATAGTTTAGAAAAATATAACTCGACAATGATTCTAGGGCGAATGTATGCCAAGTGGTGATTTTCTAATGGAGGTTTTGAAAGGTGTAAGGTGTGAAAAGTAGTTTTAAATTGGGAATAAGCAATTAAGAGTTATACCTATCCGAGGTCTTTCCGGGCATTCCCTATCCTTATGAGGGTAAAACTGTCCTTACTATTGAGAAGTAAGCAGTTTTATCCTTTGGATGTAGAAGGGTCATCGAAGGGTCATCGATTGGTCATTGAAGGCAACAGTTGTGAGGATACCTTAGCATTCGAAGGGACGATCATCATTTAACCGTAGGCTACACCGAAGGGTCATCGAGGGACAAAGGCAACATTCGAGGGACTATGATGATTTAACCGAAGGGTCTTTGCTAAGTGTATCCCCATATTCGCGGGACATGACCATAATACCGTAATCGTAGGGTAACAAAAGAGAGGTCCGAGATCACTTATTTAAAGGCAAAGTTTTACAATTAATTAGGTAATTAGGTCCATATTAAAATCAATACATTAAGATCAATTAAGCCATTAGGGTGAATCTTCACCATGAAATGAATACATTAAAATCAATTGGGTAATACAGGGTGAATCTCCATAAGGATCTCCCCCACATAAAGTCGGATACCTAGCCGGCCGTTTCCTCGGGAATATGTAAACCTTTGCACAATTCAACACACGGGTTAGAGCATCAAAGTAAAGTACAATTGAAAATTGCACTACAACACAACAGTCATAATCTCAGGCCAAACGATGCAGAATTATAATAAGTCTTGGTTAGATAGACATAAGGCATAATAGAAAAGAAACAAAGCAGCCCCTGTCCCGTTCGCCTCTGCTTCGCCTGGCGAAGGCTCAGCGAATGCTCGCTACAGGCTCGCTTAGCGATGTGCTAGCGAGCGGCCACGAGTTTGGATTTTGACAGCAGCATGACCTCCGAAAACCTGAACTTGTATGGCACTTGATTACAGGAATAGCATGGACAAACATTCATGATATTCAAGCATATTTAAATTCGCATGTGAAATCAAATTACATATTCGAAACTTCAATCATGATGCTTTATGTATATAGAGATTACCGATTAAAAGCATAAAACAATAGTGATGCGCAAACCTGCTTGCAACTAAGCTGCTATGTTGAAGAGACTGATCGCTTTTGGTATCAGATGGAGTTGGGCGGCGGTAGCTTCGGAGCGGAGGGGCGGCCTTCAGGGTTTCTTCACTTGGAACTCTCCAAAGTAGCCTCCAGGGTTTCTGTGCCAGGGTTTCCGTCCGTCTTCCTCTTGTTTTCCCTCCCTTTTTCTTTTCGTGACTGAAGCTTGGCTATTTATAGTGCTCTTGTTGTGACCTAATGGGCTCAGAATGAAGCCCAGAAATTCTGACATTCGCAAGCTTCGCTAGGCGAAGGAGTTGCTCGCCTAGCGAGCAAGCTATTTTGGGCTTTTACTGGATCTGGTGCTTCGCTGGGGCGAGTGTCATAACGAGGGGTTCGCTAGGCGAAGGAATTGCTCGCCTAGCGAGCAGGCCAGTTTGGGCCATTTTCTGGATTGGGCCTATTGTGAGCTGGGCTTTCGTCCCTTGAAGACTAGTGCCTTGCAGAATAAGTCGGAGTATCTTAAAAAATGTTTTAAAATATCAACGGGCAAATTTTGGGGTATGACAATATAGCTATCAATCCTGTATTTCATGAAATAAATAACCTTGATATTGATTGTCACATTGTTAGATTGAAGGTTCAAGAAGGTCTCACGAGGCTTCTTTCAACTGAATCAAGCTCTTAAGTTGCTGACATTTTTATCAAAGCTTCCCATTAGTTAGATGCATGTTAGATGGTTTGTTGAACAAGTCAGCTTAGTTAGATGCATGTTAGCAAGGTTACTTGCTAAACAAGTAAACCAGTCTTCAAGTTAGTTGGAGAACTAGTTTGCAGTTTAGATTTAACTTTTCATCTTGCTTACGCTCTTATAAAAGAAGAACTTGTATTCATTATTGATTAACGAAGATATGAGTTCATTCACTCCTTTCACATATTTCAATTCATACTCATAATTTTAATCAATTTGGTGGATATAAATATTATTTAAGCTTATAAGATACTATAAATTTTGTTATGCATACGATAATAATAAATTTATTAATTTATTTTTAATTATTATTTATTATGCATAGAAAATATATATATTTTTTATTTTTAATATAATTATTTAGTTCTTATTATACTTTTAAGTATTAATTATTTTATTTAGCTTAATATCAATTTTTCTTCCTATTTTTGGTGATTTACTAAATTAGTTCTGATATTTCAAAGTTAAATCACATTGTTCTACTATGAAATTTTGGTACTGAACATTGATGATACATCTACTTTTTAATGACATGATTTATATTTAGTATTTTTAAAATTTGATAAAAACTCTTCTATAATTGTTTGTTACGTTTCACAAATGACAAGTAACTAGTAAATGAAATCAATTTTTTTCATTACAAAACGCGAGAGGAATTAAAATTGTTTGATTTTAAATAAAACGACTAATTTTATGAGAATAAAAATATAATTGAATTTAAATACTTAACTATTTTATTGATAGAGAAATATTTACTTTGAACACAACTCAAAATTAAAAAAAATAGTCCCACACATACAATTTTTTTTATTCTTTTTTATTAAATGATGTATTTAAATTATTTATCTTTATTTATTTTTATTTGTATGTATGTGTTCACACATTTTTTATTTATAATTGTGATCACGCAAGACTTAATTCTATTAACAAAACTAGTTAGATATTTTTTTGTTAAAAATTATAATTTAAGATTTTTCGACACATATTAAAAAAATTACAAAATTGTTAAAACATGTGACACCGTTATTAAGTTAACTTAAAGATAAAATAAACTATAACATTTGATAGTAGTAGTGTATATAATATTAATTCAAAAATAACACTTTACATAAAAACATTTACTTTTAAACAAATTAATGAGAATAATTACAAAACTGTAGAAATATTGTACATTCAACTTTATAAACTAAATATCATTTAAAAATATTTATTCATGTCATCATATGCTACTCTTTTGGATAATATCAGTATATATTTTTTCCTAAAGAAAGGCTATATATATATATATATATATATTAACTCGTCTGAGAAGATTTACCTGTAATCAGTTTCACTGTCATAGACATTGAATGCTACTATCTCTGAACTTTTTTGGAGTAACAAGGAGAGGGGCAATATTGGTATAAATAAATAAATAGTGTATGAAGAAGTGGCAGAAAGGTTCTTCTACCTGTGGTCCGCAACTACTACTGATTGCTACTGTTCACTAGTCACAAGCACTACCATTACAACTCTTTCTCTTCCTTTCACATTTTCTCTTTATTAACAATGCACCAACAACACAAGTTTTAGCTTATGGAATTCAAATTCAACTCATCAGCTTTTTTTTTTCTTTCATTCCAAGGTAGTAGTTTAAAGTTTTTCAGATTTTTCTTCTTCTTATGTGCATGCAGTTTGTGATCTGATTTCGTGGTTTTGCAGAAGGAATTGGATGTTGTTGACGAGAGGTTGAGAAAGGATGCTAAGCCAGCTATGGTTTGTACTGCCAATGATTTACAACAATGGAAGGATTTTCCCAAAGGACTCAAGGTTCTTCTCCTTCAGGAAGACATTACTTGTGCTTCTGAGATAAGAACAAAGCTTGAGGCCATGGACTATATTGGTAAGCGACTTTTGATTTTGGTGTCATTGCTTTATAATCCTTGTAGAGTAATCAAGTGGTTAATGAGTTTCAGTTAAGGTCGAACGCAGCGTTCGAATCTTGACTGAAACAATTTTTGGTCGAACTCTGGATTACTAGGGTCCTCTGGTTCTGAAAACCGGAGGGCCAACACGAAAAAGAATTCCTGTATAGTTCTTTGTAAAACTGTGACCACAGGATTTAGTTGCATTCGAGGCTAAATTTTGAAAGAAGACGTTTTCTTTTTGTTTTTTAAGTTCAATAGTTCCGTATATGGTAATGTTGCCCAAGTTTTCATCTTTAAACCGTGTACTTTATGTGTTTTCGAAACGGGATATGGTCCAAGTTGTAATAGTATTGAGTTTGGATTTTTTTCTATTTTTGTTATTCGGTAGCCTTTTTATTAGTTTGCCGCAGAAGACATGCATTTGTTATGGGAAACTAAAGTTTCCATAAAAGCAAGTTTAATTGAAAATAGTTCTTAAGGACCAACCAAACTATAACTTGATTTTTGTTATTCGATCTCCTTGATCCTTTTTTTATTAATCCTCAAATTTTTTATACAGTTTCGATATTCTGCGACGTGAATGAAGCCTTGTCAGCAATCTCAAATAGGCCTGAGGGCTTCCATATAGCCATTGTAGAGGTAATGAACTTTCATGTTCTATATAAATGACAAACCATAGTAAGGTAAATTTGAAATTTAGATTTGTGTGCTTGTTGAAAATAAAATGAACATCTCTAGGGAGAAAGGATGTTATTTGTGACCACTTGTGTTCATCCTAATTGCAGGTGAGTTCGCACAGTTGCGAGGGAGGTTTCAAATTTCTTGAGAATACAAAGGACTTGCCAACCATTAGTAAGTACAGAAACCAAGCCAAACTTTTTTGGTTTAACTTCAGAGTTTTTTAAAAGATAAATTGTGTCGGTCTCACAAGCCACTCTTGGTAAAGATTTTTGTGTTTGCTGCAAGTTTTATAATTTTTCAGCTTTTGATGCAGTGACTTCAAAGAACGATTGTCTGAACACCATGATGAAGTGCATAGCGGTAAGATTTTGGTTGTATTCTTTGGATTATAATGGGAACATAGAATTCGAACACAGAAATTAATCGAGAAATAGATCATGCAATGGAAATAAATTGATGCGCAACTCTTGACTCCTTGCTTTGTTTTGTTGTCTTTGTTAAGCTCGGGGCAGTGGAGTTTCTCAGCAAACCACTCTCTGAGGACAAGCTCAGAAATATCTGGCAGCATGTGGTTCACAAGGTCTGTTAATTAACGTTGATGACATTCCGCGTGTGTTTACGCTTATGATATGATGAGAAATGTAATTCTTATGTGGTTTAAATCAAGCAGGCGTTCAATGCTGGGGTAAGTGTCCTGTCGGAATCACTGAAACCTGTCAAGGAATCTGTAGTCTCCATCTTGCAGCTCCAAACAGACAATGAACAACACGAGAATAGAGCCTCGGTCGAGATAGAAAAAGTATCTCGGTTTTCTGACAATGACCCCGAGCATTATCCAGCTCCTTCAACCCCACAATTGAAACAGGTGGAAAGATTACTAGACGACGGGGATTGCCAGGAGCAGACTAACTGCTCCACGGAAAAAGAAAGTGGGGAGCATGATGGAGAATCTAAATCTGTCGAAACTACTTGTGAAAATTTGAATGCTGAGAGTACCCGCCAAGAGCAGACTAATTGCTCGATTCAAAAAGAAAGTGGAGAGCATGATGGAGAATCTAAATCTGTCGAAATTACTTGTGAAAAATTGAATGCTGAGAGTACTCGCCAAGAGCAGACTAATTGCTCGACTGAAAAAGAAAGTGGAGAGCATGATGGAGAATCTAAATCTGTCGAAAATACTTGTGAAAATTTGAATGCTGAAAACACTTCTAAGTGTGAGAATGTTGTTTCTCCACATCCACAAAATGTGAAAGTTCTCACCAATAGTGAAAGTAATACTACATCTGCAAATATAGCGGCCGTTCGTAATCATAAATGTGAAATAAAAGCTAATAGGAAGAAGATGAAAGTAAGCTGCTTTACAACCATTCATTCTTCTCATAATATTCATGTTCCTTTAACCCTCTTTCCACACTGTTTGCTTTCAAATTACAATAAACTGCATGATACACATGAAAAAGAAAATCCTAAGTTTTGTTTTGGTACTTTGTCTCAGGTAGACTGGACACGAGAGCTGCACAAAAAATTTGTGAAGGCAGTGGAACAACTAGGCATTGATCACGCTATTCCTTCTCGCATATTGGATTTAATGAAGGTGGAGGGCTTGACAAGACATAATGTGGCAAGCCATCTTCAGGTTATTATCTACCTTGCCACCGATGTCTCTAAACTATTTCAATATCTCATTAGGAACTTCCAATATTGAAAACAATATTCATATGCCTTCTTAGGTAATTCATACTAACATAATGTCTTTTATTGATTAACTTTAAACAGAAATATAGAATGCATAAGAGACATATCTTGCCGAAGCAAGAAGACCAGAAATGGCTAAATCAAAGAGATCCAATGCAAAGGAGCTATTGTCTTCAAAGGCCGATTATGCCTGGTCCTCCGTCATATTATTCTAACCATACCCTTCCTCCAGCTCCTTTATATCCGATGTGGGGACAATCTGGAAGCCAAATGGCCGGCGTGCCTATTTGGCGACCTTCCGGTTACCCCTTGTGGCAGCCTACAGAAAGTTGGCACTGGCAACCATTTCCAGTGGTAACATATTTCTTCAGGAACCTTTCTCTGTGGATTTTTATGTAGAAATTATCATGGTTATGCTTATGCTTATGATTGCAGTTTGACATATTATCACTTGATGTTGCAGATGCATTCAGATACTTGGGGCTGCCCTGTGTTACCACCGCCACCTCAAGCTCAATGCTTTTCCTACACTCAAGTGAGTATCATCAAATTGAAGATCTCGACATTATCTCTTTCTTATTTTTTGCATTAATGGTTAATACTTGATTATGTAATTACGCTTGCATTGCATGCACAATTAGTTTTTGCTAGTTATTTAAATTATTTATCTATGATGCTAATCGTATCCTTTAATCAAACAGCAGAATATACCTGCCTTGAGCAATGATAATGCAATGGATTACATGATTGGCACGCCATACAGTTCTTTAGACGATTATCCGGTAAATGCAATACTTTCATATCCGCTTCTTTTTACTTGAGTACTTTTAACTCGACTTATAGATTTGCAACTAATAACCGAACACATTTACAATGTATCTTACCTTGAAATGCTGTGAAGTCAAGCTAGTTGTGGCTAACATGCGCAAAAGTAGGCTCTAAAAATCATTGCTATTTTAGACTCTCCATGAACTCTTACCATATAATGTGTTACAATTCATGCATGCAGGAAGAGGAGATTATTGACAAGGTTGTGACGGAGGCAATGAGTAAGCCATGGCTACCTTTGCCGATAGGCCTCAAACCGCCTTCCACAGATAGTGTGTTGACTGAGCTTTCAAGGCAAGGCATTTCCAACATTCCTCCAAGCAATAATAGTTTTATTCCCATTTGACATTTACATCCAAAAACTGATTCTGATGGTGACAAATTTCTATACAAACGGTCCACCAGAACAAGACCCACTTGTGATTTTCATTAGTATCTTAAATTTATCTGATTCCAGTTAGTAAATTGACTGGGAATTCGAGACTAGGGACCATTTTGTTTTTCCTTATTAGGTCCCCACTACAAACCACTTCATACAAAAAACCACGATGACGCAACAACCAAGAAATAACTACGGAATACAAACACTTCATATTAAAGATGTGTTTGATACATGACACCAATACATATGTTAGTGTCAGTGTTGTGTCTGGTGTCAAAACAAAGAAAATGCCAAGCGGGGCACACCGATTAGGTATTTTGGCCGGTTGAGAAATGGCCACACATTTGTTGATGCTCTCTGAAAAATTGTGGTTGTAAATAGATGCTGATATGGTTGTAAATGTGGTACTTTTGGGAAGCATAAAACAGTGATTGTTGGGTTGTATTTTTGGGTGTGGGAATCTAATAATGGTAAGGATAGAACAATGCTGTGAATAAAAAAATGTGTTAAAAGCCTGACTTTTATTGCTTATGCATTTACTTTTTGGACGTTTTAGATTTTGAATTCAGTGTAATTAAAAGTTAAATTGCAATTTGAACTAGTATAGCTATCCATTAAAAATCTTATAACTCAAATCCTAGATTAGTCATCGAGTTTATTTGTTGGGAATGATAAAATTTGCTGGCAACAAATTGGTATGGTAGATGGAACCTTAGTTTAAGATAGTTTATGTCACTTTTTATCACTTATAGTTCGAAAATCTAGTATGGCTAGTCGTTAAAAGAGAAGAAACACCAATCAACTAATAACCAAATTAACGATAACATTTTGAATGAAAATGGACAAGTTGAAATTTCTTGTGTTTGTAATTGTTTCTATTTATCGAATATGATCAGCCACGCTGTATATTTATATGCAAAAGAGGTATACATAATAGGTAATAATATAATTTATATTTATGATTAATTGAATATCAATCAATACTAATTGATTGATAACGGATTTTCAACCCTCCCCCTCAAATCGGATCGTATATATTGTATGATCCGAATCTGTTACAAATATAATTTACTTGAAAATCTTTGAGAGACTTGGTAAACATATCAGCCAGTTGATCTTCAGATTTGACAAATTTTGTGGTTATTTCTCATGAGAATACATTGTCTCTGACATAGTGACAAATTTGTAGGTGATGGTTTAGGTCAACAAGTTGGAATTAATTGTGGAGAAAATTTTAGTCCAATTGTTAAACCAACAGCAATTCGAACTGTTCTGGGTATTGTTATTTCTAAATCTTGGCAAATTCATCAATTGGATGTCAAGAACGTCTTTCTTCATGGTGAGCTTAAAGAAACAGTCTACATGCATCAACCTTTAGGATTAAAGGACCCGACAAATCAAAATCATGTGTATCTTCTACATAAATCCTTATATTGGCTCAAACAAACTCCTCGAGTTTGGTATAAACACTTTGTTGATTATGTTTTCTCCATTGGTTTCTCTCAAAGCAATTGTGATCACTCTCTCTTTTTTTACAAAAAAAAGTACTCATATGACATTACCTCGTCTTATATGTTGATGATATTATCCTTACTAGTTCCTTTGAAAAAATCTATCATTTCACTACTCAATTCAGAATTTGCTATGAAATATTTGGGACCCTTGCAATTCTTCTTGGGCATTGTGGTTACTCACCACTCTAGAGGTCTCTTTCTTTCACAAAAGAAGTACACAAAATAAATTCTTGTATGTGCTTGTAGCGGGAAATTCATGATCATCAAGCTATTGACAAGCTAGAAATCAATTAACAAGAGTCGCCACCGCGCTTTTATTGTTTCCAAAGGAAAAGGGAAAAAGTACGAACAAAACTCAATAAGTAAGAAGTTTTCAAATAAAAACTAATAAAAGTCAGAGATCACAGGTAAGGGGGTTGGTTACATAGAGGGGAGGTGTTAGCACCAAAAGTGTCCTAGGCACTCCTAGGGAGCCCTTTTTGTGTGCACCAAAAGTGTCCTAGTTCTTTTTGGCTTTTTGAAAATTTAAGTCAAGTATAGTTAAGTTTATTTACAAGTTTGATTTAAAAAAAGAAGTTTGAAAATGCAATGGCAAAAGGCCAAAGTTTCTATCTTTTTGTAAAAGTGGTCAAAGTTTAGAACAAAAATAGTTCACACAAAGAAGATTTTGAAAATGGAGGGAGGGATTTCGAAATTAAAGAAATGGGGAGAAGATGAAGAGACTACCCTATGCACAAAAATTTAAAAGTTTAGAGTTGAAAAGATCTTACCAAATGGGTAACAATCCAATAGACAAAAATGTCAATAGAAACCCAGAATTCCCTTGGATTTTTAGAATCAAGCAACACACAAATGCACAATTATATTATCTTGAAGAGGGCCCGGGGTTGCGCTGCATTGACCGTCTTGTATACAACACTTTGAATTTCGATAGTATTTGAGACCAGACAACTTGCTGGTTATTTGAGTCTGTTACAGGTATGCTTGAAATTATTATTTGTTGTTGATTTCTTATTTAATTGTTACAAATAACATTTCTTATTTATTATTTGTTATGTCTGTGTTTTGATATCAGTATTGGATATATGAACATTTTCCCACCATCTATGACATGAGGGTGCAACATTCTCTAGTGGGGCCCCATAAGTGAGGAGATGAAAGAGGAGGAAATCACATCCGGATGGTGTTGTTGAGTACCAGAGGAGGCTCGATGCATTGACTATAGATTATGTCATTTGGACACCATACACTGATCATAGAGTCCACCGTGATTTCGATGAGTCTTCATTATATTTAGGTTATACATGGTGAGAGACCATGGTTGCTAGACACTTTCCTGAGAGGTGTCTACGATAGTATGATTATGTTAAGAGTATCTCATGACCAATTTCAAATATATCATCTACAAGCATTAATTGGTGGTTTCAGAGTAACTTCATCAGCTCCGGTCGTTCCATTAAAAATCGAGCAGTTAGAGTTCAGCATCCCTCACAGTGTGAGGATGGTTACTTAGAGTGGTACATCACTGTATCACACCCTCACATTATTCCATCTATTGAGGATACAAGTGATGTTGGGCCTTCTGATGCTGGGGTACCTATTGATGACGTGTCGCCGCCTCCTACAACTGATGTTGATGACCAACAACACCTCCAGATAATTGTAGTTATTATGGATAATCTCATGGGTTTGGTGAACCCAAATGAAAAGGTTTATATTGGATTAGCTCAGGCTGCACACATAGCTCGTGGATGGCCTATTTAGACATATTTTATATATTATGTATTATTTATATTATTTGTATATTACTCAAACATCTTCATCATAAACTTTTTTATTAGATAATATTTTTTATCTTCCATTCATGCAACATCAATATAAACTAACATTTGATAAACGATTACATAACTTATAAAAACGGTGATAAATAAGAAAACTTAGACACTACCAGATGATTATGAACGTTTCATTATCTTTATTATATCGTCGACAGACCTTGGAATCTTAACATCTAACTCGATCGGCCTCTTTGTTATCCTACGACGAAATGATCTCCACATATGTTTCACATCTTCTTTGGTCTTCAACTCAATAATGTTGTATTTCACCCTCCCGTCATTATCAATCCAATCTTCACGAAACTCAATCTTTCTCACCTATCTGTTTTCGATATCAGATAATAATTCATTCAACTCGGACATTAGGCCGGCGAAAGATGTGGTGCCATCTGAAAGTTGAAACTCTACGGGAGGCGAAGCTCTGTTAAAGTACACTTCTGCCTTAGTCAAAAATTGAGGAAAAGATATTTATTGAGATGTTTTTATCAAACAACAGGTGATGTAACACCCCCTTTTCTACCCCAAAATACTTAACATATAATCAGAGTAAATAAGCACACATATAAACAAAAGGGCGTCACATCGACGTTTTCAAAAACTAAGAGCTTTCAAAAACCAACATCATTCATCATCAATATACAATACACCTGGTCATTTAAAATAACACATTTCACTTATCATGAATATTCAAGAATATACGTTCGCAGCGGAAAATAATGAATACTCATGTACTTCATAAAATGATCCATGTCCTATACCATGACCATCTCTCAATAATCTCTTCAAGATAAAATAAAAACAAGTAATAACATAATGCATATCCAAATAAGATATGAGTTCAATACTACTAATCTACTCAGTGTTACACGACCAGAGCATTGACTCATTACCTAGTCTTCAAACTAAAATACGGAAACTCTCCGGCTAATCTCGAGCGAGCTACCGTCCACTTACTTCAGCGATACTACTCCTGAGTATCTGCACGATACCCATGTAAAGGTAACATTCAAACAGAAAGGGTGAGAATTCAAATCATTATGAAGAAGTATAATCAGGCACAATGATTAAATCAACAATTAAAGGAATTCATCACACTTCGTATAACCATGTAAATAATACTAACCAATATTTATTTCACATGTTTCAAACATCCATCAAAACTCAAGAAGTACAATATTAAAATCCAATACTACATTCCCAAAATACACATAACTATAATTATCACATAATCATATATTTTGTCAAGTTATGTACTCAAACATCACCAAATTCAATTACCATATCTCATACACACATCACAATCACACCAAGTTATGTACTCAAACATCACCAAATTCAATTACCATATCTAATACACACATCACAATCACAACAATGCATAGACTCAATTATCACATGACTCTAATGTGACTCAATGCAAGACATGTGACTCTATGCATGTGGTACCTCAATGTGAACCCAAAGTTTCACCGTTTTCCGATTCAATATCTAGAATCCAAGCCACGCTTCCGATCCGGACAAGATCAAAGCCACTACCACGCCTATTTCCAATTAAGGATCAACGTGTGCTACGCCTATTTCCAATTAAGGATCAACGTCTATGTGAACCCACAGTTTCACCGCTTTCCGATTCAATATCTAGAATCCAAGCCACTACCACGCCTATTTCCAATCAAGGATCAACGTGTGCTACGTCTATTTCCAATTAAGGATCACTGTCTATCTACCACGCCTATTTCCAATTAAGGATCAACGTGTGCTACGTCTATTTCCAATTAAGGATCACCGTCTATCTACCACGCCTATTTCCAATTAAGGATCAACGTATGCTACGTCTATTTCCAATTAAGGATCACCGTCTATGTGAACCCACAGTTTCACCACTTCCACTATGAAGCCGACCATGCCATGAATGAATGTACAAATACCAATACATATGCAATTAAGATCATCTCTACCATCTTAACATTACACATATCACCACAATTCAACTCTATAAATTATCCACCAATGGTACATATTGAAATTCTGGTGTAGTCAGAGTTTAGATGTTCTACTCCAAGTAATGACATCTGATCTAACATTGTTACTAATACAGCAAGACAGTTATACAAATTAAAACCTAGTACTGATATGCATACATTCACAGATGTCACGTCATCTGCTAATATATCACCATAGAATGGAAGAACACCCAGTTCTGTCCATCTGGTACAAAGGCACAGCAGAGATCAAACATAGCACTTACTTCTGTTGAGCCTGCACAGTTATCAGCATGATGTCTCAACATTGGTTTGAACATCATCTGTTACAGCATTACAGGTTTACCTTATTTTATAACAGACACAATTATAACATGCAGAAGGTAAAAACACAAGTAATTGTTAACCCAGTTCGGTGCAACATCACCTACGTCTGGGGGCATACCAAGCCAGGAAGAAGATCCACTATCAGCAGTATTAATTCAGAGTTAAACTCCCCCGTTTACAACTCTTCACTTAATCCCTACCCAATGCAATCTATACCTAGGAACTCCTAGATAGAAACCTCCAGTTTCCATTCCTCTCACTACAATTACAATGTAATGCTAAACACCTTGAACTTGCTTCACAGCTTCATTCAAGAACAAAATCACTCTTGCCTACAGGCTTTGAGTTACAATTACTCTCAGCTTTTACCACTGAGAAACACATGGTAACCATCCCACAGGTTGGCAGGTTTACCTTACACACACCCCTAAATTTTCATTCTAGGAGGCTTACAAAAACTAGGTTACAATATGCTATTTATAACCTAATCACCCAAGTGGATTTGGGCCTTCAGAAATCGCAGCAAACTTCTCCTTTGCTGTTACAACATCAGCAGAAACTTTCTGCTACAAACAAGGTCTTCAATCTTTTAGTTCCTAAAATATCTCCATATTTAGTTCCTAAAATATCTCCATATTTAGTTCCTAAAATATCTCAAGACCTCCACAAATAATGCCACATAGGATTCAAACTAATTTCCACATATTAGTGTGCTAACAAATAGGCTATTTGTTAGGTTCCTTAATTGTAGCTTGGTTGTTGGTTTCCTGGATTTTAGCCTGAGAAAAATGCTGAAACAGAAAAACTAAACAACCTACAATCTAGCATATGCTGTCAGGAATGAATGTTACAACATTCAGCTTGACATCAAGGACCATATGCTAAGTCTGTTTTTCCTGAAAACAGACTGTACAAGTTTGCTGAACTGTACAGGACCAAACTGTCCATTCTATAGTAACAGCTTACATTAATACATGTCAACGCATCCAATTTGACATTTACACATTTAGCCTTAAGTCAGTTCTGTTATCCTCTTGGAGAACAAACTAAGAAACATACTGAAGTGTAGCAGAACCCCACTCTGTCTATTATTCAGTATATACTGTCCATGATGAATGTCATAACATCCAGTTTGACATTCATACAGTAGGCCTTATGCCAGGTCTGGTTCTTCCTTGATAACCAGACTGCAAATGAATACTGAGCTCTAACAGAACACCAACTGTTCTATTCCTCAATAGCTGCTGACAGGGATGAATGTCACAGTCTCCAGTTTGACATTCAATAAATCCTGTATTAGCTAATCCTGCAGTAACTACTCAAGTGTGTCATGACATCAGTCAAGACATTAGAGTACAGTTAGATATTCTAACCTACAATGCAGTCACACATACACACCATGTCATGACATCAGTCAAGACATTAGAATCCAGCTAGTGTTTTACCATATAATGCAGCCAATTAAACACCTACAAACTCCCCCTTTGGCAAATTTTTGGCTAAAACACTTTGATCCCCATAACAGAGTTCATAGCAGCGAAATCACACATCTAGCAGGAAATAAACCTAGCTAATACACTCAGAGTGGCAGCACACTCACACACATGGAAGTTAAATAAAAACTTCACAAAGCAGCACACATACAGAGGAGCAGAAGTTAAATACAAAACTTCAACACACATCAGCTGCAGGGGAGGGAATCTGTCATGAGAGTCTGTTGTAGAGACCCACTCTGTTTGTCAGGGGTGGTTATTACTCCCCCTTTTTGTCAAAAATGTTGCCAAAGCCAACAACATACCAGAGAACAATGACAGAGTTACAGACTTGGTTTTACTTCACAGTTTCAACCAAGTTAGCATCCACTTGATCTTGCTTCACAGCTTTGATCAAGTAATCACCCACTTTTGCTTTACAGTAGGTACACCCATATCAGATTCCATGACTTTGAGTCTGACATCTTGATCCACTCCTGCATGAACACTTTCTTGAACTCCAGCAGGCACATAAGATATCTTATGTTAAGACATCACATATGACATCTTGTGAATACTCTGTCCTTTTTGTTCACAAGGCAAACTATCAGCAGTTTAAACCACATAATAGTAGTTTAATCAGTAACAGAAGCAAAAACAATTACTAGTTATGGCTACTAGTAATACACACATGCACAAGGGTACTTCTCCTCCCCTTAAATCTTTGCAACAATCAGAATTACTAGTTATGGATGCAACTAGTAAGACACACAAATGTACAATGCACAAGGGTACTTCTTCTCCCCCTGTCATGAACAACCCACTCTCCTCTTAAAACTGGGAGATCACACATGATCATATCCAACATCCCAAGGTTGGACCTTCACATACTTCCTGATTCAAAGAGAATCCAAACCACTTGATGAATGGAAAACATAAGACGCATCTTCATGTCTTCAAGAGCACACCCTCTGTTCAACCCTCTTAGCTGAACACATTCACACTCTGTGTCAATCTCTCTTCTAACCAGAACAGAAGACCACTTCACAAGATGTTCTAACATCAGCTGGGACATCCTTCATAACAGGACAAGGCACACCATCTGATAGTCTTCAGATATCACTGAGTCACCGGCTTGATCAAGAAGAACCCAGACATACATTGGGACATATACATTTTCGTCCCATTACAAGAGATAATCTTCCATAGATGGCTCAGAACTCCTACCACAAGCTCCAAGGGATGAATAGAAAACACCTCCTATTGTCTTCAACTTACTACTTTTCTGCTCAAAAGTAATTTGTCTCAGACTTTCCTCAAGAATAATCATCTGCCATATGTTGATTATCTTGATTCTTCGAACTCGCTTCTGAGGTAGACCAACTGCCACTGGTTGATTACCTTCTTCATGAATCCTCATATGAAAAAGTCAAATGCCACTTTTTGACCTCTCCAAGTTTATCAGACTTCTCCCAAAGATATTCTGACCTTCCAAGTGAGATTTGAACTTCAAGCCTGTTGAAGTGTCCAATCTACAACCCTGCAGACCCTTCTATCTCAAGTTGATGTGCCACTTCACCAACTAAGAATCTGATGTTGAACCAAATGTCACAACATTGTGTTTTGACATCCAACTGTTGAATTCAGCTCCTTCTTCTGCCACTTGAAAGAGCTTCCTCCCTTCACAGAACAAGAGTTCAATGTTCTCATAGACTTGATTGTGGAACCAAGTTTGAGTAAACAACCTCCATCCTGCAGGTTTGCAGTTAAGTCATCCAAGTTCACACCTTGATGAATCCCTGCTTCTTCTCCAAAGACATCAGACACTCTGGTGCATGAGTCTTCAGAAGGACCAGTTAGCAACTAACCCTTCAACTATACCAAGGATTCCACGTCCTAAGGCAAGGCTGTTTCCATGATGTCAAGAATGCTGCCACTTGTTCTTAACTCCACAGTGTGCATTAGCCAATGCACTTCATTACCTAGATCAGAAATAAACTGATCCAAGTAACCACCATCAAGACTATGATGTCTTCTTCTTCTTGTACACACCAAGGCTGAACAAGTTTCTTGCCAGGAAACCTTTTCAGAGATCATATGCTTTCGCTGCCACCAAAGAGATAGATCATACACCAATGTACTATCCTTCCTGTGATTCTGCACAGGATCTTGAAGAAGAGATGTTCCAACATCTTTAAGAACATCAGTTATCTTGAGCTCCAAGGATAATCAATTAAATACTTGTACTTGGCACAAGTAGACATTGATCTTAAATCCTTTCCCAATTATCCTTTCAGATACTTCCATCAAAAGAATATTTTGAAAATACTCTTCTTGTGTCAGCATCTTCTGCTTGCAAGCACCTCAACAGATTTGAGAATCTTTCCAGATTAGATTCACCCTTAGGAATGAGAGAGATGAATCCTTCCTTGCAAATGTGTCACACAACAACCAGAACCCATGTGACACAGGTCAACAGCCAACCAGACCCTAGGCTGACCAAACGTGAGGAGGTTAACCAAAACTCCCCCTCAAATTAACACTCATGGAAACTTCACACCAATATCCATGCATTGTACAGACATGTCTCAACATGACATACACCATCCTTACTAGTGGCACCTAACTCTATGAGTTATACCTATACATACTCCAATCACACCAATCAGACTTCAGCTGACCTTAAGTACTAGTGAAACACAACACCAGTCAATAGTAGATATGCATTGCCAGAGCATACTACCTCAACCAACCTTTGAATCTTCATATTCTCACTCCTTGAAAGAACTGCCACTTCTGAATGTGGTGTTTGAACAACAAGATTCATGGTTCCAATCCTCTTAAATGATATAGTAATCAGGTTACCCCAATATTAACTTCTAACATTCAGGGGACTTGTCTTCCACCAATACATAGTACTTCAGGGAATAATTATCCCACCCTGATCAATCTACAGGAGTAAGACAACCAGCAGGAAATTGCACAATGTCACACCTCAACCAGCTCCACTTCTAGAGATCAGACTTCTATGAGTGACCTTCTTGAGCACACACCCGGTTGACCCTGCCCTTGTCAACTGAGCACACACAGATGTCTCCTCTTCCAGGTCAGGAGTAGGTTCCAAACAAGAGTATCCCTTTGTTTGACACCTAAAAACATCTGTCCTTCAACCAGCAACTGCATACTTGTTGAACAACATGTTCTAACATCACATAGAACATTGGTTCCACCTCCTTGGAACAAACCCTCCTTGAAAGTCTTCAAGGTCTTCATATACACTACCCAAGAGTGTAAAAGAATCAGTGATCAGGTGATTCTTACCATCCTGACGTGAGAACATCATGATGAGTGGACTGGAGGGGACTCAAGTATCTTTGACATCTTCAGAGGTTATGATGAAGTCTTGACTACAACAGCCTTTCATCCACATGAGGGGAAACTACATCAGAGTTTGAGTTTTGCCAGGTATTATGCAGCGGAAATCATAATACAACTCAACCAATGAACACACACTTCATCAGACCAGCCTCCAAGAGCATACCAAGTTTGAATATGATTCAATACTTGCACAGCTGTCCCACACAAAGGCCAATTGCCAATCTCCAGAGGCAGGTGCACACAATTCCTGTCATGAATAGTCCATCCACCTACTTCAAGGGACCATTCAGGGAAACCACAGAACCTTCTACAGGTTCCAACATCAGTACTAACATAACTTCTTGCAAGATACCAGAAAGTATCACCCATGGATCTCATCCAGAAACAGAACAGGATGCCCGCTCTGATACCATTTGAAATTCTGGTGTAGTCAGAGTTTAGATGTTCTACTCCAAGTAATGACATCTGATCTAACATTGTTACTAATACAGCAAGACAGTTATACAAATTAAAACCTAGTACTGATATGCATACATTCACAGATGTCACGTCATCTGCTAATATATCACCATAGAATGGAAGAACACCCAGTTATGTCCATCTGGTACAAAGGCACAACAGAGATCAAACATAGCACTTACTTCTGTTGAGCCTGCACAGTTATCAGCATGATGTCTCAACATTGGTTTGAACATCATCTGTTACAGCATTACAGGTTTACCTTATTTTATAACAGACACAATTATAACATGCAGAAGGTAAAAACACAAGTAATTGTTAACCCAGTTCGGTGCAACATCACCTACGTCTGGGGGCATACCAAGCCAGGAAGAAGATCCACTATCAGCAGTATTAATTCAGAGTTAAACTCCCCCGTTTACAACTCTTCACTTAATCCCTACCCAATGCAATCTATACCTAGGAACTCCTAGATAGAAACCTCCAGTTTCCATTCCTCTCACTACAATTACAATGTAATGCTAAACACCTTGAACTTGCTTCACAGCTTCATTCAAGAACAAAATCACTCTTGCCTACAGGCTTTGAGTTACAATTACTCTCAGCTTTTACCACTGAGAAACACATGGTAACCATCCCACAGGTTAGGAGGTTTACCTTACACACACCCCTAAATTTTCATTCTAGGAGGCTTACAAAAACTAGGTTACAATATGCTATTTATAACCTAATCACCCAAGTGGATTTGGGCCTTCAGAAATCGCAGCAAACTTCTCCTTTGCTGTTACAACATCAGCAGAAACTTTCTGCTACAAACAAGGTCTTCAATCTTTTAGTTCCTAAAGTATCTCCATATTTAGTTCCTAAAATATCTCCATATTTAGTTCCTAAAATATCTCAAGACCTCCACAAATAATGCCACATAGGATTCAAACTAATTTCCACATATTAGTGTGCTAACAAATAGGCTATTTGTTAGGTTCCTTAATTGTAGCTTGGTTGTTGGTTTCCTGGATTTTAGCCTGAGAAAAATGCTGAAACAGAAAAACTAAACAACCTACAATCTAGCATATGCTGTCAGGAATGAATGTTACAACATTCAGCTTGACATCAAGGACCATATGCTAAGTCTGTTTTTCCTGAAAACAGACTGTACAAGTTTGCTGAACTGTACAGGACCAAACTGTCCATTCTATAGTAACAGCTTACATTAATACATGTCAACGCATCCAATTTGACATTTACACATTTAGCCTTAAGTCAGTTCTGTTATCCTCTTGGAGAACAAACTAAGAAACATACTGAAGTGTAGCAGAACCCCACTCTGTCTATTATTCAGTATATACTGTCCATGATGAATGTCATAACATCCAGTTTGACATTCATACAGTAGGCCTTATGCCAGGTCTGGTTCTTCCTTGATAACCAGACTGCAAATGAATACTGAGCTCTAACAGAACACCAACTGTTCTATTCCTCAGTAGCTGCTGACAGGGATGAATGTCACAGTCTCCAGTTTGACATTCAATAAATCCTGTATTAGCTAATCCTGCAGTAACTACTCAAGTGTGTCATGACATCAGTCAAGACATTAGAGTACAGTTAGATATTCTAACCTACAATGCAGTCACACATACACACCATGTCATGACATCAGTCAAGACATTAGAATCCAGCTAGTGTTTTACCATATAATGCAGCCAATTAAACACCTACACATATACACATTCATAACAAATACACCATTCACAAATCCACCAATGGTACATATACACATTCATAACAATATATCATTCACAATCCACCAATGGTACATATACACATTCATAACAATATATCATTCACAATCCACCAATGGTACATATACACATTCATAACAATATATCATTCACAATCCACCAATGGTACATATACACATTCATAACAATATATCATTCACAAATATAAGCCAATTATCAAATACGCACACATAAATTTCATTCCAAAACGAATACAGCATTTAAAATATCAATTTTTCACTTTTCAAACAGTGTTAACCGGTTAACGCATATGGTTAATCGGTTAACGCGACACAGAATGCACTTCCTGGCAATTTTCAATAGTGGTAACCGGTTAACGCTCGGTGAGTAACCGGTTACTGTAAAACAGAATTAATAGATTTTTAAGCAAGTAACCGGTTAACGCTCGGTGAGTAACTGGTTACTGTAAAACAAAATTAACAGATTTTTAAGCAAGTAACCGGTTAACGCTCGGTGAGTAACCGGTTACTGTAAAATAGCATGCATAATTTTCTGCGTTTTTCATTGTTGGAGGACTTTCGGACCTCCGATTTCGATTCCGTCAAAAGCCAAACGTTCAGAAAATTATAACTCATACAATACTCTAAGTATATAACATTAATTTATAGTTTTAACACAATCAAATCACCACAAATCGAGAATATTCATCAAGGCCTAACAATTTCAAAACCATGCAAAATTAGGGATTTTAACCTAAACATACATCTACCCATTGACCCGATCATACTAACCCATAGTAATAAGGATTCCCCCCTTACCTCTTCAATTTTCTGGAAACCCTAGCTCCTCTCTTGTTCTTCCCCTTTTCTCTTTACTTTTCGTCTTCTCTTTCTCTATTGCCTCAAATGATCAAATGAATCCTAATTCTCACTCTCCTGCCTCTTATTTATAGTATTATATTTGGGCTTAAAGAGTGATATCTCTAATTTAATTAATAGGCCCAATAAGATCTAATATTTAAATATCTCTAATTAGTTCAATTAAATTAAACTAACACAATATGCACACCAAGTTAATTAATTCCATTATTCATTATATCTCATATCAACTAAATAATTAATTAACACACCAAATTAATTAATATAATCAATTATTATACTACCTAACAACCAATTAACTAATTAACACTCTACATAAATAAAATAAAATATAATAATAATAATATAAGAAATAATTACTAAAATTAGGTTGTTACAGGTGACCCCCTATTTATTCAAGTTTGCTTTTACTCTGGACCACTCAAAACTGTCAGTGCAATCACAATCATCCAAAACTGTCGACAAAATTCTGAGCATTTAAAATTTAAAACAAATAACACTACCAAAAATTTCACTTTGGTTGAAATTTTCAGTATTAACTAGTAAATTTCAAAATTTTCAAAATTATTTGGAACATACCATAAATTTTGAAATTTTCGATATACCGAAAATACACCTACACTATCAGAAATTTTGTTTGTAACAGAAATCTCATTTTTGCCTATAAAAAATTTCAAACGTAAGTTTCATTCAATTTTCAATCAGAAACAGTTTTGACAATATAAAAATATGGGGTATTAGATTTAATTGGGAGATGTCAAGTTAAATACTCTAATTTTAATAATTGTCCTCGCAAAACAATGATAAAATAATAAAAATAGTTTTAGTAAATAAAATTCAAATAATTATTATAATCAAAATAAATAATTATTATCTTAAAAAATATAAAAGAACAAAAGAAAAACAGGTAACAGATAACACTATAAATGATAATGGTGCTGAAACATTGGAATTATTAAGTTAAAGAAAATAAAAATCTGACCATTAAATAATTATAAAAGTTTTTTGTGACAGATTGACATTAGAGTATTCACCAATGTGTTTGTTTACTAAAATAACCCCGGCAGTTTTTACGTACACACAGAAAATGTGTTTAAAAACGACATCAGAAACATAACGTGGGGTTTTGTCGTAAGAAACGCATATCGGATAGGGGCATTAATGTCATTTAAAAGTCTCTTTCCAGAGACACGTTCACATTCCATTCCAGACAGACACGGACACCGTTTCTTTCTCGTCCTTTCCAGTTTGGATTTCGGTCGTTGAGTGATCCCAAGAGCCTCACAAAAACTTCAACTTCGCAATACGATCATTGTACAAATCATCGATTCTATCTGTGAGTAATTGTATCTTCTATGAATCATAATATTTGAATGAATGAATCCTCAATGATTTTCTTAGCTAAATGTTTTAAATAAATTCTGGTCAATTGCATTAAAAACAACATGATCAATTAACAAATATTGTGGATTTTATGAATATTAACCTAATTTTCTCGAAATTAATGTGATGTCCTCGATTTTCCCAGCGTGATTGACCTGGGTCAATTGTTTTATACAGTCCCAGGATGTTGTTTAAATTCATGTGTATATCAAAAGATCAAGCTGTTAATGTTAATGTTTTTATTGTTGTTGTGGTAGTTTCATGTTATTACTAATTACTAATGTTTTATGGAAATGCATTTTGTGCAGAGAAGAAATATTGTGAATTGGAAACTGTTTTGGATTCTGGTCGAAGGATTGAAGTGGAATTGTGAGTAGAGGAGGATGGCTTGTAGGGGTTGTTGGGAATGTGTTTTGAAGCTTTTGAACAGCTTACTGACCATTACTGGTCTAGCAATGGTGGGATATGGGATTTATCTGCTGGTTCAATTCGGTAAAGCTCCGGATAACTCTCTGAATGTTGCTACTGTCAGTGATGATCAAACTTATGTTCTACTTGGCCGACCCATGCTTATGGCGTTGCCTCTTTCCAACAACTTTTTTGATGATTTGCCTAAGGCCTGGTATGAATGCTGATCCTATTTTGCCTGTTTTTAATTTTCTTTAGAATGGTATCTTTGCTGGGTATGTAGAGAGAAGCTTGGTAGATTCTGTGGTAAAGAGAATAGATCAGATGGAGAGAAGTCAAACAACTAGAGGTAGAGGAAGACCTAGAAAAAGTTGAGATTAACGATTTGGATAGAAGCATGATTCTGCATAGAACATTATGGCAAAAGTTACCGACTTAGTGAGATAAAGCTTGGTTGTTGTTGTTATTGTAGTAGTATATCTCTGATTGAAGTCTAGGCAATTGAAAGTAAAAACTATTCGACTTGCTTTGGAAAAAGTAATGGGTAAAATTCATTTGGGTACAGCTTCAATTATGTTAGTAACAATAACATGACCTGTAATATAAGGTTTCTATTGTGAGCAGCTATGTGGAGACCTGCCAATGCCGTGATTGATCGTCATTATGTATTAGTTGGAAGCATGCTTCATTGTTTGGTGTAATCAATGCATTACTTTTTGTTGCTAGTTTGGATGAAACAAACTTGAAATGAAATTTATTTACTATCGATATATTATTACACATCACACACCAGATATGATTTCGAAATTACCTCTGTTTCTTCAACGTGCAGTTATTTTCAGACGTACTGGTGATATCTATGTAATTGTTGACAATGACAATCATGGTTGAAACAACAATACTCTTTTTTCCTCGATACTTTCTGTCTGCGTTCTCCCTAGTGAATTATATTTACTACAATTTGTTACTTTTGTATACATCTCATACGTTTTATCTTGTGATTTGCTTACACTGATTGTGTATTTCATGTTTGGCAGGTTTATTTACTTATTCATCGGAGTTGGCGTAGTTCTCTTTGTTATTTCTTGTTTTGGCTGTATTGCATCTTTGACACGGAATGGGTGCTGCCTGAGTTGTGTATCCTTTTAGAATTCTTAGGCTATGGTCTAACACATTTAATGGATTCATACAATTTCTATCTCTCTCTTTCTCTCCCTGATGTGTATGTGTGTTTGTGTTTGTATTTAACTGTGTACATGTATTAATCTTATAGGAATTGTTATTTAAGTTTTCCTTAAGCCAACAAAGTATTCGGTTTTGGTGGTTTTACTGATCTTAGCAGAGCTTGGATGTGCAGCCTTTATATTTTTTGACAAAAACTGGAAAGAGGTAAGTTGTCACTAGTAATTTATAATATGAAATTCTAGAAGTTATATTTTCCATCTTATAATTATCTTCTTTTCAGGAAATTCCAAGGGACAAAACTGGAAATTTTAATATGCTATATGATTTTTTGAGAGAGAACTGGACTATTGTGAAATGGGTTGCGCTTGGAATTGTTATCTTTGAGGTAAGCAAGAACTGTTATGATTGAAAATATTCTAAGAACTACTGTAAAAGTCTCCTCTTACCGTACCCTACTACCTACCACCATGATTTTGGAGAGGCGCACAGCAAGGTAAAATGTTTATACATGTGCTATGTGAATGTGACGTGCCAATTGTTATGCTTATGGAATTGTAGGCTCTTCTTTTCATCTTAGCCCTTATTGTTCGGGCTGCGAATAGGCCAGCAGATTACGATAGTGATGAAGAGTTTATTAATCCAAGGCAGCAAGCCCGTCAGCCTTTGCTCAGTAGACCAGCAGGCCCTGCACCAGGTGTGCCAGTTACTGGCACAGTTGACCCACGTTCCAACAGAAATGATGCATGGAGTGCAAGGATGAGGGAGAAGGTGCAATCTTTTGTCTCTAGTGCACTTTATTGGTTATTCTTGTTTACGGAATTTTTCATATGCTTGTCGATAGTCTTAACTTACTCTTAGGATTAGTTTTACAGATTCAGTATATTTCATGATTTAGTTACTTGTTTAATCGGCATTGAAAGTATAGTACAAGTGGAAATAGGTACTAGCATTTCTCTTTAATATGATAATTTAATATTAAGTAAATGAGGTATTAGTATTGTTATCTTGATAAAAGAGAATCTTAAAAAGCTTCGAGTTGAAGGGTTGATTTTGAAGAAAGAAAAATTCCTTCTTTGTTGAGTTTGGTTCCTTTCATCATGGAGTAATGTCTGGTTTAGTTGCAAAAGCAAGAAGTAATCATACTGATGTCAATTTTGCAACAAGAGAGAAATTGTCAAAGAAATTAATAATACTTTCGATTTGAGTAAAACCTTTAGCAACTAGATAAGCTTTATACCTTTCTATTGAACCATCTAAATTGTGTTTTATATTGTATATCCATTTACATATACATAAATCTGCTTAGGACCATTCGGATTATTTCAAGAGATTATTAAAAGGTCACATTATTATTCTTGTTTTGTAAAATGTTTATTGCATTGTATATGTATGACTGACTATCTGACTCTAATGGTGCTCTTTCCGCAGTATGGTCTGGATACATCGGAATTCACATACAACCCGTCTGAGTCACACAGGTTCCAGCAAGTAAACCCACAACCAACTGAAGAGAGGAGCCGTTGTACCATAATGTGATGACTCCAAAGTCAGAGGTGGCCGATTTCGAAGATTGTTATTGCGGGCAATGGAGTTGAGGCTAGAAGTTTGTGAGAAAAACATCTTTTGCTTAATTTGTCTATCATTCCCTCTATGACATGAAAACATATCATTTTGTTGTGTGTAACATTCTGTTGAGTGAGAAACCAGCATCATAGTTTAAGGGAGTAAATTTAGTTATTCATAATGTTGTCTGTATTTCGGGGTCAAAATGTATTTCTGTGAGCTACTCCCACACGTTAAAATACATCACCTGCATTATGGTGTTTGTTTTTGTGTGCTAAAGTCTCTACTAGCCATATCTGTTAGGTGTGTGAGATGTAACATGTAATACTACATTTTAGATTTTCTCATGTAACTTTTGTTAGTGAATGGTTAACGCCTAACAGCAATACACAACTTTACACAACTATAGAGTCTCAACTTCTGTTCATGTTTGTAGTGTTCTAGTGTATTTTATGGCTGTTTGGCTCCAGGATTTGTGTAATATTAAGTTGATTGCTATTTGTCTTATTAAGTTGATCGGACACTGGCAGTGTCTTGTGTAAGGATGAAAATGAATATTTATGGAGGACGGATTTCATACTATTCGTCTATCTTGTCTGTCTCGGATAAATATGATTTCCGTATTTGTTGAATATCTGTGCAAATATCTGATAAGCGGATAATCCGTGAGTTTTAAGATACTCGTAAGTATTTATAGATATTTATGAATAATATTTTTTTTCTTTTAAAATTAATTTTTGAAAAAATATATTTTTAGTTTCTTTTAAAATTAATTTTTGAAAAAAAACATTTTTAATTTCTTTTATTATCCTATTACATCCATACTTTTAATTTATTATTCTATTAGCATGTGTTATATTAAATAATTAAGGATTATTTTATACAAATTTAGATTTGTATTACATTTTAAATTATGTTATAGTATTTAAATAAAACATATTATTTAAAATTGTATTATATTTAAAATAATATAATTTTTATATTTATATTATATTTATAATAAATATTAACAATTTTTATTTAAAATTTGTATAATAAACAATATAAAAATGATTCATTTAAGAAAGGATAATCCGGACTTTTTAGTATATTTATAAAGGGGATGTTTTTCACTATTAGTATATATTTTTTTAAATCCTATGAATTTTTGAAAAATGCAATTTTTACACTGTTCAAAATTTAAAATTCAGATGCGACACACGACGAGGTTCTGTAGCGCAAACAAAATAAAGGCAATAGAGAACAAAGTAGATGTTAAGAGATACGGCAGTGAAGCCCTAACATGTAAAATGAATAATTCTAACCTGGAACTGTATGGAAAGATTTCACATTAGAGCTGAAGATGGCTACCACATGCCCTACCATTGTCCCTAGTGCCCAATAAACAACTCTTATAACTTGGTTAAATTTCCTATTATTACATGTAAAATTCACCGGCTACCACACGCCATACAATTTCTCCAAGCGGCCAATAAAAAACCATGTAATGGCTTTTTTCCATTAAATTAAATAAATTTCACTAAACTTTTTTCATTAGGATAAAAAAGAATAGTCACGAGGTTACATTGCCGTCGACGACTCAGGGGTGTTGTAAAGCAATCAAAACTGTTAATTCCTTATTGTTTTGATTAACAGTAATTTTGATAAAATTAACTTAGCTGCAGCATGTTGAACAAGATGTCCTAACATATGGTTGAGACATCTTGTCTGAAACAGACTTTACAATTGGTAACATATGTGGGTTTAACTGTCTACAGAATATTCTAGGAATATTAACCTTGCCCTTGTGATGTTCGTGATTGAGGAATCAAAGATTCTAATTGTGGTTTGAGACATTTTAGAAATTTTTTGATTGATAACCTAATGTTGTGCAGTTGATTCATGTGAAGTACACGACCCAAATCCAGTTCATTCTATGGCTATATAAAGTTTGTCTCAAAACCTAATTGGACACGCCGAAGAGAATAGAGCTAACCGCGTTAGGGTTTGAGTGTTTGTGTTATTTGTGACCCTCTCAAATATCTTCTTGATATATGAGTAAGATTGTGTTTGTGTTATTTGTGAGCCTCTCAAATATCTTCTTGATATATGAGTAGGAATGTGTCAAGCACTCATAAGCTTTTAAGCATTGAATGGTTGTGTGTCTATAAAGTGTGACTTCTGAATTTCTTGAAAATGTTTAAGTATCGTTGTTGTGATTGATAGGGAGGTCACACACCTAGGAGAGTCTTAGGTAGAAGTTAAGCACGGGTAGTGATTAGGGTGTCAACTGTAAATTGGAGATAGTTTGCAGAAGGCTACAAACTAATACTATTTAGTGAATTTCCTCCTTGACTTGGTAGCCCCCAGATGTAGGTGTTGTTGTACACTGAACTGGGTTAACAACTTTGTGTGTTTTGTTACTTTATGTTCCTATATATTTAAGTTGTCCTATTATTAATCAGATATCAGTGTCTCGACATCTGATAGGACATATGATATCTGCATACCAAAATTTCAATTGGTATCAGAGCAGGCATCCTGCTCTGTTTCTGGGTGAGATTCAGGGAGGATACTTTCTGGTGCAATGGACAAGGAAGGAGGCTTTATGAACAAACCACCCATTCTTGATGGAACTAACTATGACTACTGAAAAATACGTATGGTGACTTTTATCAAATCCATGGACAGCAAGGCTTGGAAATATGTGGTCAAAGGATGGGATCAACCAATGATTAGAGACAAAGATGGCAAGATCACTGAAGAGCTGAAACCTGAGGAGGACTGGGATGATGGCGATGACAAATTAGCTCATGGGAACTCCAAACCTTTGAATGCTCTATTCAATAGAGTGAACAAGAACATCTTCAGACTAATAAACGACTACATTGTTTCTAAAGATGCTTGGGAGATCTTGAAGACTGCTCACGAAGGAACCTCCAAGGTTAAGATGTCCAGACTCCAAATTCTGACCACCAAGTTTGAGAACTTAAGAATGAAGGAGGATGAAAGCATTCATGAATTTCACATGAATATCATTGAGATAGCCAATGCCTCAAGTGCTCTAGGGGAGAAGATGTCAGAAGCCAAGCTGGTCATAAATATCCTCAGGTCTCTTCCAAAGAGATTTAACATGAAGGTTACTGCCATTGAAGAAGCTCAAGATATCAATAACATGAAAAGTTGATGAACTTATGGGATCTCTTCAAACTTTTGAGCTAGGAATCAGTGAAAAGTCAGAAAAGAAGAAAAACATAGCATTTCTTTCTAATATTGAAGACCTATAAGATGAATATCTAATGCCATTATCTTACTTGGGAGACAATTCAACAAAGTGATGAAGAAGATGGACGGGAAGACAAGAGCTAATGTAAAGAACAAGTCATTTGACATCTCCAAAAATCAGGAGTTTGGCAGAAGGACCAAAACTGAAGAAAAAACAAACCAAGGAAAAAGAATAAAATGCCATGGATGTGAATGGTTTGGTCACATAAGGGTTGAATGCCCCACATTTCTCAAAAAGTAGAAGAAGGGTCTGTGTGTCTCTTGGTCAGAAGATGATTCTGAAAGTGATCCTGAAGTGGAACCTACCAAACAGGTTACTTCCCTGACTAGAATTTGTGACTCAGATGAAGACTCAGATTATGAAGAACTAACCTTTGAAGAACTTGTTGAATCCTAAAAACAATTGTGCCTAAGAAGTGAAGAGGTCTGTAAATTGGGAGAAGATCAAAAGAAAACTATTGCTCAACTACAGACTGAGAAGTCTGTAAGTCGTACTGCTCAATTCAAGAATTGACATTATGACTAAGTCTGTAAGAATGCTTAACAACATTTCAGATGTACTGGATGAACTTCTTCAAACTGGTAAGCATGCTGGAAATATCCAAGGTTTAGGCTATGACTATCAAGGAGGAATGAACAAAGGAAAAGGTCCTGTAATGAACTTTGTTCCACCCAAAAGACAACTGGAATGAAATATGTCAAATCATATGTCCCAACATCAGCAAGGGTGTCAAGAGGTTTACTTAGGAAACAAGACCCAAAGATGGAAATATCATCATTGTGGGAAGTTTGGCCATATAAAACCCTACTACTACAAATTGTATGGCTACTCTAAACCTGCCTCACAACTAAGAAGAAATCAAACCATGGTGAAACCAAAGAAAAGATGGATTCCCAAAAATGGTATGTCAGGTCTCATAGCTCACACCTCCCTTAGAGCATCAGCTAGAGAGGTCTGGTACTTTGATGGTGGCTGCTCTAGACACATGACTGGTCTCAAGAAATTTTTGGTGAATATTAAGTCTTATTCCATTAGCTATGTAACCTTTGGAGATGGATCAAAAGGAGAAATAAAGGGGATTGGTAAGTTGGACTATCCAGGATTGCCTAGTCTAGATGATGTCCTATTTGTTAAAGGATTGACTGCTAATCTGATAAGTATTATCCAACTCTGTGACCAAGGTCTCAAGGTAAAATTCAATAAAATCCGAATGTATAGTAACAAATGAGAAGGATGAAGCTATCATGAAGGGAGCTAGATCAAAAGATAACTGCTATTTGTGGACTCCTCAAGAAACCAATTGTCTCTCCTCTTGCCTAATGTCAAAAGAAGAAGAGACTAAGCTATGGCATAAAAAACTTGGTCACTTACATCTGAAAGGTATGAAAATGGTGATGTCAAAGGAAGCAGTCAGAGGAATTCCCAAACTAAAAGTTGATGAAGGAAGAATCTGTGGTGAATGTCAAATTGGGAAACAAAGAAAGATGTCCCACAAGAAGCTTCAACATCTGACCACCTCAAAAATTCTGGCTACTTCATATGGACTTGATGAGACCAATGCAAGTTGAAAGTCTAGGAGGAAAGAGGTATGCGTATGTTGTTGTTGATGACTTCTCTAGGTTCACATGGGTGAACTTCATTAAAGAAAAGTCAGAAGTGTTTGAAGTGTTTAAAGAACTCTGTCAAAAGATTCAAAGAGAGAAGGATTGTGGCATTCTTAGGATTATTAGTGACCATGGGAAGGAATTTGAGAATAACAAGTTTTAGGAATTATGCACCTCTGAAGGAATTAGTCATGAGTTCTCTTCACCCATGACCCCACAACAAAATGGTGTGGTTGAGCATAAAAATAGAACCATTCAAGAATGTTCCAGAGTCATGCTTCATGCCAAGAAATTCCCATATCATTTTTGGGCTGAAGCCATGAACACTGCCTGCTATATTCTTAATAAAGTAACCTTCAGATCTGGGACTTCTGCCACATTGTATGAACTATGGAAAGGAAGAAAACCAACTATGAAATACTTCCATGTCTTTGGAAGTAAATGTTATATTTTGATAGATCGTGAGTAGAGGAGAAAGATGGACCCTAAAAGTGATGAGGGATTCTTTCTAGGGTACTCTACAAATAGCAGAGCATACAAAGTCTTTAACTCCAAAACCAAGGTAATGATGGAATCCATAAACATTGCAGTGGAGGACTCAACAAACGAAGTTGATGTCCCAGATGATGTTGAAACATCAACGAATGATGTCCCACAAGATGTTGCAGACACAAATACTAATACTGAACCTACAAAGAATGATTAAACTAACAAATTGCCCTTCACCAGAATACAAAAAGATCACCCTAAGTAGATTATTATAGGAAATTCAAATGAAGGAATTATTACCAGATTAAGGGAAGTTGTGAAAAATGCCTATTTTGTCTCTAAATATGAATCCAAGAATATAAGGGAACCTTTGACTGATGGTTTCTGGATTAATGCTATGCAAGATAAACTTGGTCAATTCAAAAGAAATGAGGTGTGTGATTTGGTTCCAATACCTATAGGAGCAAACTTTATTGGCACTAGATGGCTATACAAGAACAAGTTTGATGAATAAGGGGTTGTCACCAGAAACAAATCCAGACTTGTGGATCAAGGATACACCCAAATGGAAGGAGTAGACTTTGATGAAACCTTTGCTCCATTTGCTCGCTTCAAGTCTATCAGATTGTTACTTGGAATTACATGTCTTTTAAAGTTCAAATTGTTCCAAATGGATGTCAAAAGTGCCTTCCTAAATGGATATTTAAATGAAGATTTGTATGTTGAACAACCAAAAGGATTTATTGATCCTACGTTCCCAAATCATGTGTACAAATTAAAGAAGACACCGTATCGTTTAAAATAAACCCCAAGAGATTGGTATGAAAGGATGACTAAGTTTCTCATTAATCATGGATATAGAAAGGATGGTATTGATAAAACCCTCTTTGTCAAAGAAAATGATGGAAAACTTATGATAGCTCAGATCTATGTGGATGACATTGTGTTTGGAGGGATGTCAGATGAGATGGTCCAACATTTTGTCAAACAAATGCAATATGAGTTTGAAATGAGTTTGATAGGAGAACTGACATACTTCCTTGGGCATTAAGTCAAATAGATGGAAGACTCTATCTTTCTGTGTCAAAGAAAATATGCTAGGAGTATTGCGAAGAAATTTGGATTGGAGAATGCTAGCCACAAAAGAACTCCTATACATACCCATTTGAAGTTATCTAAAGATGAAAAAAGCCTAAGTGTTGACCAGAGCTTATATAGAAGTATGAGTGGAAACCTTTTATACCTTACAACAAGTAAACCAGATATAGCCTTTGATGTTGGTGTGTGTGCTCGATATCATGTTGAACCCAAAGTAAGTCACATCAATCAAGTAAAGAGGATTCTTGTTGATTCTAAGTGTTGGTAGCAATTTTGGTAAAATAAAGAGTGTTCACAAGATGTTATGTGTGATGTCTTAACATGAGATATCCTATGTACCTGCTGGAGTTAAAGAAGATATGCAAGCAGGATTGTTTCAGAATGCCACATACAAAGACAAGGCTTCTGATATTGGTTGTACCTGCTGGAGCTTATATGGAAGACATATGATGCAGGATTGTTTCAGTTGACATACTCATTGTCATGGTAACTGATATAGCTGTACCTGCTATAAAAGGAAACTGGATTATGCAGGATTTTTCCAGATGTCAGACCCGATGTCATGACATCCTGTACACAGAACATTCAGTATGAATGTCTGGTGTTTTGTGATTGCACAATTGGTGGCAATCATTGGTTGATTGAAGATATGGCTAGCTGGCGCAATCTATCAGGGATATCAACCAGATTTGTTTATTTTCCAAGGAGAACTTTACAGCTGATATGAAAAGATTTAATTGGAAAATATATTTAGGGTTTTCAAGCTGTCCAATGTTTCTATAAAAAGGGACTTAGAAAACCTATTTGAATACACAACCAAGACTGAGCGAAATTTAGAGAGAGAGCTAGGGTTTGTGTTTGTAGGTCATTCAAGTCATCCATTGATGATTGAATTGGACTGATTTGTCTTCTTGATCAAAGCTTTGAAGCAAGATCAAGAGTGTGTCTTCTTGATTGAAACTGTGAAGTAAAATCAAGAATATTGTAATTGAAAAGTATTTTCTTTTCACAAGGGATTGTTGTTTAAAATCACGGGTGTGTGATTATAAGGGAAGTGAGTGGGTTCTCATATCTAAGAGTGCTTAGGTCGAAATTGCACGGGTAGAGATTAGGTGAGAAAGACTGTAACTTGTTGAAGTGTACAGATAGTCTTTGAACTAATTCTATTATAGTGGATTTCCTTCCTGGCTTGGTAGCCCCCAGATGTAGGTGAGTTGCACCGAACTGGGTTAACAATTGCTTGTGTTGATTACTTTACAATTCTGTTTTATTATCCATTGTGTATTAACAGATATCAGTGTCGTGACATTACCTTCGACATCTTATATCTGATACCAGAATTTCAATTGGTATCAGAGCAGGCATCCTGCTCTGGCTCTGGGTGAGATCTAGGGAGAATACTTTCTGGTACAATGGAGAGGGATGGAGGATTTGTTCATAGGCCACCAATTTTGGATGGTTCTAACTATGACTATTGGAAACCAAGAATGGTTGCTTTTTTAAAATCCCTTGATAACAAGGCGTGGAAAGCTGTCTTGACAGGCTGGGTGCATCATGTTGTTACTAAAGAAGGAGAAGCCACCACTGAGAAAAAGCTTGAGGAACAATGGTCCAAGGAGGAGGATGACCTAGCCCTTGGGAATTCTAAAGCTTTGAATGCCATCTTCAATGGAGTGGACAAGAACATCTTCAGATTGGGAAACAATTGTGAAATAGCTAAAGATGCTTGGGACATTCTCAAGACCACTCATGAAGGCACATCCAGGGTGAAGATGTCTAGACTACAGCTACTCACCTCCAAGTTTGAAAACTTAAGGATGAAAGAAGAAGAGAATATTCATGAATTTCACATAAGTATCCTTGAAATTGCTAATGCCTCAGGAGCCCTGGGAGAAAAGATGACAGATGAAAAACTGGTAAGAAAAATTCTCAGGTCACTCCCCAAGAGATTTGCTATGAAGGTAACTGCCATAGAAGAGTCTCAAGACATCTCAACATGAGGGTAGATGAGTTAATTGGCTCCCTCCAAACCTTTGTGATGGGATTGATTGAGGGAACTGAAAAGAAAACCAAGAGCATTGCCTTTGTTTCCAACACAGAAGAGGAAAACAGTCAAGATGTGGATAAAGAATGGGCCAATGAAGTTGCAATGCTGGGGAGACAGTTTAACAGACTGTTAAAGAAAATGGATGTCAGATCCAAGGCAAATGTCAAGAACATCTCGTCTGACATCAGTAAATCCAACAATGCTGGAAGAAAAAGCAAGAGCAGATGAGAAGCCCAAAGAAGGAAAAAAGGTTCAGTGCTATGAATGTGATGGGTATGGACACATCAGGTCTGAATGTGGGACCTACCTTAAGAAACAGAAGATGAGCCTTGCTGCCACATGGTCTGATGAGAGTGACACTGAAGAGGCTGCAAATCTTGTGACTGCTTTGATAGGAAGATGTGAATCTGATGAAGAGTCAAGTGATGGTGAAGTAACCTTTGAGGAATTGGCCTCTACCTACAGAGAACTGTGTCAGAAAAGTGTTGAACTGAACAAACAGTCTTTAAATCAAGAAAAGGACATAACTCAACTTGAGAATGAGAAGGTAGAATTCTTGGAAACCATCTCCAAATTGAAAACAGAAGCTGTGGCTCTAAAGGTCAAGCTAGAAGAAGATCATCAAGTTGAGAGCCAGAAGATAGTCCAACTGGAGAAAGAAAAAGCAGAACATGTGGAAACTATCCTCAAGCTAAAGACTGAAGTTGTGCTCTTAAACTCAAAACTAGAAGAAACAACCAAGTCTGTAAGGATGCTGAACAATGGATCTGACTCCTTAGACAAGATTCTTCAGACTGGACAAGTCACAGGAGTCAAATCTGGATTAGGGTACCATAAAACCAAGGCTGAAAGTAGCTACACTGGCTGCAAACCTCAAGCTAAACCTAAATGCAACAATAGTAAGAGGAGTTCCAAGATGTCACATCATATGTCACACCATCAGAAGAAAGAACAGCAAAAATACAAACACCAAAGATGGAGATGTCATTACTGTGGGAAATTTGGACACTCAGGGGCCTTCTGCTATAAGCTGTATGGTTACCCTACCCACCTTCATCAGCAACAGCAGAAGAGAAGATAACAGTATGACAGACACCAAAGATGGAGATGCCATTACTGTGGGAAAGCTGGACACTCTAAGTCTTCCTGTTATAAGCTGTATGGTTATCCTAGCCATGGGCATCAACAGATCCACTATCAACCCAGACCCAAATATTACAGGCCTATCAACAAGAAGCAATGGGTTCCTAAGACTAATGTCACAAGTCTAATGGCTCTCAAAGAAGAATGGTATTTTGATAGTGGATGCTCTAGACACATGACTGGGAACTCAGACTTGATAACTGATCTTCACCCTCATGACTTAAGCTATGTTACCTTTGGTGATGGAGCTAAAGGTGAAATAAAGGGGATAGGCAAGCTTGAATGTCCTGGAGCTCCTAAACTTGACAATATTCTTCTGGTCAAGGGCTTGACTTCAAATCTAATAAGCATCAGTCAGCTAGGGGATCAAGGTCTGAGTATCATCTTCACTAAAACTGAATGTCTGATTATGAACAAAGACAATGAAGTAATTATGAAAGGAATCAGGACCAACAACAACTGCTACATGTGGAGCTCTCAAATGGATAATCCCTCTAAGATGAGTACAGTTGCAAGAAGAATCATCAAGGGAAAAGAAAAGTGTTAGGTAAGGGTGCTAATAGCTAACCCCAAGGAAGAAAAGGTCTTGATGGCACAAACACCTGAACACATGATTGGTGGTATGAAGACTGAAGTCAGTAAGAGCTTTGCTGGAACTGAGACACAAGGAACTATGTCAGTTGAAAACAACAATGCTCAACCAGGGTGGATGAAATTGCTGAGAATTATTTACAATGTCACACTCGATGCTATGACATTGTATTATGACAACCTGACTGCAAAGGACTTGCATGAGGAAAAGGGAAAATTAGGGGCATGTTTTTTTGAGAAAGTATGGCAATTAATGTGGAGTGGAAAAGGCAAGAATAATATTGTCTGGCCAATGAAAAGAAAAAGCCACATTACTAATGAACCATCTCTTAGTATTGGAAATAGCACACTCTGCCTGAACACAATCAAAGAACCTCTGCTAGGGCAAAGAAAGTTTTCTCAAAAGTTCAACAACATGTCTCAACATCCGTCAACATCTAGCTCAAAATCCTTTCATACTAGAACTTCCTCCATGGAATTTTTAGATGAAGATTTGATGGAAGTAACTCCTCTGCGTATGATACCAGGTAACGTTCCAAGCGCACCTTCCATGGCCAAAGCTAAGCAAGGTAACACTCCTGAAAAATCACCTGAGGACATGCACTCTACTGATCGCATCATAAGAAACCTAGTTACTAGCATACTGAACGAAGAGCATGGAGTTAAGGACACTTTTACCCCTCTGTCCAGAAGGGAACCCTCACCTGAGGTAGAAAGCCAAGCTGAGAAAGATGATAACTCATCTAAAACAGAAAAGGAAGTAGCTGCTGAGGGTCTGTGTTCTCTTGGAAAAAACTTACCTAGTATGTCCCCTGATACTGCTCAGAACATTGAGGAAGAAGGGTCTGAGGAAGAAGATGACACGTTGGTCAGTCTTGTGAAAACAAGTGTAGCTAATACACTGAGGAAGAGGAAGAGTATGGCTGAGATAAGGACAGGTAGGAAAAAGAAAAGAGGTGCTGGTATAGGTCCCTCCAAGACTTGGAGTAAAGAAGAGGTCAGAAAGATGAAGGAGAGTGAGAGTTCTGAATCTGATGAGGATGTCGAATATGATGTCTCAGACATTTCCCCTGTTAAAAGGAAGCCTATAAAGAAGTCTCCAAACAAAGTGGCTGCTGTTCACCTTGACAATATCTCATTTCACGTGGAAGGTGGTGCTGCCAAATGGAAGTTTGTGACTCAAAGAAGGGTAGCAGTTGAAAGAGAATTGGGAAAAGAGGCAAGTGAAGTAAAGGAAGTCATGGAGTTAATTAAGACAGTTGGTCTTATGAAAAATGTGACTACTCTGCCTCAGTGCTATGAGGGGTTAGTCAAAGAATTCACTGTGAACATCCCTGAGAAGATATATGAAAGAAACAACAGGAAGGGCTGCAAAGTTTTTGTAAGGGGTAAGTGTGTGAAACTATCACCTACTATCATCAACAAGTTCCTAGGGAGAGGAACTAATGAAGGGGTAGATCTAGAGGCCACAGATAATGAGATCTGTAGGATGATTACAGCTGGCCAAGTTAATGAATGGCCCAGTAGGAAACACCTTGCAGCTAGTAAACTAACTGCCAAGTATGCCATCTCTCATAAGACTGGTTCTGCAAATTGGGTTCCTACTAATCATATATCTACCATCTCCATTGCTCTTGGGAGGATCATCCATGCTATTGGAACAAGGGTTAACTATGATTTTGGAAAGTTCATATTTGAACAAACCATTAGACATGCTTCCACCAGTGCTGTTAAGTTGCCCATTGCATTCCCATCTATCATCTGTGGGATCATCCTGAGTCAACAACCAGGAATCCTGAGTACAAGTGATATTCCAAGCAGGAGAAAGACCCCTCTATCAATTCACTATAAGCTTTTTGAGGGTAGTCATGTCAATGATGTCATGACATCTGCCAGAAGGGAGTCTACAGCTAAAGGAAGCTTGATTGACCAACTGAAAGAGACCTGCAAGGAACTGGACAATGGGATAAGGGTGGCCAAGGCAAGAAAAGAAGCTTTGGAAGCTCTTATCTGTAGCCTCGAAAAGGAGGAGTTAGAGAAAGCTGGAAAGGACTCAAATACACGATCCCAGTCCAGTTCTGAAAACTCAGAAGACTCTGAAGGTGTATCTGAAGATGAAGATGAAGGTGAAGGTGATTCTTCTTCTTCTGATTAATTGTCCCTGGCTGTATTGGAGGCTTGGAGGGGTGCTGGAAGAAAGTTGCTGCTGTTTGGAAGGCTGTTGTCTTGTTTGTTTTTGTTTATTTTGTGGCAGTCCTCTTGATGCCTGTTTTGTAATATTTAGGGCTCTTAAAGAGTTCCTTGGATTTGTTCATTATCTCAGCTGTCTGCTGTGTATAATGATGTTGTGTACTTCCTGAATTTTTGTTTTAACATGCTTAATGTTATAACATCAGTTTTAACTTTCTCTGCTAGACTGATAGACATTTATTTTGTCTGATTGGTCACCTTTGGTCAATTTTGACTAAAAAGGGGGAGAAGTGCTTGATATGGAAGTTGGATGTGGCTGATCAGAAGGACAACTATTATTGGAAGAAGTGCACAGGTGTTGATGTTGTAGCAGATGTCAGTATGACATTCTGGCTGGTACAGGTGCTGGAGTTTTCAGTAGCTGTTTTTTATGAATGCACAAATTTAGGGGGAGAAGAAGTACCCTGGTGCATTGTGCATTTGTGTGTCTTACTAGTTGCATCCATAACTAGTAATTCTGTTGATTGTTGCACAGTTTTAGGGGGAGGAGAAGTACCCTTGTGCATGTGTGTATTACTAGTAGCCATAGCTAGTAATTGTTTTGCTTCTGCTGCTGATTAAACTACTGTTTAGTGGTTTAACTGCTGATAGTTTGCCTTGTGAACAAAAAGGACAAATATATGTTTTATCCAAAATTTGCCAAAGGGGGAGTTTGTTGATTCTAAGTGTTGGCAGCAATTTTGGTAAAACAAAGAGTGTTCACAAGATGTTATGTGTGATGTCTTAACATGAGATATCCTATGTACCTGCTGGAGTTAAAGAAGATATGCAAGCAGGATTGTTTCAGAATGCCACATACAAAGACAAGGCTTCTGATATTGGTTGTACCTGCTGGAGCTTATATGGAAGACATATGATGCAGGATTGTTTCAGTTGACATACTCATTGTCATGGTAACTGATATGGCTGTACCTGCTATAAAAGGAAACTGGATTATGCAGGATTTTTCCAGATGTCAGACCCGATGTCATGACATCCTGTACACAGAACATTCAGTATGAATGTCTGGTGTTTTGTGATTGCACAATTGGTGGCAATCATTGGTTGATTGAAGATATGGCTAGCTGGCGCAATCTATCAGGGATATCAACCAGATTTATTTATTTTCCAAGGAGATCTTTACAGCTGATATGAAAAGATTTAATTGGAAAATATATTTAGGGTTTTCAAGCTGTCCAATGTTTCTATAAAAAGGGACTTAGAAAACCTGTTTGAATACACAACCAAGACTAAGCGAAATTTAGAGAGAGAGCTAGGGTTTGTGTCTGTAGGTCATTCAAGTCATCCATTGATGATTGAATTGGACTGATTTGTCTTCTTGATCAAAGCTTTGAAGCAAGATCAAGAGTGTGTCTTCTTGATTGAAACTGTGAAGTAAAATCAAGAATATTGTAATTGAAAAGTATTTTCTTTTCACAAGGGATTGTTGTTTAAAATCACGGGTGTGTGATTATAATGGAAGTGAGTGGGTTCTCATATCTAAGAGTGCTTAGGTAGAAATTGCACGGGTAGAGATTAGGTGAGAAAGACTGTAACTTGTTGAAGTGTACGGATAGTCTTTGAACTAATTCTATTATAGTGGATTTCCTTCCTGACTTGGTAGCCCCCAGACGTAGGTGAGTTGCACCGAACTGGGTTAACAATTGCTTGTGTTGATTACTTTACAATTCTGTTTTATTATCCATTGTGTATTAACAGATATCAGTGTCGTGACATTACCTTCGACATCTTATATCTGATACCAGAATTTCAATTCTAAAGTATGTGAATGGCACAAGTGAGTATGGAATATTGTACTCCCATGATTCAAATTCTATGCTAGTTGGATATTGTGATGTTGATTGGGCTGGTAGTGCTGATGATAGGAAAAGTATCTCTGGTGGGTGTTTCTTCTTGGGAAACAATTTAATTTCATGGTTCATCAAGAAACACAATTGTGTATCCCTATCCACTACAGAAGTTGAGTACATAGCAACAAGCAACAACTGCTCTCAACCAATATGGATGAAACAAATATTGACAAAATACAATGTCACACAAGATGTCATAACATTATTCTGTGACAACTTGAGTGCTATTAATATCTCTAAAAATCCGATTCAGCATAATAGGACTAAACATATTGACATCAGGCATAATTTTTCAGAGAACTTGTTGAAGACAAATTTATAATACTTGAGCATGTCAGCACGGAGAATCAACTTGCAGATATTTTTACCAAAGCCTTGGATGCAAGTCAATTTGATAAATTAAGAGGAAAACTTGTGATTTGTTTTATTGAGAATTTATAGCAATTACAACTAATTAAGTGTGTCAGACAAGAGCATATATCTCATAATTATACTGGACACGCTTACCTAAACCCCTTACTTCATTGTGTACCCGTTTGGAAAAAACCTCATTACCTTTTCCACTCAAACGCCTCATTCTTCTACAATCATTTGGGCTCTCTCTCTCTCTCTCTAAAAAAAAACTTTCCCTATCCCATCTGCCTCAAGCGTCTACTAACATGTCACAACATTCTTCACCCATTCACATGCATGTCCCAGCTGAAACCAGGGGATCCTCCTCACCATCGTCTAGGGAAAACACACCTTTTCAAATGATCAACCTGGCATATCTTATTCTATACGTTTCCCCCATGTCCACGGTTCATCCCCCTCCTCAGAAGAAAGCTACATTGACTGTGTCAAAAGTTGTCAAGACATCTAGTAAGTCTTCTGAACCCATAATCCCCAGTAAAGATAAGAATTCTATTGAATAAGAATCTAGGCTTAAAGGGTCTAAAATTAGAAACCCTAGAATGCATGCTAACGACTCTGTAAATCCCACGGCAGCAGAAAAAAGTGCAATTTATAAGGAACTTAGGGAGTTTGTTGCATCTGTTTTGAAGGAAGTAAACTCTGATGTGTTTCCAGATGTTCAAACATATTTGGTAAAAGATCCAAGCCCTGCCAATGACTCAAGGGAGAAAGATGAGGAAAATGTTCCTGATCATGCTGCTCGTGAGGAAGATGTAAAAAGAAAGCTGAGCTTGTTGTCAATGTTGAAGAACTTACCTCTGATGAAGAACCCCTTACAAACATTGTTACTCATAGTATTGCCAAGAGATTGCAGATACATAAAGTAAAGAATGTTATTTTTGAATATTCTTCCTCCATGGAAGTGAAGAGAAAAGCTTATGGGTTGAAAGTAACTCCTTCTAGAAGCTCCACAGGAAAATCTCCTAGTGGACCCACTAGGTCTTGGAGTAAAGTTGTTACCCCTACTAGAAAGAGGAAAGATGCCTCCTCTAGTGAATCCGAGTTTGATGTTGCAAAGGATGTCCAAGACATCACCCTTATAAAAAGATCTTCTAACAAGAAACCTCATGATGCTAGGTCCAAAGCTCCACTGGACAATGCTTCTTTGCACTATATGAAGAATGCAGAAAGGTGGAAGTATGTCATTCAGAGAAGGGTAACTCTAGAAAGAGAATTGGGGAAGGATACCCTTAAGTGTAATTAGGTCATGGAACTTATAGAAGCTGCTGGGCTAATGAAGACTGTCACTCACTTTGGACCTTGTTATGAAAACTTAGTAAATGAGTTTGTGGTGACTATCCCTGATGGATGTGATGATAAGAAGAGTGTTGACTATGGTAAAGTTTATGTTAGAGGAAATTTTTTAACATTCTCCCCAACTGCGATAAGTAATTTTCGAGGAAGAACAGATGAACCTTAGGCTGAGCTGGAAGTTACTGATGATCAGGTGTGCAAAGAAATCATGGCCAAACAGGTTAGACATTGGCCAAACAAAGGCAAGTTGTCTGCTGGTAAGCTAAGTGTGAAATATGTCATCCTTCATAGGATTGGTACTGCCAATTGGTGCCCACTAATCATACCTCAACAATATCTATTGGCCTGGGAAAATTCATTTATGTTGTTGGTACAAAAAAAAACGTTTGACTTTGGAAAATACATATTTGAACAAGTGTTGAAACAAGCCTTCTCTCTACTGCTGTAAAAATGCCCATTTGTTTTCCATCCCTCATCTGTGGAATCATCCTAAATCAACATCCTGGTATTTTGCTGTCCATTGACAGTGTGAAGAAAAGGGATTCTCCCTTATCACTCCACTACAAACTCTTCGCAGGAAATCATATCCCAGACATTGTTATGACATCCTCTCATGCACCTAGCCCTGCTACCTCCAAGAAGAGTGTCATTGCTCAGCTGAAGGAAACATGCAAAGAGCTGGAGGACTCCATCAGATATAACACTACTACACATATTAAACTAGAGACTTTGATGAAGGCAATGATAGAAGAGGAAAAGAAGGAATTGTATATGGTGGTGATGCTAATGAAGGAACTGATGATGAAGACTTTGTTGGTGAAGATGATGTTGATAAAGAGAAAGAAGATAAAGGGGAAGAATATGCAAAATTGACTCAGATAGTCAGGAAGATATCTGATTGCAGTCTTGTTTTGTTCTGTTTGAGGTATGTGAGAGTACAAGATCTGTTGGAAAAGGGAAAGATTATAAGGTTGTGTGGGTGTAAAAATTGAGGGGAAACTGAGGTAGGTTGAATAGGGTGGTGGTTGTGCAACTGTGTTACGCATCACATCGGTGACAGTAGGTTGTAGAGGGGTGTGCGAAAATGTTGCTGAATGTCTAAGGGGGTGTTTGTTGGGGAGTTACCATGGGTAACATGTGTTGTTACCATATAGATAGAGGAAGGGTTTTGAGTGACACCATATGAACTTATTACTGAGTGAACAATAGCAGGATGTTGTTGTTCCTTTTGTGTAGCTATCTTGTTGAGAATGTACATGATGAAATCATATCTAGCACTACAATTTGTTTATCATTATCCATTCGTTTATGGATCTGTCCAAGATGCTGCTCCATCTCAACATTAATTTTGTCAAATCTTTTCATCCATTTGTTGTTGGGTCTGGTTTATAACATTGTCTAGGTGAATGTGAGATGATTGGATAACTTCTCCTACAATTACTCTAAAGATAAGAAGAAAAATAACATAAGAATAACTTTTCAGATTTCTCATTACCCTCGTATCACAATAGACATACAATATATAGTTTGAGTTTAAAAACGGGTTGGACCATGGGCCACTAAACAAACCATAATAAAATTAAATAAACTAGAGAAATGCGAAAAATAACCCATTTAATAATAAAAATCTTTAAGAATAACGGATTCCTTTCTCTCTTTGATGAGCCTCTTAACATTTATAGTTCCATCTCATTCCGTCTTATCAGAAGTATTACTCCACCCGACATAATTCCACTACCTCACCTTCATTTCTAATTCCTAACCAAACATAAAGAATACAAGTATTAGAACACTACATTATTCTATTTTAGTCCACTTTATTCTATGATATTATCAATCCAAACATCTTTTAAAATATACAAGCAAGTTGCTTTCACTTATCTTTCATCACTCAATTCCAGTTTAACATTTTTGGATTTGTTAGTTAATTTAACAGTAATAATGAAAGTTATTATTCCCCCACCAACTTGTTCAACAGATTAGATAGATGGATGCATGCTTTCAAAATTGCTACCTTCACATATAGTGCGCACAATCTAACCCTACATCCTTGCCCTCACTTCCTCAAATCACCATTCTATTTTATGCCTCAACTTTACAAAAGAAATATGCTCCATTTGTCAATTTCTATACCTGTTTTAGCATAGTAAAATAGAAGGAACAAAACTTTAATTCTCTTAACTTTTCAAAACCTACTGTCTCTCAACTCAACTCTTTCAAACTAGATAATATTATCTTCCTAACTACTCTAGTCTATAAAGCTTTTCAAGTAATCTTGGTTATTTATTTATTTATATCATAAGATAGTTACTTGTTAGGGGATTTTCTCCCATGTGGGGATCATTGAAAAATCTAATTTGTACGTTTCTGTTTTTCTTATTAGTTGCCAGTCGTCATCAGTTTCTGTTTTGGTTTCTGCTGATGTATTAATCACTTCTGCAATTTGTGGCTGCAGTGATTTCTGCTACTGTTGTAGCATTATTGGTCTAACCAATAATAGTAAAATATACCCATTTGGATTATTTTATGATTTACACTAACTTTTTATTAGCTACTTGCTTACCATGTTGACTCTATTCTAATTAATCCATATTAATAGTGAATATATGGGAGAAAATATACATATTATTCATCAATTAAGGTGATTGCTGATGTATTAACATCTACATTTTGTGGCTATAGTGAATCTGCTAGTGAAGTAGATATTAGTTTCTGCATTATTGTTCTAAAGTAATAGAAAAAATTAGCTACTTGGATTATTTTATAGTTTTAACCTTTTGTTGTTGAGAGTATGTTTTCCTGTGTTTTATTATCAGAATACTTTGCAGTGTGAGGACCAGTAGTATTCTACTTTGTTTTCTTTACCTTATGAAAGTTGTGGTTGTGAATATCTAGCTGATATTGTCATTTCACACACTTGTTGTCGACTATGAATTGCTGACACATATACACCAGACACGACTCACACTGATATGATAAGTCGACACCGATAATATTTAAAAATAAATAAATAAATTGAACGTAACAATAAGTGTCTGTGTCATGTTGTCCAATACTTGACACTGTGACACTGAGACGAACACGTCTTTTTTTAAAGTGTCAGTGCTACAAAGTCTGTGGATATATCATATACCTTTCAAATAACTCCAACTTTATTGTTTTATTAATTGTTACAATCTGAAAAGATCTATTAGTTAGTTACTTAAATATATGAATAGATAGATAGTGGCTAAAAGTTGTAGCTTCCATATGAGCTTTGAAAGTTAGGCTCAGTACAGTAGACAAGTTGAGTTATAGTATTTTGATTTGAGTACAATGAAAACAAGAAAAGGAAAACGCTCAGAGGTTAGCTTTAACATGCTTGTAATCTTCCATGAAGATATTTGTACTAAAATGTATATATTATGTAACTGTCTTATTACGTGAGCTGCATTTTCTTAAAGCATTTTTGTTTGGTTTTATGACAGGTGTTTTGGCCCTCCATAGTGATGAAGAAATGGTTGAATATAAAGCAAAAAGTGTGCGATTTTAGCGAAGATGAAGCGGATACTGAAACTGAGAGTGAAGATGATAATGGTATGTGCTTCATCATGTTAATGTGAAACTAATATAAATGATGAGGTGATGATGAAAGAGTTAAAATCCTTATATGTGTGGTTTGATATTTGTAATTCAGATACATGTTGCAAGGACTACAAGGCGAGACGACACAGAAGAGGAAAATCAGAAACTTTGCGTGCTCAGTACATAGATTCGAAGGAAGTGAGGTATGATGTTAATCTGATTACGCGATTTGTCGTTAACTTTGAAAAATATTACTTAGTGAAATTAATTATTAATGGTTAATTTTCAGGGTAACAATTGGTACTTGGAATGTTGCTGGAGTATCTCCATGCAATGATCTTGAAATTGATGGCTGGCTTTGTACTCAAAAACCAGCAGATATTTACATTATTGGGTAAGTACATGTGTTTCGAGATTATTTAAAATGAAGATCTTAATACATTACCAAGCATCTTTGCGCTCGGGGCAATGACGTAGTTAGTGAGATTCTAGCTTCTAACCGAGGCGCGTCTATTGCTGGTTGAAAACTATTTCCGAACCCCTTCTTAGGCCTTGGTTTATCCTCGGCTTTCGAAGATAATATTTACGTATGTGTTGATTTATGTGATGATTTAACAGTTTTCAAGAGGTGGTTCCATTGAATGCTGGGAATGTGTTAGGAGCTGAAGATAACAAACCTATTTCGAAATGGGAAGAAATCATTAGAAGAACTCTAAACAAATCATCTGAATCTGTAACCAAACAGAAAAGCTATAGTGCACCTCCTTCTCCTGTTAGAACAAATTCTTCTTTTGATACACAAATGAATCAGCTAGATATGGTGGAAGAGGGAGAGAAAACCATAATTGGTATAGAAAAGAATCTTCAATTGAGGAAAATATATGACATTGATCTTCAAACTATACTTGATTGGCCTGAACGTCCATTACACGAAACTCGTAATTTTGATTCGACTCCAAAGTTGCGTAGAGTACTAAGCAGTTCAGCTAAAACTGGATTCAGTTTGATAGATAGTGCTTCAATGTATGGTTACGGAAAGAAAAGTTCATACCGAAGTTCTGGAAATTTGAGTTTGTTATGGAGAGAAAAACAACAAGAAACGGTTCCTCGAGTAGTTGATGTATCTGATATGTCATCTGACGAAGAAAATGATAGTTTCAATGAATTACAAGATGATAAAGATGTTAGCGAGAAATCACATCGGAAGTATGTTAGGATTGCGAGTAAGCAGATGGTAGGAATATATGTGTCTGTTTGGGTGCAAAGGAAGCTGAGAAGGCACATTCATCATTTGAAAGTTTCTCCTGTTGGAGTTGGTCTTATGGGCTACATGGGAAACAAGGTAATGGCATAATCATAAGATAATTCACTATATGTGTGCTTTTATTTAGTAGATGAGGTAACAAATTATGACTAATGCAGGGGTCTGTTTCGGTTAGTATGTCGGTTTTTCAGTCGCGTATGTGCTTTGTCTGTTCCCATCTTGCTTCTGGCCAAAAAGATGGAGCGGAGCAAAGACGAAACTCAGATGTTCATGAAATTCTACAGCGCACTCGATTCTCTTCAGTCTTTGACACAGATCAACCGCGCACGATTCCATCACACGAGTAAGCAAGTTTTGCCTCACTTTAAAAATTGTCCTTTAAAATCATCTTATGAGCTTAATAAATCAGAATGGCTCTTAGAAAAATGTACTAAAGATGAATGGCTAATGGATTGTGAGTGTTGGACATTTTAACAGTCAGATTTTTTGGTTTGGAGATTTGAATTACCGTATCAATATGTCGGATGGCGAGGTTCGGAAGCTAGTAGCTCTAAAAAAGTGGGATGAACTCAAGAATTATGACCAGGTAAGGACTAAATCACTTGTGTGTAATTTATTCTAACTTTTATTAAGGCCTAAGCTTAGGAATAGGATACCTTGTTATGCAAGTTTCGTCACAAAACTTATATTCAGATTTTAATGCTTCACTTTATTTGCAGCTAAGAATTGAATTATGTAATGGTCATGTATTTGAGGGATGGAAAGAAGGGTTGGTAAATTTTCCACCAACTTACAAGTATGAATTTAACTCCGATAAATATGCGGGCGAGGTCACACAAGAAGGCGAAAAAAAGAGATCTCCAGCATGGTAAATGCAACCCTATGAACATTTTGTTAGCCATGCATGCATTAGACACGATTATTCTTATGTGTAAGATTATGATGCAGGTGTGATCGCATATTGTGGATAGGAAAAGGAATAAAGCAACTCGAGTATCAATGTGCAGAAAATAAGCTCTCGGATCATCGACCAGTTAGCTCAATCTTCTTGGTTGATGTCGAAGTAATTGATCGCCGGAAACTACATCGAGCTCTAAATTTCACTAGTGCAGTTGTGCATCCAGAGATTTTCCTTAGAGAGGATGATGGAGACATGTTCTAGTAGATAACATGGCAAAAGATAATGTTTATATGGTTTTGTTTATTCTTCTGCAGGGTGTTAACACTTTGGTTGAGGTTTGAAGCCTACTTTTTGAGAGTAATAATGTGAATATGAATGAGTTACATGGAAGAGATATAGTTATAATAAATGATAGGAAATGTGTGTAAATAGTTAGAGATACATGCGATAAAATATTGTTTTTAAAATGTGTTATGTGTTGTGAGAAGAAGAATAGTTCTAGTACACTGTTTTTAGAATTTGTAAAGGGAAACATTTTTTCTCCATCAATCTTTTTAATGTCCATAGTCTATTTTTATTTCATTTTATATTTCTACATAAAAAGTATAATTTATTACTGCTAAAAGATTAGTAACTTTCTTTTGCTTATGATCAACTTGTGCAAATTATATATTTTATACTATTACTAGCTATTACTAGGTAGAAAAAAGTTACATAAACCACCTATTTCAATAGGAACACTCTGATAAGGTTTATGGATTTCTCAGTGAAACCATATAAACCATCGGATGATACTACTCAACATGGTGTTTTCTTTTGGACAAATTCATGGGAGGTCAAAATCGTCTTTTACGATAGAACTACATGATGAAGATTGCTTGAAACTTAGGTGTTTCTTAGATGAGGAGATAGTGAAAGGGTTGAGATAACTATTCAAGAGGTTCTGATTATCAAGTTTCTATAAGAGATTTATAAGAGATTCTGCTGACAGAAGTTTCTTCATTCATCTTCATTGTTTGAAATATATATTCTCTTTGATGAAACTTCTTTATTAATAGACTATCATTTCTTCTTTAAGTGATTTATAAAAATCCTAAATTATTATATAAAATTAATTTGTGATTTTAAAATGAGATCAAACTTAAAGCATTTATTGTATCCATTTTACTATTGAATTAAAACAATTGAATTATATAAAATATCTTAAATATTTAATAATTTTATGAGAATTTTTAAAAAAAATATAAAAAGTTATTTTCAATTATTTTTTATAAATTAAAAGAATAATTTTAACATATAATTAATTAAATATTTATCACTAAAAATTTTAATGTAATCAAAATCACATAAATTTTTTAAAATGATTTATCTTAAAAATAATCATTTTTTAAAAAATTATTTACAATAACTTTAAGTTTAAGTGATAAAATATTAAAAAATTATAACAAAATAATAAAATATTTAAAATAATATAAAAAATTAAAATAACATAATTTTAATATTAAATAAAATAATTGAATTGCCGGAACGTATCTTATTGAGTTATATATATAAAAAAATTAATCTAGGTATCTTATTGAATTATCAAAAAATATTAAGGATTGACAAAATTTTACCTCTTATCCCAAGAGTTATACCTACGTCTCTACATTTTTTTAAAAATGTCAAATTTACCTTTGTTTGTTTTTAACTAATTTATCATTTCACTTTTAACCATTCAATTGAGATTTTCGAAAATTGCACTATTCAGCCTCGTACCGGAACACATTGGAAAAGACTTCCGGTATGTTTTTTTTCTTAACCGGAACACTTTGTGGAAGACATCTAGTTTAGTGTGAAACGTGTTCCGGAAGACTTGAGGAGTTCCGGTTTAGCTTTAAAAAAATATCGTTTCGGAGCACTTAACATATGTGTTCCGGTTAACATACTAATAAATACCGGAACTCTTTCCTAAAGACTTTTGGTGTGTTATTTATGTGTTCCAGAACTCTTATATGATGTCTTACGGTTTGCATTGTTATTTATTTTTTTGATAATTTTTTATTGTGCAAGTATGAAAATTCTTCCCCAAATACGTGTAGATACTTTTGGTGCTTTTTTAACTACTCAAAGATTTAGTACATGAGAAGAGGCGATCAAATGGATTAAAGAGGTTGAAATCCATAATAAAGTAACTGTTATTATCACTCGTTCAGATACTGAAACAGACAAGAGAGGGAGAAGTAACAAATTAATGTTTGGTTGTGATAAAAGTGGTAAATACAAGGATACTGATAGTGGAACCCAAAGTCGGTCAAAAAATGTGGATGCCCATTTAAAATCAGGTAGACTCCGACTAAAGATGGGTCTGGTTAGTAGTTTGATGTAAAATGTGGGATCCATAACCATGGTTTACCTGATAGATTAGAAGGTCATTCCTTTGTTGGTAGGTTGACCACGGATGAGAAGCAACATGTCGTTGATTTGATAAAGAGACATGTACCACCTAGACACATATTGCTTTCCTTGCAAGACCGAGATCCAGAGAATGTCACTCGGATCACACAAATATACAAGCATAAGAATATGATAGAAAAAGAGATAAGAGGTCCTAGAAATGAGATACAATATTTATTTAAGCTTATTGAGGATGCAGACTATGTGTATTGGAGTAGAAAAAGAGATGACTTGGAAGTTGCGAGATATATATTTTAGGCCCATCCCGATTCAGTTAAGTTGTTGAATATTTTTCCTATTGTGTTAGTTATGGACAACACCCACAAGACAAACAAATATAGACAACCTTTGTTTGAAATTGTTGGCATGACATCAACCGAGTTGACTTTTGCTATCACATTTGCGTATGTGGAGTCTGAGCAGACATAAAATTTTTGTTGGGTATTTGAGAAACTTAAAGAATTGTTTGTGAAAAAACATTTTTGTCCACAAGTGATTTTGACAGATAGAGATCTTGCTTTGATGAAAGCAATTGAAATTGTGTTTTCTAGGTCGATTAATTTGTTATGTATAGATTTCACATTAACAAAAATATTGGTGCAAAATGCAAGCAATATGGAATGACATGCAAAAGACGATCGACACATTGTGGTTAACAAAAATCAGAGCTTTGGTCTGAAGATGGTGGTTTTTCTCATCATATGGGTTGAAACCCTAACTGCTTGATTCTTTGGGACCTTAACTCCTGAGGCCTACATCTTGACATTCATCTGGGCATCCAAACCCTAATTCTTGACTATGCCCCTATGGGATCTTGGGTTTGACTCTGGAGATATTTGACTTGGCATCTAAACCCTAATGGTGGGCCCATGGCTTGATATGTATTTGAGGAGTTTTGTGCTTGGTTTAAAACCCTAATCAGGGATAATTGGTGTTAAAGTGCCTTGCTTGGTTGACTTTTGGATTTGGGATTCATCAAAATCCTAGTCATTGATCTTGGAAGGTCATGACTCATGTGATTTACTTTGAGGGGGTGGAAACCCTAGTTTCTGACTATGGCATTATCATCAGTGGGGTATATACTCAAGATTGAGGTTTCATCTGATTCATTTGGTCCATTATGGATGGTTCACGGGCTTAGAAGATTCGTGGTCCTGATTCATTGATTGTGATTCATTCAAAGCTTTGTATGGTCATGATATGTTGCTTGGTTGATATTTATCTAGTTTGATTCATAGCGTGGAATATTTCAGAGGCATTGTGGTACGTATTCAACTGTCCATAAGAAAATACACCTTTTTTTACAACTGTTGACTTTTGGTTAACTGTTGACTTTTTGGTCAACCAGTTGACCAAAGTCAACCATCTAACCAAATTCATTTTCCAACCATTATCTTTTCAATACCATACATGTCCATGTCCATTTTTCGCTTAAACCACTTTGAATCATGTTTATTGTCTATCTTTTAGACCATGTTCAATCTCATACAGTACACGATCTTTTCTTTTTAACCAAGACCTAATTCACATTCCAAATCTCATGTTCATGACCATTTGTAAGCCTTTATTCATTGCACCATTCATTCGATTCATTTTCACATCATAACCATTTTTGACCATGCTCATTTCAAACCATAACCCACGATTCATTTTACATCAAAAAGCCATGCCCATTTTTAAATCAAGTTATGTTCATTAACCATTACATAAAACCTACAATTACAAATTCAATCAATTCCAAAACAAGTCCAACCATCTTTTCATTCATTCACAGTTCCATCTACAATTCAATTACAACACAAATTTCTTAAACACCAACCATTTTTATTTCAAGTTCACATATTCAACTTCATTTCCATTCAATACATCCATGGTCCATCTCAAGTCACAATACATATGCTAATTTCCATACATGATTCCATACATTCAAATTCATATTTTCATCTAACCAAATTACAAATGGTTCATAATTTCGTTCAACCATCAATATTCATTCCATACATAAACCATTAATCCAATGTTTCTCGTACTACCGTACATAAACTAACATAAACCACAATACATATGCATTTCAAATAACATCTTCATATCATAACCATTTTCAATACAAAAATATATGTAAACCAAAATTCCCAAATCGTTAGAAATCCATATTTCTATTTGAAAGCATCACTCAAATTACAATACATAACCACATTCAAATGTCAAACCAACTTGTAAGCCAATTCCAATTACATCCATCATCCTTCAATGTTCAATGCAATTTGATTTCCATGCAAAAAAAAATTATACATTAGACTCAATTTCCATGATAAATATCAATTCCATTCCAGTATCAAATTCCAAACTTTCTACATTTTTTATTCCATTCAGCTCCAACTTCATACAATGATAAAATTACAACAAAATTATAATCATCCATACATAACTCATTTCCAATTCCATGAAAAGCAAATGCATTCCAAAGTCCATTTCCTAACCACTAAGTCCTAACTCTAATCACTTTCTCCTTCGATTTCAAACCTTCGTCATTCCAATTCTTGGAATCTCTAGGTTCATCAATTGTTGGGTACTAAAGGTTAGCGACGGTGACTGCTTCGGAGGAGACTAGTGCATTGCTCCCAATGTTTATATTGACAATAATGGCCATCCCTTTATTTCTTTACACAATAACTAAGTTATTGCATGCCACTTCTAAGAGATCAAAGAGCATTCACTGTCAGTGTAATGACTGCTCAAAATTTTGGGAAGTACCGCAAATCGATAGTAAAACAAAACCATTTTTCATCTAGTTGATTCTACTGGACTAACGGTCGCTATCAATTTATAACCAACTAACAACAGTATTTTCATCAACTTTTACCTGACAAACTAACATGTCCAATCATTGCTAACAACATTCCAATATCAATTAACAGAATTGGCATACATTTCAAATTTCACTTTCAAGTTGAGTTTCATTTCACCTCAATAACAAACAGGATTTAATCAACAGAAAAACATTTATATTTCATCACAATTTCATTTGAATTCCAAGCTAATTTCATTCTAACTAATTTTGCATTTCTAAGTGCAAGTGCATTTCATTGTGAATTTACGTTACATTTCATAATATAATTACTATCTCTAACATAATCCACAATCACTAACTGATTGAAACAAAATTCTCAACTTGAAATTTCATTTGGGAAGAAAGTTCATTTGCAATTTTCATTTGGATTTCATGTGAACTTGAGTTTCTAACTGACTTAACAATCTAACAAAACTTTTGATTTCTAATCAACTTACACATTTTAGGTAAATTTCAACTAAACTTAGAGTAGATTTCTATCTTTTTTTTTGGAGAGGAAAGGTTATAAAAGATTACAACAAGATATAAAAGCCAACTAGTCAAATTTAGGGTTCCTTCTCAGTTTTGGGTGCAGGTATAGTTTGTATGGCCTTTACCTTTTCTGGATCCACCTCAATGCCACATTGGCTGATGATAAAACCTAGCAGTTTTTCAGATCTTACCCAAAACATGCACTTGTTGGGATTAAGCTTCAACATGAATTACCTTTGCCGTTTAAATAGCTTTTCCAGATTGATAAGATGATCCTCTTCGGTTTGTGATTTGGCGATCATGTCATCAATGTAGACCTCAATCTCTCAATGAATCATATCATGAAAGAGTGTGACCATGGTTCGTTGGTAACTCGCGCCAACATTCTTTAGTCTGAAGGTAATAACCTTCTAACAGAAGGTACCCCATGAGGTTATGAAAATAGTCTTCTACATGTCCTCTTGAGCCATTCTGATCTGGTTATAATTGGAGAAGCCATCCATGAAGGAGAAAATTGAGAATTGAGCGATGTTATCCACTAGCACATCAATATGGGGTAGTGGGAAGTCGTCCTTGGGACTTGCTCTATTCAAATCTCTATAGTCTACACACATACGTACTTTGTCGTCCTTTTTGGGCATGAGCACAATATTGGCAATCCACTGAGGGTAATTGGAAACTACTAGGAAACCTGCGTTGTGCTATTTTTGCACTTCCTCCTTGATCTTCATAGCCATATCAGGACGAGTCCTTCTTAGATTTTGCTTCACGAGAGGGAAATCCTCTTTAAGGGGTAGACGATGGACCACGATATCTGTATTGAGGCCTGACATGTCTTGGTAAGACCATGCAAACATATCCATGTAGTCTTGTAAGAGTTTGACCAACTTTGCCTTTACTTCTTCTTGTAGAGCCAATCCTACTATGACCTCTTTAGCTTCCTCGTAATTTCCAAGGTTGACCACTTCCACTGATTTCTCGTGCGGTTGTATGACCTTCGAATCTTGCTTGAGTAGTCGTGCTAACTCTTTGGGGAGCTCGCAATCTTCATAATAATCTTCATCAACGTGATTAATCAAATTGTCGAAGTCATATGTGATCGTAGTAGAGTCATTGTTGGTGGTAACTGAGGGTAATCTGCACGATTTAGGATTCATGCTTTAATTTGTATGAAAGTAAGGAAAAAATAATTTGAAAAACTTAAAGAAAAAGAAAAAACATTGCCATTATTTTTATTGAAAAGATAAAATGAAAGACAAAGATCACAAATTTGAATGCGAAACATGGTGATTTTTATTAATTGATTAAAAAAAGGGAAACTTAACGGAGACCCTACAAATGATTCCCCCATGCCTTGGGCACGACATGGGTTCTTTGATTTTTTAAGGGAAAATAAAAAAATAGAGAAATTACTTCTCCAACATTGTTACTTCGGGTAATTCTAACACGGTCCAATTGGTTGCTCTTCTTCCTTCAGTCCTTTGGTAGATTAATCCTTCCTCTTCAACTTCATCATCCTCTTCCAGGGCACATATATGGCCATTTACAAGGTGCCTGACGCTTGAGAAGAAATCTGATAAAGGGAGCACTTGCCCTTCTATAGCCATCGACGTTGGCTTCTTCAAATCATGGGAACTGAATCCAAATCCAGAGCGATCCTTATTGAGCGGTAGTTCTTGCATCCTTCTCCATCCTACAGTGTGTCCACTCTTGACGATAGTTTGAGTATCTCTTAGGGAGGCCATTGGAAATTTAACAATTTTTACTTCTCCTACAAGGCCAACCATTTCAACATTGACAATATCAAAGGATTGAAATGGAATTTCCTTCAACTCCCCATCTCCTTCCACATATCGGAATTACGCTAAGTGACTCACCATGATATCTTCTTCACCATCCACAACTACCAATTTGTTGTTGACCAAAAGTTCCAGCCTTTGATGGAGCGTTGAAGTAACATTTCTGGCCGAATGTATCCATGGTCTCCCAAGTAAGCAACTGTAAGTTGGGTGTATATCCATCACGAAGAAAGTAATGAAGAAAGTATGGGGGCCGATTTTGATGGGAAGATCTACTTCACCAATTATTGTTCGCCTCGACCCATCAAACGCTCTTACCACTAGCTCTCTTGGCTTCATCATGAGTCCCTCAATAGTCAGTTTTGAAAGAGAACTCTTGGGCATCACATTTAGAGATGAGCTTGTGTCCACTAAGACCCTCGACATTACAATGTCTACACACTCAATGGAGATGTGCAAGGCCTTGTTATGGTTCCTTCCTTCGGTGGGGAGCTCTTTGTCACTAAAACCCAGACTCAGGTTGGTAGCTACATTATTGACCACTCCCTCAAATTGGCACACAGAGATCTCTTGCGGCACGTAGGCAACTTTCATAAATTTGACAAAGGCATCACAACGTGCTTCGGAGCACATAAGCAGAGACAACATGGAGATCTTGGATGGATTTTGGTTGAGTTGTTCAACCACTTTATAGTCACTTCTCCTTATGATGCGCAAGAATTCATCTACCTCATTGGTTGGTAGAGAATCTTGTCTCTGCTGGGCGTTCTCGATCTGTTTTCCTATGTCTTGGGCCGAAGGGCCACTATTGTCAACTGAGGGAGACTAGGAGCAACGATTCTTCCTCTTCGGGTGACCCCACCGGTACCAGTTATGCTCACTATTGGTTTGCCGGACGTCATATGCTTCTCTTGCATTCTCTGTCCATGGATAGAGACTGCAGAGTCGTACACCCACAAAGCTGCTTTTGTATAATTATAGGGAAATGGCGTTGGGACTGTTATCACCATAGTAGTAATGAGAGTTACAAAGAGGGTCATCTGAGAGAGATTGTATGTGTAAAGGTAAAACTTCATCATACGATATCTCAAGAGTGGACACTTCTTCAATCTTGGATGGACGATCTATCAACAAAATCCCTTGGTCTATTAGTTTCGGTATGGTGGACTTCAAAATTTTGCACTATTGTGGGTTAATCAAGCATTGTTCACAAGTTGTAGTACAAACAGGAAATGCACTACTTTTCATCAACACGTTCTTTATATCGATGAGTGGAGTTTTCAGCTCATATACACAAGTTAATAATCTTTTTCCATAATTCATCTCTGCCATGTTCACGTTTGACTTGTTGTGAGGAGGTATGGGATTATTTTTTACATTCAAGCCGTTAGGCTCAAATGTAATTGCCTTAGAATCGATTAAATATTTCACTTTATACTTCAGAGCCTTACAATTTTCTATAGAATGGCCGAGAGCGTCTAAGTGGAACTCACATCAGCTTCTTCGGCTTCAACATACATGAAAGATGATAAGTAGCTCACCAACAGTGCCTTCTCACCTCCAACAATAACAAGCTTCCCATTCTTGACAAATTTGAGTTTTTGGTGTAGAGTTGACGTGACAGCACCTGCTTCATGAATCCATGGCCTATCCAATAAGCAGCTATAGGCCGGGTGGATATCCATTACCTGGAAAGTAATTTGGAAATCTCTCGGGCCAATCTTAATTGGGAGGTCAACTTATCCAATGACAGTTTTGCGAGAACCGTCAAACGCTTTCACAATCACACCACTATATCTCATAGGTGCTCCTTGATAAGATAGCCTAGCCAAGGTAGACTTGGGTAGAATTTTTAAAGATGAACCAGTGTCTACTAAGATGTTGGATAAGGCATCCTCCTTACGGTTCATAGATATATGGAGAGCCAGATTATGATTCCTACCTTCTTCTGGAAGCTCCTCATCACAAAAACTCAGATTGTTGCACGTAGTAATGTTAGCAACGATGTGCTCAAATTGATCAACCGTAACATCATGTTCAGCATAGGCTTGCTCAAGTACTTTTTACAAAGCCTCACGGTGTGCTTCAGAATTCATTAATAGAGATAAAGCAGAAATCTTGGAGGGCATCTGAAATAGCTGTTCCACGACATTAAACTCGTTCTTCATTATCAGATGGAGTACTTCATCATGATCATCCTTAATCTTCAAATTGCTGGACTCACCATACTAACATATTGGAGTGTTAACAGGATTAATCAAAGGAACAACCACCTCGACCTTCTTTCCAACAATGACATTCTCAATAACCTTCGGGAATACCAGACTGAACACTCGACCGCTTCGAGTCACCTTTGTAACACCCTTCTAAAATACCCCAATAATTTAAATTAAATATCAAAATACAACATCAGAGTAATTATGCAGTTATGGGTGTCACATAAACACTTCACACCATGTTCCAAAATAACAGTCATGCTCTTTATTTAATCAAATAAACATTCGCATAAATCGCAGCGGATATAAATCAAATCAATCAAAACATGTAACACATTACATGTAAAATGGTTCATAACCAACAGTAAAACATTCAAAACATCCCTTCCCGATGTTACATCTATCAGAGCATGACCCCCTAATGAACTACTCTAGACTCCAAGTACTAGCTCCTACTCAATCACTGCTCGTTACCTGAAAAACAGTTGTAAGGGTGAGTTCCTCAATCAATATAATAAGTATTATAAAATATCATGTCATGTTAAGTAATTTAACACACTTCATCACCCTAATCCAAACATGTATTCAGTAACAGCACATCAACTCAACATAATACTCAACACCAACACAAAGAACACGTATAATATTGGAATACATCCATTCATATTATACGCCATACGTATATTATGCAATGAGACTCCATGCATGCGGTACCGACTATTTGTGAACATATAGTTCAACCTCACCGTCCAAATCCAGGCACGGCTACCAAGCTCACTAGTCCCACTCATTTGAGACATAGTGACTCACTCACTAATTCCTCACCATGGGAATTAGCTACCACCCCAAATGGGCCATGCTATGCACGCTAATCACCTAGCATGCAAACATCAACAACAATCAAAATGATTTACTCACTAATTCCTCACCATGGGAATTAGCTACCACCATAAAGGCCACAATATGCATGCTAATCACCTAGCAATGCAACAACAACAACAACTCAAGAATAGACATATGCTCACACTCTAAGCCATAAAACAGTCTATTCACAAATGCATACATAACTGATACATTCACAGCATCATGCATACCATCACACATCATCAACACATTTTATCACAAAAACATATCATATCATGCCGCATAATCAAACACAGTATTAGCACACTCTACTAATACCTATACTACTCAAAACAACGGGAAAATGATCCCTACTACGTCATACATCAGCTAAGTTACATCACTCAGCCTAAACAACCAAAACTGCACAACCATAGTTCAGAAAAACCACAAGTTTGCCCATACGCGTATTGCCTATGCCCATACGCGTATTGCCCATTCCTGACCAAGTCCATACGCGTATTGCCCATTCCTGACCAAGTCCATACGCGTATTGCCCATTCCTGACCAAGTCCATACGCGTATTGCCCACGCCCATACGCGTATGCTACGCGTACCACATTCTCATACGCGTACTAACAGAGACAATTTCACGTTCAAAACATTATCTTTTTCACTCATACGCGTAAGGCCTCATCCATACGCGTACCAGCCATATCATACGCGTATTGCCTAGTGCCATACGCGTATGACCAGAAACCAGAATTTCCAGATCTGCAATGGCTTCTCCTGCTACGAGATCTATCCAATTCAACCTTCCACAGTCCAAATTTTACACACAATTCATTCATCTCATCTAACACGAATCATACACTTTCGATTTCACAAATTGCTAACCTTTCTACCTCTAATTCCTACGAATTTCTTCAATTTAATCCCAATTTCGTTCATCCCCAAAAGTTCACAAATTCATCATACATCATTCAATCAGAGGCAAATCAATGGTTTCTCACTACCCATCACATATTATCCCATAATACCCATTAATCGATGATAAACCCCTCTTACCTGAGTAAATCCGGCAATCTCTGAGCTCCAAGCTTTTCCTTCCTTCAACCTTCGTCCTCTGGCTCTTTGCCCTTTTTCCCTTTTCTGTCTCCTTTTCCTTTTCACGTGAAAATAACCTTTTTACCAAAAATGGGATTTTTCTAAATTCCAACTTATATATTTTCCAATAATTATTATTCCAATAATAATAATAATTCCAATTATTTAATTAAATTAATAAATATATTATTAACTCAATTTAAATAATTATCTTATTTTATCGGGGTGTTACAACTCTCCCCCACTAAAAGAGTTTTCGTCCTCGAAAACATACCTCAAGCGAATAACTCTGGATAGGACTCTTTCATCTGACTCTCAAGTTCCCAAGTCACATTGCCACCTGCTGGTCCGCCCCAAGCTACCTTTACCAAAGCAATCATTTTACCCCGCAACTGCTTCAACTCTCGATCCTCAATCCTCATAGGTGATGTTTCAACAGTCAGGTCATCTCTCACCTGGACATCATCTACTTGGACCACATGCGACGGATCATGAATGTACCTCCTCAACTGAGATACATGAAAAACCTCATGCAAATTCGCAAGTGACGGCGGTAAAGCGATACGATAGGCTACCTCCCCTATCCTCTCCAAAATCTGATAAGGACCAATAAATCGAGGTGTCAACTTCTTCGACTTCAAAGCTCGACCAACTCCAGTTATCGGAGTAACACGAAGAAACACATGATCTCCCTCTTGAAACTCAAGTGACTTCCTCCTCTTATCGTGATAACTCTTCTGACGACTCTGAGCAATTCTCATCTTCTCCTGAATCATCTTAATCTTTTCCGTAGTTTGTTGAACAATCTCCGGTCCAACCACAGCACTCTCACCGGACTCATACCAACACAAAGGTGTCCGACATCTCCTACCATACAAAGCTTCAAACGGTGCCATACCAATGCTCGAATGAAAACTATTGTTGTAGGTAAACTCAATCAAAGGTAAATAACAATCCCAAGCACCTCTCTTTTCCAAAACACAAGCTCTCAAAAGATCCTCTAGCGACTGAATCGTCCTCTCAGTCTGACCATCAGTCTGCGGATGATATGCAGAACTCAATCTCAGCTTAGTTCCCAAAGCCCTCTGCAAACCTTCCCAGAACTTCGATGTAAATCTAGGATCTCTGTCCGAAACAATACTAGACGGAATACCATGCAAACTTACAATCTTCTCAATATACAACTCGGCCAATCTCTCTAACGGATAATCCATTCTGATCGGAATGAAATGAGCCGATTTCGTCAATCTGTCAACAATCACCCAAATAGCTTCAAAATTCTTATTTGTCCTCGGCAAACCAGACACAAAATCCATACTGATACTATCCCACTTCCACTCTGGAATAGCCAACGGTTGCATTAGCCCAGACGGCTTCTGATGCTCAATCTTTGACTTCTGACAAGTCAAACAAGAATAAACAAAACTCGCAATTTCTCTTTTCATTCCCGGCCACCAAAATAGCTTTTTCAAATCATGATACATCTTCGTAGCTCCAGGATGAATACTCAAGCCACTACGATGTCCTTCCTCCAGGATACTCTTCTTAAGTTCGGTAACATCCGGAATACACACCCGATTACCAAATTTCAAAACACCATTCTCATCAACTCTGAATTCACCACCTTGACCTTGATTCACTAAAGTCAACTTATCAACCAAAAGCATATCGGATTTCTGACCCTCTCTAATCTCATCCAAAATATTACTCGTTAACTTCAACATTCCCAATTTAACACTATTGTGAGTACTCTCACACACCAAACTCAAGTCTCTAAACTGCTCAATTAAATCCAATTCCTTAACCATTAACATAGACATATGCAATGATTTCCGACTCAATGCATCAGCCACTACGTTTGCTTTACCCGGATGGTAATTCAAACCAAAATCATAATCCTTCAGAAACTCTAACCATCTCCTCTGTCTCATATTCAGCTCTTTCTGATCAAACAAATACTTCAAACTTTTATGGTCACTGAAAACCTCAAATCTTGATCCATACAAATAGTGTCTCCATAACTTCAGAACAAATACCACAGCTGCCAACTCTAAATCGTGCGTCGGATAGTTCCTCTCATGAACTCTCAGTTGTCTCGAAGCATAAGCTATAACCTGCTTGTTCTGCATCAACACACCACCCAAACCCAACAATGAAGCATCACAGAAAACCTCAAATAAATCCAACGGACTCGGTAATATCAGAATAGGAGCAGTAGTCAACCTTCTCTTTAACTCTTGGAAACCTTCTTCACATTTTGAATCCCAAACAAACGCTTGCCCCTTTCTAGTCAACATCGTCATCGGTAACGCCAACTTAGAAAATCCCTCAATGAACTTCCTATAATAACCAGCCAAACCAAGAAAACTAACCTCCTCTAACCAAAATTCACACTTAGACAGTTTAGCAAATAACTTCTTTTCTCGGAGAACTTCTAAAACCACTCTCAAATGCTCAGCATGCTCTTCTTCAGATTTCGAATACACCAAAATGTCGTCAATAAATACCACAACAAACTGATCTAGATACGGATGGAAAATCCTATTCATATACTCCATGAATACTCCAGGCGCATTAGTCACACCAAAAGGCATTACAGAATACTCATAATGTCCATACCTTGTTCTGAAAGCAGTCTTCTGAATATCCTCAGTTTTCACACGTATCTGATGATACCCAGATCTCAAATCTATCTTGCTGAACACACTCGCACCAACCAATTGATCCATCAAATCATCAATCCTCGGCAAAGGATACCGATTCTTGATAGTCACTTTATTCAGTTGCCTGTAGTCCACACACAACCTCATAGTACCTTCTTTCTTCTTAACCAATAACACTGGTGCACCCCACGGTGACACACTCGGACGAATAAATTTCTTATCCAACAGATCTTCCAACTGACTCTTCAATTCAGTTAACTCAACAGCGGACATACGGTACGGAGCCATCGATATCGGCCTAGTACCAGGTACCAAATCGATCGAGAACTCAACTTCACGCTCTGGCGGTAATTCATTCACTTCTTCAGGAAACACATCAGGAAAATCACATACCACGGCTAGATTACCAATCACCAGTTTATCTTTAGCTTCCAAAGTCGCTAACAGCATAAACAACTCTGCCCCATCTGCTACTTCCTCATTCACCTGCCTTGCAGATAGAAACAAACTCTTTCCTTCCTCAATCTTAGGAAAAATCACAGTCTTATCAAAACAGTTGATATAGACTCGGTTAAACACCAACCAGTTCATACCCAGGATAACATCAACCTGTACTAGTGGAAGACACACAAGGTCCATCCCAAAGTCTCTACCAAAAATACTCAAAGGACAATTTAAACAAACTGAAGTAGTAGTCACTGAACCCTTCGCAGGAGTATCAATCACCATACTTCCCCGCATCTCAGATATCTCTAACTTAAGTTTCACAGCACAATCCAAGGATATAAAGGAATGAGTAGCACCGGTGTCAATAATAGCTACAAGAGGAAAGCCATTAATATAACACGTACCTCGGATCAAACGATCATCTGCAGAAGTCTCAGAACCCGATAGAGCAAAGACCTTGCCTCCCGACTGGTTCTCCTTCTTCGGCTTAGGACACTGTGGACTAATATGACCCAACTCTCCACAGTTGAAACAAGTCACAGTCTTCAACCGGCAGTCTGCAGCCAAATGACCACCTTTTCCATACTTGAAACACTTCTTCTCATTACTGGTACATTCATGGATACGATGCCCAGCCTGACCACATCTGTAACACTTAGCAGGGGCACTGGAGTCTCCCCCACTAGGCCTCTTCATCCCACTTTGTCGCTGAAAACCTTTGCCATCTGCATACGGTTTTCCATGATCATTCTGATTCTTGCCTTTCCTATCAACCCTTTGCTGATAGCTCTCTGCTCTGGCTTTGGAATCCTGTTCAAAAATCCTGCAACAGTCAACCAAGTCAGAAAACACTCTGATCCGCTGATATCCAATAGCCTGCTTGATCTCGGGAAGCAACCCGTTCTCAAACTTCACACATTTCGAAAATTCCCCAGTAGCCTCGTTATAGGGAGTGTAATACTTCGACAGCTCTGTGAACTTAGCAGCATATTCAGTAACCGACCGATTGCCCTGCTTCAATTCCAAGAACTCTATCTCTTTCTTTCCTCTGACATCCTCTGGAAAGTACTTCCTCAGGAATCTCTCTCGGAACACAGCCCAAGTAATCTCAGCATTCCCAACAGCTTCCAATTCAGTGCGGGTAGCAACCCACCAATCGTCCGCTTCCTCTGACAGCATATGCGTACCGAACCTGACCTTCTGGTTTTCGGCACACTCAGTCACTCGGAAGATCCTCTCGATCTCCTTCAACCACTTCTGAGCACCATCTGGATCGTATGCTCCCTTGAACATTGGAGGATTGTTCTTTTGGAACTCACTCAATTGACGAGCAGCTCCCATTCCCACAACATTCGGATTCCCTCCAAGTACTCCAGCTAGCATACCCAGCGCCTCAGCAATCGCAGCATCATCTCTACCTCTTCCAGCCATCTCTATTCTGAGTAAATCCAACAAGCTAAACAATAAGTACTGATAGGGGTACACAACACCTATCCCGTACAGGGAAACAGAATAATTACGACTCGACTCGACCGACTATGCTCTGATACCACTAATGTAACACCCTTCTAAAATACCCCAATAATTTAAATTAAATATCAAAATACAACATCAGAGTAATTATGCAGTTATGGGTGTCACATAAACACTTCACACCATGTTCCAAAATAACAGTCATGCTCTTTATTTAATCAAATAAACATTCGCATAAATCGCAGCGGATATAAATCAAATCAATCAAAACATGTAACACATTACATGTAAAATGGTTCATAACCAACAGTAAAACATTCAAAACATCCCTTCCCGATGTTACATCTATCAGAGCATGACCCCCTAATGAACTACTCTAGACTCCAAGTACTAGCTCCTACTCAATCACTGCTCGTTACCTGAAAAACAGTTGTAAGGGTGAGTTCCTCAATCAATATAATAAGTATTATAAAATATCATGTCATGTTAAGTAATTTAACACACTTCATCACCCTAATCCAAACATGTATTCAGTAACAGCACATCAACTCAACATAATACTCAACACCAACACAAAGAACACGTATAATATTGGAATACATCCATTCATATTATACGCCATACGTATATTATGCAATGAGACTCCATGCATGCGGTACCGACTATTTGTGAACATATAGTTCAACCTCACCGTCCAAATCCAGGCACGGCTACCAAGCTCACTAGTCCCACTCATTTGAGACATAGTGACTCACTCACTAATTCCTCACCATGGGAATTAGCTACCACCCCAAATGGGCCATGCTATGCACGCTAATCACCTAGCATGCAAACATCAACAACAATCAAAATGATTTACTCACTAATTCCTCACCATGGGAATTAGCTACCACCATAAAGGCCACAATATGCATGCTAATCACCTAGCAATGCAACAACAACAACAACTCAAGAATAGACATATGCTCACACTCTAAGCCATAAAATAGTCTATTCACAAATGCATACATAACTGATACATTCATAGCATCATGCATACCATCACACATCATCAACACATTTTATCACAAAAGCATATCATATCATGCCGCATAATCAAACACAGTATTAGCACACTCTACTAATACCTATACTACTCAAAACAACGGGAAAATGATCCCTACTACGTCATACATCAGCTAAGTTACATCACTCAGCCTAAACAACCAAAACTGCACAACCATAGTTCAGAAAAACCACAAGTCTGCCCATACGCGTATTGCCTATGCCCATACGCGTATTGCCCATTCCTGACCAAGTCCATACGCGTATTGCCCATTCCTGACCAAGTCCATACGCGTATTGCCCATTCCTGACCAAGTCCATACGCGTATTGCCCACGCCCATACGCGTATGCTACGCGTACCACATTCTCATACGCGTACTAACAGAGACAATTTCACGTTCAAAACATTATCTTTTTCACTCATACGCGTAAGGCCTCATCCATACGCGTACCAGCCATATCATACGCGTATTGCCTAGTGCCATACGCGTATGACCAGAAACCAGAATTTCCAGATCTGCAATGGCTTCTCCTGCTACGAGATCTATCCAATTCAACCTTCCACAGTCCAAATTTTACACACAATTCATTCATCTCATCTAACACGAATCATACACTTTCGATTTCACAAATTGCTAACCTTTCTACCTCTAATTCCTACGAATTTCTTCAATTTAATCCCAATTTCGTTCATCCCCAAAAGTTCACAAATTCATCATACATCATTCAATCAGAGGCAAATCAATGGTTTCTCACTACCCATCACATATTATCCCATAATACCCATTAATCGATGATAAACCCCCCTTACCTGAGTAAATCCGGCAATCTCTGAGCTCCAAGCTTTTCCTTCCTTCAACCTTCGTCCTCTGGCTCTTTGCCCTTTTTCCCTTTTCTGTCTCCTTTTCCTTTTCACGTGAAAATAACCTTTTTACCAAAAATGGGATTTTTCTAAATTCCAACTTATATATTTTCCAATAATTATTATTCCAATAATAATAATAATTCCAATTATTTAATTAAATTAATAAATATATTATTAACTCAATTTAAATAATTATCTTATTTTATCGGGGTGTTACAACCTTGACAACGTCAGCAATGCTTACTACTGAAGTAGTTTCGGGAGGAGGAACCTCTTGCCCACCTTTGATCATAGTAGCACCGTACTTGTAAGGGACAGATTTATCAGATTCGTACGGGACTAGGCCCGCCAACCGTATCACTAATGTGATACCGATCTATTTCTCCTCTTACTGCTATCATACTGAATCACCATTCGCTCAGGAGTTTTGAAAACTTGAACAATCACATTCATGTCATCATCTGGATTTCTAGCTTGGTGGATGTGAATTATACCTTCATCCACTAACCTTTGAACATCCCTCTTCACAATCACGCACCCATGTGGATTGACACTACAAATGATACAACTGTCATGATCATGCTCGCATACACTAATCTGACACAAAGTCTTATGAAGCTCTACCAAGGATCTTTGGATACGTTGAACATCATAAACTTTGTACTCACTAGGACAACCGTCCACCATATTTATATAGAAGTTACCATGAGCGGGTAACGGATTGGCTTTAAGATTCGGCATGCGGTCCTCAAAGGACACCATCCCACTTCTTACCATTTGTTGAACCTCGTATAGCAACGGATAATAGTTCTCAATATCGTGGCCTGGTGCCCCTTGATTATATGCACAATGTTGATCAGGCTTATACCACCACGACAGAGGTTCGGGCATAGGTGGAAGACTTTTTGGTTGTACCATATTTTTGACAACAAGAGACGAATATAATTCGGTATAGGTCATCGGAATAGGATCAAACGTGACCTTCTTCCTCTCATAGTGGTTGTGATAATTATTGTTGTGATTGTTGTTATGATGATTGTTGTTATGAGTATGTTGTTATTATTGTTGTTGTTGTTGTTGTTGTTGAGGTTGGATTGTTGTTGATTGAACGGAAGAATTATTGGCAAACACTGGAATAATAGAAGACACTTGATGATGCTGTTGATAAGATCTAGAACTCTTCTTCATATAAGGCTTCCTTTGCCTCTCCACAGTCACTGAATTAGTTTCTCCATCCTTTTTTTTCGAGAAACCACTCCCATACTTCTTATTAGTTAACACTTCTTCTCTAGAAAATCTGTCATCATGGACACCTTCCTCTAGACGCATCCCCATGTTCACCATCTCGGTGAAATTATTGGGAGCGCTAGCAATTATACATTCATAGTAAAATGGACTCAAAGTCTTGATAAATATCTTTGTCATTTCTTTTTCTTCCAATGGAGGACTGATCTGAGCGGCTAGCTCTCTCCATCTACGTCTATATTCTTTAAATGTCTCTTTGTCTCTCTAAGACATAGACCAAAGTTGGTCACGATCAGGCGCCATATCCATATTGTACTTATACTGCTTAGCAAAGACCTCTCCTAAGTCAGTGAAAGTACGAATGCTACCATTGTCCAAACCCATGTACCAACGAAGAGCGGCACTGGTCAAGCTATCCTGGAAATAATGAATGAGAAATTGGTCATTGTCTGTTTAGGTTGACATCTTGCGGGCATACATCACAAGATGGATGATAGGGAAAGTGTTCCTCTTGTATTTCTCAAACTCAGGGACCTTGAACTTAATAGGGATCTTCACATTGGGCACCAAGCAGAGCTCAGAAGTACTCTTCCTAAAAATATCTTTTCCCCTCAGGGTCTTCATTTCCTTCTTTAGTTCTTGAAACTAATCATTCATTTCATCCATATTTTCATACATATTTCGGCCTTCAAACGGATCAGGATGGTAGATAGTATATTCAACACGAGGCATGACATGCACAACAGGAGAATGAGTAGACATTACCGAGTAAGATGTCAGCATAGGAGGAATGGTAGGAGCATAACCCTCAGGCACATAGTTTTAAGGCATTCTCCAAGGGAATCCGACAGGCCTATAGTGCGTAGGCTAGTCGACTGGAGCCACAGACATGGGAGTTGAGGTAATCTCAGAGATATTTGTTCACTGTTGCGGAGTTACAGGAACTTGAGCCGCTTGACTCTGAGCTGCGATGAGAGACTCCATAAGAGTAGTAAGTCTAGCAACCTCCTCTTTGAGTTCATAATTTTATTGTTCCAATTGATCCATCTTGCATTTATGATTAGCATGAGTGTTGTACTGATGCGTCAGCTTGACTGATACAAAGATGAAGATCATGAGACACCTGGCTGAAGGCCTAGAATGCAAGAAACCTGTGATGCAAATGATGCATGAATGCAATGTTTTTTATTTTATTATTTTCAAGGAACATACAAAGTCTTATTTTCAAATATCTCAACAATATTAATCAATAATAACAATTTGAGTTGACCATAAAATCTCATTTTTATTCGTAATTTTAGGGAAGGATTACACTGAGTACAATTTCAGAAACCAAAATACAAATACAAGAGAAAAGGAAATAGCATCCTAAGGATCCCTAGCAACTACATCAGATGAACTAGCTATGGGTGTGTACTTCCTTCGAATGCGTCTGATCTATGACTCGTAGGCAGTCTTCATATGAGCTTTCTCTGTGACGAGCTGATCGACGATCTTCTTCCAAGCACTAGAAGACTGAGGGATACTAGAGGAAAATAAATCCTTTGGCCCTCTCTCTCTCTCTTAACTGCACGATCTTCGATGATCTCAATGAATGCATCCTTGTCTTTCATCTCAAGTTGCAACTCCACTTGCTTTCTATTCAAAGCATGGAACCGTTCTTCCCAAAGGTCCTTCTCTTGCTTCATCTTAGCTGGTGCGTCTTCCAACTCCTCTACGTCTTGGTTAGGGAGAGTTGATAGCTCAACCACAACCATAGACATAGGTCTTTCGCAGGCATACATCATCTTAAGCTCTAAGTATCTCTTCTTCATCCAACTAGTGTAAGGTTCCAAAGCTACACAATTGCACGATCCAAGCTTGACTTTTCCCTTCCTATGGACACTATGCTAAGCACGCACCATCCTACCCTTCAAGTTTTGGGGATCAATTCCCTCTTGATAGAACATACCTTCTCACTGAATGTTATTAGGTTTATTCTTCAAGGGGAACCCAACTTGACGATGAGCCAAAGAAGGGTTGTAGTTGGTTCCTCCTTGTGTACCAATGAGAGACACATTAGAGAATTCACCACAACTATCAATAATCTTCAAGCCATCGTATACAAAATTATACCAAGTAATATCATCATTAGTGACAAACATAAGTCTCTGGGACCACCGTAGACATTGCTTGTTCTCTAGGAAGATTGGTGTCTGAGGCAAGTGCAAAATAAACCACTTGTACAAAAGAGGGATGCAACACACAATGGTTCCACTACCCTTAGAATTCCTTAGATGTAGGGAGAAGTACATGTCACCCAACAGAGTTGGAACAGGATTTTCAATCAATAAGATTCTAATGGCATTAACATTGATAAAGTTATCAATGTTAGGGAACAATGTTAGACCATATATAAGCAATACGAAGATAGCCTCAAAGGTGTCCATACTACTGGCTTGAGAAAAAGTGGTAGCTCTCCCAATCAGAAACTTAGAAGTCAGACCTTGGATACCTCCTTTTTTCGTCATATTTGCATCAATCTCAGACTTCTTTAAATGAAGAGCATCAGCTATGACTTGAGATTTATGAATCTCATCTAATCCACTAAAAGACACCTTATCAGATACAAGTATACCTAGGAGATAAGCATACTCCTCCAATATAGATATAAGCTGATAATCAGGAAAGGTGAAGCACCGGTAGAGAGGATCATAGAACTGAACCAACACACTCAAGAGTCCTTCAACAACCTCGGTAGACAGCACATATAGAAGCTTCACATGACGTCCTTTTAAATCCAAGGGATCAACTACAAAGGATGCTAGCTTCCTTAACTCTTTAAAATCTGGACATCTGAAATCGTATTTCTTAGTGTTCCTTCGCCCATAATCCATGGTCTAAAAATATTTCCAAACACGACCTTAGTTCCTTGAAATTTATTTTTGTGATGAATGTTATGATGTACATGTATGCATGAATGTTACAATCACACACAAGGGATCATATACAAGGCAAACACAAACAAAGCTCAAGGGATGGATCAAGTCATCGTCAAGATCAATAATCCATTTTGGTGGATTAGGGTTTTCACCCCATCAACACCCAAGATCCATTGATATTGATGGTAACTGATTGGATCAACCAAGAACTAAATGGGTTTGTTGCGAGTCAAAAGCATGGAGTCGGGTAAAGAACCATCCCAAAGGAGTGTATTAAGGATAAAGACTTGTAGAGCATGTTTTAAAAAGTTCCCAGAGTTGTGATCCCATCTATCAGATACTATAGGTTTGGATGACTAACTCATCAACCCATAGTATTCCCCTCATATCATCACATTCACACACCAACATTAAAGAGTCTCACATATGTCTCTTCAAAACTCACGAAACCTTAGGTATGTCAAAAAACTCAATGTTCTATATTAGTTTTCTTTTCATAAAACTTGAATATTTGATCATGGTTCCATTTTTTACATCTTGTCATTTTTGAAAGTGATAAATAGCGAACATGATTAGGAACGAACAAATTATGCTTTATTGGTTCATGCCCTAGTTGTGCTTTTTATACTTAGAAACTTCGTGCTTGAATTGTTATAACATATTGATTAGGGTTTTTGTAGGAAAAGGTTGCATAATAGTTAGGTGTTGTTTAAAGTTTGTGAATTTTTAGGTTTGTACATTCTAGATTTCTTTGACCTAATAGGTGGATGTTGTCAAAATCATTGATTTTTTATAATATATTTCATGCTAGAAATTATGAACTATGAGGAATAGAAGAAGGATACCAAGTTCACCACAGGTTAAACTTTAGTTTTTGATGATTGAATGATTGTGAAACCCCAAAATGATACACACCTAGGTTTTTCTAGACTTGAACCAAAATCATGTTTAGCCTAGGTTTTCAATTTTTCAAAATCACTTATGTCAAATATTCATGAATGGTGAAAGATGAAAGGCTATAACTTCATATGTATAGTATTGTTATCTAACAAATTTTCAACTTGTATTGTAATTATGAATGTCGTAGATGGCTCCTAAAATAACAACCATTGGCATAAAAAAGGAAAGAATAAAGATCATCTTGAGTTCCATATGATTGCCATAGACTCAAAATCTTGGTAAATCAATAATTTTATAGACAGGTTGCAAGAGGAAATTGAGACTATGATATAATAGCAGTTGATATCATTCGTACATACAAGACATATAAGTTAGGTAGAAATGGTAGGCATATTAGGTTTAAGAGAGACAATTTCACTAATATAGCCCAATTATGGATGACTTTCACCCTATATGATGTCACATGCAAGATTCGTACATCTTCTACAACTCTCCACACCATCCAACTTATCTGGTACATTCTAACCAACCGAGAAATTGATATATCTAGTATCATTTATCTCATACCCCAAAATTTACCCTCCCCTTTTTCCTTTTGCATAATTCAGTTGCATATATCAAATCATATCATGCATGACCATTGCATTTGGTCATAGGATCAGAAGCATGACCATTTTGTAATTTGTATCTTAACATTAGGGTTTCATCTTGTTCTTATTACTCATAGAGGTGATCATGCTCAAAATTAAGGAAATACAAAGGTATTTTGATCAAAGGAAATACAAGTTTGCTTCATGTTGGTTCAAAGTTGGTTCATGTGTTTGTGTTCATGCCACATCACTCAATCTTCAAGCTATCTTCAAAATAACTCAAGCCCTAATCAAGTTTTAATCAAGGTATTCTTTCTATCATCATGGTGGCTTGAAATGCAAGAAAATATCAAGTTTGCACAAAGGGGTACAAGTTGGTTTGACCTAATTTTCAAGTATACCATGCCTTTGGTCCAAACTCCAGAACGTCTTCAATTCTTATCCAAATTCCAAACTTTTTTAGCCAAATGTGCCTTTTGAGATACTCTACAACATTTATTCAAGGGGAAAACGCCAATTCATTCATTAAGGACCTCATTTATGCAAAGGACCAAGTTGCCAAAATGGGTCAAAACCTTGTCATGACCATTACTTTCCACCCTTGCCATTTTCAGTTCAAGCATCATTTTGATCCCATTCCTTTTGCATCTTGTTAAGCATATGTAAAAGATCACTTGGCCCAAGTTTGGATCAAAATGCACGAGGGAATCAAAAGTTATGGTATCATCAACGTGGGACCTCAAAATTACCAAACATGCCTCAAACTGCTTGACCAATTACCCAACCTAAAACTCAGGTCACGACCTCAATTTCCCAAACATGTAACTTTCACCTCAAAGATCCTTTGGACTTGGTTCTTTTTTCATCATGTTCTACTCCGTGAAAGGATCATTTGGCTCAATGAAAATTGAAAAACACACAACTGGACTGGAATTAGCCTAAGCATGAACATGGCAACATGAACCCTATTTTTGCACGAATCCAGAAGTTACAATTACAAGTCATTCTTTGTTTTGGGACCACTTGCACATGTGCAACCATTTTGTGATGTTAAAACACGTGCAAGCAAGCTAAAAATGACTTCATTTCATCAGTAAATCACACTTTTCATGTTGTGTTTCACACAGATTGCAAAACTTGAAACCTTAACCTTAATCCACACGAGTTTGCCTCTAATTCAGACGTATTTGAATCCCAACACATTTCCTATAAATAGTGGAGTGATTTTCCTTAATTTCTAAGCTTCAAGAGCCAAGAAATACCTGCCTCGCTGAAACTCGAAAGCACCAAAAAAACAGTCACTCATTTCTTCGATTCAAGTCATTTTGCTTCCAAATTTCTACCCAGAATCCTTCATCGACATCATATGAAGTTGGCTGAAGCATCATCGTGGTCTAAAACTACCCTGCAACATTGCTTCCCGTTTCACCATTGTTGATCTCGAGCTTCAATTTGGACAAGGTAGTTACGAGTAAAATAAAAATTCAAGCAAGTTACCATTCTCTTTGTGTGGTTCCACTGATTGAAAGCCCTCATCTACCTTTGGTTTATATTTTGATTTGGTCATTTAATTTAACTTTTAAGAACTAGGGATCTTCACGAGTTTGAACAAATTCTCTCTGCTCAGAGCAAATCAATTTCTCTGATGCAGATGGACATGAACGATGAGTAAAGTAGAAGCTTGCACGATGCATGTTTGACCTTAAAACTTAGAGTTCATGAACCTACAAAATCAAATGCACGGAGGTTAAAGATAAAGCGCTTCACGCGCTTCTGAGGGAAATTTTGAATCCTTGGACAATCATAGCGCACCACTTCACTAGCCGTTATATTCAAATATTTTATTTTCTATTTTTATTTCATTTAATTTCTTTTTCTTTCAAAAATCATTTTAATTAGCTCCTTTATTATTTTTTAGTCCAACTTTTTTTTGTAATTTCATAATAATATTATCTACGACATATAATTTTTGCATAATTTTAAAAATAATGTTTGCATTTAATTCATATTTTCTTTTATTTTTCATTTAATATTCATTTAACATTTTTATTTATTCATTTTAAAACGCTCTTTACCCCAAATTTTGAGGTCAAGTCACTTATAATTTTGTTAACCATATCCATTTTTCTTGGACTTTTATTTTATGTTTTGATACCTCTTTGACATTTTCTATTTTATTTTCTTTTATTAATCATTACTAAATCATTTTAATCATTTTTTTTTATTTCTTTTTGTTGATCACTTGATCTTTTGAATTAAGTTGATTGCTTGGTTGATGAGCTCTTCCACATCTCAAATCATTGATAGATGGACTTGAGGTTGATTCAACCTTCTTTGATCTAAATATGTTGACAAATGATCATGAATCATCTTCAATACTTTGCATCAATGATAGGTAATCCTTTGATGTTCCATATTTTGAATCCTTTGATTTGCGGATAGAATGATCCATATGTGATTGCCTTAGCTCTCCTCTTCACTCTTTCTATCTCCATCTCATCTCTTGTTTTAATCATTGTGTGATATGTTGTAGGAGATTAAGTTTGTGTTAATTCTCTAACATGTGTGACACATGCATTGTTATTGACTGGCCTCATATAGTTATGGCTTCTACATAAGCCTACTTACGATTTCTTAACATAGCGCTAAATTTCATGACATCATTGATTGATCATTGGCTCCTAACATCATGTTGTGCTCTTTACATTATTGTCATTTAATTCTTGCTATTTAATTTAAGTCATTTAGTTTATGCCATTTACTTTTATGTCATTTACTTAATGCGCTTTAATTTCATCATCTCATTTCATACTCTATTCATATTGTCTTACTCATATGTTGCTTCTTATCTTGTTTGATTGATCTACTTGTTAATCTTAATGAATCAAAATTTGATAAAGTGACTTTGACTTAATCTTAAACCTATTCTTGACTTGGAATGTTGATAACCTCTTTGAAATATGGACTTAGGACTTTGACCCTTGGCTTGACTTGGAGTAACATTGGACCAATGGACCTTATGGATACTTTGACTTGCTCTGCTCCTATGAACTTTTGAGCTTGTGATTTTATTCATCTGCTTATGCCTCTGTCTATTGCATCCATATGCTTAGGACTAGCACACATTTACACACACATAGCTTTATCTTGAGCTACCTAACAATAAGATATAGTACAATACACTTTTCACCCATATGGTTTTATCTTGGGTTACCTAACAATGATACCTTAGGCTATTTTGTATGATCATGCATATTTTCTTGTTCATCAATCTTATGCCCTTGATTTGGCTTGATCAAATTCCCATTTGATTAACTAGATTATTTCATCTGTTACACTCCCCCTTAGTCTTTGTCAAGTGACTATAAGTCCCTTGGTCACTTGATGGGACTTTTCTCTGCTTCAAAAACTTATCAGACGTTGACTGGGCTTGCATGCTATGAGCCTTAAGCAATAGAGAATGATGAGGTGGGATCTTCCATACACTTGTCTAGAATATCTCTGAGTATAGGATGAATGATCCAGTTGCTCAGAGTATTACCTTTGTTCATAGACTTTAGTGCAATTCTAGTCAATTCACTGTCAAGTCTGCAACTGGCCTTATGGCTCCTTTTATCTCTCCTTTTGGTTTAAACATCATTCCACCTTCTTTTTGGGATACATCTTCATGGTGATTCCCTACTTCTTGGTCATGACACCATAATTTAGGGACACACCTTCATGGTTAACCCCCTTCCTTAGTTTTGACACCACTTTTACATTTATGTTCTTAGTTATGACACCAGAATTTAGGGACACACCTTTATGGTTAACCCTGTATCATTTTCTTTTGGGACACACCTCTTTGGTTAACCCTCATATCTTGGTTATGACATCACATTTATCTCTCTTTCTGGTTTAAACACCACCATTTCCTTTTGATTTAAACACCAACCTCAATCATATCTTTTTATCAGTCTTTATCCTCCAAACTACGAAGCTCTGACTTTCTTATTGCACTATAAGGATACGAAGGCACGAGGATGTGAATCCTTGGCGAGCACCTTTCTTTTCTTTGTCCTCCCCGGTTCCACGAACTACGAGGCTCTGAATTTCTCATTCCACCATGAGAATACGTAGGCATGAGGGTCAAAATCCTCCTCGAGCACTCTTTCCCTAACTTTTTTCTGTTTTGTAGGTACATGAAGATAGTAACACCCATCCAAGCAAGAGCATTCAAAACGGTTCCCATGGAGTACCATGGATGTAAGGATATTAATACGTCCCCTTGCATAACTGACTTCCTTACCTGTTACTCTGTTTTTCTCTCGGGTTTTATTGATATTTTCCCTTCCCTCTTTTAGGATAAAAAATGTTTAGTGGCGACTTTGTTGTACCTTCGTGCATACGATGCGTTCGGTGTATACACTTCAGCTAGCTTCAGTTGCGACTTCACTGGGGAATGGAAACCTAGTTGCTAGAGTGAATCGAGCCTAGTTTCATTTTTTTTCTTGTTTGCATAGGTGTTTATTTTCATGTTTTCCTGCTTTTAGCTTTTATGTTGTTTATTGCATTCATTTTATTGCTTTAGATTTTAAAATTTTGCTAACCCATTATGGATATCTTATTTTGCTATTGTGGGGATGGGTTGATGTTACTTGAGAGAAGCTTTACATTTGAGATTTAGTATACACACTGGATAGACTCGTGGATAGTCGTTTTGACCTGCGTTTTGCGTGTTGGGTTGGCACGAGACCCACACCCAGACTAGTTTCACTTGGGGTACTCTTGTCTTGAGAGAATTCACTACGGCAAAGTATTCTCACTTGATTCCATGACTCTGAGAAGCCTTTTTAGGGATCACCTTTTGAACATTAGTACATACCTGTAAATGGGATATTGGGATTTGTTGCAGGAAACCAAACTCCTACATACCTTATTTCTCATATAACGTCGAATCTTTGAACTTACTTCAAGAATAATGTTTAGATTATCGAAAATGTGGCCATGTTGTTGTATATCATTTGCATATCATAAAACATCATTGTGAAGACAAGATTCTCAAAGTGTTTTGATGAAGACATGCTCTACAAGCAAATATGCATCGCAAAAAGAATGGTTCAAGACTCAAGCACAAGTCAAGCTTCACTTATAAAAGAATTTCAAGGCTTGAAGATTTCTATTTAATTGATCAAATTATTAAGGTATAAAGTTCTCAACATCTCTATGTTCATTCAAGTGCTCAAGAGTTTCATTCATACATGTCATGTTTCATTTAGGCCTCTTAAATATTTTCATTTGGCCTTACAATTCATTTTCAACTGCATTTGGACATTCTGCCTTGATGGTAATTGGTTACTAGGTTTAAAGTAACCGATTACCAGCTGTCTGTGTTGCCTCTTATAACAATTTTTGTAGCAGGTAATTGTAAGACCCTAATTTTAGCCCTAAGATCCCTCATGGCATCATAACATTGCATTTGCATAGCCTCAAGGATCTTAAGCATCTTGGTTCCCTTTGCCTAGGGACCTCTTGTGAGTGGTTTGGGATCACCAAGCATGCTTGAATTGTATATTATTGCTTTTCTCATTTTGTTTACTAACCAAAGGCACAAAAATATGTCACTAACATCTTTTGCTTGTAGCTTGAGCAATCACAAGATCTAAAAGCTTCTAGGTGATCCTTTGTGCAATGATATGACTTAGAGAAGATGAAGGCAAGCATGGCAATGGTTCCCAAAGCTCTCATCCATAAAATATGACTCCCTAGTATCTCATTTCATCATTTTGACCAAAGCAAATCAAAGGGTTTGAGGTTTGATTCCCAAGGAAACCCTAATTCATCTAATCATCAATAATGCCTTGCTCATGAAGCAACCTCAGCCCATGATCAAATACAATCAAGGGAAGTTCTTTAATTCATCATGTCATGCATATTTGAACTTATTTGAGTATCCTCAATCATCAATTCATCAAGATATGAGTTGTGGACTTGAGAAGTTGATCAGTCAATTCATCTAACTATTTTGAAATGCACTGAGACCTAACTTTTTGTGTGTTGGTCAAATTGAGATGATTCCAAGAGAAACACTGTTCTTAAGGACAATATGAACAACTTTCTGTACATCAAAATTGGATTTGAAGCTTGGAAGATCATCATCTATTCCAAGACATTATAGGTCATTTTGACTGAAACCCTAATTTTGGGTCAACTTCCCAAGAACATAACTCATTCATTTTTTATGATTTTGAGGTGGAACCAAATGAATTGGAAATATTACTGTGTCTACTTCAAATGTTATGTTGAGAAAAATTTCAAAATCTCAAACGAAATACATGTGATAATGCAAAACATTATAGGTCACTTTGGGCCTAATGCATTGAAATGGAAAATAAGTCCAACTTCAAGTGCCTATAACTTCTTCATCAAAACTTCAAATTATGCAAACTTTAAGTCCAAATTGATTTTCTTGAAAAGATCTACAACTTTCATGTTGAAGGTTTTATCATTTGGAGCTTTCTTCATTGAAACAGAAGGGCTTGAACATTGGCCAAATTTGGAAACTTCACTTATGCATGTTTTGCACCTTGTACTTTAAACTCAAAATTCACTAATTTCCAAGGCCCAATTGAAATTTTGGTAAACATATCATTTGTTTCTTATGCAATGAGCTTTCTAACCATTATTCATGAGGTAGCATTTGGAGTTTGGAAGCACCACTTTCGAAGGCATGAAGATTTAATGCATTTTGTGAAATTCAATTCAAATTGCCATGCATGAGCTGTTTACACTTCTTGTACACGACCATTTGCAATTCATATGAGCTCAGCAGGTCATTCCAATACTCATTGGGCCTTCCACATGATCATACAAGCCCATGCAAGGAAAATCCATTTGCCATGCACACGAGTAAACTCACTTGTTCAGCCAATTCCAGCTATAAATACATGTGCTATGCTTCATAATTGATCAACCTAAGGGCGTCTGAAATGCTACAAGAGTGAATTCCCAACCATACCAAAGGAACTAAATCCATTTTCTTCAAAAAATTCAGATCTGAAATTCAATTGAATTTGGTTGAATCTTCAGATCTAAAGTTCCTAAACCTTCATCATTTGATCCATAGAAGTTCTGTTTTGCAAAAGGAACCAAGGAAAGGGACTCAGAGCTTCACAATCCAAAGGTTTTGATTAACTGTTTTTTGCTTCGAATCTCCTATTTCTTTGATCTATTGAACTGGATATTGTGTTGTCTGAAGTCCTCTCTATAGAGGCATCATTGTTGTGTGTTTAATTTTTGAAGTCGAGCAAGTTCATGATAAACACCATCAATCTTCCATCTTTGATTTCTCTCTTGATAGGAATCTAGAGTGGAAGTGGATGGTATGGGAGTGATGTACATCACTTCCTCTTTCGAACGGTGCCTAGATCGTCCATTTTTATGAGCATTTGCATCTTTGCATTTTTTGAGCTTCACCGGAGCTCACCAGAGAAGACGGTGGCGCTGGCCACCGTCTTATTGCCAGATTGAATGTGAGCCTTTGGATGCAATTCCCAGATCTAATCTCCACCCTCCAATGTTATGACTTATTTTAATTCGGTGTGTGGTTGCATTGATTGAGGACTTTGGTGCGCGCGCATGCCATGACCATTAGATCCTCCACGTCAATTAATGAAATCCCATCCAAGCGCTGTGGTTTTTTCTGATTTTTCTAATTTCCATTTTATTTCTTTTATTTCATTTAACTTCAAAAATTAATAACTCTTTCATTTTAATTCCAAAAAATATGGGACCAATTGCATTATTTCTCTTTTTAATTCTAGTTTCTAAAAAGGATTTTAAATATTTTTTATTTTATCATTTGATATTTTTTGTGAATTTTCTCTTCTCTGGTTATTTTTAATTCATTTTAAATAGTTTTTGATATTCAAAAAATACAAAAATATTTTCTCAACCTATTTGAATGATGATGGATCTATGAAAAATATTCTCATCAATTTTTTAATCGATTTGAGATTTATTTGAGATTTTAGTTCAATTAGGTTATTTTTATTCATTTTTAATTGATTAAAAATAGTTTCTGACTTTTAAAAATGCTGAATTTTTTTGTCAAACTTTGTTTGACCTTGTTGAACTTGGGATAAATCACTTGGACTTTTCAAAGTTGATTTGAGGTGATTTTGAAGTTTGACCTTTCTTTAATATTTTAATTCAAGTTTATTTTTAAATATTAAAAATGCCAAAAATATTTTGTTCATTTCTTGACTTCCAATCTTCATCCCACTTCTGTCTTTGATTGTTTGACCATGATCTTCAATGTCATTGGTCAACACTTGTTGATTGGTATATTCCATTTTATTTTAATGCACTTTATTATTTCCATGTCCATTATCTCCTTCATCTTCTTCTTCTTCTTTTCTTTTGGATCAATGAGTTAAAGGTTGATAAGTTAGCATTGATTAGGGATGATTAATCTTCCTTGATTCAAATCTAATTCATCTTGATCAATTGATCAAGTGAATGGCTTTGCATTAAGGATAGATTGCTTCTTAAATCATGCAAAGGACTTAAACCAATACAAGATCATTTCTCTTCTTCTTTTTGGCATGGCAAGTTGTTGGAACTTGGTTCACTAATCAAGACTTCTAACTTGTGTTGTTGCCTACATTATTATTAACCGGCCTCAGATAGTTGTGACTTCTACATAAGTCCAATTACGATTGCTTAACATAGCGCTAAATTTGCCTTATGGCACACTAACTACTAACATTAACCATTGACTATTAACATTTAATTCTTGCCCTTTACATTTATGCAATTTACTATCCTTATACATATTATTCATTTTCTTTTCCCTTTGCTCATTGGAGCACATGTTTATGTTAATGTCATTTGCCTTTTGCTCACTTGAGCACATAATTGTGTATATATCCTTGTGTTTGTGTTTTGGTTTGTTTGTTGTTGACCAAATGCAAAGGAATGGACAAATGGACTTAGACTTTAGGACTTTCCCTATGCAAATTTGGAGTCAAATAGCAACTAGGCATTGGGCCTTTAGAGTGCTATAAAAGTCAAAGAGAAACTAGGCATTGAGCCTTTAGAATGTTATAAATGTTGAAGAGAACTTTGAAAGGACCAATCTCTAAAACTCTTTCTTGTTCATTCTTGATTGTTTGATGGAACTTTTTAATGTGTGTGTTCTTGTGCTAGGGATTCCAACATTGAGCCAAATTGAGGAACCATTGCCATGAGTTTCTAAGAGAGAGAGATCTAAAAGCCATTGGAAGATTCCTAGGAACTTGTTGTGATTGTGTGCTTGCTTGCTTGAGTATTTGTTTATCTTGCTTATTCCAAAGGATGGGAGCTACTTGGATCATCCATATGATCTCAAGAGAGGAACTCCATTTGTGGTCTTGTCTCTTTTTCCTTACCTCTTGTATGATTAGGACCTTAGCCTTTCTTCTTCTTCCCTCCACTCTAACCCAAGCCAAAACTTTTGTGCAAACATTTAACCTTTGTTTCCAAACATTAGAAACCTAAGCCTTATGCTTTTGATTTTCAATTTTTTTTTCATAACACTTATTTTGAATTGAACTTTTAAATCAACTTTGACCATATTTTGTAAATACTTTTCATTGGTAAATATAACCCATTCAAATGTCTTTTGTGGTTTCAATGGCCACTTTCTTAATCAAACTTTCTCATAACCTTTAGCCATTAGGTTTGAGTTATCCTTGAGGTAGATGTAATACTCACCTATATCCTTAGTGATGGACAATGAGTCTTCCATGCTTATTATAGGGTTAACCCCTCACTAGCATGTTGAAGTTATCCTCACATGGTGGATTTGTGGTTTTAGGTTGAGTTTTCTCCCTTGGATAACAAAAGACCTTAAGGCTTTTGGAACAATCAATTCACCCACTCATTTTGAGATTTTTACCCCAAACTACGAGGTTTTGATCCTAATCTTTTTTAAGATGGTACGTAGGCAATGGGTTCATCCATCCAAACACAAAATGTAAATAAACTTGTATATTCTCTTCTCATCTCTTCAATCATGTTTACACAAACAAATTTTCACAAAATACCAACCTTATAACAAGTATGAAAAGGGCTCCCTAGGAGTACCTAGGATGTTTTGGGTGCTTAAAACCTTCCCATTGCATAACCAACCCCCTTACCCCGATCTCTGACATTTTTACTAGTTTTTGATTTGATAAAACTTTTAGGTTTTTGTTCGCTTTCTAACCATTCCTTTGGATAAATAGAAGTGCGGTGGCGACTCGACTTGTATGGTTTACCTTGGATTTAGTCAATATCTCTAATGGTAACGAATACCCCGCTACAGTAATTGGTTATAATGTTTTGGGTAATCGATTACATGGTGAAAATTTTCAAATTTTTAACATTGGTTCAGGTGTAACCAATTACACCATATTCGGTAACCGATTACCACTGAACTAGGGGCAGAAATAAATGCATTTTTTCATGAAAACATTTTCTAAATTGTGTTCTTGAGTCATGGCATCCATTCATGAATTATGACCATTTAGAAAGGTATCTAAGGGTTATATATACCACATATTTTCAGAATTTGAATACACCTCCTTCACACTAATATTTCAAACAATTTTTCTAATCATCTTTTCAAATTTTCTCAAGTGTTCTTGATTAAATTTTCTGGTGAAACTTTCTACACAAAATTTTCAATATACATTCATATAGTTTCATCCATACCATTCTTAGAGCACTTGTATGTCATAAAGAGAATTGATTTCTTAAAAGGAAAATATAAATCAATAGATTGATATATTGTTCCATCTTTCAAAAACTTGTAAAAAAACTCATATTATTCTTGTTATCCTTGTTATCCAGGACTGTTGGAAACAAGAAAGTCATTAAGAGAGGATTGTTCTCTTAGTGGACTTAGTGAAAAATCCAAGAGGATTGTTCTTGGTGTTCTTGTTAGAGTCTATATAGAAAGACTAGGTTGTCTTGTCCATAAGATCTGACAATAATAAAATCTCTTACATGTGGTAAGGGGACTGGAATACTCTTGGATTGTGAGGGGAACCAGTATATGTCTCGGTGTTCTTTACTTTCCCCACTTTTCCATTTCATTGCATAACCAAACCAGAAAAGAAAGAACAAATTTTCATAAAACTGGAAAAAGTTTTCAAAGAACCTAGCACCCCTTTTAGGTGCATACTCAACTTACATTTGGCATTAGAGCGGGTTGTTGGCAACTTGCTCCATAGATCCAGAACATGGCTTCTGCAAATAATTCGGTTTTCAAAGATGGCGGTAGTAGCAGCAAGCCTCCTCTATTCTCTAGTGAATATTTTGACTTCTGGAAAATCCGCATGAAGGCACATCTAGAGGCACAAGGAGAAGGCATATGGGAAACCATCGAAAATGGTCGACATATTCCAATTAGTATGGTTAATGGTGTTGGCACTCTTAAGTTAAAGGCTCATATGATGAAGATGACAAGAAAAAGATCCTAAATGAAAAGAAAGCTATCAATATTCTTCAAATTCCATTAAGTATGGATGAGTTTTTTCGTATCTCTCAACGTAAATCGGCAAAAGAAATTTGGGACGCTTTGGTGGAGGCTCGTGAAGGAACTATTGAGGTGAAAAGATCCAGATTGAACGCATTAAGTTAACAATATAAAATGTTCATAGTACAGCTCGGAGAATCCATCGTTGCATTGCAGAAAAGATTCGTCCATTTAACGAACCATTTGATTACACTCAGAAAAACCTTCACAAATGATGATCTCAACCTTAAAATACTTAGATCATTGACAAGAGAATGGCAACTGAAAGTAACGGTCATATCCAAGAAGAAGAATACATAGCAGCAGGAAGTTGTTATGCTCATATTCTATGGCTAAAGCAACAACTGGGTGATTTCGGACTAAATCTTGGATGCATACCACTTCGATGCGACAACACAAGTGAAATAAATATAACAAAGAATCCAGTCATGCATTCTCGTTCTAAACACATAGACATTTGTCATCACTTCTTACGTGATCATGTGCTCAGAGGCAATGTTGAAATCTCATTTTTGGATACGCATAATCAGGTTGCCGACATATTCACAAAACCTCTCCCGAAGGAATCATTTTACAAAATTTGGAGGGAACTTGGTATTTTAGATGATTCTGACATTTGATTCTTCAAAATTAATCAGTGCAAACACAAAGGTACACTCTCTCATTACCTCAAATTTTTATTTAAAATTTTACGTATGTGTTTTCTTACATGAGTTTTGAGAAAATTAATTTTTTGTGCCTTTATAATGTTTGTATGACATGTTTGCTTCATATAAAGTTGCCCAAGGATATTTAATAACATGTGTAATTGTTGGTTTCTTAAAATTCATTACATGTTAATCCTGGTGAATATTCTGTTTTTTTATTGAGGTAATCGGTTACCCCTTATTCAATAATCGATTACATGTCTCCTTGCGTGACTCATTGCAGTGTTTTTGCATAGTGTAACTGATTACACCTCTCGGGGTAATCGATTACACCTGAATGTTTTCCAGATTTTTTCTTTTTATTAAATGTGTGTTTTTTTGTTATGTTGAGCTTTCTTGTTGTTAAGTTTATGTTTTAATCATTATGTATGGACAAGTTGTTTTGTATTAAGTTATGTGCTTTTGGTTGTTTTGTTATTTGTTTATGTGTTCATATTATATGCTATATTACCATACAACATATGGTTGTTTATTATTTAGTCTTTCCCATCCTTTTTGCTAATGACAAAGAGGAAGAAGATATTTTTTATTGTTGTATGTTTCTCTAACAATGCAGCTAGCAATTACTTTAAAAATCCTCTCAATCATGGATCAAGGGGGAGTTTCAATTGTTAGAGGAAGCAGAATTGGATAAAAATTTCAATAAAGAGTTGTCATCATCAAAAAGGGGGAGAATGTGAAGCCTAGATTCTCAAAGTGTTTTGATGAAGACATGCTCTACAAGCAAATATGCATCGTAAAAATAATGGTTCAAGACTCAAGCACAAGTCAAGCTTCACTTACAAAAGAATTTCAAGTCTTGAAGATTTCTATTGAATTGATCAAATTATTAATGTATAAAGTTCTCAACCTCTCTATGTTCATTCAAGTTCTCAAGAGTTTCATTCATACATGTCATGTTTCATTTAGGCCTCTTAAATATTTTCATTTGGCCTTACAATTCATTTTCAACTGCATTTGCTCATTCTGCCTTGATGATAATCGGTTACCAGGTTTGAAGTAACCGATTACCAGTTGTCTATGCTGCCTCTTGTCATAATTTTTGTAGCAGGTAATCGGTTACCATGTTTTGGGTAATCGATTACATGGTGAAAATTTTCAAAAAATTTAATGTTGGTTCAGGTGTAACCGATTACACCATATTGGGTAACCGATTACCACTAAACCAGTGGCAGAAATAAATGCATTTTTTCATGAAAACATTTTCTAAATTGTGTTCTTGAGTCATGGCATCCATTCATGAATTATGACCATTTAGAAAGGTGTCTAAGGGTTATATATACCACATATTTTCAGAATTTGAATACACCTCCTTCACACTAATATTTCAAATAATATTTCTCTTCATCTTTTCAAATTTTCTCAAGTGTTCTTGATTAAATTTTCTGGTGAAACTTTCTACACAAAATTTTAAATATACATTCATTTAGTTTCATCCATATCATTCTTAGAGCACTTGTATGTCATCAAGAGAATTGATTTCTTAAAAGGAGAAGATAAATCAATAGATTGATACATTGTTCCATCTTTCAAAAACTTGTAAAACTGATATTATTCTTGTTATCCTTGTTGTCCAGGACTGTTGGAAACAAGAAAGTCATTAAGAGAGGATTGTTCTCTTAGTGGATTTAGTGCAAAATCCAAGAGGATTGTTCTTGGTGTTCTTGTTAGAGTCTGTATAGAAAGACTAGGTTGTCTTGTCCATAAGATCTGACAATAATAAAATCTCTTACATGTGGTAAGAGAACAGGAGTACTCTCGAATTGTGAGGGGAACCAATATATGTCTCGGTGTTCCTTACTTTTCGCACTTTTTCGTTTCATTGCATAACCAAACCAGAAAAGAAAGGACGAGTTTTCATAAAACCAGAAAAAGTTTTCAAAGAACCTAATTCACCCCACACCCCTCAACTTACAATCGTTACATAATATAACTCTTTTGCATGTGCATTTCCATGGAATCCGAGAGCGTAGTTTGTTGTCAAATACTCAGAGATAGCATGAGTTATGGCAGAAGAAGTGTATTCAGTTACAAGTTGGTGGAATCCTAGTTGAAAGCTTTGAATGGATTGGGGACTCGTTTGGTTTTGGATCATAGAGAAGATTTCAAGAAGGCTTATCGGAGTCTTTTAGGCATTAATAACACTTAAGTGAACACTACATTAGTCCATACCCTGATACAGTTCTATAATCCTCCCTTAAGGTGTTTCACTTTTCAGGATTATCAGTTGGCCCCGATGTTGGAGGAATACTCACATGTCTTAGGGGTCGGAATTAAGGATCAGGTTCCTTTCATCAATACTAAGGAACTACAGAAGTCTCATATTTTAGCCGAAGCTTTGCATTTAGAAAAGATGGAAGTGGAGCTCAATCTTAAGCCTTAGGGTGGAACTCATGATTTTACTCTGAAGTTTTTGGTGGAGAAGGCCATTGTCTTTGCTGATGTTGGAAGTTGGATAGATTTCAACGTTTTTTTCGCTTTGCTCATCTATGGGATAGTGTTTTTTTCCTATTATGGAAGACTTTGTGGACCTTGCATCTATTCACATATTCATGTCCAAGAATCCAGTTCCTACATTTCTTGCTGACACTTATTAGTTTATCCATATGAGGACTCAGAAGAAAAAGGGTATTATCGTATGATGTGTTCCTCTGCTACATAGGTGGTTTATTTCGCACTTGCCCAATAAGGGTCCTTTCGTCGAGAACAAGGACAATCTCAAGTGGTCTCAGAGGATCATGTCTCTGGCCGCTGATGATATTATATGGTACTCTAGAGTTTATGATGATGTCAAGGTTATCCTTAATTATGGTGGTTTCCACAATTTACCTCTCATAGGTACAAAGGGTGGAATTAACTACAATTTGAGGCTAGCGTTACGTCAATTGGGTTACCCATTGTTATGTAAGCCAAATACCGAGCATGTGGATGAGTTTGTTTTATATGAAGGGGTTAACAATCCGGAGTTGCTAAAGAGGATTGTCAGAGCTTGGATACAAGTACGTCCTCAAGGAAAATCTAAGTTAGGGAAGAAGAATTGCATTGCCAAGGAAGCTTATACACAGTGGGTTAAAGACAGGGTTGAAGAAATTCTATTGTTCTTTTCGTTTGAGCCATCTATGAACATCTTGTTGCATGTGCTTATAGTAGTTCCTTCCTCTGAGGTTGGAAAACTCAAGGAGACTATCAAGAGCTTAGAGAGAGAACGTTGATCTCCGATCTAATCTTTGTGAGCTAACAAGGGAGAAAGAATACTTGGATCTTAACCTCAACCAGAAGAGAGAAATGGCATACCAAGCAGTGGAGGAAGCCCAAGAAGAGCAGTTCAAGAGGAGTAAATTAGGTGATGCTTTGAAAGGGACCTTTGACAGCTTGTTCATCAAGAAGAAACAACTCATCGACACCCAGTATCAAGCATGCAAGATAGAGATCAGTTGTCAAGATTAGCATAAGAAGCTTTAAAAACAGTTAAAGAGTTACAAGAAGGAATTGAAGGAATAAAGAATTTGTACTAAGTTGTTGGAGGTTCTTTATCTCAGCACCAGACAGAACTCAACAAGCAGTTTGAGGAGATTCGAGGGTTAAAGGATCAAGTGCATCAAAGTAGATAAGATGTTGATCAACTTCAGCAAGAAGCTGCGAATTGGGAAAGAAACAGTCATCATCTACAAGTGCTCTTAGATCAGAAGGAGTCAGTACTACAAGACTTGTTGAGTATACTGATTCGGATTGTACCTTTGAGGATGCACAGTGGTGGTTGACTCAGATACAGTGGATCCTTAGTTATCTTGGGGGGTTTTCATTATTATCTTTTGAGCATATTTTATGTATCCCTTGGGGAAAAGTTGTAACAATTATACTCTTTGTTTCATTATTATGAATATAAAAGGGTTCTTTTTATTATCAGTCTTATCTTATGCCTTTATTTCCTATGCTTTATGATTGCTTGCGACAAATAAAGACTTGAGGATTCCTTGGAAAATTTTATAATAATCAAAAATATTTTTTCATAACACAACATTCATTCATATGCACTTTTTATTCAAAGACTAAATGCTTACATCCTTCTTCATCCTCTTCAAAAGAACGAAGACTCATCGGTATAACATCAGAGCCAACAAAAAGAGAGTTATGTCTGACTTTGAACAAGACAACAATGCAACAAAGAAGGCTCTAGCTCAAATCCCGGGACAGATGGGTACCATTCTGGAACATCTGCAAGCCCAGAGGGACAACGCTTCTATTGTCAATCAAGTTGATACTACTGTGGTGACTACTGCAGCTGACACAACTCTTGTTGTGATGGATCCTATTGACCCTATTGTTCAACTTGCTATTGTTATTCAACCTCTGTTTCAAGCTAGTCCCGGTAGATTTGTTGTTGCCTACCCATGGGGAATGCCTCACAATTACAACCTTCAGTTTGCTACTGGAAATCCGTTCATGTTGTATCAGTCCTTTACTGCTGCTTCATCCAATGTGAATCTTACTGCCTTCCTCTGGGGATGCCTAATCCTTACTCCAATCAAGGGATTGAGACCAGATATATTCATCCATATGGTGTGAATGATGACAGTGTTAGAGATCAAGAGCCCAAGTATTGGGTCCCTCATCTCAATTTCCATATTCCTACTCAGCATGTTCAGCCAAACCCTTATGCTTATGTCGCTATGGTTCCACCATTTCCAAACAATAAGGCACTCCAGTATGCTTATTCTAGGTCACCTCTTTCTCCAAATGTGCAACCTGGGGGACAGATTGCTCAAGAGGGAACTCCGTTTTCCCAGACTTTGAACCCAATTATGATGTATCAGATGTTTCCACAGTTTATGTTCCAACTTATGCCTGCTCAGAATGTTATCCATCCTCCTCCTAGGGTTGCTACTCAAAGGGTACCTGGCATCAATCATCCCAAACCTTTTGAATACCAACTCTTAGAGGAGCGAATATATGTTATTGAAGGTTTCTACGCTCTCGGTCTGAATGCAAGAGAACTATGCTTAGTACTCAATGTTGTGCTCCCTCAAAAGTTCAAAGTACCTGATCTACCCAAATACAAAGTCTTAAGATGTCCTCGTAATCACTTTACAATGTACTGCAGGAAGATGGCTTCCTATATTGATGATGATAAGTTGTTAATCCATTGCTTCCAGGACATCTTATCTAGGGCATCTTTGGATTGGTATACGAGTCTGGAGTCAGGGAAGATAAGGACTTGGAAAGATTTTTCCGACGCCTTTTTGAATCAATACAAGTACAATATGGACATGGCTCCTACCATATTATAGCTTCAAAACTAGGTACATCGGTCTAATGAAACATTTAAAGAGTATGCGCAAAGGTGGTGCGAAATGGCCTCGAGGGTTAGACCTACCTTGATAGATACCGAGTTAGTGGATATTTTCATGGGGACGCTCCAAAGTTTATACTATGAAAAGATGAATGGGAGTTCATCCTCAAACTTTGTTAATATAGTTATAATCGGAGAGAGGATTGAGAGCGGTCTTAAAATAAGAAAGATTGTCGCTGGTGGTAACCAACAGTCCGTAGTTAAAAGACCTTCTGGTGGGTCTACCAAAAAGAAGGAGATATAAATGTTTTAACAGCCAGTGTTCCACAATATCAGGCTCTCATGGCTCATATTCCATATCTCCCTTATCCATGTGTGGCGGAAACCCAGTTTTAACAACCGTTTCGGTATCAACAGCCTCCTCCGGCTCAACAACAACAATAATAACAACCTTAAAGACAAGCTCCTCAAAGGTAAAACATAAATAATAGAGGTCCTAATCAGAATCATCGTGGGAATCAGAGGCAGAATCAGAACCAAAATCAGAACCAAAATCAGAATTGGAGTCAGAGGCGTCCTCAATATACTAGAATTTCGGTACCGTACTCAGAGTTGTTCCCCTATCGTGTACATATGGGAGAAATTGTTCCTAAGGATATTCCACCAGCAGTATATTTGTTTAGTCCAACCCACAACCCCAATGTATCATGTGCATTTCATGCAGGTTATATTGGGCATACAGTCGAGGATTATTTTGTGTTTAGTAACAAAGTACAGGAGCTCATTGATCAAAATATTGTATCCTTCCCCTAAGAAAAACCGAATATGTAGGCTAATCCTTTGCCTAATCACAGAAGTCTGACGGCTAGTGCTATTCTTGAAGAAAACAGTATAGAGGTGGTCAGTTTGGTAGAAGATGTGAGGACTCTATGGTCAAATGTCTCAGAAAGTATGCAAAAACACTGTGTGCTGGTAGGTGCGCATGATGATTCTGAGGTGTGCAAGATTGAGTCGGACAGATGTAAAAAACTCAAGGACTGCATCCAAGAGTTGATGGATCAAGGCATCTTGCAGTTTTCAAGGGATAGAGCCTTGGGGGGAGTTTTCGTTATCGAGCCAATTGAGATCGTTTATCGTAAGAAACAGATAGAAGCTCCAATAAAGAAAATACAGCCCATTGCCTTCCATGTTCTGTCACCTTTTCCTTATCAGAATTCTAGGTTGTGCCTTGGAAGTACAATGTAATTGTTTCAGTTGGTGGTGAAGAAATTCAATTTTCAAGCGCATAGATCGTTAATATATCAGGACCAGGGATGATGACCCGGAGTGGCCGCGTGTTTGCACTAAAATATACTCTCAAAGTTATTCCTACACCAGTAATTGTTCCTACTCCTCTTCCTCATGCAGGGGCATCTATTTATGTTCCCACTTCTCCAGCCAGGGCACCTGTTTCTTCTATGACAAAAGGTACTTCTGGTAAATCAACAGAAGCAGCAACTTCGAGGGGAAAGGTAGTGATTAATGAAAAAGAGCAGGTTGAAAAGACCATTACTGCAAAAGAAGGGTAGGAGCTCTTCAAGATGATTAAAAGAAGTGATTTCAAGATTGTCAACCAGTTGAGTTAAACTGTATCAAAGATCTCAATCTTGTCACTATTGCTCAATTCAGAAGCTCACCGAAAGGCTTTTTTGAAAGTTCTCAACACGGCCCATGTGATACAGGATATCACGGTAGATCAATTTGATAATGTGGTGTCCAATATAATAGAAAGCGGGTATTTGGGCTTCAACGAAGCAGAATTAACATCTGAAAGACATAATCACAATAAAGCTCTGCATATTTCAGTGATTTGTGCAGGCACTTTAGTCTCTAGGGTCCTAATTGACACGGGCTCTTCGCTTAATGTGTTTCCTAAAAACACATTAAGTCAATTGCAATTTGAGGGACCATAGATGAGAGCAAGCACTTTGATTGTTCGAGCTTTTAATGGATCTCAGAAGGAGGTCATTGGAAGTAGATCTTCCAATTTGTGTGGGTCCCCACCAGTTTATCATTTTTTCCAATTCATGGACATCCACCCTACCTATAGTTACCTATTAGGGAAGCCATGGATCCATGCAGTCGGCGCCATAACTTCTACTCTACATCATAAGTTAAAATTCCTATTAAAGACAAGCTTGTCATCGTCTGTGGCGAGGAGGATTCTATAATCAGTGAGTTGTCTTCCTTCCGATATGTTGAAACTGAATAAGGAATAGTTGAAGTTCCTTTCCAAGGTTTGGATTTCAAAGAAGTCAGCTCTGCCTCTGTCAACTAGAGACAATCGGTATCCATGGTGTTATCATCAGCCAAGAGTGCTAAGCACACTCTTGAGAAATGACCTCTTAAGGGTTAGGGCCAGATTGTGAAGGTATCTGAGAAGCATGACCGCTTCGGTCTTGGTTATCGTCCTACTTCCTGACATCCTGCTGTGAGGGGGTAAGAAGGTTAACCCAGTCAGGTTTACTAGAGCAGGCTACCAGTTTGATTCTTCTATAGCAGTAATAGATGGTGCAAGATCCACCCAGCATCCAGTCTCTGGTTTCGTCCGCAAGTTTCCTCCAAGATTCAAACTCGATAACTAAACCTCTGTTATAATCTTTGTGGTTTTCTCAGAGAAAATGTAATGCATTTTGTTTTCCTTGTCCTTTGCCCTCGCTCGAGGCATGTGGATAGTTTGTAAGGGCCTCATTTGTTTAAAAACATTATTCAATCAATGAAAGGCAAGTTTTACATTCAAAATCATGATCTTTTTCTTTCTTTTATTTTACTTTTTCACTAAAAAATAAAAGGCAAAAGTTTCTTTTTCTTTTTTTTTTAATTTTATTTTTCACATCTTGTTGAAAAATCACATTCTAAAAATAAACTCATAATATGCAGAGCAAATAATTCCATTGAGAGCAACGTTGTTGAAGTTCACTGTAAATATGGGTTTCCAATTAACCAAGCCAAAGACGACGGTGAGGAAGATTGTGAAGTATCGGCAGGGCTGGCAAGACTTCTTGAGCATGAAGAAAAAGAGACTCAGTCGTACAAAGAGCCGTTATAAGTAATCAATTTGGGTTCCGAGGAAGTCAGAAGAGAGTTCAATGTTGGGGCATCCCTTACCAAGCATGTACATTGTGAGTTGGTTAAGCTACTTTGTGAGTATGTTGATATCTTCGCCTGATCGTATCAAAATATGCCTGGGTTGGATACCAATATTGTTGAACATCGCTTACCGCTCAAGCCTGAATGTCCTCCAGTTAAACATAAGCTTTGCAGAACCAGACCCGACATGGCACTGAAGATCAAAGAAGCGGTTAAGAAGCAGTTTGATGATGGTTTCCTATCTACCGATGAATATCCTTAGTGATTTGCTAACAATGTCCCGATTCCAAAGAAGGATGGGAAGGTTCGAATGTGTGTGGACTACCGTGATCTTAACAAAGTGAGTCTAAAGGATGACTTTCCTTTGCCTCATATTGATGTTTTGGTTGATAACACAGCTCAACACTCAGTATTTTCTTTCATGGACGGTTTTTCAGGGTATAATCAAATCAAGATGGCTTCAGAAGATATGGAGAAGACAACTTTCATCACACCCTAGGGAACCTACTGCTACAAAGTAATGCCTTTTGGTTTGAAAAATGCAAGGGCAACATATTAGCGCGCTATGATGACTCTCTTTCATAACATGATCCACAAGGAGATTGAAGTGTGTTCAAATGATATGATTGCTAAGTCCAAGACTGAAGACGGCCACTTCATCCATCTGAGGAAGCTATTTTCCAGACTCCGGAAATTCCAGCTAAGGTTGAATCCTGCTAAGTTCACCTTTGGGGTCCGTTCCAGAAAGTTGTTGGGGTTCATCATGAGTCATAAGGGAACTAAGGTTGATCCCGAAAAAGTCATAACCATTCAATACATGTCAGCTCCCAAAACAGAGAAATAAGTCTGAGGCTTCCTTGGACGACTTAATTATATATCATGGTTCATCTCTCATTTGACTGCTACCTGTGAACCGATATTCAAATTGTTAAGAAAAAATTAAGCAGACATGTGGAATGATGATTGTCAAGAGGCATTTGACAAGATAAAAAAGTATTTGTAAGAGCCACCAAGATTAAAACCACTGATTCCTTGTAGGCCATTAATCATGTATCTCATTGTGCTAGATGAATCAATGGGACGCGTATTGGGTCAACATGATGACACTAGCCGTAAAGAACATGCAGTCTATTACTTAAGCAAGAAGTTCATAGAATGTGAGACTAGGTACTCACTGTTGGAAAAGACTTGTTGTGCTCTAGCTTGGGCAGCTCGACGCCTAAGACAGTATATGATTTCCCACACAACTTTTTATATATCCAAAGTGGGTCCAATAAAGTACATTTTAGAGAAGCCCGCTATCAGAGGAAGAATTTCCCAATGGCAAATGTTTTTTACCTGGTATGAGATCCAGTCCGTTACTTAGAAAGCTATCAAAGGGAGTGACTTGTCTGACTACCTTTCCCATCAACCTATGGAGGGATACCAGCCAATACAGTTTGACTTTCTCGATGAGGTCATCATGTTCATCAGAGACTGCAATATTCTAGGCCCTGACGAAGGACCCGAAACAAGAGTGTGATGGACGCTCGTGTTCGATGGTTCCTCTAATGTAAAAGGCCATGGAATAGGAGCTATTATTACATCTCTAGCTGGTTTTCACATTCCATTCACCGCCAGATTATGCTTTGACTGCACCAACAACACGGCAGAATATTAAGCATGTATCTACGGTATTGAAGCAGCCATCGATTTAAGAATCAAGATTCTTGAAGTATTTGGAGACTCTGCTTTAGTAATCAGTCAGTCTGAGGAGATTGGGAAACCTGGGATGATAAGTTGGTTCTTGTAAGACCCCAATTTTGACCCTAAGACCCCTCATGCTATCTCATCATATGCATTGGCATTGGGATCATACCTTGGTATCCTCCTTACCCCTCACCCATTGGGTTTGTCTTGGGAGAGATCACCAAGCACTATGTGTTTGTATCATACTTTTTATTTTATTATCTTTACTAACTAAGATACCAAAATATGTCTTTGCATTTGTCTAACTCTTTTATAGGCAGGGCATATGATCACCTTTAATTTATCAAGTTCACATCTAGGGTTTAGGACCGCCATTGCTAAGAACTCAACCATGAAATGATCCACAATGGCTTTAGGCATCATATATGAGTCCCTATGTGTAAGACCCTAATTTTGACCCTAAGATCCCTCATGGCATCATAACATTGCATTTGCATAGCCTCAAGGATCATAAGCATTATGGTTCCCTTTGCCTTTGGGTGGGACCTCTTGTGAGTGGTTTGAGATCACCAAGAATGCTTGAATTTTTTTAATGATTTTCTCATTTTTTATTCACTAACCAAAAGCACAAGAATATGTCACTAATATCTTTTGTTTGTAGCTTGAGCAGTCACAAGGTCTAAAGCTTCTAGGAGATCCTTTGTGCAATGATATGGTCAAGAGAAGATGAAAGCAAGCATGGTAATGGTTCCCAAAGCTCTCATCCATCAAATATGCCTCCTAAGTATCTCAATTCATCATTTTGATCAAAGCAAGTCAAGGGGTTTGAGGTTTGTTTCCCAAGGAAACCCTATTTCATCTGTTCATCAACTTTGCCTTGCTCTTGAAGCAACCTCAGCCCATGGTCAAATACAATCAAGGTAAGTTATTTAATTCATCATTTCATGCATATTTTAACTCATTTTAAGTGTCCTCAATCATTAATTCATCAAGATATGAGGTGTGGACTTAAGAAGTTGATCAGTCAATTCATCTGACTATTTTGAAATGCATTGAAACCTAACTTTTTATGTGTTGGTCAAATGGATATTATCCTAAGAGAAAACATGTTCTAAAGTGCAATATGAAAAACTTTCATGTTCATCAAAATTTGATTTGAAGCTTGGAAGATCATCATCCATTCCAAGACATTATAGGTCATTTTGACTGAAACCCTAATTTTAGGTCAACTTCCCAAGAACATAACTCATTCATTTTTCATCATTTTGAGGAGATACTTAATGAATTGAAAATCTTAATGTGTCTACTTCAAATTTTATGTTGAGAAAAATTGCAAAATATCAAAATAAATACATGTGATAATGCAAAACATTATAGGTCACTTTGGACCAAATGCATTGAAATGTGAAAAAAAAACCCAACTTCAAGTGCCCATAATTTATTCATAAAAAATCCAAATGATGCAAAATGTAAGTCCATATTGATTGCCTTGAAAAGATCTACAACTTTCATGTTGAAGAGTTTGTCATTTGGAGCTTGCATCATTGAAACAGAAGGGCTTAAACATTGGCCAAATTTGAAAATTTCACATATGCATGTTTTGCACCCTACACTTCAAGTTCAGTTTTCATTAATTTCCAAGGCCCAAATGAAGTTTTGATCAACATGACATTTGTTCCTTATGCAATAAGCTTTCCAACCATTACTCATAAGGTTGCATTTTGATTTTGTACATGGCATTTTCGAAGGCTTCAATGAAATAGTGCATTTTATGAAAATCATTCCAATTGCCATGCATGATCCATTAACACACAATCTGCATGTTCAATTCATATTTGGTGATATATAGCTTGCAATTCCAATCAGAATTGGGCCCTCCATGCGCCTGTACAGGCCCATGCATGGAGGCCCTCTTCTCCCATGCACACGATTTTGATGATGCTTGTAGCTCCCTCCATCTATAAATACAAGGCCAATGCTCTCATTTTCTCAACCTTAAGGCGCCCTACATGTTGTGCAACTGAAATCCCATCCCTCACACTAAAGAAACTCTCTCTTTTCTCTCAAATTTTCAGATCTAGAATTCAGGTTCCTCGACTGTTTTCTTAGATCTAAAAGTTCCTAGACCTCTTCACTTTGATCCATAGAGCTTTCTGTTTGCAAAAGAACTCAAGAATCTTGACTCATTTCTTCACAATTCAAAGGTTTTCCTCCACTGAACTTTGCTTCGAAATAGCTTGTTTATTGTTCCATTTGCCTTGTTTTTGTGTGATCTGAAGTCCTCTGTATAGAGGCATCATTATTGGGCTTTGAATTTTAAAATCAAGCAAGTTCACTTGAACACCACAAAACTTCCGTCTCTGATTTCTCTCAATCTAGAGATCTAGAGTGGAATTGAGTGGCATAGGAGTGATGTACATCACTCCACCTTTCGTTTGGAACCTGGATCGTGCATTTTGGTGCACATTTATTTCCCTGTAACTTTTGGCCTTCGCCGGAGCTAGCCGGAGAAGACGGTGGCGCTGGCCACCGTCTGTTCTCCAGATTGGATCTGAGTCGTCCATCTCAGTTTTCAGATCTAATCTCATCCACACAATGTTATGACCTTTTATTTGGCAGCGTGTTTTGTATTGACTCACGTGTATAGTGGAAGCGCGCTCAGAGGCCGTGTGATGTGTCAGCTCAATTAATGAGTTATCATCCAATGCTTCTCCTTTTTTCTTATTTTTATTTTCTGATTTCTATTTTCTTTTATTTCTTTTAATTCCATTTTATTTCTAAAATGCATATCTCTCTCATTATTGGTCCAAAAATTATGGGACCAATTGCATTATTTCTCTTTTAATTTCTAGTTTCTAAAAATGATTTTTAATATTTTTATTTGTATCATTTGCTATTTTTTAGTAATTTTCTCTTTTCTGGTCATTTTTAATTCATTTTAAATAGTTTTTGATATTCAAAAAATACAAAAATATTTTTCCAACCTCTTTGAATAATGATAGATCTATGAAAAATACTCTCATCAATTTATTAATTGATTTGAGATTTATTTGAGATTTTAGTTCAATTAGGTTATTTTTAGGCATTTTTAATTGATTTAAAATAGTTTCTGACTTCTAAAAATGCTATAAAAAATTGTAAAACTTTGTTTGACCTTGTTGAACTTAGGATAATTCACTTGGACTTTTCAAAGTTGATTTGAAGTGAGTTTGAAGTTTGACCTTTCTTTATTATTTTAATTCAAGTTTTATTTTAAATATTAAAAATGCCAAAAATATTTTATTTATTTCTTGACTTCTAATCTTCATCTTGCTTCTGTTTTCTATTGTTTGACCTTGATCTTCCCTATCTTTGGTCAACATTTGTTGATTAGTATATACCATTTCCATTTAATGCACTTTAATTCTTCATCTTCTTATTCTCCTTCTTCTTTTTTTCTTTTTGATCAATGAGTTAAAGATTGGTGGTTAGCATTGATTAGGGAGGTTTAATCTTCCTTGATTCAAATCTAATTCATCTTGATCATGGATCAAGTGAATGGCTTTGCATTAAGGATAGATTGCTTTCTAAATCATGCAAAGGACCTAAATCAATACAAGATCATTTCTTATCTTCTTTTTGGCATGGCAAGTTGTTGGAGTTTGATTCACTAATCAAGACCTCTAACTTGTGTTGTTGCCTACATTATTATTGACCGGCCTCAAATAGTTGTGACTTCTACATAAGTCCAATTACGATTGCTTAACATAGCGCTAAATTTGCCTTATGGCACACTAACTACTAACATTAACCATTGACTATTAACATTTACTTCTTGCACTTTACATTTATGCAATTTACTATTCTTGTACATATTATTCATTTGCTTTTCCCCCTTTGCTCATTTGAGCACATGTTTATGTTAATGCAATTTGCCTTTTGCTCACTTGAGCATATAATTGTGAATATAATATTGTGCTTGTGTTTTGTTTTGATTGTTGTTGACCAAATGCAAAGAAATGGACAAATGGACTTAGTTTCTAGGACTTTCCCTATGCAAATTGGAGTAAAAGGACTTTAATGTTGAAGATGGATTAGAAGGACCAAACCTCTAAACTCACTCTTGTCCATTCTTGATTTACTTCATGGAACTTTTGATATGTGTGCTTTTGTGCTAGGGGATCCTATGAGAGCTCAAATTGAAGAACCATTGCCATTGTTCATCCAAAGTGAAAGATACAAGATACATTGGGGATCTCCTAAGGAGCTTGTTTGGTTATGTTGATTTCTTGAGCTTACTTATTTTGCTTTCTTATTCCAAAGGATGGAAGCTACTTGGATCATCAATATGATCTCAAGAGAGGAACTCCATTTGTGGTCTTTTTTCTTATCCCTCTTCTCTTGTATGATTAGGACTTTAGCCATTCTTCTTCTTCTCTCCACTCTAACCCAAGCCAAAACTTTTGTGCAAACATTTAACACTTCTTTTCAAACATTAGAAACCTAAACCCTATGCTTTTGATTTTCAAACTTTCTTTTCATAATACTTATTTTGAATTGAACCTCTAAGTCAACTTTGACCATATTTTGTGAATACTTTTCATTGGTAAATATAACCCATTCAAATACTTTTTTTTATGGTTTCAATGACCACTCTCTTAATCAAATTTTTCATAACCTTTGGCTATTAGGTTTGATTTATCCTTGAGGTAGATATAATACTCACCTACATCCTTAGTGATGGACAATGAGTCTTCCATGCTTATTATAGGGTTAACCCCTCACTAGCATGTTGAAGTTATATCTTCACATGGTGCATTTGTGGTTTTATGTTGAGTTTTCTCCCTTGGATAACAAAAGACCTTAAGGCTTTTGGACCAATCAATTCACCAACTCATTTTGAGATTTTTACCCCGAACTATGAGGTTTTGATCCTAATCTTTTTTTTAAGATGGTACGTAGGCAATGGGTTCATCCATCTAAACACAAAATGTAAATAACTTGTATATTCTCTTCTCATCTCTTCAATCATGTTTTCACAAACAAAATTTTCACAAAATACCAACCTTAGAACAAATGTGAAAAGGGCTCCCTAGGAGTACCTAGGATGTTTTGGGTGCTTAAAACCTTCCCATTTCATAACCAACCCCCTTACCCAAATCTCTGACATTTTTACTAGTTTTTGATTCGATAAATTTTTTAGGTTTTTGTTCGCTTTCTAACCATTCCTTTGGATAAATAGAAGTGCGGTGGCGACTCGACTTGTATGGCTTACCTTGGATTTAGTCAATATCTCTAATGGTAACGAATATCCCGCTACACTATATATATATACATATACATATACATATACATATACATATACACTCATGTAACTTCATTATTGCATCATTACACTTTGAGATTCATTCTTGTGATTTTTATTCTCTGCTATGGTGGTACTTTGTCCCCATCCAAGTCGGTGTGTCTGTCCTCCTTCAATTGTAGAGTGTCATCCCCTTAAGCAGAAAGACTTTAACCTTTCTCCTTTCCCCAATGAGTTATTTCCTCATGGATGATTATTATTTCAGCTTCCTCCCCAGTTGTTTATCTGGATGGAACCATTCCCCTTGAGTTATATCCTCATTGGTTTGAGTCCTGATTGATCGTTTCTTTCTAGATCTTACCTAGATAGACATTTCTGGTCCCCTAAGAGTCTATTACCCAGTAACTAGTAATATTCTTCTTGGTTTGCAGTTTGTTACTTCTTGCCCAATACCCGGCAAAAATAACCCCCTTTTTTCCCTAGCGGATTCGTTTTCACGTCTCCCTAGGAATTATATCCTTGATAAGTTCATCCTAACTGATGACGGATATTTTCTTCCCCTGCTTCGAGTTTATCCTAGATATGTTCATCTTAACTGGTGACGGATATTCTCTTTTTGGTATTCTACCCAGTAAAAAGGTAGTTGTAATCCCTATTTGTTTTCCAGAGAGTTAATCCTTGATATGTTCATCCTAACCGATGACGGGTTTCCTTCTCTTTGCGGTCTTCTACCCAGTAACCGGTAGTTGTAAATCCTTCTATTTCTCCCCTTTCAGAGTTTATCCTTGATATGTTCACTTTAACTGGTGACTGATATTCTCTTTGAGGTTTTCTATCCAGTAACTGATAGATGTAATCCCTAGTCTTCCCCTCGGAGTCTATCCTTGATATGTTCATCCTAACCGATGACGGATATTCTCTTTGATGGTATTCTATCCAGCATTTGATAGATGTAATTCCTAATTTTTTTTTATTCAGACAGTTTATCCTTGATATGTTCATCCTAACTGATGACAGATATCCTCCTTAACATCCCCAGGGAAGTCTATCCTTGATATGTTCATCTTAGCCGATGACGAATCTTCTTTTCGCTGAGTCTATCCTTGATATGTTCACTTTAAACAGTAACGGATATTCTCTCCTTTTTGGTCTTCTGCCCAGTAACCGGTAGTTGTAAATCCTATTTTCAGCCTTTCCCCAAGAAGTCTATTCTTACCCAGTAGTCGGTAATGAATACACATCTTGGAGGCCCTCGGTGAGTCATCATTGATATGTTTACCCTAATCGATAATGGATGTCCTCCCTGTCAGATTTTATTATCTTCGTACCCATTAACTGGTAATGGATAATACATTTATGCTCCTCCTGCGTTGAAGATTGTTTCTTCCCCAGTTGAGTTGAGTCTGTATTTCCTTAGTGAAATCGAAGTTCCTGCTTGGTTTGAATATTTCAGTTTTATCTTGATCTATCTGTTTCCCCTGCAGATGTTCTTTTCCCCCAGGCTGAGTCTTTCCATTTTCATGGAATTCCTCTAGTCCCCCAGCAATTATTAAGTCGTAGCCTGGCCTACGCACAACCCTTTATCCCCAGAGTCTCTGTCTCCCTAGTGAGTTTTCCTTACGGAATTGAATTACGCTCATGCGAACTTTCGGTCTCTCTGAATTCTTTTCCCTTTGTGGCAATATTTCCCCACAGAGAGTTTATTTTTAGCATTCATATCATATGCATCATAAGGTCTCTTAGGGACCAAAATTTCTTTCTATATGTTGTTATTTAAGCCCGTTCTACTGAGTCGATACGAAGATTTTAACCTTCACCTCCTCAGTTAGAATATCCTTAAATAAGGGCAGCTGTAAGACCCTAATTTTGACCCTAAGATCCCTCATGCTATCTCATCATATGCATTGACATTGGGATCATACCTTGGCATCCTCTTTACCCATCACCCATTGGGTTTGTCTTGGGAGAGATCACCAAGTACTATGTGTTTGTGTCATACTTGTTATTTTATTATCTTTACTAACTAAGATACCAAAAATATGTCTTTGCATTTGTCTAACTCTTTTGTAGGTAGGGCACATGATCACCTTTGATTTATCAAGTTCACATCTAGGGTTTAAGACCCTCATTGCTAAGAACTCAACCATAAAATGATCCACAATGGCTCTAGGCATCATATATGAGTCCCTACGATCTTTACATGGTATTATGATCAAGAATCCTTCAAGAGTTTGGAATTGGTTTGCCATGGAAACCCTAGTGCATCTGGGTATCTTGTGTAACTTCTTTACCAAGCTTCTTCAACAATTGATCAAATATTTCATGGGGTACTCCAAATATTATCATCTTATGAATATATGATCTCCCATGAGTCCCAAAAGTCATGAGAATTGCAAGTTATCAAGCTGGTTGATGGTTGTTGACCAAAGGAATTCATCTGATCAAAATTGGGGTCCCCTAGACCCTATCTCCTACAATTTTTATCATATCAAAATGATTCCAAGAGAAACGTTACTCTAAATGACAGTCCAAACAACTTTCATGTTGAGGTATAGAGCTAGTTTTTCTTGGAAAGTCATTCTTTATGGTGAAAGATTATAGGTCATTTTGTCTAAACCCTAATTTGGAGGTCAACTTCCCAAGGCCATAACTTGCTCAATTTTTATGAGATGAAATATTTCCAAGTTGCACAATCAAATTCAATGTGTCTACTTCAACTTTGATGTTTTGAGTAAGAGCTAATTCAACTTTTATGAGCATGTGATATGAGGATACATTATAGGTCATTTTGGACCAATGCCATTGAATAAGTGATTTTCCTCAACTTCAAAAATGCATAACTCATTCATCTTAAATCCAAATAAGGTCAAATTTGTGAACATTTTGAAGGACTTTTAAAGATATACAAGTTTGATGAAGACACTTTTCTCATTTGAAGCTCACATAAAAAGTTAGCCAAAGTGGAATAAATGAACATATGGCTTGACACTTAGAAAAAAATTTGATATGTTAAAACTTCTAACCTTCCACCTCAAAATTCATCACGATAAAAGCTTCAAATGGAAGAGTGTTCAACATAAGAGTTGTTTCTCTTGATCTAACCTTTCTAAAGAGTCCAATTTCATCCATTTTGGACAAGGTTTGTATGGTCTGCGCATGGCTTGAACAGGGCATCATCATTTGGCAAATATCAAACTTCAAACAGTTGTGCATATTTGCCTTGCATTCCAATTCACTTTCGGATTTATTCACACTTGACTATGTACCTAGTTGAGTGACTTCATGGGCCTATACACACCCATGCAAGCATGCATCATCCATTGCCAAATTTGGAAGTTAAATTTGAAGGTGCAAATGTCACAAGCTGCAGCTATAAATAGAGACCTCTAGCATCAGAATTAAGGACGCTTGTGCGCCAGCTTTGCTCCAATACCCCGAACCCTCACCTTTGAAAGGAGAAACCTGAGAATTTTATTTGAAAATTGAGTTTGAATCTCACTGTTTGGAGATTCAAATCTCCAGGGATCCAAAGCTTTTATTCCATTCTAATCTACTTATGCAAGCTTCCTGAGTGAGATCAAGCAAGAACCAAAGCAAGAGCAATCGAATTCTGCACAGCATTTAAGGTATTTTCCAAAAATTTTCTTCTCTTCGATTCTCTCTCAATTCTCATCAATTCTCTTGGATCCTTGGTTGTCTGAAGTCCTACCAATGTAGGCAAAGAGATTGAGTTGCTTTGAGGTCAAACCGAAGCAACTCAGATCATGTACCTCGAATTTCAACTCCATGTATCTCTCAATATACTTGGAGTTAGGATGAATTGAGGTCAGATTCGTGATCAGTGCCATTTTTACTTTGAAATCATGTCCTTCTTTTTTATTTTTGTGATGGTGATGAGTGAACCAGTCCGGCCAGGATAGCCTAAGAAGATGACCAGCGTTTTGCTCCAGTGATGAGTTGGAATGGTTCAGAGCCACATGATCATTTCATTTTGTTTTAATCACGAGCATTGGTTTTGAATACCGTTTGTGTAGCACGCTGACTCAAGTGCATGGTGGAACACGCGTTTGGATCCACTTGATCTTGCCACCTTAATTAATGAGGGAGATCAAGTGGTCCATGTTTTTTCTGATTAATTGATTTTCATTTTAATTGTGTTATTTTCATTAATTCATATTAAATTTAATAGTGATCTAAAAAATATGAGAGTTTCACCAAAAAAATTTAAATAAATTCCTCTTTCATTTCCTGAATTAAAATATACTTTTTGGATCATTATTAATATTTTTCATGATTTAATTGTTTTTGTGAATATTTTTAATTGTTTAAAAATACTTTTAAGTTTCCAAAAATTATGATTTTTTTCTCCAAGGTCCTTTGACCTTGTTTGACCTATGATAAATCTCATGGCCATTTCTTTGGTGTTTTGATGAGGTTTTAGGAAATTGATCAACCATTATTCAATTTAATGCATTTTTTATGATTTTTAATTGTTTAAATGCCAAATAAATTGTGTTGAGCCATTTTAATTGACTTGGTGAGTTTGACTTGTGTTGTTAGGCCTTGGTCAAGGTTGATTTGACTTTGTTAGATTAAGATCATTGGATTTAGGGGATTGATGGAATGTACATTCCATCTCCCAAAATGAATGAATGATCTTAATTTGGTAAAAGTCCTCCTTTGACCAATTTGTGTTGAATCCATTCCCCCTCCCTCTTCATCTCATTCCCCTTCTTTATTCATTTAAGTCATGGATCTATGATATATCTATATCCTAAGGCTAGTTGATTGCAAAATCAACATGAGTATGGATGAGATTAGGTCCACCTCTTTGCATATTCTTTTTGTGTGTGGTATATTTCATGAGCATGGTCTATTATACTATGTCTCTAACATGCATTAACACCAAAATTTTATTGCCCGACCTCAAATAGTAGTGACTTCTACATAAGTCCGATTACGATTTCTTAACATAGCGCTAAATTTGTGACACAAAAGGCATAGAGTTCTAGTTAGTTAGACTGTAAGTCTCCCCTCTTTCATGGTATTGTATGGAAACTTAGCCTTTTTTTCCTTCCTTTGGAAGATGTCTTGGTTCAAGGATCCATGCTTATGATAAGTGGGTTGAGTGTTCTCCAAAGAATGACTTAAACAAAACAAAAGCAAAAGCAATACTAACTTCTAATCAACTAACAACTAACATTTAATTTCAAGTCATTTACTTTTATGCACTTTAATTTTTAAGCTTTTATTTCATTTGCCATTATTCGTACCATTTAACTTGTTTATTTTAATGCTATATTCACTTTGCCCACTTGGGCCATATTTTGTGATACATTGTGTTTTGTATATACTTGTTTGTCTATTTGGTCTTTTGACCTTAATGTACGTAATAAGAACAAAAACCCTAAAAAACATCTTATGTGGACTGTTGGTTTGATCTGAGACTATTGGACTTAGAATTTAGGCAACATCCCCTATGCAAAGGACTTGGCCAATGCCAACTTTCATGAAACCAAGTTGCTTGTGAAGTGAACATTCATCTTATACAATATTGAAGATCAATTTGAGTTCATCTACAACATGATCATTGAGAAGCTGTTATTTTGAATCTGTGTCTCATGCCATCTTTGAAGTCATCTGATACATGGGGAATTTAAAAGAAGATCACAGAGTTTCTAAGCTTGGATGTGGCTATCTTTATTTGATGCCTTGCTCTTCATCTTTCTATATGTGTATTGATTATTGCTTGATTCTAAAGTCCAAGGTAAATTTGGGTTTCTATATGACATTCTTGTCTATTGGATTGCAGCCCATTGGTCAGATCTTTTCAACTCTCAACTTTTAAAGTTTATGCTTAGGATTAGTCTCTTCATCTCCTCCCCATTTCTTTAATTTCAAATATCTCCCTCCTTTTAAAATCTTCTTTGCTTGTGTTTGTTTTCTGAACTTAGACCATTTTGCAAATTAGAAACTTTGGCCTTATGCCATTGCATTTTTAAACTCTTTTCTTAATCAAACTTGTAAATGAACTTAACTATACTTGACGTAAAATTTCAAAAGCCAAAAAGAACTAACATTCATCCAAACTTTTTTTCAGACATTTTGTGCCTTTGTCAAACCTAAGTTTTTGTTAAAAACAATGCACTCATTTTGAAATTGATACCATGAACTACGAGCTTTTGATCCGTCATTTTTATGTTGGTACGTAGGCACAAGTCTGAAGGTCTTGTCAAACACAAAAATATAATTAATGAATACTTTTTCTCATCGCCCCATTTTATTTATTTCAAACATCATTTGTACAAAAACACATATGCACACAAGAAAGGGCTCCCTAGGTGTACCTAGGACACTCTGGGTGCTAACACCTTCCTTTTGTGTAACCAACCGCCGTACCTGTAATCTCTGGTATTTTATTAGTTTTGATTTGAAAACTTCTTATCTTTTGGGTTTTGTTCGTACATTTCCCTTTTCTCTTGGAAACAATAAAAGCGCGGTGGCGGCTCTGGTTTTATTGACATCTGCTGGGGAGTAGTCTCCAGTGGGTTTAGCCTACCTTTTTGTGTGTATATAATTGTATATTTGATGTTTGTATATTTGTTTGTATAATATAATCTGCTTGTTGTGCTTGGTGATCTCTGAGTGGTGAGATAAGTTCTAACCCGAACTTGAGTGCAATTAAAATAGGAGGATGGTATAGTCATGTTCGACTTGTGTGGAGTAGTCCTTAACAAGTTGGCTTGAGACCCATCTACTCAGTGGAGACCCTTTTGGAGTTAGGAATGTCACACAAGTTATTTGTGGTTAAGCGTTACTATCTCTGATTTGGGGTCCGAGAAGCTGAGGACCGTAGAACATATAACCCCTCTTGGCCTATTTAGGACGTAGTGCAGAGATTGTTCAGGTGTAGACTTGATAATAGTTGTTACGCGATACTACACTCAGACGAGTTTCTCTTGAGAATATTATGGGTTGATGAGTCAGTCATCCTAACCTGTAATATTCGATAGATGAAATTAAGACTCTGGGAACTTTTTAGAACATGATCTACAGGTCTTTATCCTTAGTTCACTCCTTTGGGATGGTTCTTACTCAGACTCCATGCTCGTGACTCATAACAAAACCTTGATTCTTGGTTGATTCATTCAAGTCTTGTCAATATCAATGGAACTTGGGTGTTGATAAGGTGAAAACCATAATCCACCAAAATGGATGATTGATCTTGACAATGACTCGATTCATCCCTTGACCTTTGTTTGTTTGCCTTGTGTGTGATCCTTTATTTTTGATTGTTGCATTCATGCATCCATGCGCATCATGACATTCATCACACGGAAATTTCAAGGAATTGGGGTCTTATTTGCAAATATTTTCAGACCATAGATTGTGGAGAAAGGAACACTAAGAAGTACAGTTTGAGATGTTCCGATTTAAAAGAGTTAAGGAAGCTAACATCTTTTGTATTAGATCCCTTGAACTTCAAGCAACGTCATGGGAAGCTTCTGTCTATCTTATATGTTGATGTGGTTGGAGGACTTTTGAGTGTGTTGGTTCAGCTCTATGATCCGCTCTACCGTTGCTTCACTTTTCTTGATTATCAGCTTGTGCCTACGTTGGAAGAGTATGCCCGTCTCTTAGGAATACCCGTTTCTGACAAATTGCCCTTTAGTGAATTGGAAGAGATTCCCAGATCTCATCTTATTGCTGAAGCTCTTCATCTGAAGAAGTCTGAGATTGAGGCTCATTGGGTGAAGAAAGAAGGGTTGTTTGGATTGACTTCTGAGTTCTTCATCAAGGAAGCTACTGCCTTTGCTCAAGCCGGTAGTGTGGATGCTTTAGAAGCTACCTTTGTGTTGATCATCTATGGTTTAGCTTTGTTCCCTAACATTGACGGTTTTATTGATGTTAACGCCATTAGAATTTTCTTGATTGGGAATCCCGTGCCTACTCTATTGGGTGATATGTATTTCTCTTTGCATCTAAGGAATTCTAAAGGTGGTGAAACTATTGTATGTTGTGTTCCTCTTCTGCACAAGTGGTTTATTTTGCACTTGCCTCAAACGCCTGCTTTTGTGGAGAACAAACAATGTCTACGATGGTCTCAGAGACTTATGTCTCTCACTAATGATGATATAGTTTGGTATGATCCTTCATTGAGCATTTTGGATATTATTGATTGTTGTGGTGAATTCTCTAATGTACCTCTCATTGGTACACAAGGAGGAATTAACTACAACCCTGCTTTGGCTCGTCATCAACTTGGGTTCCCCTTGAGAGACAAACCTAATAACACTTTGTTAGAAGGTCTTTTCTATCAAGAGGGTAAAGATCCCCAACATTTGAAGCAGAGGATTGTGCATGCTTGGCATAATGTGCATATGAAAGGAAGATCCGAGCTTGGACCGTGCAATTGTGTAACTTTGGAAGCTTACACTCTTTGGGTGAAGAAGAGGGCTTTGGAGTTGAAGATGCCTTATGCTTGTGAAAGACCTATGTCTTTGGTTGTGGTTGAGCCATTAACTCTCCCTAACCAAGATGTAGAGGAGTTGGAAGACACGCTCACCAAGATGAAGCAAGAGAAGGATATGTGGGAAGAGCGTTTCCATGCTTTGAGTAGAAAGCATGAGGAGTTGCAGCTTGAGTTTAAGGACAAAGATGCACTTATTGAGCTTCTTGAAGACCGCGTGACGAAGAGACAGAGAGAACCATAGGTTTCATCTTCCTCTAGTATGCCTCAGCCTTCTGATGCTTGGAAGAAGATTGTTGATCAGCTTGTCCTCGAGAAGACTCAGATAAAGGCTTCTTTTGAGACCGAGATCCAACGCATCCGAAGGAAGTACGCACCTGCAGCTATATCTTCTGACATTGTTGTTGGGGATCCTTAGGATGACTAGTCTCCTTTTCTCTTATATTTTCATGTGGTTTCTGAAATTGTACTCAGTGTAATCCTTCTAATTATATAAATAAAAGAGATTTTGTATGGTCAATCAAATTGTTACAATTGTTATTATATATATTTTGTAAATAATATAGTAAGTTCCTTGAAAATAAAAGCAATCAAGCATTGCATTTCATGCATCATTTGCATAGAAGGTTTCTCTTTCGCTAGATGTCTTATTGGTATTTCTTCTATACTTCAGCCAAGTTGACTCATCGATACAATACATGCCTCAATCACTCAAAGATAATGGAGCATCTAGAGCAAAGGAACAGAGACTTGAAAGACGAGATTGTTCGTCTGACTGCCATGATGGAGTCAGTGATAGCCGCTCAGAGCCAGTCTTCTCCAATGCCTGCAACTCCTCTTCCTCAGAGAACTGTCATTTCCGAGGTTGCTACCTCTACCATTCCTGCAACTGCTGCTCACTTTGCGCCTAACATGTCTGCCGTATTCTCATGGGGAATGCCGCCAAATTTCATGCCTGAAGGTTTTGCGCCTACTTTTGCTTCCATGCCGGCATCTATCCCGGTCATGTCTGTGTCACCACCTATTGTGCATACTCTACCCCGTGTGGAAGACACCATCTATCATTCTGAGCCGCCTGAAGGCCCTAATGTGTATGAGAAGATGGACTAAAGGAAAGATGAATTCCTTGAGTTGCGTAAGGAGTTAAAGACTTTGAGGGGTAAACATCTGTTTGGTAAGAGTGTTGCGGAACTTTGTTTGGTTCCAAATGTTAAAATCCTGGTGAAGTTCAAAGTGCTTGACTTTGAAAAGTACAAGGGGAATACCTGCCCACTCATTCATCTTGTGATGTACGCTAGAAAGATGTCTAAGCAAACTGATAATGACCAGTTATTGATCCATTATTTTCAAGACAGTCTGACCGGTGTCGCGTTGACATGGTACATGGGTTTGGATAGTGCGAGCATTCGCACATTCTGGGTGAAGCATTTGTGAAACAGTACAACTATAATATGGACATGGCACCAGATAGAGATCAGTTGAGGTCGTCGTCTCAGAAAGACAAAGAAACGTTTAAGGAGTATGCTCAGAGATGGAGAGAGCTTGCCACTCAGATTACCCTCCTTTGGAAGAGAAAGAGATGACCAAGATTTTTCTCAAGACCCTGAGCTCATTTTATCATGAGCGGATGATTTCCAGTTCCCCCAGTGATTTTACCGAGATGGTAAACATGGGGATGAGGCTAGAAGAAGGTGTTCGAGAGGGACGGTTATCTAAAGAGGAAGCGTCATCCATCAAGAAGTATGGTAATAGTTTTGGTAAGAAGAAGGAGAGAGAAGCTAATGCAGTGTCAGTTGGGAGGCAAAGGAGGCCTCATGTAAGAAGAACCACCTCGTCAACACCATCATCAAGTATCGTCTGTGATCCCAATATTTTCTAACAATCAATCAACACCAATTCAACAACAACAACGTCAACAACAACAACCACAGCAAAGAACAAACACCTACAACAACAACAATACCAACAATCATCTTCAACAACAACAAAACTTTGAGAGGAAGAAGGTCTCTTTTGACCCTATTCCTATGACATACACAGAATTGTACCCATCGTTGGTTCTCAAAAACCTGTTGCAACCAAGAAACCCACCTCAAATCCCTGAACCACTTCCATGGTGGTATAATTCGGAACTCCGTTGTGCTTTTCACCAAGGAGCTCCCAGTCATGATATCGAGAAATGCTACCCTCTAAAGTATGAAGTCCAGAAGCTGGTTAAAAGTGGAATGGTGTCCTTTGAGGACTATGCACCGAACGTCAAAGCTAATCCACTACCTGCCCATGGGAATTCATCTGTTAATATGGTAGACGGCTTTCCTGGGGAGTTTAAGGTATTTAATGTACGCTTTATTAGAAGGTCCTTGGTGACGATGCATAAGGATATCTGTTTGGTAAGCGAGTGCGAGCATGACCATGATGGTTGTGTTATCTGCAATGTCAATCCCAGAGGTTGTATGGTTGTGAAGAGAGACATCCAGAGGTTGATGGATGAAGGTTTGATTCAGATTGTCCAGTCATGTCATGTAGATGACGATGTGAAAGTTATAGTCCAAGTATTCAAGACTCTTGAAAGAGTAGTAATACAGTACGACAGCAGTAACAGCAACAGCGTCTGCAATAGATCTGTATCGCCGTTGGTTATACGGTTAGCAGGCCGCGTCCTGTATGCATTAGATAAGGCTATCCCATATCATTACAATGCTACCATGATAGAGAATGGTCAAGAGGTTCCTTTGCCTACGACTAGTTTTGTTGTGAGCATTGTTGATGTTACTAAGGTGACCCGCAGTGGTCGAGTCTTTAGGCCGGTTTTCCCGAAGAATGTGGAAGATATATCTGTTAGCAAGAAGGTTGATGCGCCTGTGGTAGATTCCAAAGTGTCAGTCTGGTGAATCCAGCGGTTTGAAGCCTAGCAATGATGATGAGGTGCTTCATTTGATCAAAAAGAGCGAGTTCAATGTGGTGGAGCAGTTGCTCCAAACCCCCTCCAAGATTTTAGTGTTGTCTCTATTAATGAACTCAGAAGCGCACAGAGAAGCACTACAGAAAGTTCTAGAGCAAGCTTATGTGGAACATGATATTACGGTGGATCCGTTTGATCATATTGTAGCTAACATCACTTCCTGCAACAATCTCAGTTTCTATGATGAAAAACTCCCCAAAGAGGGTAGAAATCATAATTTGGCTCTACACATTTCGATGAATTGTAAAGATGACGCTCTGTCGAATGTGCTGGTAGACACCGGGTCTTCATTGAATGTGTTTCCGAAGTCAACTTTGTCGAGGTTTTCATACCAAGGAGCTCATATGATATATAGTGGCGTGATCGTCAAAGCTTTTGATGGTTCTCGCAAGACTGTGATCGGCAAAGTGGACCTTCCAGTGAAGATAGGTCTGAGTGGCTTCTAAATTACTTTTCAAGTAATGGATATCCATCCGGCCTATAGTTGTTTATTAGGAAGGTCATGGATTCATGAGGCAGGAGCCGTTACTTCAATGTTGCATCAGAAATTAAAATTTGTTAAAAATGGGAAGCTAGTTATTGTTGGTGAGGAAAAGGCATTGTTGGTCAGCCACATGTCATCTTTCTCTTATGTAGAAGCTGAGGATGAGGTTGGAACTCCGTTACAAGCCTTATCTATTGCTGAAGAAAAAAGAGTTGGGGCACCTATGTCCTCATTTAAAGATGCACACAAAATTGTTGAAGATGGTCAGTCTGATTAATGGGGACAAATGGTAGAGGTCTCCGATAACAAAAGCAGAGTCGGTTTGGGTTTTCAACAAGGTTCATCAGTGGTTAGAGATGAAGATGCGCAACCCAGTTTCTGTAGCGGAGGGTTCATTCATGGTAATGAACAACACTTAGTTGTTGTGATCGAGGGTGATGAAGACGAAGACTGCACCAATTTTGTGACGCATGGAAAAGCTTGCAACAATTGGACTGCTGTTGATATTCTTGTTATTGTGCATCGATCTAAGTAATTGCTTTTATTTGTTTTTGAAAATCCTTCTCCTATGCCTAAAGGAGAAGTGAACATTGTTAGGCATTTCAAATTTGATCATCAATAAAATATAATTCTATTCATCCACATCTATGATGTTTTATTTTTACTTTTTGCTTTATTCTAAAAATGGTAATCACAAAAAACATAAATAAATAAATAAAATTGTCCATATGCATAATATTTGGTCATAATTCAATTCTCTAAAATCAAAATATCAAATCATTATGCAGGTTGGTTCCTAACCCCATTGAATACAATGATCATTCTCCTTCTCCAAATTTTGAATTCCCTGTGTTTGAGGCTGAGGAGGAAAGTGATGAATTGTCTCGTCTTCTTGAGCATGAAGGAAAAGTCATTCAGCCATTCAAAGAGCAGATTGAGTTAGTCAACTTGGGTTCCGAGGATGATGTGAAGGAAGTCAAGATTGGATCTCGATTGTGTCCTGAAGTGAAGAAGGGGTTGATTGATCTTCTCCGAGAATATTCATATGTGTTTGCTTGGTCCTATCAAGACATGCCTGGCTTGGATTCTGAGATCGTGGAGCATAGATTATCGTTAAATCCAGAATGCACGCCAGTTTAGGAGGACTCATCCTGATATGGCAGTGAAGATCAAAGAAGAAGTGCAGAAACAGATTGATATCGGTTTCCTTATGACTGCTGAATATCCGCAGTGGGTGGCCAATATTGTGCATGTTCCGAAGAAGGATGGAAAAGTCTGTATGTGTGTTGATTATAGAGATTTGAATAAAGCCAGTCCGAAAGATGATTTCCCTCTACCACACATTGATATGTTGGTAGATAATACATCTAAATTCAAAGTCTTTTCATTTATGGACGGATTTTCCGGATATAATCAGATCAAGATGGCACCCGAAGACATGCAGAAGACCATATTCATTACACCTTGGGGAACATTTTGTTATAGAGTGATGTCTTTCGGTTTAAAGAATGTTGGTGCAACTTACCAAAGAGCAATGACTACTCTTTTTCATGATATGATGCATAAAGAGATCGAAGTCTATGTCGATGACATGATTGCTAAATCTATTGATGAAGAGGAACATGTCGAGCATTTATTGAAGTTATTCCAGCGTTTGAGGAAGTACAAGATCCGCTTGAATCCCAATAAGTGTACATTTGGTGTTCGTTCTGGTAAGTTGTTGGACTTTATTATCAGCGAGAAGGGCATTGAAGTTGATCATGCTAAGGTCAAAACAATACAAGAGATGCCTGCGCCCAAAACTGAGAAGCAAGTCAGAGGTTTTCTCGGCCGCTTGAATTATATCTCAAGATTCATTTCGCATATGGCTACCACGTGTGCGCCTATATTCAAGCTTCTTCGGAAAGATCAGTCTTGTGATTGGACCGAAGACTGCCAGAAAGCTTTTGACAGTATCAAAGAATATCTGCTTGAGCCTTTGATTCTGTCTCCGCCTGTGGAAGGAAGACCGTTGATCATGTATTTGATTGTGCTTGACGAGAGTATGGGTTGTGTTCTAGGTCAGCAAGATGCAACTGGAAAGAAAGAGTATGTTATTTACTATCTCAGTAAGAAATTCACCGATTGTGAGACTCGGTATCCTATGCTTGAAAAGACTTGATGCGCATTGGCTTGGGTTTCTAAGCGTCTGCGCCAATACATGTTGAATCATACCACTTGGTTGATATCCAAAACGGATCCAATCAAGTATATATTTGAGAAACTTGATTTAACTGGGAGGATTTCCCGTTGGCAGATGTTGTTATCGGAGTATCATATTGAATACCGAAATCAAAAAGCAATTAAAGGTAGTATCTTGGCTGACCATTTGGCTCACCAACCAATTGAAGATTACCAGTCAGTGCAATATGATTTTCCTGATGAAGAGATCTTGTACCTGAAAAGGAGATATTGTGATAAACCATTGCTTGAGGAAGGGCCAGAACCTGGTTCCCGTTGGGGCATGGTATTTGATGGAGTTGTTAATCAGTATGGTAATGGCATTGGGGCAGTAATCATTACTCCTCAAGGCACACATTTTCCATTTACAGCTAGATTGACTTTCAAGTGTACAAATAATATGGTAGAATATGAAGCTTGCATTATGGGACTTGAAGAGGCCATTGATCTTAGAAACAAGTGTCTAGACGTCTATGGAGATTCAGCTTTGGTCGTGAATCAAATCAAAGGTGAATGGGAGACGAATCAACCCGATTTGATACCATACAGAGACTATGCGAGGAGGATTTCAACTTTCTTTACAAAGGTTGAGTTTCATCATATCCCTCGAGATGAAAACCGGATAGCAGATGCTTTTACAATATTGTCTCCAATGATCGTAGTGAAATATTGGAATGAAGTTCCCAATTTGACTGTGATGCATCTTGATAGGCCAGCTCATGTGTTTTCTGTTGAAGAAATCAAAGATGAAAAGTCGTGGTATTATGACATCAAGTGTTTCCTCCAAAGTCAGATTTACCCGTCTGGGGCATCTTTGAAAGATAAGAAGACTTTGAGAAGATTAGCCGGCAATTTCTACTTGAATGGGGATGTGTTTTACAAGAGAAACTTCGATATGGTCCTGCTCAGATGCATGGATAGACACGAAGCATACCTGTTGATGACTGAAGTCCATGAAGGTTCCTTACATACTCATTCCAATGGACATGCAATGGCGAAGAAGATGTTGAGAGCAGGTTACTATTAGATGACAATGGAATTTTACTGTTGCAAGTTTGTGAAGAAATGCCACAAGTGTCAAATATATGCAGATAAGATTCATGTTCCTCCGACACTGTTGAATGTCATTTCCTCCCCGTGGCCCTTCTCCATGTGGGGAATTGATATGATTGGCATGATTGAGCCCAAAGCTTCAAATGGACATCGTTTGATTTTGGTGGCTATTGACTACTTCACAAAATGGGTTGAAGCGGCATCGTATGCGAATGTAACCAAGCAAGTTGTTGTGAGGTTTATCAAGAATCATAGCATATGTCGTTATGGTGTGCCAAGTAAGATCATTACTGATAATGGATCAAACTTGAATAACAATATGGTGGAATATCTTTGCAAAGACTTCAAAGTTGCACACCATAATTCTTCTCCCTACAGACCTAAGATGAATGGGGTTGTTGAAGCTGCAAACAAGAACATCAAGAAGATTATTTAGAAGATGGTTGTAACGTATAAGGATTGGCATGAGATGCTCACATTTGCTTTGCACGGGTATCGTACATCCATCCGCACTTCAACAGGGGCAACCCCTTTCTCTCTTGTATATGGTATGGAAGTTGTGCTCCTCGTAGAGGTTGAGATCCCATCATTGCGTGTCTTAATGGAAGCCAAGTTGACTGAAGCTGAATGGTGTCAGACCAGGTATGATAAGCTGAATTTGATTGAAGAAAAGAGGTTAACTGCCATGTGTCATGGTCAGTTATACCAGCAGAGAATGAAGAAAGCTTTTGATAAGAAGGTCAGACCTTGTGTGTTTAGAGAAGGTGACCTTGTGCTCAAGAAGATATTATCTTTCAAACCAGATTCTAGGGGTAAGTGGACTCCCAATTATGAAGGTCCATATGTTGTTAAGAGAGCCTTTTCAGGTGGTGCTTTGATTCTTGCAACTATGGATGGTGAAGAGTTCACTCGTCCTGTGAACGCAGATGCAATCAAGAAATACTTCGCCTAAAAAGGAAAAGAACAACTCGCTAAATTGAAAACCCGAAAGGGCGGCTTAGGCAAAAATGAGCGCCTCGGTGGATTGAAAACCCGAAAGGGAGATCCAGGTAAAAGTTGGAGACATAAAACAGAAAGAATTGTCCCTATAAATTAAGTACCCCACCTTTGGGAAATTTATGCAAAAATTAGGGATTATGACAAGTAACTGCATCCTGCTGATCTTCAATTTTGAAGACTTTCTTGAGCACATCGTCGGATTCTGATCCCCGGTAGCGGCCAAGAGCACGGTGGATATCAAGAGTTGGTAGAAGGATTAGTGATCATTGTATTCAATTTATCCCTTTTCCATGTAAATTACCATTTTCAAATTTTGTAAAAGATATATGGAGTCTTGTCATTTACAGACTACCATTCTATTAAATAAAGTTGAGCTTTTATCCAATTGTTTTTACTCTTATTTAATTCAGCCAGATAGTTTTAAATTTTAATATGATCATTTTTGAAATTAAAACTTTAATTAAAATAATATTTTCTTAAACATATAAAAGCATTAATTTTAAGAAATCGATTTCATTAAAAGGAATATCAACTGTGGTTTGAAAGCAATAAGCCCTAAGTGTGAAGCATTATTGGTTCTCCCTAAGCAGTAGGTGTGATTCCTCTTTCATACCCGGCATCATGATTAGCACCCGGTGTTTGTTGATTTCCCCAGCTGTTAATTCGCCATTCTCCCCAGCTGAGTTTTTGTTTGTTCTCCAACTGAGTGTAGACATTTCGCTGTAGCAGTTTCGGCAAAACTTTGATTCCCCACAAGTCGCCATCAGATTCTCTCCCAGTCAGAGTTTCCTCATGTTTTCTGAGTAGCTATTTGTGTTTTCTCCCCTGTAGGGTTGTCTCCCATTCGATATGATATTGACCTAAAATTCCCCGCAGAATTGGTAGCAGTTTCCTCAACAGATCTCCTCTCTACTTCCCCAGCAAGGGTCGAGCCTTTGGGATGTCGATCTCTCTTTTCTCCAGCAGTTGTTTCCCTCTTTAGTGGATTGACCGAGAATTGTATCAATGATTCAGATCACATACATTTTGTATCCTTTGAGATTATTTTGTCAGCATAATCATCATATATATATATATATATATATATATATATATATATATATATATATATATATATATATATATATATATATATATATATATATATATATATATATATATATATATATATATATATATATATATATATATATATATATATATATATACACACACACTCATGTAACTTCATTATTGCATCATTACACTTTGAGATTCATTCTTGTGATTTTTATTCTCTATTATGGTGGTACTTTGTCCCCATCCAAGTCGGTGTGTCTGTCCTCCTTCAATTGTAGAGTGTCATCCCCTTAAGTAGAAAGACTTTAACCTTTCTCCTTTCCCCACTGAGTTATTTCCTCGTGGATGATTATTATTTCAGCTTCCTCCCCAGTTATTTATCTAGATGGAACCATTCCCCTTGAGTTATATCCTTATTGGTTTGAGTCCTGATTGACCGTTTCTTTCTAGATCTTACCTAGATAGACATTTCTGGTCCCCTAAGAGTCTATTACCCAGTAACTGGTAATATTCTTCTTGGTTTGCAGTTTGTTACTTCTTTCCCAATACCCGATAAAAATAACCCCCTTTTTTCCCTAGCGGATTTGTTTTCACGTCTCCCTAGGAATTATATCCTTGATATGTTCATCCTAATCAATGACGGATATTTTCTTCCCCTGCTTCGAGTTTATCCTTGATATGTTCATCTTAACCGGTGACGGATATTCTCTTTTTGGTATTCTACCCAGTAAAAAGGTAGTTGTGATCCCTATTTGTTTTCCAAAGAGTTAATCCTTGATATGTTCATCCTAACCGATGACGGGTTACCTTCTCTTTGCGGTCTTCTACCCAGTAACCGGTAGTTGTAAATCCTGCTTTTGCTCCTCTTTTAGAGTTTATCCTTGATATGTTCACTTTAACCGGTGACTGATATTCTCTTTGAGGTTTTCTATCCAGTAACTGATAGATGTAATCCCTAGTCTACCCCTCGGAGTCTATCCTTGATATGTTCATCCTAACCGTTGACGGATATTCTCTTTGATGGTATTCTATCCAGCATTTGATAGATGTAATTCCTACTTTTTTTTGTTCAGGCGGTTTATCCTTGACATGTTCATCCTAACTGATGACGGATATCCTCCTTAACATCCCCAGGCAAGTTTATCCTTGATATGTTCATCTTAGCCGATGACGGATCTTCTTTCCGCTGAGTCTATCCTTGATATGTTCACTTTAAATAGTGACGGATATTCTCTCCTTTTTGGTCTTCTGCCCAGTAACCGGTAGTTGTAAATCCTATTTATAGCCTTTCCCCAGGAAGTCTATTCTTACCCAGTAACCGGTAATGAATACACATCCTGGCGGCCCTCGGTGAGTCATCCTTGATATGTTTACCCTAACCGGTAATGGATGTCCTCCCTGTCAGATTTTATTATCTTCGTACCCAGTAACTGGTAATGGATAATACATTTCTGCTCCTCCTGTGTTGAAGATTGTTTCTTCCCCAGTTGAGTTGAGTGTGTATTTCCTTAGTGAAATCGATGTTCCTGCTTGGTTCGAATATTTCAGTTTTATTCTGATCTATCTGTTTCCCCTGCAGATGTTCTTTTCCCCCAGGCTGAGTCTTTCCATTTTCATGGAATTCCTCTAGTCCCCCAGCAATTATTAAGTCGTAGCCTGGCCTACACACAACCCTTTATCCCCTAGAGTCTTTGTCTCCCCAGTGAGTTTTCCTTACGGAATTGAATTACGCTCTTGCAGACTTTCGATCTCTCTGAATTCTTTTCCCTTTGTGGCAATATTTCCCCACAGAGGGTTTATTTTTAGCATTCATATCATATGCATCATAAGGTCTCTTAGGGACCAAAATTTGTTTCTATATGTTGCTATTTAAGTCCATTCTACTGAGTTGATACGAAGATTTTAACCTTCACCTCCTCGGTTAGAATATCCTTAAATAAGGGCAGCTGTAAGACCCTAATTTTGACCCTAAGATCCCTCATGCTATCTCATCATATGCAGTGACATTGGTATCATACCTTGGCATCCTCCTAACCCCTCACCCATTGGGTTTGTCTTGGGAGAGATCACTAAGCACTATGTGTTTGTGTCATACTTGTTATTTTATTATCTTTACTAACTAAGATACCAAAAATATGTCTTTGCATTTGTCTAACTCTTTTGTAGGTAGGGCACATGATCACCTTTGATTTATCAAGTTCACATCTAGAGTTTAAGACCCTCATTGCTAAGAACTCAACCATGAAATGATTCACAATGGATCTAGGCATCATATATGAGTCCCTACGATCTTTACATGGTATTATGATCAAGATACCTTCAAGAGTTTGGAATTGGTTTGCCTTGGAAACCCTAGTGCATTTGGGTATCTTGTGTAACTTCTTTACCAAGCTTCTTCAACAATTGATCAAATATTTTAAGGGGTACTCCAAACCTCATCATCTTATGCATATATGATCTGCCATGAGTCCTAAAAGTCATGAGAATTGCAAGTTAGCAAGTTGGTTAATGGTGGTTGACCAAAGGAATTCATCTAATCAAAATTGGGGTCCCCTAGACCCTATCTCCTACAATTTTTATCATATGAAAATGATTCAAATAGAAACGTTACTCTAAATGACAGTCCAAACAACTTTCATGTTGAGGTCTAGAGCTAGTTTTGCTTGGAAAGTCATTCTTTATGGTGAAAGATTATAGGTCATTTTGTCTAAACCCTAATTTGGAGGTCAACTTCCCAAGGCTATAACTTGCTCAATTTTTATGAGATGAAATATTTCCAAGTTGCACAATCAAATTTAATATGTCTACTTCAACTTTTATGTTTTGAGTAAGAGCTAATTCAACTTTTATGAGCATGTGATATGAGGATACATTATAGGTCATTTTGGACCAATGCCATTGAACAAGTGATTTTCCTCAACTTCAAAAATGCATAACTCATTCATCTTAAATCCAAATGAGGTCAAAATTTTGACGATTTTGAAGGACTTTGAAAGAGATACAACTTTTATGAAGACACTTTTCTCATTTGAAGCTCACATAAAAAGTTAGTCAAGGTGGAATAAATGAACATATGGCTTGACACTTAGAAAACATTTTGATATGTTAAAATTTCCAAACTTCCACCTCAAAATTCATCACGATACAAGCTTCAAATGGAAAAGTGTTCAACATAAAATTTGTTCCTCTTGATCTAACCTTTCCAAAGAGTCCAATTTCATCCATTTTGGATAAGGTTTGTGTGGTTTGCGCATGGCTTGAACAGGGCATCATCATTTGGCAAATATCAAACTTCAAACAGCTGTACACATTTGCCTTGCATTCCAATTCACTTTAATATTCATTCACACTTGATTATGGACCTAGTTTAGTGACTTTATGGGCGTGTACACATCCATGCAAACATGCATCATCCATTGCCAAATTTGGAAGTTGAATTTGAAGGTGCAAATATCATAAGCTGCAACTATAAATAGAGACCTTTAGCATCAGAATTAAGGACGCTTGTGCGCCGGCTTTGCTCCAATACCCCAAACCCTCACCTTTGAAAGGAGAAACCTGAGAATTTTCTTTGAAAATTGAGTTTGAATCTCACTGTTTGGAAATTCAAAACTCTGGGGATCCAAAGCTTTTGTTCCATTCTAATCTACTTCGGCAAGCTTCCTGAGTGAGATCAAGCAAAATTCAAAGCAAGAGCAATCAAATTCTGCACAGCATTTAAGGTATTTTCCAGATTTTTTCTTCTCTTTGATTCTCTCTCAATTCTCATCAATTCTCTTGGATCCTTGGTTGTCTGAAGTCCTTCCAATGTAGGCAAAGAGATTGAGTTGCTTTGAGGTCAAATCGAAGCAACTCAGATCATGTACCTCAAATTTCAACTCCATGTATCTCTCAATATACTTGGAGTTAGGATGAATTGAGGTCAGATTCGTGATCAGTGCCATTTTTACTTTGAAATCATGTCTTTCTTTTTTATTTTTGTGATGGTGATGAGTGAACCAGTCCGGCCAGGGTAGCCTGAGAAGATGACCGGCGTTTTGCTCCGGTGATGAGCTGGAATGGTTCAGAGCCACGTGATCATTTCATTTTGTTTTAATCACGAGCATTGGTTTTGAATATCGTTTGTATGGCGCGCTGACTCAAGTACATGGTAGAACTCGCGTTTGGATCCACTTGATCGGCCACCTCAATTAATGAGGGAAATCAAGTGGTCCACGTTTTTTCTGATTAATTGATTTTCATTTTAATTGTATTATTTTCATTAATTCATATTAAATTTAATGTTGATTCAAAAAATATGAGAGTTTCACCAAAACAATTTAAATAAATTCCTTTTTCATTTCCTGAATTAAAAGTATTTTTTGGATCATTATTAATATTTTTCATGATTTAATTATTTTTGTGAATATTTTTAATTGTTTAAAAATACTTATAAGTTTCCAAAAATTATGAATTTTTTCCTCCAAGGTCCTTTGACCTTGTTTGACCTATGATAAATCTCATGGCCACCAAGGTCCTTTCAAAAAAAATCTCCAAGGTCCTTTCTCCAAGGTCCTTTGACCCTCCCTCTTCATCTCATTCCCCTTCTTTATTCATTAATGTCATGGATCTCTGATATCTCTATATCCTAAGGCTAGTAGATTGCAAAATTAACATAAGTATGGATGAGATTAGGTCCACCTCTTTGCATATTCTTTTTGTGTGTGGTATGTTTCATGAGCATAGTCCATTATAATATGTCTCCAACATGCATTAACACCAAAATTCTATTGCCCGACCTCAAATAGTTGTCACTCCTACATAAGTCCAATTATGATTGCTTAACATAGCGCTAAATTTGTGAGACAAAAGGCATAGCATTCTAGTTAGTTAGATTGTAAGTCTCCACTCTTTCATGGTATTGTATGGAAACTTGGCATTTTTTCCTTCCTTTGGAAGATGTCTTGGTTCAAGGATCCATGCTTGTGATAAGTGGGTTGAGTGTTCTCCAAAGAATGACTTAAACAAAACAAAAGCAAAAGCAATACTAACTTCTAATCAACTAAAATCTAGCATTTAATTTCAAGTCATTTACTTTTATGCACTTTAACTTTTAAGCTTTTATTTCATTTGCCATTATTCATACCATTCAACTTGTTTATTTTAATGATATTTTCACTTTGCCCACTTGGGCCATATTTTGTGATACATTGTGCTTTGTATATACTTGTTTGTCTGTTTGGTCTTTTGACCTTAATGTACATAATAAGAACAAAAAACCTAAAAAACATCTTGTGTGAACTGTTGGTTTGATCTGAGACTATTGGACTAAGAATTTAGGCAACATCCCTTATGCAAAGGACTTGGCCAATGCCAACTTTCATGAAACCAAGTTGCTTGTGAAGTGAACATTCATCTGATACAATATTGAAGATCCATTTGAGTTCATCTGCAACATGATCATTGTGAAGCTATTATTTTGAATATGTGTCTCATGCCATATTTGATGTCATCTGATACATGGGGAATTTTGAAGAAGATCATGGAGTTGTTAAGCTTGGATGTGGCTATCTTTATTTGATGCCTTGCTCTTCATCTTGCTATATGTGTATTGATTATTGCTTGATTCTAAAGTCCAAGGGAAATTTTGGTTTCTATATGACATTCTTGTCTATTGGATTGCAGCCCATTGGTCAGATCTTTTCAACTCTCAACTTTAAAAGTTTGTGCTTAGGATTAGTCTCTTCATCTCCTCCCCATTTCTTTAATTTCAAATCTCTCCCTCCTTTTAAAATCTTCTTTGCTTGTGCTTGTTTTCTAAACTTAGACATTTTGCAAATTAGAAACTTTGGCCTTATGCCATTGTATTTTTAAACTCTTTTCTTAATCAAACTTGTAAATGAACTTAACTATACTTGACTTAAAATTTCAAAAGCCAAAAAGAACTAACAATCATTCAAACTTTTTTTTCAGGCCTTTTGTGCCTTTGTCAAACCTAAATTTTGGTTAAAAACAATGCACTCATTTTGAAATTGATACCATGAACTACGAGGTTTTGATCCCTCATTTTTATGTTGGTACGTAGGCACAAGTCTGAAGGTCTTGTCAAACACAAAAATATAATTAATAAATTCTTTTCTCATCCCCCCATTCTATTTATTACAAACATCATTTGTACAAAAACACATATGCACGAAAGAAAGGGCTCCCTAGGAGTACCTAGGACACTTCGGATGCTAAAATCTTCCCTCTGTGTAACCAACCCCCTTACTTGTAATCTCTGGCATTTTACTAGTTTTGATTTGAAAACTTCATATTTTTTGGGTTTTGTTCGTACTTTTCCCTTTTCCCTTGGATACAATAAAAGTGTGGTGGCAACTCTGGTTTTATTGACGTCTAGCTTATCCATAGCTTGATGGTCATGAATTTACCGCTACAGTTATATACAGAGAGCACATCATAAAATTGATTCCCTATTTTTATGAAATCACTTTTTCATTATATTCCAAGGGAGGAGAATCAGTTAGTTGATACTCTAGCAACTCTTTCATCCATGTTTAAAGTCAAGTGGAAGAATGAAGCACCTGTCATCCGCATTGACCTCTTGGATGAACCAGCGCACTGTCTAGCAATAGAAGTCGAATCTGACGATAAGCCTTGGTTCTACGACATTAAGAGATATCTAGAAAGAAAGGGATATCCTGAGAAAGCATTCATCATTGATAAGAAGGTTTTGAGAATATTTTTTATTAAGTTCTTCTTGAATGGGGATGTTTTGTACAAGAGGAATTATGATTTTGTGTTTCTCAGAGGCGTGGATAGACACGAAACAAGCACGATCATAATGTGTATACATGAGGGCTGTGAAGGTGTACATGCTAAGGAGTTTGCTATGGCTAAGAAAAATCTTCGGGCTAGATATTATTGAACAACAATGGAGGTTAACTGTTACAACTTTGTCAAGAGGTATTGTAGCGGGGTTTTCGTTACTTTTAGGTTTATTGACTAAACCAAGAGTAAACATACAATTCGAGTCGCCACCGCACTTTTATTTGTCCAAAGGAAAGGCTAAAAAGCGAACAAAAGCCAAGTAAGAAGTTTTATCAAATCAAAAACTAATAAAAATGTCAGAGATCTAGGTAAGGGGGTTGGTTATGAAATGGGAAGGTTTTACACACCCCAAACATCCTTAGTACTCTAAGGGAACCTCTTTTTGCAAACATGTGTTGTAGGTTGGTATTTGTGAAAATATGTGCAAAAGATTGGGGGGATGAGAAGATAATAGACTATATTTACAAATTTGTTGTTTGAACGGATGAACCCATTGCCTACGTACCATCACAAAGGTAGGATCAAAACCTCATAGTTCGGGGTAAAAATCTCAAAGATTGGTGAATTGATTTGATCAAAATCTTTAAGGTCTTTTGTTATCAAAGGGAGAAAACTCAACCTAAACCAACAATCCACCATGTGAGGAAGGCTTCAACATACTAGTGAGGTGTTAACCCTATAATAAGTATGGAAGGGTTATAATCCAATCACTAAGGATGAGGTGAGATTTACATCAACCACTATGATAACTCAAACCTATGACTAATGTTTATGAAAAGGTTTTAACAAGTGGCCATTGGAACCACAAAACAACTTGAAGTGAGTTGTATTTACAAGTTAGGTTTATTTATAAAATGAAGTCAAAGTTGGGCTAAGATTTATTCACAATGAGTATTTGATAAAAAAAGAGTTTGAAAAATCAAAGGCTTAAGGCCTAGGTTTCTAATTTGAAACAAAGTCAAAGTCTAGAAAAGATTTGGCTTGGGTTAGAGTGGAGAAAATAAGATAAGGGCAAGTCCTAAAGCATACAAAGATAAGAGAGAAGATAAAACCCTTGGAGTTCCTTTTCTTGAAATCATAGAGATGATTCAAGATGCTCCTTTCCTTTGGACTTAGCAAGCAACAAGCAATCAAACAAATTATATTCAAGCTCCTAGGATCTCCATTTGGCTTGTCTCTCTTAACTTGGATATTCATGACTATGGTCCTCTTTTACTATCTCAAGATGGAATCCCTATCACACAAGAGCAAACATCAAAAAGTTCACAACACAATAAGAGGAATGGACAAGGAATAAGTTTTGGAAAGGAAGTCCTTTGAAGTCAACTTTGAGATTTTAGCATTCTAAAGGCATGAGGCCTAGTTGCTCTTCAACAAGTTTAGCATTCTAAAGGCATGAGGCCTAGTTGCTCTTGAACTCCTTTAAGCATAGGTATGTCCTAATTCTAAGTCCTTTCTCCTTTTTGCATTAGGTTCACACAAAACAAAAGCAAAACCAACACAAGACAACAATATATTTATATACAATAATGAGCTCAAATGAGAAAAAGGAAAATGGCATAAACATAAAATATGTGCTCAAGTGAGCAAAATGAAAAGCAATATGAATAAATGGGCAAGAAATAAATGACACTAAAGTAAATTGCAAGAGATTAAATGCTTCAATTAAAGTTAGTAGTTAGTATGGTTATGTTAGTTTTTCATAAGATAATTTAGCGTTATGTTAAGCAATCGTAAGTGGACTAATGTAGTAGTCACACCTATCTGAGGCCGGTCAATAAAACTATAGGCAAATAAACACAAGTTAGAGATCATGACTAGTAAGCCAAGCTCCAAAAACTTGTCATGCCAAAAGAAAAGAGAAAAGCCTTATAGGGACTTTAGGTTTTTTTGCTTGACCAAGAAGCAACCTATCTTGGACACAAAGCAACTCACTTGATCTTGGATCAAGTTGAGTTTGATTTGGATCAAAGAAGGTTAAACCTCTCATTTGTCAAGACTAACCATAAGACATTAACTCATTGGCCAAAAATAAAAAGAAATGGAATGAAGATGAAATGGATGGAAAGAGAAATAAAGTATCAAACACAAATGATCAAATGTGAGTCAAATCATCATCAATCAATGTCAAACAGAAGAGAAATGAAGAACACAAGTCAACAAGTCAAACATATTTTTTTGGTATTTTTGAATTAAAAATAAATGCAAAAATAAAATGGACAAAATATGGTCAAACCTCAAATTTAATTCAAATCAACTTCAACAAGTCCAATTAAATTCTCATAGGTCTAACATGGTCAAACAAGTTTTGACAAATTTTCTCAATAATTTTTGAAATCATAAACTATTTAAAAACAATTAAAAACAATAAAAATAACACAATATGAACTAAAATCTCAAATAAATCTCAAATCAATTAAGAAATTGATGAGACTATTTTTCATTGACTTATCATGATCCATATGTGTTAGGAGAATATTTTTGGAATTTTCAAAAATCAGAAAGTATTTTAAAATGAATTAATACTATTAAAACCCAAATAATTCACAAAAAATATTAAATGAAGTCACAAAAATAATTAAAAATCAAAATATGAAACTAGATTTTTCAAGAAAAATTTTGGCATTGGTCTCATATTTTTTGTGACTTCAAATAAAATATTTATGAATTTTTGAAAATAAAAGGAATTAAAATGGAATTAACATAAAATAAGAAAATAGCAAAAATGTGCAGTCGCATGATCATTTCATTAATTTACATGGCAATGATCCTAGGGCTCAGAGGCGCGGTCACATGATCCACCTTGGTCAAACGCGTTACACTTTGATTTAAAATAGGTCAATACAATGAAAGGCCAAGATTATAACATTTCATCATGATCCAATGGACCTGAAGGCTTCCACGTGAGGATGGTGGTGGAAACCACCATCTTCTCCGGCGATCTAACCAGATCCGGCCACCACGCGCAGGAAATCAAACCTCAATAAAAATGAAAAAAGAAGGTATCAAAATGAAGCTAAGGTGATGTACATCACCCCTGTAACAATGGATTCTCCTCAAAGTTCCTATTTAGAGAGAAACATGAGCTTGAAGATCATGGTACATGAACTGAAAATGCACGATTTGCAAAATTAAGACCACCACTGGCCTGCCTCATGCATGAGGGCTTCAGAAAATAGCATAAACCAAAGAGATTCACATTATATAGCAAGATCTAGATCAAGAAAGTTTGGTGATATACCTATGAAATGGAGCTTCAAACAGCACGAAATATCCAAGCCCTTGATCCAATTTTGATCTGGAAGTGTGATGGTGATGCAAGGTTAAGGAATTGAGCTGTAAATATCAACTAATGATGTTGAAATTCAAGCTTGAAAATGAAATAGAAAACTGAAAATTCCTTTAGTGAGGGTTTGGTTTTCAATTCAGCAGCACTTCATATCTCCACTTGGTTACCATTTGGATGAGATTGCACTTCTATTTATAGCTGAAATGTGATGAAAGGCAATGCTTGGCTCGTGTGCATGAAACTTGAACACTCCTTGCATGGGCCTGTACAGGCGCATGTGATGCCCAAGAATGAATGGAAATCCATGCTGAGATCAAATAAAAGTGAATTGGACGTGCACAAGGTCTGGCATTTGCTTGCACATGAAGTTATAATGTGAATTGTAAAAATGAACATAAACATGAAGCTCTTCAAAACTCACTCATGGAAAGTCCAAAAAATTAATGTGAGTAATGGTTGGAAATCCCTTGAAATAAGGAACAAGAGTCATGTTGGGCAAAAATTCATTTGGCAATTGGAAATTTATGAAAACTGGCTGTGAATTTTTGGGTACAAAACATGTCTAGGTTCTCCTTTGAAAATTTTGCCAAAAGCAAGCATCTTCAAGCCCCTCTGTTTTAATTATGCAAGCCTCAAATGGAAACACCTCAAACATCAAAGTTGTAGATATTTTCAATATGATCAATTTAGACTTAAAGTTTTCATCATTTGGATTTTTCATCAGAAAGTTACGGACACTTTAAGTTAGACATTTTTCAAATTCAATGACCTTGGTCCAAAGTGACCTATAATGTTTTGTATTATCAGATGTGTTTCTTTTAGTATTATGAAATTTTGTCCAACATAACATTTGAAGTAGACATATTAAAAGTTCCAATTAATTTGGTATCACCTCAAAATCATAAAAATTAAGGAAGTTAGGTCCTTGGGAAGTTGACCCAAAATTAGGGTTTCAGTCAAAATAACCTATAATGTTTTGAAATGAATGATGACCTTCAAAGTTTCAAATGGATTTTTGAAGAACATGAAAGTTGTTCATACGGTTCTTAAGAAAAAAAATTCTCTTGGGGTAATCTTCATTTGATAAACACATCACAAGTTGTGTCTCAGTGATCCTCAGTTTAGTCAGATGACTTGACTGGTTAACTTCTCAAAGCCAAACTTCCAATCTTGATGAATGAATGATTGAGGATCCTCAAATAAGCTCATATATGCATAAAATAATGAATGAAAGAACTTCCCTTGATTAAATTTGATCATAGGTTGAGGTTGCTTCATGAGCAAGGCACGGTTGAAGCATAGTTGAATTAGGGTTTCCTTGGGAAACAATCCTCAAGCCCTTTGGGTTATCTTGATCAAATTGGAAAATTGAGATACTTGGGAGACATATATGATGATTAGGAACTTTGTGGACCATTGTCATGCTTTTTCTCATCTTCATCTAGCCATTTCATTGAGCTTAGGAGCCTCCTAGGAGCATGGGAGTACATGATCACTTGAGCTTCAAAACAAAAAGAGTTAGTGACATATTTTTGTGCTTTTGGTTAGTAAACAAATAAGAAAAGAAATAATATACAATACAAGCATGCTTGGTGGTCTCAAACCGCTCACACAAGTCCCAACCAAGGGTTAAGGAGCCAAACATGTTATGATCCTTGAGGTAATGCAATGAGAAATGATATGATGCCATGAGGGATCTTAGGGTCAAAATTAGGGTCTTACAGGTATCACAAGTGCAAAAAATTTGTCGGCAAGATACATGTTCCTCCAACTCCATTGAACATCCTGACTTCTCATTGGCCTTTCTCTATGTGGGGCATTTACATGATCGGTATGATCGAGCCAAAAGCTTCCAAGGGTCATCATTCCATCCTTGTTGTCATTGACTACTTCACAAAATAGGTTGAACCTACTTCATATGCAAACGTCACAAGACAATGGTTACAAGATTTATCAAGAAAGAAATTATTTGTCTCTATGGTGTTCCTAGCAAGATTATTATTTAAAATGACGGTAACCTCAACAACAAGATGATGAGTGAGTTATGCCAAGAGTTTAAGATCGAGTATCACAACTCTTCACCATATCAGCCCAAGATGAATGACGTCGTCGAAGTAGCTAACAAGAACATCAAGAAGATTGTCCAAAACATGGTCAAGACGTATAAGGATTGGCATGAGATGGTTCACTTTTCTTTCCATGGCTATATAAATTCAGTGTGTACTTCTAACGAGGCAACTCCTTATTCTCTAGTATATGGAACGGGGATTGTTTTGTCTAATGAAGTTTAAATCCCCTCTTTGAAGGTCATCATGGAAGCAGACCTTGATGAAGCTGAATGGGTGAAATCCATATATGATCAGTTGACTCTCATTGAAGAGAAGCATTTTACGACCATCATCCATGGCCAGTTATACCAACAACGCCTCAAGAGATCTTTTGATAAGAAGGTTCTTCCTCGTTCATTCCAAGTCGGAGAGCTTGTGCTCAAAAGACTTTCTCCTATACACTCGGACCCTCGGGGCAAGTGGAATCCCTACTATGAAGGACCCTTTTTGTCAAAAAGGATTTCTCATGATGGGATCTCATTCTCACCATAATGGATGGGGGTGACTTTCTGATGTCGGTGAACTCAGATATAGTTAAAAAATATTATGCCTAGAAAAAAATACAAAGCCCGCTATATTGGCATCCGTCAGAACCAATCTAGGAAAAATGGATATTCTGATGGACCCAAAAAAAGAAATGTTCATGTAAAAGTTAGGGATTCAAAAAAATATATAAGCTCGCTAAGTTGAAAACCCGAAAGGGCGACTTAGGCAAAAATGACATCCTGGTGGACAAAAGAAACAAAAATTCCACGTAAAAGTTAGGGATAAAGGCGTTTGACTATATCTTGACGTTATCTATTGAGAACATTCTCACCTTAAGCTTTACCTCAAACGGAACCAGATCAATCCAATCACCGTTAACAAAAGCAAAGTATTAGAGCCTAGTGATACACTAAATGACAGCCAATGTCGTAATCAGTGGAAAGTCAAAAAAAATCCCATTACCATTTAATTTATTTTTCAATTTTTGCAATTTCCTCTTTAAGTATTTTTGCATCCTTGTACACACCCTACATGTACAAAATTTTCCACAATTAATAAAAATCAGTCGTTATTCAATAACTTCTCATCTTTTATTTTTTCTGCATTTTGTTTGCAAAATAACTGTCAATCTTAATTGCATAATGCCATATAACTTTGAGAATAATAAAAAGCTAAATCAAAAGGAAAACTCTATGCATTGCTTTGATTGCTGAAAACTCCCCAGTGTATTATCAGTAGTTTACAATTAAGCATTTGTTGTAAGATTGTATCTCTACAACTGCTCAGTAAGGTCATGCATCCTTCTTCCCCATCATAGCCAGATGGTAGTCCTCATCCAGTAGAATTTTCCCTAATAGTAGTGGTAACATGGAAGCTTTTCATTACAAGCTCTCTGGTGTGGATACTGATGAGTCAAAGTCTATCTTTCACCAGAAAATCATTATCTCACTACCCCATATCACATTGCATATGCATCATAATCAAATAATCATGCATTGCATACACCATGCATAGAAAGCATTTCTCTTTGCAACTGATCTATCTCCCCAGCGGAATTTTTTAGTCAATCACTAAAAGGCCAAACCAACAAGTTTATCTGCTTCTCCTTACAACATAACTCCCTTTTTTATTTCAGGCAAATTTTTGGTTACTTCTGTATTTACTCCTCTTCCATTGAACACCTGAAAAGCTAACACAATTCGCACCTTCAAATTTAAGATGATTAAATAGGGGCAGTTGTCATACCCCAAAATTTATCCTCCCATTTTTCATTTTGCATAATTTATTTGCATACACCAAATCATATCATGCATGACCATTGCATTTGGTCATAGGATCACAAGCATGGCCATTTTGTAATTTGTATCTTAACATTAGTGTTTCATCTTGTTTTTCTTAGCAACTAACCCTAACTTCATTGAAAGATGGTACTTGGTTGTTATTGTTACTCATATAGGTGGTCATGCTCCAATCAAGGTAAGACAAAGGTATTTTGACCAAAGGAAATGCAAGTTTGCTTCATGTTGGTTCAAAGTTGGTTCATGTGTTTGTGTCAATGCCACATCACTCAATCTTCAAGCTATCTTCGAAATCACTCAAGCCCTAATCAAGTTTTCATAAATGGATGCTTATTATATCATCATGGTGGCTTGAAATGCAAGAAAACATCAAGTTTGCATAAAGGGGTACAAGTTGGTTTGACCTAATTTTCAAGTATGTCATGTCTTTGGTCCAAACTCCAGAACTTCTTCAACTTTTATCCAAATCCCAAGCTTCTTTGAGCCAAATGTGCCTTTTGAGATCCTCTACAACATTTATTCAAGGGGCAAACACCAATTCATTCATTAAGGACCTCATTTGTGCAAAGGACCAAGTTTCCAAAAAGGGTCAAAACCTTGCCATGACCACTACTTTCCACCCTTGCCATTTTCATCTCAAGCATCATTTTGATCTCGTTCCTTTTGCATCTTGTTAAGCTTATGTCAAAGATCATTTGGCCCAAGTTTGGATCAAAATTCATGAGGGAATCAAAAGTTATGGTATCATCAACTTAGGACCTCAAAATGACAAAACATGCCTCAAACTGCTTGACCAATTGGTTGGCCTAAAACTCAGGTCACGACCTCAACTTCCCAAGCATGTAACTTTCACCTCAAAGCTCCTTTTGACTTGGTTCTTTTTGCATCATGTTATACTCCATGAAAGGATCGTTTAGCTCAAATAAAATTGAAAAACGCACGAGTGGATTGGAATTGGCCTAAGCATGAACGTGGTAAGATGAACCCTGTTTTGGCACGAACTCAGAAGTTGCAAGTACAAGTCATTCTTTGTTTTGGGACCAGTTGCACATGTGCAAACATTCTGTGATGTCAAAATGCGTGCAAACAAGCTAGAAACTACTTCATTTTATCACTAAATCAAACTTTTCATGTTGCATTTCACACGGATTACAAAACTTTAAACCTCAACCCTAATTCACACGAACTTGCCTCTAATTCACACGTATTTGAATCCCAATACATTCCCTGTAAATAATGGAGTGATTTACCTTCACTTCCAAGTTTCAAGAGCCAAGATATATCTGCCTCACTAAAACTCGAAAGCACCAAAAAACCAGTCACTCATTTCTTCGATTCAAGTCCGTTTGCTTCCAAGTTTCTATCCAGAATTCTTAATCGGCATCATCTAAAGTTGTCTGAAGCATCGTCGTGGTCTAGAACTACCTGCAACCTTGCTTCATGTTTCACCATTGTTAACCTCGAGCTTCGATTTGGACAAGGTAGTTACGAGTAAACTTACACTTCAAGCAAGTTACCATGCTCTTAGTGTGGTTCCACTGATTGAAAGACATCATCTACCTTTGATTTATTTTTTTATTTGGTCATTTAATTTAACTTTGAAGAACTAAGGTTCTTCACGAGTTTGAGCAAATTCTCTCTGCTCAGAGCAAATCAATTGCTCTGATGCAGAGGGACATGAACGATGAGTGAAGTAGAAGCTTGCACGATGCATGTTTGAGCTTAAAACTTTGAGTTCATCAACCTGCAAAATCAAATCCACAAAGGTTGAAGATGAAGTGTTTCACGCGCTTCATGGGGAAAATTTGAATCCTTGGCCAATCAGAGCGTGCCACTTCACTAGCCGTTATATTCAAATATTCTCTTTTCTATTTTTATTTCATTTAATTTATTTTTATTTCAAAAATAATTTTAATTATATCCTTTATTATTTTTTAGTCCAACTTTTTTTCATAATTTCATAAAAATATCATCAACCACATATAATTTTTGCATAATTTTAAAACTCATTGTATCATTTAATTCATACTTTCTTTTATTTTTCATTTAATTTTCACTTAACATTTTTATTTTATTCATTTTAAAACATTTTTTACCCAAAATTTTGAGGTCAAGTCACTTATAACTTTGTTGATCATCTCCATTTATCTTGGACTTTTATTTTGTGTTTTGATACCTCTTTGACATTTTCTCTTTTATTTTCTTTTATTAATTATTATTAAATTATTTTAATCATTTTTTATTTCTTTTTGTTGATCACTTGATGTTTTGAATTAAGTTGATTGCTTGGTTGATGAGGTCTTACACATCTCAAATCATTGATAGATGGGCTTGAGGTTGATTCAGCCTTCTTTGATCTAAATATGTTAATAGATGATCATGAAACATCTTCAATACTTTGCATCAATAATAGGTTAGCCTTTAATGCGCCATATTTTGATTCCTTCAATTCGTGGATAGAATTATCCATATGTGATTGCCTTAGCTCTCCTCTTCACTCTATCTATCTTCATCTCCTCTCTTCTTTTAATCATTATGTGACATATTGTAGGAGATTAACTTTGTGTTAATTCTCTAACATGTCCGACACATATATTTTTATTGACCGGCCTCAGATAGGTATGACTTCTACATAAGTCTACTTATGATTGCTTAAAATAGCGCTAAATTGTCCCGACACCATTAATTGATCATTAACTCCTAACATAATTTTGTGCTCTTTACATTATTGTCATTTAATTCTTGCCATTTAATTCAAGTCATTTTTTATGTTATTTACTTTTATGCCATTTACTTAATGCACTTTAATTTATGTCTCGTTAATCATCATCTCACTTCATACTCTATTCATTTTACCTTATTCATTTGTTGCTTCTTATCTTGTTTGATTGATCTACTTGTTAATCTTAATGAATATAAATATGATAAAGTGACTTTGACTTAATCTTAAACATATGCTTGACTTGGAGTGTTGATAACCTCTTTAGAATATGGACTTTAAACTTAGGACTTAGACCCTTGGCTTGACTTGGAGTAACATTTGATCAGTGGACCTTATGGACACTTTGACTTGATATGCTCTTAAAAACTTTTGAGCTTGTGGTTTTATTCATCTGCTTATGCTTGTCTATTTCATCCATCTGCTTAGGCCTAGCACACATTTACACACACATGGATTTCTCTTGGGCTACCTAACAATGAGACATAGTACAATATATTTTGCACTCATATGGCTTTCTCTTGGGCTACCTAACAATGAGACCTTAGGCTAGTTTTGTATGATCATGCATCTTTGCTTGTTCGTCAATCATATTCCCTTGATTTGGCTTGATCAAATTCCCATTTGATCAACTAGATCATTTCATCTGTTACACCTCCCCTTGGTCTTTGTCAAGTGACTATAAGTCCTTTGGTCACTTGATGGGACTTGTCTCTATTACTTTTGAGCTTTAGTCTCTCAACAAGTATAAGACTCCCAGTAGACTACAAATCCCCTCAGCAGATCACAATCATCTGACTCAACCCCACAGGCATCTTTGGGAACCTGCTTTAACAACTTGTCATACATTGACTAGGCTTGCATGCCATGAGCCTTAAGCAATAGATAATGATGATAGGGGATCTTCCCTACACTTGTCTAGAATATCTCTGAGTATGGGGCGAATGATCCAGTTTCTCAGAGTATTTACCTTTGTTTATAGACTTTAGTGCAATTCAAGTCAATTCAGTGTCAAGTCTGTAACTGGCCTTGTGGCTACTTTTATCTCTCCTTTAGGTTTAAACATCATTCTAGTTTATTTTTTGGATACACCTTCATGATCATTCCCCATTTCTTGGTTATGACACCACTTTATTTTTGGGATACACCTTCATGGTCATTCCCCATTTATTGGTTATAACGCCATTTTCTTTTTGGGATACACCTTCATGGTCATTCCCCATTTCATGGTTATGACACCATTTTCCTCTTGGGACAAACCTTCATGGGCATTCCCCATTTATGGGTTATGACACCACTTTCTTTTTGGGATACACCTTCATGGTCATTCCCCATTTCTTGGTTATGACACCACATTCTTTTTGGGATACACCTTCATGGTCATTCCCCATTTATTAGTTATGACACCATTTTATTTTTGGGATAAACTTTCATGTTTATTCCCCATTTCTTGGTTATGACGCCATTTTCCTTTTGGCACACACCTTCATGGTTAACCCCATTTCTTAGTTTTGACACTACTTTTATATTTATGTTCTTGGTTATGACACCACAAATCAAGGACACACCTTCATAGTTAACCTTATTCCTTGGTTTTGACACCACTCTTACATTTTTGTTCTTGATTATGACACCATAATCCAGGGACATACCTTCATGGTTAACCCCTTATACTTTTCTTTTGGGACACACATATTTGGTGAACCCTCGTATCTTGGTTATGACACCACCTTTAGCTCTATTTCCGGTTTAAACACCACCATTTTCCTTTTGGTTCAAACACCACCCTCGATCATATATTTTTCTCGGTCTTTGTCCTCCGAACTACGGAGTTATGACTTCCTTATTGCATTATAAGTATATATATGCACGAGGATGCGAATTCTTGGCGAGCACCTTCCTTTCTTTTCTTGTCCTCCCCGGTTCCACAAAATATGAGGCTCTGACTTTCTCATTGCACCATGAGAATACATAGGCATGAGGGCCTCAATCCTCCTGGAGCACTTTTTCCCTAACCCTTTTCTGTTTTGCAGGTATATGAAGATAGTAACACTCATCCAAGCAAGAGCATTCAAAACGGTTCCCATGGAGTACCATGGATGTGAGTAGTGCTAATAATTTTCCCTTGCATAACCGACTTCCTTACCCGTTTCTCTATTTTTCCCTCGGGTTTTATTGATATTTTCCCTTCCCTCTTTTGGGATAAAAAAAGTTCGGTGGCGAATTTATTATACCTTCGAGCGTGTGATGCATTCGGTGCATATATTTCAGCTAAATTTAATCTCAAATAAGATTTTGGATATAATACATTCAAATGCAAAACCCCCTCTTTCTTTCTCGAGACTAATCACAGGGAATTTCAAAGCATACGAAGTGGATATCCCAAACCATTTCCATATCTACACTAGTTTTTACCTTAATGGGGAATTCGTTCTCCGTTACTGTATAGGAAGGACTAGGAGAGCACCCTTTTCACCTCCAGCAGTTGCACCAATTGTCACGCCCACATAGCATTAATCGGCAGCACAAAGTTTTTATGCCATGGATCCTAACCTTAGAGCATGTTCCACCCATACATGATATGTTAGTGGTGTATACCATAAGGTTATGCTTTCTTTAATTGACTTTATGGATAGGATCCGGTTAAGGATCCAAGACCCACAATCTTCGTATGATAATGTTCCTACTCAAGATGGATTCATTGACTATATTCAGTGGCCTGAGGGAAGTCGTTTTATCTAGAAGAGAGAGATCTAAGTCGAGGAGCAAATGGAAGTAGATATGGGGAGGAAAATGAAGGTAAGATGAAGTTGAAGATGAAGATGGGGAAAGTAGTGAATAAAGGGAAGACTAAAGATGTGGTTGTCACTCCAAAAAAATTGTGATTTTTGTTGTTTATTTTTACTTTGTAGTTAAATTGTGTATTTTTGACAATTTGATCCTCTGTGTATTTCTAAGAAAAATAAGATGAAATTGAACATGTGAGAGGATGTGTTGGGAAATTCCAAGTCCCACATTGGTTGGAGAACATTGAAAGAGTTTATATAGAATGACACCTATCATCTTATAAGTCGGTTTTCTAAGGATGAGTTAGGTCACACTCTAGTATTTCATTTCTAGTTTTGAGAAATCATGTTGGTTGACATTAGAATCATTCAAAGTCTAACTAAGTGAGATATGTGAATCCTCGTGTTTTATATAGATATATTGAATGTATGCATGCATTTAACTTAGTTAATTTTGCATAATTCTTGCATGTAACTTAGTGAGTATGAAGTCATGGACATGATAAAAGAATTTTTTCTTGATTGAGAAAAAAACTACTTGTCCAAAAAAAGCCTAGACCTTGTGAGGGTGTGAATGTGATCCTTTGACAAACCCTTTTGGAGCCAAAATAAAAATTTCTTTGTTTTTGAAAAGTTACAAACTTTAACATATAAAAAGAAAAATAATGTATATATCTCATCTTAGAGATAGGAGAGCATTAAAATTTCAAAGGTATGTAATATGCAACATTGGGGAGAAAAGGATTTGTGAAACGAAAATGGAATCATGTAGTAAGAAGGTGATCAAAACAAAAATAAAATGAGGTATTTTGGCAACAAAAAAATATGAAAAGAAAAATCAAAAGAAAAGAAAACGAGGATCTAAGTGCCAAAGATAACAATTCAAAAGAAAAACACCAAGAACAAAGGTGTAAAGTTTAAAGTAGGGTATTTTGTAGAAAATTTATTGAAATCAATTTATGCTCTCTTATATGTTAGGCACATTTCTTAATCTAAATAAAAAACAAGATTTTTTGTGGCCCAACCACTTTACAAACTAATTAAAATACCTTAATGATCAGTGACAGCATGGATACTTTATGATATTATTTAGAAGAAATACAAGATTGGTTTATAGTAAAAATTGAGGGATGCACTAACTTAATTAGTGAATGATAAGTGGTTTTTGCAATGTTTTTATTAATTGTTTTACTTTGTTATTTTCCTTTTTTTTGTCCGATTTACTTTCGTTTAATATGTTTTATGCTTTGGTAGTGTGTTTTAGTTGTTTTCAGGTTTTAATAAGTATATGAAGCGAAAGAGGAAGAAAAGTGAGAAAAATGCGAGAAAAAGTCAAAAGTATTAAATTCTCAGTACAAAAATAGAGGGCTGCTACGGGCGGCCATACCAGCCAACCCTAGCTTTTCCCCCATCTTTTGATGCGCCCCATACAAAGTTCCAAGTGCCTGTTATGGTCACTCGTAGCAGTTACTAAGGGGCGTAGTAGGCAGACGTGTTTCCCTATATTTTGTTTCCTTTTTCGACTCGACTGCTATCGTTTTGGGGATTTTTTGCATGTTTGGATCTGATATTTTATGATATAATTGACATTGATCACATAGATTTAGTCTGATATTTGAATTTTCTATAAAACTCATATGTAGTCTTGAGTTTTAGGAATCCATTTTTTCACGTATTTTGCTTTTCCATTCTTTGTATTCAAGTCTCCATTGGAGAATTAGATCAAGTTTAATTCAACGTATTTTCTTGTCAATCAGGTTTTATTTATCTTTTCATTGCAATTGTTATTCTATTTCAATTATTTATTATGATTTCAATTATGAATGTCGCTTTTATTGTGTTATCCCTCACCATGAGATAGTAGCCCACTAAGGACTAGGGGTCATGGGGCTTATCTCATGACTATTTGTATGATCCATCACAGGTTAATTATGAGAGTCTTTTTCATATTTATTTTAATGCCTGAGTTATGTCATTTCAACCCTTGTAAGAAAGTAAAGAGTTATCATGTATCGATTGTAGTTTGAAAGGACATGTATCGATACCCGGGTTCAGGTTTTTAAAGAATCTCGTCCAATACAACGAAAGTGCTTGGATGAGATTGAGAAACGTCCCATTTTTATAGTTACACAGAAGTGACGAATCCTTGATTAATAATCTGGTCGTGCGAAAGTAGACGAATTATTCAGCATCGATAGGGCAACACGCAGGTGAAAGCAGGTGTTGTCCATATTTATCTATTTTCTTAAAATCGTGTAAGAACTCTCGTGATAGAAGTGAATTGGGTCGTACGGAGATGTCAGAGTAAGAATAGAGACCCTAAGTCATGTTTGTTTCATCATAATTTAAGTGATTTTTATTTAAACATCTTCTCTGAAAAGTACTTTTTAAACAAGTTATCCTACAAAACCTCAAATTTAGGTCTCTCTAGATATATATTGATAGGACGTACTTTGGTAATCAATCCATTGGTCCTTGTGATTTGATAATTTTTTACTATGTCTCACAGTCGTGCACTTGCGGCATGACAAGTTTTTGGCGCCGTTGTCGTGGACGAATTGTGCTTGATATTGAATTATTGTTTAATCATCGTATAGACTAGAGCTTTATTTTTATTTATTTTTTGATGCAGTTCTCGCTGCCCTTGTATGCGAAGAACTCGTTTTGCTGAGAATTTAGTCACACCTGTTAACGAAATTGAGTGTTTCTTACGTGAGAGATGCTGAATTCTAAGACAGCGAGAGATGGTTGATCAAGTAGTTAACACTAAGCCTCTTAATAATTATGTGACTCTTATCGAAGAAGAACCATATTCCAGTATTACAACCGCGATTGTGGAAAATAATTTTATACTCGAACCATTTTGATAGGTATGGTGCAAGAAAACCAATTTTCTATGTTGCCTTCTGAGAATCCAAACATTCAATTATTTATCTTTGTTAACAATTGTGGCACTGTAAAGTCTACTGGCATTGACCAAAACGCCATCTGCATCAGGTTATTACTTTTCTCTTTGAGAGATCATGTGTGGGGTTGGTTTCATTCTTTGCCCGCCAATTCGATAACTTCCTAGACTCAGTTGAAAGCGTCCTTACTTGAGCGGTGTTTTCCGCTAAGCAAAATGACCCAAGTTAGGAATGAGATTAATAATTTTAGGCAGGAAAAAGGGGATCTTTATTTGACTCATATGAGCGTTATAAAAACTTATTGAGATTTTGCACATTCCACAAGCTTGAAAAGTGGATGATTATTCATACCTTTTATAATGGTTTCCTTTACTCCAAAATAATGACCTTAGATGCGGCTTACGGAGGAGCCCTCATGAGTATCCCTTAAGATGTGGTTGATAACTTAATAGAAGATATGACCAAAAATCACCACTCATAGGGAAGCGTGCAATAATTTGCCGCTAAATCTTCCCCTAAGACTGGTAGTTTTTATGAAGTTAGTGTGTTTGACCATATGAACGTCAAGGTGGATGCTCTCTACCAGAAAATTGATAGTTTAAGTATCACACCTCCTGCGCCTATTATGCATACCCATGTTGCTTAGATTTTCTCTCCACTCTCTATTGTGAGATATACGGAATAATGGGCACATTGATAAAGATTATCAAATGATCCTCGGAGGATCCATCCAGGAAAATGCTAATTTTGTGAATAACAACCAGTAGAATAATCTATATTCTAACACCTATAACCCAGGGTGGCGAGACCACCCAAATTTCTCTTATAGGAACAACCTCCCTCAGCAAGCAATGGGACCACCGGGTTTCCAAAAAGCTATCCCAACTTTAAGAGAGCACTTTGTGACTTAGGGGCCAGTGTTAGCCCGATGCCATTTATTTGTGTGTAAAAAGTTAGACATGGGTGAGATGAAACCGACAAATATATCTCTGCAACTGGAAGAGTAATATGTGCGTGTAGACTTTGTCATAATGCACATCGATGAGGATTCCCAAATCTCGATACTCTTAGGTAGGCCTTTCCAAGCTACAATGGGGGCCATCATTGATGTTAATATAGGGAAGTTTACTTTTGAGATAGGAGAAGAGAAACTTGAGTTTATGTTGGCAAAACTCATGAAAAAACCCTTCATTGAGGGATTCTTGTTGCGTAGTAGATAATTGACACTTGTGTTCAAGAGAACGCATCGGAACTTCCTCTGATGATGAGTTGGAGGTATGTTTTCTTGATCCGTTAAAACTAATAAATAAAACATCGAAGCTAAGGTTCATGAGGAACTATTGGACAAAAGTTCCATTTCCACTAACTGAATCTTTCAAGTCGTTGTAACACAAAGTGACGAACCTAAGCAACAAAACCCCAACTAGAGTTGAAACAGCTCCTTTAGACCCTCAGATACGGATTTTTAGACAATGAGAAACCTCGATCCATGATAGTGAATGCTAGTTTAGAAGAGGTCAAAACTGAAAAACTCCTTATTGTTCTTAAAAAGTACACGAACGCCATGGAATACGCCATAAATGATTTGAAAGGTATTGGCCCCTCTATTTGTATGCATAAGATTATGTTAAAGGATTAATATAAGCCCTCTAGAGAACATCAGATGAGGCTAAATAATTATATGAAAGAAGTGGTTAAAAATGAAATGCTTAAACTCTTGGAGGTCGGGATAATCTATCATATCTCCGACAGGAAGTGGGTTAGTCATGTTCAGGTTGTACTTGAGAAAAGGGGGATGATAATTATTAAAAATGAAAAGGGAGATCAGGTTGCCACTAGAATAGTTACGGGTGGAGAATGTTTATTGACTGCAAGCTTAACAAAGCTTCTCAAAAAGATCATTTCATGTCATCATTCATTGATCAAATGCTTGAGCGCTTGACCAAGCACTTTCATTTTTGCTACCTTGATGGTTACTCAGAGTTCTTCCAGGTCCCCATTCAACCTAGTGATCAATATAAAATGACATTTACATGTCTCTATGGTACATTTGCCTACCGATGGTGCTTTTGGGGCTATGCAATACACCCGCAATTTTTCAATGTTTTATGATGTCAATTTTCTCTGATTTCTTGGAAGATATCATTGAAGTCTTCATTGATTACTTCTTTATTTATGGATCTAGTTTTCCTGATATTTTGATAAATTTAGAAAAGGTCTTAAAGAGGTGTGTTAAGGTGAAATTTATGCTTAATTAATAAAAATATCACTTCATGGTAAAGGAGGGCATTGTCCTCTACACTTATGCCTAAAAGAGGAATTGAGGTTGATATAGTTGACTCTCCCCACCATGGTGAGGGAAGTTAGGAGTTTCCTAGGGCATGTCAGCTTTTATTGTCGGTTCATTAAGCACTTCTCTAAAATTTCGAAGCCCCTAACTAGGCTACTGATGAAACACGTTGAGGTTAACTTTGATAATGATTGCCTAGAAGCTTTTTCGGTTTTGAAAGATATATTAATCTCTACAACCATAATGCAGTCTCCGAATTGGATTGCTCCCTTTGAGATCATGTGTGACGTCAAGGACTACACAGCAGGACTCTAGATAATAAGATGCATGTCATTTACTATGCTAGTAGGACTCTAGATGAGGTGCAAATCAATATCTACTAAGCAAAGAGGATGTAAGCCTAGGCTCATTAGGTAAATTTAGTACTACAAAGAGATTGATATTTAGATAACGGATATGAAATGGACAAAAAATGTGGTTGCTATCACTTGTCCAAGTTGACTAATTTGAAAGGGGTTTAGCTACCTCTTGATAACTTTTTCCTAGAGACAAACTTTTTGTTTTAACTGGAAAGGAATCTCATTTGTATGTTGACTTTGACAACTACCATGTTGCGGGAGTCTTACCTCCAAATTCAAACTATCAATGTAAAAAGACGTTTTTCTATAATTAAAAGTATTACTATTCAAACAAGTGTCCACTATATAAAAGAGCTGCCCAGGGAATCTTTTGGAGATATATCCATGAAAAGGGGAATAAAAGTGTCATGACACACTGTCATGCCTTCAAATGTGTTAATCTATAACAATATATAAAGAAAATACTTTGTTTTGGTGTAATCCTTTTTTCTACCCTTTTTACCATTACTTTATTGTATAATTTACTTAATAAACCACTATTATCAACTTTTATATAACTTCCTACTATTAACTTTCACTTTTTATTATTAACTTCCACATACTGTAATTTTTTAAAATTATATTTAAATATAAAATATGATTTACATTTATCCATTATACTCTTTATATTTATTTATTTTTTCTTTTATTTTTAATGGATAATATTTGTTGTTACATGTTGACTATAAAAGAAAAATATTTATGTAACTTGCGGCAATAACTTCCACTTAATATTAACCCTCTCTCTCACACGTTATAAGAAGTTTATCAAAATAAAAAAATAAAAATAAAACTTTTTTTTAATTTTTCAACTGATCCCCACACAATTGTTTAATCTTTAAATACCTTAAAATCAGAATGCTTTGAAATCATAATTGTTTTCTATTTCTTCACATAAAATGAAGGTTGAAAGGTTTCAGACAAAATGAAGGTTAAAAGGTTATATATATTGGTTAGTTTTTTCGCTTCATTTGAATATTAATTAGTATTCTTTTTTACATTTCTCATTTAGTTTCATTCTTACAGATTTTAAGAGTTCAATATTAAAGTAATATAATGTTTTTGTTTTGACGTCTAAAATTGTGTTACCATTAAAGTTCAATGTAATTGTTGATCATGGATTAAAAAATCAGTGCAAAACATGCCCTTTATTTCTTATCTAGAAGAAAAGAAGAAAAATAGAGTAACTTATTTATCCTTACAACAACTATATTGCAGATATGGAGACAAATGATAAAAATTTGTGAAGTTGATTTTCTTTTATTGTTTGTTGTTCTCAATTCTCACACATCTTTGGTTCTAATTTTCAGTTCTATTTACAAGATTATGCTTATACTTTAGTAATTGTAACTATTTTTGGTTACTTAATTCTTAATTTTTTTGTTATTTTTTATTCATGTCTTTGGTTTTGGAAGAAGATCGCATTGTCGTAATGAAAAAAAAATATTGATGGAATGAGCATATGAAAGATATATAGGTGAACCAATCATATGGAATTCCCATAGCAATGTATAATCTTATAAAAGCAAAGGACTTCTCATAGCAATGTATAATCTTATAAAAGCAATGTATAATTCCCATAGCAAATGATAATCTTATAAAAGCAAAGTGGATGAGAAAAATAAATAATACATCTCATCTCATCACGCAGAGGACTTCTCATAGCAATGTATAGAGACAAAAATCCTCTCCTATTTCTTCTTTGTTTCTATACATTTTTTAATATTGTTAATTTTTTTTCAATTGTTTATCTATCTTTTCAATTGATGTGTTTCTATTCCATATTTTTTTATTCAATTCAATTTTTATTATTAATGATCTTTGTTATTGTTAACATTCTCTTTCTCAAATTTTATTCTTGATGTTTGATTGTAAGTAAATCATAATTTTCAATGATTCTCTATCTTATCTTGTCACATACGTTATGAGATTCTCATACTCACCATCATTAAAGAAGCAAGTTGTAAGGAAAAATAAAGGTAAAATATTTCCGTTATTTCATTGTATAATTTATGTGATAACTTCCATAAAATTCACTACTATTAACTTTCATAAATTCAATTTTTGTAGAGAGGGTATCACTTACTTGCATCAACAATAAATTTAATCATAGTAGAAAAAGCACTATAAAAACTTGCATCAACATATGAAAACACTATAAAAACTTAATTGCATCCACATAAAGTTTAATCATAGTAGAAAAATGTTATTTTTTTCAAATCTATTTTTTTCTAATTTATCTGGTGATTGTTTGTCAGAAAATAATAGATGACAATCACATATATGTAGAATCAACCATAGTATATGAATCAGTCATTATGTGAATCAACCATTATCATCACTATGAACCTTGAAAATTCAAATTTCCTTTTTAATTTATTGATATTTTTCATTTGTAAATCTTATTAATTTATTAGTAATAAACATATTAAAAATACAAATTTTAGATATTTTTAAATCCTACATTTAATTTTACAGATAAAATAATATAATAGAAAATGTTCGTAGTCAAGATTCAAGATTAATTTATTAGTAATAAACATATTAAAAATACAAAGTTTGAATATTTTTAAATACTACATTTAATTTTACAAATAAAATAATATAATGGAAAATATTCGTAGTCAAGATTCAAGAGAACGACAAAGAGAAAGACTGACACAAAATGCAAGACATCGAAGATAGCGGATGAGTGTTGAGCAAAGACAAGAAGAATTGGCTAGAAGGCGTTCGAATTATAGACAAAATAAAGACAAAGGAAAACAAGTTCAAACATGTAATCTTTCTGATATGAGAATCATGATGCCATTTCAAGACTTGACAAATGCCAATTTTGCTTCTCGATTTTATTAAAGAGCACATGACAATGAAGTTAGACCGAGTACCACATATGCCAGTTGCGTTTCATCCACGAGTTAGAAACTTTAAATTATTGTATAGATTATACTTTAATACTTTATGTTTAAAAAATATCAATTAATTATGCAAAAATAATTGGTTGATATGTTAATTCAATACTAATTTACATATCAAAATTTTACATACCCAATTTTCCAACAAAATGATAACCACGAAGCAAGACCATTTATAAGAAATATTGATGACAATGATTGTGGGAAGTATAATTTTGTCTATACTCAAATTGATATTAACACACATTTAGATTTATATATTGTTGCTATTTTTCAACTATAACTCTATATTGAAGTCAATACTTTCTTTTATAGAATCACATTCGCAAAATATTAATTCACATGTTGAAACTCACGAAACACAAATGGTTTTTTATCAAGGTACGATTATGTATTTTTAATCCATACCATATATTGTATGTTTTTATTTAAATATTATTTCATGTTAGTCACCATGTATATAATAAGTATATTTCTTTTAATGCATGTTTTGTATGTAATAAAACACAGAATCAAGATATATTTTTCAAGCAAGACATAACATTGCTAGAAATTTTCGAAATACTATTGTGACAATAAAATCCCTACTTCCTACTTCGAGTAAGTGTAGACGATGCAATTCAAAATTGTTTCATAGATAACCTCAATATATGTGTTGCAAAGGTGGAAAGGTGACAATTTCACAAGTGTCTGCTCCTGACGAGTTGTTACAGTTATTTTTAGACAGTTCTACTGAAGGCAGACATTTTAGACAACATATTAGAAGTTACAACCATGTAATATCGTTTACTTCACCAGGTGTTCATGTCGATGAAAGTTTGGTTGCAACTGGTCGTGGTATTTACACATTTCGTGCTCAATGCGCAATTTATCACAAAACAGGAGGTTTTCATCCGAATCAATGTTCAAGGTCACGTTACTTGCAGTTATACATTTATAATATCGATCATGAGCTTCAAAATAGGATGAGGGAAAACTCAATACTTAACCAAGTCGTAGTGTATAAATTACAAAAACTACTCCACCAATGCAACTCGTTTGTCATTATGTTTAGGCAGCTTGCGCTAGAGCCAAAGATTGAAGAATGTAGGTTACTCATTAAAGAACGGTGGTCGAATCAACCACAATGTAGTCTCCCATCAGCTTCCCAAGTCGCAACAATTGTTATAGGCGGTGGTGATGAAGATATAATAGAACGTGGAAGAGATATAAATGTCATCAACTATGATGGAAAGCTAACAAAGATTCAAGAAACAATGGGGTATTATGATCCTTTACGGTATCATATAATGTTATGTGCTTCAGGTACACGCTGAACTATTTTTCTAAGAAATATACTTCTAAATGTGTGAAAAAATAATTCAAGATTGATTATTTTATTCAATGTAGATTCGTCATAATGATCAATCTGTATTGTTAAAATCGGGTCAACTTTTACAACAATATGTTGTAGACAATTATGTAAAGATTGAAACAGGAAGGTTGAGACGGATCCAAAGAAATCAAAATAATATTCGGGCAGAGAACGCAAGTATTGAATATAACATATTATATTTATACATGAAGAGTATATACTTTATGTTTATACCACTATCAACACATTTCATTTTTATACTTTCATATATTTCTATAGATAATGTCATCATCATTTATTAGCAGCAAGCGAGATATGACACAGATATACTAAGATGGTATGGACATTGTCCTTAACAACGGTAAACCATACATATTCCTTACAATGACATTCAATCCTTCTTGGATTGAGATAACTTCCAAACCATAAAACCCAACAAGATCAACCTAAACCCTAAGTGAAGGATAATGTCATTAACAAAGAAGTCTTAAAGGAAGGTTAAAACTTATTATATGTAACCGAATTTCAAAAACATAGACTACATATGTGCATATGCTACTCATCTTGGATACTAATGACAACAGGAACCTGAAGAGTATGATAGTCTGGTGAAATCAGAAATACAACTACATAAATCTGAACCAGAATTGTATGAAGTTGTGTTAAAACACATGATCCATGGGCCATATGGACCACTGAATCAAAGCTCTCCAAGTATGAAGAAGGTCTTGGATCCCATTTTTTTAAATAGAAATAAGTGTTACATTGATAATAGATAGGTGGTTACTTATAATTCATGATTATTGTTGAAGTACGATTATCACATCAATGTTGAGATTTGTGATGTACTTATGCATTGATGGGATGCTTCATATATGGTAAAAAGAGAATTGTGATGTACTTATGCTTAAAGGAATGATTATTGATAAGTTCCTTGTTAAATGAACATATCTTGTTATCATTTGTTGAGATTGAGGTGATAAACATAATTTATATTAACAGGAATACAAAAACACAATTGTTATGTTATTGCATTAAAAAAAATAGTGGCTCCTCCGATTATATTGCTAAACATAGAACCTATATTTGAGTTGTGAAATGGGACAAGAGCTTTCTTTCAACAAATTAAGCCCAAAATCACTGATGTTGCAGGACTTCTTTTTGTGCTTATTAAAAAATAACTTTCTATCAAACTGAATTTCACAAACACTACAAGAACAAGCATTGCGAAATATCAAAATTTAACTTGCACAACATGTTTTCAATCACGGACAAACACAGACAATCGTATGTTGCCTTATCAAGAAAAGTTCCGTGGGTTGCAACAATAATGTTAATTAAAGACAGAAAAATAAAGGGGAAATTTATAAAAGAAGACATTTGTTAATAGCAACCCACCTTTATAATGCCGACACGCATGGAACATCACAATATAGTACAAAACGCCTATGAAATTTAGATGTTTAGAGCTGATTGTATGAGACCTCTGCCAGTAATCTACATACCAGATGATATGCGATTTATGATATAGATACTCAAAGGTTGGGGGATACTGAACTAGTGACTAGCGATGGGGGATTGCATTTCATTGCTACACAACTTGAGATTCTACTTAAAGAGTATAGGGTGTGGCATACAGTTAAATTCTCCATCAACCCTAAACTAGTAGCCAACAAAGATCTACAATACATAGAAGAACTACTTTATAGAATACAGACTCCATCTCCTTGGAAGGAATGGTTCTCTAAACTCAACAATGTACTTTGGACATACCAGACTACATATAAACCTCCAGACAGTCCAAGACTTATTGGGAGACCAAGGTACTCAACTCTAATCTAAAATATCTTTAAAAAACATAATATGAAAATTTCTCTATTACTACATTTCTTTTGAAGTGTCATTTTAATATTTACATACACTAAAAAAAGCTAAATTTTGACAAAATAAAAGGAAGTACTACTTAACAAAAGCCAAACACTTGCAGTGTTAAAATAATACTCATTGAACTTTCTAAGAATTCAGTGAATTAATTATGAAACAATTCTAATTAACAAAGTGATTGTTGATTTTAACTTTATGGAACTTTCTAAGAATTCATTGAATTAATTATGAAACAATTTTGAAATGGCATGTAACAAAAGCAAGCAATGCTTTTACTAGTACTTCAATCATAGCTTACGTTATATAATTTAGTTATAATTACAAATAATCACATTAAACAACCTCAATTTGTGAAGAAAACGGCCACTAGTAAGAACCACGAAAACAGTCCAATAAAACATAGAGAATTAAGCAAACCAGTAGAGAGGCCTTCAAAGCAAGACCGGCACATCAAGTTAAGCAAACACATTACATAGTACAAGTACACCAAGGAAACTTCACAAATAATAAAAACAACGTGAATCGGTCAAGAACCCCAATGACACCCGAGGAAAAGATTAAAACAAAAAGTGAAATAGATACTATATCAAATTAGGACATCAGTTCTCCAAGGTGTTATTAACATCAATAAAATTCAGATGCAAATTACCCATTTACACGAATTCAGAATCATCATGTGCCCAATCATAATTTGAATATTAATCTCATAAATAAAAAGCTTATCCAACTAATGCACACAATGATTTCATTAACGGCAATAACAAGTATATAAGAAAACAATAGACAAAATTTCAACGAAGACAAAATTAGATTCGAAACATATCTTGGGCATCAGTTCTCCAAGGTGATAATAACATCAAAAAAATTCAGATGCAAATTACCCATTTACACAAATTTAGATTCGTCATGTGCCCATTTGAAATAATCAAAATCATCATAATTAAAATCAAAAAAATATATTTATCAAATAAGGGAATTCGAATAGCGATCAGAACCTGTCGGGATTCATAAATTACATCAAAAGTTTATCAGCGGATTGACAGACAAATGAATTTCTATCATCACCTCACTATCCTTTTCCCTTTATAATTGAAATTGAATAAACCAAATAACAAATTTTAAATTAAGATATATTAAAATCAACTCATTCATGGATACTTCTATAAAATAAAAGACATAAAGTAGAAATTGTTAGAGCTCAGAACTTCTTAGAGGATTGCGCCATCATCGCGAGACAAAAGATGACTCACTCCGGCACAGTTTTCTTCATCACGGCCCAAACTGTTGATACCGAAATTGAACAACAACAAAAACACAATCAAAAGAAGAATTAATCAGAATTACACTGCATAAAGGAACTCGAAAATGATGGATGGAGTATCCGAGATCTGAAGCGATGCAGATGGTTAACTTGAGGGAACTTGGCGATTATTTATAGGTGTAAAATAGGGTTTATCAATGTATGGCGAGACGGGGCTAGGGTTAATGTATAACAAGGTTCTAGAAGCAGTTGGATCGGGTAGGTTTTGTATTTCATGAGCCCAACTGGTGATTGGGAGGGAAGTCAGGCCCGTTATGTGTTTATCGTATAAAATCATGTATTTTTATTCAAATATTTCATAATTTTAAAATTAGGTTGCACATGTGTATATAGTAATAAAAAATTATTAATCACCATGGATGATTTATTGACAAACTTTATTTAAGGATGGAGTTTTTTTTAGAGACTAAATTCTTTTTTAATTGTTAAGGACTCCATTTTAAATATTCGTTTAAGAAATGACTAAATTGTTATTTTTTGGACTAAAATTTATTTTTATTTTTTATTTTTCTTAAGTATTGAATTGGGTTTCGAAGTTTTTCTCGAATTATAATGGGTTGTTGCTCAAGATATTAGTCAATTTTTAATATTCAATGATTAAAATACTTAATTGCAACTCTAATAGAGTTTACTAAATCAATGTTCGTAAAATATATATATATATATATATATATATATATATATATATATATATATATATATATATATATATATATATATATATATATATATCTTAATTTCTTATTATATTATTGTTTTGTTTTAGAGTGAGAATGAAAAGTAACGGTGAATTTGAGCTTTTGTACGGTATAAGAGAATTTATATTCATGGTTAGCATTTTAACGCTTAAGTCAGTATATAAGAAATAAAAGTGATTTTAAATTGAGTTTGAAATTTGTTACCTAACTTTGGATGGGTGATTGCAAATCCTTCAAAATGGTCGGTCGGGGTTGCTATGGCCGGCCTAGAATAATTGGTTTTTATAATGTGTATACTTGCATATGTTTTGAACCAACGAATTGAATGATGTAATTTCAAAGTCGATAATCATCCCATATTTAAAATCCATTTATCAAAGTCAAAGCACTTGGATGAAGTTGCAAGGGGAAAATCTTTAAGAACCTTAACACCTTCCCTTCAAATTCGGTCAAGGGCAGAAACAAGTTTATCTTAGTGAATAAGCATTCATAGAAAGAAATAGAGCATTCTCTGAAGTTGTTATCAATCCTTTTGTCCAACTCTACCAGAAGAACCAACCAATCAGAAGGACGACTCATTTTTATGTTAACTTCCCTCATGACCATAGGATTATCTAAAGCGGATAGGGTTCCCAAAATTTAGGATCCATCCAGTTATATGTGTTTGTATTAATCGGCTCCATAAGACGGGTACTTCTTCGGGGTACCTCATCATCCCAAACGGTATCTGATGGCTTGGGGCAACCGATATTAGCATATTAATTCCCAAGCTTAAGATAGTTTATAATCTCAACATCACTTGGATCACAGTTGTAACACACAAAAACCCTGACTCTTAATTTAAAAGAGAACAATGAATAAACTTTAAAAAAAATACTTTTAGGGTGTCACACATACTTCTCAACCAAACAATCATTTCAACTTATAAAATGTTGTAGCGGAATTAAAACATTCCAATTAACACATGTCATAGTTTCAAAATGAGTTCAACTTTAACATAACCGAAAGACATAATTAAAACAACTTGCAAAGATAGACATAACAAATCTTGTCACAGTGTCACACTATCAGAGCAGTATTCACATAATCTAGAAATACGCATAATTTTATGAGAGCAAAGACAATCATCTTCTTACACGCATGACATTAAGGTTCCTCTAACTGAGTATCTGCAATCAACGACATATATATCCACACAACAACAAATAAGAGTGAGAATGTATTCAACACATGTTAGTGGTTTATAACACAATAAGGATATATACACAAAATAATTCAATCAATATCAATCATTCACAATGCAATATTATGTATGCAATGGACACCTCAACTCTACTCTCATGCATGTGATACCAAAGTTTGGAAGTTCAGAGGTATGTTACTGAATACATCCATGGGTTACAACACTAAACCTCGAGCTCATAAATGGTTACAACACTTAACCTGAGCTCCATATTAACCACAACACTAGATCAGGATTTGTCATTGACCACAACACTAGACCAGGATTCGTTAACGGACTAAAGTCCCACCTAACTTTGAAATACATGAATGCATGAAAATGATACATAAACAATTAAATGAAGGCATTACTACCTCTAACTCCAACATCAACACATCGATTCCACCACTGAATCAAACTCAAAATTAACCAATGTAAGGTCATAGTAAACGGTTCCACCATCAAATCAAATATTTCAAACAAAACCAATTATTAAATTTATCATCATAATCAATTATTAAAATGAAACATAATAGTTAAAGTTATATAATTTCTCATCAACAATCATTTCAATATCAACATCTTTCCTCGTATGGTAATCATTAATTCATTCAATTACAACAATCAAAAATGTTTTCGTCGTCACTAACTGTCGCGGCGGGATTTTTCACGAGATTAAGTATTGATTGAACTTAACCCGTTTGAAAAATATTTTAAATGCAAGAGTCGTCACTGTCTTTTATTTTATCCAAAAAGAGGAAAGGAAAAATAACGATAAATACCTTTAGAGTTACGGGTTCGGGGGTTGGTTATGCAAAGGGAAGGTATTAGCACCCTCTACATCTGTGGTACTCCACAGGAACCTTTTTGCTTATATTTATGTGAATGCTTTGCTTTTTTCGCTTTGATCGTTTGATTGGGGAGATGAGAAAAGAACTTGATTTTATTGCTTTTTGGACTCGATAAAGTCGTAGACTTCATGCCTACGTATCTCCAAGGCGCAATGGAGAAATCAGAATCCACGTAGTTCTCCCAAAAGAAAAGGGGAAAGTCTGTTTTGTTGATTTTAGATTGGTGTGTCTTGCCATCTCTTGCTCGACCTAGGCGGGAGGCTTCGAGACTGACACGTCCTTTTGAAAATGTTTTTAAACTGAAAAGCCAAAGCTGGCAAAAGATTTGAATGAGCCTAAACCCTGAAACAATAAATAAATGGGCTCATTATAAGGAAGCCCAAGAGTAAGCTTGTGAGTGTGTGAAAAGGGTTTCTTAAACGGCGACCGTTGGAATCGCATCGGGTTTCTCTTTTTTGGATTTTTCGATTTTTTAACATAAAACGTGAACAATACGATTAAACACACAATACAGAACATAAAAAAATGCGAGAAAGTAAATTATTACAACACATTTAGCTATGAATAGTTAGTATTACGAATAGTTAGTGGAGTTAATCGAGCTGAAACTGAAACGAAACGGTTAGTAACAACATAAACAAATATAAAAAAAAACAATATAAACATTTACTTTAGACAAAATAAACATTTAATATAAATAAACATTTAATTAAAATAAATATTTAAACAAATAATTAATTTAACTAACATTTAAATAAAACATATATGCAAAATAATAATAAAAGATAAACAATATTTAGTAAACAAAAGTAATATATATATATATATATATATATATATATATATATATATATATATATATATATATATATATATATATATATATATATATATATATATATATATATATTTATATTTTAGACAATAAATATATAATAGACAAAAATAATATATATGTATATTTAGACAAATAATATATAATAGACAAAAATAATATATATATATATATATATATATATATATATATATATATATATATTTATTTATTTATTTATTTATTTAGATATATAATAGACAAAAATAATATATATATATATATATATATATATATATATATATATATATATATATATATATATTTAGATAAATAATATATTAAAACACATGTCGGCAAGCCGGAACTTTGCCGATTTCAGAGATAAGTGAAGAATATTACCTTGTGTGAAGAGGATGAACTTCTGATCGTCCAAATGATCGACCGAAAGCTGGAAACCGTCACCGACGCAGTGCTGGCTGCCTTCGTGAGTACTTGACTTCAACGTCGCTTTTGATCGGTGAAACGACGTCGGAATGAAATGAACCTTGGATATTTGTGACCTGGACTCAACGAACTTCAAAGATATGAAATCGGTTTTGTGTTTCGGTGAATAATCGGGACGATTTTGGGTTACCGAAAATGAAGAGCAAGTGAAATACGGTAATCTTTTGGACAAATATTTCTTTTCAATTCTCTGTTTCTCTCACCACACATTTTTTCCTTACTGATCCACTCTTTCCTTTCTCTTTTTCTTACTAACCACACCTATATTTATATATATATATATATTTAGATTACTTAAACAATAAGAAACCTAAAAAATATCTAACATAAATTAATAATATATATTTAGAGTACTTAAACAATAAGAAACCTAAAAAATATCTAACATAAATTAATAATATATATTTAGATTACTTAAACAATAAGAAACCTAAAAAATATCTAACATAAATTAATAATATATATTTAGATTACTTAAACAATAAGAAACCTAAAAAATATCTAACATAAATTAATAATATATATTTAGATTACTTAAACAATAAGAAACCTAAAAAATATCTAACATAAATTAATAATATATATTTATATATTATATAATAATAATAATAATAAACTAATATAATATTAATCCTAATTAAATAAACTAATTAACAACTAAACACAATTAATATTAAGCACAAATAATATTAAACGGCACACGATTAAAATACGATAAAATCGAACGACACAAACGCGATAAAAACGATGACAATTTGCACAGTAAAACAGACAAATTGATAAAACCAATAAACCAGTAAATCGGTAAACCAGTAAAATCAACAACACGACTCAAACAGACTCGATTAAATCACACGGCACAACACGTAATTAAATAAACAACCCTAGGCAATAATAAAATCAACACGACATCACAAAAACGCTGACAAACACAATCATAAATAATCAGACAATACGAAAACTCTAATATATTCGAAATACAGTCAAAATACCGACAAACAAACAATTAAATAGATAAAAACGCACAAAACCTAATCGAAGCGATGCCACGCACAAAAGAGATAAGCGAGATAAATACGAAGCAACGATATCGGCCAGGTTTTGCTAAAACAACGAAATACAACACGGTAAGCAACGAAAACACACAAAACCTAATCAAACCAGTTGTCACGCGAAGTTTAAGAAATTGAGATGAATACGAGACAACGAGATTAATCAAGATGTGGTCAACAAAGCCAAAGTCAAATTTTGGGGTGCGACAGATGCCCCTATTTAATTAACTTAGGCCAGATAGCCGGAGGCTATCGAATGGCGTAAGGTAATTAAATATGACAAACGCCACAAAATTTGACCGCAAATGCATGTATGCATGATGCAAAAGACAGACAGACACAGAGACACAGGAGTGCAAACTCTACTGGGGAAGGACATACACCGACTCAATGCATGAAGGTAAACACTGAGAATACTCAGCTGGGGAAGATTCACTACCTATTCATAGATGGAAAATAGGAGGAAAAGAGATATCGACTCAATGTTGACGATACATCACTATCTCATAGATGAAAGTGGGAAAAGATCAATATAACAAGAGTATTGATGTGACAGTACATTACCAACTCAAAGATGGAGGTAACAGAAAAGATGAATACCAACTCAAGGATGAAGGTATAACAAGGGCATAATAAGAATCGAACTGCGTTAACTCATGGTTGACAGCTCACTACCCACTCATTGATGAGGTAAACAGGACATGCCAACTCAAAGTTGAAGGCAAGCTTCAAAAGATTGATAATAACACTGCTAGGGAAATCAAATTCCAACTCATTGATGATGGTGTAGATGAAGAATCAGATCTAAGGATCATTGTGCAGACTTACAGTTGAATGCGCACTACCAACTCATTGATGAGGTAGACAGAGAAATGCCGACTCAAAGTTGAAGGCAACCACCGATTCATTGACAAAGGTGTTTAAAAGAATTTAGAACATATTCTCCTGGAGATGTTTATCATTACCGACTCAAAGATGACGGTGGAAGGACAAAATGTACCTAACTCATAGATGAAGGTACTTCATCCACTCAAAGGCGAAGATGGAATCAGAAGTTATCTGTGCAGACTCAAAGATGAAAGCACACTATCAGTTCAACAAGGATCAAACATACCCTACTCATAGATGAAGGTACTCCATCAACCCAAAGACGAAGATGGAATCACAGGAAAATGTGCGAACTCAAAGATGAATGCATATTACCAGCTCAAAGTTGCAGGTACTTCACCAACTCAAAGACGAAGGTGGAATCAAAAGGAATTTGTGCTAAACTCAAAGACGAAAGCACACTACCAGCTCAAAGTTGCAGGTAGAACCATGGAACTTTCTGTGAGGATGTTATCAACTCATAGATGGAGATAGTAATTAATTTATCTGAGGGATAACAAAGGTTACCACTCATGGATGTAGGTAACTCAAGTTTGTAACGGGTACCAACTCAAAGATGAAGGTATAAAGGACTTGGACACAATATCGGTCATGTCTGTTTTACTGAATGAGAGTCACAAAGACTATATTGTTGCCTTCTTTTACTGGCAATTTCTGAGCTTTATCTGGAGACACGAGGTTCAAACTAGGATAGAACTAGAATGAAACGGTCAAACAAGACTTCAACTGAAGAGGAATGAACTCATCAGGATTTACAACTGAAACAACCATCTTCCACGAGGCACAGATCTTTGTGGGGAACATGACCAATAAAAGGTATTTTGCTGCTTATGAGGATACTCTATATGGAGAGATTGACTCAACCCACAATATAAACAAGGAAACAAGGTGCATATGAATGCAAGCATGATATGTCATAGATATGCATGAATATTTAGTAATGAATGCATGATGGACAGACAAAACTAGGAATAACTAAAAAATGTTAACAGCTGCATAAGGACTTGCTGGAGATTTGCACTGAGACTCGCTGGGGAGTAGTACAAAGACTTGCTGGGGAATTGGTACAAGAGCACCATATCCAGGTTTCTTTAAAAGTCTGTCTCTGCTGAGGATTCCGTAGAAGAATGGAGATGCCTTCTACTTCAAAAATGCAGGAGATTCCCTGTGGTTCTTGAATTTGTGAGGTATATGAGGATTGGACCTTTCTGAGGACTCCGCTGGGGATACAAGGTGTTATCCTCTGTAAATAAGATGATATTGTAAGAGAAGTCCTGCAATTCTTGAATTTGCTGATAATGCAGAAGGGATTATTCTTCTGGAAGACTCTATTGGGGATAAAGTTCGTTGGGGATAGGTGGTATCTTTCCAGGGAATAAGAATATAGGGGAAATCTATCCTTGATTTTTTTTGCTTTAATTATCATGGAGACTTTCTGTATCTGAAGACTTTGCAGGGGATTATGGTGTCTGATATCTGGTTACGAGATCTTTCCTCTAGGAGACTCTGCCGGGGAACAGTGATGTCTGACCTTTGAATATAAATGAGAATTTAGGAGAAATCCTGCAATTCTTGAATTTGCTTAAAATGCATAACACACTTTTCTTTTACTACAAAACATTACTGAGGAGGAGACATATCCTTCTATTGAATGGACAGAGAACAACAGGAGATTCCCTGTAGTTTCTGAATATCAACTTTCTTCACTCGCTGAGGGATGGAGACCTCTGTATTACTCCTGCTCAGGGAAATCAAATCTTCCTTCTCATCCTCTGCTAGGGACATTGCTGATCCCGCTTTAATAAATTACTGGGGAAATACCTGTAGTAATCCCACAGGCCAAATCTGTAACTTAAAACCTGGATCAAAGTCTTCATGATCAATTAACCGGGGAGTCTTCATGATCAATTAAACTGGGGAGTCTTCATGATCAATTAACTGGGGAGTCTTCATGCCCCAAGTGAAGGGAATAAACTTCTTGAAATATTTCTTGCATGATCTCTTGAGGAAAACTAGGAAGCATAGCTGGGGATATCCAGAATCACAACCTCTGCTGGAGAAATATTACTGCCAAGACACCTGTGGAGATTTTTTCATCATATACATATAAGGATAGTAATATGAACATGTCTAGTTGGAATCACATGATTTCAGAATTACTGGGACCACATGTCTCAATCCTTTTATTGATGTCCACAAATCAAAGTAAATAATCTTTATATTTTTCAAAAACTGTTTTTAATTCAAAACTTTTGTTTCAAAACATATCTGTCAAAGTAAAAGAACTTTCGTAAATTGAAATGAAAATTAAGAGTGCCAAGAAATATAGAAAGGCTCAAATTGATTTGATAGGATGGTAATCAGCCAACAGCGTGATTCCATAGATCTTTACAAATTGGAAAATGGTAATTTCGTGAAAAAAGGGTACGTTGAACTACAATGACATCATTCTCTCTTCCACTTTTGACCTGTATTGCAGCCTTGAGAAAGTTGGAGAACTGTTGAAAATATTCTGATACTTTAATGATCTTATCTCTGTTATGCAGTTACTTGCCTGAAATCCCTAACTTTTGCCTAGATTGCCCTTTCGGGTTTTCAATCTACCGGAATAATATTCTCTTTGTTTTTTTATGTCTCTAATTTCTGCTTGGACCGCCCTTTCAGGTTTTCAGTCCACCGAGACGCTCATTTTTGCCTAAGCCGCCCTTTCGGGTTTTCAACTTAGCGAGCTGTTCTTTTCATTTTTTAGGCGAAGTATTTCTTGACTGCATCTGTATTCACGGGCCGTGGAAGCTCTTCACCATCCATGTTTGTAAGAATTAAAGCACCGCCTGAGAAGGCTTTCTTGACAACATAGGGTCCTTCATAGTTAGGAGTCCACTTGCCCCTAGAACCATTGTGAAATAGTATCATCTTCTTGAGCACAAGGTCACCCTCTTTGAATTCTCTCGGCTTAACCTTCCTATCAAATGCCTGCTTCATTCTCTTTTGATATAACTGTCCATGGCACAAGGCAGTCATTCTTTTTTTCTTCAATCAAATTCAACTGATCGTATTTGCTTTGACACCATTCAGCCTCTGACAACTGAGTTTCCATTAGTATCCTCATTGATGGAATTTCAACCTCTATCGGTAACACAGCTTCCATACCGTATACAAGTGAAAATGGGGTTTCCCCAGTTGAAGTACGGACTGATGTTCTATATCCGTGTAGTGCAAAAGGCAGCATTTCATGCCAATCTTTGTAGGTAACAACCATCTTTTGAATGATCTTCTTGATATTCTTATTTTGAAGCTTCAACTGCCCCATTCATCTTGGGACGGTAAGGAGAAGAGTTGTGATGCTCGATCTTGAAACTTTCACATAATTCATCCATCATTTTGTTGTTCAGATTGGAGCCATTGTCAGTGATGATCTTGTTTGGAATGCCATATCGGCAAATGAGATTATTTTTGATGAATCTGACCACCACTTGCTTTGTCACCTTTGCATACGAAGCTGCTTCCACCCATTTGGTGAAGTAATCAATTGCCACGAGAATGAAACGGTGTCCGTTGGAAGCTTTGGGTTCAATCATACCGATCATGTCAATGCCCCACATTGAGAATGGCCAAGGAGCATAAATCACATTCAAAAAGGTTGGTGGTACATGAACCTTATCAGCGTAGATCTGACATTTGTGACACTTCTTTACAAATTTATAGCAATCTGATTCCATGGTCAACCAGTAGTAACCAGCTCTCAACATCTTTCTTGACATATAGTGGCCATTTGCATGAGTACCAAAGGACCCTTCGTGAACTTCTTTCATCAACATTTCTGCTTCCTTTTTGTCAACACATCTGAGTAAGACCATGTCATAATTCCTCTTATAGAGCACATTCTGATTAAGGAAGAAACTGTCTGACAATCTTCTCAAAGTCTTTTTATCTTTTTCTGTTGCTCCAAGAGGATACTCCTGAGTCTGAAGGAAATGCTTGATATCGTGGTACCATGGTTTATCATCAAAATTGGCCTCAGCTGTAAACACATGTGTTGGTCTATCAAGTCGCTTGATCACAATTCTGGGTACTTCGTTTGGAAAACCCACTTGATACATTGAAGACAACGTAGCTAGAGCATCCGCCATATGATTCTCATCCCGAGGAATGTGATGCAATTCAACCTTGGTGAAGAAAGTCAACAATCTTCTTGCATAGTCTTTGTATGGGATCAAGCCAGGGTGGCGTGTTTCCCATTCTCCTTTGATCTGATTGATAACTAACGCTGAGTCACCATAAACAGTAAGATTTTTGATGCAGAGGTCAATGGCTTCTTCAAGACCCATGATACAGGCTTCATATTCAGCAATGTTGTTTGTACATTCAAAGCAAATTCTTGCCGTGAAAGGAATATGAGAACCTTCTGGAGTGATAATGACTGCACCTACTCCATGTCCATAAACGTTGGAAGCTCCATCAAATACTAAACCCCATTGAGAATCTAGTTCAGGTCCTTCTTCAGGAAGTGGCTCTTTACAATCTCTGGATTTTAGGAACATGACATCTTCATCAGGAAACTCATCCTCATTATCATCGTGATCTTCAACGGGTTGGTGAGCAAGGTACTCAGCCAACACACTGCTCTTAATAGCTTTCTGGGTATGATACTCAATGTCGTATTCTGATAACAGCATCTGCCATCTGACAATCTTACCAGTGAGTGCAGGCTTCTCAAAAATGTACTTGATTGGATCCATTTTGGATATCAACCAAGTGGTGTGACTTAACATATACTGCCTCAATCTCTTAGCAGCCCAAGCCAATACACAACATGTCTTCTCGAGTAAGGAGTATCGTGATTCACAGTCAGTAAATTTCTTGCTTAAGTAGTAAATGGCATGCTCTTTCTTTCCAGTTTCGTCTTGTTGACCCAGAATACAGCCCATAGAATTCTCAAGCACTGTCAAATACATAACCAACGGTCTTCCAGCAACAGGTGGTAACAAGATAGGAGGCTCCATGAGGTACTCTTTGATACTGTCAAATGCTTTCTGACAATCCTCTGTCCAAACACAATTCTGACTCTTTCTCAGCAATTTGAAGATAGGTTCACAAGTGGCAGTCATGTGAGAAATAAATCGGGATATGTAATTCAATCGTCCTAGAAAACCTCTCACTTGCCTTTCTGTTTTTGGTGCGGGCATCTCTTGGATAGCTTTTACTTTATCTGGATCAACTTCAATGCCTTTTTGGCCGACAATGAAGCCCAAGAGTTTACCTGACCTGACGCCAAATGTGCATTTGTTCGGATTGAGGCGAAGACGGAACTTCCTCAATCGTTGAAACAGCTTCAATAGATCTACTAAGTGACCTTCTTCTGAACGAGACTTCGCGATCATGTCATCCACATAAACCTCAATCTCTTTGTGCATCATGTCGTGAAAGAGCATTGTCATGGCTCGCTGGTAAGTAGCACCTGCGTTCTTCAACCCAAACGACATCACTCGATAACAGAATGTTCCCCATGGTGTTATGAATGTAGTTTTTTCCATGTCTTCGGGAGCCATTTTGATCTGGTTATACCCGAAGAATCCGTCCATGAAGGAGAATATGTCAAACTTTGTTGTATTGTCTACCAACATGTCAATGTGAGGCAGGGGGAAATCATCCTTTGGGCTTGCTCTATTTAAGTCACGATAGTCGACACACATTCGTACCTTCCCGTCCTTCTTAGGAACTGGCACAATATTTGCTATCCACTCTGGATACACTGAAGTGGCAAGAAAACCAGCATCTATTTGCTTCAGAACTTCTTCTTTAATTTTGACGGCCATATCTGGATGTGTTCTTCTTAATTTCTGTTTGACCGGTGGACATTCTGGCTTCAAAGGTAGCTTGTGCTCTACGATGTCAGTGTTGAGACCAGGCATATCTTGATAAGACCAAGCAAACACATCTACATACTCTTTCAACAGGCTGATCAATTGCTCCTTGACCTGTGGGGATAACAATGCTCCAATTTTGACTTCTTTCACATTTTCTTCCGAACCCAAGTTGACTGTTTCCAAAGGCTCCTTGTATGGCTGAATAGTGTCTTCTTCATTTTCAAGCTGGCGGGCGACCTTTTCTGGAATCTCATCCCACTCTTCCTCTTCAGCTTCGAATACAGAATGTTCAAAGTTGGGAGAGGGCATGATGTCATTGTGTTCAACGGGTTTAAGTAACCTGTACAAACAATTGTTTTTAGAGGACTGACCATGCCATGCAAAAATGTGTTCTTTTTAAGGTTTTTTCGTGTTACTATTTTCCGAAAAAGCTGAAAAGATAAAAAGACACAAGTGTATAGGAACACAAAAGATCTTTTTCATGGATAGTACGTTTTTGACAAAAGTGCCCCTTTTACAAAATTAATGCTTCGCGCTTTGGGCTAAAGCGGAAGGTTTTTGAAAACTGAAAAGCTTAATTACTTTGATATGTGGACACAATGTGGGATGTCAACTGCGGTCCAGTTCTTCATAACTACTCCAGTCGCCATTCTGTCTTTCCCTCGAAGAGCTTTTATCTCTTTTTGTAATTCCGCAAACTGATCCTGGAATTCATCCATTCTATCATTGAGACCAGGATCCTCACTTGGGGTAGGGCCGTGATAGACAGGTTCTCCTAGGTGAGGAGTATAGTGAACAACGGGAGGCACATTAGTGAAGACAGGAGCATTTGGTGGAACGAACTCTTGTTGATATCTATCTTGATTAAGATCCCTGGGTATTTCCCAAGGACGGGATGCTGTGATGGTAACAGAAGTGACTGGGACAGCGTTGATTTCTGAAGCGATGACTGTAGTGACGGGTGCTGCTGTTGTATGATTCTGAATTTGAGGTTGATTCTGTGCCGAAGTCTGTCCTGAATTATGAACTTGAGCCCTAGCCTGGGCTTCCTCTGCTTGTAGACGGGCGGTTAACATTTGGTTGCGCATCTCTGCTGCCTGTGCTTGCGCCTGGATCTGTGCATCTTGTGCTTCGGCAACCTGAGCTTGTGCTGTTTGAAGTTGAGCAGCTTGGGCTGCTTGGTTTGCTATCAATGTCTCGACCATAGCAGAAAGGCGGTCAACCTGAGCTTTCAATTCTCGGTTCTCGTTATCTGTTATCTCCATTCTTCTTTTGTAGTTGGCTCTTGTGTTGTAATTATGCGCCAGCTTGAAATGGATCTTGGCGGCGGGAAGCAACTGTTAGAAGACTGGACCAAGACAGACAACCCGTATGCACGTGATGCATGGATATGCAAAATGAATGATTTTCCAAGGAACTCTAAGTGAAGGAAAAGATAGAATTGCAAACATTTTTGATAACAAAACAAAAATTTTCATTTTAAGCATTTTTATCAAAATATACAAAGTTATCAACCCAAAATACAACCAAGAAAACCATTTAAGGACATGTGTCATCAGGACGAGCATAAACAAGTAGGAGTTGTCCTTCAAGTCTCTCAATTCTTTCTTCATAGGCCTTCTGCATAAAAGCTTTCTCCTTCACCAAACTGTCTACAAGACCTTTCCATGCACCTGGGGACTGTGGAATCTGGGAGTAATCTGTTGTGCCTGAGGAAAATAAATCCTCTTGCACCCTTGGACGTTTACCTGCACGATCTTCTCCACTCTGCTCCTTTAACTGTCTCTGAAGTTCTTCATTTTCCATTTCGAGCACCTGGGCCTTATCCTTCCAAGCGTCTCTCTCTTTCTTGACCCTCTCCAAGGTGGCTTGGAGTTCTTCTTTGTCATCTAGCGGAAGGTAGGGGGTCTTCAACAGAGCGGGTTTGATAGGATCATGATGTGGGTATGGCATTTTCAACTGTATAGCTCTGGCTCTGATCCACTGGAGGTACGGCTCATAGGAGGTACAATCTTTCTTACCCAATTCAAGTCTCCCTTTGCGACAAACACGATGCCAAGCTCTTACTACTCTCTCTTTCATGGTAGGGTCCTCCTCGTTATCCCTCAAGAAAATACCTTCTAAAAGAATGTTAGGAGGCTTGTCCTTCATAGGGTAACCGAGTTGTCTCCTAGCAAGTACTGGATTATAAGAAATGATTCTCTTTGTGCCCATGAGGGGCACATTGGGGAACTCCCCGCAACTATCAATGATCTTCACATCGTCTAAAACTCTACTATACCATGCAATATCTGACTGGGTAAGAGACATAATCCTCTGTGACCACTGAAGTCCTGACTTGCGATCCCAAAAAGTAGCTGACTTAGGAAGATGAGAGACAAACCATTTGTAGAGTAACGGTATACAACAGACTATGGTTCCTCCTCCTTTCAAAGTACGGTAATGGATGGAATGATAGGTGTCTCCGAGCAAAGTTGGAACAGGATTACCACTTAGGAAGATGCGCATAGCATATGAATCCACAAAACCTTCAATATTAGGAAATAGTAACAAACCGTAGATCAATAAGGCGAACAGATGCTCCACAATAATATCACAACCTTGACTGGCAAAATAAGAAACCTTCCCCATTAAGAACTTGGCAGTGAGACCTGGAAGTCCTCCTTTGGTGGTGAAGTTATTCTTGAATTCTGACTTCTTTATGTACAACACTTTTGCAAGAGAACTGTGCTCGGGTAACTTTTCTGAACCAGAGAAAGGTACTGTATCAGCAACTGGGATGTGAAGCAATTGGGCATACTCTTCCAATGTAGGCATGAGTTGATAGTCTGGGAATGTGAAACAGTGATAGACTGGATCATAGAACTGTACTAATGTCTGCAATAACCCTTCTTCCATCCTAAGTGTCAATAAAGGTATAAGTGCCCCATATCTGTCTCTGAAACCAATAGGATCTGCGATCGAAGAAACCAGTTTCTTTAGTTCATCTATCTTTGGATTGATGAGATTGTACCTTTTCACACTTCTCCGTCCAAAATCCATGTTTCCTGCAATATTTGCAATCCTCACTTTAAGTTCCTTGGAAAAAGGTTGAAATGATGGGAATGAATGCATGTCATGCATGAATGCAACAAACACAAACATGGTCAAACAAAACAAGGCTCAAAGTTCATCACCAGCATGGAGTTTAGGACAAAGCCCCAAGATAAGTTCTAAGGTTCACCTGCCAAACGGGTTCTAAAAGTTCCCAAGGTTATGGATCCTTCTTCGGATAATACCGGGGTAAGCAACTGCTCGCTTTCCAATATTATTCTCAAAAGAATCTCGCTTGAGTGTGATATCGCGTATCAACCAAACCAGACTTTTGGTCCGAAGTGGTCACCGCATCACATCCTAAGTAAGGCCAAGATGGGGTAAAGGTAAACTAAGGTCCTTGGCTTCACGGGCCCGTCGAAAGCAACAATGCCTCACAAATGACTTGTTTAGCACTATCACCCTCAAAGAGGCCTCCACCAAGCGGACAAAGGTTCAAGTCAACTCGGTAAGGATTGTCTCCTATCAAGTCAACCTGAATTATCATCCATCCTATCTCAAATGTGCCCCAAATTCGGGTATAGGATTTATCACAAGTATCCCCCAAAACCCAAAATAACAAACATTACAAACAATATAATTTAGCAAATATTCACAAAGCAAACATATAAACAAGCAAAGATAGGCTAAACCCTCAAATAAGTTTAATCATGTAATGTCCCCAGCAGAGTCACCATTCTGTCGCGGCGGGATTTTTCACGAGATTAAGTATTGATTGAACTTAACCCGTTTGAAAAATATTTTAAATGCAAGAGTCGCCACCGTCTTTTATTTTATCCAAAAAGAGGAAGGGAAAAATAACGATAAATCCCTTTAGAGTTACGGGTTCGGGGGTTGGTTATGCAAAGGGAAGGTATTAGCACCCTCTACATCTGTGGTACTCCACAGGAACCTTTTTGCTTATGTTTATGTGAATGCTTTGCTTTTTTCGCTTTGATCGTTTGATTGGGGAGATGAGAAAAGAACTTGATTTTATTGCTTTTTGGACTCGATAAAGTCGTAGACTTCATGCCTACGTATCTCCAAGGCGCAATGGAGAAATCAGAATCCACGTAGTTCTCCCAAAAGAAAAGGGGAAAGTCTGTTTTGTTGATTTTAGATTGGTGTGTCTTGCCATCTCTTGCTCGACCTAGGCGGGAGGCTTCGAGACTGACACGTCCTTTTGAAAATGTTTTTAAACTGAAAAGCCAAAGCTGGCAAAAGATTTGAATGAGCCTAAACCCTGAAACAATAAATAAATGGGCTCACTATAAGGAAGCCCAAGAGTAAGTTTGTGAGTGTGTGAAAAGGGTTTCTTAAACGGCGATCGTTGGAATCGCATCGGGTTTCTCTTTTTTGGATTTTTCGATTTTTTAACATAAAACGTGAACAATACGATTAAACACACAATACAGAACATAAAAAAATGCGAGAAAGTAAATTATTACAACACAGTTAGCTATGAATAGTTAGTATTACGAATAGTTAGTGGAGTTAATCGAGCTGAAACTGAAACGAAACGGTTAGTAAAAACATAAACAAATATAAAAAAAAAACAATATAAACATTTACTTTAGACAAAATAAACATTTGATATAAATAAACATTTAATTAAAATAAATATTTAAACAAATAATTAATTTAACTAACATTTAAATAAAACATGTATGCAAAATAATAATAAAAGATAAACAATATTTAGTAAACAAAAGTAATATATATATATATATATATATATATATATATATATATATATATATATATATATATATATATATATATATATATATATATATATTTTAGACAATAAATATATAGTAGACAAAAATAATATATATGTACATTTAGACAAATAATATATAATAGACAAAAATAATATATATATATATATATATTATATATATAATATATATATATATATATATATATATATATATATATATATATATATATATATAGATATATAATAGACAAAAATAATATATATAGATAAATAATATATTAAAACACATGTCGGCAAGCCGGAACTTTGCCGATTTCAGAGATAAGTGAAGAATATTACCTTGTGTGAAGAGGATGAACTTTTGATCGTCCAAATGATCGACCGAAAGCTGGAAACCGTCACCGACGCAGTGCTGGCTGCCTTCGTGAGTACCTGACTTCAACGTCGCTTTTGATCGGTGAAACGACGTCGGAATGAAATGAACCTTGGATATTTGTGACCTGGACTCAACGAACTTCAAAGATATGAAATCGGTTTTGTGTTTCGGTGAATAATCGGGACGATTTTGGGTTACCGAAAATGAAGAACAAGTGAAATACGGTAACCTTTTGGACAAATATTTCTTTTCAATTCTCTGTTTCTCTCACCACACGTTTTTTCCTTACTAATCCACTCTTTCCTTTCTCTTTTTCTTACTAACCACACCTATATATATATTTAGATTACTTAAACAATAAGAAACCTAAAAAATATCTAACATAAATTAATAATATATATTTAGATTACTTAAACAATAAGAAACCTAAAAAATATCTAACATAAATTAATAATATATATTTAGATTACTTAAACAATAAGAAACCTAAAAAATATCTAACATAAATTAATAATATATATTTAGATTATTTAAACAATAAGAAACCTAAAAAATATCTAACATAAATTAATAATATATATTTATATATTATATAATAATAATAATAATAAACTAATATAATATTAATCCTAATTAAATAAACTAATTAACAACTAAACACAATTAATATTAAGCACAAATAATATTAAACGGCACACGATTAAAATACGATAAAATCGAGCGACACGAACGCGATAAAAACGATGACAATTTGCACAGCAAAACAGACAAATTGATAAAACCAATAAACCAGTAAACCGGTAAACCAGTAAAATCAACAACACGACTCAAACAGACTCGATTAAATCACACGGCACAACACGTAATTAAATAAACAACCCTAGGCAATAATAAAATCAACACGACATCACGAAAATGCTGACAAACACAATCACAAATAATCGGACAATACGAAAACTCTAATATATTCGAAATACAATCAAAATACCGACAAACAAACAATTAAATAGATAAAAACGCACAAAACCTAATCGAAGCGATGCCACGCACAAAAGAGATAAGCGAGATAAATACGAAGCAACGATATCGGCCATGTTTTGCTAAAACAACGAAATACAACACGGTAAGCAACGAAAACACACAAAACCTAATCAAACCAGTTGTCACGCGAAGTTTAAGAAATTGAGATGAATACGAGACAACGAGATTAATCAAGATGTGGTCAACAAAGCCAAAGTCAAATTTTGGGGTGCGACACTAACCATCAAATAACATTACACAACATAATCACGTCCTCGAGTACACATTCAACATTGGGGGACATTACCGTAGGGATAATTCTTTAAGTTAACTTTTCAACGCTTCGAACCTCACCTCAAACGAATTCATGGAACTCAAGTTATGCACAAAATAAAATTCGACGACACGCTTAGTCAGGGGCTTGCTACGGTCACCCGTAGCAATTGCTATGGTTTGTAGAAGCTTCCATGCTAGATTTTCACACAAATACGATTTTCCCTATTGGAGCACTTTCATAGCTCCTATTTCAATTCCGTAAAAAGTCAAACGCTCTGAATTCAACAGTCAGCAATAGTGCAATCTTTAAAGAATCATATTACACATATCCATTAACTAATTAGGCATCAATTCATGAACATATTCATCACTTTTAAGCAAATTAACAAAAAATCATAACTCAGAATTTCATCCCAAATGACATACGAAATTCCACACATAATTCAGCATACATTAACAATCAAACTGCAGAAAATAACATATATCGATTTAGAGAGGTTTGCACAACCATCTCTAAATCCATAAACTCAGAAACTCCATCAATGGAGTAAGGGAAAGGGGTGAAGAAGGTTAGGGACTTTCTCTATCCTACACGACATTTAATACCCATATTTGAACCAAATTATCCCCCTGACCTTTTCCAACATTCTCTAACCCAAATTAACCTAATTTCTCTTTATTTCCTATTCAAGTCTCCCTACACGTATTTTTACTCACCACACTCTATTTTCTATCGGGGTGTACACAGGTTATGTTGAATCGGTTTTGCCCTAACCCGTTATCCAACTCATTCAAACTTCAATGGGTTGGATTCTTCGTCCAACCCGCAATTTCATTGTCAAAATCGACCAGAACCGACTCGTTCATTTATGGGTAGGGTTGGGTTCGCGAGTTGTTTTTTAAATAAAAAATATTTTCTTTTATGATTCTTTTTGTCAATTTAAAAAAATTATAACACAACTCAATACAATCATACTCATTTATAACACTCAAATTCGATGAAACACAACATATATAATATCTAATAAATGAATCACCATGATGTAACACTTGATAATAGTATAAAATTCAACAAGACATGTTATTTCCATAAAATACATAAATTGAAAATGATACAAAAGAAAATAAGAAACAATATTTAATCTTGGAATTACGTAAACTCATTAGTCTAGTAGTATTATTGATGGAGAATAAATTTATTTTGAAAAATTATGGTTATTAATGAGATATTAATTTTATATTTTTATTTAAAATATAAATAAAAATAATAAGAAATTACTAAAGTCACATCAACAAGTTGGGTCAATGGATCTGCGGGTTGTAAAACTCGAACCTGATACCCGAACCAAAATTATACGGGTTGTTATGGGTTGGATTGGGTATACCCGTAAATGAATGGGTCCGGATAATTTATATGGGTTGAGTTAATTTGGGTTAGTGAGTTCGTGGGTCGACCCGCACCCATGAACACCCCTAATTTTCTCATTTATTCTCTATTTTCTAATTTCTATTTATTTCTAATAAATCAATACTACTCTGATATTTCTATTATTTTATTTAAATCTAATTTTAATTCCAAAACTCTCCAACTTCTAATATTCTCTTAATATTCTAATATTTTAATTAGATTAATTAATTCAATTAAATTCCACTATTCTCACTAATTAATCGATTAATTATTACACCGTCCAAAATAAATAAATAAACACATAATCATATAAAGACATTGAAAAAATTCAAATAATTATTTAAAAATAGTATTAAAATATGTTAATACTATTAAAATAAATTCGGGGTGTTACAACACTTAGCACTTAAAGGATTTTTGCCTTCGAAAATTTACCTAAAGGAAACAAAGTCGGATAAGACTCTCTCATCTAACTCTCTAACTCTCATGTCACACTCCCTCCATCAGGTCCCTCCCACACTACCTTCGCCAACGTGATCTCTTTACCTCTTAAGTGTTTCATTTTTCAATCCTCTACCTTCAAGGGAGATGCCCCAACAGTCAAGTTATATCTAACTTGCACATCATCCACTTAAATCACATGAGATAGATTAGGAATATACCTCTGAAGTTTAGACACATGCAAGACATCATGAAGATTTGAAAGAAACGGTGGTAATGAAACTCGATATGCAACTTCTCTGACTCTCTGAAGAATCTAATAAGGACCAATGAAACATGATATAAGCTTCTAGACTTCAACACACGACCAATATCATTTACTGGAGTAACTCTCAAAAACACATGATCACCCTCTTGAAACTCAAGAGTCTTTCTCCTCTTGTCATGGTAACTTTTCTACCAGCTCTGCGATGCTTTTATCATTTTCTGAATCATCTTGACCTTCTTAGTAGTCTCTTGAATAATCTCAGGTCCATGCACAACATTATCTCCCGATTCATACCAACACAAATGTGTCATATACCTTTTATCATACAACGCTTTAAAAGAAGTCATTCCATATGCGGGTGATAAGCAGAACTTAACTGCAAGTTCGTTCTCAAGGCTTCCTACAAACTCTCCCAGAACCTCAAAGTGAACCTCAAATCTCTATCTGAAACGATACTCAAAGGAATACCATGCAACTTGATTATATGTTCAATATAAATCTATGTAGGCTTCTACAATGAATAAATGATCTTTATCAGAATGAAATGAGCAGACTTAGTCAATTTATCCTCCACCACCCAAATCGAATCACTTCTTGTCACTGTCTTCAACAAACTCGTCACAAAATCCATATAAATGTTGTTCCATTTTCACTCATGAATGATCATAGTTGCATCAATCCCGACGACTTCTTATGATATATCTTCGACTTCTGGCTTGTCAAACACGCATAGACAAGCTCAACAACCTCCTTCTTCATACCTGGCCACTAAAACATCTTCTTCAGATCTTGATACATCTTAGTAGCACCAGGATGGATATTCAGACTACTCATATGACTTTCCTCAAGAATTCTCTTCTTAAGCTCTGGCGCATCTGGCACACAAACTCTGTCGCGGAATATCATAATCTCATCCTCATCTATCATGAGGTCTACCTCTTTACCTTGATTAATTAACACCAACCGTTTAATCAATCCCAAGTCAACTTTTTGTCCCTCTCTGATTTCTGCAAGAATACCACTAGTCGGATTTAACATACCCAACTTTACACTGTTAAGAGTCACCTCGCACACCAAACTAAGGTCTCTAAAATGCTCAATCAAATCAAATTCTCAGACCATAAGCGTCGACATATGCAACGACTTCATACTCAAAGTATATGCTACCACATTGGCTTTACCAGGATGGTAACTCAAACCAAAATCATAATCCTTCAGAAATTCAAGCCACCTCCTCTGCCTCATATTCAGCTCCTTCTAATCAAACAGGTATTTCAAACTCCTATGATCGCCAAACACTTCAAATCTAGAGCCAAATAGATAATATCTCCAAACTTTAAACACAAGCACCATAACTGCCAACTCTAAATCATGGGTAGGATAATTCCTTTCATGAACATTCAGTTGTCTCAAAGAATAAGCTAAAACCTAACCATTATGCATAATCACACAACCCAATCCCATCTTCTACGCATCATAATAAACAACAAATGATTCACTCGGACTCAGAAAAATCAAAGTTGGCACTGACGTCAACTTCTTCTTGTGCTCTTGAAAACTCCTCCCACACTGAACATTCCACATGTAAGTTTGTTCTTTATGGGTCAGTTGATTCAAAGGCAAATCTAAATCTGAAAAGCCTTTTGTAAACCTTTTATAAGAACCAATCAAACCCATAAAACTTATGATATCGGTAACTGACTTATGAGTCTCCCACTGCAAAACTGTGTATACCTTAGATGGATCAACGGTTATCCCACCACTAGATATCGCATGACCAAGTAAAATCACTTCATTCAACCACAATTCACACTTGGAAAACTTAGTATACAACTTCTTTTCTTGTAAAGTCTGCAACACAACTCTCAGATGCCCTACATGTTTTTCATCTGACTTGGAATACACCAAAATATCATCGATGAACACAACCACAAACTGACCCAAGTAAGGATGGATGATCCTATTAATATACATACACATGGCGTATTAGACACACCAAATGATATCATTGAATACTCATAGTGACCATATCGAGTTCTAAACACAGTCTTCAAAATATCTTATGACTTTACTCGAATATGATGATAACCCGATCGCAAATCAATCTTATTGAACATGTAAGCACCAACCAATTGATCCATAAGGTCATCGATCTTAGGAAGAGGATAATTGTTCTTGATAGTAACCTTATTCAGTTGTTAGTAATCAACACACAACATCATGCTACCATCTTTCTTCTTGACCAACAACATTGGCGCTACCCACGACGACACACTCAATCTGACAAACTTCTTCTCAAGCATATCTTCTAACTGTTTCTTTGGCTCACTCAGCTTTTAAGCAAACATTCTATATGGCGCTGTCATCACATGACTAGTACTAGGTACTAAGTTTATGAAGAACCAAACTTCTTACTTTGACGACAAGTCATAAATATCTTTAGGAAAAATATCAAGAAACTCACACACAGCATGCATATCACTAGCCCACACATCCCTATCCATTCTCAAGAAAGATAACATCATAAGCACATGATTATTCTCCCTCAAGACATCTTAACTTGATTGATGGACATGGATCTCAAATTTGCACTCTCTTTGGTTTTGGGAAATAACACAGCCTCAACAACACTTGCACTTTGAAATTAGTGGCACGCTGACCCAACCCTTCGCACTCGAAACATCTTAGAGAAGCAAAAGTTTCTCCTTCCCTTGTTTCAATTATGCTTCTGCTGGTAAGTAGTTAGAAAAGCAAATGAACACCGACAATGTTTCACACACATGTCGCATACAAAGGAACATATAAAATTTCACAACATGGTTGGATGGACCGACTTACTTTGATACCACTATGTAACACCCTAAAATCCCGACTCTTAATTTAAAATAGAACAACGAATAAACTTTAAAAAATATATCACTTTTAGGGTGTCACATATACTTCCCAACCAAACAATCATTTCAACTTATAAAACGTCACAACAAAATTAAAAAATTTAACCAATAAACACATCTCATAGTTTCAAAGGGATTTCAAGTTTAACATAACTAAAAGGTATAATTAAAACAACTTACAAAGATAGACATAACAAATTTTGTCTCAGTATTACACTATCAGAGCATTATTCACATAATCTAGACAAATGCGTAATTAAATGAGAACAAAGACAATCGTCTCAAGCCATCTTCCAACACGCATGACACTAAGGCTCATATACCTGAGTATCTGCAATCAACGACATAAATAGCCACACAATAACAAACATGGGTGAAAATGTATTCAACCTATGTTATCGGTGTATAACACAATAAAGATATATACACAAAATAGTTAAATCAACATCAATCATTCATAATGCAATATTATATATTCAATGGACACCTAAACTCCACTCTGATGCATGTGGTACCATGGTTTGGAAGTTCAAAGGTATATTATTAATAACATCCACGGGTTACAAAACCAAATTCCGAGCTCATAAATGGTTACAACACTAGACCTGGGCACCATAGTGATCACAACACTAGATCAGGACTCGTCACTGATCATAACACTAGATCAAGACTCGTTAATGGACTGAAATCCCACCTAACTATGAAATACATAATGTATGAAAATGATACATAAACAATTATATGAAGGCATCACCACCACCTCTAACTCCGACATCAACACATTGATTCCATCACTGAACCAAACTCAAAATTAACTAATGTAAGGTCACAGTAAACGGTTCCACCATCAAACCAAAATTTTCAATCAAAATAAATTATTAAATTCATTATAATAATTGATTATTAAAATGCAACATAATAGTCAAAGTTATATAATTTCTCATCAATAATTATCTCAACATCAATATCAACACCCCTCATCATGGGGTAATCATTAATTCATTCAATTACAACAATAAAAAATGTTTTCATTATCGTTAACCATCAAATAGAATTACACAACAAGTAACATACATAACCACGTCTTCAGGTACATATTCAACATCTGGGGACATTACCATAAGGTATTTCTATATGTTAGCTATCCAACGCTTCGAACCACGCCTCAAACAGAGTCACAGAACTCAAGTTACACACGAAACAAATTTCACCGACACACTTGGCACTAAAACTAGGGGCCTGCTGCGGTCACCCGTAGCAACTTCCATGTCAGATTTTCACACAAATACAATTTACCCCATTAAAGCACTTCCAAAGCTCCGATTTTGATTTCGTAATAAGCCAAACGTTCAGAATTCGACACATAGTAATAATTCAACAACTAGAACAATATATAGCACATATATCTCATATTCATTCACTAATTAAGCATCAATTCATGAACATATTAATCACTTTTAAGAAAATTGACAAGAAATCACAACTCATAATTTCATCCTAATTGGCATACAAAATTCCACACATAATTTAGCATGCATTAACAACTAAATTGTAGGAAATAACATATATCGATTTAGAGAGGTTTGCACAACCATTTCTAAATCCATAAACTAAAAAATTTCATCAATGGAGTAAGGGAAAAAGGAGAAGAATAAGGTTAGGGACCTTCTATATCCTATATGACATTAAACACCCATATTTGAACCAAATCCCTTCCCTCTCTCCCTTGATTTTCATCAGCAATTCAAAACTTTGTTAATGGTGTTTCTTCCTCTCTCAAGCTTACTTATTTTTTTCCAACTTTTGCCTCTTTCATGTTCTGACTTTTCCCAACTTTATCTAACCCCCCAATTAACCTAATCTTCATTTATTTTATATTCTAGTCTCCTTACACCTCTTTTTACTCACCACACCATATTTTCTCATTTATTATCTATTTTTTAATTTCTAATCATTTCTAATAAATCAATACTACTAGAATATTTTTGTTATTTTATTTAAATCTCATTTTAATTCCAAAGTTATCCAATTTATAATATTCTCTTAATATTATAATATTTAATTAAATTAATTATTCTAATTTAATTAAATAAACACAAACAAAATAAAACATACAATTTTGTGGTTGCCTCCCACACAACTTCTTTAAGGTCATTAGTTTGGCTTGTTTGACACTCTTGGTCAAAAAGGGTGTTTACTTCAAACTTGAATCCTTAACATTGTGCCCAAAATCTCTAGGGCTCCATTTGAACATATACAACCATTTCCCAAATGATTTACCCTTTTCTTTCTTTCTTTCTTTTGTGAGGGGGTTCATATTATATGCATGGTGGTAAATGTTTCTTTTTAACTTCCATGTGTGCTAGTGCTAAGCCTTATGTTTTAAAGTATTGGTCTTGAGTGGTGACACTTTCATCTAGTACCTTCTCGTAAGCCACAACTCTTTTCTTTTTTTCTACCCTTCCTAGTAGCAGTAATTAGGTATACTTCCATTATGTCATGGGTGATTCGTTTAGAGGGGGACTCATTAACATGTTTTTCAACTATGTCGAAATTGGAACAAGAGTCCTTAAAAGTAGAGATTTTTATAAGTTTGGACAATAAGAACTCAATCTTTTCATCCCCTACTTCAAATTAACATCTACGATTTTCCTAGTTATGACAAGAAATGGTTTTACTAAGAGAATTGGAATCGTATAATCTTCTTGTATATCCATTACGACAAAATTCGTAGGAATGATAAGATGCCATATCCTTATTTGCACATCTTCCATAATTCCTATTGGGCACTTGACTAAACTATATGCTAGTTGTAGAGATATTTTGGTGGACTTCGTCCCACCAATGCTTAGTTTCAAGGAGGTATTCTCTAATCTATATGAGAAGATTATGCCATTACTAATAGGCTTCATGGTTTTAATCATACTAGATATTTGTATGCCATGAATGTTGATTTTTATTCTCTTTAACATGATTGTGAGCTTATGACACACGACTCTTATTATATATACAATGGATATTTGTTTAAGAGAAATATACCATGTATTCCTAAATGTTCATTGAAGGAGTTACTTATTAGAGAAGTGCACGAAGGAGGTTTAACTGGTCATTTTTGGGAGCATAAGATTCTTGGCATGTTGCATGAACATATTTATTGACCTAAGATGAATCGTGATGTACATTTAGTTTATTCTAGGTGCGTAGTTTGTAAGAAGGCTAAATCTAAAAGCACATCTCATGGTTTGTATACCTTTTTTCCTATTCATTCTTCTCATTTGGTTGATTTGTCCATGTATTTTGTTTTGGGTCTACCTAAAAACAAACATGGCCGTGATAGCATTTTGCTCTTATTGATTGTTTTTCTAAGATGACATATTTCATTCTTTGTCATAAATTTGATGACATATGTCATATTGCTAATTTGTTTTTAAAGAGGTTGTGAGATTGCATGGTATATCCAAATCCATTATTTTGGATTGGGATACTAAATTTTTTAGTCACTTTATGAAAATCTTATGGGTTAAACTAGATACAAAGCTATGTTATTTTTCACTACTTGTCACCCTTAAATAGATGAGCAAACTGAAGTGGTTAATAAAACTCTTGACATAATTCTTATATCTTTTTTGCATGCAAACCCTGGGTTTGGGAAAAATGTTTTCTTTTTATTAAATTTGCATATAATAGAGTTTCACATAGGATCACACCATCTTTTTCATTTGAGTTTGCACATGATTTCAAAGCACTAATTCCACTTAATTTACTTCTTCCACCTCTTAGCAATGATGTTTTGAGTAGGAATATTGAAGAAAGTGCCATGTATGTCAATAACTTATATGTTAAAGTGAAGATCAATATTGAAAAGAAAGTGGAACATTATTCAAAAGTGCCAACAAGATTAGAAAAAAGATGGTTTTGAACTTGAAGATTGAGTTTGGATTCACTTAAGGAAGGATAGGTTTCTCTCTTTAAAAAAATCCATTTCAACTTATGAGTGATGATCCAGTATTGGAACAGATCAATGAAACTTGATACAGAATAAACTTTCTTGGTGAGTATCAAGTTAGCTCTATATTTAATTTTAGCCTTTTGTCTCCTTATGATGTAGGTGATGGAGATAATGACGAATTGAATTTGAGGATAAAGTCTCTTCAATACGGAGAGAATGATACATCAAGACTAAGGATTCAAGAGCTAGGAGTGTAATACTCATTAACTAGAGGAAAAAACAAAAAGCTAAAGTCATAATTGAAGTAACAAGTTCTAAACTTTTTGGCTTTAAGTCACATGACAAGATTGTTCCATATTATTATTATCTATTGGTCATAGAATTAGTTTAAGACTAACTTTTATTTTTGGGATGTAATAATCATACTTTGGATTATAAATTAGGTTTGGTTTGTGTGTGCGCCTAAACACTTATCTCATGTAATATGTCTTTAGTTGCGTGCATTTTAGGCACCATGTATTTTTTTATCTTAGACTATATATGATTTTTATTAATATGACATTTGGGAACTTTGAAAGAAGAAAAAAAGACATTTTGTGTGAGTTTAGATAAATGCTTTATATGATTATTCTTTGAACTACACTTGAATCTAATCAATTGTCTCTTACTTTTATGGTGATTCTACATTGATCTTTTCATTTATTTATGGAGTGTGGTGATTTCTTTTGTTTCTTTCCTACTTCATATTTTCTTGTTTGTATTTCTTATTTACTTTGTTGAGATCATATCACTTAGTTAGATCTTCAAATCTTATGGAAGCACTTAAATTCATATCAACTTGGATGCGCTCTCTTGTCTAAGATTTATTTTATAGAGGGTCATTTTTTATTGGTTCAATTATAGAACTCATTATGAGTTTGACATTATCTTTTTGCTTGGTATCTGGTGGTCTTGGTTGTGGCGAAACAACGTGATTTTCGGAGATAAAATATTGTTTAATGGTCTTGATTGTGGTGAAATAACGTGATTTTCGAAGATAAAAAATGGTTTATTTTTGAGGTTGTGCTTAAAGTTAGATTGTCTAAAGATGACTTACCCACTATATATCAATCAGAAGAGGCAGACTAATTATTCTTATTTTGACCCATTGAATTCCTCTTCTTGGTTGATCCATTAAAGTTAATATTTATGGCAATTGTCTTTCTAATTCCTCGATTATTGATTCTAGAGGTTTGCTTAGAGGATTTTCAAGAGCATCCCTTGAATATTACTTTTGAGATAGGTCATTTGATCGTGATTTGTGAAGTCAAACCATCCTAAATAAAGTCAGTCACATGTTTCAGTTTTATGCAGGCGCGCTCTTCCAGATTGATGACTTGTTGGACCAAGTTCGATTGCTCTCTCTTTCTCATGTATGCATTGCTTTTTTTTTTTCTAAGAAGGACTCTCATACTGGTGTTAATTTGTGTCGATGGTGTTCTCGTATCTCCGAGCTAGGATCTCTAATTCTCTTGAACTCTTTAGGAACTCGTACTTTAATTTTCTTTTTGTTGTGTTTCTTTCTCTTGTTTTGACCTCCGAGCTAGGATCTCTAATTCTCTTGAACTCTTTAGGAGCTCATACTTTAATTTTCTTTTTATTGTGTTTCTTTCTCTTGTTTTGACAAGTTCCCGCTTTGTATTTATTAAAAAAAAAGTTGATTATCAATAATTTTAATCTTAGTCTCCGTTTCATATTTTATTCTTATAACTTCATAGTAAAACTCATAATTTTAATTTCTCTATAATTTCCACAATTTCGTATATCCTCATTGTTCTTATAGATCAACATTCGACATTTTCTTTAACATCATAATTCTATTAAAAATTGGTAAGTCATACAATGCATCTATCTCCAAGACTCTTACATCCATAACCAATAATCTACGTTGGATAATCAAAGTCTCCAAAAATAACTTTACGGTCCAATAGATATAATTTTCCGGTCCAATCAAATCTTTCAATCTAATTTTCTAGTAAGAAAGAAATCTATCTAAAAACAAAAACAAGTATATGATGGATTTCCCTCCGTGCTTACTTCCCTAAAACCACCCCCCTTTATCCACTCCCTCAAAACCTCTCAATATACTCCCTACATGCACATTTAGATTCCTTCTAAAAAAAATATTCTCCTTGAAATATGTCATGCACATTTAGATTCCTTCTCCTTGAAATAATGTCATAAAATCTTCTAACTCTTCCAAAACCTTTTTACATCCACACTATCATTCTTCGACTCTTCGTCTATAATAATTCTAACCTCATTTCTCTATCTAACCTTACCTGCGTACCAAAGCTAGGTTCATAAAACTAATTATCCTCCTAACATGAACATGGACAATATGTTATGATAAAGAATTAAAGAAAAACAAGTACGTAAAAAAACTTTTCAAAGACCGAGAGCAAAAAGGTTGCTATATTTCAAGAGACCAAAAATATATTTCAAAATTTATTATATATAAAGATAAAGGTCCACTACATGACATTTAAAATTGAAACCAAAATGATATACTGGGCGAGAGCTAGAATAGATACGCCTATAATTAACAACATTTTATTGATTGAAATTAACTGCAAAAGGCAATTTAAGATGTTCATTGAAAAATACTACTGACAGAACTATCATCATGAATTCTCCAAATAGTTTCACCCAACAGGTTTGCTACGGTAAGAATAGTTAACTGAGGGAAATAGTTCTGCTCTGAAACTGGAATGGTGTTGGTAATTATCACCTCTTGAAATAAGCCACTGGATAGCCTCTCAATTGCAGGAGGGCTGCAAATATAACAACAAACATAATAAGACTTCAGTTTCATACATAATGAAAAACATAAGTTCCTAGATACATATATTAATGAGCGCAATGCCAACAATGAACATAAGAATCCTCGATTTTGGAATAATGTTTGACAACTTGAGCAATATATAAGCTAATGGAAATTGAAGAGCATGGTATAAAACAAGTATAACATGCTTCACCCACTTTACTAGGGGATTAAAATAACAAATAACTAAAAATAAATTTGTGTCGAAGAACTAATAGCAATACCTGAAAACTCCGTGAGTGCAACAAGCATAAACTTCCCTAGCTCCCTCTTCATGTAATAGTGCTGCACCCTTGGCAATGGTTCCTGAGATCCAAAGTAACAAATATCAGTCAATAAAAGGATAAACAGTATATACAAACATCATATCTATCATGCTTTCCTACACAAGAATCAAGAAACACCAAAAACTTTGTTAGGGAAATGAAAACTTAACCTGTTAAGTAGCAGCCAACATGCAAATGCAATGGATAGAATCATAAAATGATTGTAAATCTCAATTACTGTCTTAAAATAGTTTTTAACTATTAATTAAAGGTAAAAGGAAAGCATGCTAATGGAATGAAAATGAGTGGAAAATGAAACAATTGTTTAGTTGTTTGATATATTTTTACATAAACCAACATTAAAATGTATCAGGACATAAATATCCCAACATTTGGATGGAATATTATATATTTTTACATAAAACAAGCAACCGTGTGTAAAATAAAACAAAGCCATATAAAAATGAAATGGAATGATTAGGGTGGTAAAGGGAGCATTCCCGCCCCCACCAAAAAAAAGGGCAGGGCGGGCAAAGTAGAGAGGGTGTGAGACAGAAAACTTGGCTCGACCCAGCAAAAAGGGCAGGGCGGACCAGCAGGCTCTGTCACTCCTAAAGCCTAAAAAGTGACAAAAAAGTCATATCCACACCGTTTAAGCCCGCATTCGCCAAAAACGGGACAGGTGGGCAAAGTAGAGGGTTGGGCCGTAATGATAATGGCACACTAGGGGATAATGATAAAGCAAAATAATTGGAAAAAACAACAAAAGGCTTGATGCAAACAACAGTGAGCACCATTTTGTCATTTCATGAATTGCATGTCTGTTTTTTACTTCCTTCTTAGTTTTGAATCTTTTGATGGAATAGATTTTGGACATGGGGTCCCACAGAAATCAAGCCTTCTTTCATCGCGGACAAAAACATCCAAAGGGTGGAATCCCGTTTTCCCATAAACATTATTTCCTTTGTTCTTTCCATCCACTCACTTTCATTGAAACCAAACAATGTGTAAAGTTAGATTAAGCGATTTTCTGTAAGAATAAATGATTTCTTAAATCCTGATGCAAATACGTTAAAAAATAAAGAACACCAATATAATGCTACAGTAACTTAAGGGATCTGTTAAATAAAAGTTCATGAAAAAAAAAAGATATTTGGTATATAACAACAATCCAAAGAATTGTCCTGTCACGGAAAATGCTAAACAAAATACATATGAAGAGAATTACAGAGACTTCGTAGGCATGTGTGTTGAGAAAAAAGGGCCAGGATGTACATAAATAACGCTTTAATCAGATACGGAAATATAAATATTTGTTTTCTTAGTTAGACTTCTAATGTTAAATTGTGCATTAGTGAAAGCGTACCAGCAGTGTCAATCATATCATCCACCATTACAGCAACTTTTCCTTTTACATCACCAATCAGATTCATCACCTGCGAGAGAATCGTAAGACAAATAAATAAACTCAATGATACACATAGTTATTGTGATCCCTCTAGAATACTGTAACTTCTGTAAGACAAATTAAACCCCTGAGGAATCAAAACACTGTAAACAAAAATGTAACTTATTGTGATCAATCGCTCTAGAGCTTGAATCCTCATAACCTTGTCAAAATCAAAGAAACGGGACAACAGTGCGAAAGTGCCTTGTATGAGGACCACAACATTCATAACTGATTCCAATATAATAATTATAACAACCTAGAAGAACAATAAATGGTATGCAAACCAAACAAAGCTAGAAATATTAGAGACGTCATTGTAAATTGCATAATAGCATAGTCGTAAAACTACCCCATCTATGCCCCTTGTGTAACACCGATCATACATCCTACATACAACCCTCGATTGTGCTAAGCTGATAATACAGTAAGGAAGCAACTTTCTTATGACCTTCTATATTTTGCAGGTAAAATGTAACACTGTACACACCATATGAGTATTACCAATAGCCACAACTGTCAGTTAAGTCAAGCGTAGCGAAGTGTATACCAGCGAAGGAAAACTTATTTATTTAGTGATTGATAATTAACACCAATAAAAATCAACTAACCGATGTTTGAAAAGTACAATTGCTTTTATAAACGGCAATTCCAAAAGATATATGACAAATAATAATTCATAGATTTTGTTGCAGTTATTACCTCAGCTACATTGTGTCCGTGGCGCCTTTTGTCTACAATAGCCAAAGGTGCATCAGATAACTTCTTAGCAAAAGCACGTGCTCTTGCAACACCACCAACATCAGGGGAAACAACCACCAAGTCATTCGAACTTATTGTCTTACTAGCAAGATAATCAAGGATCACAGGCTAATGGACACAACATATACAACAGCATCAGAAAACACATTAAATAAACAAACTACAACAAATTCATAGCTAATAAATTACCTGACAATGCACATGATCCACTGGAATATCAAAGTAACCCATGGACTGCCCAGAATGAAGATCACAAGCAAGAACACGATCCGCCCCAGCTTTGGTAATAAGATTCGCAACAAGTTTAGCTGCAATTGATTCACGCCCTTGAGTCTGTTAAAGAAAACAAAAAAAAACTCTATATAAATCCCTCAGAAAACCAACAAAATTACAGATTTCTTGTATATATATATACTTGCCTTTCTATCAGCTCTAGCATATCCAAAATATGGAATGACAGCAGTGATGTTTTTGGCGGAAGCTCTTCGACATGCATCGATCATTATCTGAAGCTCCATGAAATTCTCATTTGCAGGAGGGCATGTTGGTTGAATAAGGTATACATTGCAACCTCTAACACTCTCTTGTAACTGGACATAGATTTCACCATCTGCAAATCGCTTTATCGAAACTTTTCCAAGCTCCAAACCCATATACCGAGCAATTTCCTAGTTGAAGCAACATAATAATTTCATAAAAAAATGAACTAAACTAAATATTTAAAAATGAAAGTAAAGAAAAAATAAATGGAAGTAGTACCTGAGAGAGTGCAGGATTAGCGGTACCGGAGAACAATTTCAACTTGCTACCGTTTCTACTAACGGTGTTCTCAGTTTTTGCAGATTCCATGAACTTGGGTAGAACGGGAACAATCGGTTTCCCGTTAAGCAAATTCGAAGCTTCAGACATATCACATTTCTAGCAGGAACAAAATAATAAAAAAAGGCATAAAGTGTAAATATAATAATAAAAAAATAATATAACAAGACAAAAAGAAAGAGAGAGAAAAAGAAAAATGGAACAGTACCACGCTATTGTACGCGACGGTTCGAGTGCGGGGAAGGTCAAGAAAACCTAATGTTCGAACGGTGGAGGCATGAGAGGCGCCGGTGAAGAGAGAGGAGGAGGAAGAAGTGAAAGGCATGGTTGATGACGACGTGTGTTGAACTTGAAAAAGTGATGAAGCCATGTGTTCAGGAACAACACGTGTCACGGTTAGGGTTTGTGTTCTCTGCAACAGAGAGAGAGGGAAGTTTGAAGCAGAACAGAGCGATTCTGGAGCTCTGTTGTTGTTTGTGGCGGGTCTGTGGGGTTTTACGCGAGAGTGAGGATTCGGTTTTTAATGTGTTGGGGTCTATGTACGCCGTCGTATTAATGTAGGGGCTGTAGATTTTATTTAATTTTTAACTTGACCCGTCATTTAATATAAATTAATTAATTTGTAATGTTTTCAACATAATTTTAAAAGGGAATAATTACGGTCGATGTGGAAAATAATTTATACGGTTGATTAATCACTATCATCCGTTTGTATTATTTTATAGATTTTTAAACTGTTGATTAAACACAATCACCCATTTGTATTATTTTATAGGTTTTTAAAATAACAGTCAAACTTATTTTAATATCTAACGTCTAAGATTAACGGACGGTATAAAATCTCTGTACACTCTCAGTGTATTTCAATTAAATTCATTTTAAAATTAAATTTTTATGTGACATGATATAGAGATTAATTGTTAAGCGTTGTCGGTGTAAAAAGATTTACATTGTCAGTGTCAATGCATCACAATCATCCATTCATATTACTTTTTAAGTGATTAAAATAAAAATTAAACATTTTAAATAAATCAATGGTTCTGATTAACTGACAAAAAAAAATCACTGTCAATGTATATCAATTAAATTATAAGATATATATCATTGTTTAGTTAATTGTATAAAATTATTTAATATTATTAATATGTATTCTTTTTTCCTTTTTTATTTAAAATATATGATTTAAAATAATTTTAAAATAAGTTATTTAATAAAAAAATAATAATTCGTATTTTAAAAAAATACGTATATGAGTGTATGTGATATGATAAGCGCAATATAAATTTATTTTATAACATCAATATCTATTTTTTTTTACATTAATTTACACTTTATATCATAGAATATTTTCCTTTTGCTTAATTTTTCTTATACATAAAATCATTTGTATAATAATAAAATCAATTTTAAGTCAAAACTAAAATACCAGAAAAGCAATTTGCTAGAGAAGTTAAGTTAGAGAGAAAGGGGAGGAACTTCTCTTTTTGGTAATGAAACATTTATAACATACATTTAATTTAATTTACACTTTCTTCATAAAAACGTGATGAAATTTGTATTTGTATAAAGCGTGCTATTTTTGGTTAGACAAAATTTTAATCACTTCTAGAATTTATTTTGAAAAAAAAAGAAGCATGTTCTTTGTTTTGAGGATAAGTCCCACCTATATCATTTTCCCAAAATGAATATATACGGATTCATCCACCGAATACTACTAGTTTGAATTTTGATATTCTCTTGCCTTTTTTCTTTTTGGTTTTGACATTTTCAATTTTATACTAGGAAGAAATTATATACGTACACTCACCTATAGTTATGTTTAAAAGTTCTCAATAAAATAAAATATCAATAATGTATATAATAATTTTGGATTTATATTTTAAAGTGAGATTATATATATATATATATATATATATATATATATATATATATATATATATATATATATATATATATATATATATATATATATATATATATATATATATATAAAAGAATGTTAATTTTATGTGAAAAATGAGAATAGATCTAAATCATTAGATTTAAAAGAAATGTGGAAAAAGAAGAGAGAATTTTGATATTCAAAAATATAATATTTTAGTTTAAGTCATTTATTTTAATAATAGAGGAGAGAGAAAATTGATTGAGAATAAAAATAACACATAATCTCACTCATTTATTTTAAATCCAATGGTTCAAATTTATTTTCATATAAAATTATCATTCACATAGTATATGTTATAAATATATTCTCCGTTGGGATTTAGCTTCACCTTGTATATCCACTTCACATCGATTGCCTTCTTATCTTGAGAAAATTCGACAAGTGACCAAGTGTTGTTGACTTCAATGGACTTCTGTTCCTCATTCATCGCTTTCATACACGTCGAATCCTTCAATGCCTCAGTTGCATTGACAGGTTCGACATATGCATATAAAGTATAGTGTATCAGTTCACCTTCATCATTGACTACATTATCGGATGTAATCACACATTCATACAGCCTTACATGCACGTGTCTTATTCTTTGAGGTTTGTTTTTGCTTGCTTGACCTCTGACTTCTTTTTGTCAAACTTCTCTTTCAACTTGACTTGTTGGTTATTCTTATAAGATTCTCACAAGATCTTTCTTTACATTTTCAATCAAATCAGATTCCTTAAGCTCATCTATAATCATGTCCCTACTTATCACCACTTGCTTGTTCAATGGGTCGAACAACTTGTATCCATCAGTCGAATGATATCCTATTAGAATCATTTGACTCAACTTATCATCAAGTTTTCTTCTCAACTGATCAGGCACATATTTATGTGTTATATATCCAAATACTTTCATATGACTTAAGTTAGGCTTTACACCAGACCAACATTCTTCTGGCGTGATTCCTTCTAGCTTTTTCATCGGACATCTATTCAAAATGTATGTTGCAGTTGACACAGTTTGTCCCCATAATTCTCTGAGTAATTGCTTGCCTTTCAACATACTTTTCACCATATTCACGATGGTTATATTATTCCTTTCAACAAATTTATTTGGTTGTGGAGTGTAGGTAGACACCACCTCACGCACAATCCCTTCTTTCTCACATAATATGTCAAAGTCTTTCGACACATATTCTCCACCACCATCAGTTCTTAGAATCTTGAGCTTTCGACCACTTTGTCCTTCGGCCATAGATTTAAACTTGGCAAATACCCCAATCACTTCACTTTTCTTCTTGATCTGGTAAGTCCATAATTTTCGACTAAAATCATTTATGAATGTGACAAATTATATGTTACCTCCAAACGAATCCACCTGGATATGATCACATACACCATAGTATATGATTTCAAGAATTGCCTCCGACTTGCGTCATGCATCCTTGTTGAAGTTGTTCTTGTGTTGCTTTTCTTGCACACACTCCTCACACACTTCATTTGGAATGTCAATTTCTGGTAATCCTGAAAACATATTTCTTATTTTCAGATCTCTGATGCATTTGAAGTTGAGATGGCCAAGTGTATAGTGCCATATTTGTTCATCCATGCTAGTTACAGTTGCAAGGAACTTGTGCTCTGTTGAAAAGTATATCTTCGACAAATATTTTTTATATCGTATCCACAGAGATTGGTTGTTATTACCGCCGTTCTATAATCCAAGTTGTTATAAGTTTGAAAAGTAACAAAGTTGTTTTGTTTGAAAAATTATCTTGTGAGTAAATGTCACTAAAAACAGTAAAATGGTTTTAATAAAATGTAAAAACTTGGCAAGATTGGAGTTCACTATTCTAAATGCTTATGATTCCTTATGATAACTATATAGATTTAAGATTATTGATGATGTTCAAGTATCCTCTCAAAGTCATTTATGTCTAAATGATATTGTGATAATCACTATATTGATCCTTAGACGATCTCTCCACCTAACTATCAATATAGCAATCTTTAATGTTTAATACCAAAGAAGAGTAATGAATAAACCTATCTCTACAACTTATTCACCACTTGAAAATCTGTTTTATGTCAAGACTCAAATAATCTCTTTCAACAACTACTCAAATCTGGTTTTCAACTTAGGGCAAAAACAGTATTCAATACATCAACAATCTTTATCATATATAAAAGTCAAATGGAATACATAAACAAATGAGAATAGCTACTACCTCCAATCTTGACAAAAGGGAGTTTAGCTCCTCATCATCATTGTTACAAAGCAGAATGTTAATGGAAGAAACTTTGTTTTTCTCTCTTACAAAAATATCTCAATGTATCAATGTGTGAATAATAATCATCAATCTTAGAATAATGTGTTTTCCTATCCTAAAAGAGTTGATATTTCCTTAATTGATCATTTCCATCCAAAGCAGAAAAGCTATTCCAAGACAGACACTAAAATGGCAAGACAACAGGTCATGAAAGACAGCACCCTTGGCCCAAAATCAGCTTGCTGGATTCGCAACCTTCGCGGCGCGAACTGAAGCTTATCCAGTTTCCTTGCTTTGCAAGCTTCATCCAAAATCTTCCAAATTGTGATGTTGCATTCCAAAAGCTCTTTCATCTAACAATTCTACAAAACTAACAAATCTGTGAAATAACTATTCAAAACAAAATAAATTAAATCTAATTGCATTTATACAAATTAATAAGAATAAAAGTGTGTAATTACATCAAAGTTTGGTAAAAGGGACCAATAAAATGATATAAAAAGTAGTACTAATTGGTCCCTAACAACTCTCCCCAACTTAGCATTTTGTTTGTCCCTAAACAAAAGTTTCCACCCTCACAACCAAGCAATGACACAAAAGATTGAAAAAAGGATTTACCAAGGACATTCAAATGGTTCAAAAGTGTTTGGCAATTTCTCAATCCACCTATCTCAATTCTAGACAGAACATGAATAAGAGAAATGGTTGAGTGCAAAAATCATTCTAAGGAATTCAAAGCCATATATGTCAAAATTGAATCAAACTTAGACACACATTATAATAATGATGAATAACATGAAGGGTTACTTTCACTCATCCAAGCAATTAAATCAACAATAATTCAAATCATGCGGTTATTACAACAAATACCAAATCATGTGAAAAATGAGAATCAAGAGGTCTTTCAAAGGTTGTAATGTGGCTTAGGTTACAAGAAAGGATGTGATTAAGATAATTCAACAAAGTTGCCTATCCTAAGGGAGCATTCCCAAGCATTCAACTTCTACACAATTTCCCTTTCTTTGATCCCTATTTTTTTCTTTTTCTTTTTCTTTTTACATTCACACAACCATGAGCATTTTCTTTGATTTCTTTCTTTCTTTACTTTTTTATTTGCTTTATGGTTTCAAGGGTGATTTCTTTTTCTTGTTTCTTTTCAAATTTTCACCCTTTTATAAAAACTCAATTTTTCAAGTTTCTAATCAACTTTTCACTTTACTCTCCCCAACTTTAGATTCCAAAACCAAATTTATTCAATAATGCTCCCTACTTAGAAATAAGCAAAAGGCAAAATTTGCAAACAACTCGATTTGAGGTTTCAATTGACATGAAAGAACTTAGGATTCATTTATTCCACAATTTTTAATTGATTTTTCAATGATCAATAAAATGAATCCTAAAATAAGCTCAAAGGGGTTTAACTAAGGATTACTCCTCACAAGGTTAGTTGATTCAAACTTTTTGGTCAAGTGGTTTTTCTCACAAACAATGCCTCTATCATTTTCAAAATTTTCACACAAAATAGATCGATGCATGATTTAGCATGATAAGAATGAGTTGAAATAATGCTTGGTTTCCCGCTTTTTAGTGTACAATGGAAAGCTTCCTCACAATTGGTTAAGTCCTATTTTGATTCAAAGGTGACATACATTTCAATGAGTTTATGATATGAAATTTGCACACACCATCAACTACTCATGTTAAGTCTAGAAAGCGATAAAGTGTACCTTTAAATGCCGACACTAATTCTTATCATCACCACTCGAAGTGTCTTATGCTTCTTTCTTTGCGATCATTTCTCGGTTGCTTTAAGCTTGACTTAAGAGTAAGAACAATTAAACAAAAATGTTGGTAAACCAGTTTGATTGTAACACACTTAATTCTCAAATAGTATTCATGCAATTATCAAAACAACTAACAAAAAAAACAAAGTTTTGGTGAACTAGAGCCACCCAAAAGTACATCAAATTTTTTTCAAAAACAAAAATAATACAAAGTACAAAGAAACTCAAAATGACAACAACTCCTCAAATTCACCAACTTCTCAATCCTCCTCCTCTTGGCCACCACCTACATCACTAAGGACGTCCTCCATCTCATCATTAGGGTTTGCACCACCTCCTGCACCCCCCATAAAATTTGGCCTGCCCTCAGGCCAATTAGCATAAGCCACATATTCCGCCCGAGAAGGAAATGTGCGGGCTTCGGGTGCAAGAAACGTGTTTTGGAATTGTTGTTGCATAGCATCGAAGATAAATGATTGAGACCTCCTAGAGGCCTCAAAGCTCTCGCAACAATAATTGGCAAACGCCATCTGGTCAAAAACTGGAGTAGTGTGGGGTCGGGGTCGTGGTCGTGGTCTGGATGACGAGGTTCCAGCTCCTTCGGTTCAATCCATTTGGCTTTGGCAGAACCTATTCAGATAGGCATCGTTAATCACACTGGTGATAGAGAAATGCACTTCATCCGGAATGTGAACATTCTCCTGTTGACAAAGTCCCATGATCAGCCCCGGGTACGCAAGCACACCTGCTTTACCACCAAATTTGGTTCCACTTAAAACCATCTTCCTCAATTCTCCCGCTATGATAGATGCTACATCCACAGATTTTCCGATCATAAGGTAGTACAGCAAACATCCTACATCCAGAGGGATTGTGATGGTGTGGCTCCTTGGCCGAATATTGCTCAACAGCAGCACAAGAAAAGTCCTAGCTTCCAGATTAAAATTTTCTCTTTTCCAAGATTTTGGGAGTCCTTGCTCATTTAGATCAAATGATTTTCCTCTCAGGCACAGGGTAGCATTCACCGCTTGAAGATCCCACCTATTAGCCAATTCTTGGGTACGATACTTGCACCGCTCGTTTTCTCCCAGGGTTAGAGGATTACCAAGATATGAATTAATGGCATCTCTCCCAAAAGAAATGATCCTGCCTCTTACCCTTGATTGGTAGTTGAAAGCTACCCCCTCTTCTTGATGCATGGTGTCGCATCCTGCGAAAAATCAACCGGCGAGCCTAAAAAATAAAAACACACAGAGCCGCCACTAAACGTTATTTATCCCAAGATAGGGAAAGGAAACGCTCAGAAAAACCTGGAAAGACATGGTCTCGCGACCAGAGAGAAAAGGTTCGGGAGTCGGTTACGCGAGGGGAAGGTATTAGCACCCCTCACGTCCGTCGTACTCGACGGGATCCACGTTCTAAGAAAAGAAAAGGTTGCTAAACATCACACACACACACAAGGGAACGCAGGTGGGGTTAGGAGAAACGGGCTCGATAAGGTATCGCACCTTATGCCTACATATCTTGTCTGGAACAAGAATCAGAGCCTCTGTAGTTCGGCTTACGCACGCCAAACAACACAAAACATACAAACAAGCAAGGGTGGCAAACATGGAGCCCGACAACCACTGGATGGAATTACGTCGGCATCCGAACCAAAACATGCACAAAAGGGCAAACGAGGAGCCCGACTGCCAATCACTGGGCTTACGTCGGCATCCGAACCCAAACACACAGTCAGATAACAAGTAAACGCACGCAAAAAAGAAAAAGGTTGCCCGGAGTGGTCTCGCACGACCACCTGCCTACATACCTCGTCTGGAACGAGGATCAGGGCGATGTAGTTCCCCTGAAAGGGACTAAATTGCTAACCAGAAACCGGGGAAAGATACACAACTAGGGAGCTGAGACTCGAGCCTAATGTTGTCATGCATCGTTAACCCTAAGTTCGGTTTTCTATCCTACTTGCATAAGCAAACTAACCTAACCAGGAAAGAAGCTAGCACACAAGCATACAATCATATATCATCAAATGAGAACAGGTATCTCAAACAAGCATGTCAATCAGATATCCACATAACACGCACTATAGCCAAACAAGGGGCTCAATCAATCAGGTTTGACTGCCTCAGCAAGTCGTCTGTACGGGCTGTGTTTGCTCTTAACCTTGCCATTACGAGGCTAAGGTGAAGCAGATGATGGGATGAAGTGAGGATGAGACCTCACAGCTCATATCCCTAACCAGGGAGAGCTGACAAATGAGCATGGGTCCAGAATAGGGGAACCCTTCTATACTCGGAGACTCTGACTCAATGTGCACTGCACAGGATCTTGGGTTTTTGATCTCAATGCTACAACCATGTAATGGGAGCAAGGAGAAGACTCAACTGAATAGTGGGGGGTAGGCTGCATACCCCTACCTTCCACCAATTGCCTTATTTAAAGGACTTTCACCTGCTTGGGCTTAAAAATAAACATACACAAGCATTGCCTCTTAAGGAGGACTTCAGACAATTTGCCCGGCCCGGTAACAGCCGGGTCTCCAGACTACATGAAGTAAGAAGGTATACCTCTATGCAAGTTGCTTAAGCAAAGCAAAGCAAAAGTTCACAAGGAACTAAGCAACTAAAGTACCTGGAAACAATCAAACTCAGTCAGTACTCAATCAGACAAACTATACAGCAAACAATCAAACAGTTTAAACAATACAACACAAAGCAAGCTCAAGGCTTAAGCCCAAGCTCCAACACCTACAAAACAATGTTATGTTAGTGTACAAACATCCACAACATCAATCAAAATGGATTTGGATCATTCTCCATGTGCATTGCTTTTTGATCCTGAAAAACCAAGCAAATATTAGCAACTAGACCACTAGGCCAAGCCTAGGGTCCAAAAGCAAGAAAAAAATTAAAACAGCAAGGTATCCACCATCCAACATCAAATTAACATCAAACAAGAGCAAACATCATTGGTCTCATGTTTATATCATCCATCAAGTTCAATTCATGCACAAAACAATCCATATTGGTTCAAATGAAGCACCAAATATACAAACAGAAGTATTGCATTCAAAGCCATGCCAAAACACATCAAAAAAATCTCAAATTAAATACACCTAAACAGGGGTCAATCAAGGTCTACCATGTCAAATTTGAGCTCAATTGGGCAAATGGAACCATGTCAATGAAAATCAACAAAAACAGACACAATTTCATGCTTCAATTCACACCATCAATGCATACATCCAATTCAAAAATTCATATCTCATTGAAAACAAAAAAGAAATGGATGAGACCAAAACAGGGATGTCACACAATGTGTCTAGTTCATGCATATCAAATTTCATGGCCATACAATACAATATGAGGATTTCCCAATCAATCTACCAACATGTATCACATGAGCTTGCAATTTCAACAACCAGAAATGAAAAATCATGATCAATTAGAAAAGGCAGTGAAAAATTCTACAAAAATTCATACAACATCCTAACATATCAACAAGTCATCATGCAAAATTTCAGCCAATTCCAACATGCATAGATCATCCAATTAAATTCAACAAGTTGACATCAAGAGGTGTGACACAAATTGTCACACCTAAGTTCCAGAATTTGCTGCTCTCTAACCAGGTATCAAAAATTCATGAAATTTACATATAAATAATCCTCAATGAGTCAAGAACCACCACAAAAATTTTCAGCCATTTATTTTATGATATGAGTATTTCATGATCAAATTGCCAAAATGTATCAAAATGTGACATACATTAGAAAAGCCTATGCCAAATAAAATATTTGCCAAGCACAACTTTGACCAATAGGTCAAAAAAATCCTACACAAGTCAACAAAGTCAAGGAAAAAATCTCCATATTTTTAGGAATTTTTTGCTATTTTTTATGGATTTTTAAAGTGTTAAAATATTTTTAGAAATTAAATGAATTAATTAAAAAAAGACAATGGCAATTCTGTAATTATTAAAGGCGGGGGAGGGAAACAGCGGATTTGAATTTTTAAACTGTTTTCAAGATCAAACATGCGTATTTCATCTTCTTCCTCAAGAACTTGCCCAGAATTCGGAAAAAATGAAGAACACAAAATCTCAACGGAAATGGACATGGTTATAACCGTTGAACTCGTCTCAACTCCTACAATCCAAATATCACACTATCCAAACCTAATTGTTCCTAAATCAACCAAATCGAGTGAGTTAGGGTTTATGCTCATAACTTCAATTCAAGATTTCGTGAGCTACAGGCAATCATTTGCAATTCTAAAACTATCACAATGCTCCACGTAACATGCTCTTTCTAATGCATATGATTATTGGACAAATGGTGAGATTCGAAAAACCTTCATACCTGGAATGGCAGTCTCGAAATCAATGCTTTTAGAGCTCCATTTGTCAAAACAGCAACAGTAGAGGGATAGGGAAGGTGAATGCTACGCTCCGTTTCAATTTCCTCCACTCCTAGTGCGCACAGTTTGGATTTGCCATTGATGAGGTGAAATTGGACAGCCACGATACAGTGCTCTTCTTCCTCCAATCTCCCAAAACAGTCCTAGAGGATGATGCAAGGAGTCCAAATCAAAAAGAATTTCGTGATTTGGTTGAAGAATGAGGAAGATTGATGAAATTGAAGATTTGGTGTTCTTGAGGGTTTGGAGAGAATGTGATGATTTCAGATCTGGTTCTTGAAGATTGTGAATTCTGTTATGATTAGGAAGGGATTATGAATATATATGGTAGCTTAATCCATCACTAATCATGTTAATTAGCATTTTGGCATAATTAGTGAAATTGCAATTTTGCAAATGGAGGGTAAAATGGTCAATACACAATGACAGCTCATGCCACCTCAGTGACATCACATACACCTTCTAAATATCATATGTGAACTGTAGAAACTTGTTTCATGCTCATTGGTTGCTCCATTCTCAAATTCACCATGTGTATGCATTATGACCAATTTTCACCATTTCACTTTTCAAGCCAAATCTCAATTTAAAAGGCCTATGCATGAAATGAATATTCAAACACACTCCAAATGCCATTCCTGAGGTGTTGGAAAAAGTCCCATTCAAAAATTCCAATTATTTTGACATTTGGACGATTTTGCCCCTGGTCCAATTCAGCTGTCCAGTTGAAAAGTGACTTTTTGCCTTGGCCATTTTTGGGAAAATCCAATGATGCACCCTCAAAGTACATGTCAAATGGAGTTTGTGCATATAAAGAACTTGCAATTTGGACAAAGTATGTGGTAGTTATGGCCTCCTGATTACGGGTCTTTTCTGAAATTCACTGAGCCATATCTTGCAAACCACACATTGGATTTTCAAGTTCTTGGACTTTTTGGAAAGGTGAGAACAAGATCTACATCTGTCATGTTGAACAATTTTTCATTTGAAGCTTCCTTGGACATCTGTTTTTGAGGTCAAAAACTTTCCATTTTTGGAAACTTCAGCTACAAGTCACTTTCCATTTTTGGCAGTTTTTGTCCTGACCTGATTTTCTTCATTCTTAAGCTTTGAGATGTCAAATATCACTTGTTCCAACATGAATGAAGTGTATCCAACTCATTTCCACCTCCACATCCATCAGATCAAGCACAGTTGACCACAGTTGACTTTCCATCTGACAGATGAATCTGGCCATGCACAGACCAATTTGAACCCCAATCTTCAACTGAAATGGCTCAAGGGTGATACCCTAGTCTCAATAAGCATAATATAATCACAAAATGAACCCCATAACCATTAGAAACCTCATCTCCTGATCCAGCCCTGATTGGCCCAATGCAACTGATTAGGGTTGACCAGTGGTCAAAACCCTAATCTCAATGAATCTTCTTCAATCTTCTGATGACATCCAAACATGATGATGATGATGTATCAATTCAAACAAGATGAAGACCAATATCCCTTGAGAATCATGAAACCCTAATTCACAGCCCAATCCTCAGATGGCCATGATCAATCAATAAACCCTAGGCGTGCACTTGACTTCCTACCTCCTGATCAAGACTTGGGAAGATAGCTTGCACAATGTAACCACATGATATGCAATATGAAATGCCTAATGTCCTAAAATGATATGCAAATATGTTAATGCTAGTCCCAAGAGAGGAGGGCAAATTTTGAGGTGTTACAGCTGCCCCTATTCAATCCACTGTGAACCTGTCGATACGAAATAGCCTCGGATTTCGGATGATCAGGATGAAGAGTGATTGAATACCAAGAACAGACGAATAATTTGCACTCTGATGGGATATAATTAACAACGCCCGTCAGCATCGGCGAAGAAACAAACTCTGAACGTCGACCTGGATACCAAAATAAATGGTAACACAGGGATAACCATGGTCTGAACACCACATCCACTCGGGATTCTCATTCTTTTTTTTGCTTTTCTTGAACCCCGAAAATTTTCTCTGCGCAAACGATCCTCAGATCTCTGCATTTGAACCCCGGAAAATATCTGATAATTCTGCTGGCAATGTCGGAAATAATACCAATCACCACTCTGAGGGCAACACGTCAGAGGGTACACCTTCAACCAGACACTGACTGATGACTGGGAAGAAACTCGACGTTTACTGAACATCGGACGATGATGTTTACTGACACCAAAAAAAGCTCGACCAGACATTAACCAATGACCGGGAGGAAACTCGATGTTTACAGGCACCGAACAATGATGTTGACATGACATCAAACAATGATGCGGACAGACATCAAACAATGATGCGGACAGACATCAAACAATGATGCGGACAGACATCAAACAATGATGCGGACAGACATCAAACAATGATGCGGACAGACATCAAACAATGATGCAGACAGACATCAAACAATGATGCGGACAGACATCAAACAATGATGCGGACAGACATCAAACAATGATGCGGACAGACATCAAACAATGATGCGGACAGACATCAAACAATGATGCAGACAGACATCAAACAATGATGCGGACAGACATCAAACAATGATGCGGACAAACATCAAACAATGATGCGGACAGACATCAAACAATGATGCGGACAAACATCAAACAATGATGCGGACAGACATCAAACAATGATGCAGACAGACATCAAACAATGATGCGGACAGACATCAAACAACGATCGACCAAACACTTACTGATGTCTGGGAAGAAACGGTGGTTCCAAACTCACAATGCTGAACTCCTCGGAGCATCGTCTTCACTGTCCGACAAAACCAAATCTCAAGCGGTAACCACGGCTTGAATCGCGCTGATCGCGTAACGACTTCTGACTGTATCCCCATCTCTGTCCGACGAGAACATTTCCTCCAATATCGCACTACTGGGGAACATTGCTGATCTGACGTTGTGATGCTAATCTCCTCAGAGTAACATCTTCACCTTTGGTGAACCCCAAATCTTCAAGCGGTAACCACAGTTTGGGTTGCGTTGAATACATCCCTTTTCCATCTCCGTCCGACGGAAGGAGTCTTCTCCAGTGTCGTACCACTGGGACAATACCTGTGATCCAATCATGAGACTATACTACTCGGAGTAACACTTTCATCTTCTGGCAAAACACCTCTCAAACGGTAACCACAGTCTGAGACTAGCTGATGTTTGCAATGATGCATGATTGATTTCTTCTGCGTAATGCTCCATAATTATGGAAATGCTACGCGATTATTTATTTTTCTATGCAATATGCAATGCTTATTCTACATGATGAATGCATAAAAATATCCCCCTCAAGGGAATTTTCTGGGGAAAACGAGACTCTCTGCTGAGGAACTCGCCACTGCTCCGATTTCCACCCTGCCGGGGATAGCACTGCTGCTAGGAAATAGACAACCCTTGCTGGGGATACAGATCCTTTGCACCCAACCCTCTCGAGGACATGCTGGGGATACAGATCCTTCACTGCACTCTGTGGGAATACCACAGTCTTTGACTTGCTGGGGATATAGGCCCCAACTCCACTTCGGGAAAACTCACAGATACTCCCGCTGGGGAAATGAGCAATCTTCAACCTGCTGGGGGAATACCATCCAGACCCTGCTAGGGGAACGACAACTACTCCGCTGGGGAGGACCCAATCAATCCACATGCAGGATACCCTCGGCTGGGGATGCAGATATTCGTCTGCTACGGAAACTCGTTCAATCCACTGGTAGAATGAACACTGTTGGAGAGATATGTCATTGAAAAAAACCCGCTCCACTCGGGGAATAACAACCTTCGGGCCTGGCTACTGAGGAAACACCATTTTAAACCTGTCGGGGACAACCATCTTGACTCGGCTGGAGAAGTTACAGACCTTGGATCTGCTGGGGAGCTAGTCCTATGACTCTGCTTGGGGACTTAGCTGGGAAATGAGAAAAGTTGGTACAGAACACCCGTCGACTCGTCGAACCACGGTATCCACCTTCCAATCTCGTATCAGTTTTCCACTTTTGAGAATTCCCAGACTCGTCTGGACCTTTTCTGCTCCATCATCTTGTATTCCAAACCGCCCCGCGCTCGACGAGAGAGCGTACTCCTGGGAGTTATACAAAAATTTCAATTTTCCGACTTTGAAGAGTCTTCTTGGTTAATTCCAAAGGTCGTCGGACGTCTCGACGTCTCTCACTGCTTCTCTACCCATCCATTCGTTTCTGGTCAAACTCTGCGGGGAATTTCTACAGACTTCCAAATCTTCCGACTTTGAAGAGTCTTCTTGATTATCATCAAGGATCGTCGTACGCCTCAACGTCACTTCGTCGTTTTTCATTCATTCATTCCTGAGCGAACTCTCTGGGGATTTACTTTTAGCAACAGCTTCCACATCACAACCTGCAAGTGAGTGAAAAAAAAACCTAACAGTTCCTGCAAAACAGATCGTCAGATAAAACCGTGCCCCAGGCGTGTCAAGATCTCAACACTTGGGTCACTCGACCTTCCAAATAAGATTTCAAGCTTTCAATCTCATAAACATGCATTGGAAGGGACCTGTATGTATTAAAATGCAAAGTTCTTTATCAAAATAATCAGATGTTCTTGCAATCGAAGCGGTAATGAAAAACAAAAACAAAATTATTTGACTGAATATGCATTTATTGATTGGAAAAGTGTGGCTCAAATGAGCAATACAAAAGGAAGCAATTCCTGAAAAGAGGTAACTGCACTCAAAAGGAAAAATCTATCCTAGTGGCAATGTGAAACCCGTGATCTCATCGAGTTCCAACTCGGTTACACCCCATATGTCCTCAGACTCTCCGTGCTTCCCGCCTTCTGAACAAGACGATTCCAACCGATCCCTACCGGGTATTATCCATGATGCTTTAACCAAAGCGCAAACGATCACGCTGGACGCAGTTGTTCGTTTCAATCCCTCTTTTGCCTGGACCGCCCTTTCGGGTTTTCAGTCCACCGGGATACCCTTTTTTGCCCAAGTCGCCTCTTCAGGTTTTCGACTTGCCGGGTGTACAGTTTCATTTTATCCCTAATTTTTGCCCGAACCTTTTTCTGTTTTTGGTTCGCCGGGATGCCCATTTTTGCCTGGACTATTTTGTTCTTTTCGTCCAGCGGGTCAATTATACGAAGTATTTTTTTAACTGCGTCCGCATTCACAGGGGATGGAAAATCTTCGCCATCCATGGTCGTTAGCAACAAGGCTCCACCAGAGAAAACCTTCTTGACCATGCTGGGGATTCATGACTGAGTGTCCATTTGCCCCTTCGATCGTTTTGAGGAGGAAGGATCCTTTTCAGCACCATATCACCCACGTGATATACCCGAGGTCGTACTTTCTTGTCAAGAGCACGCTTCATCCTTTGCTGGTATAACTGCCCCGGATAGATGGCTGCTAGCCTCTTTTCTTCAATCAAGCTTTCTAAATGAGAAAGGCGTGTGCCCCAGCAGACGTACGTACCGCGGTACAGTACCCAGGATACCAGCTTCGTACTCGGTCACCATCGTTGGTACATTCCATCGTGCCCCGGGAAGCACTACCTTATTCATCTTATCCTCCCCATCAGACATCAGAACCCGTTCGGATTTGGGGTCAGGCCCCTCCTCCGGGATCGGTCACTCTCAATCTTTCGATTAGAGCACCTCGAGATGTCCTCATCAGGGAACTCAAACTTCATCGGTTGATCATCCTCCACGGGTTGCTGAGAGATGTAATCAGGCGATACACCCCTTGATTGCTTTCTGAGAGTATCCCAAATCAATCAACATTCTTTTGCATTCTCTCAACCCGTCCGGTCATTGCTGGCCTCTCAAACACATACTCGATCGGATCCATCTCGGAAATCCACAAAGTGGCATGAACCAGCATAAACTGTCTCAATCGGCGAGCAGCCTATGCCAAAGTACATCAAGTTTTCTCGAACAGTGAATGTATTGTTTCACAGTCGGTAAACTTTTTGCTAAGGTAAATTGCATGCTCTTTTCGACAAGACGCGTCATGCTGACCCAATACACCTCGTAGACCCCTCGAAGGCCGTCAAGTACAGATTAACAATTACTCCTTCCACAGGAGGTATCAGAATCAGAGGCTCCTGCAACTTTTCTTTTATTTTTCAATGCCCCTTGGCAACCATTATTTCACCTGACCGTTTGATCTCTTTTTTTTTTCAGCAACTTGAATATAGGTTCGCACGTGGCTGTTAGATAAGATGTGAACCATGACAGGTAGTTCAATCTATCTATGAAACCACGAACCTCTTCTTTTCTTTCTCGGTCCAGGCATTTTTTTTATTTTTTTTTTGCAGGATGAACCTCGATTCCTCCCTTACAATGAACCCCAATCATCTTACCGGATCGCACTCTGATAGTGCACTCATTCTAATTCAACCTCAGTCTGAATTATCTCCACTGGTCAAACGACTTGCCCCCAGTCTGCCAGATGCCCCTCTTCTGACTGGGACTTTGCTATCATGTCATAGCATCTGATTCCATGATGAATCATATCATGAAACAAAGTCACCCTGATACGCGGCATCGGCGCCCTGCTTCTCAAGAGGACAGTCTTCTCTCCGTGGTAGCTTGTGAGCAACGATATCGGTGTTCGACCCTGGCGTATCCTGACACGACCAAGCGAAAATATCCACATGCTCTCTTAACAGGGCTACCATTCTGCTCTTGACTTGCCTCTGAGGCGGCTCCAATTTCAATTCCTTCCTGACCTCGGCGGTGCGTGGAATAACAATCTCAACCCGCTCCTCGGGCGGCTGAATCACCTTCTCCTCTTGTCTCAACAACCTGGTTAATTCCAGTAGATCACAATCTTCTTTGCCTTCTTCTTCAGCCTGATTGCTCGGATTGTCGAAGTCATATGAGGGGTAACCAAATTGTTATCAACGAGATCCGGAGAATTATTTTTCGACTTTGGGACGAGACAAATCAAAAAGGAAAAATGAAAATAAACATCGCCATTTTTATTTGTTTTTAAACTGCAAAAATAAATGAAAAACAGGGAACACCGCTTTTTGACTGAAAAACATCCGTTTATTAATGATGCAGAAAATGCAAATTTAAACATGAGGTGGCCCTTACAATGAACCATTACGTGTCGGGCAACACGTATGGCTTTCATGCAAATAAACTGAAAACAAGAAATAATACTCTTCCAGATGAGTAACAATGTTGATCTTTCAAACCCCTGGTGCACACGGTTTTACCCAACCATCCAGCTTGTAGTCACTGTTGGTCTCTCCACCCACTGCACAGGTGTAATCTGCATCTTCAGCAATTGCACTCACCGTCGCTTGACCATGTACCGGCATGGGATTAGCATTAACATTCGGTGATGGCGCAAAATTGATAGCTTTGGAGTCCACCAGATCTTGGACGACATTCTTGAATGCTCTACAGCCCTCAATGTTATGCCCCTGCGTACCAGAATGAAATTCACACTTGGCATTCTCATCGTAATTGGGAGGCCACTGATCTGTTCTTATCGGAACCATCGCCCTCGGCTGGACCAACCCCAAATCCCTCAACTTTTTGAACAGCACGGCATATGACACGGGCGGCTTGTCGAAGTGACGATCAACTCCTTTCCCTTTCACCTGGTACCCGGCTCTCGATTGCGGTGGCTGACGTTGCTGTCGTACTGACTGATTACCAGCAGGGATGGTTACAGCAGCAATGTGCTGGTAGTAACGATCCCTACTGTGTCCTCTCTGGGCATACACAGCACTTGATTCTCCGTCATTCTTCCTTTGGCCATTTCCGAAGGGCTTCTTCGATCCTGATGACGAAGCATTACCTTGTATCTTCCCCATTTTCAGCCAACTTTCAATTCTCTCCCCAGCCACCACAATGTCTGCAAACTTGGTGACGGGACAACCCACCATTCTTTCAGCAGAAACCCCTTGCAGGGTACCCATGAAGAGATCAGACATCTCTCTGTCCACTAACGGCGGTTGAACTCTGGCAGCCAACTCCCTCCACCGTTGAGCATATTCTTTAAACCCCTCAGTTGACTTCTGAGACATACCCTGCAGCTGGGTACGACTAGGAGCCATGTCAGCATTGAACTGATACTGTTTAAAGAATGCATCTCCCAGATCCTGCCAGTTCTTGATGTCAGCCGATTTCAACTTGGTGTACCACTCCAAGGATCCTCCAGACAGACTGTCTTGGAAGAAGTACATCCAGAGCTTTTGATCAGTCGTATACGCAGAGATCTTACGGACGAAAGCTTGGAGGTGAGTCTCAGGGCAAGAACTCCCATTGTACTTGTCAAATGCGGGCGCCTTGAATTTCTGTGGGATCACAATCCCCTCAACCAGCCCCATGTTGGACATGTTGACAAACCCCGGAGTAGCATGGCTTTCCAGAGCCCTTACCTTCTCTGCCAGCAACTGAATTTCTTTGCTCTGTGGCTGGACACCATATTGACCAAATGGCTCATCGTGCATGGAGAATTGATCAGCCTCTCTGTCTTCCTCCCTGTCATCATCAAACCCATAGAAAGGAGGCACAAAATTGTCCTTCAAATTCTGCCCCAGACCGGGCTCAGGTTGACCACCAGCACCAAAACCAGCAGCATTGTCATTCACCAAACCCACAGTCGCTCTTTTACCACCATCTTTGGATCCACCCAACCCCTGATTGGAGAAACCATCCAGATTAACAACACTGTTAGCAGCTGAAGCCCGCTCGAGCTTTTCAACTTTATCTGCCAGAGCCTTCTGACCAACTGCAAAGCCTTGCATGATGTTGATCAGCTCGTTCATTTTATCTTTCAGTTCGAGCATATCTGTGTTGGGAAGATCCATCAGTCTGGGTGTATTGCGTCTGGTGAAGTATCTGTGAGGACGGGTTGAGTGCAAGGGTACAACTCTACGAGCACGAGCAATGATTCCTGCAAAACAGCAAACAGGTTAATATGCATGAATGCAACGTCTATCCATATGAGGAAGATTTCGTCCTTCGATTCTGGTTTCATCGAGACAGCTAATATTTTGACATCCACATTCTGAAATTCAAGATGTCTCTCAACCAGATTCTCAATCAATAATACTCCCCATACGGCTAGACGTAGTTTGGGTGCAGATGAATGCAAAATGAGAATGATGCAGATGTATGCAATGCACTGGGCCATCCTCCAAGTCATCTGATCATCTGTTGCTCTGAACTACAGCTCGGATCCCTGGACTGATCACAACCATCTGAAGGACTACATGTAACCACAAATCCAACTCAAGGGTTCCGAAACAAACGGAAGACAGATACATCATCATCATCACTGGTCTCTGAGCAGACACACCACCATCATCTGAATCGGCCCGGGGAATCCTGAAATAAACGGATCCCCACTGATAAATATCTCGGCCCGGGGAATCCTGAAATAAACGGATCCCCACTGATAAATCTCGGACAGCACTCCGGCGTCACAGCAATAACTGACCATAAATCCGACTTATAAATAGGTCTCTGAATCACAGAACCAAAACTCACCATCTGAGTCCATCTGATTATGCATCTGAATGAATCACCCTCCCCTCACAGGTAAATTCTAATCAGGTCATCCTAAGGCGGATAATAGTCTCGACAATCGGGCAGAGATACTCAATGGGTTTGCCCTTTCGGGTGTGCCATTGTAGCTCCCTTAAGATCGTCTAAACCAAAAAATCCGGGAAAAGATCGGTCACCAGAGTCAACAACTCAGATGGAGTAACTCAAACAAAGCGGAATATCCACAGAGATGAGCACTACCAAATGAATCTCGTCCGGCTTGTGGTACATCACGCCGCCAGGCACATGTTGACTTAACATGAAAGAGGCGACATGAGACCACACTAGTCCTAGGTGTATACTCGGGCCTGGGTTTTAGCCCCACTCAGAACACCCACCCCACACAGAGGAACCACCTGCACAGAGGACGACAACAACATGATAGTATGATGCATGCAGACATTAATGCAAATATATACACAGTGGTTAGAATAATAAATGCAATAAATAACACACAACAAGCAACCCAAACTAATCCTAAAACGCTAGGAAGGACTCGCTTAGGAACGATGGACCAGCATAGGTCTACATCAAATTCCCCAGCAGAGTCGCCAGCTGTCGCATCCTGCGAAAAATCAACCGGCGAGACTCAAAAATAAAAACACACAGAGCCGCCACTAAACGTTATTTATCCCAAGATAGGGAAAGGAAACGCTCAGAAAAACCTGGAAAGACATGGTCTCGCGACCAGAGAGAAAAGGTTCGGGAGTCGGTTACGCGAGGGGAAGGTATTAGCACCCCTCACGTCCGTCGTACTCGACGGGATCCACGTTCTAAGAAAAGAAAAGGTTGCTAAACATCACACACACACACAAGGGAACGCAGGTGGGGTTAGGAGAAACGGGCTCGATAAGGTATCGCACCTTATGCCTACATATCTTGTCTGGAACAAGAATCAGAGCCTCTGTAGTTCGGCTTACGCACGCCAAACAACACAAAACATACAAACAAGCAAGGGTGGCAAACATGGAGCCCGACAACCACTGGATGGAATTACGTCGGCATCCGAACCAAAACATGCACAAAAGGGCAAACGAGGAGCCCGACTGCCAATCACTGGGCTTACGTCGGCATCCGAACCCAAACACACAGTCAGATAACAAGTAAACGCACGCAAAAAAGAAAAAGGTTGCCCGGAGTGGTCTCGCACGACCACCTGCCTACATACCTCGTCTGGAACGAGGATCAGGGCGATGTAGTTCCCCTGAAAGGGACTAAATTGCTAACCAGAAACCGGGGAAAGATACACAACTAGGGAGCTGAGACTCGAGCCTAATGTTGTCATGCATCGTTAACCCTAAGTTCGGTTTTCTATCCTACTTGCATAAGCAAACTAACCTAACCAGGAAAGAAGCTAGCACACAAGCATACAATCATATATCATCAAATGAGAACAGGTATCTCAAACAAGCATGTCAATCAGATATCCACATAACACGCACTATAGCCAAACAAGGGGCTCAATCAATCAGGTTTGACTGCCTCAGCAAGTCGTCTGTACGGGCTGTGTTTGCTCTTAACCTTGCCATTACGAGGCTAAGGTGAAGCAGATGATGGGATGAAGTGAGGATGAGACCTCACAGCTCATATCCCTAACCAGGGAGAGCTGACAAATGAGCATGGGTCCAGAATAGGGGAACCCTTCTATACTCGGAGACTCTGACTCAATGTGCACTGCACAGGATCTTGGGTTTTTGATCTCAATGCTACAACCATGTAATGGGAGCAAGGAGAAGACTCAACTGAATAGTGGGGGGTAGGCTGCATACCCCTACCTTCCACCAATTGCCTTATTTAAAGGACTTTCACCTGCTTGGGCTTAAAAATAAACATACACAAGCATTGCCTCTTAAGGAGGACTTCAGACAATTTGCCCGGCCCGGTAACAGCCGGGTCTCCAGACTACATGAAGTAAGAAGGTATACCTCTATGCAAGTTGCTTAAGCAAAGCAAAGCAAAAGTTCACAAGGAACTAAGCAACTAAAGTACCTGGAAACAATCAAACTCAGTCAGTACTCAATCAGACAAACTATACAGCAAACAATCAAACAGTTTAAACAATACAACACAAAGCAAGCTCAAGGCTTAAGCCCAAGCTCCAACACCTACAAAACAATGTTATGTTAGTGTACAAACATCCACAACATCAATCAAAATTGGATTTGGATCATTCTCCATGTGCATTGCTTTTTGATCCTGAAAAACCAAGCAAATATTAGCAACTAGACCACTAGGCCAAGCCTAGGGTCCAAAAGCAAGAAAAAAATTAAAACAGCAAGGTATCCACCATCCAACATCAAATTAACATCAAACAAGAGCAAACATCATTGGTCTCATGTTTATATCATCCATCAAGTTCAATTCATGCACAAAACAATCCATATTGGTTCAAATGAAGCACCAAATATACAAACAGAAGTATTGCATTCAAAGCCATGCCAAAACACATCAAAAAAATCTCAAATTAAATACACCTAAACAGGGGTCAATCAAGGTCTACCATGTCAAATTTGAGCTCAATTGGGCAAATGGAACCATGTCAATGAAAATCAACAAAAACAGACACAATTTCATGCTTCAATTCACACCATCAATGCATACATCCAATTCAAAAATTCATATCTCATTGAAAACAAAAAAGAAATGGATGAGACCAAAACAGGGATGTCACACAATGTGTCTAGTTCATGCATATCAAATTTCATGGCCATACAATACAATATGAGGATTTCCCAATCAATCTACCAACATGTATCACATGAGCTTGCAATTTCAACAACCAGAAATGAAAAATCATGATCAATTAGAAAAGGCAGTGAAAAATTCTACAAAAATTCATACAACATCCTAACATATCAACAAGTCATCATGCAAAATTTCAGCCAATTCCAACATGCATAGATCATCCAATTAAATTCAACAAGTTGACATCAAGAGGTGTGACACAAATTGTCACACCTAAGTTCCAGAATTTGCTGCTCTCTAACCAGGTATCAAAAATTCATGAAATTTACATATAAATAATCCTCAATGAGTCAAGAACCACCACAAAAATTTTCAGCCATTTATTTTATGATATGAGTATTTCATGATCAAATTGCCAAAATGTATCAAAATGTGACATACATTAGAAAAGCCTATGCCAAATAAAATATTTGCCAAGCACAACTTTGACCAATAGGTCAAAAAAATCCTACACAAGTCAACAAAGTCAAGGAAAAAATCTCCATATTTTTAGGAATTTTTTGCTATTTTTTATGGATTTTTAAAGTGTTAAAATATTTTTAGAAATTAAATGAATTAATTAAAAAAAGACAATGGCAATTCTGTAATTATTAAAGGCGGGGGAGGGAAACAGCGGATTTGAATTTTTAAACTGTTTTCAAGATCAAACATGCGTATTTCATCTTCTTCCTCAAGAACTTGCCCAGAATTCGGAAAAAATGAAGAACACAAAATCTCAACGGAAATGGACATGGTTATAACCGTTGAACTCGTCTCAACTCCTACAATCCAAATATCACACTATCCAAACCTAATTGTTCCTAAATCAACCAAATCGAGTGAGTTAGGGTTTATGCTCATAACTTCAATTCAAGATTTCGTGAGCTACAGGCAATCATTTGCAATTCTAAAACTATCACAATGCTCCACGTAACATGCTCTTTCTAATGCATATGATTATTGGACAAATGGTGAGATTCGAAAAACCTTCATACCTGGAATGGCAGTCTCGAAATCAATGCTTTTAGAGCTCCATTTGTCAAAACAGCAACAGTAGAGGGATAGGGAAGGTGAATGCTACGCTCCGTTTCAATTTCCTCCACTCCTAGTGCGCACAGTTTGGATTTGCCATTGATGAGGTGAAATTGGACAGCCACGATACAGTGCTCTTCTTCCTCCAATCTCCCAAAACAGTCCTAGAGGATGATGCAAGGAGTCCAAATCAAAAAGAATTTCGTGATTTGGTTGAAGAATGAGGAAGATTGATGAAATTGAAGATTTGGTGTTCTTGAGGGTTTGGAGAGAATGTGATGATTTCAGATCTGGTTCTTGAAGATTGTGAATTCTGTTATGATTAGGAAGGGATTATGAATATATATGGTAGCTTAATCCATCACTAATCATGTTAATTAGCATTTTGGCATAATTAGTGAAATTGCAATTTTGCAAATGGAGGGTAAAATGGTCAATACACAATGACAGCTCATGCCACCTCAGTGACATCACATACACCTTCTAAATATCATATGTGAACTGTAGAAACTTGTTTCATGCTCATTGGTTGCTCCATTCTCAAATTCACCATGTGTATGCATTATGACCAATTTTCACCATTTCACTTTTCAAGCCAAATCTCAATTTAAAAGGCCTATGCATGAAATGAATATTCAAACACACTCCAAATGCCATTCCTGAGGTGTTGGAAAAAGTCCCATTCAAAAATTCCAATTATTTTGACATTTGGACGATTTTGCCCCTGGTCCAATTCAGCTGTCCAGTTGAAAAGTGACTTTTTGCCTTGGCCATTTTTGGGAAAATCCAATGATGCACCCTCAAAGTACATGTCAAATGGAGTTTGTGCATATAAAGAACTTGCAATTTGGACAAAGTATGTGGTAGTTATGGCCTCCTGATTACGGGTCTTTTCTGAAATTCACTGAGCCATATCTTGCAAACCACACATTGGATTTTCAAGTTCTTGGACTTTTTGGAAAGGTGAGAACAAGATCTACATCTGTCATGTTGAACAATTTTTCATTTGAAGCTTCCTTGGACATCTGTTTTTGAGGTCAAAAACTTTCCATTTTTGGAAACTTCAGCTACAAGTCACTTTCCATTTTTGGCAGTTTTTGTCCTGACCTGATTTTCTTCATTCTTAAGCTTTGAGATGTCAAATATCACTTGTTCCAATATGAATGAAGTGTATCCAACTCATTTCCACCTCCACATCCATCAGATCAAGCACAGTTGACCACAGTTGACTTTCCATCTGACAGATGAATCTGGCCATGCACAGACCAATTTGAACCCCAATCTTCAACTGAAATGGCTCAAGGGTGATACCCTAGTCTCAATAAGCATAATATAATCACAAAATGAACCCCATAACCATTAGAAACCTCATCTCCTGATCCAGCCCTGATTGGCCCAATGCAACTGATTAGGGTTGACCAGTGGTCAAAACCCTAATCTCAATGAATCTTCTTCAATCTTCTGATGACATCCAAACATGATGATGATGATGTATCAATTCAAACAAGATGAAGACCAATATCCCTTGAGAATCATGAAACCCTAATTCACAGCCCAATCCTCAGATGGCCATGATCAATCAATAAACCCTAGGCGTGCACTTGACTTCCTACCTCCTGATCAAGACTTGGGAAGATAGCTTGCACAATGTAACCACATGATATGCAATATGAAATGCCTAATGTCCTAAAATGATATGCAAATATGTTAATGCTAGTCCCAAGAGAGGAGGGCAAATTTTGAGGTGTTACACATGGCGTTTGCATAGAACTCCCGAACAATATCATAGTTGATTGCCGCTTCTGGTTCACACAGTTTCATCCACCTTCGTCTCTCAAATTTTACAACCACGTTCCGGTAAGTCCCACCTGGTAATAGACGGATGAACCTTTCCGGCTGGATGGTTCTCTTGATAAGGTTTTCGAATCGTTCCTCGTGTTCGTCACTTGTGAACCTTCTTAAAGAACGAGGATGAGCGGGAGCCGTGGTTTTGGTTCTCTTTGACATCTGCATTAAACATCAGAACAACCACACAACATAACATGAAGAGAGTTAGCAATCAATTAGCATAAAAACATGGCCCTGGAATTTCTCAGTTCGCGGCGCGAAGGCCCATTCGCGGCGCGAACCCTGCGAACCAGGAAATCTCCAGGAGCTTCCTAGGGTTCCAAAAATGTGAGGTATGCTACTTCTAACAGTCAAGGTCTCCAACTCTATCCTATTCCTAATCTAAATCAGACATGCATAGTGATTTCAAGTGTCAATCTTCAAATTTTTCCAATCCCTAACCAAACCTAAATGTGAACCCAAAAGGAAATGGAGAAGAGGAATTGAAAAGCATAACATACCTTACTGAAGCATTTGGTTCTTGTTAGCAAATGAAGATTGGGGATTTGGGAAAGGAAATTTTTTAGTTTTTGGAAGTTTTTGGGAGTGGAAGTGAAAGCGAGGCAAACTTGGTGTTTTGAAAATGAGTTGAAATGAAAATGGAATTATAACCTAACAGAACTTAAGTGGTTCTGCCACGCACTATTCGCGGGGCGAACCTTGTTCGCGGCGCGAACTGAAGCTTTGCATTCAGACTTACAACGTTGGGTTGCCTCCCAACAAGCGCTTTGTTTAACGTCGTTTATAGCTCGACGGTCCACTGATTAGCCCGGTCCAGATAGAGACACGACACACACATCACGATTTACATCGCCATTATGGTAGACTTTGAGTCTTTGACCATTTACAGTCTAGCTCTCTTGTGACTTTGGATCCTCGATCATAATGGCTCCATAATTGCGTACCTCTTTGACAATGAACGGTCCTGACCACTTTGACTTTAACTTACAAGGGAATAACTTCAACCTTGAGTTGAAAAGCAATACCATTTGTCCAACATGAAACTCCTTATGACGGACCTTTCCATCATGGTATGCCTTTACCTTTTCCTTATACAGCTTATTCGAATGGTAAGCGTTATTCCTTAATTCCTCCAATTCATGGAGTTGTCCTCTTCTTCTTTCTCCAGCTAGAGTGGAGTCGAAATTCAAGAATTTAAGAGCCCATAATGCCCTAAGCTCCATTTCCACTGGAAGATGACAAGTCTTCCCATACACCATTTGAATCAGAGTTAGCCCAATAGGTGCTTTGTAGGCGGTACGATACACCCACAAAGCTTCATCCAGTTTTAAAGACCAATCTTTTCTTGAATTCGAGACTGTTTTCTCAAGAATCCGCTTGACTTCCCAGTTCGAAACCTCCGTTTGACCATTCGCTTGTGGGTGGTAGGGAGTGGTCACCTTGTGCTTTACACCATAATGTTGCAAAACTTTTTCTAGAGGTGTATTGCAAAAGTGTGAACCTCCATCACTTATCAACACCCTAGGCACACCAAAACGTGAAAATATGTTTTTCTTTAAAAATTTAATCACTGTTTTGGCATCGGCCTTAGGTGAGGCAATTGCTTCTACCCACTTCGAGACATAGTCAACGGCCACTAGTATGTACTCATTTGAGAAAGAAGAGGGGAATGGGCCAATGAAATCAATACCCCAACAATAAAAAACTTCTACTTCTAGCATGTTGGTTAGAGGCATTTCGTCCCGTTTTCCTATTCCTCCACTCCGTTGGCATGTATCGCAACTCTTCGCATGTTCATGCGCATCTTTAAATAAAGATGGCCAATAAAAGCCCGATTGGAGCACTTTAGTGGTTGTTCTCAAACCGCTATAGTGACCTCCATACGGAGAGTTGTGACAGTGCCAAAGGATGTCTCTTGACTCCTCAATTGTTACACACCTTATCAAAATATTGTCTGCACCCACTTTAAATAGATAAGGATCATCCCAAACATAATATTTTGCATCCGCCAAGAATTCCTTCTTTAATTGCAAGTGAGGTCTTCCGGTGTTAAACCGGTTGCTTTGTAGTTAGCAAAATCAGCAAACCAATGCCTCACTTGAATCGCATACAGTTTTTCATCTGGAAATTCTTCTCTCACCTCCTCTTCTTTGTTTGTAATGTCTACATTGACCAAACGAGACAAATGATCCGTAACCAAATTTTCGGAACCTTTTTTATCCCGGATTTCCAAATCAAACTCTTGCAGTAAGAGAATCCAGCGAATTAGTCTTTGTTTGGAATTCGGTTTGGTTAGCAAATATTTTATCGCCGAGTGGTCAGTGTAGACTACAACTTTTGATCCAATCAAATAAGCTCTAAACTTTTCCAATGCGTACACTATGGCTAGTAACTCTTTTTCAGTTGTCGCATAATTGACTTGTGCTTCATTTAACACTTTACTAGCATAGTGGATAGCATGAAAAACTTTATCTCTTCTTTGACCCAATACCGCACCAACCGCATAATCGCTTGCGTCACACATAAGTTCAAAATCAAGTTTCTAATTTGGTGCCACGATTATGGGTGCGGTGACTAACTTTTCTTTTAAGTCAAGGAAAGCTTTGAGACATGACTCATCGAAAAGAAAATGTGTACCTTTGTTGAGCAAATTGCTCAATGGCTTTGCTATCTTTGAAAAATCTTTGATGAATCTCCGGTAGAAACCGGCATGTCCGAGAAAGCTCCTTATTCCTTTTATATTTGTTGGGGGTGGTAATTTCTCAATGAATTCCACCTTGGCTTTGTCAACCTCTAATCCTTCAGAGGAGATCTTGTGACCGAGTACAACACCTTTGGTGACCATGAAGTTGCATTTTCCCCAATTGAGCACTAAGTTGGTCTCCACGCATCTTCCCAAAACCACATCAAGATGTTCTAAGCACAAATCAAAAGATGATCCATAAACGGAGAAATCATCCATGAACACCTCAATGTATTCTTCTATTAAGTCCGAGAATATAGCTTACATACACCGTTGAAATGTTGTCGGTACATTACATAACCCAAAAGGCATTCTTCGGTAAGCAAAGATGCCAAAAGGAAATGTAAAAGATGTCTTCTCATGATCCGCCGGATTGACCAAAATTTGATTGTACCCTGAATACCCATCCAAGAAACAGTAGAAATTTTTGCCGGCTAACCTCTCCAACATTTGGTCCATGAAAGGTAGTGGGAAGTGATCTTTCCTTGTAGCTTGGTTCAACCTTCGATAGTCAATACACATCCTCCACCCAGTTACCGTTCTTGTCGGAATCAACTCATTTTTATCATTTTTGATAACCGTCATGCCACCTTTGTTGGGAACTACTTGTACCGGACTCACCCATGCATTATCGGATATAGGATAAATCATTCCGGCTTCCAAGAGTTTGACAACTTCTTTCCGAACTACCTCTTTCATCGATGGATTTAGACGCCTTTGAGGTTGTGCAACGGGTTTAAAATTCTCCTCCATCACGATCTTATGCATACAATAGGCTGGACTAATACCCTTCAAGTCGGATAACACCCACCCTATTGCATCTTCATTCTTTTTCAGCACTTGAATCAATCTATATTCCTCTTGTGTGGACAAGGTGCTGCTTATAATCACCGGTTTAGTACATTCATCACCAAGGAACACATACTTTAAGTGTGAAGGAAGCATTTTCAACTCTAATTTTGATTCTTCTGTTTTCTTCGTTGCATCTAAGTCCTCCTTTGTTTCTTCTTGATAAGTAAGCTCACCACAAGATTCTAAATCATGCAACATTGCTTCAATCTCTTTTTCCTCATTTTCGGTCAACACATTGTAGGCTCCGATAAGAGATGTTTCTAGAGAATTAGAAATATGAACTTGGTTTGCGACCTCCACTACTTCCTCTTCGATTGCATCAATTCGGAAAGAATCATGCTTGTCATTTGGATGCTTCATAGCTTCAAAAAGATTAAAGGTCACCTCTTCGTCTTGCACTTTCACCTTCATTAGTCCATCATCTATGTCAATCATCATCCGGGCTGTTTTCATGAATGGTCTTCCAAGAATTAGAGGAACATCACGATCCTCATCCATCTCTACTATCACGAAATCTACCAGAAACAAGAATTTGTCCACTTTCACTAACATGTCTTGAGCAATTCTGTATGGTGAAGTGGTAGACTTGTCGGCTAGTTGTAAAGTCATCCTTGTCGATTTGATCTCAACATTTCCCAATCTTTTCACAATGGAGAGGGGGATTAAATTGATTCTAGATCCCAAGTCAATCAAACCATTACCAATGTATGTGCTTCCAATGGTTACCGGTAAAACGACTCGGCCCAGATCGGATTCCTTCCTTGGGAGAGTCTTTTGAATGATGGCACTACAACGTGCATCAAGCAATATGGTTTCGTCTTCCACGTGCCTCCTTTTCTTTGTAAGAATGTCCTTCATGAACTTTGCATACCGTGGCATTTGTTCTAATGCATCGGCAAATAAAATATTGATTTGAAGTTGCTTGAATATGTCCATGAACCGTGCATAATGCCTAGCATTGTCCTTCTTCGATGGAGCATGTGGATAAGGTAGATGTTGGGTTGGAATGACGCTCACATTTTCTCTTATTTCTTCTTCTTTCTTGGTTCAACATCCTTTTTCACCTCCAATTCAGGCTGCTCCTTTGCTGAAAAATCCTGCTCTTTTCGCGGCGCGAAGGGGGATCGCGGCGCGAACTGTGAAGTTCCAGCCACTTTCTCCCTTCCACCAACCATGTCCTCTTTTTCCAGCACTTCATCCATATCATTTTCTACTGTAATTTCCTCACTTTTTTCACTTATCAACTCTTTACCGCTCCTCGTGACAATTACTTTACAATGCTCCTTTGGATTGGTTTGAGTGTTAGCGGAAAATGACGATCCTGCATTTTGTTCTGACAGTTGTTTCGCAAGTTGGCCTACTTGATTTTCCAGATTCTTAATTGCTGCTTCATTACTCTTCTGATTTGCCATGGAAGCTTGCATGAATTGTTGAAGAGTGTCCTCTAGCTTGGAACTTCCTCCTTGCGACTGCTGTCCTTGAGAATTTGGATGTTGATAAGGACTTTGCTGTTGAAAATTTTGATTGTTGAACCTTGATGGTTGATAGCCTTGATTGTTTCTTGGTTGGTAGCCTTGATTGTTAGGAGGTTGTCTTTGATAGCCCTGATTTTGATTGTTCACATAACTCACTTCTTCTAGTGGAGGACAAAAACCAGTAGGGTGATCCCCTTGACATAATTCGCAACACGCTACTTGATGCCGAACTTGAGACCCTTGAATTTCTTTCATTTGCGGTGGAAGCTTGGCCATTTGTTGAGTGAGCAACTCCACTTGTTGAGAGAGTAGCTTGTTTTGAGCAAGAATGGCGTCATTGGTATTCAACTCAAGAACTCCCGGTTTACGTTGTGAAGGGCTACGATCATGTTGACTTTGGCGATCATTTAGTGACATCCGATCAATAATGACTTTAGCTTCTTCCGCATTCTTTGACATAAGCGAGCCACCCGCGGTAGCATCCAAAAGTGTCTTATGAGTTGATTGGAGCCCGTTTAGAAAAATATGGATTTGAGTGAGCTCATCAAAACCATGACCCTTGCATTTTCTCAACATTGACTTGAATCTTTCCCAAGCCTCATTTAGAGACTCGTTGCTTCCTTGAGTGAATACCGCAATAGCCGTTTTGGCTTCCATGAATCGGGATTGAGGGAAATATCTTTCTAAGAACTTTTCTTCTAGCAAATTCCAATCCGTCATCACTCTCGGTGCTTGATCAAGGTACCACTCCTTTGCCTTTCCCACTAAGGAGTGTGGGAACATCCTTTTGAATAATGCCTCTTCACCCATTTCATCAATTCCCGTAGAACCCGCAATCTCATAGAATTTGATGAGATGGGTATACGGATCTTCATGGTCCATTCCGGTGAATGGATTTGCATAGAGAAGTTGGAGGATTCCGGTCTTCATCTCCGTATTTCTTCCTCCACGGGCAAATTGAGCATTTCTTCTTGGACTATTAGCGGACATTTCGGTACGATTGTCATCCGCCATGTTTCCGTCACAAGCTTCTACAACCACTTCTTCAATTTGAACAAGTGCGGAAGTAGATGCTTCTTCTCTCCGGTTCCTCTCTTCGGCTAGTTTCCTTCTTCTGCGTGTTTTGCTATTGAGCTTTCGAAGTGTTCTTTCAATTTCAGGATCGAATTGAAATTGCTCCTCGGTAACTTTTCCTCGCATGCACTAGAATCTACAAAACTAACACACCAAGTGAAACAAAAGAGGGATAGTAATACAAGTAACAAAACTTAAAACAATGAATTATTGCAATGCTTGTAATATCGAACACCAATCCCCGACAACGACGCCAATTTGTTGAAAAGTATATCTTCGTCAAATATTTTTTATATCGTATCCACAGAGATTGGTTGTTATTACCGCCGTTCTATAATCCAAGTTGTTATAAGTTTGAAAAGTAACAAAGTTGTTTTGTTTGGAAAATTATCTTGTGAGTAAATGTCACTAAAAACAGTAAAATGGTTTTAATCAAATGTAAAAACTTGGCAAGATTGGAGTTCACTATTCTAAATGCTTATGATTCCTTATGATAACTATATAGATTTAAGATTATTGATGATGTTCAAGTATCATCTCAAAGTCATTTATGTCTAAATGATATTGTGATAATCACTATATTGATCCTTAGACGATCTCTCCACCTAACTATCAATATAGCAATCTTTAATGTTTAATACCAAAGAAGAGTAATGAATAAACCTATCTCTACAACTTATTCACTACTTGAAAATCTGTTTTATGTCAAGACTCAAATAATCTCTTTCAACAACTACTCAAATCTGATTTTCAACTTAGGGCAAAAACAATATTCAATACATCAACAATCTTTATCATATATAAAAGTCAAATGGAATACATAAACAAATGAGAATAGCTACTACCTCCAATCTTGACAAAAGGGAGTTTAGCTCCTCATCATCATTGTTACAAAGCAGAATGTTAATGGAAGAAAAACTTTGTTTTTCTCTCTTACAAAAATATCTCAATGTATCAATGTGTGAATAATAATCATCAATCTTAGAATAATGTGTTTTCCTATCCTAAAAGAGTTGACATTTCCTTAATTGATCATTTTCATCCAAAGCAGAAAAGCTATTCCAAGACAGACACTAAAATGGCAAGACAACAGGTCATGAAAGACAACACCATTGGCCCAAAATCAGCTTGCTGGATTCGCAACCTTCGCGGCGCGAAGGCGGTTCGCGGCGCGAAATGAAGCTTATCCAGTTTCCTTGCTTTGCAAGTTTCATCCAAAATCTTCCAAATTGTGATGTTGCATTCCAAAAGATCTTTCATCTAACAATTCTACAAAACTAACAAATCTGTGAAATAACTATTCAAAACAAAATAAATTAAATCTAATTGCATTTATACAAATTAATAAGAATAAAAGTGTGTAATTACATCAAAGTTTGGTAAAAGGGACCAATAAAATGATATAAAAAGTAGTACTAATTGGTCCCTAACATGCTCCATCACATTAAATTCAATCTTAAAGGTTCTATTATGAGACTTGAGAGCCTTCAAGATTAACCTTCCACCTGAATCGAAAACTCTCATCATCTTGTCTTGAATCGACACTTTGTAATTCTTTTCTACCAACCTCCATATGGTGAGAAAGTTACTTTTCATGTCTGATATATACAATACATTGAAAATTACTGACCTTTTACCATCTTTTACTATAATCAGAACATCACCAAATCTTCAGCTACTAGAGTATTGTCATTTGCATATTTCACCATGTTCTTCATCGAGGGTTTTATGTTGACAAACCAATCTTTCATATCCGTCATGTGTGATGAGCATGTTGAGTCCAAATACCATTGGTCTTTGAATATTTCTTCATCTCTTGTTGTGACCATTGATAATATCTCTTCTTCTTCGTGTTTCTCTAGCTTTGTATCATTTTCTTGATTCTTTTGTTTTTCAGGATAATCACTATAGTAGTTACCATACTTCTGACAACTGAAATATTGAATGTGACTTTTGTTTGGTTTTTGTTCACCATCACTTCCTCTACTTGCAACACCCCCTTAGTGGTTGCTTTGGTATGAGTGTCTTCTTTGATTCGACGAATTTCCATCTTGCTGGTTTCCTTTACTAGTCGAATTGTTGTAGCTTCCTATACCTTTGGTGTCTGACCATTTTCCTTTGCCTTTCTTTTCTCTTGTTGATTGCACTTGCAAAACAACATCACTCTTCGACTTGCTTGCAACTATTTTAGTCATTCTTTGTTCATGAGATTTAAGCATCCCTTGAAGCTCTTCCTTTGTAAATGTTGATAAGTCTTTCAATTCTTTTATGCCTATTACAACGTGATCGAATTTTGGAGCCAATGACCTCAATATATTTGCAACAATTGATCTTGATGTCAACACTTCTCCATATATCTTGATTTGATTCAGTAGTTTCGTAACCCTAGTGAAAAAATTAGTTATGATTTCTCTTTCTTCCATCTGAAGCAATTCATACGTTATTTTGTGAGTTTGTCCTCACCTTTTCCACCTTCTCAGTGCCTCCAAACGATTTTTACAAAATTTCTCATGCTTCTTTCGCTGACTTTCAAACACTTTATTCAATTCAATTTGTGATGACTTACACTCTAACATTCTATCAAGAAGTTCTAACATTTAACTTCGAGTCGTCTCATTAAATAATAGATTCCAACTAATTGAACACACACCTCACTAACATCAAACTAATCTACTAACTGTCATGGCTAATGTATAACTGAATTCAACTTATCTCTAACTTAACACTAACCAACTGACACTTCCAATACAAGCCTATAACCACTAACAGTCATCACAATCCATTAGCATTTAACTTCCTAATTTCAAATTCCACTAGCATTCCCTCAATAAGTCAACTTCAAGCTTCACTAACTATTTTTTAACTAACTTTCATATTCGATTAACACAATCCAAACTCTTTAATTATAATAATTAATAACTAATTAACCATAACATCTATTTCCTCTAATAGTTACACTATAACTGAACCCAATCCAAATTCCAAATGCACCACTAACATCAACTATATGGACTATAATACCAGGAAATATATCTTTACCTGTTTTGACAACTGATCCATATGTCCCTCCTAAGAAACCTTTCGTGTGTCAGTGTACCATCAACCAAATTCACTTCATATTTCTCCCTGTTGAAACCTTATCCACTGCTTGCCACATTACCTAGTTGTTTTCTGTAATAATAATCATCAATTAAAAACATATTACTATACTTCATGTTATGTTATTTAATTCATATAGATGTTTTACTCACAACAGCCTGCTTAGCAACAATGTTTCACTAATGCTTCAAACAACACAATTTCACTAGTTTTCTATTCAATTTCTAATGAATTAAATTAGGTGACTTCTCTTCTAATGTCTTTAAGTCAACATCAGGAATCAAAGACTCCCTTTGGAGATTGATGTGTTATGCACACTCTTAACAATCTACATGTCTGAAAGATGACAAGAGAGAAGCAACAGAGTTATTAAAAAATCATGTGATAATATATATAAATGATGATTTCAGCTAGGAGGGCCATCTCTGCAGAAAGTGTACTATCAGTTTCGACACTAGCAAGCAAGAAAGAGGGTAGGTTCATCCTTTTTCTTATAGAAGGTTGTTTGAGTTGATCAAAGAGTCAAGTGTACTAATTCAAACTTTCTAACTGATAACTTCCCAATCCAATCTCTATCCATTAACATGATTTTTCTACTAACTAACTAACTCAAAACGAATAAACATTAACTAATTAACAGAATTTAACAGAGTTAGTGTCCATCAACTAACTCCTTCACAAGTTGCTCTAACAGTCACACTACCCTAACAGATAACAAACACTACCCAAAACGTTGGCTGAATTAGTTATATTCATCCTATATATATTCACCATTATCCATTCATTCACACAATCACTTCCTCACACGAAATTTCTTAATTTGAATCTCACTGCGAAGTCACCAATCACAACCTCCAAACTCATTGAGAATTCTCCCAATTCTCTCTATTTTCTTTGAGAATTCTCTCTCTTTACAACTCCAAAAATATCCATCACCCTCCACTCACGTCTACAAGTAAACAATAACAACACATCAATCATAGTAAATCTTCCTATAGACTATTGTTTGAAGAAGAAGAAGAAAAATGCGAAGGTAGAGAAAAACATGAAAGAGGGGTTTGAATTATTTTCACAGGAATTAAAAACTTTTGCAACACCACACACACAAAATAAATGCTAACAACACAAGAAATTTATCCTGGTTCGCTTGAAATTCAAAGCTACTCCAGTCCACCCGGCCAAGGTGATTTCGCCTTCAATAAGGACTTAATCAATTAATCTCAACCAATATCAAAAAATCATCTAAGAGTTTGACAATCTCTCAGCCCTCTCAAGTCTACAGACTTAAACAAGTCACTTGAGGAATTACAACCAATTTCAAGAATTACAAGTGTTTGATCCAATGCTTCTAGATAAGCAGTATAAATACACTTTTAGAATGATGAAACACAACCACACAATATTGAGCAACAACTCTTGTATGGAACTTATTTCTTACAACAATGATAGTGAAAAGTATTTGGAACAGAGAATGTTGTTGTATGAAAGTTGTATCATTGTATATCAAGTTGTTGTTCAACAAGTTGTAAGGAGGCCTTTATATAACATCAGAAATGATATTGTTGGGGGGAAATCAATGAAGATTTCGTGCCAGTTGTGGGAGTTAAAGGTAGTAAATTTCTTGTCCTTTCCATAGTAGTCTTGGAGCATGATCCATTGTTTATTTAAAAGGAATTGTACTATAATTTGAATACTTCCAGCGTAAGTTTCTGATTAGGTGATATTTGATGGCGTGCTGAGCATGTATCAGAGTGAACGTGATCAGAGTCTTTAGAGTTAGAGTTCATATATCTTTTGCAGGCTTCAAATATCTCTTGCAGTCTTCAAATATCTCTTCCAGAGTCTTCATATATTTCTTGCAGAGTCTTCAGATATCAGAGCTTGAACTTTAGCATCAGATTCTTAAGGTGATTGCTCTTCAGATGTGTTCTTGTTCAGAGTCGGATCCAATTTCTTTTTGTGTTGCGTCAGCATTTCTTGGACTGAATCAGATGCCAGATATTCGTTTCCTCAGAGTCATTTTAACTTAGAATCCTGCACACTAAAGAAAATTATTAGGGTACCAGATTGTTTCATTCTTTGTTATCATCAAAACTTAGAGATGTATATCAGAATATTGTTTTAATAATCTCCCCCTTTTTTATGATGACAAAACTTAGAATTTGATGAAACAATAAGTACTTTCAGAGATACAAAAAAATCAGAGTCAAATAGAAAAATGACTCCCCCTAAGATTGACAATCTCCCCCTAAGTCTGATACTTGAGATTTTTTTAAAGATATTTAGTATCAGATATGGGTTCTGGGGGTAGAAAATTTCTTACCATATCTTCTTAAGTTGCTTGCCTTTATTTATTAATTTCTCAAATAAGGATTAATTTTCCATTTGTTCAGATAGATCCTGAAAAAATGACTCAGACTATGCAATGATTTTATGTCAGAATGTAAGCAGTGCATTTCTGAGAGTTAGATAAGCTATTTAATCAAAAAGACTTCTATTTATTTCTCCCCCTTTTTGTCAGACTCAAAAAGTAAGTAACTCAAAAAAATTCATTGATAAGGGAAAAGCTTTACATAATCAGAAGGAAATAGAAGATAAATCCTCAGAGGCAAAACACTTAAACAAAAATTACAAAAAAATCTTAGAGTGCATAAGGGTTTGAAGGAGGAGGCATCCTCTGAAGAAGCTCAGCTAGTAGACTCTAAATGCTGGAGTTGACTTGGTCCTGTTTGTCGAGTCTGGCTATGACTAGTTGATATTCTTTCTGCAACTCTTCCAGAGTCCTGATGACTATGGGAGCAAAGTCAGTTGTTGATGACTCTCCTTGAGTCAAAGTAACCTTTATGGTCTTCTCAGCATCTTGAGCATCTTTCTGAGCAGCTTCAGCGGCTAATGCTGCTTTAGCTTCAGCCTGTACCCTGGCTGCAGTCTCTACAACGGCTTTCTCAACTGCCCCCTTGGCAACAACTTCTTTCTCTACAACTTCTCTTTCTGCCTTCTCAATTGTCTCCTTTTCCAGACGAGCCTCTAGTTTCTCCTTAGCACCTCTAATAAAGTCATTTTTGACTTGTTCAAATAAGCCCTTCAGCTTGAAGACTTCAGAAGTCATCCATTTGATAAACCCATTCCAGTGAGTCCTTACTTCAGAAGGATTGTCATTGACACTAGATTCGTCAGAGAGCTTATTGAGTCTAGAAGCAGAACTCTCTAAGAACTTGGCAAGTGCCTCATCAAGGGAAGGAAGAGTGATGTCAGGTTCAAAGGGTTCATGAATGGGTTCAGAAGGTTCATGTATGGGTTCAGAAGGTTCAGGTACAAAGAGAGTATTTTCAGATTCAGCTGTGGCCTGAAGGTCTATAAGGTTTGGGGAATGTGGGTCAGGGTTATCGAAACCAGAGTGTTCAGAGTTAGAGGTGAGGTCATAATAAGGAGGGAAGCTAGGGTGGAGGAGAGGGATAATGATAAGGGTTCATTGAGCATTAAGGCTTCAGAGTGGGGTAAGGATGTGGTTTGGAGGTTAAAGAGAGGTAATGAAGATGAAGGTGTGATGATTATGAGAGGGTTGGGGTTAGATGTAGTGGGTTCTAATGGGTTTGGTTCAGAAAGGATGGGTATATAAGGCGATGGTACAGATGATGAAGGGAGTGAGGTTGTTTTTTGTTGAGATTTGGATTTTGCTTTGGGAGCTATAGTTTGTGTGGAAGGTGAGGTGGATGATGTTGTAACAGTGGTTAAGAGTGTGGGAGGTGGAAGAGGGAGTGATGAGGCAAGTTGCCTAGAACTAGAAGGAAGATGAGCTTCTGAGATAAGAGACTTACGTGAAGGTGCCGAAGAAGTCAGAGGCATTGGCTTCTTATGAGTTGCTGAAGATTCTCCAAGCTTGAGACTATTCTTCTTCTTCTAAGATGGTTCCCTCTTTCTCTTTAGGAAGTTGGGGGTTAATATGGGAGCCAGTCCAAGATAAAACCAGAGATATCGTATCCTTGGGCCTCTAGATCTTGCAAGTAGCAAGCAATGACTTCTAAAGGATTAATCTTTAAGAAGAGATACATCTCATTAGCTTTCTCTCTTTGATCCTTCAGAACTTCCCAAGAGGTTTTCCTTACGGGTTTGACACGGACCTTGTCAATCAGACCCATGCTCTTCAGATTCCTCCCATCGAGAGGATTCCCCACGTCCACAGTGACGTCTTCCATCAAATTCAAGGAAATAAGGTGATCCACCAGACCACTCTCATTCAGAACGTCTGAGATTAATCTGCTCAGAGGGATGTAGTTTTGGGTTTCATGTTGTTCCTTGTGTCTCTGAGATACTTGAAGAGGAGAGAAGGAAGGTTCAGCTTCAGATCTTTATGGAGACAATAAAAAGTGCACTTCTGATTTGTGTTGATGTAATCAGAAGGGGTGGATGAAGGTCGGTGGTGAGTGCATCCCAGAATGATCTTAAGCCACACTCTCAGATGCTTCTGAAGCTCTTGATTCTTGGATAGTCTTCCTTCTGGTTCTGAGTAAATATTGTGGGGATAACTTCCTGGGGACATGTACTTAGCCCTATGGTTAATGTTGTAGATCCTTCTTCCCCAAACCTTTTCCATATTCAAGAGCGCAACTATGGATTTCTCAGTGATAAACATCTTAATTCCCAGAACATGAGACACAATATAGTGGTCATCGCAGTCAGCGAATCTCTAGAATTCCTTCACCAAGTTGGTGTTGATGGGGCCATAGAGACGGTTGAAATAAGTGAGCCACCCTTGATTTTCCAGTTCTGGTGTGAGGTCCATGTCATTTCCCTTGAGATTGTCGAAATCCACCAATAACTCACAAAGAACTTCAAGTTGTTCAAAGGGAGTTGAAAGGTTGATGTAGGCAGGACGATCAAAACACGGGGTTCTTGATAGGAGGTTGTTGAAGGAGCAGCAATAAAGGTTGTAACTTGTTTTGGAGCTTCAACTTGTTATTCAGTGGCATTCATTTGTTGAGAGAATTCAAAAACCTGTTGTTCTTGAGCATTCATGTTGATGTTGTAGTGAGTTTGTAGTGAAGGAGATGAATAGAGGTTATAGAGAAGTTGTAGTTTATGGGTTTGTGTATGTTATGAGTAGTGAAAGTGTGAATGTGGAAGTCGTGGGAATATATAAACACAAGTTCAAATATGCAAAAACGGCAGTGTAAGATGAGAAGGAACACACAAATTTATTATTGCTAAAAACTAAGTTGACAAGCGTGGAAAGAATTAAATACAACTAATGATGGGTGTCTAATCTCAATATATGAACACTGCTCGAGGGGATCTCAATAGTTTGGCTCTTGATTTCTGAGCTAGACAAGTGTCTAGAAAAGCTAGAGCCATGCAGTAGTGGTAAATTCGTGACTATCAAGCTATGGATAAGCTTAACTTCAATAAAATCAGAGTCGCCACCGCACTTTTATTGTTTCCAAAGGAAAAGGGAAAAGTATGAACAAAACCCAAGATAAAAAGTGTTCAAATCATAACTAATAAAATGCCAGAGATTACAAGTAAGGGGGTTGGTTACACAGAGCGAAGGTGTTAGCACCCAAAGTTTTCTAGGTACTCCTAGGGAGCCCTTTTTGTGTGCATATGTTTTTTGGTATAAATGATGTTTAATAAAATATAGAGTGTGGGGATGAGAAAAGAATTCATTAATTATACTTTTGTGTGTAACAAGATCTTTGGTCTTATGCCTACGTACCAACATAAAAATGAGGGATCAAAACCCCGTAGTTCATGGTAAAAATTTCAAAGAAGTTGGTGAATTAATTTTAACAAAACAAAAAAAAAGTTTATCAAGAAAGGGCACAAAAGGCCAAAGATTTGAATGGAGTTGTTAGTTCTTTTTGTCTTTTGAAATTTAAGTTAATATGGTTAAGTTTATTTACAAATTTGATTTAAGAAAATGTTTGAAAATTCAATGGCATAAGGCCAAAATTTCTAATCATTAAAACATGTCTAAGTTTAAAATCACAAGAAAAAGAAGGTTTTTGAAAAGAGGTAGAGATTTTGAGGAATTCCAACCGATTTCAAGAATTACAAGTGTTTGACTCAATGTTTCTAGAGAAGATGTATAAACACACTTTAAGAACGATGAAACACAACCATACAATATTGAGCAACAACTCTTGTATGGAACTTATTTCTTACAACAATGATAGTGAAAAGTATTTGGAATAGAGAGTGTTGTTGTATGAAAGTTATATCGTTGTATATCAAGTTATTGTTTAGCAAGTTGTAAGGAGGCCTTTATATAACATCAGAAATGATACCGTTGGAGGGAAATCAATGAAGATTTCGTGCTAGTTGTGGGAGTTAAAGGCAGTAAATTTCTTGTCCTTTCCATAGCAGTCTTGGAGCGCGATCCATTATTTCATTAAAAGAATTTGTACTACAATTTGAATACTTTCAGCATAAGTTTCTGATTAGGTGATATCTGATGACATGTTGATCATGTATCAGAGTGAGCATGATCAAAGTCTTTAGAGTTAGAGTTCATATATCTTTTGTAGTCTTCAGATATCACCTGCAGTCTTCAGATATCTCTTGCAGAGTCTTCAGATATCTCTGCAGAGTCTTCAGATATCAGAGCTTGAACTTCAACGTCAGATTCTTCAGGTGATTGCTCCTCATATGTGTTCTTGTTCAGAGTCAGACCTGATTTCTTTTTGTGTTGCGTCAGTGTTTCTTGGACTGAATCAGATGCCAGATATTTGTTTCCTCAGAGTCATTTTAACTTAGAATCTTGCACACTAAATAAAATTATTAGGGCACCATATTGTTTCATTCTTTGTTATCATCAAAACTTAGAGATATATTGCAGAATCAAAATCTTGTTGTAATAAAATACGCAAGAAAAGTTGTAGTCAAGCATACCTGAATCATTCCTTTGGTCTTCTGTGATTATCATCATCATCTTCAATTTCTGCAACTACGGGGCCAACCTTCGCCTCGTAAGTAAGCCTCCTCATTCTTCCTTGATTCACATTAATCTTGTTACCACCATGTACCTCTAGGTGCGAGGAATCAAATCCCTAATGTCTCAGGCTTTAATTACTCCCTAGCATCATTTAATTTTGGGTTTGCTTCCTAGGGTTCGTATTATTCTTGTTTCGACTTAGAGAATTGATAGGCTTTTAGAAAAAACCATTGCTAGATTAAAATGGAGAACGTGGACAGGATTATACTGGTGATGAAACTTGGCTATTATGAAAAACTCTTCCACCGTCGGTGCGGAGGAGCAGTGCTTCTGGCGAGGAGTGCATTTTGAGAAAGACGAAGGAGATTGAGATGAGTTGAGAGTAAGTGAACATGAGTTAATTGTGTTTACCATACCCTTTCTTCTTTGCTCTTTGTGTGGACTTCAAGCAACATGCCTAAAAACTATTCTATTCACACCTTATAACTGCGTCACACCCTCTTCTAAAGCAGTAACAAGCATATTGGGCTCCATGCTGAGCCCAAGGATGTAATACCACACACCATTATTGACTACTCACCTATTCACAATTTTGCACCCCTATCTTTTTTTTTTCTTCCTTTTTTAATCTTTTGTTTTTATTATTTTTAATATCTTTTTAGTTAATTCATTTTGATACACTTTTGCTATTTCTTTTTAAAATATTTCGATACATTTCATTTTATCAAGAAAATACTTTGAAGAAAGAATGATGTTAATACTTAGTTTTCTTTGTCAAATTTAGTCACATTTATCCACTTTAGCTTATAATTAATCATTGGCTTTTAGGTTAATTTTCTTTTTTAGAAAATGATACACATGTTCATAGTAATTTTAGATAAATTGTAGAAATTAAGCATGATAGTGCTTTGATTTTCTTAAATTTTAGGCTAAGAATCTAAGTGCTTGATTCACACTCTGATGTTATTCCTGATTGACTAATTGATCAAAGTTGCCTTTAATCAAATAGTCCATTCACTTATTTGAGCCCCATGTCCAGTCAAGTGATCAGAAGCCTCTTGATTACTTGATATGACTGATCCTTTGTACTAGAATTGCATTGGACCCCTCAAGACAAACTCAGACTTAAGACTTCACACTCAAGTCAAACACAAGCTCAAGACATCATACAAGATTATGAAAGTTGTGAACATCAATCGCAATAAAAAGACTCTTCAACACTTGTCGATTATAATGCGTATTGTGTGCCATGAGTGTCGCATCCGCGAAAAAACAACCGGCGGGCTGAAACAAAACACAACACAGAGCCGCCACTGCGCGTTATTTATCCCAAGATAGGGAAAGGAAACGCTCAGAGAAACCTGGAAAAAGCATGGTCTCGCGACCAAAGAGAAAGGGTAAGGGAATCGGTTACGCAAGGGGAAGGTATTAGCACCCCTCACGTCCGTCGTACTCGACGGGATCCACGTTCTAAAAGAAAGAAAAGGTTGCTAAAACATCACACACACACACAAGGAACGCAGGTGGGGTTAAGAGGAAGAGGGCTTGCTAGGACATCGCGTCCTATGCCTACATATCTCGTCTGGAACGAGAATCAGAGCTACTGTAGTTCGGCTCACGCACGCCAAACAACACACGCACCCAAACAGGCAAACATGGAGCCTGAATGCCAATCACTGGGCTTACATCAGCATCCGAACCAAACAAACACAATCAGGATACGTACAGCCAATCGCTGGGCTTACGTCCATATCCTGACACACAGGAATATAACAAGCAAACGCACACAAAAAGAAAAAAAGTGCCCGGAGAGGTCTCGCACGACCTCCTGCCTACATACCTCGTCTGGAACGAGGATCAGGGCGATGTAGTTCCCCCCAAAGGGGGAAAGAAATTCTAGTCAGAAACCAAGGGGAGACACACTACCAGGGAGCTGTACTCGAGCCTAGTGTTATCATGCATCATTGCCCTATGTTGTGGTTTCTACCTACTTGCACAACAGCAAGCTAATCCTATCCAGGAAGAAAGCAAGCATGCAAGCATCAATCACAATAAAACAAACATCTCAAACAAATATTCACAAAGCACACACTATATCCAGTCAGAAGTGAGGCTCAAACAAAGGGTTCGACTGCCGAAGCAAGTCATCTGTACAGAGGTAGTATTCGCTCTTAACCTTGCCATTGAGGGGCTAAGGTGAAGCTGATGAAAGGTGAGTGAAGATTAGACTTCACAGCTCTTATCCCTGATCAGGGAGAGCTTCAGACAAAGGAGCGTGGGTCCAGAATGGAGGGACCCTTCTACGCTCAAGACTCTGACTCTATTGTGCAACAACACAAGATCTGGGGTTTGTGTCCCAATGCATCAACACAGTGGTGTGAGCAGAGGGACGACTCAACAGAATAGCGGAGGATAGATTGCATATCCCTTGGGTTCCGCCAATTGCCTCATAGAGGTCTTCACCTGCTTGGCACAAAAGTAAACAACCACAAACATCGCCTCTTAAGGAGGACTTCAGACAGTTGCCTGGCTAAATAACAAGCCAGGTCTTCCAGACTACATGAAGACAAGAGAGTCTACCTCAACTGGTTTATACAACCAAGCAGCTGCAAGCAAGTTCTTAAAGAACTGTAAGCGACTAAATGTACCTGAAATCAATCAAGTATCATCAGTACTCAGACAAACCAACAATAAACAGCAAAAGTCAATCTATACAGACAACACAAGTTAATGCACATAAGTGCAAGCCATGAGCTCAAGCTCAAGCATCAAACCCTACAACACAAAACCAATGTTAGTTTACAACATCAAACAATCTCAATTTACAACTTGAATTTCTCTCCTTAAGCCTTTTGCATTTCAACCTGAAAATCCACACCAAATGTGAGAAACTAGACCACTAGGCCAAGCCTAGGGTCCAAAGGGGATAAAAAATTCTAAACAGCAAGTGAAAACCAACCAAAATCACATTCAAACAAATTAAAAGCAAATGAAATTGGTCCCATGCTCATACCATTCACCATTATCATTTCATGCACAATTTAACATTAATCATGCAATTTGCAACTCCAAATGACCAAACAGAACTATCTCAATCAAAAGCATATCAAAACAATTCAATTAATTCCACAAAAATTCACACCTAAACAGGACTCATTCAATGTATAGCATGTCAATTTTCAGCTGAATTGGACAAAAGAAAGTAGGTCAATGAAAATCAAGAAGTCCAGACACATTTATACAAGCCAATTCAAGGCATCAACACAAGCATCATCTTCCATAAATCATAAAACAGTGACAATATATTAGAAATTAATGGGATCAAAACCATGATGTCCTATAATGTGTCTAGAATGCTCATGTCAAATTTCATCTTCATCCAATACCATATGAGAATTTCACAAGCAAAATGCCAACATGTGTCACACAATGTCACAAAATGAGCATACAGAGAAGAAAATTATCAATCAATTAGAAAACTCCATAAAAAATTCCAGCAAAATTTACATGTTATCTTGACACATCAATGATCATTCATGCAAACAATTAGAGCAATTCAACATTCCTAAGCCAGGCAAATAAAATCATGAAGTTGACCTAGCTTGGTGTGACACAAATTGTCACACCTCTAATCAAAAAATCATATCTAATCAACCAAGTATCCAAAAATCACCAACTCTACATGAAAATCACCATCAAGATATCCAGAACAAGCACAAAAAAAATTCATTCATTTATTTGAAGGCATCATCATTTCATGAGAGATTTGGCAAAACATGTACAAAATGAACACATTAAATCAATCCCTAAGCCAATTAATTTTCTACACATGCAAAAATTTCACAAAAATCATCATTAAATTCTTCACATCATCATGAGCATGGTGCAAAAAATCTCACCAAAATTGGATAAAAAATGAAGTCTCTATGATTTTCTAAAGATCATGTAACAAAAATGAAATTGAAATGAAAAACAAATGAAATAATATAATTAATTAAATAGGTAATGGCAAACTTGTAAATTTTCTCAGCCGGTCCAAAACGCAGAAGCTTCATTAATTCGGTGGCAGTGTGCGATTCGCTGGATTTGGCGCTAAACACCGGATTCAAACGGAAACGCATGGCAACGGATCAAACACCAAACTTTTTCCAGAAATCGTGTTCATCATCGCGTGTTCTTATTCATCCATTTCCAAAATCGGTTTCGCTCAAATCTCAACCAAAATGCACAAATGATATATGGATGGAAAGGTCTAAGTACGTACAACACGAATATCACTATGAAATCATCCAGAAATTCATGTACAGCAAGAATCGAACGAAAGAAATTTTGACATGCAATCTTTAATCCTAGATTTCTCTCTCAATAATCAACCAAATCAAAAACTAAGCATAGCATGTTAACCTATGTTCAAAGACCTTCAAAACGCATATGATAATTTACACAATAGTGAGTTTCGAATTTTTGCACCTTGAATGAAGCAGTGATGAAATCTTGTGTTTCCTCGTGCCAAACTCCAAAACAGATTGAGATTGATGATGAGGAAGTTGAATGCAACTCGTGCCTTAGCTCAAAGATGCTTCAATTGGAAGAAATCTCAAAATGCCATTGTTAACCTTACTTTGAACAGTTGTGATTCTTGAGTTTTTTGGCAATGGCTTGGCAAAACAGATGGAGATCTTGGTTCATGGAGCACGAATCAAAAAGAATTATGCAATTTGATGAAGAATTGGTGAAGTTTGGATCAAAAATGCTTGATGAAGATTCTTGAGATTTTGAGAAAATGGAGGGAAAGTTAGTTAGATTTCTTGTGAATTGTGCAATTGTGATTAACATTCTGTTATGATTAATCATTTATACCAATGCTAATCCAATTTACTAATCTCAATTAGCAAAAATGAAATGAAATTAGCATAATGTGAAACTTAAGTGAAAGTTCCAAAATGGCCTTGCCAAATATTGCCATATGACAGCTCATGACAGTTGGAACAAGCTTCAATTTGCATTTGGAGTGTGTTGCAAAAATCCTCATTCCAAAATTCCAAGTATTTCTCAACTTGGACCATTTTGCCCTTGGATTTAATTGTTGCACTTGAAAATTGACCTTTTGCATTGACCATTTTTGATGAATTTTGATTATACACCATGAAAGTACATGTGAAATGGAGTTTGCTCATAAAAAGATCATCCATTTTGGACACTCCATGTGAAAGTTATGCCCCTTTGATTATAGGCATTTTTGGAAAATGAATGGACCATAACTTGCCAACCATACATGGGAATCTCATGTTCTTGGACTTTTTGGAAAGGTGAGACCAAGATCTACAACTTTCATGTTGAACAACTTTTCATTTGAGGCTTTTTTGGACATGTAATTTTGTGGTGAAAAACTTTCCATTTTGGGAAACTTCCATTACAAGTCACTTTCCATTTTTGGCAATTTTTGTTCTGACTTTATTTTCTTCATTCTTGAGCTTTGAAATGTCAAATAACACTTGTTTCAACATGAATGTTGTGTATCCAACTCTCCCCCACCTCCAAATCCATAAAATCAAGCACAGTTGACCACAGCTGACTTTTTCAACTGATAGATGAATTTGGCAATGCACTGATCAATCTGAGCCCCAATCCTCTGATGAAATGGCTCAATGGTGAAACCCTGGCCTCCATAAGCTCAATACAATCATGAAATGATCCCCATATCCATCATAGACCCCATCTCCTTGCTATGCCCTGATTGGCCCAATGCAGATGACTAGGGTTGACCAGTGGTCAAAACCCTAATCTCAAGGACTATGCTCCAACACTTGATGATGACAAACCATGATGATGATGATGTATCACTTCAACCAAGATCAAGACCAATCTCCTTGAGAAATCAAAACCCTAATTTGAACCACCACATCCTCAGATGATTAATGACCAGTCCAATGAAACCCTAGCTTGCACCATGACCTCCTATCTTCTGATCAAGACCTGGGAGAATGGCTTGCACAATGTAACCACATGATATGCAATATGCAATGCCTAATGACCTAAAAATGATATGCAATATGTTAAGCTAGTCCCAAGAGAGGAGGGCAAATTTTGAGGTGTTACAATGAGCCTTAAGCAATGGAGAAGGAGAGAGAGATTATTCTTATCCTTGTTTTGAGTACCTTTGAATACGGGACATAGGCCCTAGTTATTCAAAGTATTCGCCTCCGTTCATAGATTTTAGTGCAATTCAAATTAAATGATTGACAAACCTTCTTCCCCACAGACACCTCAACACTACAATAATAAACATCAACAACTGGATCAAATGCAATTCTCTTTGGCATCCATACATCTTTGGGTTAATCACATCATGGTTAAAAACCCATCTTTGAACCACGATCTGTTGGCCACACCATTTATTGGTTATTGCCACAATCTTTTTCTCTTTGGCCACACTATTTATTGGTTACCTCCGCATTATTTTTCTCTTTGGCCATACCATTTATTTGTTACCGCCATCATCATTTTCTCTTTTGCCACACCATTTATTGGTTACCGCCACAATCTTTTTCTCTTTCACCACACCATTTATTGGTTACCGCCACACTCTTGTCTTCTTTTTGGCCACGCCATTTATTGGTTACCGTCACACTTTTTGGTTTAGAGACACCTACTATATGGATTCAAACAACACACAATGGTCCAAACAATTCTGTCATCACACCTTCAGAACACCTTTCTCATTTCCCAACATATTTCCCTATTCAAGCAAGTTTCTTTTTCTGTTCAGTCAACTCTTTCTTTTTCTTTTTTGACACAAATCTTTTTCTAAACAACTTCTCCTTATTTTCTGAAAGAGAATTTTTATAATCCGTTCCTTAGCAGTCAGACAAAAATCTTGGAGCATCCGACCTAAGATCAAATCAGCTAACGTCTACACACTTCTAGGATACGACTATAATATTTCTCTAAAAACAACCAACACACATTTATTTTCTACTTCGAACTACGAAACTCTGATTTTCTTATTGCACTATGAGGATACGTATGCACAAGGATTCGAATCCTTGGTGAGTACATTAATTTATAACTTTTCCCCCTTTCGCAAGTAACCTTCAAATAATAACATCCATCCATACAACAAACAATCAAAATGACTCCCGTTGAGTACAACACATGCGAGATATGCTAATACTTTTCCCTTGCATAATTGACTTCCTTATCCTTTTTCTCTTCGCCTAGGTTTTGTCGATACTTTCTCTTTCCTTCGAGAATAAATAAAGTTCGATGACGACTTTGTTGTATCTTCGAGTGTGCAATGCACTCAGGTATTTTCGCGGTGTAACACCTTAGACTAAATTTCTTTATTTCAAAAGAAAGATTATCATATTAGCTTTCTAATGCTTCCAACCGTGTCTCAATCTGAGTCCTGAAACTCAAGATATGCCTGAAATAAGGTGATCAATCCCTTTCTAAGTCTACCTGCGATTTTTCCCGTTTTCCCCATATTGAACATATTTTTTTATTTATTTTAAAAGTTCTTATTTTTTCGACTATTTCCCAAACACCCAATTTTTCAAAAAAATAACTTTAAAAAATAAGTTCTTTAGATTTTGGATAAAATTCAGAGAAATAGTCGACTCAGAAAAAAAAGGAAAACATTTCAATTTCTAAAATCTCAAATTAGGGAATCAAACGACCCTAACAAAGTCGTTCAAATCCTCAGGGGCAAGGTTGAACACAACAGTAACCAATTCAACAAAAAAACCAAATAAGCATATATATGGTTATCGCCTCAAACAATGAGGTATAAAATCCTGAGGGGATTTATCCCAAATCCTCCATTAGGATATACGATCAACTAAGAACAATAACAATCCAACACAATAAAATTCAATATACAAGAAAATACTATAGCCCATAATTCACATAAAGGAAAATTAGGGAAATCCATACCAACCCCTAAGGACGCTGATCGGAGGGTAAGGAACCTCCACTATCCTGCAAGTCGGAAACCACCTAAATGTAGATAATTTCTCCCTCTTACCTCAAATTTTTTGTAAAATTGATTTTTCTGAAATTTCCTCGAATCCTTGGTCCCAAAACCTTCACGATCTCATGAACCAATTTGCTTCTTTCAAGTTGTGACAATATTGACTTACAATCTAATTTTGTCATAACTTTTACTATTTATATGAGCTTAATTTCAAAATTATGGTTTTTGTCTAAATAAATCTAACTTTATCTCCTTTCTACCTTCCACTTCTCATTAATCACATAATTGATCATTTTTTTATTTAATAATTTAAATAATTATTTAAATAAATATTCAATTAAATAATTATTTAATTAGAATTTTCCATTTTCTATTATTTTATTTTATTACTAAAAAATTAAGTAATAATTAAAATAATATTCTTTATCTGCTCTAACCGCTCATAATTCAGATGATTAGTAAATTATCAAATTATCTATATCCTCTAAAAATATCACAATCTTTATATAATCACTAAATCATACAACAATTAAATAAATTACTTAAATAATAAGTTGGGGTTTAGGGTCAATAAATTGATAAACATTAATTATGGCTTGAGACAAACTCCAAAAGTTTGTTATAGTAGGATAAACTCGTAGATTTGTGTTGCCAAGTTAATGTCGATATGAATATACTCTATTTTTCAAATATGAAAGAGAACGGAAGTTTCTCGTTATCATATTATATGTGGATGAACTCATTTATACCGGAAAGGATCTTTAAATGATTGATGGATTCAAGCCGTCTATGAAGGGAGCGTTTTCTTGGGAATCGAGGTGGATAAAAACATAGATTTTGTTTTCATCATCAACAAAAGTATGCAGGTGAAATATTATCCAAGTTTGTTATGAAAGAGTCTAATAAAGTATGTAGTCCAAATGTTCCTGGATATAAGTTGGTGACAGACGAAAATGACAAATCCTGGATGCTACCACCTACAAGCAAATGGTAGGGAGTCCTATTAACCTTCTAGCTACAAGGCATGATATGGATTTTTTTAGTATGTTTGGTGTCTAGGTACATGGAGAAAGATTGTAGCAAGTGTCGGACATGGAAAAAGGTGAATATATAAATCAATGCCATCCATTTTTTCACTACCTTTCTTTACTCCTTCTTGTATTCATATTTCATATTTATAGCCTTTCATTTGCTACACGAAAACTGGTATTCTTTTTACTACACAAGTAACACATAAACATGCAATCTTAGAAGTTAGATTTCATCTAGATTATAATCTGTTTGCAACCGCTCCAGTTAATACAACAATAAAACTATGGAATACAACAATTGTGAGTCTCTTCATTTTCATATCCCATTATATTAATTCATTCTTCTACATTAATTGTAACTTGAGGATTAATTAATTTATTATGTTTTCATGTTTCATGATATATATAGCCTAAGACAGTGTTGCGCTATATGGATGTTGGATTTAGACATAGTGGGAGAGTAAGATAGTTGAACTTCCACCTATTTGACAACAAAACTCTTTGCTCATCCAACCATGCTGTAATTAAAGTATGAGATCTCAATCAGCATATCATGGCTAATAAACTTTAAGGTGAGTCTTATGAACATATAACTACTCACATGCATGTCATGTCACATCACACGTATAAATTGAATTTCAAGAAGGTGGAAAAATAGTGAGAGTTAAGGCTGTATCTAGGAGTCCTTTGGAAGTTGTTAATGGAAAATGTATCACCATACTTGACTATCATGATTTGCTTGTTGTGAAGAAACTTTAGGTGAGCTTCATATATATAATGTATCATGACATGACACTTGCATTACTGCACCATGAGCCTGCACTGAATTTGATCATTATGTATTAGGGACACGTTAAAGGAATTAACTCCATATGTTGGGATGGGAAAATGATTTCCTCTGTGAGTGATGATGAAGTACATGTCTAGTTGGTGAGTGAATGACAATGCATACGTAGTTGTCCATCTAACGGGGAGGAAGTTTCCGTCTGTCATATTCCATCATCGATACCATATGGCCTTAGTTATTGGTGCCTATCATTTAAATTTAAATGGTAGTAATTTAAGGTAAAATTTGTTATGTCCCTTTGTCTTCGATGGTGTTAACACAGTCTTAAATTAGGTCAATAGTTAAATTAGGTCAAGAATCCCGATTAAATTAGGTCAATAACTACTTTCCCCTAAAAATACTAGCATAACTAATCCTAATAAAAAGAACTAGAGGTACATATCATCACTTCCCCTCTCGGTATTGAGTTTGTCCTCAAGTTCAAATTTAAAATAAGTTTTACAAAACTGATCGAAAGGTTCCCATGCTTTATCTTCTAGAGTATATCCTTCCCACTAAATTAACAATTCTTCAATTCCTATATTTATTCTACTACAAAGAGTTACTTTGGGGATATGTAAGGCATTACCATCGAACACTTGGGGTATGTTTGCGATCTAGTTTCATGAGCATTATAGTTTACGTTCAAATGCTCGAGCCATATTCATAGAAACTCTAGGATTTTGTGGTTGTTAAAGCTCAACGTCTATCCGTAATTCATCAGTCAGGCCATCACTAAATAAGTCCACTTGTTGTTTAGTCTTAAGATCATGGGTTCTAGTAAGCAAGGACTGAAATTGACGTTGATAATCATCCACATATCCAGATTGCTTGAGGTTGACGAGTTCTCCCAATGGAATATTGCTCATAGGTGGTCTGAACCATATATGATAACTTTCTTTGAAACTTTCCCATCGCATTTTGGGTTCTTCTTCTTCCAATTGATCAAATCATAATTGCACTTCTTCTATCAAATGAAACGCGACCCATCCTACCTTGTCTCCTTCAACAATTCTTTGGTTTACAAAAAACTCATCACAATGCTTCAACCACCCTAATGGGTCCTCTATCCCATCATGAGTGGGAAATTTAAATTTAGAATAACGTGGAATCATGCCTCCCCCCATTTGCAAGTTATTTTTGTCTCTGTGCGTGTTATTGTTGCCACTATTATTTCTTCCATCTTTTGAGTTGTCTTTTCTTGAATAATTATTTGCTCCTTGAACTACGATAGAGAGGTTATCAATTTTCTCTTCTAGAGCAAGTTGTATGGACGTCATCTGCTCTTATAGAGCAGCCTTCCTGGTCGTCATTTGTGCGCTGAATTCCTTTATAGCCGATACTAAATTCACATCACTCATGTTGGCTCTAGATACCAGATTGTTGTGTCCCTTTGTCTTGGATCATGTTAAAATAGCCCTATACACGGTAGAAGCTTTGCTTTGATCTACGGTAAATGTAGAAGTAGGTGCATCCTTGATATAACCTCTTCTTAATTCAACTAATACTTTTTTGATAATTATTATTGATGAATTTTATTGATAATCTGAATGCCTTTAAATAGACTTACAGTAAAATACGAATCCCTAATTAAATTAAGCCAATAACTACTTTTACCTAAAATTACTATCTGTCGCATCTCGAAAAATATGACCTACGAGCACTCGCAGGCTCGCGGATGATTAAACATAGTCGTCGCCAAAATTTATTTGTTCCAAAGAAGGAAAGGAAAAATATCGATAAAACCCTTAAAAGAAAAAGAAAATGATCGTCGCAATCGAATTCGGGTTCAAGAGTCTATTATGTAAGGGGAAGGTATTAGCACCCTGATCGCTCGACTGTGCGAGTCGAGAATGGGATACAAACTGCAAGTGCACAGTTCTATCGCGTAGTTTTAAAAGATATCGATCCCACAGGGACTTATGAATCGATGTACCGTTATCTAAGGTTACTACGTAAATCTAAGGTGAAAATGTTTGATTGTTTGGGGAAAAGGGAGCTAAGAGCTAAACTAATATCTAGATTAAATATTAATAAAACGGATATCGGTATGTGGTTCGTCAAAACTAGGGAATCAATTCCTTGTCGGTCTCTCGGTTTTAAAATAAATCGTTTCGACTAACTTTATTGGTTAAAGGTTTTATCTCAAACTCTCGCTCTGTTGAAGAAACCATGATCTTATGTTAATGTTGCTGTCACTTATAATTAAGTCAAAAATCATATTTTGAAAACAATAAAGTTGCAGAAACTCTTTTTAAGAAAATACTGACCGTTTTAAACACCCTTATCTCAAACTTTCGCTCTGTTGACTTAGGTTATACAATTAAATCTAAATGCTTAACTCTCGTCCTCACATTCAATCTTTAAAAATACTTTTTGGAAAAAGGTCAGAATTTAATTAATTCTAAAACTTGCTCTCGCCCTGAGATAGATTTAATGACTAACTTACACTGTCCAGTTAAAACCTCAAACTCTCGCTCTGTTGGTTTCAACTTCTTTATGTCTTTTACCTTTGTAAAAAATCTTGTTATTAAACCTGTAAGTTAAGACCGTAAAAAGATTGACTCTAATTTTAAGTTTGAATAGACCGACTTAGTTTTGATCCCTCTTTCTGCTTACTTTACATACCGATACCTAGGCAAATTAGCCAGACATGCTTACTAAATAATAATTAATATCATGCATACACAGACTCATTTCAGGCAGGCAATGCAAATAAACAATAGAATAAAGCATAAAAATTAAATAACAATTAAAGAACCTGAATGCGTAATACAATGGTCTTGAACACTCCACCACAAGCCGGTAGGATTTGTTCTTCGGTTCTTCAATTAAACAGTAAATTAAATCAAGGAAATAAAAAACTCGAATATAACGTAAGGTTAAATCCGGTATAAAGTTGCCCAGTAGTTTCCGGTGTAGAAACTACTACGCGAAAAATATCTAAAAGCTAAGAACGGGGGAAAAATAAATTGCAAGGGAAAAAGAAAACAAAGCTTGCAAAATAAAATAAATAAAATGGACGATGCTGGAAAGGAAGAAAAATAAGCAAAGGCGTGAAAAAAAATAAATTTGGCAGAGCTTCCGCAAAACTGAGCGTGCAAAAACTGTGTAACTTTTGGTTTGTGAGACGGCTATTTATAATAGCCTTGGTAGCAGCATTCCGTTTCTCTCCTTCTTCAGCGTGGCTATATCCACGGCGTGCATATAGGAGACCAATTCCTTAACGTTATTCTTCAAGTCCTTCTGAGGGCGATACTTGCGCCACAAAGGTAGTGGGGTTGCGTGACGCTCGTCACGCTATGTGTGACGTCCGTCACAAGGCTCCTTCGCGTGACGCTCGTCACGCGTCCTGTGACGTCCGTCACAGGCACAGCATTGGTGACTTGTGCGCTTTGGGCTGGGCTTTGGCCTTTGGTTCCTTTTCTCTCCTTTTTGTTGCTTTTTACACCTCCTTTTCTTCCCTTTTTCACTTTTGCTTCAAAATGGGTACCTGATATAAATAGAAGAGAAATACTGCATAATATCTGATAAAATGGGATAAATTAGTGTAAATGATAAAATAATTTAATTGAATTAAGTCTTAAAAAGCGATATAATTTCGTGTTATCAAACTCCCCCATACTTAAATCTTTGCTTGTCCTCAAGCAAAATTCAGTATAGAACTTGTTAAAAGTTTTAGCCGGATGAAATTTTAAAGCACACATCAATTCGTACTAGGTTGCCAATGGGTTTTTGTTTAGGAGGATTTGAGTTAAATCTTGACATCAACAACTACCGTTACAACTTAGATAACCCTACCTTATGCCAATCAGTTCAAGTACCCTATGATAGCTATCCTGGTTCCTTTAGTCTTATTTTGCCCGTTTTCATTCTAGCGAAATCACATTAAGCCCTTTATCCTTTCGCGCACATAGTGGAGTAACCGGTTAGTGTCTATGATCCGCTTTTAGCTAGAAGTTCTGGTACATAAGTCGGATAACTTCATTATTCAGTCCATTGCAAATTGCGGGGGATCGAACCGTAGTCCGCCCTACCAAGTTCAGTACCAGATTCCTACTGAACCAATTCATAATGGATCTTTCGTATTGTGCTTTTGCATGATTTGCAACCTTTAGATTAAATGATCCGGTAAGGGTCACCTAATTTAATTATCTTAGGTTACTTTGGGGATCATTCACTTATATTCATCGGCTCTCCACGTAGTTTGCTATTAAGATGGTGCTGACTTCTGTATAAACTACTTGGGGTTGCCATAGAACTAAAAGTTCGAGGAATCGGTATGATAGGTACTTATCCTGATCTAACATATTGAGGTTCTCAGAGCGTTGTTATGGTAATGATTTTGTTTTGATTTCACTCAAATTTTATAAAGTAGGCGACCTTTATACTTATTGGGTGTGTTAAAATTTTTGTTATGGCTCAAGAAAGTTGAGGGAAATAGATAATAGAAACTTTTTCACATTCAGGACTTAACTTAAAAAAAAAATTTGTTTTTATAAGGAAATAACAATGAAAAGGGAGAGTACAAACTTGAAACAAAGATGGGAATGGAAAGAATAATTTCCCCCCCATACTTGAACTAAACATAGTCCTCGATGTTTGAAGGGAAAGAAATACAAAATGGAAAGGAAAAAGAAAAAATACAACTAAGGCTGCCTTCCACCTCTGGTTCTTGGTCCTGGTGATCTTTGACGTATGTCTAAGCTGTCGAATCTGCTAAACAACTCAGTAAACCGCTGGTCGGTTATGGCATTCCGAGCATCCTGTTGCTGTTGCATTTGACGCATCATCTGCATCATCTCTGTATTCTGTGCCTGCATTCCATCGATAGCATCCATAATGTCATCGTTGGTCGCAGGCCTTCGTCGTCGACGACGTTGGGAGGATGGGCCGGCTGCATTACTGGAAGGGTTGAGCGGGACTGACGGTTGTTCTGGCGGATGATCGCCTTGTTCCATTTCTTCAAACTCATCTGTTTGTTGGTTTGTTTGTGAAGGCTCGGTGGTTTCAGGAGCGCTAAGATCGTAGAGGTGGCGGTTCGGGTTTGTGACATCGGTTAGGGTGGTATTGGGTAGCACAACACTTGGGACTGCTTGGTTGTTCACCATCAGATAATAGCCTCCGCCTACTCTGTTTTTAATCAGGCGGCTGGAGCGACAATAGCCGATATCCATAGACAGGGGTGGAAGGGATTCTAAAGTTTGGAGTTTATCCCCTAGGTTCAGGCCAAGTGCTATGGAGGTTATTAATCCGCCAATTATGAATGGTTGCCGGCCTCTAGCACATAAGGTGCGGATATGATGAAGGAGAAAAGAGGCGGCGTTTACCGTAGTATCCGATTCGAAAACGCACTGGAGGAAAAAGAGTTCTTTTGAGTTGACCTTACTGTTGTTTGGTCTTCCAAAGAGTGTGTTTTGCAGGATACGGAGAAAATAACGGATGGTGGGGTTATGGATGTGGGAGAGAAGGAGTTCTTCCCAGTTGTTGGTATTTATACCGGAAATTTTCTTAAAAAGGTCGAAAACTAGAACTGTGTTCCAGTTTGAGGTTGGGGGAATTCTGGCATGGAGCAGACCTTCTGTGGGAAATTGTAGCATGGCACTCAATTGGCGTTGGGTTAGAGAGTACTCGGTGTTAAACATACGGAAGGTTGCTGTACCGGTTAGGAATTCACCTTCACCGGCGGGAGTGGTGTAGTCGTAAGAGCTTAGGAATTCTAAGGTTAGGGAAGGATAGGTGGGTTGGTTATGGGTGCAAAGGAAGGTTAAATCGGCTCTACGGAGCATCCACTCGATACCGTGGAGTAAGCCCAATTGTTGTAAACAAGTTAAATCGGGGTACCTGGTGGGAGCGACGCCTCGCTGTTGGAAGCGCTCGAATTGCTCTTGCTGATAGTTGTCATCTCCGGATCGGAAGATGATATTTCCGAAGTTTTGACTTCCCGCCATTGTGATGGATTTTTGAATGAGTGATTTGGAAAGGAAAAGAAGTGTATATTTGATATGAGAGAGTTGTTTGTGGTGAAAGAAGGAAGTTTGGAGGGTATTTATAGGTAAAATGTGGGAGGTGAAAAGAAAGAGTGGTTGAAAAGTAATTAATTGTGGTAAATGAAAAATGAATGGGGAATGTAAAAAGGTGGGGGGTGTAACGTTCGTCTCCAACGGCTCCCTAACGTTCACATATCTGAGAGGCGTTACGCTCGTCACAAGGCTGTGACGCTCGTAACAGGCACTAAGTGTGCCGCCCGTCACGGGTGGTGTGACGCTCGTCACACTTCCTTTTGGAAAGGCTTAGTAGCGCTTCACAGAATCACTTGGTAGCGTAATTAAATATTTTATTCTGCTTATGAACGTTTTAGTCTGTAGCTTAATTTAGTATGCATGCTTACTTGCTTTGTATAATAATAATAATAAGTAATAACAGTAGAGCATAATAGGCATTGCAAAATAAATTAACTAAACAGCTTCAATAAAAAGGATCATAATGTATTACAGGAAGGGAAAATAATAAAATGAAATAGAAATAAACATGAATTCAAATAACATTAATGAAAAAAATCTAGCCTAAAACTAAATAACTTAGAATGAAGAAATAACTATATTTTTTTTCTTTTTGAATAAATCAATAATGAATACTAAATAGAAATTAAAAGAATAATGAAGAGAAAAATAGAGAAATGATAATAATAATAAAATAATAAAATAACAGATTAATTTGTGGGTTGTCTCCCACTAAGCGCTTTGTTTAAATGTCGCAAGCTCGACAAAGAAACTGTTAAATATAGTCTATGAGTCCTGGGGGCGTTTCGTCTAAGTGTAGAATTTGCGAATCCTCGTTGGTTTCCGCATAGTGATAATGTTTCAGACGTTGCCCGTTTACGGTGAACGGTTCTGTAGATTGTCCTTTAATTTCTACCGCTCCACTGGGAAAGATTTTAGTGATATGGAAAGGTCCTGACCATCTGGATCGTAGTTTTCCCGGGAATAATTTTAGTCTGGAGTTAAATAAGAGTACTGCGTCGCCTTGCTTGAAGATTTTCCTTGATATACGCTTATCATGCCATTGTTTTGTTCTTTCTTTATAGATTTTGGCATTTTCATAGGCGTCTCTTCTGAGTTCCTCTAGTTCGTTTATGTCAAGGATTCTCTTTTCACCGGCGGTTTTATAATTCAAATTTAAATTTCTAATAGCCCAATAGGCTTTGTGTTCTAATTCTACCGGGAGGTGACAGGATTTTCCATAAATGAGCTTAAATGGGGTCGTCCCTATGGGAGTTTTATAAGCAGTTCGGTATGCCCATAAAGCTTCTGGTAATTTCAATGACCAATCTTTCCTTGAAGTGGCGACCGTTTTTTCTAATATTTGCTTGATTTCTCTGTTAGATACTTCCACTTGTCCACTGGTTTGAGGGTGGTAAGGTGTTGCTATCCTATGTCTCACTCCATATTTAAGTAGTAGTTTTTCGAGTATCTTGGATATAAAGTGCGATCCACCATCACTGACTACTATCCTTGGGATGCCAAATCTCGGAAATATTATATTTTTAAAGAGTCTAGTTACTACTCGGGTGTCATTAGTTGGAGAAGCTATAGCTTCGATCCACTTTGATACGTAGTCAACCGCCACGAGTATGTACTTGTTACCGAAGGAGGATGGAAACGGTCCCATGAAGTCTATTCCCCACACGTCAAAAATCTCTACTTCCAAAATACCTTTTTGTGGCATCTCGTCACGTCTAGATATGTTTCCCGTGCGTTGACATCTGTCACACTCCTTAATAGCCGCATGTACGTCCTTCCATATAGTTGGCCAATAAAAGCCAGCTTGTAGGATTTTAGAACAGGTCTTGGATGTACTTGTGTGTCCACCATAAGGCGCGGAGTGACAGTGTTGGATTATATTTTCTACCTCTTCTTCGGGTACACATCGACGGAAAATACCATCGGGACCTCTTTTGAAAAGTAAGGGATCATCCCAGTAATAGTGTTTTATGTCATGGAAGAATCTTTTCTTCTGCTGGTAAGATAAAGTAGGTGGAACTATTCCGGCAGCTAAATAATTGACTAGATCAGCGTACCATGGTATGGCAGATATAGCTAAGGTGGTTTCTACTTGCATGTCGGAGTTGTTCTCTTCCAAAGTAGCTATGAGTTTGTCATACGAGAAATCATCATTAATGGATGTTCTTTCTGGTTCAAGGTTCTCAAGTCTAGAGAGGTGGTCTGCTACTACGTTCTCAGTTCCTTTCTTGTCCTTGATTTCTAAGTCGAATTCTTGTAGTAACAAGATCCATCTTAGGAGTCTAGGTTTAGCATCCTTTTTTGTTAGAAGGTACCTGATAGCAGCGTGATCAGTGTAAACTATTATTTTGGCTCCTACCAAGTAAGAACGAAATTTATCTAGCGCAAATACTACTGCTAGGAGTTCTTTCTCGGTTGTGGCATAATTCATCTGTGCTTCATCCAGGGTTCTGCTAGCGTAATATATAACATGAAGCTTTTTATCCTTTCTTTGTCCTAAAACAGCACCTACAGCATAGTCACTGGCATCGCACATTATTTCGAATGGTTCATTCCAGTCTGGTGTCTGCATAATGGGTGCGGAGATCAATGCTTGTTTAAGAGTTTGAAATGCTTTTAAACAGTTATCGTCGAATATGAATTCAGCATCTTTCATTAATAGTCCGGTTAAAGGTTTAGTTATCTTAGAGAAGTCTTTGATGAATCGTCGGTAGAAACCGGCGTGTCCTAAAAAGCTTCGTACTTCTCTCACGGTTCTTGGGGGTTGAAGATTTTCGATTACCTCTATTTTGGCTTTGTCTACTTCAATTCCTCTGTTCGAGATGATGTGTCCTAAAACAATTCCTTCTTGTACCATAAAGTGGCACTTTTCCCAATTAAGTACTAAGTTTACTTTTACACATCGTTCAAGAACTCTTTCCAGGTTTTCAAGGCATTCTTCGAAACTTTGTCCGTATACAGAAAAGTCATCCATGAATACTTCCATGATGTTTTCGAGAAAGTCGGCGAAAATTGCCATCATGCATCTTTGAAAAGTTGCAGGGGCATTACACAGACCAAACGGCATTCGTCTATACGCGAAGGTACCAAAAGGGCATGTGAATGTTGTCTTTTCTTGGTCATCAGGGTGAATTGGTATTTGAAAGAAGCCTGAATAACCGTCCAAATAACAGAAATGTGAATGTTTAGCTAGTCGTTCTAACATTTGGTCAATGAATGGTAAAGGGAAATGATCTTTTCGGGTTGCTTTGTTTAGTTTCCTATAATCAATGCACATTCTCCATCCCGATTCGATTCGTTTAGTTATAGTTTCTCCTTTTTCGTTTTCAATAACGGTTATGCCTCCTTTCTTTGGTACAACGTGTACGGGACTGACCCATTTGCTATCAGATATAGGATATATAATACCTGCTTCTAATAACTTGGTTATTTCTTTCTTTACTACCTCACTTAGGATCGGATTTAGTCTTCTCTGGTGTTCCCTAGAGGTTTTACCGTCTTCTTCTAACATGATGCGATGCATACAAATAGAAGGGCTTATTCCTTTAAGATCGGTTATGTGGTATCCTAGTGCGGTTGGATATTTTCTTAAGATATGTAGGAGTTTTTCTGTTTCGAGTCTTCCTAGATCTGCATTGACTATCACAGGTCGTTCAAGTTCTAAGTCTAGGAATTCATATCTCAGATTTTTGGGAAGTGTTTTCAAATCAGGGGTTGGTTTGTTAAGACACTGCGTAGGATCTGGTGTTATTGCTAAGCATTGTTTAGATTTGTCTTCTAAAAGATAGTCTGATGATTTGTCTTCTCCTGACTCTGCTTCTTTTATGCATTCATCGATGATATCCATGAAGTAACATGTATCTTCTATTGCAGGTGCTTTCAAGAATTTGGAAAGAATGAATTCAATTTTCTCTTCACCTACTTCGAAGGTGAGTCTTCCTCGTTTTACGTCTATGATTGCACCGGCAGTTGCTAAGAATGGTCTTCCTAGTATAATAGGTGTAGTATCATCTTCTCTAATATCCATAATTGTGAAGTCAGTGGGAATGTAAAACTGACCTATGCGTACGGGAACGTTCTCAAGGATTCCTACAGGATATTTGATGGAACGATCTGCTAGTTGTACAGACATCTTGGTCGGTCTTAATTCTCCCATTTCCAGTCTCTTACATATGGATAAAGGCATAACGCTAATTCCGGCTCCTAAATCGCATAAGGCTTTGTCGATGACAAATTTTCCTATGTGACAGGGTATAGAGAAGCTACCTGGATCCTTGAGTTTAGGGGGCATGTTTTGGATTATAGCGCTACATTCGGCAGGGAGTGTAACGGTTTCACTATCCTCAAGTTTCCTTTTATTAGAAAGAATTTCTTTTAAGAATTTAGCATATGAGGGCATCTGCGTAATAGCTTCGGTAAATGGAATTGTAACGTTTAATTGCTTAAGGAGATCAACAAATTTTCTAAATTGACCTACATCTTTGGTTTTAACAAGCCTTTGAGGGTAAGGTATAGGTGGTTTGTAAGGTGGTGGAGGTACATAAGGTTCCTTCTTTTCTAGGGTATCCTTATTACTCTCTTCCTTTTCCTTAGGTTCACTTTCCTCAGTAGATTTCTTAGGGCTTTGGTTTTCTATCCTTGGATCAGACGGTCCTTCCACTTCCGTTCCACTTCTTAATATAATTGCATGAGCTTGGCTTCTCGGATTAGGTTGGGGCTGTCCAGGGAATGTACCAGTTGGTGCAGCAGTAAGTGCTTGTTGTTGAGCTACTTGAGATATTTGGGTTTCTAACATTTTGTTATGGGTAGCCAAGGCATCTACTTTGCTTGCTAGTTGTTTAAGTTGTTCGCCAGTGTGTATGTTCTGGTTTAAGAAATCTTTATTGGTTTGTTGTTGGGAAGCTATAAAGTTTTCCATCATGATTTCCAAGTTGGATTTTCTAGGGGTATTATTGTTAGGATTTGGTTTCTGGTACCCCGGAGGTATAGATGGGGTTTGATTCGGAGACTGTCCAGGTGCGTATAAAGCATTATTACTCTTATATGAAAAGTTTGGATGATTCTTCCAATTTGGGTTATAGGTATTCGAATAGGGGCTTCCTTGAGCATAGTTTACTTGCTCTGTTTGGATTCCAGTCAAGAGTTGACATTCCGCAGGAGTGTGGCCTTGGATTCCACAGACCTCGCAATTCTGAGCTATAGCAACCACGGCGGTTGGTGGTGATACATTTAAACTTTCAATCTTCTGGACCAAAGCATCCACTTTTGCATTGACGTGATCAAGGTTACTTATCTCGTACATGCCAGTTTTCGGTTGAGGTTTTTCCACTGTTGTTCGTTCGGTTCCCCACTGATAGTGGTTTTGGGCCATGCTCTCGATAAGCTGGTAAGCATCAGCATAAGGTTTGTTCATTAATGCACCACCTGCAGCGGCGTCTATTGTTAACCTTGTATTGTATAAGAGACCATTATAAAATGTGTGAATTACTAACCAGTCTTCCAAACCATGGTGTGGGCAAAGTCTCATCATGTCTTTGTATCTTTCCCATGCTTCGAAAAGAGACTCGTTGTCTTTCTGTTTAAATCCGTTTATCTGGGCTCTTAACATAGCTGTTTTGCTTGGCGGAAAATATCGGGCAAGGAAAACTTTCTTCAACTCGTTCCACGTGGTGACTGAGTTGGAAGGTAGAGATTGAAGCCATCTTCTAGCGCTATCTCTTAATGAGAAAGGAAAAAGACGAAGTCGAATTGCCTCTGAAGTGACACCATTAGCTTTAACAGTATCAGCATATTGAACAAATACGGATAAATGAAGGTTTGGATCTTCGGTAAGATTTCCAGAGAATTGGTTCTGTTGCACAGCCTGCAGCAGTGAAGGTTTAAGTTCAAAGTTGTTTGCTTCGATTGCGGGCGGAGCAATACTTGAATGCGGTTCATCTTGCGATGGAGCGGCGTAATCTCTAAGAGCACGAGCTGGTTCTGCCATCTCGGTTAAAGAAGGAAAAATGTTTTTGATATCAGGAAGGTTTATAGGAGGGAGATTGTTTTCAGCACGATATTCCCGAATTCGTCGTAAGACTCGGAGATATAGTTCGATATCGTTGATTCGTAAATAGAGCGGTTCGCCTTGAGAGCGAGTGCGTGGCATACAAATCAACGAAAGAAAGAATAGAAGGAAAAAGAAACCTTAGTCTCTACAGCGTAACGGAAGAGTTACGATATCGATTGAATAAAAGTCCCCGGCAACGGCGCCAAAAACTTGATCGCTCGACTGTGCGAGTCGAGAATGGGATACAAACTGCAAGTGCACAGTTCTATCGCGTAGTTTTAAAAGATATCGATCCCACAGGGACTTATGAATCGATGTACCGTTATCTAAGGTTACTACGTAAATCTAAGGTGAAAATGTTTGATTGTTTGGGGAAAAGGGAGCTAAGAGCTAAACTAATATCTAGATTAAATATTAATAAAACGGATATCGGTATGTGGTTCGTCAAAACTAGGGAATCAATTCCTTGTCGGTCTCTCGGTTTTAAAATAAATCGTTTCGACTAACTTTATTGGTTAAAGGTTTTATCTCAAACTCTCGCTCTGTTGAAGAAACCATGATCTTATGTTAATGTTGCTGTCACTTATAATTAAGTCAAAAATCATATTTTGAAAACAATAAAGTTGCAGAAACTCTTTTTAAGAAAATACTGACCGTTTTAAACACCCTTATCTCAAACTTTCGCTCTGTTGACTTAGGTTATACAATTAAATCTAAATGCTTAACTCTCGTCCTCACATTCAATCTTTAAAAATACTTTTTGGAAAAAGGTCAGAATTTAATTAATTCTAAAACTTGCTCTCGCCCTGAGATAGATTTAATGACTAACTTACACTGTCCAGTTAAAACCTCAAACTCTCGCTCTGTTGGTTTCAACTTCTTTATGTCTTTTACCTTTGTAAAAAATCTTGTTATTAAACCTGTAAGTTAAGACCGTAAAAAGATTGACTCTAATTTTAAGTTTGAATAGACCGACTTAGTTTTGATCCCTCTTTCTGCTTACTTTACATACCGATACCTAGGCAAATTAGCCAGACATGCTTACTAAATAATAATTAATATCATGCATACACAGACTCATTTCAGGCAGGCAATGCAAATAAACAATAGAATAAAGCATAAAAATTAAATAACAATTAAAGAACCTGAATGCGTAATACAATGGTCTTGAACACTCCACCACAAGCCGGTAGGATTTGTTCTTCGGTTCTTCAATTAAACAGTAAATTAAATCAAGGAAATAAAAAACTCGAATATAACGTAAGGTTAAATCCGGTATAAAGTTGCCCAGTAGTTTCCGGTGTAGAAACTACTACGCGAAAAATATCTAAAAGCTAAGAACGGGGGAAAAATAAATTGCAAGGGAAAAAGAAAACAAAGCTTGCAAAATAAAATAAATAAAATGGACGATGCTGGAAAGGAAGAAAAATAAGCAAAGGCGTGAAAAAAAATAAATTTGGCAGAGCTTCCGCAAAACTGAGCGTGCAAAAACTGTGTAACTTTTGGTTTGTGAGACGGCTATTTATAATAGCCTTGGTAGCAGCATTCCGTTTCTCTCCTTCTTCAGCGTGGCTATATCCACGGCGTGCATATAGGAGACCAATTCCTTAACGTTATTCTTCAAGTCCTTCTGAGGGCGATACTTGCGCCACAAAGGTAGTGGGGTTGCGTGACGCTCGTCACGCTATGTGTGACGTCCGTCACAAGGCTCCTTCGCGTGACGCTCGTCACGCGTCCTGTGACGTCCGTCACAGGCACAGCATTGGTGACTTGTGCGCTTTGGGCTGGGCTTTGGCCTTTGGTTCCTTTTCTCTCCTTTTTGTTGCTTTTTACACCTCCTTTTCTTCCCTTTTTCACTTTTGCTTCAAAATGGGTACCTGATATAAATAGAAGAGAAATACTGCATAATATCTGATAAAATGGGATAAATTAGTGTAAATGATAAAATAATTTAATTGAATTAAGTCTTAAAAAGCGATATAATTTCGTGTTATCACACCCCTCACATCTGTTGTACTCAACAAGAACCATTTAGTTAAATTTGAGATTGAATGTTAGCTTGCATTATTTGTTTTCTTTGAGTGGTAAAAGATTGAAAGGGAAACAAAAGGGATCGCAAAAAGGTTTTTATTATGGTGCTTGACAAGATTCCGGGTCTTGCTCCTACGTATCCTCAGGTGCGATGAGGAATTCAAATCAAAGTGATGTTGGGCAAGACAAAAGATATTTTTCGCTATAGTGTTTGACGAGACATTGAATCTCATTCCTACGTATCCCCAAGTGCGATGGGGAACTCAAAGCTACATAGTTCTTGGTAGCAAATTAGTGTTGGTTGATTGATTTTAGAGAATGAATGTTTAAGTCACATTCTAGTGGTTAAACAATGGCTTGTATGATCACGGGGGATGCTTGATCGATAAATTAGAAAGTGTAGTAATCTTCCAATGTAGTAATAAGAGGGGAAATCTGAAGGAGAATAGCGATCCAAAACGCAGGAAAATTAAAAATTTCTCCTTTAGGGATCCTTACGACTGGGCATGATCAGTGATAGAATCGTTACCTCTTGTGGATATTGAAACCTTTGATGTAAATCTAATGAGTGATCACGAACATTGAATGGTGACAACGCCTCTACTCAGTCCACACGAACGGATTCCTTCAATCTCAGTGCTAGCTGCTACGAATGAAGGCTTTGAGTGAGAGAGAGAGAGAGAAACAAAATTTCAACTGAGCAAATGCTTCTGTACAAGGGTTCTATTTATAGAACAACTTGTGTGGGCTGCAAGCTAAAAATTTCACTTAAGTGTATGTGGCCCATATCTTATGATATGCCAAAATCACTTAAGCGTGTGGTACCTTACCATATTTCGTATTCTACTTAAGTACACCATAGCTTACGATGTTCTACAATTCACTTAAGTGCATCGTACCTTACGGTGTTCCTTATTTACTCTATCTCTCATCATTCCGTCCTTTTGTGTGTGACCCTGCAGGTTTCCGCGACATTAGCAATTATATTAAATCACATATTTAACATAATAAACAGTGAGCGGTATCTAGCAACACATCACTGCTACCCAAGACACGAAAATGTCATGTGATCTGACAAATCCTTTTGTGATAATACTTATGTGTACAATTACCCTTTTGCCCTTATGTCTATATTGAACACAAGGCATAGGTTGTGTCATCCTTGTCCAGTTCAATATTGGGCCCGTAGACATTTATCCTGTTACGCACGATGGGAAAATTCCATCTAAGTCACTCATATCCCTCAGTACGCTTCATGGAGTACCCATCAACTGTCTTTATGGTCATCCAGTTACGGACAATGTTTGATCAACAATGGGGCACTCGACTCTACATCTAGAGTCCATAGTGGTTTCAGGTCGAAGGGTGGTATACACCATTATCACCATGAGAATAACTTATGACACTTTGCATAACATTCTAAATAGTATTCTCATAGCGGGTCAATCCAATATAAATATTACTTTTAATATTCATACCTATGTTTCAGACTTGATAACTCCTTATCCATGATCCATGAGATGTGATCATCAGTCTATATACATAATAGTCTTAATGCTTTAATATTATCCCACTTCACAATAAAGCTCGACTACGGATACTTTAAGAATAGTGTCCTTATGTTTAATGGGATCAAATGATTAAGTCACATTTGATACATTAAATGGATTAGCTATTCTATGGACTTTATTAAACAAAGATAATAAAGAAAAAGTCTTTTATTATTAATAAATAATTCGATACAAGTACCAAAAGTATTGGCCTCTAGGGCTTACACCAACAAAATCCCTAGTATCGATCTCAAGGACTGCTTGACGATACATAGTTATGGATAAATTTAAGTTAAACAAAAGCCTTGGGGTTTTTGGATTGATTGGTTAAATTATGAAAACAATTATGAATAAAGTAAACAAAGTAATTACACGGTTTAGAAAGATATTCGTAATATGCTAGGGATAGTGTATGATTCAATTTTGTGACAAATCTGAACTCACAATGCAACAACAAATTTCAAATAATGGATTATCGATTCTTACAAGTGTTTACTTCTAAGTCCTTAGGGAGAAAGCCTTTAATCATTCAACCTAACTTCTATGTCCATATAAAAGTACAAATGAAATTAAGCATTAATTTACCAAGAATAATCTGGTTCTTATAGGGTAATGCTAGTCCTAGGTAACATCTATTATAAAATATTCTCAAGCAGATCAGGAGCAATGACGGTCCAGCTTAATTGTTACTCATAAATAAAACTCCGTTTGTCCGACAAATAAAGAATTAAAACAATCAAGAGAATAAATCAGATATGATGAAATAAAGTTGTTATTGCAAAGAGGAATTCGAAGTCATTACAAATCTGAATCATGGACACCCTCCAGCATTGTGGGGTTTAGCTACTCATAGAAATAAAACAAAACATGATAAAAAATATTGTTATTACAGAAATTTTTAGATGAATTGATCTTTAATTACAAAAAGCTCCTGAAAATATGAATCCACCTTGAAAATCTGAGTTCTCCAGCCTTCAAAACGTGTTTTGTCGTCTAAAATCGCCCAACCCGTGAAAATCCGCATTTTCCGCTTAAATAGACAATGTTTTTAGGCCTTCAATAGTTTAGGACTCTATACGCTTATTTCCCAAGTCCATACGCGCATGGCCTTGTTTCTGGCCCTACCAAATATGCATAAGCCAACATGGTACGCATCCAGGCAGGTCTCATACGCGTATCATTCGCGTATGGGTAGAAGTCTCCATTTCCTCCCCTTTATTGGCCCTCATATGATACGGGGAAGGGTTCAGGTCCATACACGTAAGACACATGTCCATACACATATGTACATAAGTATGTTCTTTTCTCCTCTCTACTGGTCTACATGTGTTATGCGTAAGAGTATGTGGCCATATACGGATGGTACGCGTATGGGGAAAGCCATAATCTTTTTTCTCTTTCTTTTACTTCCTTGATTTGGTCCAGTCTTTTCTCTGATCCTAACTTCTATTTTACTTTTATCCTGCATCTAACCTGCCATACATACCAAAAAGACGTAAAAATAGCTAAAAGAAACTCAAACTATAAAAAACATTGTCTTGGCACAAACTGACTTGAAAGATCAAACATTAAGCCCAAAAGTATACAGTTCACCTGGATTTTTGACGTATAAACGATGGAAATTATAACACAAATGATGACTGATCACAACCCCAAACATAGCTTGTTTCTTGTCCTCAAGCAACACTCAGGAAAAAGAAAATTATGTCACCCCCAAATAATTGAAAATTCAACTGTATTACAATATCCTTGAGATCTTTCGCGACTCTCTCTTGCTGTTACCTTCCCTTCCTTTTGCTTACCACATTCATTTGTTTAGTCACACTTTCACTTTGGAGTACTATTTCACATGTCAACTTATTTCACACTCTCACCTAGACTCCCAGGGGTTAAAGTGTTTACACTCACTATTCATAGTATACAATACCGAATCAAAAGCTTGAATAAATTCTCTTTTTATATCAAAATGCACACCACACACACTTTTGAGGTCTTTTAGGTTGTAATGGGGTTTGGGTTACGGTGGGATATTATATGGATGAGTAGGTTTAATTCAGAGTTATTACGGTCATTCTCTTAACTATGTTCCTTCTAATGTATCCACTGAGTTCCTTCCAGTGAGTTCCTTCTAATGTATTCTCTTAACTGTATTCCTTCCAGTGAGTTCTTTCATGATTTTTTTAAAGTTGATTTTCCAACTTTTATCTCTTTTTCTTTAGGAGAGCTCACCTTTTTCAATGTTGCACAGCTACCCCAAACTTAAAAGTTGTTATCCCAATAACAACCCGAACTTAGAAGGGAACATAGATCCGAGAATAAAACACAATTACTCTAAACAGGGTGAGGAAGTGTGTGGGATATGTGTTTAATATGTGGTATTTACACAAACAAAGGTATACATGCTCAAAAGGGGTTAACAAAGGATGATAATATATGGGATGGCTAGAAAGGCTCAGGGGTGAACACAAATAACATGCCTCAGTGTGTGTAGTAAAGCAATCAACATTCGAAAATAACATATGCAAACTCTGATTGATAAAGACATACCTGACTATTTCTCATGATGAATATTGTGTTTGTCTTTTTCTGACCTCACCATGTTGGGTAAAGCTGACAAACTCTTAAGTACCTCTTGTGTGATGTAACTTCATGTTCAATTATGATCAACCTTATTCCCTGTTAGTAGAACTCAAGAAAATCACGTCCAATCACTCTCAAAGGTATCACCACTTGGGGGTAAATAAACAGAGACGTCCGAGCATTTTTGTCTGAGTGAACCATGTCAACCACTATAGCGAGTAATCATCACTTATTATAAAGAAAAAAAACACTGTATTATATGAAATAAAATTCTATTAAAATTCAGGCCCAAAACGGGCAATTACAAATCGATTAAAAACAAAAGAAAATACAAGCACTAAAAATAACAAATAGAAAACTAAAATAAATTGAGAGATCAAAATAAAAATAAAAATGAAAATAAAATACAATACAAGTGAAATCTAAATGTCCTCATCACCATCCCCGTCCTGCATGTCAACATCAAAATCAATGAATATGGACACATCAACCCCCTGATTCCCATGCACAAAAGCAGAGATAGGGGACATCAATCCTAGTTGACTATGTGAAGTACTACTCCGGCCTGATTTATAAGCAAAAAAGATAAGTTTCACGCTTATTAAGAAATATAGTTAAATGCATTTAAGTTTCTTGATTTCATGTGAGAGAGACAATATAATTACAAATATACTCTTAATTAAATTGTCTTTTACTAACAATATTAAGTCATTAATGCAAGGATACTTTTGGAATAAATGCATTAAATGCACATAGATTTGTTTACATTTGCTTATATTTAAGGCCAAAAAAATTAGAAGACTTTTGATTATAAATAAGGTCGGAGGGAATATGATGTTGTTGATGAGGCGACTGTTGATGAGATGACTGCTGAAATGGACTCTGCTGCGATTGAGGATGTTGATGACCTGATCCTCCCAATTGGATCAAAGTCTCTATACCAGGGTACTAATAACGACCATAGTATTGGGATGGTGGCTCTCCTGCAAATCTGTCTCGAAACCTCTGAGTAGCTGCCCAAGTGTCTACCTGGTGAGCCAGATACCGGCCAGATAACCCGAAGTGTGCACACATATCATGAAGTTGAAGAATTCGGGATTCTCCAGCTTTTGTTAGATCACAGTTCAAGAATTTTGAAGCCCAAAATGCTTTGTGTTCTAACTCAAGTGGTAAATGACAGACTTTACTATAAACTAATTGATAGGGATACATGCCTATGGGTGTTTTGAACGCGGTTCTGTACACCCATAGTGCATCATTCAGTTTGATTGACCAGTCTTTTCGAGAAGCATTGACAGTCTTTTCAAGAATCTGTTTGATTTTCCTATTCGACACTTCGACTTGCCCACTCGTCTAGGGAGGTAAAAAGTGGAAATCTTGTGCTTCACATTATACTTTTTCAACATATTTTTCGTTAACTTATTCAAGAAATGGGTGCCTTTATCACTAATCAATGATCTTGGCACCCAAACCTAAGAAAAATCACCACCACTTTAGCATCATTAGTTGGTAATGTTACATCTTCTACCCACTTTGAGACATAATCCACTACAACCAAGATGTAATTCTTTCCAAAAGACGGGGGGAAGGGCCCCATGAAATCTATTCCCCATACATCAAGCAATTCTACCTCTAACATGGCATTCTGAGGCATCATATTTCTTTTGGAAATATTACTTGTCCTCTGACATCTGTCACATTCTCGAACTATACAATGAGCATCCTTTAACAAAGTAGGCCAATATAAACTTGAGTAGAGAACTTTTTCTTTTGTCCTATCTCCACTAAAGTGTCCTCCATATTCTGAATAATGACAAGCTTTCAGGATATCCCTCTGCTCTTCTTCCGGAACATATCTTCTAATCAACCCATATACTCCCCTTTTGTACAGAAATGAGTCATCCCACAGATACAACCTGCAATTATGTAAAAACTTTTTCTTTTTGTTATAATTAAAATCACCAGGTATTGTCCCACCTACCAGATAGTTTGCATAATCTGCAAACCACAGAACACCAGTGATAGCCAAAATGTATTCATCCGCAAATGCATCATGAATCAAGTGTTTCTCCTTTGTTTCCTCAATTGGGGACATGCGGGACAAGTGATCTGCAACAATATTTTCATAACCTTTTTTATCTCGGATTTCTAGATCAAATTCTTAAAGAAGAAGTATCCATCTCAGGAGCCTTGGCTTTGATTTCTATTTAGCAAAAAAATACTTTAAAGAAACATGGTCAGTATACACAATAATCTTAGACCCTAACAAATATGATTTGAAATTTTCAAAAGCATAAACAACAACTAACAACTCATTTTCGGTAGTTGCATAATTCATTTGAGCAGGGTTAAGGACATGACTAGCATAATAAATTACATGAACAAGTTTGTCCCTCATTTATCCTAACACAACCCTCACAACAATGTCACTAGCATCACACATGATCTAGAAAGGAAGAGACCAATCGTGAGCCATCGCAATAAGTGTAGAAACCAACTTACTCTTTAAAGTCTCAAATGCCACCCTACACTCATTATCAAAGGTGAACGACTTGTCTTTGACATGCAGATTTGTCAAAGGTTTATCATTTTTAGAAAAATCTCTTATGAACATGCGATAGAAACCTACGTGTCCTACGAAACTCCTTATCCCCTTTTCATTCACTGGGGTGGGAGATTAACAATTACCTCCACTTTTGCTCTGTCAATTCTATCCCAATGTGGGAGATTTTATGACTTAGCATTATACCTTCATGTACCATAAAATGACATTTTTCCCAATTAAGAATCAAGTTAGTTTGAGGGAACCTTTCTAAAACAAGAGACATGTTAATCAAACAGTTATCAAAGGAAGAACCAAAAATAGAAAAATCATCCATAAACACCTCCATATATTTTACAAGCATATCGGAGAATATAAATGTCATACATCTCTGAAAAGTAGCAGGGGAGTTGCACAGCCCAAATGGCATCCTTCTATAGGAAAAAATACCATAAGGGCATGTGAATGTTGTCTTCTCCTGATCTTCCGGGGCTACTGCAATTTGGTTATACCCTGAATATCCATCTAAGAAGCAGTAATACTCATGACCTGTAAGTCTCTCTAACATATGGTCAATAAAAGGGTGAGGAAAGTGATATTTCCTTGTTGCAGTGTTGAGCCTCTTGTAATCAATACACACTTTCCAACCGATTACCGTGCGAGTGGGAATTAATTCATTTTTGTCATTTAGTATCATCGTTGTTCCTCCCTTCTTTGGTACCACATGTATCAGACTCACCCAGGAACTTTCAAAAATAGGGTAGATTAGACCTGCATCCAACAACTTCACCACTTCTTTTCTCACTACTTCATTCATTGTTGGATTAAGCATTCTTTGGGGTTGTAACACAGGTTTGTGATTATCCTCCATCAGTATTTTATGCATGCACACTATGGGGCTAATTCCTTTCAAGTCTCCAATGGTTCATCCCATAGCACTCTTATATTTCTTCAGTACCTGTACCAATTTCTCCTCTTCTTTTGCTTGTAGCCTAAAGTTTATTATTCCAGGACAATTATTTGCAGAGTCTAAAAAGACATATTTTATATTTTCAAGTAATCTCTTCAATTCTGAGTTTATACCTGTTTCAGCTTCCTTTTTGGTCTCCGTTTCCGGTGGAGCTCTTAAATCCTCCCACCGGCGTGGTTTGGATCTCAGCCAAAATGGTTGTGCATCCAACATGGCTAGTAGTTCCTTATCTCTATCATCCTCACTATCTTTTATTTCTTGAGCTGAAAAACTAAGAACTCTTTCCAAAGGTAACTTGGGGACTTGACTCTGAATAGCTTGGACTACCATTTTATCTATTAATTTCATTGTATTACTTGTTCCTATGTCATCTTTGTGCTTCATGGTACTTCTCACATCAATTTTTAGCTATTCATCATAAACTTTGAGGGCCAGGGTTCTTTCCTGAATGTCTATCATACATCTTCGTGTTTCTAGGAAAGGCCTGCCTAGAATCAGATGGATATTTTCATCTTCAGGCATCTCAAGAGTCACAAAATCAACAAGGAACACAAATTTATCTATCTTAACTAGAACATCTTCAACTATACTACAAGATCTTTTCATTAAGTGATCTGTAAACTAGAGTGTCATTTTGGTATCCTGAACCATTCCTATTCCCAACTTCTTGTAAATAGATAAAGCCATAAGACTCACACTAGATCCTAAATCAATAAGGGCTTTCTTGAATGATCCATCTCCAATGGTGCATAAAATGGTGACAAAACCCATATCTTTTTTTTAACTGGAATCTTCATACCTTGCAAAATAGCACTGCACAATTCAGTCAGAAGTACATGCTCAATGGCAATGGTGCATTTCTTGGAGATGATTTCTTTCATAAACTTGCATATATGGGCATCTTCTTGAGAGCCTAAGAGAATGGAATGTTGATTTCTAACTTTCTAAAAATCTCTAAGAACTTATCAAAAAATTCTCAGTTTGGCCATTCTTCTTGTTTCTTGTAGGAAATGGAGTTTGATAATTGGTTTTGGTTATGTGGGATTTTCTTTCTCAACCTGTTTTTGTGTGACCTCTTCCTCAATAATAATCGGATTTTCTTTTATTTCCATATCCACTTCTAGTAATGATCCTTCTTTCCCTAATTTGTCTTCAGACACCTCAAGTGTTTTTCCACTTCTTGTTATCACTACACTCACATTATTATAGTCTCTCGGGTTTGTCACTGTTGCACTAGGTAGGGAATCTTGTGCTTGAGAAATTGCTATTTGTTGTGTTATCTGACCCATCTAAACTTCAAGATTTTTTATAGAAGCAGTAGTGTTCCTCTGATTATTTCTTGTTTCTTCATGGAACTGGGAATTTTGAGCTGCCAACTTTTCAATGGCAAGTTCCCAATCGGCCTTTTTAGGTGCTTGTTGTTGATACTGTTGTTGTTATGTTGGGTAGTGTTGTTGATACTATTGTTGAGGTCGATACCGTTTTTGATCCTGATATTCTTGTGGTTGGTTCTGATATTGAATGGGACCCCGCTTTTGAACATTCCCTTGTAGATCTTTCCAGGAGAAATTTGGATGATTCTTCCATCCTGGATTATAAGTGTTAGAATAAAGGTTGTTCTGCTTCAGAAAATTTATCTCTTCAATTTGTTGTGCATTTGCAACGCACTGCATGGCAAAATGAGGTCCCACGCAGATCTCACAATTAACAGCTTGAACAAGTTGAAATTGGGCCACTTGTTGAGTACCTATATTCATTTCCTTAAGTCTTTTCTCAACTTCGAAAACAACTTGGTCTTCCATCTTCACACGTTGATTAGCAAGTTTCAAATTGATCACAGCCTCTGGTATGCTCACACTTTTATCATATAATTCTAGATGTTCATTTGCAGCAATGACTTCTATGATCTTCTTGATACCAGTGGCTATTGTAAAGTTGGATGATCCATCAACAGCTGTATCAATTAGTTGTTTAATCTTAAATTTGAGGCCATTAACAAGCATTTGCATATGTTCAGTCTGATCTAAGTTATGAGTAGGAAAAGCAATAGTAACCTTTTAAATCTCTTGTACGCATCACCCAGTGATTCATCCTCTTTCTGCTTACAATTCACAATATCATATATTTTTTGAATATAAACAGAAGTAGGAAAGTATTCATTCAGAAAAGTTATTTCCATCTATTCCCAGGTAGTGATACTTCAGCTGGTAATGAGTAAAACCATTCTTCGGCATCTTCAGCTAGAGTGAACAGAAACATTCTCAATTTTTCCGCTTTTTTAGAATGCCCATCTATCTTCAAAGTAATGCTCATAGTAAGAAACTTCTGCAGATGTTTATTAGCATCTTCATTTGTTTTACCTGTAAAAGGCCTCTTCTCAAGCTAATGGATGGTTGTTGGGTGCAATAAAAAATTTGGGACATTCACTGGTTGATTCATTATAGTCGAACGACCCTACTGGGCGTCTGCTCCTCCATAATCCCCAAGAAGTCTTTCTTGTGGTTCAACCATAATTCGATCTTCTCTCTCTTTGTCAGATTCTGTATCAAAGTGCTCAGAAACTTCAATCTCTTTTTCTTGTTCGGAATTTGAAATTTCTGCTTCAGAGGCACCTAGCCTTGCTTCCCTAGCTTGTCTGAGCCTATCATGCAAGGTTATTTCTGGTTCCACGTCAAAAGTAAAATCAGTTGAGGGCTTTCCTCGCATACAAAGTTAGACAAAGATTAGTAATAACCCAGAAATAGCCACAAAATAAAAATAAAAACTGAAATTTAAAATTTCAGTTACAGAGCAACAAAATTTTAACTGAAATAGATCTATGAACTCTATAATCTTTGGCAATCCTGATCGCGACTTTATGAGTCTATCGGGGTACTAACAGCAAGTGCACGGTCTAATCGCGTAGTTTTAAAAGATATCGATCCCACAGGGATTTAATGAATCGATCTACCGTTTTTCTAGGGTTACTGCATAAAGCTAAGGCGGATGATACTTTAATGATTAGGGGGAAAAGTAAAACTAACTTTGGATCTAGATAAAATATCAAATAATATGGATATCAGTATGTAGTTCGTCGTAATTAGGGAATCAAATCTTCGTTGGTCTTTTTCTTAATTTTAAAATAAGTCTTTTCAGTAGACACTATTAACTAAAAGTATTTTCCTCAAACTCTCGCTCTGTTGAATTAGACAATGAATTTATATTTTAACATACGCTCTCACTATTTCGTTAAATCTAAAATCACTTTTTGAAAATAATAGAATCTATAGAAACTTCTTTTGAGAAAATACTAACCGTTTAAACACCCTCGTCTCAAAGTCTCGCTCTGTTGACTTAGATTATATGATTAAACTTAAATGCTTAACTCTCGTCCTCACATTTAACTTTTAAAAATAATTTTTGAAAATGATTAGAATTTAATTAACCTTAAAAATTGCTTTCGCCCTGATTTAAAGTTAATGTTCAATTTACACTGTCCAGTTAAAAACTCAAACCGTCGTTCTATTGATTTTAACTTCTTTATGTCTTTTACTCTCGTACAAAAACCTTGGTATTAACTCAGTAAATTGAGACCAGAAAAAGAGTGACTATATTTTGAAATAAATTTAAAACCAACTCAATTTGAATTCCTTTATTCCGCTTACTTTACATACCGATATCTAAATTAATTAGCCAGACATGGTAAACATGCACAAACAATAATCATGCATAAATACGGCCATATCAAACAAACAATATATATAAACAGCGAAACAAAGCATATGTAAATTAAAACGATAAATTAATTAATTAATGAACCTAGAAAAATACTAGAATTCTGGATTTTATCTCCTAGCTTCGATGCTCGAACACTCCACCACAAGTCGGTTGGATTTGTTCTTCACAATTCTCAATCAGATAGGAAAGTAAAAACAAGGAAATAAAATACTATGATCTAACGTAAGGTTAGATCCAGTAAAATTACACAATAATTTCCGGTGTAGAAACTATCGTGAGAAAATAAACTGTATGCTTCGGAAATTAAACTAGAAAAGAAAAGGAAATAAATTGCTTGGAAATTTAGAATGCTGGAAAAATAATGCTGGCAAAATTGTACCGAGAAGAGAGCGTCAATTGTCTTTTGTGAGGTGCATTTATATTCACCTCCCAAAATAACCGTTTTCCTAGAATGGGTCTTCAGTGTGGTTCAAAGCGTGCATGAGAAAATTTAGGGGAAAACGTCCCCTCCGTTACGCACGTAAAGGCCAAAATATAGGAGTGGAATGTGTGACGTCCGTCACACTATGTGTTACAGTCGTAACACTAGGTATTAGGACGTGGCGATCGCCACGTGCTTGTTGCGGTCGTGACAACACTTTTCTTTGTTCCAAACGTGGGCTGGGCTTTGGTGCTTCAGCTTGCTGCTTTTCCTAGAAAATCTTCTTTTTGCACCCCTTTTCTTTTTTTTTCACATATGCTTTAAATAATGATACCTGAAATAAATAATAAGAAAATACCGAGTAATATCGAATAATATAAAATAAACTGAATCAAATAACGATATAATTTAATTAAATCAAGTCTAAAAATGTGATATAGTTTCATGTTATCAAACTCCCCCACACTTAGACTTTTGCTTGTCCTCAAGCAAGAAACAATGTAGAAATCGATTTAAAATATTAGCCAGATGAAATTTCCAAACACACATCAATTCGTAATAGGTTGCAAGTAAATCTCGTTAGAAATAACCTGAGTTTAATCTTAACATCGAAAACTACCGTAACAACTCTAGATAACCCCACCTTATGCAAACCAGTTTGAGTCATGCTATTATAGCTCAGCCTAGTTCTCTTACTCTTATTTCACCCGTTTTCATTCGAGCGAAATCACATTAAGCCCTTTATCTTTTCGCGCACATAGTGGAGTAACCGGTTAGCGATTCTGATCCCCTTTTAGTTAGAAGTTCTGGTACATAAGTTGGATAACTTCTTTATTTAGTCTATTGCAAATTGCGGGGGATCGGACCGTAGTCCGCCCTACCAAGTTCAGCACCAGAAACCGCTGAACCAACTCACAATGGATCGTTCATACTATGTTTTTTGTAGGGTCCGCAACCTTTGGATTAAATGATCGGGTAAGGATCACCTAACTTAATTAGTGCATTTCTTGATTTTTAATATGTTGTTTTGGGAATCATTCACTTGTATTCATCGGCTCTCCACATAGTTTGCTATTAAGATGGTGCCGACTTCTCGTATAAATTACTCGGGGTTACTATAAAACTAAAAGTTCAAGGAGTTGGTATAATAGGTACTTAAGCTGATCTAACATGCTGAGGTTTTTAGAGTGTTGGGGCGGTAATAATTTTGTCTTAATTTCACTCAAGTTTTATAAAATAGGCAACCTTCATACTTATTGAGTGTGTTGAATTTTGTTATGGCTCAAGAAAATTGAGGAGAATAGATAATAAAAAGTTTCACACTAGGGACTTGACTTAAGAAAAAAAAAATTATTATTGAAAGGGAAATAACATACTCGAAAGGGAAATAAACATAACTGAAACAAAGTTTCCCCCCTACACTTAAATGAAACATTGTCCCCAATGTTTCAAAAAAAAAGCAAAAAAAAGGAAAAAAAATGGAACCCAAACTCAATTTTGCCTGCGTCCTCTTGTTCTCGGATCCGGTGATCGTTCATGTACTGCCAAGTCATCAAACCTGTTAAGCAAGTCAGTGAACCTCTGGTCGGTTATTGCATTCCTCTCTTGTTGTTGTTGTTGTTGCATCTGGCGTATCAGTTGCATTACTTCGTTATTCTGCGCATGCATGGCATCAAGCCGTTGGGCTTGATGTTCAATAGCATCCATGATGTCATCATTTGTTGCAGGCCTTCTTCTTCGACGACGTCGGGAGGATGGACCAGCTATAGTATCGGAAGGATTATGTGGGTCTGAATGTTGTTCAGGACCTTGATCACCTTGCTCCATTTCGTCAAACTCGTCTAGGGGCGGGTTTGCTTATGTAGGCATGGTAGGTTCGGGAGCATTCAAATCGTAGATGAATCTGTTGGGGTTAGTAACATCGGTGAGTGCAATGTTGGGCATAATGACGCTTGGGATTTCTTGGTTATTCACCATAAGATAATAATTCCCGCCTACCCTATTTTTGATTAAGCGGCAGGAGCGACAATAACTGATATCCATAAACAGGGGTGGCAAAGATTGCAAATTCTGAAGTTGGTCCCCTAAATTTAAACCGAGTGCGATTGTGGTTATTAATCCTCCAATCACAAAAGGTTGATTGCCTCGAGCACAAAGGGTACGGATATGGTGAAGTAAGAAAGAGGCGGCGTTTACCTTTGTATCTGCTGAAAAGATGCAGTGTAGGAAGAATAATTCTTTCGCGTTGACTTTGCTGTTGTTGGCTCTTCCAAATATGGTGTTTTGCAAAATACGGACAAAATACCGGATAGTGGGGTTGTGTATGTGTGAAGCAAGTAATGCATCCCAATTGGTGGTTACCACACCGAATATTTTTCCAAAAAGTTCGAATGCGACCGTGTTCCACTCTGAGTTTGGAGGGATTCTTGGGTGGACGTGGTCTCCTTCAGGAAAATGTAGCATGGCACTCAACTGTTCTTGAGATAGTGCGTACTCAGTGTTGAACATACGGAATTTTGCGACATCGGTTAAGTACTCGTCCTCATCGGTTGGAGTGGTGTATGAATAAGAGCTTAAAAACTCCAGGGTGAGTGATGGGTATGTTGGGTGATTTTGTATGCACATAAAAGTTAAATCGGATAGCCTAAGCAGCCATTGCACACCTTGATGTAATCCGAATTCTTGTAAGCAATTGAAATCTGGGTACCTGGTAGATGTGACACTGTGTTGCTGGAAACGAACAAACTGCTCCCGTTGATAGTTACTATCTTCAGATCGGAAAATAATATTTCCAAATTGCACTTGATGTTGGTTCTCCGCCATTTTGAGTGGTAGGTAGAAAAAGGGAGAAAGGGAAAGAGGATGAATTTTTTTTGTATAGAATGGAATGATGTGGTGAAGGAAGAAATGTAGTGAAGGTATTTATAGGAAGAGTTTTGAAATTGGGAAGAGAAGTGGGTGAGAAAAAATTAGTGGGGATAGAGAGGTGAGTTGAATGGGGATAAAGAGGTGAGATGAATAGAATAAAGGTGAATTGAAAAGGGGAGTAACGGTCGTGACAACGGTCAAAAACATTTTACGAGAAAGCAAGTTGTCACGTTCGTGACAGCATGCGTGACAGGCGTCATGGGTGTGTGGCGACCGTGACAGCATGCGTTACGCTCGTCACACCTCTGATCATGCAACGGTCAAAACGTTCGTGACAGCATGTGTGGATGCTTTATTATTTTTTTATTTTTATTATTTTGGTTTTGTTGATTATATTTGTTATTTTTATGATTTTTTTTTGTGTGTGTCATGGATGCTACTTTACTACACCATAGAATATATATTCTTTCTCTAATAAGCCATGTAAGTAGTAGCATACAATATATATCATCATTGGTAATTTTAGACAGTGCAGAAATCAAAATGAAATTTAATTTAACCAATAATGCCAGTAGCTTCATAAAAATAAACATAATATAATATTTGACTGAAGATAAAATAAAACATGCGAAAAATAAATCCTAAGATTAAAAGTATTGTCAAACGAAACTATAAATTTCCTAAGACTAAAACTAGTTTACTACAATTCTTCTAGCCACTTGTAGAATCTCTCGTCAGAGGAGCAAAGGAATTGACACGGTGTAGCAACTCGTGAAATTGATTTGTCATTCTACTCATGTATTCCATAAATTCATGTCCCATCATAGTTAACTCTTCTCTAATGGCATCTTGTTCTGACATCAAAGCTTGAATAGCGGTATTATAATTAGTTCCGAGCATATGATGTCTAAGATCAGGTACTGCCGATTCTGCGGACGGGATAGGATGAGGTGGAGAGGCAGCATCATGGTAACCAGTTGGTGTCTGCGGATCAGACTCAGCATTAGGAATCTGGTTGTCAAGAATCTCATAATCTTGGATGGTTTTAACAGATTTAACAGGAGAAGGCATTCCATCCAGGTTGTAGAGCCAACTATTTCGGTTATGGACACTAGTCATCGGGCTAGGCATGGTGAATAGGTAAAAAGCTTGGTTGTTAATTAATAGTTCAAACTCTTCAGGTCCAAGGTTTCCTATAAACATAGTGTTGAAAAGGAAAAGTATATTCATAGGCTGAATACCACAAAAAAGGGTTCAAATTAAGCATGGGTTGGCGCAATCCAATGGCATTAGCAATCATAGTTATCAATCCTCCTATTTGAATCGGTGCACGGTCATCTTGAATAAGGAGGTCAAAACTTGCCAACATATAAGTGGCACCATTCACTGGACGATTCTGGGAAGCACAAAATATTATGAAAAGTTCATCACGTGATACTGTGGTAATGTTTGATCTTTTCCCAAAAAGAGTGTGTGCTAGGATCTTGTGGAAATAACGAAAAGCTGGGTTATGTATGTTTCTAGAAAGAAACTCATGTTCCTCAGGTTCGTCATTTCCCGTCAAACTTCCCCAAAAATGCTCAAGCTCTCGATATTCAAAGAGGTCTTCTTGGCTCATGGTGAATGTGTCAAAAGAAGTAGGGAACCCTTAGAGGTTAGTAAATTCTCTAATGTTATACTGATACTCCATATTGAACATCCTGAATTGAACGAAACCTCGATTTATTCCTTTTCCATGGTTCGGTAAATAAATCAGGGAGCTAAGGAATTCTAGAGTTAGCCTCCGGTAAGTAACAAATTGTCTCCGAATAGGAGTGGTTTCCCACCCTATTTGATTCAGCAGATATAGGACACTATCTTTTAGCCCAAGTACGGTCATTGCACAATCATCAGCATAAAAATTTGGGTGCATCTCTCTCTCAGCAAGTTCTTCAAATTTTTGTCTCTGAGCTCTCCCTCGGAAAATGATACCCATGTGGTCAATATGTGCCATCAGGTTAGTGTTAACTAAAGAAAAGAAAAACAAGAATTTTAGTCAGGATTTGCCCAGATGTCGAAAAGAAGAAAAATTTAATAATATAAAGAAAATGAAGAATGAAAAGTGAATCAAATTAAAAGAATAATCAAAGAAAAATAAAAATTTGTGGGTTGTCTCCCACGAAGCGCTTTGTTTGATGTCGTAAGCTCGACAGAAAACTATTAAATGTTAATCTATTAATTTTGGAGACAATACGTCTAAGTGCAGGACTTGCGAGTCTTCATTGTTTTCAGCATAATGATAATGTTTTAGACGCTGCCCGTTTACGATAAATGACTCAATAGATTTTCCTTTAATTTCTACAGCCCCACTAGAAAAGACATTAGTGACTTTGAAAGGGCCCGACCACCTAGAGCGTAGTTTTCCTGGGAATAACTTAAGTCTAGAGTTAAACAATAGGACTACATCGCCTTGTTTGAAAGTTTTCCTCGATATACGTTTATCATGCCATTTTTTCGTTCTTTCCTTGTAGGTTTTGGCATTTTCATATGCATCTTGTCTAAGTTCCTCTAATTCGTTTATATCTAGGATTCGCTTTTCACCGGCGGCCTTATAGTTTAAATTTAAATTTTTAATAGGCCAATAGGCCTTATGTTCTAACTCCACTGGGAGGTGACACGATTTACCATAAATAAGCTTAAATGGGGTTGTTCATATGGGAGTTTTGTAAGCGGTTCGATATGCCCATAAAGCTTCGGGTAATTTTGATGACCAGTCTTTCCTCGATGTAGCGACAGTTTTTTCCAATATCTGTTTAATTTCTCTATTAGACACTTCCACTTGTCCACTAGTTTGAGGATGGTAAGGTGTTGCTACTCGATGTTTTACACCATACTTAAACAATAATTTTTCGAGTATCTTAGATATGAAATGAGATCCACCGTCACTGACGACTATTCTTGGGACACCAAATCTTGGAAAGATTATATTCTTAAAGAGTTTAATTACTACTTGTGTGTCGTTTGTTGGAGAAGCTATAGCCTCAATCCATTTTGATACGTAGTCAACCGCTACGAGTATGTACTTGTTACCTAAAGAAGGTGGAAAAGGTCCCAGGAAATCTATTCCCCACACATCGAAAATTTCTACTTCCAAAATGCCTTTTTATGGCATTTCGTCACGTCTAGATATGTTTCCTGTGCGTTGACACCTATCGCATTTCTTGACAGTGGTATGTACATCCTTCCATATGTTTGGCCAATAAAGACCGGCTTGTAGGATTTTAGAGCAGGTTTTGGATGTACTTGCATGTCCACCATAAGGAGCGGAATGACAATGTTGGATTATACTTTCTACCTCTTCTTCAGGTATACAGCGACGAAAAATACCATCGGAGCCTCTTTTGAAAAGTAAAGGGTCATCCCAGTAATAATGTTTTATGTCATGGAAGAATCGTTTCTTTTGTTGGTAGGATAAATCAAGTGGAACCACTCCGGCGGCTAAATAATTGAAAAAATCAGTGTACCATGGTGGAATGCATACAACCAAGGTTGTTTCTACCTGTTTGTCAGCTCTATTTTCTTCCAAATTAGCTATAAGTTTATCGTACGAGAAATCATCGTTGATCGATGTTCTTTCCGGTTCCAGGTTTTCGAGTCTAGAGAGGTGATCTGCTACTACGTTTTGTGTTCCTTTTTTATCTTTGATTTCCAAATCAAATTCTTGTAGCAACAAGATCCACCTTAGGAGTCTAGGTTTAGCGTCCTTTTTTGTTAAGAGGTACTTAATGGCAGTGTGATCAGTGTAAACGATTATTTTAGCTCTGACCAAGTAGGAACGAAATTTATCTAGTGCAAATACTACTGCTAAAAGTTCTTTCTCGGTCGTGGCGTAATTCATTTGCGCTTCATCTAGAGTTCTACTCGCATAATATATGACGTGAAGTTTTTTATCCTTTCGTTGTCCTAAAACAGCGCCTACGGCGTAGTCACTTGCGTGACACATTATTTCGAAAGGTTCATTCCAATCCGGGGTCTGCATTATGGGCGCGGAGATCAATGCTTGTTTAAGTGTTTGAAATGCTTCTAAACATTTATTGTCGAAGATGAATTCAGCGTCTTTCATTAATAATTAGGTTAAAGGTTTAGTTATTTTAGAGAAATCTTTAATGAATCGTCGGTAAAAACCGGCATGTCCTAAGAATCTTCGTATTTCCCTCACAGTTTTCGGAGGTTGAAGGTTTTCGATTACTTCTATTTTGGCTTTGTCTACTTCAATTCCTCTATTTGATATGATGTGTCCTAAAATAATTCCTTCTTGTACCATAAAGTGACATTTTTCCCAATTAAGTACTAGGTTTACTTTTACACATCGTTCTAGAACTCTTTCGAGGCTCTCAAGACATTCTTCGAAACTTTGCCCGCATACGGAAAAGTCATCCATGAAGACTTCCATGATGCTTTCGAGAAAGTCGGCGAATATTGCCATCATGCACCTTTGGAAAGTTGCAGGAGCATTGCACAAGCCAAACGACATTCGTCGATAAACGAAGGTACCAAAAGGACATGTGAACGTTGTCTTTTCTTGGTCATCAGGATGAATCGGTATTTGAAAGAAACCTGAGTAACCGTCCAGATAGCAGAAATGAGAATGCTTGGCTAGTCGTTCTAACATCTGGTCTATGAATGGTAAAGGAAAATGATCTTTTCGGGTTGCTTTGTTTAGCTTTCTATAATCAATGCACATTCTCCATCCCGATTCAATTCGTTTGGTTATAGTTTCTCCTTTTTCATTTTCGATCACTGTTATACCTCCTTTCTTTGGTACTACGTGTACAGGACTAACCCATTTGCTATCGGATATAGGGTATATGATACCTGCCTCTAATAACTTCGTTACTTCCTTCTTCACTACCTCACTCATGATCGGGTTTAGTCTCCTATGATGTTCCCTAGAAGTCTTACAGTCCTCTTCTAGCATGATGCGGTGTATGCAAATAGAAGGACTTATCCCTTTAAGATCGGTGATGTTGTATCCTAATGCGGTTGGATATTTTCTTAAGATATGTAGGAGTTTTTCGGTTTCAAGTTTTCCTAGGTCTGCATTGACTATTACTGGTCGTTCAAGTTCTAAGTCTAGGAATTCATATCTCAGATTTTTGGGAAGTGTTTTCAGGTCGAGGGTTGGTCTCTTAAGGCATTGCGTAGGGTCTGATGTTATTGCTAAACATTGGTTCAATCTGTCTTCTACACGATAGTCGGATAATTCGTCATTTTCGAATTTTGTTTCTTTTATGCATTCATCGATGATATCCATGAAGTAACATGTGTCTTCTATTGCAGGTGCTTTCAAAAATTTGGAAAGAATAAACTCAATTTTCTCTTCTCCTACTTCGAAAGTGAGTCGTCCTCGTTTTACGTCTATGATAGCACCGACAGTTGCTAAGAAGGGTCTTCCCAATATAATGGGGGTGACTTCATCTTCTCTTATGTTCATAATTATAAAATCGGTGGGAATGTAGAATTGACCTATGCGCACGGGAACGTTTTCAAGAATTCCTACGGGATATCTAACGGAACGATCTGCTAATTGCACAGACATTTTAGTTGGTCTTAAGTCTCCCATTTCAAGTTTCTTGCATATGGACAAGGGCATAACACTGATACCGGCTCCTAAATCGCATAAAGCTTTGTCTATGACAAATTTTCCTATATGACAGGGTATAGAAAAACTACCAGGGTCTTTAAGTTTAGGAGGCATATTTTGGATTATTGCGCTACACTCAGCAGTGAGTGTAACGGTTTCGTTATCTTCAAGTTTCCTTTTTATTAGATAAAATTTCTTTTAAGAACTTAGCATATGAGGGCATTTGTGTAATAGCTTCTGTAAAAGGAATTGTGACGTTTAATTGTTTCAGTAGGTCAACAAATTTTTTAAATTGGCCCGCGTCTTTGGTTTTAATTAGCCTTTGAGGATAAGGGATAGGTGGTTTGTAAGGCGGTGGAGGTACATAAGGTTCTTTTTTTTCTACGGTTTCCTTATTACACTCTTCCTTTTCCTTAGGTTTACTTTCTTCCTCAGTTGACTTTTTAGAGTTTTGGTTCTCAATCCTTGGGTCAGATGGTCCTTCTACCTCTGTACCACTTCGTAATATAATTGCATGAGCGTGGCCTTTCGGATTAGGTTGGGGCTGTCCAGGAAATGCACCAGTTGGGGCAGCAGTAGGCGCTTGTTGTTGAGCTACTTGCGAGATTTGTGTTTCCAGCATTTTGTTATGGGTAGCCAGGGCATCTACTTTACTTGCTAGTTGTTTAATCTGTTCGCTAGTGTTTACATTCTGGTTTAAGAACTCTTTATTGGTTTGCTGTTGAGAAGCTATGAAGTTCTCCATCATGATTTCCAAGTTGGATTTCCTAGGAACGTTATTGTTAGGTGTAGATGGGGTCGGCTTTTGATATCCAGGTGGTACAGCTGGAGCTTGACTGGGAGCTTGACCTGGTGCGTATAAAGCGTTGTTACTTTTATATGAAAAAATAGGATGGTTCTTCCAGTTTGAGTTATAGGTATGCGAGTAAGGATTTCCTTGAACATAGTTCACCTGATCTGTTTGAATTCCTGTTAGGAGTTGACAATCTGTAGGAGTGTGACCTTGAATTCCACAGACTTCGCAATTTTGAGTTACGGCAACCACGGTGGCTGGAGGTGATATGTTTAAACTTTCAATTTTCTGGGCAAGAGCATCCACTTTTGCATTAACATGATCAAGGCTACTTATCTCGTACATGCCACCTTTCGTTAGAGGTTTTTCTACCACTGTTCGGTCGCTTCCCCACTGATAATGATTTTGGGCCATGCTCTCGATAAGTTGATAAGCGTCGGTGTAAGGTTTATCCATAAGCGCACCACCGGCGGCGGCGTCTATTGTTAACCTTGTGTTGTACAAGAGACCATTGTAGAAGGTGTGAATTACTAACCAGTCTTCTAAACCATGGTGTGGACAAAGTCTCATCATGTCCTTGTATCTTTCCCATGCTTCGAAAAGAGATTCGTTATCTTTTTGCTTAAATCCACTTATCTGGGCTCTCAACATAGTTGTTTTGCTTGGAGGAAAATATCAGGTAAGAAAGACTTTCTTCAACTCATTCCATGTGGTGACTGAGTTGGAAGGAAGAGACTGAAGCCATCTTCTAGCTTTATCTCTTAACGAGAAAGGAAAGAGACGAAGTCGAATTGCCTCTGAAGTGACACCATTAGCTTTAACAGTGTCAGCGTATTGGACAAATACGGATAAATGAAGGTTTGGATCCTCGGTAGGATTTCCAGAAAATTGATTCTGTTGCACTGCCTGCAACAGCGAAGGTTTAAGTTCGAAGTTGTTCGCTTCGATTGCGGGTGGAGCAATACTCGAATGCGACTCATCTTGCGATGGAGCAGCATAATCTCGAAGAGCACGAGTTGGTTCGGCCATCGCTGGTATCGTCAAAGGAATGAGATTTTTGAGATCAGGAATTTCGATTGGAGGAAGATTGTTTCTAACACAATACTCCTGAATTCGTCATAATAATCGGAGATATCGTTCAACATCGTTGATTCGTAAGTAGTACGGCTCGCCTTGTGAGCGAGTGTGTAGCATACAAATCAACGAAAAAGGGAAAAAAATAAAAATTGCCTTAGTCTCTACAGCATAACAGAAGAGTTACGATATCGACTAAATAAAAGTCCCCGGCAACGACGCCAAAAACTTGATTGCGACTTTATGAGTCTATCGGGGTACTAACTGCAAGTGCACAGTCTAATCGCGTAGTTTTAAAAGATATCGATCCCACAGGGACTTAATGAATCGATCTACCGTTTTTCTAGGGTTACTGCGTAAAGCTAAGGCGGATGATACTTTAATGATTAGGGGGGAAAGTAAAACTAAATTTGGATCTAGATAAAATATCAAATAATATGGATATCAGTATGTAGTTCGTCGTAATTAGGGAATCAAATTTTCGTTGGTCTTTTTCTTAATTTTAAAATAAGTCTTTTCAGTAGACACTATTAACTAAAAGTCTTTTCCTCAAACTCTCGCTCTGTTGAATTAGACTATGAATTTATATTTTAACATACGCTCTCACTATTTCGTTAAATCTAAAATCACTTTTTGAAAATAATAGAATCTATAGAAACTCCTTTTGAGAAAATACTAACCGTTTAAACACCCTCGTCTCAAACTCTCGCTCTGTTGACTTAGATTATATGATTAAACTTAAATGCTTAACTCTCGTCCTCACATTTAACTTTTAAAAATAATTTTTGAAAATGATTAGAATTTAATTAACCTTAAAAATTGCTTTCGCCCTGATTTAAAGTTAATGTTCAATTTACACTGTCCAGTTAAAAACTCAAACCGTCGTTCTATTGATTTTAACTTCTTTATGTCTTTTACTCTCGTACAAAAACCTTGGTATTAACTCTGTAAATTGAGACCAGAAAAAGAGTGACTATATTTTGAAATAAATTTAAAACCAACTCAATTTGAATTCCTTTATTCCGCTTACTTTACATACCGATATCTAAATTAATTAGTCAGACATGGTAAACATGCACAAACAATAATCATGCATAAATACGGCCATATCAAACAAACAATATATATAAACAGCGGAACAAAGCATATGTAAATTAAAACGATAAATTAATTAATTAATGAACCTAGAAAAATACTAGAATTCTGGATTTTATCTCCTAGCTTCGATGCTCGAACACTCCACCACAAGTTGGTTGGATTTGTTCTTCACAATTCTCAATCAGATAGGAAAGTAAAAACAAGGAAATAAAATACTATGATCTAACGTAAGGTTAGATCCAGTAAAATTACACAATAATTTCTGGTGTAGAAACTATCGTGAGAAAATAAACTGTATGCTTCGGAAATTAAACTAGAAAAGAAAAGGAAATAAATTGCTTGGAAATTTAGAGTGCTGGAAAAATAATGCTGGCAAAATTGTACCGAGAAGAGAGCTTCAATTGGCTTTTGTGAGGTGTATTTATATTCACCTCCCAAAATAACCGTTTTTCTAGAATGGATCTTCAGTGTGGTTCAAAGCGTGCATGAGAAAATTTAGGGGAAAACGTCCCCTCCGTTACGCACGTAAAGGCCAAAATATAGGAGTGGAATGTGTGACGTCCGTCACACTATGTGTTACGGTCGTAACACTAGGTATTAGGACATGGCGATCGCCACGTGCTTGTTGCGGTCGTGACAACACTTTTCTTTGTTCCAAACGTGGGCTGGGCTTTGGTGCTTCAGCTTGCTGCTTTTCCTAGAAAATCTTCTTTTTGCACCCCTTTTCTTTCTTTTTCACATATGATTTAAATAATGATACCTGAAATAAATAATAAGAAAATACCGAGTAATATCGAATAATTTAAAATAAACTGAATCAAATAACGATATAATTTAATTAAATCAAGTCTAAAAATGTGATATAGTTTCATGTTATCAAATCCTCGACAACGGTGCCAAAAACTTGATCGATAAATTAACAAGTGTACTAATCTTCCAATGTAGTAATAAGAGGGGAAATCCCCAGTATCAATCTCAAGGGTTGCTTTACGATACAATGTTTTGGATAAATTTCAATTAAATAAAAGCCTTGGGGGTTTTGGGTTGATTGGTTAAATTATGAATACTTGTGAATAAAGTAAACAAAGTAATTGCACAGTTTAGAAAGATATGAGTAATATGCTAGGGATATTGTATGATTCAATTCTGTGACAACTCTGAACTCACAATGCAACAACATATTTCAGATAATTGATTACCGGTTCATACAAGTGTTTACTCCTAAGTTCTTAGGGAGAAAGACTTTAATCATTCAACCTAACTCCTATATCCATAGAAAAGTACAAATTAAATTAAGCATTAATTTACCATGAATAATCCGTTTCTTATAGGGTATTCCTAGTCCTATGTAACATCTACTATAAAATATTCTCAAGTAGATCATGAACAATGGTGGTCCATCTTAATTGTTACTCATAAATCAAACTATGTTTGTTCAATAGAGAAAGCATACAAACAGTCAAGAAAATAAATCATATATGATGAAATAAAATTGTTATTGCAAAGAGGAATTCAAAGTCATTACAAATATGAATCAAGGACTCCCCTAGCATTGGGGGGTTTAACTACTCATAGAAATAAAACAAAACATGATAAAGAATGTTTCCATTATAATTTTTTTAGATGAATTGATCTTCAATCGCAAAAAGCTCCTGAAAATATGAATCCACCTTGAAAATTTTAGTTCTCCAGCCTTCAAAATGTGTTTTTCCCGTCTAAAATTGTCCAACCCGTGAAAATTCGTGTTTTACAGTTAAATAGATAGTGTTTTTGGGCCTTCAGAAATTTGGGCATCCATGCGCGTATTTCCCAAGTCCATACGCGTGTGGCCTTGCTTCTGGCCTTACCAGATACGCGTAAGCCGATATAATACACACCCAGGCAGGTCATATACGCGTATCACCCGCGTATGGACAGAAGCCTCCATTTTCCTCCCCTCTGCTGGTCCTCATATGATACGGGGAAGGGTTTAGGTCCATCCGCGTATGGACAGAAGCATGTTCTTTTCTCCTTTTTGCTGGTATGCATATGCTACACGTAGGAGTATGTGGTTATACGCGGATGATATGCATATGGGCAGGGCCACAATCTTTTTTTCTCTTTCTTCTGCTTTTTTTATCTGGCCCGATCTTTTCTCCGATCCTAACTTCTCTTTTCCTTTTATCATGCATCCAACCTGCCATACATACCAAAAAGACGTAAAAATAGCCAAAAGAAACTATAACTATAAAACACTGTCTTGGGCACAAATTCACTCAAAAGATCAAATTTTAAGACCAAAAGTATACAATTCACCTGGATTTTTGACGTATAAATGATGAAAACTATATCACAAATGGTGACTGATCAATACTTAAGCACTTGTTTGTATCGCGGTAGAAAGGGCTGAACAATATCCGTTTGTGAAAAGGTTTTCGATCATACAGGGGTGAGAAAAGATATGTTTGATTGAATCATTTTTAGGAGGATGACAAATGCTCGGTAAGACCAAGACGCATTCCTTAGGACTGATTGCTCGAGGTTTTTACGGAGTGTATACTCAAATGTTCCTTTTTCATTCAAAGTGTTTATGAAGTTTATTTACGAAAAACGAACATTCGGTAGGACCATGACGTATGCCTCGGGGTTGATTGTTTGGGGGTCTCAAAGAGTGTAGACTCTCATTCTCTTTTTTCATCTAAGTTAGGATTAAGTATTTTAGAACGAAAGAAACAATAATTGATAAAACCAAGACGTGTGCCTCGAGGCTAATCGTTCAAGGTTTTCATGAAATGTAAAACACCAATGTTCTTTTTCTTTCGATTTTATTAAGAAAAAGATTTAATAACAGAAGAAGAATGTTCAGTAACACCGAGATATGTGTCTCATGCTCGATTATTTAAGATTTTCATGGAATGTAAATCTCCAATGTTCTTTTCTTCCGATTTTATTATGGAAAAGATTTAATCGAGTTGCGAAAATAAGTTTAAAGAAAATTCGTGCAAAAATAATCGAGAAGTAGCAAATGCATGAAATAGGTTAACACGCTAAGGTAAAACGTAAAGATGCGAAGGTTACAAATTTTTTGTATGGTCAAGAATTATTTCGTAAGGTCACAAATTCTTTCGTAAGGCAACATAATGACGTTAAAACTTCGTGTGCCAACACGAATCAAAAAACAAGTTGCTAACGCAAAGCACAATCATTGCAAACAAATCGAAATGTGAACGAAACATAACGTAAAGAGGGGAGATCGTAACTAAATGAAACTTAACTTTCACTAAGGCTTGTCGTGAAATAATGGATTGTGCGAGACACAATATAATGATATAACACAATGTAATGATAATAAATTGCACGCATACGCATCAACATGTTACATCAAAGTTTCAAATGAAAATTCGGAAGAGTAACCGCATATAAATTATGTCAAATTCGCGGATTATATCTGATTTACGCAATGAAACGAAATAAAACAAAACAGTAGCACAAACCACGTGTATATGTTATCAGAATGATTACAATAGCAAAGTCCAAAACAATAATAGTGGGTAGAATGAAAACAACACCTGAAAATTGATTCGAAGGTTACCAGACGTAATGGTTATGAACAATGCACGACCGAAGTTGTTATTGTTGCATACTGTACGGAACAGAGGAGAGCGTTGGTGATGCATATGACGAGTGAGCAGTACGAAATATGTACCAAGTCAGTGTTGAAGAAGAACATGGTGCTGCATTTAATCTTTGAGTTGCATTCTAAAATGTTGATTTTATTAAGTAAGAGTTTTAGGGTGTTACTGTATGTAAACAATTAGAAGTTGGAACATCCAATGTCACACATAAATCATAAATCAAAATGACACATCCATGATTATTAACAATGGAAATTACAAAAAATGAAAGAAGGAAAGCTCATAGAGGCCCTAAAACTATCATTGCCTCTTCAAAAAGTTCAGTATACACAACCATGGGTTCAAGTACATAAACTGAAAATCTTAGTCAAAATTAAAAAAAAAAACTAGACTGAAAACATTTACAAGAGACTCAGGTACAAAAAGGCCTTCTTTGAATCCAAACCATCACATTTTTCTTCTATAATAGTTCCTACCTTCCTTCTCTTATTCATATATATATAATAATGTTAATTAATACTTGTCCATAATCCATATAGCAAATGGTTAAACTTTGAAGCTACTATGCTCATCATTGTTTTCATATCTGCATTCCAGCTGAATATTCTTGAACCACTTTGCACAAACAATATATGCAACCAAATCTATAGATGTCAAAGCAGCTAATAGGAAGAAAAACCTGTCAAGATGACCTCTATTCAAGTTTCCAGGGATCCAACCTGGCATGTGATCTTCGGTTGAAATCTTCATAACAATGCTAACAATTAAGCTACTCACATAGTTACCAAGTGAGATACTTGTCATGCAAAGTGCACTTCCAAAGCTTTTTAATCCATCTGGTGTTTGAGCATTGAAGAATTCTAATTGTCCTACATACATGAATACCTCAGAAGCTCCTATAAGTGCATACTGAGGAATTTGCCAGAAGATACTTAGAGAGCTTGTGCCGCCTTGTTTTGCGTATTTGAGTCTGTAGCATTCGACTATTCCGGCGGAAACCATTGCTATTACGGCTATGACGAGACCGATTCCCATTCTTTGAAGCTCCGTGAGTCCTTTCGAACTTGATTTTTTGAGTTTTCCGATGAGTGGATCGAGGACTCGACGGTAGAAGAAAATGAAGATGGCTACGCTGAGGATGTCGAAGCTAGACATGCTTGCTGGCGGGATTTTGAAGCGGGAAATTGTGGTTTTCATTGCAGCGCCTTGTTCGACGAAAAGCGAAGCCATTTGAGTGAAAACTACGGAGTATATTATTGTGCATAGCCAAATTGGAAGAAGTCTTAGTATGCATTTTACTTCTTCAACTTGAGTTATAGGACAAAGATACCAAGGGTTAGTTTGGCCTCCTTTTTGAACCTCTAAATCTCTTGAAGTTATAAATGCTGCTCTATCCAAAAACCTGCAATTTTGATCACAAATGCAAAATTAGTCAAGAAGCTCTCGAGATAAACTTCTCTAAATGCACTTATGACACTAATGATCATTTTACAACTGTCTCTGAGACGATTTCAATTTTTGTCCCTTCGGATTATAATATGAAACTTGAAACTTTTATCATTGAAATGACATTTCGTATTAGAAAAATGACGGTTTAGATTGAAATTAGGTTCTATAACTTACTTGAAACCATGTGTGTGGAGAATCTTTCGGTTGGAATTGGTAGCGGATTCCTTTTCATCGGTGACATACAAGTCCTCTCCATTTGGTGTCATTTGAACTCCCAATTTCCTCGAAGCAGCGACAAGGACTTGACAGAATCTTGAAAGAGGATTACCAGCGGGTCTAAAGTGTCGATATCTTGGAGTACCGACAAGAAAAAGTACAAGAGCCAAAAAGGCAGAACCAGCAGAAGCCCAAAACCCAAGTGCCCATAATCCTTCATCTTCGAAATAGCCCAAAATGGTGTTCGAGAAAAGCGAACCAAGGTTCAACGCCAGATAAAAGTAGCTAAAAAACGCCACTTTCGAGTAACTTTCCTTTGAGTGATCTTCATCGAATTGGTCAGCACCGAATGTAGCAATGTTTGGTTGATACCCTCCATTTCCTAACGCGATTAGATAGATTGATAGATAGAACATTCCCATTTCGAAACTCGAATGTTTCCCACATTCAATTGTTCCATTTCCACAGCCTTTTGGTCTAAGCAAAGCAAAGTATGATGAAATGGACAATGATACTAGACCCTGTTATATCAAAATCAAACCATAGTATAAATAAAAAAACTAACTAATATATTAAAGTGGAAAAATGAAATTGAAAGATTGTTACTACTTACAAGAACAAAAATGCCCTGAAAGATGGCACATGTTTTGTATCTTCCCCAATAAGAATCACTTAGGAAAGCACCAACAAGAGAGAAGATGTAAACTGTGCCTGTCCATTTACTGACATTGTTGGCAGCATCAGCATTGTTTTGACCCAAAACTCTTGTCAGGAACAGAACTAGATTCACTCCAACTCCAAAGAATGCTAAGGTTGCAAGACCTTGGTTCACTGGTTCAACAAATATGTCAAAAACATAAAAATTGTCAGCATCATGTCATAGATTATTGGTCTATGTACAAAAACATCCATCACTCAACACATAAAAGAAAAATTCAAGTAAAATTCTGTTTAGCATGATTTTATAAAATTTTGTTTAAATAATCTTGTTTAGTAAGGTTCTTTTCTTATGAAGTTTTTTGAACATTTAATTTAAGTAGTTTGTATTTTATATTTTCTCTCTCAAATTTATCTTTTTGTCTTAATTAAAAAATTAAATATAGACTTTTTAATATAATTTTATATTTACAAAATTTGAAATTTATAAAAATTATTAACTTCATAAAAGATTAAAATTCATATCAAGTAATTTATAAACTATTCACTCACTATGAATTAGGTCCCTTTATCAAAATAAAATGAAATTTTGATTTCTCAATTTTAAAATCTATTTTTTTTAATCTTAATTTGAATTTTTTTTTCTGTATTTTGATCTCTCCCCTTCTTTTAAGATTAATAGATGATGAATAAATTTAAGATAACACATTAGCAAAATTAATTCTATATATAACATAAATATTAATTTTATTATATTGCATTGTCATATTAGTAAAATAAATCCAAAAATAAGATGAGAATTAAAGGAAAAAAATAAAATTAAAAAACTAAAAATTGAAATTTTAAAATAAAAAAATTAAAATATTGTTTTTATGAATTAGAGAATCAAAATTCAAAAATAAGATGAGAATTAAAAAAAATTAAAAATTAAAATTGAAATTAAAAAAAGTGAAAAGTTTATTTTTCATAAAATAGAGGATAAAAGACACAAAATTATGATGAGAATTAAAGAAAAGTAAAATAAAATAACTAAAAATGAAACTTTAAAATTAAAAAAAAATACTTTTATGAAATAAAGAATAAAAAAAAGAATTTAAATTTCTTTTTTGTTTTTTTGCCAAAGAAAAGTCTACGAGAGTTTGAGACTTTAAATACTAGAATTAGACTTTAATAATGGAGTATGACAAATTATAAACCTAATATTATTTAAATAGTAGTACCGACTTAAACCTTGTACTAAAACCTAACATAATATATAACCCACCCTTATTGGTGATCATCACTAGCCATACATTGAAATTGTGGCTTAGTTCTAACATTATCTCATAACTTTTCTCCTTATTTTTATATTAAAAAAAAAGTAAATGGTGACAAAATTGGAATATTGTCGTATCTAAAAAAAAGCTACTAGTAGTAATACTAATTATAAGCTGTCTTCAACTAAATTTTCGTGCACTAAATATAGAATTTAACTCTTCCTTGCACTCCATGTCATGGTTATTCTTATTCATGCATGTATGCATCATGACACGTGGCGACAAACCACATCATTAAAATTCTATTTAAGATTGCGTGTTGAAAACATATTATTTACAAAAATGCATCTTTTTTATAAGGTTTCAGAATCTGCATCTTCTTTTGTTCATTGAGAAATGTGAACTGAATGAAGCACATGCTATAGGTTGTAGCTAGCTAGGTAGGTTCTATATGTTTAAAAACGTTGTCGTTTTGTTGAATTTTTTAGTGATGATAAGATGAACAAAAGATCAAGTTTATTGTTTTGCACTTTTGTGGACAAAAAGTTCCAAATTTTCACTCTTTTTCTACTGATAAGCTATCATAGTCAATAAACCACCGATTTATTGCATAATGTTCAATAATAGCTGGACAAGGTTCTTGAATCTTCTACGGCTCTAAATTTTGCCACGACTCTTTTATTTTTTTTTCTATCATCATCGTCAAAACTAAACTAAACTAAACTATTACGTAGACGTTTCACTCCCTTGTTTACACTCAAATTTTTTATCTTTCTTATCATCGTTTTCGGTTACTTTTTTTGGAAAAAAAACATTTTGTGTTAAGTAACATAATATGATTACGGTTCGGTCATTATCCAAAATAAAAATATTGAAGTCGATGTATATCAATTAGATAACTCATTGGATGAATTAAGAGGCATAAAAGAAGTTTTAAAAATATGAATTAAACTAACATAATAATTATTGAAATACTAGCCTTTGCTAAAATTGACCTCTTAAGCTTGTTGCCATCCATTTTAACACAGGGACACACTTATGTTATGTCGATGGTATTACACAAATTAAGGGTCATATACAATTTAATAATGCAATAACATATATTAGAAAAAAACTTAGAATAGATATCTGAGTTCAGTAAGTCAGACATTTATGTCATATTTTATCTAACATGAAAAAATGAGAAAATTATAAGATAAAGATTGTCTTGATTTAATATGATATGTTATCTACTTGATGTAAAAATATGTTCATTTCGTATATCATGTCACATAAAAACTTAAAATAAGATGAGAATATGACTTATGAAAATATGTTTCATATCTTATATTGTCTGATATAAGAAACTTACGGAGTATAATAGTTCCGGCGAACCAGCTACCAGATTTGGCTCTGATTGCAGGGCGACCATGCCAGTCAACACTTCCATCAAGAGTTAACTCTTCTGTTTCTTCTTTGAATTTTCCCTGTTCATAGTTTTCATCAAAATGGGAGTATTTTAGTTAGTACTTATATGTTTTATATATATATATTGAATAGTTTGTAATATAATATATTGCCAGTGATCAAGTGAATTTTGTTTTGGATTTGGTGAGGTCCAATAAAATGGATTTGGGATTTTAATTTAGTAATGTTGGAACATTATATTACAAGAAAACTATAGGGTAAAAAATTATTGAGAAAATGTGTATGTATTTATGGTTACCTCTTTGCAGACCTCTAAGCAGGCCATTGGTGATGTGAGAGTCTTAAGAGACAAAGATGAAGAAAGAGTATGAGAGAAGTGAAGAAGAGGAAGCAAGATTGTTGATTTGGATGAAAGCTCTCAAGACAGAGATTTAGTGATGAAACAGAGTGTGTGGAATTATTCGATATAAATAGAGGAAGGAAGAGTGGCATCAACGGCTCAGATTTCATAATGAATTCTGGGGATATCCAACGTGTCATACTTTTCCATTACTACCTAACAAATATTTTTTTTAAATGATTACAAAAAACATACTCCATACATTTTTATTACCTTGTCATCTCAATCTCAAATTATGGAAACCTCGTCCTACATCGTGATAAATTATCCAAAATTCAAAGTGACATTGTAATTTGTTAAAGTTACAAAACGTAATTGTTAAAAAATCATAATAATTCTGAGTAGTTTTGATAAACTTTACCTAACAAAATATTTAGTAGGTCATAGTTAGCCATACGATTACAAAGAATTATCCAATGGCAAAGCAAATCACCTTAATATTTTTATGGTATGTGTTATACGTGGTTCAATTACACTGGTCCAATTACTCGGAGCTCATTATCTAGCCTACTTCCCCATATACAAGATATAAATACAAATTCACATATAATCTCTAATTTATATTTTGACTATAGTATCTTGTATCATAATTGACTTGGGTATTGAAGTATTAACTATGCAGGAATTTTTTAGGTCCATCGTATCAGATATATTAACACGATTATCAGCGTCGTATTAGCACTGATACCTCTAGTTCAAGAAGCACCGTGATCGCAATCTTCGATTCATGCACTATTACAAATAATATATTTTATGACAAAATTTTCACCTCATCCAATGAAACTCCGAGGTCAAATGAACGTTTCTTTTTTATTTATTTTTAAAGTTTAATCTTATCTCTTAGTTTTGTAGAAAACTGACATGCTATGTAGTTCAGGATTTGAGATTCGATTCTCAGCTCATGCAAATTTATGCTTTATGTAGAATTAAAATTTGTCATCATTTTATAAATCATCTTATACCTCGGTTTTTTAGAAAATCGACATTAAAAGTTTATTAATATTTTATTTAAATAATTTGAACGCAGTTTTTACCTCGGTTTTGTTCTCTCAGTTTTTCTGAAAATTGAGATGTAAACTCTAAATAATATTTTACCCACTAATCAGAATGTTAAGTTTCATTCACTTTTTACGCCTTAACATTTCTCTTTGACTGAAACACCATTATATTCACCTAACAAACTGAAAGATCATCTTCTTCGAGGAGGAAAGAAACTCTAACCTAAAACCAACACTTTTCTGGTATGTTGAACTTTCTCTATGTGGTTGTTGATGGTGTATTTGTAGTAGTAGTTGTTGTTGTTATTATTGTCATCGTTGTTCACTACGCCAAAAACTGGAATAGACAGCGCACCTTAGAGGGCGCTTTATTACAAAAGCGCTATCTAAAGTGAAGCGAAAAATAAGGAGCAATAGACAGCGCACTTTAGAGGGCGCTTTTGTAATAAAGCACCCTCTAAGGTGAAGCGAAACATAAGGAGGAGATAGAGGGACAATAATACATGGCGCTTTTTAGAAAGCGCCCTCTAAGATTATCCTTAGAGGGCGCTTTTACTAAAGCGCTGTTATAAGTCCATGTGCATTTCCAGCTTATAAAGCGCTTCTGAAAAGCCTTAGAGAGCGCTTCCATAAGCGCCCTCTTAGGCCCCCTTTAGAGGGCGCTTTTTTTCCACAAGCGCCCTCTAAGGTGAAACGAAAAAATAAGGAGGAGATAGAGGGACAACAATACATGGCGCTTTTTAGAAAGCGCCCTCTAAGGTTACCCTTAGAGGGCGCTTTTAATAAAGCGCTGTTATAAGTCCATGTGCATTTCCAGCTTATAAAGCGCTTCTGGAAAGCCTTAGAGAGCGCTTCCATAAGCGCCCTCTTAGGCCCCCTTTAGAGGGCGCTTTTTTTCCACAAGCGCCCTCTAATGTCCCCTTTAGTAAACATTAAAATTATAACATACTGCGCGTTTTGTTATTTCACTATCTGTTATTTTCGTTCTTTTTCACGTTAGGGTTCTAAGGCGTTTTCCTTCCACCTCTGTTAGATCTATATTATTACTGCGCGTTTCCTCCTTCTACCAATCAAAGGTACACGATGCATACATTATTACTTGCACTATTGCTTTGTTTTAACTTTGCCCAATTTCAGTTTTATGTTATTATTGTCTATGCTACGTTTGTTTCGACCTGTAAAGTTTCAATATTCAGTCATTTAAATAGTTTGGGTTTATTAGGAAATTGACGGTTGGTTTTTAGTGACCATGATAGCGCATGCAATGGGACTACATTACCCAGTAGTTAGGGTTATACGACCTATGAACATATGATTTTGTGTCAACACCAGTATCATTAGAAACCTAGGTCCGAATGTGTTTGAACTCTTCTGAAATTGTTTTTTGTTTATTCTAATTAGTAATGGATAATACATGGATGTCTTCCAATTGATTGTCGAGAGAGTACGAGAATGGGGTATCAGAATTCGTTAAGTTTGCCGTTGCGCACGCCGAAGACCCCAGTAGAATGATATGTCCTTGCTTGGGTTGTTGTTATGGGAAACGGGTTGACGCAGTTCAGTTGACATCGCATCTAATGAGGCATGGAATTGATCGAAGTTATACATGTTGGAATTTGCATGGTGAGAAAAGTAACGAGAATGTTGAACCGGGGGATAGTACGACCTATGCCTCAAACTATAGTGGCGCAGATACATACGATTGTGATCGAGTTGAAGAGATTGCAGAAGCAATTGAAGGAGATCTTAAGGATTGTCCCGAAATGTTTGAGAGGTTGGTAAGTGATGCAGAGAAACCTTTGTATGATGGTTGCACTAAATTCACAAGATTGTCTGCGGTATTAAAGTTGTACAACTTAAAGGTGGGCAATGGATGGTCGGATAAAAGTTTCACAGAGTTATTAGCCCTTTTGAAAGATATGCTTCCTGAGGATAATGTTCTTCCCAATCGAACATATGAGACCAAAAAGATGTTGTGCTCTATTGGCATGAGCTATGATAAGATACATGCATGTCCAAACGATTGCGTTTTGTTTCGAAATGAGTATGCATCGTTAAATGAGTGTCCTAAATGCGGTGTCTCGCGATATAAGAACAAGTTGTCTCCAGCAAAAGTCTTGTGGTATTTTCCTGTTATTCCGAGATTTAGACGCATGTTTCGTAGTGAAACAGATTCAAGACACTTGACCTGGCATGCAGATGAAAGAATTATAGATGGAAAGTATCGACATCCGGCAGATTCACCACAGTGGTTGAAAATTGATAATGATTATCCTGAATTTGGAGAAGAATCAAGACACCTCCGCTTGGCATTATCTACTGATGGAATGAACCCACACGGTATCCAGAGTATCTCACACAGTACATGGCCTGTGATTATTATGATTTATAACCTACCTCCATGGCTATGTATGAAGCGTAAGTACATGATGTTGTCTATGTTGATTTCTGGACCTAAACAACCAGGGAATGACATAGACGTGTACTTGAAGCCCTTAATCGAAGATTTAAAGATTTTGTGGGAGACCGGTGTGGAGGTTTATGATGGATATAGGAAAGAAATTTTCAACTTGAGGGCGATGTTGTTTGGCACAATTAATGATTTTCCAGCATACGGAAATCTATCAGGGTATAGCATAAAAGGTCAATGTGCGTGTCCTATTTGTGAAGATAAAACAGATTGGAAGCGCTTGGAGTTTGGTCAGAAGAATGTCTTTCTCGGTCATCGGAGATTCTTAAATTCAAATCATCACTATCGTGGATGGAGAAAGGCGTTCAATGGAGAGACAGAACAAGGCAGAGCTCTACCTATATTGACGGGTGATCAAATTTTTGAAAAGGTGAAAGATTTGGATACTCAGTTTGGCAAGCCTTTTGCCCACACACTTGTCAAAAGTGGGTGGAAGAAGAGGTCAGTTTTTTTTGAATTGCCGTATTGGAAGTCCTTGTATGTGAGACATTTTCTTGATGTTATGCATATTGAAAAAAATGTATTTGAAAGTGTTATTGGCACGTTACTCAATATACAAGGAAAGTCTAAGGATGGCCTTAAGGCAAGAAAGGACTTGATAGCGATGGGAATAAGAACTGAATTAGGACCCTTGAAGAAAGGAAAACGAACATATCTACCTCCTGCTGCTTATACTCTATCTAGAAAGGAGAAAAAAACATTGTGTAAGTTTCTAAGTGAAGTTAAAGTTCCAGAAGGGTACTCTTCAGATATTAGAAGACTTGTGTCTATGAAAGACCTCAAGTTAAAGAGTTTAAAGACCCATGATTGCCATGTTATAATGGAACATTTTCTCCCAATAGGTATACGTTCTATTCTTCCAGAAAAAGTAAGAAGCTCTATAACTAAGTTGTGTTCTTTCTTCAAGTCAATTTGCAGTAAGGTGATCAATCCTGCGATCTTACCAATGTTGCAAAAAGAAATCGTTATTACTTTGTGTGAGCTTGAAATGTTTTTTCCTCCATCATTTTTTGACATAATGGTACATCTAGTTGTTCATCTTGTGAAAGAGACACAATTGTGTGGACCAGCTTATATGAGATGGATGTACCCTGTTGAACGTTATATGAAAATATTAAAAGGGTACGTGAAGAACCGAAGTCGACCAGAAGGTTGTATGGTTGAAAGATACATTGTTGAAGAAGCGATTGAGTTTTGTACTGAATATTTGTCTAATGTTCAGTCAATCGGACTCCCCAAGTCTCAGCTTGTCGAAAAGAAAGAAGGAAAAAATCTAATTGGAAATAAAATCGTGGCAGTATCAAGGGTCGAACGGGATCAAGTGCATTTGTATGTTCTGCACAATGAGAATGAGGTTGAGCCGTATGTTGAAATTCACAAGGATGTTCTCCGAGGTTTAAATCCCAATAGAAATGAAAATTGGATAGTACGAGAGCACAATCGATGTTTTATACCTTGGTTTAAGGATCATATTTATTCAAAGTATTATTCAGATCCCGCTTCAATAACAGAAAGGTTGAGATGCTTAGCATATGGTCCAAGTTTCCATGTTTTTTCTTATAGCGCATACGCGATTAATGGATACACATTTTATACCAAAGAACAAGATGATAAAAGTACTATGCAGAATAGTGGTGTCACCGTGGTAGCTGAAGCAATGCACATATCAAGTGTGAAGGACTTAAACCCCAAATTTGCAAATCTGTCGTATTTTGGTGTTATCGAGCGCATTTGGGTGTTTGATTATGAGAAGTTTCAGATTCCTATATTTGGTTGCAAGTGGGTTGAAAATAATAACGGCATTCGAATGGATAAGTCAGGATTTTTGCAAGTGAATCTTAATAGGGTGGGATACAAAGATGAGTCTTTTATTCTAGCCTCTCAAGCTAGACAAGTGTTCTATGTCAATGATCCGAAAAGTACGAAATGGTCTATAGTTCTTTTTTCCAACAAAGTAATTGATGAAAACACTGGAGATCAAGGTGATATTGATGTTGAGATTGAATCGTTTACCAGAAATGATCAAGATGAGAATATTATATCAAATGATTCATATATTAGAAATGATCATAATGAGGGTATTTGGATCAATCCAACCGTCTGTGTTGTTAAGAGACATGTAGAACATATTCCAACCAAGAAAAGAAAGAGAACTTAGTGAAAAAGGTACAGGTCAAATGATTTTAATTGTTTTCTTTATTACAGGTAAAATGACTTTTATGATTTTAATTGTTTTTACATTTGTCATCTGATTTTAATTGTTTTCTTTATTACAGGTAAAATGGCTATTATGAAGTCAACCATTCGTGCAAGGGGCAAGGGATACTCGAAAGTATCAATTGATATTTGTTTAGATGGAGATGTTCCATTATCGTCAAGCCTCATTCGCGTAGATGATGATGCTGGATATTTGAAAGTATCCCTCTACGACAATGGAACATGTCCATCTAAACAAATATCAATTCTATCTTCAAAAGATAAGAGACCAAAAATATAAGGGGATTACGCAGCAAATCGAGTCAGTTGCATAAAAAAAAAGGTATAAACACAATTATATGATATTTATGCATAGAAAATGTTAATTCTTGATCTTATACATCACCTAACTAATTTTATGATATTTTAGGTTCATGCTATTGATATTGAACAAAAAGAGGTTGTTGCTAAGAAGATTGCTGCTAGCAAAAAAAACATACATCTCAGAGATGCTTTTGCTACTTAGTTTTATTTCTTTTTAAGTAATGAATTGGTTGTATATTTAGAATCTTTAGAAGTTAAACGATTATATATCAGTGGATTGTTGTATATGTATGGATTGTTGTATATAAGGCTTGTTGAATGCAATGTGTGAAAAAGGGCTTCAAATTATACAGTTTTGGGTGTACTGCTTCAATATACAGGTTGTCTAAAATAAATAAAAAAATATAGCGCTTTTTAAAAAAAAAATTTAAATAACCACCCACTTTAGAGGGCGCTTCCCAAAATAAGCGCCCTCTAAACCCTTTAAATTTCCACTTTAGAGGGCGCTTTCTAGTAAAAGCGCCCTCTAAACCCTTAAAAGTTTCCACTTTAGAGGGCGCTTTCCAGTAAAAGCGCCCTCTAAACCCTTAAATGTTTCCACTTTAGAGGGCGCTTTCTTTAAAAAACGCCCTCTAAAGTGGCCCTTAAAGGGCTTAAAGAGCCACTTTAGACAGCGCTTTCACCAGGAAAAAAAGCGCTGTCTTTACCTATGCCAGCGCCAGATTAGAGGGCGCTTTAAAGCGCTGTTATAGGCCAAAAAAAGCGCCCTCTTTTCCCTTATTTGGCGTAGTGGTTATTGTTTTTTTTTGTCATGGTTTTTGAGACTTATGGTATAATGTACTTTTATTTTTCAGGTATTTGTAGTTAATGTTGTTTACTATTTTTTTTATGGTTTTTGAGACTTAAGGTATAATGTAGTTTTGTTTTTCATGTTTTTGTAGTTGTTGTTGTTTATTGTTATTGTTGTATTATTTTGGAATGGTCATTTTTATTTTACTTTCAGAAGTTGTATGTTATTATGGATCGTACTTGGATGAGAGCCAATAGATTAAGTAAAGAGTATGAGAAATGAATGATTCGATTTCTTGAATTCGCAGAAAAAAATCTTCCTAACGATAATGGGATTTTATGTCGTCCTTGTAAAATTTGTCAAAATACACAAAAACATCTTAGGGATGATATATTCAATCATTATGGTTGTGATGCAATTATTCAAAATTACACGAAATGGGTGTGACAGGTGAAGTGACAAAAAAAGACTTACGTCACATATAGTTGAAGATGATAAATTTATGAATGATAATCTAGAAGATATGATTTATGATATTATAGTATATGCTTTTAAGAAAGCATGTGTGGAAGATACTTTAAAAAGTGACATGGAAGAGTCGTTATATCCGGGATACAACCATTTTACAAGATTGTCAGTTGTGCTAAGACTATTTAATCTTAAGGCAAGATGTGGTTGGACGAATAAAAGTTTCACTGAATTGTTGCAAGAAATGCTTCTAGAATGTAACACATTATCGAACCATAGTTATGAGACCAAGAAGATATTTTGTCCAATAGGTTTGGACTATGTCAAAATACATGCATGTCATAATGGTTGCATATCATATAAGAAAGAGTATAAAAACTTGAAAGAGTGCACGGGGTGCGGGGAATCACACTATAAGAAGAAGGACAATGGTGTTGAAGATGATGGTGTAACTAGAAATGGTTTTCCTTCCAGGGTGATATGGTACGTATCGATATTTCAAAGGTTCATGAAAATGTTTGCTAGTGTAAATGAAGCGAAGAATACTAGATAACATATAGATGAAAGATTAAGTGATGGAAAAATTCTCCATGTGGCTGATTCATTGCAATGGAAGTAAATTGATACGTTATTTCCAGATTTTACCCTTGAGCCAAGGAACCTTAGGTTTGGACTTTTCACCGACGGAATTAACTCGTTTGGTAATTTGAGTATTAAGCATACTTCATGGTTTGTTCTTATCATAATTTACAACCTATCTTTATGGTTGTGCATGAAGCACAAATATATGATGTTATCAATGGTGATTTCGGGTCCAAAACAATCAGGAAACGACATAAATGTTTATTTAACACCATTGATTGAAGAATTAAGAATTTTATGGGAGGAAGGAATTGATGTTGATGATGCGTACACAAGTGATAACTTTAAATTGTGTGTCACGTTGCTTTGCACAATCAATTACTTTCCTACATACAGTAATTTGTCTAGGTACATCGTCAAGGGGCATAAAGCATGTCCAATATGTGAAGATGATACATGCTTCCAACACTTAAAAAATGGAGAAAAGGTTGTTTACCTTAGGCCTAAAAAATTTCTAAGACCTAATCATCCATACTGTAGATTCTGGAAGGCTTTTAATGGAAAACAAGAGTTTGGTATCACTCAAAAACCCTTAACTGGGAAGAACATTTATAAAAGACAACAACACATTAATTTTGTCTTTGGAAAGAAATGGGAAGGGCCCATGGAGAAAAATATTTGGAAAAACGGGTCGGTGTTCTTTGATCTTCCATATTGGTCTAGTCTCAATGTAAGACATTATCTTGATGTCATACATGTGGAGAAAAATGTATGTGATAGTTTGATTGGAACACTTCTAAATATTAAAGGCAAGACAAAAGATATTAAGAAATCATATGAAGATATTATGGTGATGGTTATACGACAAGAGTTACCCCTAAAAGATATAGTAAATAGAACATATTTCCCCATGCATGTCACACTCTATATAAAAAGGAAAAACAAGTTTTTGCGGTTGTTTGCCGATATCAAAGTTCCCCAAGGGTACTCATCAAATGTGAAGAAACTTGTGCCAATGAATGATATCAAATTATTTGGCTTAAATATCATGATTGTCATGTCTTGATGCAACAACTTCTATCTATAGCTATCTGTGACATTCTACCAAAAAAATAAGGGTAGTTATAACTAGATTGTGCTTATTCTTTAATGTTATATGTAGTAAGGTCATTGAAAATAGAAATTTAGATGAGTTAGAACATGAGGCTTCAATTATCTTGTGTCAATTAGATATGTTTTTCCATCCACCATTTTTGACATTATGATTCACTTAATTGTTCATCTCGTAAGGGAGATTATAATTTGTGGTCCAGTTTATTTACAGTGGATGTATCAGGTAGAGAGATACATGAAGATCTTTAAAAGGTATACAAACAATCATAATTGTTTGGAAGTTTTGATCGTTGAACTGTACATCACCTAAGGAGCTATTGAGTTATGTACAAACTATTTTTCAAAAGTGAACTCTATAGAAATTCTTGAGGCTCTTCATGATGGAATATATGATGGTAAAGGTATTCAAGATTTAAATGTTAAGATATTTGAACTAGATGTAGTTCTTCAAGCACATTTGTGTATATTGAACAACTTTAATGAAGTTCAATCTTACTTGACCATTCAAAAAATTCTTATCAAGGAAAAATTCTCCCGGATGAGTGAAAAAATATTGTTGACAGAGCATAACAAAACTTTCATAACTTGGTTTAATGAAAGGGATTTTAAAGAGAGTAGTGCATCAGAGATAATTAAATGGATGTTACATATGCCTAAGTTTAATGTAATAACTTGGAGTGCATGTGTCATTACTAAATATTCATTATATATAAAACCAAAGGATGATCATAGTGCCGTGCAAAATAGTGGAGTTATGGTTGAAGCTGAATTCATGTACTTCTCTAGTTTGAAAGATAAGAATCTTGTACTACAATCTAAAGCGTACTTTTGGATCATTTAGGAGATTATGAAGATTGATTATATTACTTTTAAAGCGCATTTATTTAAGTGAACATGGATTGACAATAACACTGGTCTAGAAACCGATGAATTAGGATTCACACAGGTTGATATTTGAAAGGCGACTTATATGAACGAACCATTTATCATGAAATTCAAAGCAAAAAAAAAATTATGTCACTGATAGTGATGAAAATTAAGATTTTAATTTGATACCCCTTCTTTCGTAACACATGTACATCTCTCATCAGAAGAAAATGTTTTCGATGATGATGTGCATGCTATTCATCGTGATCATCAATAGAGGATATGAGAAAATTAGTAAGTGAATATTTTATATCACTTTGTAATATATATTTACTCATTTATCTTTTTATATTCTTTTTACTAAAGATTTAATGTTTTTGTTGTTGATGATCTTAATTGGTTTCAAATGTGTTTCAAATTATAGATGTTTAATGACCGGTGACAAATCACGGGAGAGAACTTTTGGACGACCTACAAGACTTTTTTGCATTTTGGTTATTGCTTTTGTTAGTTAATCATTTGTTGAAAAATTATAAGATGTAGATGTGCCAATTTGGATTTTCAAATGGTGTAAATTACTTACACAACACAACCCTAAAAACCAACGAAAAAGGCATGCATATTTTTTTATAAAGAAAACAAAACAACAAAAGTAAATGAAGTAAACAAAACAAGAAAATTAAATGCATCTCTACCTCACACTTAAAACACACATTGTCCTCAATGAAAGAACACAAGTATAAAATAAGAGAGAGAGAGAGAGAGAGAGAGAGAGAGAGAGAGAGAGAGAGAATAATACACTCGAGGAGTCAAGGTGGATAGATAACTACATAAGTAGTATTTCCCAATGAGAGCTCTTCTATAGTTTTCTCTTCCAATGTGGGGCTCTCATGGAATAGCTTGAAGTGGTGTCAATTGACTTAATTTTTTTATTAATGTCTTCGCTTTTTATTCTAGGATCAAAGAACATTCTTTTATAGGTAATAGTGTCAAATTTGAAAGTGAAAGTGGTCTTCTTTTTATCCTCTAGTGCAATATATATCTCATTTTTCATAACATCCAAAATCAATGGGTTAAACCGCCTTTGGGGATGCCTCACTTATTTTTCTCCTTCTTCAAGTAAGATCCCATGCATATACATGGATTGGCTAATATCAAGAATGTCAGTCAAGGTTCATCAAGTTACCTTCTTATGTTTCCTCAATATTTGTAACAACTCTTGTTCCTATTCAGATTCAAATTTAGATGAAATTATTACATGCAACTTTACTTCCAATTCTAAAAATATATATTTTAAATTTGTAGGGAGTGACTTAAGCGTTAAAGCAGATGGTTGCTCAACGGATGGTAAAATTTTGGCAACAGGAACTACATTTACATTTGTAACATCAACCTTGTCAGTAGAAATCTTATAAAATATATCAGAAGAAATACCAAAATATAAAACAACTTTAATATCAGCATAAACTGAACATAAGTGAGTGTCAGTACAAACATCACAAATATAAGTGTCATCAAAATCAGACAATAATAGAATTCAACAAAAAAGTGAATCTCTTAAGGTTCTATTTTGATCAACCGTGATATGATTATTAAAGTCAAAATCATAATTAAATCAATACAAAATCAATATCAAATATGAATAATAAAATCACTAATAAAATTAAAATCAGAATTAAATCAACACAAAATTAAATAAAATCAAAAAACACTACAAATAAGTGGAAAATAGAAAAAAAAATGTTAAAAATATGACTAAAAATCAAATCAGATCAAATAAAGAATATACAAAAAATTTATATATTTTTTTTAAATACAAAATTAGAAAAAAAAAGATGAATTTGTGATATTGAGGGTCAAAATCCCTTGGAAGTCTTCAAAGGGAGTACGATTTGTTATTTTTTTTTATTATAATTTTCAGAAAAAAATTCAGAGCAATTCAAAACAATAGCTTACAGAGTCACCTAATAGGTTGAGATAGTTATCACTATACTACGATTTAGAAAAATCAACAAATAAAAAAAAAAAAAACAGCTAACAAGACTCTAAACTAGGATTCTAAAATTGGATAATATTAACATAGAGTCCCCCGCAACGATGCCAATTTGATTCACTCTCGTACACGGGTCAAAAAATGAGTAAATAAATTGTAGTATAAGAAAGCGACACCCGGGTCGTATCGGAAGGACTCTAAGTTAATCTAAACTAAGGAAAGAAATAAAAAAGGAGGATTTTAGGTTTTCAAACAATTGAAAATAAAGAAAACGATTACAATTATGACCAACATATTAATTTTTTGGTTCAACAATTTCAGACTTATCATCGGTTATTATATCACCAATTCCTTAAGCGGATTCAATTTCTATTTGATTATGATTTCGATTAGACAAGCGCAATCAATATCATGTGAATTATATTCCTATTTACCGCATTAAGAATGATAGTTGAAGATCAGACGAAGTTAACAAATAAGCTAAGTTAATACGCGAAGTTAAGGAACATGCATCAATCAAACTTAATCAATCATATTCTATGAAACTCGAATTAAGCAAACAAGACACATAAACTAGAATTGCAAGAAATTGAATAAAAATTGGATAATATACTAACTTAAAGTCGTGAAGAAATTCCAAAATAGTAGATTAACCTTGGAGTTTAGCCGATCATGTAATCCTAATGCTCTTATTTATTTCCTAAAAACTGTCTCACTTTCCCTAATACTAAATTTATCTTAAATAATAAAAAAAAATGGGCTTTAAGAGCACTTACCCGAAAAATATAAGCTGACTCAAAAACTAAATAATTTATTTTTATTAAGTCTGAAACGAAAACTTATAATTTGAATCCGCTACACTCTAAATTGCCTTCTTATACCAACATGAAACTTGTATCTCTTTATATTAGTCTTCCAATGCATATTGGAATGCATCAAACATAATCTTGTAGCTCAAGTTATGATCTGCATAATGAGAAGGTATCAAATTATAGTTTATTATGAAAATACGCAACAGAAATAAAATTAAAGCAAATTTAAACTTAACTTCAAAGACATATAAAAAGAAATGAAAATAATGCGAGAATTCGTAGATTTGTCTTAGCACAAGGTAAAATATGGTGTATTAAAATGCACTTATCTCATTCTAATTTTTGTAGGATATTGCATGCCTAAATTATCAATTCTTAGCGTAGTTTATCTTTTATTTTAGTTGGTAGAAATTTGTTACGTAAGATTAGGTTTTGTTAGAATTGATACCTAATTGAACTTTAATGCTGATTGAAATCTGAAAAACTAGTGTTATTAGAATCCAATATTAATTGAAGCATTTTATAAGAAACATCTCGTGTAATCTACAATTACTCAATTAATCATTGTCTTTGAATAATCTATGAGATTTGTGAATTGTGTATTTGTCAACGTGTTGAGTTTCATTATAAGCATAAGATCTCTATTTTTACTTTAAGACTTCTGCACATTTTTGAAAAACCTCTAATATTCTATCTTTTGAAAATTAGTCAAATTTTTTAATAAGGATCTATTCACCCCATATAGATCGTTTCTCTACTCCATATTCTCACCCAACATGTAAGTCGTTTACGCCTCAAGATGGTTGTAAATTAAACTGATACCATTAAAACTTTTGTCCTAAAATTAGGACACCTCCTGGAATCCATAAGGCGTTGTAAGTGAGATTTATTGAGAAAACTTGCAATACTTCCATCTAGGGGACCTCCTTTTCTATGTTTATGGAGGCATCCACATCCAAGTCAATATGGACCTTCCCTAAGTTAGCCTAAATATTTTTGGCCTCAAATGAGGATTTTGTATCACTAGAATGAGAATGCCTCACATTGGAGGTAGGATCGGCATAAATGATTTTACTCTTGTCCACCGACTTCCTCGTCTTAGGGTCATGGATCAACATCACCCACATATATCTCTTTTTACTAACAACTCCTAACTCATTTATCTTTGTTTTAGCCATTTCCAAGTATGATTTCCTCTCTGACCCTGATAAGAGGGTTATTCTCTCCACTTAACCAGAATATTGTAAAGTGAAGATAGAAATAAAAAATAGGAATAAAGACAGATGAACAAGACCAACTCACACAAATGTTCGTCAAGCCATGCCTTGTTTCCCTTAAACTCCATTAACTCCCTAACATTTAGCACACAAAAGTGTTCTAAAAAAACCTAGTCTTTCTTCGCATCGTTGAGTTTATCATAGTCAAAAACCAATATTGACATGGCTCTCATGTCCAATAAAGAGGAAATAAGTCAACTTTGTTGTACTTAAAAACTACCTTGGGTAAATTGATATAACCTTACACTCTGAGAAATTTGTCTTTCTAATTTTTATAGTTCAATGATTAAAGGAAGAGTAATCTTCTTTTTGGAAGGGTGCATATGGAAATTCATCTCCTCATATCAATCCCTTTTTTGCTTGTAAAATGAGAAAAAAATGTCTGCATTAGGCGCAATCCCAAGGGTGCCACATAGGATTTTGAGTCCCCTCACAAAATCCTAACTATTTTGGTGGAGTTGTGAGGGGGCAATGTTGATTGCCTCTAAAACGTTGGCCTCAAAGATGGTGAAAGGAACCCATACCCCCAAATTGGCTATAATGCATGTGGACATGAATAAATATCCATACTCCACCCGTTGAGGATGCCTCACACAAGCGTTTTCTCCCTCTACGCAAGGCTCAAGCAAGACATCATCTTCATTTATAGTGGACGATATGTATAAGTCCCCACAAAATTCCATTACACTCGTCTCATTATCAAATAGAGATTTACTGTTCACCACTTAATCACAAAAAATAGTCCAAGCATGCGCCTGAGATTTCAAATTATTGTCTCACTGGTACTAGGTAAGATCAGACTAAAAAAACATCACTTGGAGCCTCACTATCATAATTACTCCTAGAACTACTATCATCACTCCTAAACATCCTTGTTTCAATGAATCTCCAGTTCATTTTACTGTTTAATCACCTTAAACCCTTAATACAATGTTTCAATAACTCTAACCTCTCTTTATAGGTTTTATGCTTAACTATATTACCATTAGTATCACAATCCCTAAGGAACACAATCTTATATGTAAAAATATAAAATAAAAAACGGAAATATGAAAAAGGAGAGTGGAATACGTGCTGTAAAGCGACATGAGTTGTTGAATAAAATTTAATCTGCAAGAACATGTGAAATTATAAGATAAAATGATTGATACATGCGTGTATAGACAAGAGACTAGACGAAAATGGCATGTACACATTTCCATATCTATAGTAAATCAAGAACATTTAGCCTAGTAGTCATCATTACCATGTGAGAACATCAATCGTTATACTTCCAAGAAGACAAAGTAGGAGAGGCCTCATATTGAGTGGTACATCCCAAGACAACTTAATCATCTTAACTTTGATGAGAAGATCAAGAGCTTCTCCAAACCCTTCAACTGATAAATAGAAGCGTCTTCATTAAATCAAACTATTTAAAATAAAAATAGCCTTAATAATGTGTGATAAACACCTTTGCAAACTCACCGTAACCACTTGCCCTTACAAGCCTCATGCTTGAATGACCGTGGATCGTTATGTCTTTCCTTAAACCATTTTAGCCTTACATGTCTCACAGTTGAGGTACTCTAGACTGTTATTTCCCTCCTTAAACGCTCCTCCCTTATAAGCCTCATGTTTTAGAGACTGTGGACCATTATATCATAACCCAAGCCCAATAGTTATAATTGGTTATGATCCATTAGCTCCTTATCTTACAAATAGCATATAGAGTACTAAGAAGAGGACGAGCGAGGTCAAACACGTGCAAGACATAGGGGGCAAACTCACTACGTTACCATACATGTTCAAGGATGACTCACCAATCATGACCCAACAACTGGCGTGACTATTCTTACGATAAACACATAATTTTAATGACTGACTAAATCATATCTCTAGTATTAAATGGATGTGTCAACTACCATGCTCCTTGATAGTTCAAAGTCAGATTCTACGTGGCTAAATTTATAGGCAAGAAAATAAACATTATTAAAGGAAAAGTGTTGATGTTATACATATTCATTAAAAAGTTACGTCAACTATCACTTATTCACATATCAAAAATCTAAAAACCATTGTTTGAATTATCGTAGATAAAATCACTACTATTATAGTAGTACTCATCCCAAATAAATATACTTGAGTTATTATTTAGTCTTCAAATTAGTCATAAATTATATAAATACTATATTTATATACTTCAGAGACTAGTTTTAATGTACTGGATTTTAGTTTTTAAGTAATACACATTAAATTAACTAGTTTTTGTGTAATATATTTAGTTTTTCAATGAGTTTAGTTTTTAAATTATATGAAAAATAGTTAATTTAATTTTTAACAACCATATTAATATCTAAATTGATAAAATTTGTATAACTTAGAGACGACTAATTGTATTTATATATTTTAGAATCAATTGAAGATAGAGATAGTTTAGAAATTAAATCGATGTTTATTCTTTATTTAATTCAAAAAAGGAAGTATTATATCACCTTTTGTAATGAGTAGTAGTGTTATATCAAATTAAAATAATACACATATTGAATGACAAGCATCGATAACTGCAAAGAATTTTCTTTTGGACTAAAATATACGGCAGGTCAATGTCTTTTCTAGCACCCACATAAAATTTGCAATCATTTAATTTTCCTTTAATTCTTAGCTATGTTTCATTATTCGTTTTAATCTTCAATTTAATAGGTGTGTATTTTTTGTGGGTATTAATAAATTTTGGTCTCTTGGTAAACAATTTGTCATAGTGTACAATTTGTGTTTGTAATTGCATTTACAGATATCAGTTTTAATAAACTAATACTAACATTCGTTAAATTTCAACTATCATAATTCTTGATGGAGTCCAGGTCATACATCAGTTATTACATTTGGCAGAGAGTAGGAAAGACAAGTGTTTCACAAAAATAAGGTTGATTTTTAAAAAAAACATTTGATTCAAATAAAAAATATTAGAGAGAATGTTAGGGTAGTCATATATCACATATAGTAGAGAAGATGTGCGAAATAAACTTAGGTGGTGGACATGTAGAGTAGATTGTATGGCAAAGGGAGTATATAAGATAAAGAGAAGTCAAACAACTAGAGGAAGAGAGAAACCTAAAAAGAGTTATTGAGAAATATATCGAAATTAATGATTTTGATAGAGGTATGTGCTGGGAAAACTCCAATATTGAATTTAACCGAATCAATCTTTATGAACAAAAATCATTCTTTTTTATTGATCATGCCTCTTGTTCTTCACCCTTTACTCAAGTGAAAAAAACATTTCTTTGTTGCAAGATGATTCCACACTATGCAGAGAATTGAAAGAATAAAACGAGACAATTGAAAATAAGTGAAAAGAGATATTCTGGAGGAAGAAGAAGAAGATTGTATTATTGTGCAAACTGCACTCAAAGTGTTTGTTACAATATGTGTTAATCACAATTGTGATTTCTAAAAACCAGATAATGCTATTCTTCACATACTGCTTCTAGAATATGGATTTTTGGCATGCCTAAAACCATGTTTTTCCTATTCGGATTATTAATGTCATTAAAATTTAAGTGACCAAGTATGTAATTCCATAACCATTCATCTTTACTAGCTACAATCACTAGACACTTGTGTTTCAACACATCAAGTTCAATCCTGAAGGTTCTATTATGAAACATAGGATCCTTCAAGATTAACCTGTTAATCGAGTCGATCTGTCTCATCATTCTATGTTCGATCAATATTTTGTAATTCGTCTCGATCAATTGACCTATACTTAGCAGATTACTCTTCATGCCAGGTATGTACAATACATTGGAAATTACTGATTGTTTACCATCCTTTCTCATGATCAGAACACCACCAATACCCTCAGCGGATAGGGTATTTTCGTTTGCAAATTTTACCTTGTTCTTCAACGAGGAAATGTTGTTGATAAACCAATCTTTTCTTTCAGTCATGTGTGACAAACAACCTGAGTCGAGATACCATTGATCTTTCAATCTTTCTTTTTCTTTTATTGTGAGCATTAACATCACTTTGTCTTCTTCTACAAGTTTTGCATCACTTTCTTGATCTCTCTTCCTCCATGACATTGACTTGCATAATGGTCATACTTTTGACAATTGTAGCATTGAATACTACTTTTATCAGGTTTTCTTTCATCGCCTATTCCTCTACCTTTACCACCACCTATGCGATTTTTTTGGTTAGAAGATTGTCTTTGATTTGACGAACTACCTTCTTGATGATTTCATCTGCCTTTGCGTACATTCCATTTTTCTTTGTCTTTATTTTCTTTAGTCGTTTGAGCCTACAAAGTCATGTCAGTCTTCGACTTGTTTGCAGTTCTTTCAACCATTCTTTGTTCGTGAGATTCAAACTTCTCTTGAAGCTCTTGTTTTGTTATACTTGACAAATCCTTCGATTCTTCTATGGCTACTACCACATGATCGAACTTTGGATATAATGACCTCGAAATATTTGACACTACATGTTTTAATGTCAACACTTCTCCACATGTTTTGATTTGATTCACCAGTTTCGTTACTCTGGTGAAGAAATCAGCCACATTTTCATTGTCTTCCATCTGAAGCAATCCATACATTCTTTTATGAGTTTATAACTTCACCTTCTTCACTTTCTCAACACCTCCAAATGATTTCTCCAGAATCTCCCATGCTTCCTTCGCTGAATTTACATCACCAACTTTCTCAAAGTTGTTTGGATCAACGCATTATTAGATTAAAAAGAGAGCCTTATAATTTTTCTTCTTCAAATTTTTATGTGCAACCTTTTGTTCATCTGTAGCATTATCTCCAATTGGTGTTACTCAATTCTTCACAATATCCCAAAGATCTTGATGACATAAAACAACCTTCATCTGCTTACACCAATTTTTATAATTTTTACCATTCAAGATTGAAAGGTTCACTCGAAAATGCCCGTTTGGATGATTCTTCGTGATTCAATGCGTACCAAAGATCACACAACCAGTGCTCTAGATATCATAATCTCCAATCTTGAAGTTAGCCGAATCAATATTTATGAACAAGAATCAATCTTTCTGATTGATGCCTCTTTTTCTTCACCCTTTACTCAGGTGAACCAACCGCTCTTGGTTGTAAGATAATCACACAAAAGAAATGAAAATAAGAGAAAAGAGAAATTCTGGAGGAAGAAGAAAATGATTGCATTACTGTGCAAACTGCACTCAAAATATTTGATACAATGCGTGTTAATCACAACTGTGATTTCAAAAAGCTCTACAATGCTACTACGTACAAAACTTCTTACTTTATCTTACAAATAAAGTATAGTTCCTCTCTATTTATAGATGAGATTACTTGCACACCAAGTAATCACAAAATAACTAACTCAACTAAAACTAAGGTAAGTTAGCCAACTTCGACTTTGTCGAGGTTAACTCCTTCGACCAAACTAAACACCATTAGACTGCAAGCTTCGACAAATTGTATTTGACTTTATGTCTAATACAATTACATATTTAACAGTATGGTCCTTGATAAAACATTATAACGAAAGTTGATCCATGTAGTCAACCCAATTTAATAGAATAATACTTGATTGTTATTGTTATTCATGTATATAAGAAAGAAACATATATGTGAAGATTTGACTTGGGTATGATTTTTCCACTTGTGGGATTGATGACTAAATATTTTGTAGAATAAACATAAACGGAGCATATATATACCCTTTTTTGGCCCTAATTGATGTTTCCTTTATATACGGGAGAAAATCATGTGTTTAATTCATAAAATCTCATTCATTGAGGACCTGTTTGATTTGGTTTTGTAAAACTGTTTTTTAGTTTTTAAAATTTTAAAATTATAAGACTTGTTTGGCAGTCTAGTTTTACAACACTATTTTTTGAAAATTATGTATTTGAGAGTTTAAAAACTAAAAAATTAAAAAATCAAAATAAATTTTAGAGATTTTTGATTTTGATTTTTAGTTTTAAAAATTAGAAAGAGTAAAAAAATAAAGAAAAATAGTGTACTTTTTACTAATGATAAATGTATAATATTGTTGAACTTTAAAATAATTTTTAAAATTAAATTATCAAATATTTTGTTTGTTCTTCAAAACTCTTTTTTAAAATTGATTTATAAAATAATTTTTAAAAATTAAAAATTAAAACTCATTTAAAATTTGAATTTCTCTAGACAATATCTAATATGGATAAATTTTTTAGCGGCTTCACCATACAATTAAGATAAGTTTTAAGACAACTTGCTAATGACATAATTAATTAACTTTAACGATTCATAATTAATTAATTTTAACTGTTTGTAAAATTCTATCTACATATAGTAAGTAGGGTTGGTTCGGACATTTTAGAGGTTCAAAATAAATAATAAAAATAGATCTATAATAAAAAATTGAATAAGTATTTAAAAGATTTAATTATAAATAATATTAATATTGTTAATTTTAAATATTTTATTATAAGTAAATCTAATAATATATTTTTTTATAGAAAAAACCACCCATTTTAAATTAAGTTTGTCTATTGCTTTCTCTTTTTTTTTTAATATTAGGAGAGTGAGAGTTGTTAGTAGATTTTTTTTTTATTGTTATTAGGACTACATAAGTACAAGTTAACATCATAGCGTTTTTCTAAAAATTGTTTTGAGACACTTTTGATAAACCCCCGAAATTTATTATTTGATGTATTAGTATAAAAGAAATTGAGTTAATTAAAAAATTATAAAACTCTAAATAAATAATGTGTTAGGTTAGACTAATATAAATCAATAAAGTTGTTTAAAAATATTTTAAACATATTAATTTAATTTATTATCCAAAAATTAAATAAAAATAACACTAATATCCAATTTTTTAAATATATTATTTTAAAATTAAATCTAACAATATATATTTTTTATAGAAAAGATCAAACCACTAATAATTATACAATTATATGATATTTCTTAGTCTAAAAACTAAATAATAAATAATTTAGTCATATAAAAACCTTTAAATATTTAATTACAAAAAATAAATATTATCTAAAATTTATATTAAAAAAATAAAATCAGATATATAATGAAATTAATATTCTATATATAATAAAAAACAAATTTAAAGGTTCGACTCACGACCTTACCTTAGAAGCAAAATATACTTTCCACGGTAAATATAGCACAATGTAATATTTCAAAATAAAACATATAATTATTTTTTCATTATAATTTATAAAACAAACATCAAAATATTTGAGGCGTCTTTTTTTTTAGGTCCTCCACTATGGATCTACTTGTTCGGGTCGAGGCCGGCCATGAGATTAGAAAGAATATATTTAATAAAACTGCTAATTGAAATAATTACTTGCTTTAAAAGTAATCTATTCAGCGAAGCACCAAAACAACAAGAGTTTGAAAGGTAAATAATATCTCTAAGTACATTGCTGGCTGATTTCACTTTCACATAGTTAAAATTACAACGCCACTTAAGAAATTTCCATTCATTTAGTATTTCAACATCGTATATATCGATTTAAAGACAAACTTTAACCAAACCCTTCACCATTTGTCTGTTTGCTTTCACAATTTACTTATATATGGCATCGATGATAATTTTGCTTTTTCATTTCACCCTCATCATATGAATGTGGCTAAATACAGCAATAACGAGCATTAGTTATCAGGGTCAATCAATGGGGTATGGAGCTTTAAAAATGACAAGAGAAAGTGATCTTACCATTGAAAATTTGGTATGACTACACCTTATCATTGTTCATTGAAAGCAAACATCAATTGGTTAGACATGGAGTCTTCCAAGAGTTTATATAAAATGATATGTACATTTTACAAACTGAAATTATAAAGATAAATTAAATCAAATTCTATTTAAAAAATAATATTTACATTATAATTTTAATATAGTATAAAATTCTATCGTATTGAGCATGAAAAAATTATTAAAAAAAAATTCAAATCCACATATATTTAATTATTACTTAATTTAGTTTATAATTCATTTGTAATTATAAATTAAATTAAATGATATTTAAAATATCTATCAAATCAACATAATTAAAATCTCTCTTTCTTTCTCTCTCTCTAAATTGATTAATAGATATGCTCAATATATTTTTTGAATTTTTTTTTGAAACATCAAATTCATTTTTTATTTTAATTATATATATATATATATATATATATATATATATATATATATATATATATATATATATATATATATATATATATATATATTTTAAATTTTTTTTCGGACTAAAACATAATTATAATTTCAAATGTTGAATTCTGAATACCTTATTTAATTAATTATTAAATTGATTAAAACATTGACACTGCATCATTTGTGAATATATTTTGCATTTTTCTAACAAAAGTTTGCTAAATAAATATTATTTTTATTAAAACATAATATGTATTAAATTAAAAATACTATCTTTGATTTTTAAGAATAATATTTTTAACAAAATTACAAAATAAAAAAATAATAATATTTAATTTGTTAATCGTTAATATTATTTATATAAGTTACTGAGGAAGAGATAGTTTACGTTCTCATATTAATATATTTTTTTGTTGATATTAGAAAAATAAGATAAAATATATATATATATATATATATATATATATATATATATATATATATATATATATATATATATATATATATATATATATATATATATATATATATATATATATATATATATATATATATACTGTTAAAATTAATTAATATATTTATAATTTAAGAAAAAACCTTATAAAAATATAATATTTTTAATAAATCTAACGCATATAAGATTGATGATAAAGTACTCTATTCTAAGGGAACAAATTACTATTTGAAAATAATCACTTTCTTTTTAAGGTGACAACTTCAAAAAGAGATTTGTTTTTTCTTTTCCCACCAGCTGTTTAATGAGGAAACAGTGCGGTTTACAACTAGCATAACATCATCAGCATATACTACAGTGTGACATGATCTTCTTTTTAAGATATGATTAATTCATAATTCTTATCAATCTTTCCGATCCGAATAAGAAATAGGAAAAACTTGTGCAAGTCATATTTGGCAACTTGGTTTCTACTTTTACTCCTTATAAAACAACTGAAGCGAAATATAAACACATAAGCTCAAATAGATAAAATTTAATTTCAGTTTATTTTAGCCAAACTTAAAGTGCATGTATGCAACTTTATTGAATTTCAATGATGTTTGAATTTTCTACTAGAGACATGTTAGATTCACTTTTTAAAAACACTTTTCAATATCTAATTCATATTAGATTCATTTTTTGTAAAGAACTTTTCAATATCTAATTCATATAGCATTCTGTACAAATTGTTAAAATTAGAAAGTAAAATAACAAATTCCACGATAATTTTAAGGAGGCCGCATTATGATCAAACAAAATTAAATATCTCCATTTTATGCACGTAAAAAATGATAACGGAAAAAACAAAATAATAAAGTAAGATTACAATTATGAAAAATTATGTGGGGTGTAATGCATGGAAGGTCATGACAAAAGTATGATTGCAATATTGAATTAACCATGGCCAAAATGAAAAGAAAAAATTAAAGTGATTTGATAATAACAAGTCAATGTATATATGCAAAACCATTACATTTTACAAGATTACTTTATAAAGATGATTCCAATATTAAAGACGAGGAATAACAATAACTAATGATCTGGAATTCAAATGTGAATGATTAATCTTATATTAATCAGAAAAACTATATTACATGAATGATACATAAAAGATATCACATATATATTTGAAGTTATGATTTTGAGTTGAGATGTTTTTTTTTTAAATTTAAGAAATCATTAGTGTTTTATATCGATTTTAGTGTTTTCTAGACTCTTTAACAAGTGGAATTAGAGACGTGATTAATTTGAGTTATGGAAGAGGCTATTTTTGTTCTTAGTGCTTTATAAAGTTTTCAATATGTTGTAAAAGCAAAATCAAGTTAATGGACATGAATTGTATTAGTCATAGTTAGTGATAAGTGGATTAAATGTATTTATAAGTTATAATCTCTAAAAAAAAGGGAATCAAAGGTAAAATTGATCAAACTTTATTATCAAATATATGTATTTCTTTTCTTCGTTTAATTTTTTTATCAAGTTAGAGTTGTTCTCTATCAGAAATCAAATAAATTTAAATATCAAAGTGAGAAAGATGGTCTCACGCAACCTTATAAATAAAAACTCAAGTTTTATCGGAAATATATGTCCATGTTTAATTAATATTCAACAATATTTATTTCATGCAAAATAATTTATTATAATAATAATATTAATAAAAAAATAAATAATATATTTTACAATTAAACATGGTGCATTCTATTATTTTGTCTCTATTGTTTCTTTAAACTTATGATTTAGCAATTTAGCAACTTTGGTTATGAAATGGAATTGCTCGTATTACGCCCATGTAAGTGACTTATCAACAGCACCAAGCACCATAAAGCAGATTATGAATTTTCTTACGCACTAGAGCACTAAAAAAACAACCCTTGATGAGGTGTTATTTTTTCTACACAAATTTATTCTAAAGTCCAATTCAACAGTCATATCCCACCACTACCCAATTTTTAAATAAACATCAACATCGTGACCAAATTTTTATGAGGAAAATCCATTTTAAGGGGCAATCTTTCTTACTTAGGTAATGTGAATTTTGTGAGGTGAGAAAGGTTAAGGTAGAGACAATAACCTGTTTTTAATCCATGTTGGCAAGCACACTTGTACACGTTCATTGGTTGTCTTTAACATAGGACAACAAGTCAAACGTTTTACTGTTGTTGTTTCAATCTATGGTCTCACTTATCACTTGATCATATTTGTAGTACTAGCTATTGGTCTGTTAGACTCACTTTTGGCTTTGTAAAACTGTGGCACATGATCTTATTCTCTGCATATTTTAGACCATGAGTTTTTTTTTTTCCCTCTATGATGTGCTACCGACACGAGAGATTATATGTATAAGCTATCAATCTTATATGTGTTTAGCAATAACCAAAACAAGTGAATTGTAAGTCTATCCGGTGTTAACAATCGCATATTAAAAAAGAAGAGATACATAAGTGGATAAAAAAATGATGTGAAGAGAGGTGTAAGAGAAATTTTGATTCTTTTTTAGGTTTAGATCCTCTCCCAACTTCATTTATCTCAAAAAAGTATGTAGACAAAATTTAAGTTTTATATTAACAATCTAACTAAGAATCATTAAGAATTCTATTGAAAAATGAAGGAGTTGTTACAAAATATTCTTTCAACTCCATAATTATAAAAAGGGAAAAGAATAAAATAAGATTATAATTTAATACACTCCCTCAAACTAGAATGCATGTCAAGCAGGCCTAGTTTGCTAATAAAGCTGGAAAAAGGACCAAAGTGCAACGACTTCGTGAAAATGTCTGCCGGTTGGTTTGCAAAATCAATGGGCATCAAGTGAACCGTGTTGTCTTGAGTTTTGTCGCGAACCACATGGCAGTCGAGCTCGATGTTTTTTTTTTTTTTGCATTAATCGAATACGGGGTTGGTGGCAATTTGCATAACACTTAAGTTGTCATAGTAAACGTTGATGGGTTTAGTGAGATGTATGTTGAAATCATGAAGGAGAAACTTGAGCCAAACAACCTCACAAGTAATGTTAGCAAGGGTCCTATGTTCTACTTTGGAAGACGAACGAGAAACTGTGTGTTGCTTTTTTCATTTCCATGAGATGAGAGACTAATTAGGGCCAAAATTCTTGACGAACACACTAATTTAAAATTTATTTTATCTCCCCATCTTATTCTTATTCATCCCACTCACCGATAGCTGACAACATTCAGATAAACAACACTCATATACATTGATACAAGCAGGTGGTTCTCATGGAGTACCATAAATGTGAGGGGTGCTAATACATTCCCCTTGTGTAACAGACTTACGAATCTGCTCTTGGTTGCGAGACCATTCTCTTTTGGGGTTTTATCGTTATTTTCCCTTTCCTTTGGAATAAATAAAATCCGGTGGCAACTCTGTATTTTTCGCGGCGCGAGAATTCTACATTTATTTTGGACGGAATTAAATCTATATCCGAGGAGAAAAGCCGAGAGTTATTATGCTATATAAGAAGCTCAAACCTACATTTGGAAGCAAACATTCATATTGAAGACTTTAGAGTGCTAAGATTTACAAGAGTCCTTGTTATTTTATATATACCTCTATGTTTCAGTAACTTGACATAGAAAGTTTATTTAGTTGATTATGAATAAAATATTCATCTTCTTCGCCTCGTGTGTTCATTCACTCTTGTTCGACACTTGGAGAAACTCCATATATCATCTCAAGAGTGTCCTAGATTTACATGGCGGATTTACAATTATGAACATAAAATAATTTATTATCATCTAAGGACATATCTAAGCAATTGTTTTTTTAAATCAATTTCAAATTTCTCTTTTCTTCTATGGTCCAAAATCAGGTTTATATACTACTTCTCCATTTATGTGGTGAGTAGGTATAAACAAACCGTTAATTGTCGTTTCACACATTTCAAAATCAAAACTTTGAATGAAGATTTTAAATTTAGCTTCCATAGTTCAAACCTATCACCATTAAATGATGGAGGTGTGTTAAGAAAAAATATCTTGTTAAAAACGATGTTGGAACTCATCCTCCTCCTAAGAAGATTATTCTCTGAACAATTAAGATCTAATGCTAATTGATGAACATGTGACTCCACACATAAGAGGGGGTGACATGTGGGGGGTTTAAAAAATGACATCTTAAAAGATTTTTTTTCTTTCTAAATAAGATTTAAAATATTTTCAAGAAAATGTTTGAATATTGCAGCGGGAAATCAATGTAAAGAAAGTACACGAAAGGTAAAGAGATGAGGGAAAATAGATGACACTAAAGATTTATAGAGATTCAGCCCGAATGAAGTGACATACTCCTCTAACCAATAATTAATCTTAAGATTTTCCAATAATGCTAATGAGTTGTTAGAAGTTTAAGTTCACAAACCCCCTTATACAAGGAAATAAGAAGTTTTAAGTTTACTTTCAACCAAACAATGAATATTGAAATGAAGAAGTTAGCCTTCACTCAAAACACGAACAAAGCTTTGAGTGGTTAGTCCCCATGCTAGCTTGATACTTTGTACGGGCTTATCTCGAACCAATGTGGAGTTTTGAAGTGACTATCCTCCGAATTAAACACGAGTTCTATAATGGGCTAACCATAAACCGAATTGATATTTTACACCATGCTTATCTCAAACCAATTTGAGTTTTACACCGGTTTGAGCTCAAGAACCGATAAGAATATCTTTCATTGATTATTTTTAAGAACTCAAGAGATATTTTTCTTTAGTGACTGAACTCACAAACCAAAAAGACACTTAACACTAATTCCCTCAATAGAGCTTTTAATGGGTTAAGCTCTAAATCTAAAAGAAACACTTCCTAAGGAGAAAAGATTCACTCAAGAGAAAAAATAACTCTTTCTAGAAAAATATCCTCACTTGAACACATGAACCTTTCTTAAAACGCTATGTCCAACTTTAAGTGAGAGAAAGAGATAATATTTTAGAGAGAGGTAAAAAATCTCACGTTTCTGGATGTGAAAAAATGAAAGGGAAGGCATATATTTATATGCCAAATGATGGTTCAAAAAAGAAAACAATCCATGGACAAAAGTAATTATCCAATTGACTGGGTCTTTAATCCAATCTATTAGATGACCTATATAATCAATTATTTTAGCCCATTTTGAAAAGATTTGATAGATAGTCATTGTCCATCATTAAGATACTGTCTGATTATAGACTCATTTTTTTTCTTATCTAATCGATTAGGTATATAATCCAATCGATTAGACATATCATAAACATGTGCTAATAATTATTTTATATACAAAATAGAGGTTTTAAACAATGTTTTAGTGAATTTTTGATTTATCCATATTATTTAACAAAAAAGTCCATGTGTTTTTGCAAAATACTAATCATTCAGACACAAACCGGCGAGCTTTCACACTTTCAAAATTTGAAGCTTCAAGCCTCTTGATAGATAAATCAATCACATAATAACTTTTAGTTGAATATTATTGAATATGATGATTGAGATATCTTAAAGTCGGACACCATCATCAAAGGATATCAAAGTGATCATTAAACCCTAACTCTTCAGCTTTATTTAGACGAGGAGATTGATCAAACTATCTTGTGCATCTTTGATCGCTTGAAACAACATTATAACCCACTTATCTTTATGAATTTTTATTATCAAAGTCATGTTACACCTTCATGAGTTGTCATCATCAAAGCCATACTTCCACGAAACTATCCAATATACTCTAGAGTTGACTTACCATCTCTATAAAAGAAAACAACGTCTAGATTTTTGTAACCTAAAAGAGGAAATAATCTTCCCATACATTCATGATATGTCTTAATATACATAGGTTTGTCCATGGTATAAATTTTAATTCTAAAATACCTCTTAATTTTATATTCTATTAGTTTGAGATCCTATAAATATTATCAATGCTTTAATTGTAGTTGGATTGCGTCACTTATTATTATTGGGGTCTATGTAGAACTGACACCTCTGAAAAAAGGTATGTCCGTGTCCATGTCAGTATCAGACATCTGCACCGACACTTGTGATTACGTTCAATTTATTCAATTTTTCAAATTATCACCTATATCGCCGTGTCGGTGTCATGATTGTATTTGGGATGTCAATGCTTCATAGGTGGGGTGGAACTATTTTGAAAATGAACCCGAGGTAGGGGATTGCCCCATCGTCGATATTGTTTTACATATACATTGTTTCTTTCATAAGTTCCGGTTATCACATGTGTATTACATTAGTAAAGTGAGTTTGTGATCCATGGTCATTTATCAATGTAACCAACATCAATTTTTGGTGTCAGGGGATGGTACCGATACAATCAAAATATGGTAGATACATTGTGGGATTAGCAAATATAAGTGGAAAACTGATCCATGGATGTGGAATAAAATAGTCCCCAATTGATCTTCCAATTCCAACTACTGGATCAAAGACATGTCTTCTAACGTGAGAAATGTTGGTCGCAAACAAAGTGTTTCCATAAGGAGATACTAATTGAAGTTAATATCTTAGGTTTCTTCTTTTCCATATTTACCTATCTAAGTTGAATATTGATACAAATTATAAGTATACTTTTCCACTATCCCTAGGCTTAGTTGTGGCGGAAAATACTAGGCTCAAAATTGCAATGAGTAAAATGTACATAATGAGTAAAATTTTCCACTACCCCTTTCGTTTTATTTATTGATAAGCATTGAGTATCCATATCTTCCCGAACTTGGTTTCCTTAAACTCCTTAAGTAGGATACATGACATAACTATAACATGAATTGGTTTGTTTGGTCTTCAACTCCATTGTTCGTTGGCTCTTATTATGAACCATATGTCTTACAATATCATAAATTTATTGAGATATCAGATATATGTTGTATTCCTAGATCTAACTATTGTCAAATGAAATACAATCTCATTACCAATGGTTCCTCGCGTGGAGCAACCTTCGCATCTCCAAAAGCGGTGAGAAAATACATAGTTGTTGACATTCTCGCTATTTGTGAAAGTTCATCATCTTGTCAGTTATTATTCTGACCCGTCTTGTAGATCAAGGTGATGATTGATCCAAACTACTAAGGCTCTTTACATACTATGTGTGGATATGCCAAGCGCGATTATGATAAGTGATTTATGGTATTAGTTGTCTAGTCTCATTGGGAGTACCAAATTTAAACTGTGAAAGTTTAGCTGAAAATCAAAATAGCTTTTATTAATTTTTTTCTCTTTAACTGATTGCATTGAGGAGAAAGCTATCTCCTTTAGCTGTGGGTTCTTTTAACAGCTCCAAGGAACATTAAATTGAACTAGGGGTCTAAGAAATGCATAAAAATAAAGTATAATAAATGTATAAAAAAGTTGGTTTAATTGATTGGACAAAAAGTGCACCTCATTCACATATTTACACGAGTAGTGCATTAGTGTTTATTCAAATTTGATTAAAAATATCCTCATTCACATATTTATTTTCTAACTTAATTTCATAACATTTCATGTTGATTTAATTTTTAATATTGTGTAACAAAATCTCCTTAGCCGCTGGGGTATGATTAAAAAGATTACCTAACTTATTTTGACTTATTAGGAAAATCCAAACTAGTTTGTTCATGTGCAAATTGTTAACAAGATTTCTTTTTCAATTACATCATCCCAACATACAAATATATTTCTCTCCAGTGTATGGTTCATCTCCACTTTATTTTCTATACAATTTGTGGCATATACAAAGCCATACTTGTTCTTCTTATCTTTAAATATGCCCTAGTATCCAATTACAACCCAAGATAACTTCAGACCTTCAAATACAAACCACAAGAAATGCTTTTACCTATCTAGTTGCCTTCAATTAATTATAGCAAGGCACTAAGAACAGTAACATATCAATTAAACAATATATATATATATATATATATATATATATATATATATATATATATATATATATATATATATATATATATATTATAAATGTTAAATATTACTTATCTAATTGTTAAATATATTTTTTTATTAAATAGATCAATTATATAAAATTTTCTAAATGAGTCTAACATGTAATATATGAATCATGAAAGTAAATATTGAGCTATAGCTCTCAGTAGAGGACAGAAACGGATGTGGGAGTGCCCACCAGCTATCTTTTCTGTTAGGTCATTTGTATAGTATTAAGTATTAATCACACTTTTTTCCTTTCACTTTCTTTGATGATCATCCTCTATCAAAAACGTCTTATTCATTCACTTAGGCCATGAAAAATACATTATATTATTATATGTTAAACAGGTTTCATATTAAATTTTTGGCAAATTCTATGGTGACCACATTGATCTATGATTGATCAATACTCGAAACTTGAATGGGGATGGATGACGTTCTTTAGAAATAGAAAGATCATGGATTTCCTGATTAATTAATGGTATTGATTTTATCAAACCTCATACGATTTTACAATATTTGTTAATAACTATTTCATACAAAATCAGTTTCTCTCAAGGCTCTCTCGAGGTGAATCTTTGATTCTCGTGCAAAAGTTAAAAAATATAACTGAGTGTTGGTTGTTGATTGAGTTGTAATAAACTTTTCAACAACTTCAACCAAGTTGTAACCAACTTAATCTAAGTCAGAAACTAACAAAGTTAACTCAAGGATACAAAGAGAGAGAAAAGCGTGACAGAAAGTAAAGGTTATTGCTAATACTTGTAATACTCCACATAAGATTCAAGTGATTGAGAGACAAATTTGAGTTTGATCTTTCGATCTAGAAAGGCAGAGGTACCAAGAAGTTTATTCAATGTGTCGGCAATATGCAGAGACACGTTTAATTAACAACTTCTTGGATACCATGCTTTCTTTCATAAAATTAATATCAACCTCCATATGTTTCGTGCTGGCATGAAGCACAAGATTGTGAGATCGTGCTGGCATGGGGAGAAATGTGTTTGAAATATGTCTTAAAAACCTTTAAGAGAAAAAAAAGAGTTTTGAGAACTCTAAAAATGAGAAAGTCGAAAAGAAATAAGAATGTCAATGGAAGACGTTGACGTTGCGGAGGCAAGTCTGATAGACAGCGAATTCAATATCGATGATTATTGAATTTAGTCTATTCAATTTGTGGATCCATTCCATTATATTATATTATTATAAATATCTTTATTTCAATTTAGAAATACTTGATAAAAAGTACTCTAGAATATTCTAAATTAATATAAAAATATTATAAAATATTTATATTATAAGAAATTAATATAAAAGATATTTTAAAATATTTATAATTTATAATTTTATCAATTATATATTGTGTTTTGGGTGAGTTAAGTACCAGTTTGATTTATATATATCATTCCTTCAAAAATATCCTTCTAAAACGGTCTATAAAAGGAAGGAATGATGTGACAATCGAATGAAATTTTTTGAGAGATAAGGGTAGAAATTCTTATAATAGTATTTTTGGAATTGTGAAACCTTTGACAGATTTTAAGGAGATTCAAGAACACTTATAAATATATTAGATTTGATATATATATATATATATATATATATATATATATATATATATATATATATATATATATATATATATATATATATATATATATATATATTATATATATATATATATATATATATATATATATATATATATATATTATATATATATATAGATAGATAGATAGATAGATAGATAGATAGATAGATAGATAGATAGAGAGAGAGAGAGAGAGAGAGAGAGAGAGAATAAAGTGTACCAAATTTTGAAAGTATGGTGAATGAGAGAGTTTCTCTCTATCCGATAGGAGATTGTTTGATCATATTGGATAAATAACTTTTTTGCATTTCTTATCTTTTGTCTTCATTTGATTTGTTATGGATTTGCTTTCACTTTTAGAATGTTATTGTGTTTCTTTAGGCACTCTATTTTGGTTGTCATTGTTCTTTGTACCCACACATCAAATTTCTTATTCTGTTTCAAACTTAGAATAATCTATCTAAAGTGCTTTGAATTATGCTGTCAGTTTTTCACAACAAATGACGTCCAACGTTAGGGAAAATGGGCATTGCTTACAAGTGAGCACCATGGGTAAACGCGGGAGCGAGATTTTTTTTTGGAGACAATGATATTTGATTGTTGAAATTGAATATGCAAGCAATTTTAACTTAAGAGAAGTTTACTAAAGATGAAACATCAATACCAGTACGCCTAACACATGTAGGGAATACTGAGATGATGGATAAGGTATGAGTTTCATTATCTTGTGCCTCAAAGATAAATTTATTAGGGAAGTATCTAGGGATATGAATCCAACTTCGATATGGAAAAAACTTGAATAATTGTATATGTCATACGGTGAACTGACTTTATGTGTTTTTGCTTTGGAAAGCAAATGTCGCGGTTAGCAAGAGTCGCCACCGACTTTTCTTTTATCCAATAAGGAAAGGTGGAAAAGAACAGGAAAGACCTTAATTAGATTTTGGGTTCGGGAGGTACATTATACAAGGGGAAGGTGATAGCACCCTTTGTATCCATGGTTATCCATGGGCTCTTAATTGCTTGATCACTTATATTATTTTTCTTGTCTGAAAAAGTGTTCGTGAATTGTTTAGAAAATGTTTTGAAAAAGAGAATTTAACTTTGTAATGATTCTCGGATGAATGTATACAAAGTGGTTATCTCGTTTAGTTTTGAAAATGGTTTAGAAAAATATAACTCAGTAATGATTCTAGTATGAATGTATACCAAGTGGTGATTTTCTAGTATTTGTGAAGTGTGAAAAGTATTTTTAAATTGTGAGTAAGCAATTAAGAGTTATACCTACCCAAGGTCTTGATGGGCATTTCCTATCCTTGTGAGGGTAAAACCGTCCTTATTATTGAGAAATAAGTAGTTTTATCCTTTGGATGTAAAAGGGTCATCGTAGGGTCATCGATTGGTCATTGAAAGCAACGGTTGTAAGGATACCTTAGCATTCGAAGGGACTATCATTATTTAACCGTAGGCTACACCGAAGGGTCATCGAGGGACAAAATCATATATTCGAAGGCAACATCCGAGGGGCTATGATTTATTTTAGAGGGACATGATGATTTAATCGAAGGGTCTTGGCTAAGGGTATCCCCACATTCGCGGGACATGACCGTAATACCGTAAGGCAACAAAGAGAGGTCCAAGATTACATATTCAAAGGCAATATTTTGCAATTAAGTATTTAAGATGAATTTCCACATTAAAATTAATTAGGCAATTAGGATGAATCTCCACATTAAAATTAAGTAGGCAATTAGGATGAATCTCCACATTAAAATTAAGTAGGCAATTAGGATGAATCTCCACATTAAAATTAAGTAATTCAGAATCCATCTCCATAAGGGTATCCCACAAATAAAGTGGAATACCTAGCCGGCCGTTTCTTCGGGAATATGTAAGCCTTTACACAATTCAGCACACGGGTTAGAACATCGAGATAAAGTACAATTGAAAATTGCACCACAGAATAAACCCAACAGTCATAAGGTCAGGCCAAATAATGCAGAATTATAATAAATCTTGATTAGATAAACATAAGGCAGAACAGAAAAGAAACAAGACAGCCACTGTCCCGTTCGCTCCTGCTTCGCCTAGCGAAGCTTGCGATATATCAGAATTTTTGGGCTTCATTCTGAGCCCATTAGGTCACCACAATCACTATAAATACCGACACTTCAGTCACGGAAAGGGACAGAGGAAGAGAGACGAGAACAGACAAAGACGGACAGAAACCCTGGCATAGAAACCCTGGAGACTAACTCAGAGAATTCCGAGTAAAGAAACCCTGAAGGCCGCTCATCCGCACCGAAGTTACCTCCGCCCAACTCCATCCGATACCAAGAGTGGTCAGTCCCTTCAACATCGCAGCTCAGTTGCAAACAGGTTTGCGCATCACTACTGTTTTATGCTTTTAATCAGTAATCTCTACATACATAAGGCATCATGATTAAATTTTCGGATATGTAATTTGATTTCACATGTGAATTTAAGTATGCCTGAATATCCTGAATGTTTGTCCATGCTATTCCTGTAATTAAATGCCATAAAGTTCAGGGTTCCGAGGATCATGCTGCTATCAAACTCAAAACCCGTAGCCGCTCGCTAGCACGTCGCTAAGCGAGCCTGTAGCGAGCACTCGCTAAGCCTTCGCTAGGCGAAGCAGGAGCGAACGGGACAGTGGCTGTCTTGTTTCTTTTCTGTTCTGCCTTATGTTTATCTAATCAAGATTTATTATAATTCTGCATTATTTGGCCTGACCTTATGACTGTTGGGTTTATTCTATGGTGCAATTTTCAATTGTACTTTATCTCGATGTTCTAACCCGTGTGCTGAATTGTGTAAAGGCTTACATATTCCCGAAGAAACGGCCGGCTAGGTATTCCACTTTATTTGTGGGATACCCTTATGGAGATGGATTCTGAATTACTTAATTTTAATGTGGAGATTCATCCTAATTGCCTACTTAATTTTAATGTGGAGATTCATCCTAATTGCCTACTTAATTTTAATGTGGAGATTCATCATAATTGCCTAATTAATTTTAATGTGGAAATTCATCTTAAATACTTAATTGCAAAATATTGCCTTTGAATATGTAATCTTGGACCTCTCTTTGTTGCCTTACGGTATTACGGTCATGTCCCGCGAATGTGGGGATACCCTTAGCCAAGACCTTTCGATTAAATCATCATGTCCCTCTAAAATAAATCATAGCCCCTCGGATGTTGCCTTCGAATATATGATTTTGTCCCTCGATGACCCTTCGGTGTAGCCTACGGTTAAATAATGATAGTCCCTTCGAATGCTAAGGTATCCTTACAACCGTTGCTTTCAATGACCAATCGATGACCCTACGATGACCCTTTTACATCCAAAGGATAAAACTACTTATTTCTCAATAATAAGGACGATTTTACCCTCACAAGGATAGGAAATGCCCATTAAGACCTTGGGTAGGTATAACTCTTAATTGCTTACTCACAATTTAAAAATACTTTTCACACTTCACAAATACTAGAAAATCACCACTTGGTATACATTCATACTAGAATCATTACTGAGTTATATTTTTCTAAACCATTTTCAAAACTAAACGAGATAACCACTTTGTATACATTCATCCGAGAATCATTACAAAGTTAAATTCTCTTTTTCAAAACATTTTCTAAATAATTCACGAACACTTTTTCAGACAAGAAAAATAATATAAGTGATCAAGCAATTAAGAGCCCATGGATAACCATGGATACAAAGGGTGCTAACACCTTCCCCTTGTATAATGTACCTCCCGAACCCAAAATCTAATTAAGGTCTTTCCTGTTCTTTTCCACCTTTCCTTATTGGATAAAAGAAAAGTCGGTGGCGACTCTTGCTAACCGCGACATTTGCTTTCCAAAGCAAAAACACATAAAGTCAGTTCACCGTATGACAGAACTGGCGACTCTGCTGGGGACTTAAAAAGAGAGGTTACCTCAAAAAACAAGATCACTTATTCAAATTGTCTGATTTACTTTTAAGGGATTGCTTGGGTATTTTATGCTTGAGTGAAAGATGCTACACCCGGATCTAGTGTACCTTAGGTAAGTAGCAATAGATCATCGCGACTATCCGGCGTATACTGGAATGGTCAAAATGATAGCTACGGTTAATGTGACACTTTGGATGTCCTGATGTTCCTCATGTTTACTTGAGGAAAAATTTGGCTTCCGCGTGGTGTCATCAAAGCATTAACCAGACCTTTAGAACCCTAATTGACTCATCCTAGCCATTAGAAAGTAGTGAGATAACTGACTTCGGTTCCGACTGAGGTTGGTTGAGACTCGATACTACACTCTTTGAGATTGGACTTAGGGAAGCTTCGGTCAACCACTTGGTGTTGCACTGAAGTGGACTTAAAGGAAGGTCAATGATTTGAGATCCTTCTAGAACCCGGTTACTATTCTAGGACAGGTTGAACCAACCAAACTTCAGTGGGGAGGGTACTTACCTATGGAACTCATGCAAGCCTTAAAATCTAAGAATGATTGTTGTGTGACTTGTTTGTGCTTGTTACTTATTTAACATCATAACATCATAACAGCATAACATCATAACATCATAACATCATAACATCATAACATCATGGCATTGTACTAACCATTTCGAGGACTTAGGGATTTAACTTTGCCCTGTTTTGTAAAAAAAAAAAAAAAGTGTCCTTTTTTTTGGTAGTTTACGCAAAGTTAAATTCCAAAAGTCCTTGAAAACGTTTCATACATTGCATAGCATAACATAACATTGCATAACAGGTACTCTAAAGGGATCAATGTTCTCACGATCTTCCTATTGCAAACAGAAAAATGGACCTCGAACAAACTGTCAAAGATCTCCATGCTCAGAATGCTCAACTCCAGGAGATGATCTTGAACTTATCCAAGGGGCAGGAGGAACTGAAGGCTCTCTTGCTCAAGAAGAAAAAGGACAAGAAATCTGTGAGTCACATTAACCCGGGAAGAAAGCAGTTTACGAAGATCAATATGACTTTGGCACAAGCACTGCAGGGTATGCTAAAGGCAAATTTAATTACCCTCAGAGATCCTCCTGCAAAACCCAACACTACTTCTCCTAGTTATAATCCCAACGCCAGGTGTGCATATCACTCCGATAGCCCCGGGCATGATACAAACGATTGTTGGTTGTTGAAAAATAAGATTCAGGATATGATCGACGTTGGATAATTTGAATTTGATCCTCCGGGGACTCCTAATGTCATCCCTGCTCCCCTGCCTAATCATGACAAGACTGTCAATGCTGTGGAAGATACTGATAACGATTATGACTTGGATAGCTGGATTTTCCCAACAACTGGTGACAGACTCGGCAATTGGAAAGCTGAAGACACTATCCCAATTTCCTTTAGTCAGGAGTAATTGTTATTGCTATTTTAGTGTTTCAAGGCATTGTGTCTATGCCCGGGGCACAATAGCTAATTTTTCATGGGTTTTGTCATTTTCATAAGCATATTCATATTCAATGAATCAATGGACTTTTTGCATTCAAATATTGCGCTCTTTATCTTTCCTGTAATCTTTCAAATAAGCTATGTTTTCTTGCACACACTCACGTAATAATTTGCCGATCCATATCCACTCTGGATCCTGTTGGTAATAACTCTTCTACTGTTCATTATGACTTTGAAAATCCGATCTACCAAGCCGAGGATGGAAGTGAGGAAGATTGTGAAGTACCTGGAGAGCTTGCCAGACTACTGCAAGAAGAAAAGACTATTCAGCCCCATGGGGCATCGATCGAAATCGTAAATCTGGACCACGTCGCCTGATTTAGCTCCCATTTGACCGCTACTTGCAAATCCGTCTCCAAATTACTGAGACAAAATCAAGAAGTATCTCCAAGAACCTTCAATTCTGATGCCACCAGTTGAAGGAGGACCTCTAATCATGTACTTGACTGTGTTAGAAAATGCAATGGGGTGTGTGCTGGGGCAACATGACGAGTCTGGTCGAAAAGAGCATGCAATATACTACCTTAACAAAAAGGTACCGACTGTGAAACAAGATACTCACAGCTCGAGAAAGCTTGCTGTGCTTTGGCTTGGGCTGCTCGCCGACTAAGACAGTATATGTTGAACCATACCGCTTTATTGATTTCTAAGATGGATTCTGTCAAATATCTATTTGAGAAACCTGCTGTCTCCTGAAAGAGCTATCACTGATAATGGTGCTAATTTGAACGACAAGATGATTACTGAACTCTGCACGCAGTTCAAAATAAAACACCATAATTCCGAAGTGGCGACTCAGTAATAAAGCGTATCATTCTACCACAAGGTGATTCTAGAGGCAAATGGACTCCACTACGCCAAAAAGGTTTTTTAACAGCGCATCTTAGACAGCGCTTTTAAAAGAAAGCGCTGTCTAAGGTTAAAATAAAAATAAAACACGGAAAATGTTCTAAAAAAATAATGAAAGCGCTGTCCAAGGGGGGGGGGGGGGGTCTTAGACAACGCTTTTAGAAAGCGCTGTCTAAGACCCCCCCTTAGACAGCGCTTTTAAATATAGACCTTAGTCAGCGCTTTTGAGAAAGCGCTGTTTAAAGTCTTTCAATTAAAAAAAAATTAAAACCAAAAGCGCTGTCTAAGGTGGGGGTTTAGAAAGCGCTTTTGGAAAGCGTTGTCTAAGGCATATCTTAGAAAGCGCTTTCCACAAAAGCGCTGTCTAAGGTCTAATTAAAATTAAATTTCAGACTTCTATTTTCGTTCTCAGTTCTTTTTGTTTTCCCTCCTGCGATTAAACCCCTTCATCTCCTTCTTTCTTTCTCTATTCTCCTTCTAATATTAGGCCATATTATCACCTCCATATTATCTTCTCTTATCACCTCCACCGATGTTTATCTTTCCAATCGATCTACCACTACCATCGCCAAACCAACTGAGGAAAACCCTCTCGAAACCCTAGATACCACCTCACCCAAACCCCTATCAGATTCAATCTCCAACGACAAAGATGCGAACAATAAGAAAACCAATGAAACACTTGCTGAAACCAAAATCGACGCTCCACTTTCCGATCTTTAAATTTAGATGTGTCGCGCAAAGCCGTATGGTATTTGCGTCCAGTTTTATGAGAAAGAGAAAAGTAATTCACGAGACGAAAGATATAATCTTGAGTTTAAGGTTTGTTTTGTTTCAGGATTGGTACTGAATTTAGGGTTTGTTTTGATCGCATATTTGGTACTACTTTTGTCTTACTTCTTCTGATGAAGTATGTAAGAATACTGATAGTTCTTGAGAAAAAGGAAGATCGTAAAGTGTAAGATATTAAAGGTGGTAAGGTATACTGTTACTTATACTAATATATTTTCTACATATGTTCATATTATGGCCATGTTTTGAAATGAAATATGATGCCATATCATTATAGTTTATGATAACAATATAACTATTTTTTGAACCATGTTTCTACATATGTTCATATTATGAGCATGTTCATTAATTATGATATCGACATATAGCTTTACAAGGAACGACACCTCTTTTTGTAGGAGTACTAATTGCTAATGCTTATGCCTTTTACAGTCTCTCTTTTTCAGAAGGATATGAAAAATTAGCCAGAGCAAGAAGAGAAGGCACACCCATGGACACTACAAATCCACCTTTGGCTGGTGCTGATGATTTTGATATGTTTTCTAATGATGATGAGTATGCAGCCACTGAACCATCTTCAGCTGAAAATATTGCACTTAGTGAACCACCATTAGATATGTAGATGTTTTTTGTTTTGAACGCAGATAATATGTCACTAACCTCTTAATGTTCTCCCTCCCTATTGTTATACTTCACATGTTCTGTCAACGCATAGCAAAATTGTATGCAACCAGCCAACACTTGGCATTTTTAACGTTGCTCATAAGCTACGAAGTTGAATAAACATCCTAGATCTAATACATGACTAAGTTGAAGAAACGTTGATTGAACATACAGTGGCGACGCTGGACTAAGATGTTAAACTCATTATACAACTTGTGAAGTTTTTTTCTCTTATAGAGCAAAAGATATGATGAATTACATTACAACCTTCAAGGAGGCCATAATCTGATATCTATAGAAGAACACATGTTGTTATCAGTGATATTAAAATTTTTTAGTAGGGAATACTTTTCTGTATCTATGAAATTAAGCTTATGTGTTGATTTTCTCTTTTTTTAGTAGGGAAACACTGGAGAAACGTCGGCTTGGCCTTTAACTGCATATTTCTTCTGTTTGGATCTGTTATCCAACTTATAGCTTGTGCAAGGTATCTATCCTTACTTTTTATTATTATTTGCTACATACACGAGACACGACACTAACACTGATACGTAGACATTGATAATAACTTACCTAAGACTTACACAATTTCAGCATTTGATAGACTTTTATTCTAAGGTCGGTGTTATGGAAATTAAATTACTTGTTGAAGCAAGTAAACAACACATCACATGCATCTATGTGATTCATTGGGTTTAAGTAATGAATATGAATATTATCTTAATGGATTAAGTAATGTTGTCTGTTTGTTTCAGCAATATATATTACATAAATGATAATCTGGACAAGAGGACTTGGACATACATATTCGAAGCATGTTGTGCAACCACTGTCTTTATTCCTTCATTTCACAACTACAGAATCTGGTCCTTTTTGGGTCTTGTTATGACCACTTACACTGCTTGGTATCTAACAATTGCTGCAATCCTTCACGGTCAGGTAATTAATTAATTCATATATAATTATCAGAATCTTAATTATGTACAATATTTTAAGAGTAACATTAGCAATGTTAATTAACTAATGACAAGGTTTTGGATTATATGTTGTTGTTATTATTTAGATGGAAGGAGTTAAGCACTCGGGTCCAAATAAAATGGTGCTATATTTTACTGGGGCCACAAACATTCTCTACACATTTGGGGGCCATGCCGTTACTGTGTAAGACAATCTCAGACATTTATTTAGATTCGTGTCCTTTACGTTTTCACCCCTCAGAGTAGTACTATAGTTGGTAGAGGTTAATTGATTAGTTAGTAATTAACTAAGTCATTAATTAAGATAGTACTATTAGAACAATATCAAAATAACAATTTGGACTTAAAAGTCATTTTGATTGTGACTCCACCTTAACTTCTATAGACATAATCTGAACATGGATCTAATCACATTACATATGTACTTCATTTTAATTCTCTCACTTTCTTTTTGAATATAAATTGTAATTCTATTTCGCATATGATGGAAAAAACAGTGACAAAATATTTACTGAAAAATATAGTAACTTTTTAACCCCAAAATACCCTTGTTAGGCGTGGGAGGCAAAAAGTGTCTCTTTTCTAGAGAATCCATGAGTTTTCTTTTAGCATTTAGCTAGAAAGCCAAGGTTCTTTCTTTCAAATGGTTCTATCATGCTTTTATGCTTTTATGCCTTTTATCATGAGGAAGACCCTCATACCCTCGTAGATACATGCATCCACCTTTTCACACTAAATAGTGATATTTATTTTCATGAGAACCATTATTCATGGTAGCTATAGTCTTAGAAAATGAAGGAAATTAATTAATGCTAATAAATAGTATTGATTGGTACAGGGAAATCATGCACGCTATGTGGAAGCCACAAAAGTTCAAAGCCATATATTTAATGGCTACCCTTTATGTTCTGACACTGACCCTTCCATCAGCAGCAGCAGTTTATTAGGCATTTGGTGACATGCTTCTAAATCACTCTAATGCTTTGATGAATTCAAGTGTGCATTTTATACAAAGGATCAAGTGGACGAAATCAAAGAGGAGTGGTGTCAATTCATGATAAAGCTCAATGTTTGTTCATAAATTTGTGTAATTAATGTGTACATTTGTAGTATATGTTATGACTTGTAAATGTGTACATAAATTTGTATATATTTTGATACATTTAAGGCAAAATTGGTTTGAATTGGTATATATATATTTGTTAGCCAAAAATTGGTAGAAAAAAGGCCAAAATGGCATATATAAAATGTGATAATTGTCTGTCAAAATCTGGTTGAAAACAGGTAGAAATTCTGGTTTATAAACCTGGAAAAAATGTGGTTTAAAACAAAAGCTTCAAAAATTTTCGTATACCTTAGACAACGCTTTTGTAAAAAGCGATGTCTAAGGGGGGGATTAGAAAGCGCTTTAGGCAAAAGCGCTGTCTAAGGGGGGGGGGCTTAGACAACGCTTTTTGAAAAGCGCTGTCTAAGGTATACCTAAAAAAATTAAAATAGGAGGGTCTTAGAAAGCGCTTTTGGCCAAAGCGCTGTCTAAGGGGGTGGGGCTTAGACAGCGCTTTTCAAAAGCGTTGTCTAAGGTATACCTAAAAAATTTAAAATAAGAGGGTCTTATAAAGCGCTTTTGGCCAAAGCGCTGTCTAAGGGGGGGGGGGGGGGGGGGCTTAGACAGCGCTTTTAAGATTTAAAAAAGCGCTGTCTAAACCTTTAGCAGCGGAGGTTTAGACAGCGCTTTAAAGCGCTGTCTAAGGCTAAAAAAAGCGCTGTCTAAAGTCTTGTTTGTTGTAGTGCTCCCACATACGAAGGGCCATTTGTAGTTAAGAAGGTATTCTCTGGTGGAGCCATGATGCTTGCTACAATGGATGACGAAGAATCCCCGCATCCCGTGAACGCGGACATAGTTAAAAAACACTACGCATGTACACCTGGCAAGTCGAAAACCTGAAAAGGCGGCTTGGGCAAAAAAGGGTATCCTGGTGGACTGAAAACCTGAAAAGGCGGTCCAGGCAAAAATTAATGACTAAAGCGTATGACTATGTCTCGTTCTTGGTCAGCTTCACCCAAATCAAAGGGACTGAACAAGCCAATCACTTTTATCCGACAGCAGGAGATGAGAGGCTTGAAGACATAATGACAGTAGTGGAATTAAAATCCATAGGACTTTTTCTGCATAGCTTTCTCTTTGTTTCCTTGACAATTTCCTCTTACTAGGATTTCTGTACACATATTGCCTGTTGATAGGCCCTCTTTCAAAATCAATACAATTTCATTTCCAAAAAGATGTTTTGTTTTACTTTCTCTGTTTTGCTTGCATAAACGTCCATTGATTTAATTTGAATTAATATATGCATTTGAATATGATCGATGTTTACCAAAAATGCATGCATAAAATAGAAATAGCAATCACTACGAGACTTCGGGATCGAGGAGAAGGTCTAACCATGCTTTCCAATGAATCCGTTGCTGATTCTATTCCCCAGCAAAGCCAGTTATTCCCCGGAAGAAATTGGCATTACTAGACAAATTGGTCATCTCTTCCACTCCCAGCCAGGCTTCTGTTGAATATTTCTCCCATCAGACAGAGATCAAATGCCCCCAGCTGAGAAAGGGTCATCAATACAAATATCTCCAACCGGGATATGGAGATTTCTTTTCCCCTGGCAAAATTTTCAGACGCATAATTAATTCATTACATCATTTCACAGCATACGCATGCATACATTGTTCGCATTTATTGTCATAAACATAAAACATCTCATGCATCATGACATGGCATGAAGTTAACTTTATTTTTCAGGTTAATTATCCTCCTGATACAGTCAAAACAAAGGTCCATTCAGACGGACGTCTTTATCAATTACATTCAAGATTCAACTACATCTCTCAGATACAATCCATATGAGCATTCACTCTGGCAAGCGCTCTGATATCCGCCCAATGGTGGCATCATTAAACCCACCCCAGATATTCATTGCAAATACAACATATCCAAATACTATCAGATACAGCCTAACGTACGGTTCATTCTGATTCGGCTCAACATAGGACTTCTTCAACTCAGATGCGATCTAGCGTACGATCCATTCTGATCTTCAAATCCTCAGATGCTACCTAGCGTACGGTACATTTCTGAAGTGTAGTCTAGCGTAAGACTACCCCCTTTCATCATCAGATTCAGCCTAACGGACGGCTCATTCTGCTCAAATACGGTCTAATGTACGACCCAGTTAGACCTTCAAGTCCTCAGATGCTACCTAGCGTACGGTACATTTCTGAAGTGTAGTCTAGCATATGACTACCCCTTTCACCATCAGATTCAGCCTAACGGACGACTCATTCTGCTCAAATACGGTCTAATGTACGACCCAGTTAGACCTTCAAGTCCTCAGATGCTACCTAGCGTACGGTACATTTCTGAAGTGTAGTCTAGCATATGACTACCCCTTTCACCATCAGATTCAGCCTAACGGACGGCTCATTCTGCTCAAATACGGTCTAATGTACGACCCAGTTAGACCTTCAAGTCCTCAGATGCTACCTAGCGTACGGTACATTTCTGAAGTGTAGTCTAGCATATGACTACCCCTTTCATCATCAGATTCAGCCTAACGGACGGCTCATTCTGCTCAGAGACGGTCTAATGTACGACCCAGTTAGACCTTCAAGTCCTCAGATGCTACCTAGCGTACGGTACATTTCTGAAGTGTAGTCTAGGATATGACTACCCCTTTCATCATCAGATTCAGCCTAACGGACGGCTCATTCTGCTCAGAGACGGTCTAGCGTACGACCCGTTTGGATGTTCATTCCCTCAGATGCTACCTAGCGTACGGTACATTTTTGAAGTGTAGTCTAGCATATGACTACCCCTTTCATCATCAGATTCAGCCTAACGGACGGCCCTTTCTGCTACTCAGATACGATCTAGCGTACGATCGATCTGACCTTTACTTCTCCGGATGCAGCCCAATGGACGGCTCATTTTGCTACTCAGATACGATCTAGCATACGATCCATTCTGACCCTTATATCTCAGATACAGCCTAATGGACAACTCATTCTGCAACTCAGATACGATCTAACGTACGATCCATGCTGACCTTCAAATCCTCAGTTACTGCCTAGCGTACGGTACTTTCCGGGATGTAGTCTAGCGTACGACTGCTTTCTTCTTCAGATACAACCTAACATACGGTTCATTCTGCAACTCCAATACGGTCTAATGTACGACCCATTTGGATCTTCATCTCAGATACGATCTAGCGTACGATCCATTCTGATCTTTCATCCCCAGCGAAGTCATCCGCCTAATGAACAACTCACTCTGCTATTCAGATACGGTCTAGTGTATGACCCATTCTGATCTCTTATCCCCAGCAACGTATAACACACTCTGACTCCCCGACGAAGTCGACAGCCTAATGGATGACTCATTATACGGTCTAGCGTATGACCCGGTATAACACCCATGTCTTCAGATATCATCTAACGTACGACACAATCTGAAGCTCTCATCATCAAACTTCCTGGATGGCATCTTTAAGCCCATCTCCATCAAGACTAATTGACAAGTGCAAATTTTTTGGGCATTCTAGTGTTCAATAATCTTCCATCTCCGGACCACGAATGGCATACATGCCATCCTAACTCTCTCGGTTCAAGAATATTGAACAGGGGCAGCTGTCATACCCCAAAATTTGCCCATTAATCTTGCAAAACATTTCTCGAATCACTCCAACTTATTCTGCAAGGCACTGACCTTAAAGGAACAAAAGCCCAGCTCACAACAGGCCCAATTCAGAAAAGGCCCAAACTAGCTTGCTCGCTAGGCGAGCAACTCCTTCGCCTAGCGAAGTTTGCGAATACCAGAATTGTTGGGCTTCATTCTGAGCCCATTAGGTCACAAATGGCCTGCTCGCTAGGCGAGAAAATCCTTCGCCTAGCGAACCCTTCGCTACAACGCTCGCCTAGCGAAGCTTGCGATATATCAGAATTTTTGGGCTTCATTCTGAGCCCATTAGGTCACCACAATCACTATAAATACCGATACTTCAGTCACGGAAAGGGACAGAGGAAGAGAGACGAGAACAGACAAAGACGGACAGAAACCCTGGCATAGAAACCCTGGAGACTAACTCAGAGAATTCCGAGTAAAGAAACCCTGAAGGCCGCTCATCCGCACCGAAGTTACCTCCGCCCAACTCCATCTGATACCAAGAGTGGTCAGTCCCTTCAACATCGCAGCTCAGTTGCAAACAGGTTTGCGCATCACTACTGTTTTATGCTTTTAATCAGTAATCTCTACATACATAAGGCATCATGATTAAATTTTTGGATATGTAATTTGATTTCACATGTGAATTTAAGTATGCCTGAATATCCTGAATGTTTGTCCATGCTATTCCTGTAATTAAATGCCATAAAGTTCAGGGTTCTGGGGATCATGCTGCTATCAAACTCAAAACCCGTAGCCGCTCGCTAGCACATCGCTAAGCGAGCCTGTAGCGAGCACTCGCTAAGCCTTCGCTAGGCGAAGCAGTAGCGAAGGGTTCGCTAGGCGAAGGATTTGCTCGCCTAGCGAGCAGGCCATTTGTGACCTAATGGGCTCAGAATGAAGCCCAACAATTCTGGTATTCGCAAACTTCGCTAGGCGAAGGAGTTGCTCGCCTAGCGAGCAAGCTAGTTTGGGCCTTTTTCTGAATTGGGCCTGTTGTGAGCTGGGCTTTTGTTCCTTTAAGGTCAGTGCCTTGCAGAATAAGTTGGAGTGATTCGAGAAATGTTTTGCAAGATTAATGGGCAAATTTTGGGGTATGACAGTATATGACAAAGTCTTTGGCTCATAGTTTGTGTCTGAAACAACAACTCCACTCATTCTAAATGCTAAAGAACAAATTCATAGTGGAGTAGTTGAAAACTTTTCACCAGATTATTGTGATCTTAAGAATATTGGGTTGAATATTGATGATGAGAATAATGCTCCACTCTTATTAAACTCATAACCCAGATCCTTTAAGCACTTCAAGGATGCTATGCTTTATGGTAAGAAAGGTATTATTACTTTGGATAAAGTTGAGACGTCTATGAGATCCAATGAATTTTCAAAAGTGAAATATTTGAAATTGACAAGACTGTTGAAGGCTTGAGTGTCTTAATAGAAGGAAGTGGATGAGGAGGGATGCCCAACTCAAAGAGTTTTGATAAATCAAAGGTAAAATTCTTTACTTGCAGAAAATCGGTCACTTCATGAGGGATTGTTCTGAGAGGAAGGGCAATGATGATTCAGTTTAAATTGTAGTTGCCTCAGATGAGGATATTTATGAGAATGATTGTAGGCTAGTGGTATCGAGTGTGGAGACTTAAGAGAGTTGGGTCATGCACTGAGTTTACAATTATTACATGTGTTCAGGAAAAGAATATTTTGAGACTTTCAAGTTTTAGCCAGGTGGAGTAGTTTTCCATAGTGACAATAAGGCTTGAAAGTTGTATAGTATTGGTACAGTCAGACTTAAAATGTTCAATGATCGTGAGTTTCTTCTTTATAACGTGAGGTATATTTCAAAGCTCAAGTAATTTTTTTTATCCATAACCATGTTTGTTGATCTAGGCTATATTACCAGAGTTGAACATGGATTATTGAAGTTTCGCATGGTGGAGTGAGCATAGATAAAGGGTCAAACAATGCAGCTTATATATTTTAGAAAGTTCTAATATTATTGTTCAATCATCATCATCTAGTGAAGACTTTCATGACAACAAAAATCTATGGGATTTAAGCTGAAGGCATGATGGATGCTTAGAGGTTGTTTCAGGGCACTCTAATGAGTTTTGTAGAAGATAATGAATAAAAATGCATGTAACTACTGAGTTGTCATTGAGTTTTTGGTAGTTTGTGGGGAAACCCGAAAAACTGCTCTTTTCTTAAAACTTTGACAACATGACAACTTTGTCTTTCAAAAAATTTGAGATTGGTAACATATTTCTAGTAATAGCAAGGGCATATAGTTTTTTTTATTAAAAACAAGTTTGGAATTAGGTAAAAGACATGGAAGTAGGTTGATATGAATCAATTGATTTAATAGCTAAGCTTTGGCCATTGCCAATTTGTACTTTATCATTTCCAAGGTCGAAAAGTCTATTATGCAGAAAAGAATCAAAAGAAGTTAAGTGATATGAAGTACCTAAATCAACAAACCATGCTTGGAACTCTAAATCATTTGACATGGATAACTTTTTATTGTAGGCAAACGGATCCTTGATAACCATAATTGTAGTAAGACAATTTGACTTTACATGACCATTGGAAAAGTCACCTTTGTCTTGAGAGTTATCATTGGCATATGCATTATCTTGAACATATTACGTGCTTGATGAAATTGAGGGAGGGATTAAGTGTTCATCAAATTTGTCCCAACACTCAAGCACAACATGGGAATACTTCCCACAAATTTGGCAAGTTAGTCTTGAACCTGAAGAGCTCTCTCTATAGTGCCACGACCCTAACCAATATGACTTCATCCAGAATCATGAAATATATAACCACCACACAAAAAAACATATTCATAATGAGCTAGGTTAGCATAAACATTGGAAACTGAGAGCTATTATCTGATTTTATCGTGTAGAGCTTTATGTGCATACAGAAGAGCCTAAACATCTGACTTTATTGGAGGCTCAGGGCGAGCATATAGCCGCCTAACAAATGTAATTCTTTAGATGTCCATCAAGAACCATATAAATTTGGTCTTGCTCAGCGATTAGGTCATCGACGAAGAGTAAAGAATCAACAATATCTTTGATTCTAATGTTTCTTATAGAAATTCTTCTTATGATGCTAACTGAAATCATCAGGTATCATATCAGACACTTTATAATTAGCCATGTGATAACAAGAAATCGTATCGTGTTTTTAGGCTAATTTCACATGATATTCGTTTATGTTTTTATGAATTTATCGTCTTTTACTTCCGTTTTATTTGTTTTGCAGTTGTGTTAGCTGGGGATTTCGACAGACAGTTAAAAGGTCTTTGGAGATAGTAAGTCTTGAGGATAAGCAAGAAATGACTGTAGCGAAGCTGTTTTAATTCTCTTTGTGGGTAAGCGATTATTTGCTGTCGAAACCTGGAACTTAGAAGATTTTTTGGGTTTTTATAAAGCTCTCTTCGACATAGGTGTTTATAGAGTCGAGACTTCAAGCGAAGTATTTGAAATTTAAAACAGAGCCGTTTCGTCAGATCAACACGTGGAAACATCTAAGATATGCAACGCTTGGGAACGACGAACGTGTCAATCATACATGTAAAGGCCGTTAGGGTCGAATTACTATAAATAGGGATCTTAGTTTTAGATTCAAGGGGTGTTCAAAACAAATATACAGAAATTCATAAAATACACTCGAAGTACCGGAGCGAGAGAAAAGAGTTTTACGCTGAAAATGTATGTATGAAGAGCACCATAAGTTTCGTTCATGTTATGTTTTCATACCAATTGTTTAAATCAAAGTATTTTTACTGCCTTTATCCGTCGAATTGCCCTTTCTTTTCAGTAGTTTATCATTACTTTTCATTTCTGCATTTACATTCCGCCAGAATCTTCATTTCCAGTACTTTCTTAAAACATAGAGCATTTACTCTGAGTCATTTATCTTTACCTTTCCTAAGCCTTTTCACTATCTTTAAAACCTTTTAATACCGAGTTATCGTTATTTACTTTGTTCATAAAGTCACAAGTTTCACTTAGAATTGTTGTCTAAACACTTTTTGTCATTCACAAATTAGAAACAAACGTAACTATCAGTCAAATAACAATAATAACAATTCTTAAGACACATGTCCTAGGATCAATCTAGTCGATCCTGCGAGTTACCAAAAATATACAAATTTGGAAGACTAGCGGTTGTTTATCAGAAATCACTGGTAAACAAATTGGCACGCCTAGTGGGACAGTGTCAAAAGGATTGTTGATTACAACAGTTGTTTTATTCGCAAAATTGCCGTTATTCTTTTGGTTTAAAAATTAGTGTTGTATGATCCTTAGAAGTGGCAGGATAGCCAATAATTCACAACTTATAACCAATGGAAAAAATGCAAAAAAGATGGTTAATACAACCAGTCAAGGGGAACAATCCTCCCCTCGGGGAACGGGCACAATCGGAGCAAATTCGATTAACGTGTCCACTGAAATCCCTAATGCACAGGCCATACCAACAACTGGATCCATGGCCTTGCATAATTCGACAGTAATGCCTATCATATCAGGCGCGGCAGATATGCCTGTAGTTTCAACCCCTAGGCCACCAAGATTCGAAAACTTTAGGCCTGTGAGAGATTACCCTTATGGAATGCCATCAACTGCCATGGTAGGGCTTCAAAACAATTCTTCCATATATACTCAACCACATAATACAGTTATTTCGCCAATCTAAAATTCTGGATCCGGCATGAACCACATAGGTCAAAATAACCAATCACAAGGAATCCCCACCCTACTACCTACCCTTACAATGAATAATCAGGCAGCCTTTAGACAACAAATGGATGCCAGTAACCGTGATATGGTAGGAGTCTTGGCCAGAGAAATGAATACCATTTTCTCTCCGTTAATACAAAATGTGAATAGGACTAATACTGACAACGCCCAAACATACCAACAATTGTCAGCACAGATGGGACGCATAGCAGATTTTCTAGGCGCCCCACAACCTGCTGTTCGACGCAGGCCAAACCAAGTTATAATCCAGGGCGAGGAACCAACGATAGATCAGGTTCGACCACAAAGGCAAGCCCTTGACGAAAGAGTCATGGGGGCAAGATTGGAACAACAATCAATTCGACGGGAAGTCCCTGAAGAACAACCTAGGAGAGTGATAATGGTTAATAGAGACCAGGACGCAGACGAAGTAATTCATAGGGTTAGGCGGGAAAACATGATGGAAAATGACCTAACCAGTATGATAGAGAGAATCATGGCCCAGAATGGTCTAAACATAAGACTTCGATGGCCAAACTATTCTTCTCCCCTATCAGAGTATGTCCTGCAAACAGAATTACCAAGGGGTTGTAAAATCCCTAAGTTCACCAAATTCTCAGGGGATACTAGTGAATCCACTATAGAGCATATAGCCAGATACATGACTGAGGCGGGGGATTTGGCGAACAGTGAGAACTTGAGGATGAAATATTTCCCTAGTTCTTTAACAAAGAACGCTTTCACGTGGTTTACGACTTTGCCACCAAATTCCGTAGATGCTTGACCCCAGTTAGAAAGATTGTTTCATGAACAATTCTACATGGGCCAAACTAAGATAAGTCTTAAGGAACTAGCCAGCATCAAGAGAAAATTCACCGAACCTATATATGATTATCTGAATAGGTTCCACTTGTTAAAATCTAGATGCTTTACAATAGTACCTGAACACGAGTTGGTCGAAATGGCCGATGGGGGTCTGGACTATTCCATCAGGAAAAAGTTAGACACCCAGCATCTAAGAGACATGGCCCAATTAGCAGATAGGGTTCGACAGGTCGAATGCTTAAAATCTGAAAAGGCCAGAGCAAATAAGAATTATAAGAAAGAGAGGGTTGCTTATGTCGAATTCGAAGACGAAGAATCTGAAATTGCTGAATACCCCTATGGTCTTGAGGAATTCGAAGTAGATTTGGCAGAATTAAAGGAAGCACCACCCTACGCCTGCAAATTACTTACACCTTCGAATGGCAGAAATCATGTCGAAACTGAAAAGAACGATATATTTCCCAAAAAGACTTACACATTTGATGTTACCAAATGTGACGAGATCTTCGATCTATTAGTAAAAGATGGCCAAATGATAGTGCCTCCTAATACCAAGATTCCTCCGTTAGAACAATGAAAGAAACGAGGTTTCTGTAAATATCACAGTTTTTTGGGCCATAAAACTTCACAATGCTTTCTTTTCAGGGATCTTATTCAGAACGCAATCAGAGATGGCCGCCTCAAGTTCGCCGACAAAGGAAAAAACCAGATGAAAGTTGATACTGATCCCCTTAACGTTGCTGAGACCAACTATGTTGAGCCTGTCGAAATCAACATGGTTGACGTAAGGGAAGTGGAGGCTGCAAAAGCAACAGGAACTGGAGGCTACACATTGGATGGAAAGCAGGCTACCGATGGCCTAAGTAACGACGTTTCCTCTGGAGCCTCTGTCAAAAGCAAACAGGGTGCTAACGTCGAACCAAGGACCACTGAAGGTCTTAAAGGGAAAACAACCGAGGCTACTAAGGGCCTAAGAAAGAAGTTCGAAGCAATTTCAATCACTGATGACGCTAGTCTGGGCGTCAACATGGTAGACCTGAAGCAAATTCCCCCAGAAATGGAGGAAGTGGAGGAATGTTTGAAGATGGAGCAGGAAGGGATGAAGTTTGTCTATCCCAAAGCCAACGAAAGCCTACGCGAGTATCTCTGGAGATGTCACAAAAAGAATGCTGACATGTTGCTGTGCCTAAGATTCAACATTAGGATCTCTCGAAGGGTGGCTGAAGATTATGAGAGATGGCAACGAACAAAGACCGAGAGAAACTGGAGGAAATAAAGCCAATTGCAGAAGGTATACCCCACACCAGGAGAAAGCCTGTTGGGTTTCATCGTGCGCTGCTACAAATATGAAACGGAATGTTTGATGTGTCCCAGGTGTGGGGCAATGTACAATAGAGAATTAGCCGAAGCATTCGAAAGAATCCCATATGACCTAGGTTGGGACGGACATGGAGGAAATCCGAACATGTATAGCTTCGACAAGAGGGGAGCACCTAGGAGACCAGATAGCCCTCATCCAAGGGCGAAGAGAGTCATGTTTAAATTGCCAGCAGAAGTCCCTGAGGACAAGTGGACTCAGGCGGGACCAAAGAAAGGAAAATGGAGAAGTTTCGAAGATGGAGGAAGAACCTCGTGGGCGTACAGAAGACAATTTCAGGCATCCAAAAGAGAGGCTGTCAGGTTAGAAAATTACAAAGGAAAGAACCCTATGTCGAGATCCCAATGGAGAAGGCATCAAAGGATGAGGAAAGTAGAAAGAGAAATGAATCAAAGAGAAACAGGAGAGTCCAACAGCGTCAAGAATCCCCCAAATATCATGGATTCAACCAAACCACCCGTAGGAAGAAAGTTATTTCCAGATGAAAACATAACTCAGAAGGTTCAGAAGGAACAAGCGAAAGAAGAAGAAATGCTCACAGATGATTTCGAGTCCGATGGAGTGTCTTCCGTGAATATGAATTGTAACATGGTCTCAGTCTTGCCGCACGAGTATAACCAGGAAACAGAGGTTGAAGATAATGAGGAAGCGGACGCTGTAGAGATGGCAAAGCATCAACCAGTGTGTTATTATGTTCTGAACAGTGGTGCTGTCGAAGAACAGAATGCTATGTTCGAAAGGCCACACCAGGGGATGCAGAGTCACCTCAAACCCCTATACATTAGGGCCAAAGTTGAACAGGTGGGAGTGAATAAAGTCTTGGTGGACGGGGGAACAGCCGTTAATTTGATGCCCCAAGTCATGTTGAAAAAGATAGGGATGTTCGACATTGACGTCAAACCTCACAACATGGTACTGCCAAATTATGAAGGAAAGATAGGACAGACGTTGGGCGTCATACAAGTGGACTTAACTGTTGGGTCAATCACAAGACCAACGATGTTAATGGTAATACCTGCAAAAGCAAATTACAACTTACTACTGGGGAGAGAGTGGATACATGGAATATGAGCGGTCCCTTCGACTATGCATCAAAGAATATCTATCTGGAGAGAAGATGGCGTGGTAGAGAATGTCGAAGCCGACCAAAGTTACTTCAGGGCAGAAGTAAACCATGTGGACAAGAGAAACTTTGACAGAAATTTGGCACACATAAGACCGTGTTACCCAGCGGAAGAAGGCTATGCCCCAAATAAAAATGCCTTGTACTTTTTGACTCTCCACCCAAATGGCTTCCAGTGGGATAGAGAGATTATGGGAGACCCAAAAATAGGAGAATCATCTGAGATACGGACAACAGGCTGGGATGAAAACCTGTACTATGACTGAGTCTTCTTTCTTCGAAAAGATTTCGACCTACATGGCTGAGAACAAAAGACAAGCGGCTCTCGAAGCCGAGATAACAAACATGGCTAACAAACCCACATATAGTGAAATCTGTAATACAGGACCAAGGGAATTCTTTGAACCAAAACCCCCTGACGAACAAGTACCTGCGGAACCAGCAGAAGAAAGGTTGGACGCCATCTATGACGAAGAGCCTCTGGGATTTGAAAAAGATCCAGTAATGTCAAGTGCAAAGATGTTAGCGCAAGATCCTCTCGAAGAGATTGACCTCGGAGATGGAAGTGCAAAAAGAATTACCTACATCAGCGCTAAACTGGACCCCAAGTTGAAAGTGAGAGTGATTGAATTACTAAGGAATAACAAAGATTGCTTCGCTTGGGATTACGACGAGATGCCTGGTTTGAAGAGGGACCTGGTCGAATTAAAGCTGCCTATAAAGGATGGCAAGAATCCCATCAAGCAGACTCCAAGAAGATTCGCACCAGAAATCCTCACAAAGATAAAAAAAGAGGTCGAAAGACTTCTTCGTTGCAACTTCATCAGGACCACAAGGTATGTCGATTGGATTGCTAATATTGTCCCTGTTATCAAGAAAAATGGCTCTTTGCGAGTATGTATAGATTTTCGTGATCTAAATGCAGCAACCCCTAAGGATGAGTATCCAATGCCTGTGGCAGAGATGTTGGTTGACTCAGCCGTAGGCTATGAGTATCTCAGCATGCTTGATGGATATTCTTGCTATAACCATATTTTCATCGCAGAAGAAGATGTTTCTAAAACAGCTTTTCGATGTCCAGGGGAAATAGGCACTTATGAATGGATAGTCATGCCTTTTAGCCTAAAAAACGCTGGGGCAACATACCAACGAGCAATGAACTCTATATTTCATGATTATATAGAGACATTCATGCAAGTATACATAAATGACATTGTGATAAAATCTACGTCGGATGAAGACCATCTATCCCATCTCAGCCAATCATTCGAAAGAATGAGAAAACATGGCTTAAAAATGAATCCTCTTAAGTGTGCATTCTTTATGCAGGCTGGAGATTTCCTGGGCTTTGTAGTCCACAAAAAGGGGATAGAAATCAATCAGAACAAGACGAAGGCTATTATGGAGACCAAAGCACCATCAACCAAAAATGAATTGCAATCATTATTAGGAAAGATAAACTTCCTAAGAAGATTCATCTCGAATTTAAGTGGTCGAACTTAAGCCTTCTCTCCCCTTCTGCGCCTGAAACAAGGCAAGTTCGAATGGAATGACGAACACCAAGAGGCATTCGACAAGATCAAACATTATCTGACGAATCCTCCTATCTTGGCACCACCGTGTGGAAAGAAGCCTATGAAACTGTATATATCAGCTTCCGACACTACCATAGGTAGCATGTTGGCGCAAGAGAATGAAGATGGCGTCGAAAGAGCCATTTACTACCTTAGTAGGGTTTTAAATGATGCAGAAACTAGATACACTTCAATATAAAAGTTGTGTCTCTGTTTGCATTTCTCTTGTACTAAACTTAAATATTATATAAAACCTATTGATTTATACGTCTCTTCGCATTTTGATGTCATCAAGTATATGTTATCTAAGCCAATAATGCACAGTCAAATTGGCAAATGGGCTTTAGCGCTCACTGAATACTCTTTAACCTTTATACCTTTAAAGGCAATGAAAGGACAAATAGTATCAGATTTTATTGTAGACCATGCACTGGTCGAAAATCCTCAATTTCAAGTTGAGTTAAAACCTTGGAAATTATTCTTCGACGGTTCCACTCATAAGAATGGAAGTGGGGTTGGGATAATGTTAATTTCTCCTGACAGAATTCCAACAAAATTCAAATATAGAATTGAAGGTCCCCTTTGTTCCAACAACGAAGCAGAATATGAAGCTCTTATTGCAGGACTTGAGGCTTTGTTGGAATTGGGGGCAACTAGGGTCGAAATTAAAGGAGATTCAGAATTAGTAATCAAGCAACTGACGAAGGAGTACAAATGTATAAAAGAAAATTTGATTATTGTAACACCCCAAAATTTGCCCTCCTCATTCATGGATTCATTTAGCATTTCATATTGCATTTCATCATGTCAATCAGAACTAGATCCAAAAAAAAAAAAAAACGAAAAAAAAAAAATATAATTTTTTACAAAAAAAATAAAATAAAATAATAATAATAAAAAAAATTTTAATTAATTAATTAATTAATTAATTAATTAAATAAATAATTAAATAAATAAAATATAATAAAAAAAATTTGGACTTGGGTCTCTCTCATTTGAGCCCACAAAACCATGAAATTCAGTCTATAAATACCAAGGCTTCACTTGAGAGAACACAGAACAAAGGGGGATTTTGAAGAGAAGCAAAATACTCTGAGGTTTCCTTGGAACAAAACCCTGAGGAAAAAGATAGTGAGAGAAGACCTAACGGAGTTCAGAGCAGCCTCCAAACCCCGAAGGGAACTCAACTACACAGAATCACCTCTGCCTCACATAAACCCTGAAGATTGTTTTGTAAACCTCACGGGTGCAACTCAATTTCAATCAAGCTCTCCAATCAGGTTTGCCATTATTCCCATTACCTTTGTCCATGGGTTTAATATGTATATGAATGTATAAACAATGCCTTGAATGTTTAACCGTTTAATTTCTGAAATGTATGCCACAGGGTTTGAGTTTTTTGAAACCATACTGTTGATCATGAAAAAAATGCTTATGGTGTTTCACTAACCCTTTTGTTGAATTTTTGTGAGGGCTCACATGACTTTTGCAGGGATAACTTGCGTGGTTTCCCACTTTATTTGTGGGATAACCCCTGGAGGTTCATTCCGATTACCTGTACTGACTCACTTTTCTTTGATGGCATTAACTTGGAAGGATCTCAGGGTTTCCCATTCCTCTAATTGCTGTTACTTCGGATCTTTATCCGCGTGGTACTTTTACATTTTTCCCGCATTTTACTGCTTTCCTAGCTGGAAGACCTCGATAGGAGGCAACGTTTGAGCCCCTTGGTGGCATTTTACTTTGAGATACATGTTTTGTGTTTTGTATTCATATCCCTGCAGGTAGCGCGGTTCCTTCGTCAAGGACTGCCCTTTTCTGCCCTTGAGCATCCCAAACCCTAACCCTTTATTGATTTTTCTTCTCCTAAAACCCAAAACAACGCGCTAACTCCTTCTACTACAGGCGAGTAAGTCTCCAAAGGTCGAGCATCCGGTAGATTGCGTAGTGACGCCGTTCGTCCAAAACCCAATCCATAACCCCGTAGTTAGCCGAACTACGTTTTGCTCTGATTCTCAGGCCAGATGAGATACGTAGGCATAAGACGCGATGTCTTAGCGAGCACACATCCCCCCAACCCATAGGTCAGCCGAGCTACGAAGACTCTGATTCTCGTATTCAGATGAGATACGTATGCAGTGGATGCGACATCCGCGTGAGTCCTTTTCCTTTAACCCTTTTTTAGTAAATAGTACATTAGATAAACCCATACCCTTTAGACAAGAACTACATAAGTGGATCCCGTAGAGTACTACGGATGCGTAGGGGTGCTAATACCTTCCCTTCGCATAACCGACTCCCGAACCCAAGATTTGGTTGCGAGACCCCGTCTTGTACTTTCCTTTTTCAGGTTTACTTCGAGCGTTTCCTTTCCCTTCTTTGGGATGAATAACGCACGGTGGCGACTCTTCTGTCTTTTAATTTCGCCGGTTGTTTTTTTTTTCGCACTGTATTTTTCAGGTTACGACAGCTGGCGACTCTGCTGGGGAACATAGAAGTTGACCTCTTGCTGGTCCATCTTCCCTAAGCGAGTCCCTCCTAGCTTTTGTAGTTTGTTTATTGGGTGTTCATGCTTTTGTACGGTTATTTATTTACCTGATTTACCTTATTGCATTGTGTACATATCATTGCTTTATCTGTTGGCTGGCTATGGTTGCTTGGTGATCTTTGTGAGATGAGTTCTATACCCGAACTCGAGTGCACTTAGGATAGGAGAATGGCATAGTCCTGTCGACTTGTGTGGAGTTATTCCTTAGCGAGTTGACTTGCAAGCCCATTCACTTGGTGGAGGTCATGTTGAGATCAATAATGTCACATAAGTAAGTTGTGGTTAGACATTACTTGTTCCAATATAGACCTTAGAAGCCGAGGACCTTAGTTTACCAAACCCATCTTGGCCTATTCGTAGGACGTAGTGCGAAAGTCGTTCAAGTGTAAGATTTGATACGATTGTTACGCGATACTACACTCATAAGAGTCTCTCTTGAGAATATTGTTGGAATACGAGTAGTCGTTCCTCTGATAATATCCGAAAGATGGGATTATGACTATGGGAACCTTTTGTAGAACATGTTTGGCAGGTTTAAACCTTAGTACACTCCTTTTGGGTGGTTCTTAACCTAAACTCCATGCTCGTGACTTGCAACAAACCCTTGATTCATGGTTAATCCGATCAGGTATCCTTAATATCAATGGAACTCGGGTGGTGATAAGATGTAAACCATAATCCACCAAAATGGGTGGTTGATATTAAGGATAACATGATCCATCCCATGACCTTTGTGTGGTGTGCTCTTAATTTCTCTCCAGACAGTGCAACCTGACAAATGTTCAAGCAGATACATCAATTCTGATTGACAGGCCTTTGCATTGCATAACATCATCTGCATATTTGCATCCAACATCTCATGCTTATTCATTTGCAGGGTATTCCCTTTCAAAACGGGGGTGCCTTAAAACTGAACAAGCAGTGCATCGCATACCATGCATATTAACCCTTGTCTGTTTTGCAGGTGTCACCGCAGTGTCTAATGTTTGTTCCCTGTATCAGGCAGTTATTGGTCCCAAGCGAGTCCACAGGTACCCGACAAAGGAAAATCGTCCACGACTAGCGATGGACCAAATACAGAAAGAGCTGGCTGATATGCGTGAAAGGATGGATCAGTTCATGACATTGATGACTAGTATGGCAGAAGGCCAGGCAAAGCTGAGGGAATTGGTTGAGCAACCGAGGCCCGATCCAGAGGTGGAAATACCAAGTGCTGAGGGGAACCCTGGTAACCCTGGTAACCCTGGGAACACTGATAACCCTGTGAACACTGGTAACGCGGGTAACGCAAATGCTGATGGAAACCCGGGTAATGTTGGCAACACAGGGAATGTTGGGAAATGGTATTGGCGGAAGGTACAATGTGAATCAAGGAATTCAGATTAACGGGCACCCCGCTACTAAAGATTATCAGTGTGATCAATTTTCTTTGCACGACGAGGCCCTCGAGATCACTCGCCGTATGAATGAGCTTGCTGAGAAGCTCAAATCTTTGGACTCTCAAAATTCCTTAGGCTTTGATGTCACAAATCTTGGTCTGGTTCAGGGAGTAAAGATTCCTCACAAGTTCAAACCCCCTACTTTTGAGAAATACAACGGGGCTTCTTGCCCACACACTCATCTCCAATCTTATCTAGGAAGGTTGGGAGCTCACACGGAAGATGAAAAGCTGTGGATGTACTATTTTGAAGACAGTCTAACTGGAGCTTCTCGTGAATGGTATTCTCATTTGTCTCGTACTACCATCAAGAGCTGGAAAGACTTGGCAGAGGCTTTTGTCAAGCAATATCAATACAACTTGGACATGGCTCCAAATCGGACCTTGTTGCAAGGTATGTCTCAGACTGCCAAGGAAACCTTTAGAGAGTATGCTCAGTGTTGGAGGCAGATTGCTGCGTCCGTCCAACCCCTTATGTCTGAAAGGGAGATGGCGGACATGTTCATGAACACTCTTCAAGGCAATTATATTGAGAGATTGGCTGCTTGCCCGTCAATCAGCTTTGCAGAGATAGTAATTGCTGGAGAAAGAATCGAGAGTCTGTTGAAGATGGGCCGAATTCAAGACAATAGTGCTTCCAACTCATCAGGTCCCAAGAGACTGTTTGCTGGTAACGGTCAGCGAAGAAAAGAAGGCGAGACAAGCGCTGTGTATACCGGCAGAGGCAGGGGTAGAGGACGCCCTAATTATTATCAAGATCAAGTGGCCGCAGTCACTATTCCAACACCTGTTCCTCAACCGCAATGTCATCCGCAACAACAACCCAGGTACAACAATCAACAACAAGGAGGTAATCCGGGTCAGCAGAGACACTATCAACAACGTCCAAGGCAGACGGACCGGGTCATCGAGCCAATCCCAATGCCTTATTCAGTATTACTTCCCAAGCTGATTGACATGAATCTGGTTACGTTGAGAACTCTGGCTCCACCAACCGATCCCAATAATTTGCCTAGAGGTTATGATGTCAATGCCAAATGTGCTTTTCACTCCAACGCACCTGGCCATACTACAGATAATTGCAAGGCTCTCCAGTTAAAGGTACAAGATTTGAGAGATGCCCAGGCTATCAATTTTGCTCCGGTGCCTAATGTTATCCAGAACCCGATGCCGGCTCACGGCAGGCAGGGGATTAATGCTGTCGAAGTGGTTGAAGCTGGTAATGCCCAAGGCTGGGGCAAATTTGTGGAGCCAGTCATCAAAGAAGACAAGTTTGGATTGGGGTATGCTCCGGGATCTCAGAAGAATGAAGCCGGTACTTTCTCCAGCGGGGGTTTGGTTTCTCCCCACGTCGTCAATGCTGCAAATGAAGACAAGGCTGACAGCGACTGTGACTTAGATAGCTGGATTCGCCCGTGTGTCCCGGGAGAAAAGCTCGACAATTGGTCGTCTGAAAAAAACCGTTCGGGTTACTCTACTGAAAGAGTGATTTTTATTGTTTTCCTTTATTACATGCATAATAAAGTCTTACACTTTGCCCAAGGTGTAACGGCTCATTTCTAGGGCCATCCATTTAGTTACGTTTCGCAATTATTTTTATCATCAATAAAGGACGGCTTTTGCAAACAATTTTGTGTTCTCTTTCTTTCAGTTTTTTTTACTTTTTACCAAAAAATGGCAATGTTTCTTTTTTCGTTTTTCCTTTCTTTCAAAAAAAAAAATCTCTCATTCTAAGGTAAAGCATGATCCTCCATCATGCAGAGCCGACCACCCGGATCTCACTGCTAACGACACTGCTATGGCCAAGTATGACTTCGACAATCCTATCTATCAAGCCGAAGAAGGGGCTGAGGAAGATTGTGAATTGCCTGAAGCGTTAGCCAGATTGTTGAAACAGGAGGACCGAGCTATTACACCTTATCAGGAGGTGGTTGAGACCATCAACGTTGGTACCGAAGACGACAAGAAAGAGATCAAGATCGGGGCCAGGCTACAGGCCGAGAGGAAAGACCATTGATCATGTACTTGACTGTGTTAGAAAAGTCAATGGGTTGTGTGCTCGGTCAGCATGACGAGTCAGGTCGAAAAGAGCATGCAATATACTACCTTAGCAAAAGTTTACCGACTGTGAACAAAGATACTCATTGCTCGAGAAAACTTGTCGCGCTTTGGCATGGGCTGCTCGCCGACTAAGACAGTATATGTTGACTCACACGACTCTATTGATATCAAAAATGGATCCAGTCAAGTATATTTTTGAAAAGCCAGCACTTACCGGAAAGGTTACTAGGCGACAAATGATACCGACAGAGTACGACGTCCAATACACTTCACAAAAAGCCATCAAGGGAAGTGTCTTGTCAGACTATCTTGCAGAGCAACCGATTGATGATTACCAACCTATGAGGTTTGACTTTCCTGATGAGGACATCATGTTTCTCAAATCGAAAGATTGAGAGTGTAAGACCCCAATTTTGGGCCCTAAGATCCCTCATGGCCCATATCATATCATATCATAACCTCAAGGATCATTGCATGCCTTAGTCCCCTCCTAGTGGGTAGTTTGCCTTGTGGTTTGATTTCTTGATCACCAAGCATACTTTGCATTTGTATATTCTTGCTCTCATATGTTTATCATTCAAAAAGTACAAAAATATTGTCAGTTTAACCTTGTTGCTTGCAGTTGAAGCAATCATCAGAAATTAGGTCGAAGACAGTCAACAGTCAGTCAAAGCAATGGATGGTGGCCATTCTTGCAGAATTTGGGCACCATGATCAACAATCAAGAGCTCATACATCTTGGGACATCTTTTGAAGTCAAGGTCTCAAGGAATTAGGGTTTGGAATTCATCAGAAGTGGTTCAGTCATCCAAAACCCTAAAAAAGTCAAACTTGGTCAACTGTGGATTTAATCAGAGATTTGATGGATAGAATTGATTTGAAGGAGCTCATTCATGCTTATATAAGTCTCATCTATCATGTCCAACCTCATCATGGAAGAAAATCAAGTCAATCAGAAATTTTCCAGAAATAGAAAGTGGACCTGTAATTTCAACTGCCAAAAATGGAAACTTCTTGATCCTTAACTTATATCATGATACAAGCTTCAAATGAATTTTTGCCCAACATGAAAGTTGAAGATCTTGTTCTCCCATTTTCAAAAAGTCCAAGAACTCTCAAATCCCATGTGTGGTTGTCAAGATATGATCAAATCATTTTCACCAATTTTTGAACTTCAACAAGGCATATCTCTCAAACCATAAGGCCAAATTTGGTGGGGTTTTTTCCTACAAACCACATTTTTCATCCTCTTTCCAAAAATATAAATTTCATTCATCAAAACCCTACCATTCAAAATGGCATTTTTGGACCTTTTGCATTTAAAATCAAAGTTTGACCAAACTTTGACTTTTTGAATTAAGACTTTTTTCACCAATTGGCCAATTGGGAGATGTTTCATATGTTATTTGTGACTTGTTCCAATTCCTAAATCATCATCATACCACCATTACACCTCATTTTGACCAAAGTTGCATAAGTTGTTATTTTTGCAAATGGTGTGAAAGGAACAAAGCAAGGTACAGCCTTTCATGTACAACACAAAACATCAATTGGAATAGTCTGTATGCAGCCTGTACCAGGCCCAGCTCGTGCACACACACCTCCATTTCCACTTTGTCCAAAATTAGCAAGTTTGCAATTACACTCATTCAAGCTAATCAAGTTTAGTACTTCCTAAACCAATGATAAACAGACCATATAAAGATCATTCTGCTCATTTTTCAACCCTAGTTTTTGACAGCCACAACTTGGAAACCACAGAAAAACTGCATTCTCCTCATTCTTGCAATTTGGCATATGGGCATTTTCTGCTCGAAACACAAGAAACCCTTGAACAACTTGGATTGTTTCTTCACCTAGGCATCTTTGTGAGATCCTTGGAACCACTAAACCTCATCTGCACAGCCCTTTTCTTGGTCTGTTTTCAAAGAGCATAGCAATGGTGAAAGGAGATTTGGAGGGTTACAAGCTTTGCTGAGCTAAAGGGCCCCAAGGATTCATCATTCCAACACATTCTCTTCATCTGTTTGCAACCATAAAAAAAAATCAGGGAAATTTTTTTCAATATTTTTCCAAAAAGAAAAAAGAAAAATTATACCCTCAAGTCCCTAGTTGACTGATGCTGAATGGATTCAGAGTCGTTATGACCAACTGAATTGATTGAAAAAAGCGATTAACTGCCATGTGCCATGGTCAGTTATATCAGCAAAGAATGAAGAAAGCATTCGATAAGAAGGTCAAGCCTCGCGTGTTCCGAGAAGGTGACCTCGTGCTCAAGAAAGTTTTGTCTTTCGCGCCCGATTCCAGGGGCAAGTGGACTCCAAACTACGAGGGTCCATATGTTGTTAAGAGAGCCTTTTCAGGCGGTGCTTTGATGCTTACAACAATGGATGGGGAGGATTTCACTCGTCCTGTGAACTCAGATGCAGTTAAGAGATACTTTGCCTAAGAAAAAAGTATATGCAAATGAAAAAAAAACAAATGAAAAAAACAGAATAGCTCGCTAAGTTGAAAACCCGAAAGGGCGGCTTAGGCAAAAATGAGCGTCTCGGTGGAGAACCCGCAAGGGTAATCCAGGCAAAAATTAGAGACTTAAAAAAGAAAATATTTGCATCCCGCTAGATTGAGTACCTCACTCTGGGGCAATCTAGGCAAAAATTAGGGATTTGGCAAGTAACTGCATCCCGACAAGACTTTCTGTTCATCAGTCGTCATTTCGTCAGAAGATTCTCGATTCGTCGTCAACCGAAGCTTCGGATACATCGAGATTCAAATTGGTAGAGAAAGGATCATTATGTTCAATGTAGCCCTCTTCCAATATATATCACTGATTTCAAATTTGTACAGATCTATGGAGTCTTGCCATTTGCAGACTACCATTCTATCAAATCAATTTGAGCTTTTTATCCATTTATTTGCACTCTTATTTGTTTCAATTCAACAAATGTTTTGCATGTTTTAAATTGATAAAATGTCATTGTTTTAAAATCAAATTTTTCAAAATTTTTGTTTTAAAACAAAGTGAACATTCACAAGATTAAAAGGATACTCAAGAATATCTCAGTGCTCTCCCGAGGGTGGCATGATTCCCAACAGGTAAGACATTTGTTCATATTCCTGGTTTGGTGGTATTTTCTTTCTTCAGACCTTTGTTGAGGCTGTTCCACAAACAGAGTTGTTGTTGGGGCTGTTCCCCAGTACAGTCGCAAGTGGTTTGTTGTTGAAGACTTCATTCTCCAGCAGCAGCTTTCCCCTAGCATGGGTGTTTTATTGTGAAGTTTCGGAGGTTGATGGTTTGTCACCTTGGTGCCCCGTCACTTTCTCCAGTGGGTCGATACCCCCAGGCTTTATTTGTCTCCTCAGAGCAATCATGAGTATAGCCATTGACTGATGCTCCCCTCGGAGTCGCGATTAGAGCTGTTATTGATATCCCCACCAGGGTTGTAAGTGGAGTTGTTACCGCTTTTCCCCATGCAGTGTGCCAGCAGGAATTGTCTGTTTCCTCAGCACGTTTGTTTTCTTTTGAAGACTTGGTAGGTCAGTGGTTTGATACCCGGTACTTTACCCTTTCCCCGGCGAAGTCGTCTGCGGAATTGTTGCTATCTCTCTATCAGAGTTTTTCTTCTCAGCAGAGCAGGATTTATTTTCCTACTCCGTGGTTGATTGGGTGGGTATCCCAGTATATTTGCAACCATCTTTTCCTCAGCTTAGTCTGCAGAGTGTTTGTTGTGGCAGCTTTGCCTGTTGAATACTCCTTCAATCCCGATATGGTCGGATGATGGCTCTAGCCTCCAGTGAACGGATTTGATTTCCTGACTGTTTGTGATCCCCAGTAGAGTGGCTTGTATTGCAGAATCTACTTGTTGTGATCAGTTTGCTATGTATATTCTCCCCAAGTGGATTGGTTCGTTGCAGAATATATTTGTCTGATCTGTCCTCCCTCAGTGGCTTGTTCCCAAGAGAGTGTAGCCGACAGTTTTCCCCAGTAGAATTGCTTATGCAGTTAGATTCTATCTGGACGATATCATTCTCCCTCAGTAGGTTGTTCCCCAGTGGAGTTGTGTGGATTTGCTTCTACAGCAGTTCGTGCTTACGCACTCCTTTTGTTTCTCAGTTGACACTGGGATCCCCTGCAGATACCTTTGGGACTTCTCTTGTTCCCCTACAGATTTGTCTTGGTGGCTGTTTCGCCCGTTGTGACTTTCTGTACCCTGATTGGGATGTTTCCTGATATCTATGATTCTCTGCTTCTTCAGCAGTACCTGCAGATCTTTGCTTTACAGCATATAGATCTCCGCAGATTGGCTCTCCGGCTGGTTTTTCCCCTGGAAGTATAATACCGGACGTTTGTTCTTGAACCTGGTTGTGTTAGAATTGTCTGTTTTGTCAGCATTCATCAAACATAAATCACGCATATTCATGCATATTCATAAACATTCAGATATTCATGTTGCATTTCTTGCCATATATCTTTTGTTTGTCGTGTCTCCTGCTATGGCGATATAGATCTCTTTACAGATCTCCCCAAGCAGATGACGGGTGTCAAAATCTCTCCATATAGAGTCAACCCCATAAGCAGAAAATGTTTGTCTTTCCTTCTGCAGTTCCCCACCGAGATATATCCTCGTGGATGACGGTTTCTTCCGTTTCCTCCCAACACATATATTGGGATGGATTTTCCTATTTGAGTTACATCCTCATTAGGACGTGTCTTTATTCAGTCCGTCTTTTCGGATCATTCCCGAATTGGCTATTTGTCAAATGTCTTGTGCTTCCCAGTGGGTTGTTCCCCAGCGGAATGTTCTTAGGCCTCTACCCTCATAACCGGTAGTTGTAAGTCCTACTTTTCCTGGCCTTCTTAACAGAATTTGTGGTTATACACCTTTTATTCTCCAGCCAGAGTTTTGGTTTTCTACCTACTACCCGGTAGTTGTAAATCCTATTTTCCTGCTCTTCAGCAGTTTGCGGTTTGTTATAAACCCTATTTTGGTTTCCCGTGCGGATTTGTGATTTGTTCTATCCCCACGCGGAGTTGTTGGTCTTCTACCCCGTATTCGGTAGATGTAAACCCTAATTTTGTGGTTATCTTCATCTAGTCTTTGATGTTGATTTTCCTTTGCTTGGATAAGTTGCTCAGATCAGCACTTATATCCCTAGCAAGTCTTTTGTGGATAATTGCCGTATGCTAGCAATTTTATCCCCAGTGGGTCTTTTCACCGTATGCTAGTGATTTGTTCCCCGGATCATTGGTTGTATACCAATGCATCCCCAGCTAGTCCCTGTCGATAATTGCCGGATGCTTGCAATTTATCCTCAGCAGTTCGCCTTTCATTTACCCTTTTGTCGGTAATGTCTGTTGCTCCTTTTGAGTGGTCATCATTATATACCTATTCTGGTATCCCGATGCCTTTCTTTTCGGTTTTTTATCCTTAAACAACCCAGTAACCGGTTCAGGATAATCTTCCATGCGAGTATATTATTCACGGTCTGCCGGTAATGAATAATATATCTCATGCGCTCTTTAGTTGGAATCCTTTGTTGATTTTCCCCAACTGAGCAAGATTCGTATTCTTTGTAGAATCGAATATCCATCCTTTAACCAGTTTGCGTTTTGGATGATGAGTGTTTTGGAACACACACCAATTCACGTTTTTTGACCATCCTTTAAACAAGTCTGCTGTTCTAGCTTTCTTTCGGATGATGAGTGTTTTGGAACACACACCAATTCACGTTTTTTGACCATCCTTTAAACAAGTCTGCTGTTCTAGCTTTCTTTCAGATGATGAGTGTTTTGGAACACACACCAATTCACGTTTTTCGGCCATCCTATAAACAAGTCTGCTGTTCTAGCTTTCTTTCGGATGATGAGTGTTTTGGAACACACACCAATTCACGCTTTTTTGCCCATCCTATAAACAAGTCTGCTGTTCTAGCTTTCTTTCGGATGATGAGTGTTTTGGAACACACACCAATTCACGCTTTTTTGCCCATCCTTTAAACAAGTCTGCTGTTCTAGCTTTCTTCCGGATGATGAATGTCTTGGAACACACACCAATTCACGTTTTTTGTCCATCCTTTAAACAAGACTGCTGTTCTAGCTTTCTTTCGGATGATGAGTGTTTTGGAACACACACCAATTCACGTTTTTTGACCATCCTTTAAACAAGTCTGCTGTTCTAGCTTTCTTTCGGATGATGAGTGTTTTGGAACACACACCAATTCACGTTTTTTGCCCATCCTTTAACCAGTTTGCGTTTTGGATGATGAGTGTTTTGGAACACACACCGATTCACGCTTTTTTGTCCATCCTTTAAACAAGTTTGCTTTCGCTTTCTTTCGGATGATGAGTGTCTTGGAACACAAACCAATTCACGATTTCGGATTTTATCCTATAAACAACCCAGTAACCGGTTCAGGATAATTTTCCTTTCGAGTATATTATTCACGGTCTGCCGGTAATGAATAATATGTCTCGTTTCACTCTTGGGTCAACCCTTTATTGCTTTCCCCTCAGAGTAAGATTCATTTTCCTTGTGGAATTGAACATCCATCCTATAAACAAGTTTGCTTTCGCTCTCTTCAGGATGATGAGTGTTTTGGAACACACACCAATTCACGTCTTTGGTCGGTCACCTGTTACATACCTACAACCCGGTATCATTGGTGTTCCTTCCTGAGTTTGTTACCCTTATACCGGTAACGTCTCATTTTGTTTGTTACTTCCTCAGTGAAGTTTTTCTTTCGCTTCTCCTCAGGAGTCAGCTTGTGTCTCTCCAATGGATTTATTTTTCCTTTGGGTTTCTTTTCCCCAGTGTGAGTCCTTCACTCCCCAGTGAGTTCTCCAGTCTGTTTTCTGTTTTTTCTAATCAGAGTCGTGTCTTGTTCACGCTGTGTCAGTTTTGTTTTTCCCCAGATTGGAGTCGTGTCTTGTTCACACATTTCCTTTTCTTTTGTTTATCCCCATAGAGTCTTGTTAGAGTCTCTGTTCCTGGTGAGTGTACTACTCCGATGGATCGTCTTTTCTTCTGTGTGAATCATATTCCCCACAGAATTTGTGTCTTTTGCATGCATACATTTGCATCATGAGGTCTCTTAGGGACCAAAATTTGTCTCATTACTGTTATTTAAGCCCATTCTACCGCGTCAAGATGAAGATTTCTAAACTTCACTTCTCCGGCTAGAATGACCTTAAATAGGGGCATCTGTAAGACCCCAATTTTGGGCCCTAAGATCCCTCATGGCCCATATCATATCATATCATAACCTCAAGGATCATTGCATGCCTTAGTCCCCTCCTAGTGGGTAGTTTGCCTTGTGGTTTGATTTCTTGATCACCAAGCATACTTTGCATTTGTATATTCTTGCTCTCATATGTTTATCATTCAAAAAGTACAAAAATATTGTCAGTTTAACCTTGTTGCTTGCAGTTGAAGCAATCATCAGAAATTAGGTCGAAGACAGTCAACAGTCAGTCAAAGCAATGGATGGTGGCCATTCTTGCAGAATTTGGGCACCATGATCAACAATCAAGAGCTCATACATCTTGGGACATCTTTTGAAGTCAAGGTCTCAAGGAATTAGGGTTTGGAATTCATCAGAAGTGGTTCAGTCATCCAAAACCCTAAAAAGTCAAACTTGGTCAACTGTGGATTTAATCAGAGATTTGATGGATAGAATTGATTTGAAGGAGCTCATTCATGCTTATATAAGTCTCATCTATCATGTCCAACCTCATCATGGAAGAAAATCAAGTCAATCAGAAATTTTCCAGAAATAGAAAGTGGACCTGTAATTTCAACTGCCAAAAATGGAAACTTCTTGATCCTTAACTTATATCATGATACAAGCTTCAAATGAATTTTTGCCCAACATGAAAGTTGAAGATCTTGTTCTCCCATTTTCAAAAAGTCCAAGAACTCTCAAATCCCATGTGTGGTTGTCAAGATATGATCAAATCATTTTCACCAATTTTTGAACTTCAACAAGGCATATCTCTCAAACCATAAGGCCAAATTTGGTGGGGTTTTTTCCTACAAACCACATTTTTCATCCTCTTTCCAAAAATATAAATTTCATTCATCAAAACCCTACCATTCAAAATGGCATTTTTGGACCTTTTGCATTTAAAATCAAAGTTTGACCAAACTTTGACTTTTTGAATTAAGACTTTTTTCACCAATTGGCCAATTGGGAGATGTTTCATATGTTATTTGTGACTTGTTCCAATTCCTAAATCATCATCATACCACCATTACACCTCATTTTGACCAAAGTTGCATAAGTTGTTATTTTTGCAAATGGTGTGAAAGGAACAAAGCAAGGTACAGCCTTTCATGTACAACACAAAACAGCAATTGGAATAGTCTGTATGCAGCCTGTACCAGGCCCAGCTCGTGCACACACACCTCCATTTCCACTTTGTCCAAAATTAGCAAGTTTGCAATTACACTCATTCAAGCTAATCAAGTTTAGTACTTCCTAAACCAATGATAAACAGACCATATAAAGATCATTCTGCTCATTTTTCAACCCTAGTTTTTGACAGCCACAACTTGGAAACCACAGAAAAACTGCATTCTCCTCATTCTTGCAATTTGGCATATGGGCATTTTCTGCTCGAAACACAAGAAACCCTTGAACAACTTGGATTGTTTCTTCACCTAGGCATCTTTGTGAGATCCTTGGAACCACTAAACCTCATCTGCACAGCCCTTTTCTTGGTCTGTTTTCAAAGAGCATAGCAATGGTGAAAGGAGATTTGGAGGGTTACAAGCTTTGCTGAGCTAAAGGGCCCCAAGGATTCATCATTCCAACACATTCTCTTCATCTGTTTGCATTCATAATCACCAAAACAACACTGCAGCTCGATTTTCTTCCAAAACAAGTAAGTAATCGACCTTCTCCTTTTGCCATGCCATAATGTGTTTATGAAAGATCCTTATATGCTGGTTTCAATGCATTTTGTTTCATTTAAAATGGTGCTCCCATGATGGAGAAATCTGAACTTTCATTTTCATGACCAAACATGTTTTCCTTCGATTTGGCTTGTCTACAATGATTTAGTGAAAAGTGATGATATATTTGTGATGCTTGAAGTGTGTTGATGCTAGTGGTATGCTTGATTTGGATTTCTGGACATTTCGAAATTTCCATGTTTGAACATTGAATGATGAATGCACTGTTGTATTGAACCCTATTTCTGTCCGAAAATTCCTCATGCTTATGTTGTCTTGCTGTTAGCTAGGGTTGCATGATGATAAATGCTCATGGCCATGTTTTATTGTGGATGTTGTTGTTCATGATTTGGTGATTGATGTTTGGTGATGATGTTGTTACTGCTGTTCTTGAAGCTTAATATATTTTTTCCAGAAATCCTGTACATGTGCATGTGTGTTGGCCACCAGTGTTGCTTATGATTGCATGATGTATCTCATTACCATGATGATTGTATGATGCTTGGTTGAATTTTAGGTCGTGGATTACATTGGTGCCATGCTGATTAAACCCTGCTGCAGTGTTGAAACCCCATGAACATTGCCCTGAAATCCATATGACTGTGTTGTATGCTGTTGATTGCTTGCTATGAGAACATTGCCAAATGCTATGCTGTTGTAATTGCTGGTCGAGTTTTTGTGTGCTGTTGTTTTGAACCTTATAACCATGCCTAGAAAATCCATGAGAGCTATGTGGTATGCTGTTGACTGCTTGCTGAATGCTATGCTGTTGTGTGTTTGTGTTTGAAACTTTTTTGATGTTGATGAATCATAAATATGAACTTGATGCTGCTAATGCCCTGCTGTTATGCTTGAATCATGAATCTGTCCAAAAAAACTCCCATGGTTATGATTGTTTTGTTGCTAGTTGAAGATGTTTCATGGCCACAATTATTTGTTAATGTTGTTGTTCATGTTGATGATTGACTGATGAATGTTGGAGATGATGACATGCTGCTGTTAAACTACTTATCCTGTCCAGACTTTTGCTTGAATGTTGTATTGGTGTGTTGCTGTTTAGATGTGCATGAGCATACTGTTTCATTGCCATGTTTTGCTTGCCATGAGGTTTGTATTTTGATTAATGATGACTTTGCTTGCAATGCCATGCTGTTGTTCTAGAACCCTAAGCATTTCCAGAATTCTCCCTTGGATTATGTTTGTTCTGTGGATTGGTTAATGTTGCATGGCCATTGTTTGTTTGCTGGTACTGTTTACATTTGTTGTTCATGATTTTGTTTGAAAATGTTGAGATGCCTTGGCTGCATAAACCCTAAGGGTTTCTAAAAACAGAAAATGTGAAATTTCATTGGTGTGTTTACTGTTCCATTGGCTGGGAGCCAATAGGAACATTTCCTTGCCTTGCCCAAAACGCAACACTTCAATAAGTGACTGCAGATATTACTAAAATGCCATCCTGTTGACTTTATTTGACCATATGCCATGCTTATTTGCTCATATTTCATCCAAATGTTCATCAACTTCAACAATTCTTTTTTAATTCATTTCAACTCCAAAAATCATGCAATTTTTTCCATCATGTTCATGAATGTGTCCTCTATTTTATTGTGAATTTTAATTAATTTTCCATTGGCTGGATTTTTAATGATAATTGATTTCCCAACATGTATGCCAAAATGATACATTGTACCATTTCAATTGTGAAATACTCATGTTATATCCAATGCCTTTGAAATTTTTTGTGGTGAAACTAGACACATTGACCTTCATTTCCATATAAAGTTTGTGCATTTATCATTTGTGGATTGAGAGTTATGATTTTCTGAAGTTATGTGTTACATTTGGTGCTATATGAATGATATGCATTTTCCCAATTTTTGTTCACATGCTTCCTTACATCCAAATGACCCCAAATTTTGCATGAACCATCCTTTGTATGTCTAGTTTGTGTATGAATTTTCTTGGATTTAATCATGCTGTTTTCCATTTGATTGAGAATTTTCTTCCATGCTTTGTCATTTGTTGACTTTTTGTGCTATACATTGCCAAATCTTTTGTGAAATTCTCAAATCTTATTGTATGACCATGAAATTTCATATGTGATAACTAGACTCCTTTAGCTTTGCATTGGTGTTAATCTCATTCATTTCTCTTCTGTTTTCAAATTGATATGATTTTTTGAAGTTGACCCATGCTTGTTGACTTTCATTATGCTTACTTGAATTTGGTTTGACTTCATGATTTTACTTGACTGCCTTCCTCTCATCCAAATGCCATGAAATTTTACATGTCTACCATGCTAGATGTTAGGATTGAGTGTGATTTATTTCATGATTTTTGAGATTGTTTGAGTTGACTTTTGAAAGAGGTCTTGCTGTTGACCTATTTGTGCTCTTTCTTGCCATGCTTTGCACTCTTTTGCATATGAAATGACATTGGTGCATGATTTGATTATGAATCCAATTGAGATTGCTTATCAAATGTTTGAACATGAATTGGGTTGACTTTCCTTTGCTGTTTGACTTTTTTCTTTCACCTTTGACCCTAGGCTAGTCCTAGTGGTCTTGTAAGCTTACAATTGAGCTGTTTGTTTCAGGTTAAGCCCCAATGCCTCAAAGACCATTCAAATTTGTTTGAGTTGAATTGTATATTGTGCTAACCTTTGTTTTGTAGGTGTGACTCACATACTTGAGTCTTTGTGCCTTGCACAATTGGTCCCTCTGTGGTTGACTATTGGTTCATTTTCTTTTGATTTTGATTGTTGACTTGTTTGCTAATAAGTTTGACTTTTTCAGGTACTTTAGTTGCCTAAGTTCTTTGAACTTGCTTGCTTTGCTATTTAGCATTTGCTTTGAGGTATAAACATTTCTTCTTCATGTAGTCTGGAGACCCGGTCTGTTATTTGACCGGGCAAACTGTCTGAAGTCCTCCTTAAGAGGCAATGCCTGTGTGTGTTTAATTTTGTCCCAAGCAGGAAAAGTCCTTCAAGTAAGGCAATTGGTGGAAGGTAGGGATAAGCAATCTATCCCCCACTATTCAGTGTGTTCTCTCTTTGCTCCCATTACATGGTTGAAGCATTGAGATAAATACCCAAGATCTAATCGAGTCAATAATGTGGAGAGAGTTCCTACTTTCTGAACTCCCACACTTTCTTATATGCTCTCCCTGATCAGGGATAGAAGCAATGAGGCACACCCCTCATCTCCTTTTCATCTGCTTCATCTTAGCCTCTCAATGGCAAGGTTAAGAGCGACCTTCACCTATTACAGTGGACTTTCAAAGTCAAACCCTCTTGTGTGAGCCCCCCATTGTTTTGGCTATAGAGTGTGCTGTTTGATATTCATTGATTGATTGATTGCTTCATGTGCACTTGTTTGCCTGTATGTTATGCATCTATCATCATCATTAATTGCTCATCAATGCATAATCATCTCATTTGTCTTTGTGACATTATCATTGCTGTTTACCCATCGAGGACAATTGTAAGACCATCCATTGGCCATTGCTCCTATGATATGGAAGTGAGTATAAGACCATCACCTTGGCCACTCAGTTTATCTTTGCCTGATGCATTTATTTGATTGTATGTGAGGAAGCAACTGTAAGTCCCTGCAAGTTGGCATTTGCTCTCCTATGATCACATGTTGTTTTGTTTGTTTGTATGTGAGGAAACAACTGTAAGTCCCTGCAAGTTGGCATTTGTTTTCCTAGGACCATACTGTGGAGTTAACCTAAGTCCAGACAGATTGGCAGTTAATTTCCATTTCTCATCTTTGTTTTCTTTTAAGGAGATTAGTGTAAGTCCATTGAGTGGCATCTGATATCCATTTCTGTTTTAGGAGATTGGTATAAGACCATTGATTGGCATCCGGTATCCGCCTTTCTTTGCTTTGTTTGTTTATTATTATCCATTGCTATTCCAAAGGACACACTTGAATCATCTGCTATATGATTTCAAGAAGTGAACCTTCTAAGAAGTTTTACTTTCCATCTTCATCCATTCATCATTCATTATGTCCTAAACCTTTTCACACTTTGATTTCAAAACTTGACATAGATATTGTGCAAACATCTTCATGTTTTCTAACTAAAAAACCTGGACTCAAGTCCTTGACTTTTTTTTTTAAACTTCATTTCATAATACTTATTCGAATTAATCTTAATCATACTTTGACTCTATTTTCATAATCACAATCAATTAACTTCACTCATTCACTTGTTTTGGCTTTGTCCATTAATCTTTTCACATTAGCCATAGGTTTCAATTATCTTTGTGGTTGATGTAAATCTTGCCTATCCTTAGTGAGTCGACAGTAAGACTTCCGTACTTCAAACAGGGCTAACCCCTCTAGTACGTCGAAGCTATCCTCGCATGGTGGATGTTGTTTTTGGTCGAGTGTTCTCCCATTGATAATGAAAAGCCTCAGTGCTTGTGTTTAAAACTTAATCCACCGACTTTTGGAAATCTTTTAGCCGAACTACGGCGTTTTGATCCTTACCTTTGATGGAAGGTACGTAGGCAGCGGGTTCATCCGTTCAAACCCAATAACACAAAAATAATTAACTTGTATATTCTTTTCTCATCATCCCAATCATGTTTGCACAATCTTTATGTCATAACAAATAACAATTTAGCATAACAAGTGTGAAAAGGGCTCCCTAGGAGTACCTAGGACGTAGTGGGTGCCTAACACCTTCCCATTGCGTAATTTACCCCTTACCCAGAATCTCTGATCTTTTTATTAGTTTTCTACGTGTAAAACTTCTTAGGCTTTTGTTCGCTTTTTAGCCAATCCTTTGGATAAATAAAAGTGCGGTGGCGACTCGAAATTTCAATGTATCTCTTGCTTATGATTTAATCGATAGATCATATAGCGACGAATACACCGCTACAGAGAGGAACCACTCCCGGAGGAGGGGCCTGACCCTGAATCCAATTGGGTTATGATGTTTGATGGGGCGGTCCACGTCAATGGTCGCGGAGTTGGTGTAGTGTTGATCACACCGGAAGGGGGTTCATATGCCATTTGGTGCCAGAATAACTTTTCCCTGCACCAACAATGAAGCCGAATACGAAGCTTGTATCCTAAGACTTGAGGAAGCCGTCAAAATACAGATTAAATCCCTGGATGTATACGGGGACTCAGCTTTGGTCATCAATCAAACCAACGGGAAATGGTGCTATGCTGGAACTACGTACCCAGAATTGACGTATCTCGGTCAGAGACGAATGAAGAAAGCATTTGGTCAGAAAGTGCGCTCTCGGGAGTATCGAGTCGGTGAATTGGTACTCAAAAGATTTCTTCCTCCCAACACAGATCACAGGGGCAAATGGACACCGAACTATGAGGGTCCGTACGTGGTTAAAAGGATTTTCTATGGCGGAGCTTTGACACTAACAACCATGGAGGGCGAAGGATTCCCGTCCCCTATTAACTCAGACGCGGTTAAAAAAATACTTCGCATAAAATAGACCCGCTGGACAGTAAAAAGAATAGTCCAGGCAAAAAAGGGGCATCCCGACGAACCAAAAAAAAAAGAATAAAGAGGTTCGGGCAAAAATTAGGGATATATAAAAAAAAAGAGTACACCCGGTGAGTCGAAAACCCAAAAGGGCGGCTCAGGCAAAAATGGGTATCCCCGTGGATTGAAAACCCGAAAAAGGGGGCGATCCAGGCAAAAGTTAGGGAATAAGCGAATGACTGTGATCTGAGTTCATCAGTGTTATATCACCGTTTCATTCAATCCGGCAATCTTCGAAGGTTAAAGATCGACTAATCATCCACTTCAGAAAGCAAGATGAGCAGAGCGTCTTGAGGACATACGAGTCATAGCAGAGTCGAAACTCAGTGGGACCCCGTTTCCACATTGCCATTAGGATAGTTCTCTTTTTTATAGCGATCACCTCTTTTCAGGGATCAGCTTCCTGATATCCTCGCCTATTCCTGGCACAAATTTTCTCCCCATTAAGAGTCGAACAATTCAGTTAAAGAGCCTCTTTATTTTTCATTTATCAGTTTGTTTGCAAAAATGTCCGAATTTTTGATAAAACATATTACATATGAACATAATGGTAGCTTTTGCAGATGATTTGCACAGGAAAACATTTAAAATTGCTTTGAATGTGCTTAATCCCGAACGGTGAATTCAAACCGAGTAATTCCCCCGAGGCATACGTGTATTTTTGGTTGCAGGTCACAGGAACCGGATGCCAAGTCATGAATCCTCATCCCCAAGCGGTTGACAAAGTCTCTCCTCAGCAGAGCATGTTCCCCAACAGAGTTGACAGTATCCAGACTGTCTATCCCCAGTAGAGTTGACAGAATCCAGACTATATATCCCTAGCGGAGTTGACAGTGTCAGACTGTATCTTCCTAGCAACAGCGGAGTGGTTGCATACCCAACGGACAAGAGGGTGGTGTTCCCAGTGTTCATCTCATCCCCAGCATTATTTCTAACAGATTTGTTCTAATCCCCAGCTAGAGGACGATTAGCAAGTTCATATCCCCAGCAAAGGTCGTTTCCTACGACATTTCCCCAGGAAGTGTTTTCCCCACAGACTCTCCTCACAGAGCCTCGCCGAACCAAGTTTCCATAGTTGATACTCCCCCCGCAAGGTCGACTTTTCAAGCAGCCAATTTATTTTTGGTGACTCATTGGTCCCGGCAGACGGATCATTCCCCACAGAGCATTCAAGGATTGATACAGCGATCTGTTCCCTACCGGAGTTTGCTTCCCCTAGCAGATTTCTTTTTTCTTTTACACCATGCATAGCATTTGCATTCGCATGCATATCATATTAAGCATACACATAAGCTGATAAACAGGTTCTTCCAAGCAGACTGAAGAATTACTGTACAACCAAGGTCTTGAGATCCAGCCAGAGGATCAAGCGTGAGTGATCCAGCCTGAGGGTCATTTTGAAGATTCAGCCTGAGAATCATTTTCCCGTGATCCAGCATGAGGGTCACTTTTTGAAGATTCAGCCTGAGAATCGTTTTCCCGTGATCCAGCATGAGGGTCATTTTTGAAGATTCAGCCTGAGAATCGTTTTCCCAAGAGTCAGCCTGAGGCTCAAATTGAAGATTTCCCAGTGAAGTCGCCTACAAGCTTTATTTCCCTAGCAAGTCTAATTGAGGAGTCGTTACAACATGTTCTAGCCCGAAGAATATGTACGAAGCCCAAAAGTGGAATATTCTCGAAGCTGCATATCTAATATGAAGGTTGGGTGTAGATTTCAAAAGAGGGTCAACCAGCGCATGCCTCAGATGCGGGATCCTAATGAGGGGAATTTATCATCAAAACAATCCAGATCTAGCCAGAAGATCGAAGTAGATTCAGCCAGAGAATCAAAGGAAATAGATTCAGCCAGAGAATCGAAACGAAGGAGATCTAGCCAGAAGATCGAAGAAGATCTAGCCAGAAGATCAAAATCGTATCCAGCCCGAGGATCAAAATTAATATCCAACCAGAGGACTAAATTGAGTATAGGTTCAGCCAGAGGATCGAAACTCCAGATTAAGCCAGAAGATCGAAGTAGATTCAGCCAGAGAATCAAAGGAAATAGATTCAGCCAGAGAATCGAAACGAAGGAGATCTAGCCAGAAGATCGAAGAAGATCTAGCCAGAAGATCAAAATCGTATCCAGCCCGAGGATCAAAATTAATATCCAACCAGAGGACTAAATTGAGTATAGATTCAGCCAGAGGATCGAAACTCCAGATTAAGCTAGAGGATCGGAAGAAAGATAAACATCACGGTGTATTTCCGCGTTTTTGTGGTATTCTCGGAGCACAAATTTTCGGTCTGTCTTTGGTATTCAATCACAGCTCACCCCGTTTGTCTGATAAGCTGTTCGCTTTCATCCTACTCGGGTTAGCTGATGTTTGAATAGGGGCAGCTGTAACACCCCAAAATTTGCCCTCCTCATTCATGGATTCATTTAGCATTTCATATTGCATTTCATCATGTCAATCAGAATTAGATCCAAAAAAAAAAAAAACGAAAAAAAAAACATAATAATAATAAAAAAATTTTAATTAATTAATTAAATAAATAATTAAATAAATAAAATATAATAAAAAAATTTTGGACTTGGGTCTCTCTCATTTGAGCCCACAAAACCATGAAATTCAGTCTATAAATACCAAGGCTTCACTTGAGAGAACACAAAACAAAGGGGGATTTTGAAGAGAAGCAAAATACTCTGAGGTTTCCTTGGAACAAAACCCTGAGGAAAAAGATAGTGAGAGAAGACCTAACGGAGTTCAGAGCAGCCTCCAAACCCCAAAGGGAACTCAACTACACAGAATCACCTCTGCCTCACATAAACCCTGAAGATTGTTTTGTAAACCTCACGGGTGCAACTCAATTTCAATCAAGCTCTCCAATCAGGTTTGCCATTATTCCCATTACCTTTGCCCATGGGTTTAATATGTATATGAATGTATAAACAATGCCTTGAATGTTTAACCGTTTAATTTCTGAAATGTATGCCACAGGGTTTGAGTTTTTTGAAACCATACTGTTGATCATGAAAAAAATGCTTATGGTGTTTCACTAACCCTTTTGTTGAATTTTTGTGAGGGCTCACATGACTTTTGCAGGGATAACTTGCGTGGTTTCCCACTTTATTTGTGGGATAACCCCTGGAGGTTCATTCCGATTACCTGTACTGACTCACTTTTCTTTGATGGCATTAACTTGGAAGGATCTCAGGGTTTCCCATTCCTCTAATTGCTGTTACTTCGGATCTTTATCCGCGTGGTACTTTTACATTTTTCCCGCATTTTACTGCTTTCCTAGCTGGAAGACCTCGATAGGAGGCAACGTTTGAGCCCCTTGGTGGCATTTTACTTTGAGATACATGTTTTGTGTTTTGTATTCATATCCCTGCAGGTAGCGCGGTTCCTTCGTCAAGGACTGCCCTTTTTTTCCCTTGAGCATCCCAAACCCTAACCCTTTATTGATTTTTCTTCTCCTAAAACCCAAAACAACACGCTAACTCCTTCTACTACAGGCGAGTAAGTCTCCAAAGGTCGAGCATCCGGTAGATTGCGTAGTGACGCCGTTCGTCCAAAACCCAATCCATAACCCCGTAGTTAGCCGAACTACGTTTTGCTCTGATTCTCAGGCCAGATGAGATACGTAGGCATAAGACGCGATGTCTTAGCGAGCACACATCCCCCCAACCCATAGGTCAGCCGAACTACGAAGACTCTGATTCTCGTATTCAGATGAGATACGTATGCAGTGGATGCGACATCCGCGCGAGTCCTTTTCCTTTAACCCTTTTTTAGTAAATAGTACATTAGATAAACCCATACCCTTTAGACAAGAACTACATAAGTGGATCCCGTAGAGTACTACGGATGCGTAGGGGTGCTAATACCTTCCCTTCGCATAACCGACTCCCGAACCCAAGATTTGGTTGCGAGACCCCGTCTTGTCCTTTCCTTTTTCAGGTTTACTTCGAGCGTTTCCTTTCCCTCCTTTGGGATGAATAACGCACGGTGGCGACTCTTCTGTCTTTTTCTTTCGCCGGTTGTTTTTTTTCGCACTGTATTTTTCAGGTTGCGACAATTATGTACTTCGTCATTGCAAATAGGTTACTCAAAAAATTCGAATACGTCGACATAAAACATGTCCCTAGAATAAAAAACCAAGAGGCTAATGACTTAGCACAAATAGCCTCAGGGTATAGGATTTCAAAAGAAAAGCTAGAAGAGCTTGTCGAAGTAAGAGGAAAAGCAATGGATGCCAGATTATCTCCGACGGATTTGGAAAGCACCCAGTTAGGATACACTAACAAAGAAGAGTTTGAAGTATTGGCCATTGATACCTTGATAGATACAAACTGGAGGAATCCAATTATTAATTATCTCAAGGACCCTTCGACAGACACGGAAAGAAAAACCAAATACAGGGCTCTATCTTACATATTGATAGGAAATGAATTATTCAAGAAAACCCCTAAAGGGATCCTGTTGAAATGCTTAGGAGAAAGCGAAGCTTACTTGGCATTATCCAGTGTACACAGTGGAGCTTGTGGAGCATATCAGGCAGGCCATAAATGAAATGGTTGCTTTTTATATATGGAATGTATTGGCCCACCATGTTAAAAGATTGTATAGAGTTTGCTAAGGGTTGCCAGGAATGTCAAATACACGCAGGAATTCAACATGCTCCTACAAGTGAACTTCATACAATTATTAAGCCTTGGCTCTTCAAAGGTTGGGCATTAGATCTAATTGGGGAAATTATACCCCATTCATCCAAAGGTCAAAGATACATACTTGTAGGAATTGACTATTTCACTAAATGGGTCGAAGAAGTACCTTTAGTAAATGTGGATCAAGAAACTGTTATCGAATTCATTCAAAGGCAAATTTTATACAGATTTGGAATCCTAGAAAGTATAACAACAGATCAAGGATCAGTCTTTACTGGTCGAAAGATGCAAGAATTTGCGAAGGAAATGGGGTTCAAATTATTAACATCCACACCCTATTATGCTCAAGCCAATGGGCAAGTTGAAGCAGCCAACAAAGTGATAATTGGACTAATCAAAAAGCATGTAGGAAAAAAGCCAAAGAATTGGCATAAAACTTTAGACCAAGCACTCTAGGCTTGTCGAACCTCCCCTAAAGAAGCCACTAACACTACACCTTTCCAGCTTACATTTGGACATGATGCAGTACTACCTGTCGAAGTCTACTTACAATCAGTGAGAATCCAAAGACTAGGAGAAATCCCATCTGAGTTATACTGGGAAATGATGATAAATGAGCTGGTGGATTTGGACGAAGAAAGGTTACATGCATTGGAAGTATTAAGAAGACAGAAGGAGAGGGTAGCAAGGGCATACAATAAGAGGGTCAAAGGTAAAACTTTTACTATGAATGATTTAGTATGGAAAGTCATATTGCCTATGGATCGAAAGAATAAGGCATTAGGAAAATGGTCTCTACATTGGGAAGGACCTTTTCGAATCCTAAAAGCCTTTTCAAACAATGCATACGAAATAGAAGAACTAGCAGAGGATCGAAGGATCCTAAAAGTAAATGGAAAATACTTAAAGAGGTATAAACCATTTATGCACGAAGTTAGATTCATAACAGCATAGTAAGTAAAGAACTATCATGGCTAAAATGGAGAAGATATTTAAATTTAAAATATGTGCCAAATTGGTTTCGTCTAAATCAAATTACAAGTAAACAAGAATCGAATAAAGCAAATACAGGAGGAAATCAAAAAGGAATAGTGGCCCTCATTCGATCATATTTCTTCTTCGCCAAGCCAATCTTATACTGAACAGCCGCTTGAACTCCTCTGAGGCGTGCAATATCTTCGTTCATAGCCGTAGCTTTTTCGACGTGGTCCACGCTTTGCTTCGCCAGATCATCAACTTCAGTACTATCCAAGCCTCGGACAGCAGCCTGCTTCGCCTTAGCATCAGAAATCTTTTGCTGTAATTCTGCAATATGAGATTCCCAGAGGCGTATCGAAGCAGTGTAAGTGTCGAACTCTGCTTGGGCTGATTTTCTGGAAGCGGTTAACTCCTCAGAAGCTTGTGAAGTTAGAAGGGCATTATCAAATTCAATGGCTTGAGCTTTTTCAGTCGATAGAAGCTTAGCTTTGGCATCCACCTCCCTATGGTATTCAGCACACACTTGGTCAATGAGGTTTTGAATATCAATAAGAGCTTCACCTACATCAGTGGGGCAATCAATGATGTTAATTTTGCTTATCAGCTTCTTTATGCTAAAGCTCGCCCCCACATTATTCTTTAGCTCATCAAAGAGATTTACGTCAAAAACTGCCTTCTTCACCTGCTGAAGGAGTTTGTCATGTGATGCTTCGTTTGCACTAGCACCAGATTGGGTCGAAGCTCCAGAAACACTTTGCTCTGAAGAAGACTCTCTTTGAGCCATCATTAACCTCACATACTTGAGGGGATCATTTTGTTTTAAAGATCTTTTCTCTTCCTCAGTAAGTGGTGTGGGTGAAGTTTGGGTGATGGATGGTCGAACTTTAGTAGGATTTGAGACCGTATCAACGCTGGCATTGCTAGTTCCAGTTTGATTCTCCTCAGCATCGACTTCTCCCATATTTAGGTCTTCATCTTCTCGAAAATATCCCTCAATTTCATCTGAATCCTGATTGTCCTCATCAACATCATTGGAAGGGAACGCAACCCTGGTAGGAGAATCACTAGGAGTACTCTCAGAGTTCTCTTTCCCTGTTGAGTCCTTCTCGTCAGCGTGCTTCGAATCCCTTTTACCATCTTCACCAGGGGAAGAGGTTTCTTCTTCGTTCTGAGCGTTATCTTCTTTAAGATTGTGAGCCCCAGTCGAAGAGCCTTTGTTTCGGATAGCACCGTTGACTGTCGGAGGAGGAGATGGATTCATGCCGCTCGAAGGATCGCTTTGATTGGCAGTAGAAACGAGGGGGGTGGTGGCTTTGTCCTGAAACTAAAATGTTAGATTGGAAATGTGAAATTTGTCGAACGATAGAATACTGAAGGTCGAAGTATACCTGTTGAACCTCTGGATCAGAGGCATTGCTCCCAATACGCTCCAGCTCTGCAGCACTAGAAGGTTTGGATGGGGTTTTCTTGGGAAGAGGAGGGAGAGTGGTGGTTTCGACACCCTGTTGTTGATGTGGTTGGAAAGGGGCAACTGTGGCCTTATTTTTCTTCTGTTTTTTCTTGAGTGGAGTAGGAGTATCCTCTTCATCATCTTCGACAAGAATGACATTAGCAGGAGGGGTTTTTCTTTTCTTGGGTGTCAAGGGAGGCTTGCCACTACCCTGAAGAAAGAAAATCATAAATAATTAGCAAAACATTCAAAAGAGGTAGAGAAGTTATTTGATGTAATACCTTTGAACCTTTCTTCGTTTTTTCTGGAGCGGCACCAGAAGGTACTCCCTGGCTCGAAGAGGTAGTTGGCTTGGAAGCAGTAGTAGAACTAGCCTTCGCCACAAGTTTTTCTTTCTTCACCACCTTCCTTTTGACAGCTAAAGAAGGATGTGAGTTAGTCGAAACATGCAAATGGTTAAAAGACTGGTAAGAAACGAAAAGAAGTTGTAAAACTAAGAAATCCAAACATTCCACACCTTCACATGTCGGAGAAGTAATTCTCACTGCAGATAAATCGAAGTGAAGGAAGCCTTTGAAACTGTCTAAGGTATGTTTGGTAGCAACTACTCTTCAGGCTTTTGTTGGTCATTTTTTAGTATGTTAAAAATGTTCCCACACGTGAACCAGTAAGGGTAAGGGGGAAAATGACAAAGCAAAATCTGCACTGGGTAACTTTGGGAATTTGGGTGGTTCGCACTCAAAAGCCAAGTCATATTTCAATTCAGGTTTTACAGTTTTGAGAGATTTTCTTTTGGCAATTTGCTTTTCAAATTTTTCTTTTAAAATTGGGGCTGCATAACCAACAGTGGCAACGATGTTCGTTGGGTCATAGACAGTTTCAAAGTATTTTTGGAATGCTTGGATTTCTGCAGAATGAGTAAGCTTACCCTTGGGGACATTTTCCTGCAAAGATGAAAAAGCCTTCTTGGAATAGAAATCTGTCCACCAAGTGGCGAAACCATTGGTGGAATAGAACGATGGTTGGAAGGCTATTAATTGGAATTCGGCAAAATTAGCATGGAATTCTTTGTGGACGGCAATATCTCTAGCGCTCCATTCAGTCCCTGCGCAACAGATCTCGTGCTTTCGTTTGAATAAAGAGAAAGGGATAAGTTGACACAACCCAAATTGTCGAGAGACAAAATTAGGCTGATAAGCCAACAGACACACGTGACTCTTCACTGGTAGAATCCTAGAAACAAGTAGCCTTGGAAGGAGAAAGGCACGCCATATCTCTTCAATCTCTGTGTTGGCATCTTTCATAACGTCTTCGAGCGAGGCAGTAAACCAGGAAGGACCATGCGTTCGACTGGCAAAAGGAGCCATCGAAGGAAGGAAATGATGACGCTTCGAGAGCATCAAAGTGTATTTGGTGAGGGAAGTTTGTAAGTTATCGACATCATCAGCTGGAGTCAGTCGAAGGAGTCTGATGCCCTCAATGCTTCGATTCATTATCTTTGGGGCATTTTCTTCGACGTTTCCTCGTGTTGGCAAAGCCACAATTGAAGAAGCCAATAAGGCCCAGATAGTAATAGATTGGTGCCAGCTTCGTATTCCTTTAGCTTAGCACTAGCTGATCCTAGACTTTCGTACAAACTAGCCAACAAGAGTTCACTCAAACACACTCTTCGACCAACATGCAATTGGTTAGCGAGCGTTAGAAATCTCTTAGCAACTTGTAGAGATTTGCAGCAAAAGAAGAATTTGAGCAACCATAGACCTAAGAATGCTATGTGTTATATATCAGAAACTTCTTCACCATCAGCATGATATATATTAATATAAGTACTGAATGAAGCGTTCTTAACATTGAAATCAATCAAGTTTTCACAGTCTTGGTAAGGGTCGAAGGTTTCTCCTATCGGAGGAAGTCCAGCAATGACAGCTACATCAAAAAGTGTGGGAGTCATCATTCCACAAGGAAGATGAAAGGTGTTATAGGTACTATCCCAAAAATATAGGCTAGAGAGTAATAAAGGCTGACAATAACTAAATCTAAGCTTCGACATCTGGATTAGGTCAAAAATATCCAATTCTTTCCAAAGTGAGGCTTTCTTCTTCTCAACTTTTGTTAACCAAGAAAGATAGGATTTATCTAGGGTTGGACAAGACCGAAAAGGTCTGAAACTATCAGTAATAAAGTCCAGTTGAAAAGCTTCTCTCTGGTTTAGATCCTCATTGTCTTTAGAAGAAAGGGTTTTGTTGGCTATGGGTTTAGTAGTATGATGACAAGGAAAAAAGTGAGCACACTTCTCTAAATGTTCGTCAGATACTAATGGGCCTAGAAACCCTAAAGCATTTCCAGAAAGAAGAGAAGGAACCATTACCTGAGAAGCGAAAATTGCTTTCTGTTCTTTCAAGAGTTTTGGAGAAGTGATGTATTCTCGGTCCCCAACAATGATGGTTGTGCTGGTTGGAATGTTCTGGGAAATGGAACTCTTTGAAGATCCAGAACCTTTGATGTTCTTTGACTGTTTTTGTTGCTTATCAAAAGACATTGTAGTAGACTTTGGAGATTTTGAAGGATTGGGGTTTAAGTAAGAAGAAGCGTTTTTCAGAAAGGTTGAAGAAGATGAATTTAGAGAAAAAACTGGAGATTTTCGTGAAAAGAGAGAGAGAAATGACAAATGTGCTTTTATAATGCCGAACCTGTGAGGCTGACTGGTCACGCTTTACTAGGATAGTGGGCCACGTGGAAGTTTTTCTGAGAAAAGTGGACAGGGAATACTATTCATTTTCTTGGAAGTTGAAACTCATGATGTCATATAACTGCGCACACGTTCTGATGAGACGTTTTGAAAAAGTTAATCATGATTAACTGACAAACGTGGACTTTTAAGACTATGAAAGGTCTCTGGTCGAAATCTGGTAAATGCAAAAAATGTCCATTTCTACAGTAATTCGAAATAGACATTTCTTGGGGGCAATTTGTTAGCTGGGGATTTCGACAGACAGTTAAAAGGTCTTTGGAGATAGTAAGTCTTGAGAATAAGCAAGAAATGACTGTAGCGAAGCTGTTTTAATTCTCTTTGTGGGTAAGCGATTATTTGCAGTCGAAACCTGGAACTTAGAAGATTTTTTGGGTTTTTATAAAGCTCTCTTCGACATAGGTGTTTACAGAGTCGAGACTTCAAGCGAAGTATTTGAAATTTAAAACAGAGCCGTTTCGTCAGATCAACACGTGGAAACATCTAAGATATGCAACGCTTGGGAACGGCGAACGTGGCAGTCATACATGTAAAGGCCGTTAGGGTCGAATTACTATAAATAGGGATCTTAGTTTTAGATTCAAGGGGTGTTCAAAACAAATATACATAAATTCACAAAATACACTCGAAGTACCAGAGCGAGAGAAAAGAGTTTTACGCTGAAAATGTATATATGAAGAGCACCATAAGTTTCGTTCATGTTATGTTTTCATACCAATTGTTTAAATCAAAGTATTTCTACTGCCTTTATCCGTCAAATTGCCCTTACTTTTCAGTAGTTTATCATTACTTTTCATTTCTGCATTTACATTCCGCCAGAATCTTCATTTCCAGTACTTTCTTAAAACATAGAGCATTTACTCTTAGTCATTTATCTTTACCTTTCCTAAGCCTTTTAACTATCTTTAAAACCTTTTAATACCAAGTTATCGTTATTTACTTTGTTCATAAAGTCACAAGTTTCACTTAGAATTGTTGTCTAAACACTTTTTGTCATTCACAAATTAGAAACAAACGTAACTATGAGTCAAATAACAGTAATAACAATTCTTAAGACACATGTCCTAGGATCAATCTAGTCGATCCTGCGAGTTACCAAAAATATACAAATTTGGAAGACTAGCGGTTGTTTATCAGAAATCACTGGTAAACAAGTTGTTATCCGATATCATTGAAGTGTTGGAAGCCTTGCAAAAAAGGAGCGAAATAGGAGCTAAAAAGGAGTAAAAGAGCAAATTTTATGCATTTTGTCCAGATGGAGTTTGCCATCTAGAAGATGGAATTTTCCATTCATGCTGCTGTCACTTCATTTAAAATATGGAAGGAATGACATTCGCCATTCCCCTAATGGCATTCTCCATTATCACGCAGTAACAGAACTGCGCTAGTGGGCAATTATGGACCATTTTTTATCGTCTATTTCCCCTCAATTCTCCATGCACAATCCAAGGGAGTTATCAGGTCTCAAAACCTCTATAAATAGAATTGTGGGAGACTTTTTAAGGTATCCAAGTTGTGCGGAAGCTCTGCTGAATCGAGTTTTTAAAATTAAGCATCAATTACCTGTAAGAGTGACAATAACTCACATCGAGGGATTGCCACACCTGTTCTAGTTTTATTTTGTTTTCATCTTCATTGTACTCTTGGATCAAAGAACAAGCCTGCCGTTATTTTATTTTCAAGTTAATTCAAGTTCAAGTTCAAGTTAATTCAAGTTTTATTTTACGCAATTTCAAGTTCTTTTTAGTGCTTTTGATATTTTCATGTTTTACTGTTTCAATTACTTGTATGCCATGTTGCTCTTAATTTCAAATGTTTTAATTATGTTGTTTTTTCAAATAATATCATGTCTTGCTAATTTATTTTGAGTCTGCGTATGAGGACCGTCGTTATCGACGGGACTCGGTAGAAATAATAGGTGCAAATTTATGATTTAACTGTGTTATGGCTTTAGCTTCCAATTGTATGTTTTACTGTTTTGGCACGAGAGTGTGAGACAAGTTAAGGTTCTATCCGATAGTGTGAGAGTGTTATGAGGGAACCAGATAGTGGAAACTAGGCATCGATCCTAAGAACAACAAGAACACTTTAGGCATCGTTTAGGATCTCATTTACATTCAAAATACGCTTTCTAATTAGAACGGGCGAGCGAGAGCAAAATCATGTGGTTAGGAGGCGTGATCTTTGTCAATAGCGTGAGAGTGTGAGACGGGACGTTTAAGTCGGTACTTTCTACATAACACAATAGAATCATATTTAGTTCCCAATTCTACCTAATCCTTTAGGTACACGGAATCCATATTCAGACTTGTTTGTCATCATAACTTTTAAACCGTTGGAAATTAGTACTTTCGTTTCCGTTCGTAACCTTATACCTTTTAGCCTTAGCTTTGCACTACAACAATAGATAACATTAGTTTGACCATTAGTCTCTGTGGGTTCGATAATCTTTTAAAACTACATGATAGGATGTGCACTTGCAGTCATAATCCGGCCGACACACACATCATGATCAAGTTTTTGGCGCCGTTGACGGGGACTAATTTAGTCAATATTGTGACTCCTTTGTTGCGCATTATAGACTAAGGCAACAAATTTTCTTTCTTTCTCTTTGTCGATTGTATGCCGACACTCGCTCTCAGAGCAAGGAGTTAGAGCAACCAATCGACGATATCGAGCGTTATATTAATTTAAGACGCCGAATCAACAGATTTCGTATTAAATACGATCTTCCAGATTCTATTATCCCAATTTTAGACCACAAAATCATCCTTTGAAGTATTATGTGAAGGAGAATTTCCATCTGAGGCGCAACGGAATTTAAAAATTTCTCCACTTAGTGATCCTTACGAATGGGCATGATCAGTGATAGAATCGTTACCTCTTATGGCGATTCAAACCTTTGGTGCAGATCTCTTGTAACGATCAAAACCTTGGATACAAATCCACAGAGCGATCACGAACGTTGAACGATGACAACGTCTCTACTCAGTCCACACGAACGGGTTCCTTCAATCTCAGTGCTAGCTGGTACGAATGAAGGCTTTGAGTGAGAGAGAGAGGGAAACGAAATTCCAAGTCTTCACTTGTGTCTCAGTCTGAGTGACAATGCTTCTACCCAAGGGTTCTATTTATAGAACCACATGTGTGGGCTTCAAGCTAAAAAGCCCACTTAAGTGTATTTTGGCCCATATCTTATAATATGCCCAAAATCACTTAAGCGTGTGGTACCTTACCATATTTCGTATTCCACTTAAGTGCACCGTACCTTACGGTGTTCCTTAGTTACTCTATTTCTCATCAATCCGTCCTTTGTGTGTGACCCTGTAGGTTTTCGCGATGTTGGCAATTATATTAAATCACGCATTTAACATAATAAACAGTGAGCGGTATCTAGCAACACATCACTGCTACCCAAGACACGAAAATGTCATGTGATCTGACAAAACCTCCTGTGATAATAATTATGTGTATAATTACCCTTTTGCCCTTATGTCTATATTGAACACAAGGTATAGACCGTGCCATCCTTGTCAAGTTTAATATTGGGCCCATAGACATTTATCCTGTTACGCAGGATGGGCAAATTCCATCTAGGTCACTCATGTCCCTCAACATGCTTCGTGGAGTACCCATCAACTGTCTTTATGGTTATTCAGTTACGGACAACATTGGATCAGCAATAAAGCACTCGACTCTACATCTAGGATCCATAGTGGTTTTAGGTCGAAGACTGGTATACACCATTATCACCATGAGAATAACTTATGACACTTTGCATAACTTTCTATATAGTATTCTCATAGCGGGTCAATCCGGTATAAATATTACTCTTAATATTCATACCTATGTTTAAGACTTGATAACTCTTTATCCATGATCCATGAGATGTGATCATCAGTCTACAAACATAATAGTCTTAATGCTTTAATGTTATCCCACTTCACAATAAAGCTCAACTACGGATACTTTAAGAATAGTGTCCTTATGTTTAATGTGATCTCATGATTAAGTCATACTTGATACATTAAAAGGACTAGCTATTCTAGGGACTTTATTAATCAAACATAATAAAGAAAAAGCCTTTTATTAATTAATAAATAATTCGATACAAGTACCAAAAGTATTGGCCTCTAGGGCTTACACCAACACTCAATCATCAATTCATCAAGATATGAGTTGTGGACTTGAGAAGTTGATCAGTCAATTCATCTAACTATTTTGAAATGCACTGAGACCTGACTTTTTATGTGTTGGTAAACGGACTAGCGATTCTAGGAACTTTATTAATCAAACATAATAAAGAAAAAGCCTTAAATAATTTGATACAAGTACCAAAAGTATTGGCCTCTAGGGCTTACACCAACATTATGATGTTCCATCACGAGCAGAACCACATAACAAAATTGCCGCCCCTTCCATCAATCGGAATGATTTCGAGTTGAAACCTTCACTATTATTAGTCGTTCAACAAAACCAATTTTTAGGTAGTTCTACAGACGACCCTAACTTACATTTATCAGTGTTTTTGCAGTACACAGACACAACGAAAGCAAATGGTGTCAGTCAAGAAGCGATTAGATTACGTCTTTTACCTTTTTCCTTAAGAGATAGAGCTAGAGCTTGGCTCCAGTCTCTACCTTCACACTCTGTAACCACATGGGACGAGTTGAAGAGAGTCTTCTTAGCCTGATATTTTCCACCAAGAAAGCATCTATGCTAAGAGCTCAAATCAACGGATTTAAGCAAAAAGATATTGAATATCTTTTCGATGCTTGTGAAAGATACAAGGACATGATGCGACTTTGTCCATACCATGGACTTGAAGAATGGATGATTATCCATACTTTCTATAATGGTTTGTTGTATAACACTAAGATGAACTTAAGCGCTGCCGTCGGCGGTGCTCTAATGGACAAACCTTATGATGAAGCTTATGAACTCATAGAGAACATGGCCCAAAATCATTTCCAATGGGGAGGAGAACGTGCTGCTGTAGAAAAACCAACTCAAAAAAGTGGAATGTATGAATTTAATGGCATAGACCGCATCAATGCTAAAGTGGATGCGCTTACTCAAAAGATTGAAAGCTTGACCATAACAAGAGCAACTACTGTAGCTACATAACACCAAACTGTGAATTATGTGGAACCCCTAGGCACACTAATGCTGATTGTCAACTATTGGCTGGTGTTCTCACCAACCAAGTAAGCTATGCCCAAGGAAACCCATATTCAAACACTTACAATACTGGTTGGAGGAACCATCCTAAATTTTCCTATAAAAGTAACAATGCTTTATTTCCACCAAACCCAACACCTGCTATTCCACCTGGCTATCAGAAAGGAGCCCTTGTTTCTCCACAAGCACCTAGAAAGTCAAATATGGAGATCATGATGGAAAACTTTATAAATACCCAAGCTCAATAAAATAAAGAATTTGCAAATCAAAACGCTCATACGGTGAACTGATGAAACAATTGTCAAATAAGTTTGATGCTATGGCTACCCATAACAAAATGTTAGAAACCCAGATCTCCCAAGTAGCCTAACAACAAGCCGCAATAGCAGCCCCAGCTAGAGCATTTCCTGGTCAACCTCAACCAAACCCAAAAGGCCATGCTAACGCTATCACACTTCAGAGTGGAACAGAACTAGATGAACCAACTGACCCCAGAATCCAAAACCCTACCATGTATCAAAATTATGGTAAGGGATCCGAAAAAGTAAACAAACCAACCAATGATATAAAAGAAGAAGAAAGTGGAGAGGCAACAAATAAAGAACCACCTTATGTGCCTCCACCACCATACAAACCACCTGTACCCTATCCCCAAAGACTTGTTAAATCCAAAAAAGAAGGACAATTCAAGAAATTCGTGGAACTTCTTAAGCAGCTTAACATAACCATACCATTCACATAAGCCATTACTCAAATGCCTTCGTACGCTAAATTCCTTAAAGAGATTCTATCAAACAAGAAAAAACTTGAGGACGATGAAACCGTTATACTTACTGTAGAATGCAATGCTATCATTCAAAATAGCATACCTCATAAACTGAAAGACCCTGGTAGTTTTTCCATACCATGTGTAATCGGAACGTTTATCATAGACAAAGCTCTATGTGATTTAGGAGCCAGTGTTAGTTTAATGCCCTTATCCACATGCGAAAAACTCAATTTGGGAGAATTAAGACCAACGAAGATATCTCTACAACTAGCTGACCGTTCTGTTAAATTTCCCGTAGGTATGCTAGAGAACATTCCCGTTTGTATATGACAATTCTATATTCCTACCAAATTTGTGATAATGGATATAAAGAAGGATTCCCACATCCCTATTATTTTAGGAAGACCCTTTTTAGCCACAGCCGGAGCCATTATAGATGTGAAGAAAGGAAAGCTGACATTCAAACTAGGAGATGAAAAAGTTGAATTTCTCTTAGCTAAATTCCTACAAGCACCAGTTATAGATGACTCATGTTGTCTCTTAGACGAATGTGTGAAAGAAATGGAGAAGGAACCATTTAAGTATACTGAAGTACTGAAGATTCCAACACCTCTTATTCGAAGATGATAATTGGCATGAGCCATACGTAGATGACAGTCTGAGAGAATGTCTAGCACTAACCGCAAATCCAATACGATATCCCGAGAAACCTTAACTAGAACTTAAAACACTACCCAAAGATATAAGGTATGAATTCCTAGATACCGAGCTTGAAAGACCAGTTATAGTCAACGCTGACTTAGGACAGATAGAAATCGAAAAATTACTCCATGTCCTAAGAAAATATCCAACAGCTTTAGGCTATAACATCTCCGACTTAAAAGTAATAAGCCCCTCTATATGTATGCATCACATTATGCTAGAGGAGGACTGTAAAACCTGTAGAGAGCATCAGAGAAGAGTAAATCCCGTCTTGAGTGATGTAGGTCAAAAATATATTAGAAGCATGAATCATATACCCGATATCTGACAGTAACTGGGTCAGCCCGATACATGTCGTTCCAAAGAAGGGAGGTGTTACTGTTGTTAGTAATGAGAAGGGAGAATACATTGCAAAAAGAACTCAAACTGGATGGAGAATATGCATAGACTATAGAAAACTAAATAAAGCCACTCGTAACGATCACTTTCCATTACCTTTCATTGATCAATGCTTGAACGACTAGCTAAACATTCTCACTTCTGCTATTTAGACGGATACTCAGGATTTTTTCAAATTCCTATCCATCCTGATGAACAAGAAAAAACTACTTTCACATGCCCTTATGGTACATTTGCCTATCGACGAATGCCGTTTGGAATGTGTAATGCGCCTACAACATTTCAGAGATGCATGATGTCGATCTTTGTTGATTTTATAAACGACATGATGGAAGTGTTTATGGATGACTTCTCTGTTTGTGAGCAAAGCTTCGAAGGATGTCTTTCGAACATAGAAATGGTACTTGAGAGATGCGTTAAGCTCAATCTTGTATTAAATTGGGAAAATACCATTTCATGGTCCGACAAGGAATTGTACTTTGGCATGTCATATCCAATCGAGGGATTGAGGTGGATAAAGAGAAAATCGAAATTATAGAACATCTTCAACCTCTGAAAACCGTTAGAGAAGTTTGCAGTTTATTAGGACACGTCGGTTTCTACCAACGATTCATTAAGGATTTCTCTAAGATAACAAAACCGCTAACAGGCTTACTAATGAAAGACGCTGAACTCATATTCGACGGAAAGTGCTTAAAAGCGTTTGAACATCTAAAAAAGGCTCTTATTACTGCACCCATTATGAAACCATCTGATTGGAGTAAGCCATTCGAGATAATGTGTGACGCTAGTGATCACGTTGTTGGCGCAGTCTTAGGACAAAGAGAAGATAAAAATCTCCATACTATTTATTATGCAAGTAGAACCTTAGACGACGCACAGATGAACTACGTCACCACATAAAAATAACTCCTAGCCGTTGTGTTCACTTTAGATAAATTTTGTTCCTACTTAGTGGGAGCAAAAATAATTGTCTATACCGACCACGTCGTAATTAGGTACCTGTTAAGTAAGAAGGATGCTAAACCGAGACTTTTAAGATGGATCCTACTCTTACAAGAATTCGATCTAGAGATAAAAGATAAGAAAGGCAATGAGAATGTAGTAGCAGATCATCTATCTAGGATTGAGGATCTAAAACCCAAACATGTGCCCATCAATGATGATTTCCCATAGGATCGACTTATGGCTCAATTAGAAATAAAAAACGAAATAATCGAAAGCTCTTTAATATATAATGATGCAGGAACTAATGAAGTTATGGAATCTATTCATACCAAGACCATACTGCCATGGTATGCTGACTTTGTCAACTACCTAGCTGCTAAAGTGCTTCCACCAGACCTAACATACCAACAAAGAGAAGAAATTTTTCCACGATCTTAAACATTATTATTGGGAGGCCACGCAAGAACCTCTAAGACTTGTGTGAAAATCTTATAATCTGGCCTCTTTTGGCCTAATATGTGGAAAGATATTCACATCCCGATTAAAAATTGCGACTGGTTCCAACACACCAGCAACATCTCTAGACACGATGAGATGCCACTAAAAGGTATCTTAGTGTTACAAGTCTTTGATGTTTGGGTTATAGATTTTATGGCTCCTTTCCCATATTCTTTTGGTAATAAATACATACTCGTTGTTGTTGATTACGTATCAAAATGGATCGAGGCAGTAACCTCTCCCACTAACGATGCACGAGTAGTGATTAAACTTTTCAAGAATAAAATCTTCCCTAGATTTGGTGTACCAAGACTCGTGATCACGAGAGGATCTCACTTCATTTCCAAAATCTTCGAGAGATTGTTGCTGAAATATGGAGTCCGACACCGGGTAGCAACGCCATATCACCCTCAAACAAGTGGACAAGTTGAAGTTTCCAATAGAGAAATAAAACAAATTTTGGAGAAAACCATTGCAACCTCTAGGAAAGATAGGTCTGCTAAACTTCATGAAGCTCTGTGGGATTATAAGACAACTTACAAAACCCCGATAAGAACAACAACATTCAAGCTGGTTTATGGTAAATCATGTCACCTGCCTGTCGAACTCGAACATAAAGCTTATTGGGCCATTAATACCCTTAACAAGAATTACACAGCTACTGGCGAGAAACGAATTTTGGATATCCATGAACTAGAATAACTTAGACTAGATGCCTACGAGAATGCCCACATTTATAAGGAGAGAACCAAACAGTGGCATGACAAACAAATTACAAGGCGAGAATTCAAGGAGGGTAACATATTCATTCTCTTTAATTCTCGACTCAAACTATTTCTAGGCAAACTTCGTTCTAGATGGCCATACCCTTTTGAGGTCACGAGAGCTTTCCAAAGTGGAGTTGTGGAAATAAGAGGTAAAACCAACGAACCGTTTGTTGTAAACGGGAAGCGACTGAAGCACTACCATAATGTATAAAATATATTTTTGCATGAGCTATAAATTAGAAGAGCTACCGGTTCTTTCAAAAGGTTAGCACCGTTCCAATCGATGTCGAGCTCCCGACATTAAACGAAGCGTTACGTGAAATGAAATCCACGACCTTTAATCCTTTTCTTTTTTTTAGTTTGTTTTCATTTTTATTATTTTTTAGTTTGTTTTCATTTCTATTATTAGTATTAGTATTACTATTACTATTACTATTACTATTACTATTACTACCTATTCTAATACTAACATGCGGTAGCTTTTTGCTAATAGTATAACCCTTTTTTTTACTTTCAGGCTAACATAGCTTAGGATAACTTATCACTAACTTAGGAATATGAAGCACATTGACAATATGGAGGTTGTATTTAGGAACAAAAATCAGAGGCGCCGTTTTGACATGTTAGCATAGAGGGAGATGATACTTTCTATTTATTCAGATAGGCTGACCCTGACCACCTTACGACTGAAAGACAATGCTATGTACCTTCTGAACCAAGTAGGTTGGGAAAATTTTGCTGTGAGGAAGAGGTACAACCAATACCGTAGGCTCACCCTTGAATTCCTGAGTTCCCTCTATTATGACCCTAACAGAGGAATATGGTTTGGTGGAGGCTTGGCTACATTTAGGCTGTTTGGAACCAAATACCGTTTCACCCACCGTGAGATGGCTGAGTTATTAGGATTTCCTAGTGGCCCAGATACTTATACCATTACCCCTGATGATGCCTTCACATACCTGGACCTTGACTATTTCTGGGGAAACATAACCAGGAATTATCACCTTGAACCTCACTCCATGTTTTCCGAGAATATCCACAACCCTGCTATCCGGTACTTTCATAAGATCCTGGCTCATACCCTGTTCGGTAAGGAAGAGAATATCACCGCTATTTCTAGGGACGAACTATTTATCCTGTACTGTGCCTCCCAAGGGAGACCAGTAAATACAACTACCTTTATGTTAGCAAACCTAGCCAAGATCGCCTGAGAAACACACGGTCCTATTATCATTGGTGGTTTAGTAACCATGATTGCTAACAATATAGGCTTGAGATACCCGCTTAACCATTTACATGCTTTTGGTGGTATCCTCCCTATGCACTTGAACTTTTGTTTCAACCGTGGCATCATTGCCAATTTAGGACCGGCGGAGTTTGAGCTGCTAATTGACAACGAAGTAGTCAGGAATTTTACACTACCGAACCATGAGAAAACTAACGTCCACAACCAAGCTAACTTCTACAACTTAGAGGGCCAAAGTGAGTCTCCTACACCACCTTACAACCCTTAGCATTATAAGAACCCATAAGCCATCTTTCTTGATACTGATTCATAAGCTTCTGGTGCTCCTCATGTCGTTCCTCCCGTTGATTTCGGCACTGCTATACATGCTTTTCAATCTGAAGTCGATTTCATCAGAGTAGAAGTGGATTCTCTCCGAGTGGATCTCCTAGGATTTATGGATGTTGTTAACGAACAATTTGATCATGTTTTCCAGCAAATTCATTCTTTGGGGCATTCTCGTGGACCAAAGTGATAACTAGTATTAACTGATTATACTAGAGTTTTAGTATTTTCTAGTTTAGTATTTTAATTATCATCGATATTTTTCCCCTTGTTGTTAATGTTCAGTTTGTGTTGAATTTACAGTCGATATGTTGACTCGAACATGTGTTACTCCTACCTTTGATTAATGCACTTTTCATTTCAGTCACATCTTATTTTATCGCTTATTGTGTTCATTCTTACATATTTCACTGCTTCTTAATCATAGCTAATAATTTTAATTAACTGTTTTGTAGCCTTAATATGATTTCCCTGCTTTAATCTTTAAAATTGCAAAAATAGCGAATTTTAGGTTAATGGGGTTCGCCATTCGCTTCGAATTTAAAATTCCCAGCATTTTAGGCAGATGGCGTACGCCATAAGCCTAATGCGATTGCCATATTAGGAAAATAGAGTGTTTTCCTCCCTTTTCTTCTCCCTCATGCGCGTTTTTCAAACCCCTTGAACTTCCTACTCTACACACTATTAACTCAAACTTTCCAACTTCCAACCACTCGACTTTCTCCCAATCATTATAAATTCACAATCACTCACTTTCTAACTTTACTACCCCTTCCATTCACCCTTTTCTTCTTAAATCACATAACCTTCTCTTCCCATTCCTTTTTTTCATTAAAAAAAATGCCTCTAAGAGCTGTTCAACCAAGGGGAGATGTGGACTACATGGGGATTGTTTTTGCCGAGGGAATTGATGGCGAAAATCAGAGGAGCAGATACCACAAGCTCTTTAAGAGGGACGTCTTAGCAACACGGTGCCCCAACAATGCTGCTCTTCGTAATTTGGGTTTATCCGACAATGTCCATTGGATGCTTAACAACTTAGGTATGTCTCATTTTCTTACTTTAACTAGTCCTACATTTATCCGACTTACCTACGAGTTCTTGAGCTCTTTTCAGTACACCTTTCCTATCGGAGGATCCTGAACCACCGACACTGCATATTTTAGGATGTTTAACAAAACCTATACTATAAACCAAGACCAACTGACCGATTTACTTTCGTCCCCTTATAGGGACGATTTTGCATGCCAACGCCCTTTAAAGAGTGATTGGGAATCCAACACTCTCTAGTTTTGGCAACAACTAACGAGTAAAACCACCACTGACTAGGAAGGCCTAAAAGCTACAACTATTCAAAACCCGGCCATTCGGTATTTGCGCCGTATTTTAGCCAGTACTATTTTTGGTCGAGAGAATACCAACAACGTGAATTTGAAAGACCTTTTTCTTATTTATTGTGCATTGTCTGGAACAAAAGTTAACCTGACACCATTCTTACTCGCACATTTCCAGTCCACCTATGTTCGGACTGGAGGTCCTATTTGTGTCGGAGGGCTAATCACATCCACAACCCTTGCTTTAAACCTATGCACGAAGTTGGCTACGCTTGAGCCGTTAGAGGCTCCGTTTTCCGACCTTGATTACTGCCGTAGTATGTGCCTCATTAAAAATAAACCCGACGACAAGTATTCCTTAATGATTAGTAACCGAGAGGTTATGGGAGTTACTTTACCTTGCGTCGCACGTATCAACGTGCGAATGACCACCAACTAGACTTTTGATCTTAACGCCCCCGAGCCCGATCACATGGAGCAATATGCTCCCCACACTAGAACCCATTCACACACCACACCTGCTTTTCCTGACTCTTTTGCAGGTACCTCATCGGGACATCAACCCCACAAGGAGTATGACTACACCGCCATGAGGAAAGCTCTTGACGATGTCCTAAGTGAGGTTAGACACTAGAATGATGTCGAGGCGGACTGTGATGTCCTACTTAGGAACATTCAGATGCAGCAGGCGGAGATGAGGGTCTCCATTGATCTGATCAGACCGACTCAGCTTGACTTTGTCGAGCGGATGAAGCTCAACATAGATGACCTCAATGAGAATATGAATGAAGTGCATATGGAGGTGGCAGGTATGGGGGAGTACATGCAGCATGTGCCCAACCCTGCTTTCGATAGATGAGGTTTTGCGTGACATAGAGGCCGGGACCGACATCATTGAGCCACCCTACCAGGTTTCACTACTCCTTTCTTCGCCTTGCACTGAAACATTGAGGACAATGTTTGGTTCAAGGGTGGGGGAGGAGCTTTACCTCTTTTCTATTATTTACTATTTTATTTTCATTAGTTTCCTACTTAGTTATTTTTAGCTTTTGGTCGAGTCATACATGTGTTGTCGAGTCCTATTGTGTGATAATTTTTTCTTTTGTTTGAAATTCCCTTAGATTTGACCCCCAATGATGATTTTTTTTATTCTGATTCAATGGTATGACACACCTTTATTATAGTCTATTTATACATTTTAGGATTTGTTAGATAGACTTGGGAAAGTGTCGAAAATATCGATACTGTCCTAACACCCTAAATTCCCTAAGTATGTGACATTGATTTGAATAACCATTACGTCAAGACCTTAATTCTAAGTTTCTTTAAGTAACCCCTTGAGTAGTTTATATTAGCAGTCAACACCATCGTAAAACACACATGAGCAAGGAAGTTGATGCAAATAAGTGTATGATCTCAAGCAAAAACACAAAGATGAAAAATATAATGAAAAAAATCTGTGATAAAATTTGGCCCTTCTAAGTTAGGTGATCCTCACCCGATCATTTATCCCAACGATACAAGCTCTTAAAAATTCAGTTGATACTTAAGCAAAATTTTGCTAAGTAAGTGCGATAAAATTGAAATCAAGATCATAGTCACTAACAAGTTCACCTACCTTGAATATGTACGGATAACAGGCTTAATGTGATTGCGCTAGAATGAAAAAGAGGTTGAAAAAGAACAAAGAATGTAGGTCGAGTTATAATGGCATGATTCAAATTGGTTTTGCATAGGGGGAGTTTTTGTCCGTGAAATGTGGATGTGTGTCACTATGATATCCTTATTTTTGGTATCTAATACCTATTTATCTAACACTAGCTTAGAAGTCTCGTACTACTTAGAGTGTCGTCGTGCCTATGTTATAAACATTGTGTTTAAATTGTTTATCATGTGCATTGGGTGATTGCTTGAGGACAAGCAACGATCTAAGTGTGGGGGAATTTGATAACGAGAAATTGTATCGTGTTTTTAGGCTCATTTCACATGATATCCGTTTATGTTTTTATGCATTTTATCGTCTTTTACTTCCATTTTATTTGTTTTGCAGTTGTTATCCGATATCAATGAAGTGTTGGAAGCATCGCGGAAAAGGAGCGAAATAGGAGCTAAAATGGAGCAAAAGATCCAATTTTATGCATTTTGTCCAGACGGTGTTCGCCATTCACTTTTCCGCCACTTCATTTAAAATATGGAAGGAATGGCATTCACCATTCCCCTAATGACGTTTGCCATTATCACACGGTAACAAAATTGCGCTAGTGGGCCGTTTTGGACCATTTTTATCCTTTATTATTCCTCCACTCTCCATGCACGATCCAAAGGAGTTATCAGGTCTCAAAACCTATATAAATAGGATTGTGGGAGACTTTTGAAGGTATCCAAGTTGTGCGGAAGCTCTTCTGAATCGAGTTTTTAGAATTAAGCATAAATTACCTGTAAAAGTGACAATAACTCACATCGAGGGATTTTCACACCTGTTCTAGTTTTATTTTGTTTTCATCTTCATTGTACTCTTGGATCAAAGAACAAGCCTGCCATTATTTTATTTTAAAGTTAATTCAAGTTCAAGTTCAAGTTAATTCTAGTTTTATTTTAAGCAATTTCAGGTTCTTTTTACTGTTTCTGATATTTGCATGTTTTGCTGTTTCAATTACTTGTATGCCATTTTGCTCTTAATTTTGAATGTTTTAATTATACTGTTTTCAAATAATATCATGTCTTGCCAATTTATTCCGAGTCTGGCGTATGAGGACCGTCGTTACCGACAGGACTCGCTAGAAATAATAGGTGCGAATTTATGATTTAAATATGTTATGACTTTAGTTTCCAATTGTATGTTTTATTGTTTTGGCACGAGAGTGTGAGACAAGTTAAGGTTCAATCCGATAGTGCGAGAGTGTGAGGAAGGAACCAGATAGTGGAAACTAGGCATCGATCCTAAAAACAGCGAGAGCGCTTTAGGCATCGTTTAAGATCTCATTTACTTTCAAAATACACTTTCTAATTAGAATGGGCGAGCGAGATAACAATCATGTGGTTAAGACATGTGATCATTGTCAATAGCGCGAGAGTGTGTGACGTGACCTTTAAGTCGGTATTTTCTACATAACGCAATAGAATCATCTTTAGTGCCCAATTCTACCTAATCCCTTAGGTATGCGGAATCCATATTCCAGACTCGTTTGTCATCATAACTCTTAAACCGTTACAAATTAGTATTTTCGTTTCTGTTGGTAACCTTATACCTTTTAGCCTTAGCTTTGCATTGCAACAATAGATAACATTAGTTTGACCATTAGTCTCTGTGGGTTCGATAATCTTTTAAAACTACACGATAGGCTGTGCACTTGGAGTCATAATCCGACAGACACGTCCGTCGCGATCACCATGTTAGCAAACCCAAACCTCCCTTGTACCATTAGATTTTTTTCATTAGGATATTCTTCCAATACGTCATGCTCTTGTCCCGTCACCTCTTTATTAACAAATCTAGAAAGGTGGCCAACTACAAAGTTTTATGTTCCCTTTTTATCTTTAATTTCTACACCAAACTCATGTAGTAAGAGCATCCATCTGATTAACATTAGTTTGTAGTTGACTTTATCATCAAGTACTATATAGCTACATGGTTAGTACAATAAATTCTAAACCAAACATGTTAGATTTGATCTTTTCTAATGTATATACTATTGCAAGTGATTTGTTCTTAGTTGTTGCATAAGTATTTTGAGCAGCATTCAAAACTTTTCTTGCATAATGTATAACATGAAAAAAGTTTAGTCTTCCTTTGTCTCATAATTGCACCTAGTGCATATCAATTTCTCTTTTAAACTTTCAAAAGAAAGTACACATGAACTATCAAATTCAAAAGACTTATCTTGTTAAGAAGGTTGCTTGGGGGCTTGCCGATTTTGGAGCAATATTCGATGAATCTCCTATAAAATATAGTGTGTCCAAGAAAGCTTCTGATTCCTTTGACATTTATGGGGGGAAGAGTTTCTCAATAACTTCTACCTTTGCTTTGTCGACTTTTATGCTTATGTAAGAGATTTTATGTCTAAGCATTATGCCTCCAGTTATCATAAAATGACATTTCTCCTAGTTTAGAACCAAATTGTTCTTCACACATAGTTTTAGTACGGTGTCCAAGATGTTCAGGCATAAATGAAAGAAGCTCCCAATACCGCGAAGTCATCCATGAAGACTCCAATGCATATTTCAATTAGATCAGAAAAGATAGCTTTCATACAATGTTGGAATGTTATGGGAGCATTATATAATGCAAAAGACATCCTTGTATTAACAAAGATGCAAAAGGGACCTGTAAATGATGTCTTCTCGTGATCTTTAAGGTTTATAGTGATTTGGTTGTAATCTTAATATCGATCCATGAAATAGTAGAATCCTTAACTTGTTAATCTTTCAATCATTTAGTCCATAAAAGTAAATAGTTAGTGGCTTGTTTAATTCTCTTGTAATCTATACACTTTCTCCATTCAGTAATTGTTCTTGTTGGAGTTAACTTATTCTTTTCATTTTTAATTAAAGTCATGCCTCCTTTTTTGAAACTACCTGGACTAGACTTACCTAGGTGTTAACTGAGACCGGGTAGATCATTCATGCTTCAAGAAACATCACTACTTCTTTTCTGACAACCTCTTTCATTATATGAGTCAAACGACGATGAGGTTTAGCTATCTCTTTGAAATTATCCTCCATCATTATTATATGCATGCATTAATATAAACTAGTACCTTTCCAATTGGTTAATACCTATCATATTGCTTCTTTATTTTCTCTTAATACCTTAATTAATTTTTTCTCCTCTTGACTAGATAAGGAATTGTTGAGGATTACTTATTTATTTTTGTCTTCTTCTAGTCAAGAGGAGAAAAAATAGTTGTTGTTTTATAATTTCCTTTGTCTATTAGTTTCCTAAAAAATTTACTTCTTCATCTAACGGAGGAGAACAACCTGTGGGATGGTCTAAAATGCATAGTTCATAAGATGAAACTTGCTTATGTTTAGACACGTCTTGCATCTCTTCGAGTTTTTGAGGAACCTTTGAGAGTTTTTTTTTTGTTAGCTCACCTAGAGTTTCTGTTAACAATATACTCTTAGCTAAAGTGGAATCTCTTGTATTTAGCTAAATAATCCTAGTACTTATTTTTGAAGTATTTATATTGTACCAGCCTTGTTGGTTACTAAGTTCTATTCTTTTAATTATAGTTATTGCTTCTTAAAATATTTTAGACATTAAGGATCCACCTGTAGTTGCATCTAATTGGAGTTTTGACTGTTATTGTAAAGTGATGCGAAATATCTGAATTTATATAAGATTATTAAGACCATCTTTGGGACATCTTCTCAACAAAGACATGTATCATTACCATGCTTTCACAATGTGTTTTATTTGATCCTTGTAAAATATCGCAATAATGGTCTTCACTTCCATGAATTTGTTAAGAGGGAAAAATCTGTTGAGAAATATTTCTTTGAGTATATTCCAATTTTCTTTTACCCGAGTTGGCTGGTGCAAGTACCATTGTTTTATTTTTCTATCATTTAGGTAAATAATATCATGAATAATACATCTACTACTTCTTCGGGTGCTCCTAGGGTACCATAAATATCATAAAACTCTGTAAGATAAATGTAAGGATCTTCGTGATCTAAATATGCAAAAGAGTTAAAATATAAATTTTGGAGAAGTCTAGTCATCATCTATATCTATCTAGCATTTCTTTGAGGTCTGGTATGTGGGCTAGTCGTCTTGGATTATTGTGATATGGCATGCCACCACCATTATTGTTGTTGGCCTTATTGCCATTGAGGTTGGTGTTACCACGACCAACCATGGTTTCTTTAGGTATAGGATAAACAAAAGTTCATTTCTATTACTCTTTTTGTTTAGCTAGTTGCTTTGTTTTTCTAGTTTTTCTATTGTTTCTATGAATTGTTCTTTCGATTTTTAGATCAAATAAAAAATGATCTTCCGAAGTATTTTCTTGTATACATAAAGTTCATCAATCTAACCAATCAAATTAGCAATAAGATAATTTAAAGAATTAAGTTATGCAAAATATATGAAGAGAATTACAAAAGTTCATAAAATGATAAAAATAATTAATATGCTTATAATATCTAAGTGATACTCCAAAGAAACACTGCTTTTTGTTGAAGAACGAAAATAAGTATTTTTGTGAATCTTATCCACAAGAACTAGTGTGATATTCCAGTCATTTAAAAATCTTTATGATTTTAAGGAATGTATTTTGAAAATATGTTTTTTTTTATAAAACTAAGTTAAAATGACAATAAATGTAACTAAGTTTAACATATGAGATAAAATTGTTGTTGTTAGATTTCATTATCCCATTCTAATGTACCCTCGTTATCAAATATACATATTTTAGTCAATATTTAATATTATCACCTATTGCTACACGTATGTTATTTATGCCTAAACAATATATGATATTAATCGTATTGCTTCAACAACAATTTCTCAACCAGTTAAAAAAATACGATATTATTAAGTGTCGATACTATATATGAATGTTAAACCTAAAACCATCTCTAGAGTTTAGTGTTTAATAGATGAAAAACCTAAACCTAGTTATGATAAATATCTCTCAACAACATTTCATAACCATATATCAAGTTAGAATTTTCTTTATTATAAGAAGCATTAAGAACGAGAATAATTAACAACATAAATGAATAACTATAACATATATAATATCATTATTAGAAGCAATACATGAGTTTTTGGACAATTATATCTAATCCCAACAAAAGAGAACTTAATTAATCTTACTCATAGCGGCTTTACATTGATGACTAAGAAAGAGATGAAAAATCATCAGTGATTGATCTCTTTTACTTGATGAAGCCTTTGTCTTGACCCTTTATTTTTCCCTAAGATTTCCCTATATCTTCATTCTCTCTCCGTTTGCTCTAATTAGGATGGAATGCATGATAATGGGGAAATTTTGTGACCTCTATTTTTTAGGGGCCTGGCCATCAAATTTTGCTCAGCAAAATCATTAACTCGGCATGCGAGCATATCTTTCTTGCTCAAAAGGTTACTTCCATGTCATTCAAGTAGCATCTGAGTTGCCCTATTTATCCAGTGGGATTTAATTTTCTCTTAGGGATATACTCATTACTTCACCATGAAGTAACCTAACCAAATGGGCTTTAAAACGCCTTATTTTGGCCAGTAACCTAAATACTTCTCTCGATGAGAATTATTTTCTTATCATGAAGTAACATGCTCTATAGGTATTATGAACCACCTTTGTTTTCCCAGTGAGTTTGTACCTTTTCCTAGTGAGGATGTCCCATACTGAATACTTTTCTCTTTGTCCTGATTTTATTGGTCGATCCCTTACTCGCTTAATGAATCCTCAATCGTTCAGAATCTTTGTTTTATGATTTTCTTTGACATCTTAATCTATATTTGTGAAAGCCATAATCATAATGTTCACACAAATGTATTTCAAATTTATCCATTATTTATTAAAAAATTGGGGATTTTTCATATAATCTCTTGTTATATAAGTTAATAAGTGCTTTGTAAAACAAGTAATTTTGAAACTTATCAGTATGTGGAGAACCTAAAAGATTAGATTTTGCCCTTGGTAAAGAACTTGCAACTAATTTGATCCTGCAATCATTTTCAAAAAGCTTCATTTAAGCAAGAATATTGAAACCCTAATCAAGTACAAGGAATTAAAAAATTAAACACTAATATGGAATTAAAATAGAATTGGTTTCATGTATTTAATGAAACACTAATCTGAATCCTTTGAAAAGTTCATGGAATTCAAAAATGAAGTACAAAAAAAACTAGGAAGTAATATTAAAACCCTTCAATGAGATCGTGGTGATGAATATTTAATCCTTGAATTTGATGATCATCTAAAGAGTGTGGGATTCTGACCCAACTACGCCTCTTGGAACACCATAATTGAGTGGTGTATCTAAGAGAAGATACCAAACTTTTTAGACATGGTCTAATCCATGGCGAGTCACGTTGATTATCCAAACTAATTTTTGGGACATTATCTATTGACATCAACTTACACACTTAACCATATTCCATCTAAAATAGGTCGGAAGACACCATATGATATTTGGAGAGGTATGAGACTACATATGTCTTACATGAAGATTTGGGGTTGTCAAGTTTATGTGAAGCAAAAATTTTTAACAAAGTTTGAGCCTAAATCATATAAATGATTCTTTTTTGGGTATCCTAAATAAATAAGATGGTATTACTTATGCAATTCTTTTGAGGGGAAAGTGTTTTTCGCTCAAACTAGAGTATTCCTAGAAAAGGAATTTATTTCCAAAGGTACATATAAGGTAAGGTACACACCTATAAGCATATCCAGTTGCTAAGGACTATAAGAAAATTCATGGTGTTGACTATGATGAAAGCTTTTCACCAGTTACAATGCTTAAATTGGTTCAGATTTTACTTTAAATCATTGCGTATCATGACTATAAAATATGGTAGATGGTTGTCAAGACTTATTTCCTTAATGGGAATCTCATTGAGGATGTGTACATGACACAACCTGAAGAATATGACAAACCAAAAGAATCCAAAAGATATGTGTGTTACGGGGATCAATCTATGGATTGAAGTAAGCTTCTAGAAGCTGGAATCTTTGTTTTGCTGAAATTGTAAAATAATGAAAGATCATTAAAAACAAAGATGAACCATGTGACTATAAGAAAGTTATTGGTAGCATGATAGTTGCAAATAAAGTAAATGGATGCGGTGAACGATTTTGACAGATATGAGTAACATGATACTCATAATATTCAATGAAAACAAAATACAAAGTTTAGACATTGCAAGTACTAAGCTAATGTTTTCACCAATCTCTCTCACTGTATCTTTTCGTCCAAGAAGAAGTCCTTCAAATCTGATAGTAATCTCGCTTAAATAGAGAAATACCCCTTTTTCAGATTCCCCTAGTCAACCAGATTTTTCTGGATAATAAGATCAGGTATGAAAATAATCCAATCACCAATAATTTCCAAATCTGGCCTACAAAATGAAAGTTTCCAAAAATTACGCGTCTGCCTGCTACGGCCCGTAGCCGGTGCTACAGGTGGCCGTAGTAAGCCACTATTCTAGCTTGCCAACTGAAGCTAGGGGTTATGTATGCTACAGCCCATTGCAGGTGCTACGGGTGGCCGTAGTAGGTCACTAGTTCTGGCTTGCCACTAAAGCTGGGGGTTATGTCTCCTACGGCCCGTAGCAGGTGCTACGGGTGGCCGTAGATGACCACTGTTTCTGTTCCTTTTCCTTTGAAATAGGGGTTTCAACTGCTCCTCTGCTACGACTCGTAGCATACACTACGGGTGGCCATAGCCGCCCGCTGTTCCTTGGGCCATACTTTTCGATTCTTCGCGATTCTTCACAGTTTTTAGCTGAAATTCTTCTTGAATATTTATTTGATCCTAAAAATAGTAAAAACACACAACCCAAGCATAAAATGTGGAAAATGGAAACAAACTGATGAATAATAGTGAAAAGATCAAATGACATTAATGGTAAAAGAAGGTGCAAGAAACAATTAAACTATATGAAAAATGCAAATAACTCGCCTAATTTCACCTATTAAAATGATAATAACTATAACATAAATGGTGATTGATCATAACCCCAAACTTAGGTTGTTGCTTATCCTCAAGCAACTTTAATTACAAAGAACTCATGTCACTCCCAAATGAAAGAATTTTTTTTCACGTACCACCATATCTCTAAGATCTTCCATGACCCTAATTTGTTAATACCTTTGGTTTTTGCTAGATGACCGAGGTCGATTAATTGACCACACCTTCACTTGAAAGTACTGCTTCACTTGTCATCTCAATTCACACTCTCACCAAATCTCTCGGGTATTAATGTATTTTACACTCAAAATTCATAGTACGCAATACCATACCATAGGCTTGAATAAATTCTCTTTTGATGTCAAGGTGCACGACACACACACTATTTGAGGTCTTTATGGTTGTAACGGGGATAGGGTTAAGGTGGGATAATTTTAGAAAAGTATGCGAAGGTTCAGAGTCAATACGATTGTTATCTTCACTATGCTCATTCTGATGGATTAGTGCTGGAATTATTTCTTGCACTCGTCCTTAAGGATTAACTATTGTCGAGAATTGAACTTTTGGATTTGTCTTTATTTTCAATATCCGCTGACTTTTCATTCTTTCAAATGCCATGATGATTATTTTTCTATTATTCATTTCAATTTGATTTTTCAAATTTTCATCTTTTATTTTTCTTCTCTTATTTTTTTTCAATCATCAGGTGCCCTCATTTGTACTAACGCTGCACAGCTACCCCAAACTTAAAGGTTACTATCCCAACGGCAACCCCAAACTTAGAATGAACATGGATATGATAACTCACATAAATACTCTGAACATGGTGGGGGAGTGTTTGGGACATGGGTTAATATGATGTGGTTTTTAAAACAAACAAATAGGTAAAGGCTCAAATGAGGTTAATAATAAATAATAATAAAAAGGATGGCTAGAAAGGCTCAGGGGCAAAAAACACATGCCTCAATATGTGCAATCATGCAACCGAAATCAAAAAAGAACGTATGTAAGTTCTGAATGATAAATGCATACTTGAATGCTCTCTTATGATGTACATTATGTTTGACTTTTTCTGCTCTCACCATGTTGGGTAGAATTGATAACCTCCACGGTACCTCTCGCTCGATGTGGCTTCTCAATCAGTTGTGGTAAACCTGCTCAACTTTCAGTCCAACTCAATTAAATCAATCATATCATTTAGAAGTATACAAAAAATATTTTGGAGAGTTGACATTTAAGAGGACACACATGCCTTCAGTTTGGGTACTTTTCACACAACCACTAAAGCTACAATTATCATATTACTAGATGAAATTAAACAACAAGAAAATAAATCACTTTAAGCAAACAAAACTCAGAAACTAATATAAAATTGAAACTATAAAATAAAAATTACGAATATTTTTCGTGGGTTGCCTCCATAGTAGCGCTCATTTATCGTCATTAGCTTGACGCCTCATTCCCTCTGTTATGGGGGGTACTTCAACTTCCGCGCCTTGTTGCACTTCTTTTTCAAAACTAAGAAGTCATCTTTTTTAGAGATATGAGCTCCTTTGTGCTACAAGTCCTTTACAACTTCCATACCCTTACCTCGATGCCACTTTCTCTTCTTTCTCATGGCTTTTGGAGTGGAAATAAGAGTTTTTCCACTCGGGGTTGCTAATGGGGTGATACTAGTTGAAATGGCCTTCTTGAGACTTTTTCTAATATTGGCATGTTAATTTGGCCTTTCACATTTGTCTTAATCATGCCTACTTGATAGTGATTTTCTTTTTCTACCTCTAGCTTCCTGTTTTCAAGAACATTCAAGGTTATTTCTTCATCATAAACTTTTAAAGTTAGTGTATGGTCGACCATTCATGCGTGTATGGTCGAGCATAACCTACGAATACTTTTAGTGTATGGTCGATCATAACCTTATTTCTTCAAGAACATTCAAGGTTATTTCTTCATCATAAACTTTTAAAGCTAATGACGATGAATGGTCGACCAATAATGATAGGTGTCTCTTCATCCTCAGGTATGTCTATGATCATAAAATCAACAGGAAAACTAAATTCCTCTATTGCCACCAGTACGTATTCCATTATCCCATATGCATTCTTTATGGAGTGATCTGCAAATTTCAGATTTGTCTTTGTATCACTAACATTTCTAATACCAAGCCTTTGATAGATTAACAATGGCATCATACTCACACGGGTTCCTGAATCAATTAGTACCTTCTTGAAAGTTCTGTCTTTTATAGTGCATGTGACCGTGATAGATCCAGGATCCTTCTGCTTGATTGGGATTCTCCTACCTAGTGATATTGCACTACCTTTTTCATTAAAGGTTACCGACCTATCTCCTATTGGTCTCTTTTTAGAGGTTACCTCTTTCATGAGTTTTTGGTACATGGGCATTTGCTCGAGTGCTTCAAAGAAAGGCATATTGATCTCCAACTTTTTGAACATTGTGATGAATTTCTCAAAGTCTTTCGCCTTTGGATCCTTCTTTGTCACTCTCTGAGGGTAGGGTAACTTAATCACTGGTTTAGCCTCTTTTTTCTCTTCAGTTGGCTTTATTGGTGGTATAACTTCTTATTCTTCTTTCTTATTTTCCCTAACTTCCAGGTCTACCTTTATGACATGGTCATCCTTTGTTGCCTTATCTTCTTCATCTTTAGCATCTTTCTAACTTTTTGTCGTGACAACATTAACATTCTCATGATTTCTCAGATTTTGTAATGTTGCACTTGGTAGGGAACCTTGTGCTCGAGAACCTTGTGCTCGAGAACCTGCTATTTGTTGTGCTATCTGACCCATCTGAACTTCAAGATTTTTTATAGAAGCAGTAGTGTTCCTCTAATTATTTCTTGTATCTTCTTGGAACTGGAAATTTTGAGCTTCCATTTTTTCAATGGCTATTTCCCAATCTGCTTTCTTAGGAGCTTGTTGTTGTTGTGGTTGTTGAAACTGATTATGGTATTGACCTTGACCCTGTTGTTGAACATTCCCTTTCTGATCCTTCTAGGAGAAGTTAGGATGATTCTTCCACCCTGGATTATATGTGTTAGAATAAGGGTTGGTCTGCCTAAATTTTTTTTACTCCTCTATTTGTTTTACAGTTGCAACACAAAATACAATTAAATGGTAATCTCGCTTAAATAGAGAAATACCCCCTTTTCAGATCCCCCTAGTCAATCAGATTTTTCTGGAAATAAGATAAGGTCCAAGAATAGCCCAATCACCGATAATTTCTAAATCTGGTGTAAAAAAGGAATGTTTTCGAAAATCACACGCCTGCCTACTATGGTCCGTAGGGGTGCTAATACCTTCCCTTTGCATAATCGACTCCCGAATCCAAGATTTGGTTGCGAGACCTTGTCTTTTCCTTCTCTTCAGGTTTTCTTCTATCGTTTCCTTTCCCTCCTTTGGGATAAATAACGAACAGTGGTGACTCTTCTGTTTCTTTTCCTCGCCGGTTGTTTTTTTCGTAGTTGCAACAATAGACAAATAACAAAATCAACGATTAAGCACAAAGACAGAGTAGAAAATGAATCAATAGGAACTCAAGGTCTTGCATCAGGTGAAGGCAAAATTCAAGATAGCTCAGTCTCAAAATGTTGGCATTGGCCAGATCCTTTAGCACATGGAAAGTTGCCTAATCCTAAGTCAAAAAGTTCAGATCAAGCCCAACAATCCACCAAATGTTTTTTATGGTTTTTTTCTTGTTATTAAATGTTTTAAGGTCCTAAGACCATAAATAAAACCAAAAGTAAGCAAACATAATATATAATCACAAGATATGGCTCAAATGAGCAAAGTGAAAAGGACTTGAAACATAAACAAGTTACATGAAATGTAAATGGCAATGGATGACAAATGACTGAAATTTAAATTGCATAATAGTAAATGACTTGAAAGTAAAGCAATATTAACAAGAGTTAGTCAATGGTTAGTCAAATGTTAGTGGTAAATTTTAATTGATTAAGTCATTCTTTGGAGAACACTCAACCATTCATTCACAAGTATGGATCCTTAAACAAAGACATCTTCCATAAGAAGGGCTCCAACTTGGATAATTCAACAAGTATGCCACTATCTCAAAAGAAAGGAAAATAGGTCTAGTCTCCACACAATGCCATGAAGAATGAGAGACTTACAATCTCATTTACTAGAATGATATGCCTTAAGGGTCAAATTTAGCTCTATGTTAAGCAATCGTAATTGGATTTATGTAGAAGTCCCAACTATCTGAGGTCAGGTAATAAAAATATAGGTGTTAATGCATGTTAGAGGTTTGGTACAAATAACAAAAATCCTAAAACATACCATACACTAAAAGAAAAAGGGGAGGACCTATCTCAGTCATACTTGTATTGATTCTTCTGACACAAGGTCATTGATGAAATAATTAGCCTTTAGACATTAGAGATTTCATTGGTCAAATGAGGGAATGGGGAAGAATAGGGATGAAGATGAAGAGGGAGGGGGAGATAGAAACACAAATTGATCATGTGAGGAATTTCATCTGGTCAAACCCATCCATTCATCTTGGGAGATGAAATGTACATTTCATCAATCCCCTAAATTCAATGGTTTTGATCTAACAAAAGTCAAATCCATCATGACCAAGGCCCAAACAGAAAGTCAAACATCACAAGACCATAAAAATGGCTCAAAATTTTTTTTTTTACATTTAATCAATTAAAAATCAATTAAAATACATTTTAATTTGGAAAAAACCTAAAATCCCTTCAAAACACCAAATAAATGGCGAAGAGATTTATCCCAGGTCAAACAAGGTCAAAAGACCTTAGACAAAAAATTTCACAATTTTTAGAAAGTCAGAAGTATTTTTAAACAATTAAAAATATGCACAAAAACATTTAATCCATAAAAATACCAAAATTAATCCAAAAAATAATTTTAACTCAGAATATGAAAGAGAAAAATATTTAATTTTTTGGGTGAAAGTCCCATATTTTTTGGATTAAAAATGGATTTATTATGAATTAAACCAAATAAGGCAATTAAATGAAAAATCAGAAAATACCAAAAATGAAGGGCCATCAGATCTCCCTCATTAATTAAGGTGGCAGATCTGATGGCTACGCGTGTGGTGTCCACCAAACACACTAGTCAAACACGCTATAAACATGGTCATGCAAACCAAAGGCAAAGATTAAAACGTTTTGAATGGATCAAAAGGTTGAGAGAGTGCCAACACACCACCGGAGCTAGGGCTCTGTTCATCTTCTCCGGTGGACCTCATCGGACTGGTCCACCATCAACCTTCACTAAAATAAAAAGTGCATACACTAATTTGAAGAGAAAAACTCCAGGAGTCCAAAGTTACCCTCAAAATTCTCCAATTTTCACTATATTGAAAGATACGTGGAATTGAAAATTGAGGAGTATGAACGGAGTTGCTTTGATTTAACCTCAAAGCAATTCAATCGTGTTGTCTACATTGGTAGGGCTTCAGACAACCAAAACTCAAGCAAAATGATAGAGAATTGAGGGAGAATCTTTATTCTGAGCTCAAGGGAGCTTTATTTATAGCCATCTTCATTTATTTCCACACACTTCCAAACTTTGGCCAAAAATAGTAATGTGATGTTCATTGCTTTCCACACACTTCCAATATATCCAAATGGGGCCATGCATTACACCCATGTGCAAGTTCTTCAATCTTGGTCCAAATAAGGTGATCTTGGACTTTTTATAAAGATGGCATCAAGGGGAGAAACTTTCATGTTGAACACTTTTACATTTGAATCTTGGATCATGATGAATTTTGAGGTGGAAGTTGGAGAAATCAAACATAGTTGAAACTTTTCTAAGTACCAAGTCAAATATCCACCTCTTCCACCTTGAATAACTTTTGCTATGAGCTTCAAATGGAAATAGTTCCTATATAAAAGTTGTAGCTCTTTCATTCTACGCAAATTTAGTTAGAAATTTGACCTTATTTGGATTTGGAATGAGGGATTTATGCATTTTAGAAGTTGAAGAAAATTGCTTGCTCAATGGTGATGGCCCAAAATGACCTATAATGTTTTCTCTTGGTACATGCCCTTGCAAGTTGAATTTGAAATTTATCAAAGAATAAAATTTGGAGAAGACATCTTGAAATGGATCATGAAACTTGGATGGCCTTCATCGCATAAAAATTGAGCAAGTTATGGTCCTTGGAAGTTGACCTCCTAACTAGGGCACAAACAAAATGACCTATAATCTTTCACCATAAAAAATGACTTTCCAAGCAAACATAGCTCTTCATGTCAACATGAAAGTTGTTTGGAATTTCGTAAGGAGTAACTTTGCTCTTGTAATAATTTCCATATGGCAAAACTTGTAGGAGATAAGGTCTAGGGAACCCTAGTTTTGACCAGTTGACTTTCTCTGGTCAACCACCTTGAACCAACTTGCAAACTTAAAGTTTGCTTGATCTTTGGGACTCATGGAGGATCATATATGTATAAGATGATATAATACGAAGCACCCCCTAAAATATTTGATCAATTGTTGAAGAAACTTGTTGAGGAAGTCACACAAGATACCCAGATGAATTAGGGTTTCCAAGGAAACCTAGCTTCAACCTCTTGATGATTTCTTGATCAAAATGATAAGTGAAGATAATGGGAATCCATATATGATGTCTAGAACAAATGTGAACCATCTCTTGATTAATCTCCTTCCACTGAGGGTCTCAAACCCCAAATATGAGCTTGGTGAGGCATAGGTGGATGCACACACTACCTACAAAAGAAACAAAGTTATACATAGACATATTTTTGGTTTTTTGGTTAGTAAACAATGAAAAATGAAGTATGATACAATAAGATGTCCTTGGTAATCTTTCCTAATGCAAACCTAATGAATGAGGGGTAAAGAGGATGTCAAGGTGTGATCTCAAATCCAATGCAAATGATGAGATAACATGAGGGATCTTAGGGTCAAAATGGGGTCTTACAACTGCCCCTATTTAAGGACATTCTAACTGAGGATGTGAAGGTTAAAATATTCGTATCAACTCTTTAGAATGAACTTAAATAACAACATCTAGAAACAAAATTTGGTCCCTAAGAGACCTTATGATGTATTTGATATGAATATTAAAAGTAATCTTTATGGGGAATATATTGCCACAAAGGAAAATAATTCGGAGATACTGAAAGTCCACAGGAGCACAATGCATTCCGTAAGGAAAACTCACTGGCGAGACATAGACTCTAGGGAATAAAAGAGTGCGTAGGCCATACTACGACTTAAAAACTGCTGGAGACATGCGGGGTTTCCATGAAAATAAATCGATGGAAAGACTCGATTGGGGAAACAGGAAAATCTGAAGGGGAAAATGGTAGATCAGAACAAAGCTGAAATACTCAAACCAAACAGGAAATGGTGATTTCGTTGAGGAAATACACACTCAAACTCAACTGGGGAATAATGAACTTCAACATAGGAGTAAAAGAGATATATTATCTATTACCGGATACTGAATGGGAAGATAATACACTCTGGCAACAAGATATCCTTTACCGGTTAGGGTAAACATATCAAGGATGACTCGCTGAGGCATAAGAGGTGTATCCATTACTGGTTACTGGGTAAGAAAAACCTACTAGGGAGAGAAATCAAATAGGATTTACAACTACCGGTTACTGGGAATAAAACTGAAAAGAGAGTATTTGTCACTGGTTAAAGTGAACATATCAAGGATAAACTCAAAGGAAGAATATCTGTCATCGGTTAGGATGAACATATCAAGGATATACCACTTGGGGAATGATTAAGAATATATGTTACCGGTTAGGGTAAACATATCAAGGATAAACTGCCGCGGAGAAATAGGAATTATAACTACTGGTTACTCAGTAGAAGACCAAAGATAGAGAATATCCGTCATTGGTTAGGATGGACATATTAAGGATAGACTCAGTAGAGGAAATGGGATTTAAAACTACCGGTTACTAGGAAAAAGACCACAAAAATAGAGAGAATCCATCACTGGTTAGAGTGAACATATCAAGGATTAATTCTGAGGGGAAAAGTAGGATTTATATCTACCATTTACTGGGCAGAAGACCCAAAAGAAGAGAAAATCCGTCACTGGTTAAAGTGAACATATCAAGGATAAACTCTCTAGGGAATAAAACTAGGGATTACAACTAGCTTTTTACTGGGTAGAAAACCAAAAAAGGAAGTATATCCGTCACCAATTAGGATGAACATATCAAGGATAGACTTACCAAGGAAATGTGAAAACGAATCCGCTGGGGAACACAAAGGAAGTAGATTACATTTTACCGGGTATTGGGAAAAAGTAATGTACTCAACACAAAGAAGAAAATTACCAGTTACTGGGTAATAGACTCTCGGGGGACTAAAATATCTATCTAGGCAATAACTAGAAAGAAACTGTCAAGCAAAGACTTAACCCAATGAGGATATAACTCAAGGGGAGTGGTTCCATCCAGATAATTAACTGGGGAGGAAACTGAAATAACAATCATCCACAAGGAAATAACTCAGTGGGGAATGAGAAAGGTTAAACTCTTTCTGCTTAAGGGGATGACACTCTACAATTGAAGGATGACAGACACACTAAATCTGTATGGGAAAATAATATCACCAAAGTAGGGGATCAGAAGATAAATCAATGTGATAGAATGCATAATGAAATATCTGATGCTGAGTTTTATGCATGAATATTTATCAGAAGAGACTTTTATCAGAAGACAAAGTCCGTCGGGAATCCCAGGGATAAAACTCTGAGTGGGGAATTGAGCAAAAAACTGGGGATGCTGAGATTTGTCATAACAAACCAAAGACCATCAAGTTCCTCAATAATAAGATTCTTCTTGGAAATTGCAAAATAAACCAATTCCAAGGCAAAGATAACCGGATCTGAGTCGCACATGAGAGAAACTGTCGTGGTTATGCAACACAAACAAATGTAAATGGGGATCTGGAAACCAAATAAAGGTTCCGGATATCCATGGTATAATCATAAATCACAAATTGGGGGATACAAAACATGAGCACCTCAACTGGGGAATATGGATTTGCAAAGGGGACCAATCATCAACTCACCTGGAGATGAGACCCACCAACTCTACTAGGGATGAGAAACCACTCCGGGAGAAATTCCTAGACCAGGATAGGGATAAATGACAAAATGTTGGGGAGGAAAAAGTTACCAAACCCAACTTCTTGGGGAAGACCAACAATGCTTCACACTTCAAGACTTACTTATTCTTAAATTGTTGTTGACATTCCTTACTGAAATCAGTTATTCTTAAAGTGAATGTTTTTATTATTTTAAGAAAAATAATTATTCATTAATTTATTTCAAAACTAACATCATGAAAATCCAATTTTATTTAACAGAAGTAAGTAAGAATATAAATAATTGGATAAAAGCTCAACTTTATTTAATAGAATGGTAGTCCGTAAATGACAAGACTCCATGGATCTTTTATAAAGTTTGAGAATGGTAATTTACATGGAAAAGGGCTACATTGAATACAATGATGACTACTCTCCCTACCAACTTTGAAATCCACCGTGCTCTTGTCTTTTGTTGAGAATGATGAATCCGAACCAAATGACTGCTTAAAACTGTTTCAAAGATCAAGACCAGCCGAATGCAGTTACTTGCCATAATCCCTAATTTTTGCCCATATTTTCCCAAGGTGGGGTACTCAATCTACCAGGATAAATTTTCTGTTTTTATGTCTCTAATTTTTTCCTGGATAGCCCTTTCGGGTTTTCGATCCACCGAGACACTCATTTTTGCCTAAGCCGCCCTTTTGGGTTTTCAACTTAGCGAGTTGTTCTTTTATTTTTAGGCGAAGTATTTCTTGACTACATCGGCGTTCATAGGACGAGTGAACTCTTCACCATCCATAGTTGTAAGAATCAAAGCACCGCCTGAAAAGGCCCTCTTAACAATGTATGAGCCTTCATAATTAGGAGTCCATTTGCCCATAGTATCAGGTTTGAAAGATAAAATCTTCTTGAGCACGAGGTCACCTTCTCTAGACATACGAGGCTTAACCTTCTTATCAAATGCCTTCTTCATTCTTTTCTGATATAACTGACCATGACACATGCCAGTTGTGATACGGTGAACTGACTTTGTGTTTTTGCTTTGAAAAGCAATGTTGCGGATAGCAAGAGTCGCCACTGACTTTTCTTTTATCCAATAAGGAAAGGCGGAAAAGAACAGGAAAAACCTTGATTAGACTTTGAGTTCGGGAGGTACATTATAGAAAGGGAATGTGTTAGCACCCTTTGTATCCATGGTTATCCATGGGCTCTTAATTGCTTAACTCACTTATGTTTTCCTTGTTTGAGAAAGTGTTTGAGAAATGTGGTGTGTTTAGAAAATATTTTGAAAGGAGAGTTTAACTTTGTAATGATTCTTGTACGAATGTATACAAAGTGTTTATCTCGTTTGATTTTGAAAGATGTTTAGAAAAATATAACTCGGCGATGATTCTGGTGCGAATGTATATCAAGTGGTGATTTTCTAAAAGATGTTTTGAAAAGTGTGAGGTGTGAAAAGTATTTTAAGCTGTGAGTAAGCATTTAAGAGTTATACCTAACCAAGGTCTTTATAGGTATTTCCTATCCTTAGGAGGGTAAAACTGTCCTTACTATTGAGAAGTAAGTAGTCTTATCTTTTGGATGTAAAGGGACATCGTGGGGTCGTCGATTGGTCATTGAAGGCAACATTTGTAAGGATACCTTAGCATTCAAAGAAACGATCATCACTTAATCGTAGGCTAGAACGAAGGGTCATCGAGGGACAAAGTCATATATTCGAAGGCAACGTTTGAGGGACAAGGTCATATATTCGAAGGCAACGTTCGAGTGATTATGATTTATCTTGTAGGGACATTGACCTTTTGATCGAAGGGACTATGACTTATCTGTTTAGGGATGATGATGATTTAATCGAAAGGGTCTTTGCTAAGGGTATCCCCACATTCGCGGGACATGACCGTAATATCGTAAGGCAACAAAGAGAGGGTTACCCTAAAGGTGAAGAGAGGGTTACCCTAGAGGTGCAAGTGTGGAAATGATTGGATTCAGATATATTATCTTGAATTAATTTATCTAAGTTCGATTATTTATCTTTCCATGCAATCCTATTAGCATACATGTAGCTAAAAAATAGGTCCTGAGGGCTCGAACCCAGCACCTCTACGTTGCAGTGAGGGGGGAGCTACCAACGAGCCATGTTGGTCCATTCGTTATTTATTTGCCTTCATTAAAATATATATTAATTCTACATGAATTTTTCCATTTTGACACAACACCACCATGCATGTTACAACTTTCTCTCTTACGGCAAGCTACTTTATTTTTTCTCATGCTGTTTCTTTTATGTGAATATGACAAACCTGTAACTTCATCTTATATCAAACCACACACATAAAATAAGATCATATGTAATCATCATGCAATAATAAAAATAATCATGCACAAATCAAGAAGCTTATATTATTTTACTCATGTATTAGTTCTCTTTACTGCAAGTGATAATGATAAAACAAACTTTACACATACATGTTAAAGACAACCAATGATTTATATTATCACCATTATATCATTATCATCATCATTATGTAATAACAACATGTGAAATAAACATAATCATGCTAGAAACAACACTCATATAATAATAATTAAATGGCAGATATAATTCTTTAATCATGCAAATAGAATTTCTCCAACATGCTATGACATATCAAGAACAGATGCATACTTGAATAAAGCAATATCAACATCCACCAAACCATGAATACATCATCTCAATATATATATTAAACCAATATTATTCATGCATGAATTAAGGAGTATTGCAAGGTAATCATGCTGGATGCAAATTCCCTAATGAACACTTACTGGGGATTTGATTCTTCTAGCTTGCTCACTGTATGTGTGTTGTTCTTATTCAGGCTATGAGTGCTTTATGGTTGCTTCTCTTTTCCCTGCCCGTGAACCTTCTTGCTTCTGCCTTGCCTTGTATATCTTCTTCTGCTGTATCTCTCCTCCTTTTCCTCTTTCGCTGCAGCCATATGAAGTATTTATAATGGTGTGGATTAGGGTTTAACCTTGCTAAATATTTGGATCCCTTCCTATACTTTAGGATCTCACCATATAATTTAGGAGAGTTAGCTCTAACATTTTGCATAATTAAAATTTAAATTTTTGTTATTAAATTAGAGTCAAAATTATTCTTATAAAACAAAACCATCATATGATATATAATACTATGATTATTTATATATTTTTGATTTGGATTTGGTCTTAAATATCTATTATTATAAATAAGTATTTATACAAATATTATTATAAATAATGAATAATTTAAATGATTTTTAACAAATAAAAATTAATTTAAATTTTAGTTACATAATTGAATTAAAATTTAAACCTATTTCTATTTTTACTTTCATCATTTAAAAAAATCAAAATTATTCTTACTTATATCAACCAAAATTATTTTATAATTTATGAGCTTTTAAAAAAATGTTACTCTTATAAATAAATTTTATTAAGTAAAAAACGTGAATTACTAAATAAGTACTATTTATAAATAATGAATAAATGGAACATGAGTCACTAAATTATAAAAAATAGTTATTATAATTTAATGAGCTTTAACAAATAAAATTAATTTAAAATTTTAATTGTACAATTAAAATTCAAATCTATTTTTATTTATCATTAAATTAAAACTATTTTATTTATATATATAAAATTTATTTATATCATACAGATAACCAAAATCATTATTATTTTTTATATCTGTATCACATAATAAATAAATTAAAATTTATAATTTATATGAGAATATATGCTAATGAATGAATGCAAATGTGAAATGAATGCCATGCATGAATCAATTTATCATAAAAATTAACAGGCAAATTTTAGGGTATGACACCAGTCAATCTCTTCTCTTCAATCAAACTCAGTTAGTCATATCTGGTCTGACACCATTCAGCTTCAGTCAACTTGGCTTCCATCAGAACACACAATGATGGGATCTCAACCTCCACGGGGAGCACAACTTTCATGCCATAAACAAGAGAGAAAGGGGTTACCCTTGTTGAAGCGCGGATGGATGTACGGTACCCATGCAAAGCAAATGGGAGCATTTCATGCCAATCATTGTAGGTTACAACCATCTTCTGAATGATCTTCTTAATGTTCTTATTCACAGTTTCAATAAGCCCATTCATCTTAGGACTATAGGGAGAAGAATTATGATGTGAAATCTTGAAGTCTTTGCAAAGAGCTTCCACCATGTTACTGTTCAAGTTAGATCCATTATCAGTAATGATCTTTCTTGGCACATCATAACAACATATAATTTGATTCTTGATAAACCTTACAACAACTTGCTTGGTTACATTAGCATATGATGCCGCTTCCACCCACTTTCTGAAGTAATCAATAGCCAATAGAATGAAAAGATGTTCGTTCGAAGCTTTGGGCTCAATCATGCCAATCATATCAATTCCCCACACAGAGAAGGGGCATGGAGAGGAAATGACGTTCAATAGTGTCAAAGGAACATGAATCTTATGTGCATAAATTTTACATTTGTGGAATTTCTTCACAAACTTGCAACAGTCAGATTCCATTGTCAGCCAATAGTAACCTGCTCTCAACATCTTCTTTTCCATAACATGTCCATTGGAATGAGTACCAAAGGAACCTTCATGGACTTCAGTCATCAACAGGTCTGCTTTGTGTCTATCCATGCATCTGAGCAAAACCATATCAAAATTTATCTTATAAAGCACATCACCATTCAGGTAGAAATTGCCTGCTAATCTTATCAAAGTCTTCTTATCTTTCAAAGATGCCCCAGACGGGTAAATTTGACTTTGGAGGAAACATTAGATATCAAAATACCAAGGTTTTTCATCTTTGACTTCTTCAACAGAAAATACATGAGCTGACCTATCAAGACACATCACAATTAAATTAGGAACTTCATTCCAAAACTTCACCATAATCATGGAAGCCAATGTTGCAAGAGAATCTGCCATCCAGTTTTCATCTCGAGGGATGTGATGAAAGTCAACTTTTGTAAAGAAAGTTGAAATTCTCCTTGCATAATCTCTTTACGGTATTAAACCGGGTTGATTCGTCTCCCATTCACCTTTGATCTGATTCACAACCAAAGCTGAATCTCCATAGACGTTAAGATATTTGATTCTGAGATCAATTTCCTCTTCAAGCCCCATAATGCAAGCTTCATACTCAGCCATATTGTTTGTACACTTGAAGGTCAATCTAGATGTAAACGAAAAATAAGTGCCTTGAGGATTAATAATCACTGCCCCAATGCCATTACCATACGAATTAACAGCTCCATCAAATACCATTCCCCAATGGGAACAGGTTCTGGCCCTTCTTCCAGCAATGGTTCATCACAATCCTTCATCTTCAAGTACAAAATCTCTTCATCGGGAAAATCATATCGCACTGACTAATAATTTTCAATAGGTTGGTGAGCCAAATGGTCAGCCAAGACGCTAACTTTAATTGTTTTTTGAGATCAGTATTCAACATCATACTTGAATAATAACATCTGCCAACAGGTAATCCTCCCAGTTAAAGCAGGATTCTAAAAAATGTACTTGATTGGATCCATTTTGGATATCAACCAAATAGTATGGTTCAACATATACTGGCTCAGATGCTTAGCAGCCCAAGCCAATGCGCATCATGTCTTCTCAAGCACAGAATACCAAGTCTCACAGTCGATGAATTTATTACCGAGGTAGTAAATTACATATTCTTTCTTTCCAAATTCATCTTGCTGACCAAGAACACAACCCATACTCTCTTCGAGCACAGTCAAATACATGATCAACGGTCTTCTTTCAATAGGCGGAGATAGAATCAGAGGCTTAAGCAGATACTCTTGGATACTATCAAAAGCTTTATGGTAATCCTTGATCCAATCACAAGACTGATCTTTCTGAAGAAGATTGAATATAGGCGCACATGTGGCAGTCATATGCGATATAAATCTTGAGATATAGTTCATGCAGCCAAGAAATCCTTTGACTTGCTTCTCAGTTTGGGGCGCATGCATCTCTTGTATTTCTTTGACCTTATCAGGATCAACTTCAATACCCTTTTTACTGATAATGAAGCCTAACAACTTACCAGAACGAACATCAAAAGTATACTTATTGGGATTCAAGCGAAGTTTATATTTCCTCAAACGCTGGAATAACTTCAACAAATGCTCAACATGCTCTTATTTATCACTTGATTTAGCAATCATATCATCAACATAAACTTCAATCTCTTTATGCATCATATCATGCAAAAGAGTGGTCATAGCTCTCTGGTATGTTGCACCAGCATTCTTTAAATTGAAAGGCATAACTCTATAACAGAATGTTCCCCAAGGTGTAATGAATATGGTCTTCTCCATATCTTCAAGTACCATCTTGATCTGATTATAACCGTAAAATCCGTACATAAACGAAAAGACTTTGAATTTAGTTGTATAGTCTACCAACATATCAATGTGTGGCAGAGGAAAATCATCTTTCAGACTAGCTTTATTCAAATCTCTATAACCAACACACATACGGACTTTTCCGTCCTTCTTAGGAACAAGCACAATATTGGCCACCCACTGCGGATACTCAGAGGTAACAAGAAACCCAACATCAATCTTCTTATGCATTTCCTCCTTAATCTTCACTGCTATATCAGGATGAGTTCCTCTCAACTTCTGCTTGACTGGCGAGCATTCTGGCTTCAACGACAATTTATGCTCCACAATCTCAGAATCCAAACCAGGCATATCTTGATAGGACCGGGAAAACACATAAGAATACTCTCAAATAAGATCAATCAACCCCTTCTTAGCTTCCGGACACAGTTGAGACCCAATCTTGACTTCCTTCACATCATCCTCGGAACCCAAGTTGACTAGTTCAATCTGTTCTGCAAACGAATGAATGGATTTTTCCTTGTGCTCAAGCAAACGGGATAACTCATTAGATACTTATTCATCATCAATCTCTTCCTCAGCTTCAAACACAAGGAAATCAAAGTTTGGAGAGGGAGTAGGATCATTATATTCAATGGGTTTGAGAACCAACCTGCATAATGATTTGATATTTTGATTTTAGAGAAGTGGACTGAAATCAAACATTATGGAGATGGAAAGATTTTTATTTATTTATGTTTTTTGTGATTACCATTTTCAGAAAAAGCAAAAAGTAAAACTAAAACATCATAAATGTGGATGAATAAAATTGTATTTTATTGATGATAGTAATAAAAATGGCCAGCAATGTTCACTTCTCCTTTAGGCATAAGAGAAAGATTTTTCTTAATAATAAAAATAAATTACTTAGAACGGTGAATGACAGTAGGAACATCAACAACAACCCAATTGTTGCAAGTCTGGCCATGCGTCACAAAGTTGACGCAAGCTTCATCTTCATCACCAATGTCTTCAATAATGGCAGCTGAGTGTTGATCATTCTCATGAGTGAACCCTCCACCGCGGGATACTGGTTGAATAACCTTGGTTTTGGCATTGAATGACCCTGGTTGAAATCCGAGTCCGGCTCTATTCTTGTTTTCAACGACCTCCATAACACGACCCCACTTGTTAATGCTGCCAGCCTGAATAGCCTCTTGCGCATCTTTCAAAGAAGACATGGGGGTCCCAGTTTTCTTCAATTCATCAAAAATGGATAAAGCTTGGGACAGCGTTCCGACTTCCTTCTCAACATCAACATAAGTGAAAGATGACAAATGGCTCACCAATAATGCCTTCTCTCCACCAACAACGACAAGCTTACCGTTCTTCATGAATTTCAAGTTTTGGTGTAGAGTGGATGTCACAGCTCCAGCTTCATGAATCCATGGCCTTCCCAACAAGTAACTATAGGCCGGGTGGATGTCCATTACCTGGAAAGTAATTTGGAAATCACTTGGACCTATCTTCACTGGAAGGTCCACTTCTCCAATGATAGTTTTACGAGAACCCTCGAACGCTTTGACAACTATGCCACTAAACCTCATTAAGGCGCCCTGATAGTAGAGTCTTCACAAAGTTAACTTCGGAAACACATTCAATGATGACCCAATGTCAACCAAAAAATTGGATAGAGCATCCTCCTTGCAATTCATCGAAATGTGCAGTGCTAAATTATGATTTATGCCTTCCTCGGAAAGCTCTTCATCACAAAAGCTCAAATTGTTACAAGAAGTGATGTTGGAAACTATGTGGTCAGACTGATCCACAATAACATCATGCTTAACATAGGCCTGTTCCAACACTCTCTGTAATGCTTCTCTGTGCGCTTCAAATCTCATTATCAATGACAACACAAATTTTTTTGACGGAGTCTGGAGCAGCTGCTGCACAACATTAAATTCACTTCTCTTGATAAACCTTAACACCTTATCATCATCGTTAGTCTTCAATTTGCTGGTTTCACCAGACTGACACATTGGAGCACTAATCGAATTCCTTATAGGAGTCTCTGCCTTCTTCCCTACAGAAACATCTTCTACCATCTTCGGAAACATTGGACTAAACACACGACCACTACGGGTCACCTTCCTAATATTTGCAATATTTACCACTGAATTTGCAACTGGTAGAGGAACCTCTTGACCATTTTCAATCATTGTGGCATTATACTAATATGACACATCTTTATCGGATGCATAAGGGACGGGGCCTGCTAACCGTATAACCAACGGTGATACCGGTCTATTGACATTATTGTTGTTGCTACTATTAAATTGGATGACTACCCGCTCAGGGGTCTTGAATACTAGCACTATTACATTCACATCATCTCCCATATCCCTCGATTGTTGAATCTAGATTACATTCTCATCCATCAACTTCTAGATACCCCTCTTAACAACCATACACCCACGGGGGTTCATACTGCAAATGACACAACCATCATAGTCATGTTCACAGTCACTGATTAAACACAAAGTTCTATGCATTTCCACCAGAGACCTTCGAATACGCCTCACATCAAAAACTATAAATATCCCTAGACAACCATCCACCATGTTGACATAAGCGTTACCATGAGCAGGAAACAAATTGGTTTCACATTAGGCGCTCTGTCCTCAAAGGACACCATACCACTCTTTACAAGCTTCTGATCTTCGTACTTCAGTGGATAACAATTTTCTATATCATGACCAGGGGCTCCCTGATGAAAAGCACAACGAAGATCAGGCTTGAACCACCATGGTAGTGGCTCAGGAACTTGCGAAGGGTTTCTTGGCTGAATCCGATTTTTGAGTACCAAAGATGGGTATAATTTTGTATATGTCATAGGAATAGAGTCAAAAGAGACCTTCTTCCTCTCAAAACTTTCTTGATGATTATTGTTGTTGTTGTAGTAGTTAGTTCTTTGTTGTGATTGTTGTTGATGTTGTTGTTGCTGAATTGGAACTGATTGATTGTTGGGATTATTAGAAAAAACTGGAATTACTGATGAAACTTGGTGTTGATGTTGACAAGATTGAGAAGTTTTCCTGACATGAGGCGTCCTCTGCCTCCCCACTGATACTGAATTAGTTTCTCCTTCCTTTCTCTTAGAGAAACTACCACCATATTTCTTGTTGGCTGACGCCTCTTCTTTAGTCAAACGTCCTTCACGGACTCCTTCTTCTAGCCTCATCCCCATGTTTACCATTTTCGGTAAAATCATTGGGGGCACTTAGCGTCTTCAAGAATATCTTAGTCATCTCCTTCTCTTCAAGAGGCAGACTTATCTGAGCAGCTAATTCTCTCCATCTTTGGGCATATTCTTTGAATGTCTCTTTGTCCTACTGAGACATCGACCTCAACTGATCTCTATCAGGCGCCATACCCACATTATACTTGTACTGCTTGACAAAGGCCTCACCCAAGTCATTGAAAGTACGAATGCTTGCACTGTCCAGGGCCATATAGCATCTCAAGGAAACTCCAGTTAAATTGTCTTGGAAATAGTGAATCAACAACAGATCATTATCAGTTTGAGTAGACATTTTCCTGGCATACATAACAAGATGGCTCAGCGGACAAGTCTTCCCTTTGTACATTTCAAAGTATGGGACCTTGGATTTCACCGAAATCTTGACATTAGGAACCAAGCAGAGTTCAACAGCACTCTTCCCAAACAAATCTTTCCCTCTCAGAGTCTTAAATTCTTCGCGCAACTAAAGGAATTGATCTTTCATCTCATCCATCTTTTCATAGACATCTGGACCTTCATACGACTCAAAGTGGTAGATTGTTTCCTCAACACGAGGCAAAGTATGAACGATGGGAGAAGGCACAAACATGACCGGGTTAGATGCCGGTAGAGAAACAAATGTGGGTGCATACCCTTTTGGCATGAAGTTTGGTGGCATTCCCTATAGGAATCCATCAGTCATAGCAGGAATGGGTTGGCTGGCAGCAACAACAGGAACAGTTGAAGAAGTAATCTAAAAAATAATAGTCCTCTAAGGAGGAGGAGTTGTAGGAGACGGTGATGGCTGATTCTGAGCAGCAATTACGGATTCCATTAGCGCTGTCAGTCTGGCGATCTCATCCTCTAACTCTCTGTTTTCTTGCTCTAGATGCTCCATTATCTTCGATTGATTAGCACGAGTTTTATAGTGGTGAGTCAGCTTGGTTGATGCATAGAAGAAGAACTGATAAGACATCTGGCGGAAGAAACCTGTCATGCAAATGATGCATGTAATGCAATGTTTTTATTGTTTTTAATTTCACAGAATATATGAAGTCTCATTTGCAAATATATATAACAATTAGTAATAACAATTTGACCGTAAAATCTCTTTTCATTCATAAAAATTGGAAGGATTACACTGAGAACAATTTCAGAAACCAAAATACAAATACAACAGAAAATGAAACTATCATCCTAAGGATCCCTAACAACTGCATCAGATGATCTGGCTATGGGTGCATACTTCCTTCGGATGCGCGTCGAATCTCAGACTCAAAAGATGTCTTCATCTGAGCTTTCTCAGGAACTAGCTGATCAATAATCTTTTTCCAAGCACCGGAAGGCTGAGGCATACTAGAGGAAGATAAACCCTCTGGCTCTCTCTGTCTCTTCACTGCACGGTCTTCAAGAATCTCAATAAGTGAATTTTTGTCCTTGGACTCAAGCTGCAACTCTTCATGCTTTCGGCTTAAAACATGGAACCGCTCTTCCCACATATCTTTCTCTTGCTTCATCTTGGCAAGTGTGTCTTCCCACTCCTCTACATCTTTGTTAGGGAGAGTTGATGGCTCAGTCATAACCACAGACATATGTCTTTCACAAGCGTACGACATTTTGAGCTCCAAAGCTCTCTTCTTCACCCAAATAGTGTAAGCTTCCAAAGCTACACAGTTGCATGGACCAAGCTTGGATCTTCCTTTCCTATGCATATTATGCCAATCATGTATCATCCTTTTCTTCAAAAGTTGGGGATCTTTACCCTCTTGATAAAATAAGCCTTCTAACTGAGTGTTATTTATGTTTATCTCTCAAGGGGAACCCAAGTTGACGATGAGCCAAAGCAGGGTTGTAGTTGATTCCTCCTTGTGTACCAATGAGAGGCACGTTAGAGAACTCACCACAACTATCAACAATTTCCATGCTACCCAATGCAGAAGCATACCAAACAATATCACCATTAGTGAGAGACATAAGTCTCTGGGACCACCGTAGACATTGTCGGTTCTCCATAAAAGCAGGCGTCTGCGGCAAGTGCGAAATAAACCACTTGTACAGAAGAGGAACACAACACACAATAGTCCCACCACCTTTAGAATTCCTCAAATGCAAAGAGAAATACATGTCACCCAACAGACTCAGAACAGGATTCCCGATCAAGAAGATTCTAATGGTGTTAACATCAACAAAATTGTCAATGTTAGGGAACAAAGCTAAACCATAGATAAGAAGAACAAATGTAGTTTCAAAAGCATCCATGCTACCGGCTTGAGCAAAAACAGTAGCTTCGCCAATGAGAAACTCATAAGTCAACCCATGAATTGAGAAGTATGAACTGAGTTGCTTCGAGAAGTATGAACTGAGTTGCTTTGATTTGACCTCAAAGCAACTCAATCTTGTTGCCTACAATGGTAGGTCTTAAGACAACCAAAGATCAGGCAAAATGGCAGAGAATTGAGGGAGAATCGAAGAAGAGAAAAATATGAAAATTCACCTTCAGTTTGCTTCAATTGAGCTCGACCTTCCTTTCAATTTAGCTTGGCTTGCTTCTATCTACTAGCAAGAGATGATATTGATGATTAAAAAGCCTGGACTCTTGGATTTTCAATTCCAAAACAGAATGAGAATTGAAACTTGATTTCTAAAGAAATCTTCAAGATTATCCTTTCAATGGGGTTTGGGGAAGAAGTAGGTCAAAGCTTGGGCAAGAGGATCTTTATTCTAAGCTCAAGGGAGCTGTATTTATAGCCATGTTCATTGCTTTCCACACACTTCCAAACTTTGGCCGAAAATAGTAATGTGATGTGCATGCTTGCATGAGCGTTTGATAGACCCATGAAATGATGTAAACATGTCCAAATTCCTTATCAAATGATGCTACAACTTTAACAAGGGACCATGCAATGTTGAAATGAAAATTGATCACAAATCTATCCAAATATGGCCAAGCATTACACCCATGTGCAACTCCTTCAATCTTGGTCAAAATAAGGTGATCTTGGACTTTTTGGAAAGGTGGCATCAAGGGGAACAACTTTCACGTTGAACACTTTTCCATTTGAATCTTGTACGATTATGAATTTTAAGGTGGAAGTTGGAGAAATCAAACATAGTTGAAAATTTTCTAAGTACCAAGTCAAATATCCACCTCTTCCACCTTGAATAACTTTTGCTATGAGCTTCAAATGGAAACAATTTCTTTATAAACATTGTAGCTCTTTCATTCCTATTGAAGTTTGTCACAAATGTGACCTCATTTGTATTTGCCATGAGGGAGTTATGCATTTTAGAAGTTGAGGAAAATTGCTTGTTCAATGGTGATGACCCAAAATGACCTATAATGTTTTCTCTTGGCACATGCCCTTGTAAGTTGAATTTGACATTTCTCAAAGAATAAAAGTTAGAGAGGACATCTTGAAATTGATCATGAAACTTGGATGGACTTCATCTCATAAAAATTGAGAAAGTTATGATCCTTGGAAGTTGACCTCCTAACTAGGGCACATACAAAATGACCTATAATCTTTCACCAGAAAAAATGACTTTCCAAGAAAAACTAGATCTTGATGTAAACATGAAAGTTTTTTGGAATGTCATAAGGAGTAAATTTTATCTTGGAAGCATTTTAATATGACAAAAATTGTAGGAGATAGGGTCTAGGGAACCCTAGTTTTGACTAGTTGACTTTCTCGGGTCAACCACCTTGAACCAACTTTCAAAATTGAAGTTTTCTTGATCTTTGGGATTCATGGAGGATCATATATATATATATATATATATATATATATATATATATATATATATATATATATATATATATATATATATATATATATATATATATATATATATATATATATATATATATATATAATATGATATAATATGAAGAATCCTCTAAAATATTTGATCAATTGTTGAAGAAACTTGCTGAGGAAGTCACACAAGATACCCAGATGAATTAGGGTTTCCAAGGCACCTTAACTTCAAACTCTTGATGATTTCTTGATCAAAATGATAAGTGAAGATAATGGGGATTCATATATGATGTGTAGAACCAATGTGAACCATATCTTGATTGATTTCCTTGTACTGAGGGTCTCAAACCCTAGATATGAGCTTGGTGAGGCATATGTGGATGCACACACTACCTACAAAAGAAACAAAGCTATACATAGACATATTTTTGGTTTGTTGGTTAGTAAACAATGAAAAACAAAGTATGATACAATCAAATGTGCTTGGTGATCTTTCCCAATGCAAAACCAATGAATGAAGGGTAGGGAGGATGCCAAGGTGTGATCCCAAAGCTAATGCAAATGATGAGATAACATGAGGGATCTTAGGGTCAAAATTGGGGTCTTACAGAAGGTTGCGAGTTCGAACCCCAGTGTTTCCCTTTTTAGGTTAAATAGTTTATTATTATTTTTTAAAATTTTTGCATTTTTATCAACAAAAAAAACACAAAACAATTCTAAAAAATATGCAAAAATAGACCAAATCACCGATATCAAATTTTCATTAATTAGAGATTAGATCAAATTCAATTTTATCAAAGAGTTTATGGATACTTTTCAAACATGTACAAACTTAATCCCCAAGTTACAAATCAAATCACAATCAGTCTCATTCATATAATTTTTTTCAAAAATAAATCAATCAGAATTGAATTTTTAACCTATTGTTTTCTTGTAAATACCAAGAAATTTTTCTCAAACAAGGGAGATACTTTTCACACACAGAGTCAGTCCCTAAAACCCTACAAAAAAATCTCAAGTCACATTTTTACAACCTGCAAATTCATCACCTTCAGGCCCCGTCCCTTGAGTGAAATATCAAAAAACCAAAAAATATTTTTCCTCCCTTTGGTCACATTTTTACAACCTGCAAATTCATCACCTTCAAACTATGTCCCAAACATAAACGCCACAACTATCATCACACCATCCTCACTAAACATAAAAAAAGGAAATCATTATCTTGTTTTGCATTTATGCAAATAGATAATGAACCATGGTTTCTTTTCATTTCTTTTTAATGATAAATATAAGTGATATAGGGTTGATTTTGGTTGTGCCATGCATATGTGGGAACCAAATAACCCATCACTTTTTCTCTTTTTCTTTTTATTTTCTATTATTATTTATTGTCATTATTAGTCATTATAGATTATTATTCCTTGAAACTTTTATTTGAAAGGTATTGTAGCCTTTCCATTTATTTTTTTTCACATGATATTTTTAGAGTTGTTATGCCTAGATTGTTTTTTTTTTACCTTTTTTTTTAATAATTGTATTTAAATTCACTTTCTGGTTTTTTAAGCCAATAGTATTTTCTTTTATACATTTAAGTTTTTTTAAAGTGGAATTTAATTAGTTTTTAAACAAACTTATTTTAAAATAAAAATAAATATTAAATCACAAAGATAAAAAAAAAATCAAATGTCATGTTAAATTTAGTTATTAGGTTTTTTTTTATCAATTTAGGTCCCTTTTTAGATATTAGCATAAAAAAAAATAAGTTTCTCTAATTTCATATAGGTTTCTGTTATTCTTAATGTATTTCTCCTATTTTTAGATTTGTTTTCTTCTTATTTTTAGGATGTTTCTCTTTTATATATCTATCATAAAAATTAAAAATATAATTTTCTTTTTACTTTTATTAGGTTATTTAACTAATATCAAAAATAAAAAATATACAATTTATTTCTTTCACTTTTTTCTCCTAATTACAAAAATATAAAAATTAGGTTTGATCAACTCATCTATTTAATTTAGTATTGTTAGATTTTTCCTCGTGTTTTATTTTTACCTAGCGTAGTTTGTTTTGTTTGATTATTATAATTTTTTTCTTGTATTAGGTTCTTTAATTCCCTTTCAAAATACCAAAAAAATGCTTCTTTTATCATTAGGCTATTTAATAAATCATTAAAAAATCAAACAAATATAAAAAATATCACAAAATGACAAAAACAAACAAAAAAACAAAACTGTTGCACCACTAATTTTGTAAAAAAACCACACTTGTACATAGCTAAAATGCTTTTCATAATTCAACATTTTTTATAATAAGATCAATTCAAATTTTTTTGCAAATAATTGAATAAGTGGATGCATATCCGTTACGTCCTCGAGTGATTGATTGATTGACGCACGCTGCATCGATCGGTTATTCAAACTTCAAAACATTTAAAATAAACTTCAACACATAAAATCTCTTTTGTGCCCTTGTGCACTTAATTCAAAATCTTTTCATAAAAAAGATAGGTTAAGTCATTTTGACGCGAAATAGAAATGAGTTCTTAAGCCTCCATCATGCGAGCATAAAATCAATGTTTAAGCGCAATAACTTGACTTAAACCCTATTCTATAAAAGCAACCAAAAAACACCATGTTTTACGAACCACAATGCTCTGATTTTTTCACTGCACTTTGAGAATACGTAGACACGATGTTTTAGAACATTGGTGAGTACAATAATTAAAAAAAAATCTTTTTTCTTTTGTAAACAATTTCCTTTCTTTTGTAGAAATCTTAATAAATAAATAAAATAAAACAAACATTCCATTAATATACCATTAACCATAGAACTAAAGGGTTTTATCGTTATTTCCCCTTTACTTAGAAATAAATACATTTTTATGGAGACTCTGTTAGTTATCCGCGAGCGTGCGATGCGCTTGCGAGGTCGTATTTTTTTAGATGCGATAGATGGCGACTTTGCTGGGGACTTATCCAAAAGAGAGTCAAGTCTACCCTTTAGTTCTGGGTTTGTGTGATTTGTTTTTGTGTTTTTTTTATCTTTATTCTTGTTTAATTTATTTTATTTATTTGCTTTATTTCTTTATTATTTTATACATTATTCTTAACATTGTGGGTTATATTTGTGTTTGAGAATAAGCTCTATACTTGAGCCGAGAAGAAACATAAAGATTTAAGTATGTGGTTCGTCCTGTTTGGCCACTGGGATGAACATCTCATGGGGTTTTTAACGATGAATTCTCTTAGAGTATATCATTTCAAAGATTTTGTTTTGAGTTGGCTAGCCCAGTTTCATGATGAAACTTTGAATTTGGTCAATGACTCCAAGGATCTCTTCTAGAACCTAAACGTGAGACTTCGTTTATATAAAGACTTGCTAAGGGAGACCTCTTTAATTTTTTATCATGGGAGGGTTATGCCATATCATGATGAAATTTCATTTGCGGTCCATGACCTTGGGTTCGTTCTCAAACGCCCAACAAAACCCTAGAGCCACCATGTGAGGGGATTGGGTACTAAAGATTTAGAACAGTTCTATTATAAGGAGTCTCCCTAAAATAGAATGTTCTTATGTCCTTCACTATCCCTAAAACCGTATGTGTTTTCTTATACCCGTCACTACCCTAAACCTACATATGACACATACAATGCATTTGTATAAATTTTTTTAGCATACTGAAACATAAAATCTTTTTGCATACCCATGCATTTTCATGCATCTCCATACATGCACATGTATTTTCATATCATAACCCCTTATTCAACCTGATATACGCTAGCTGAGTTTCCGATACTCACGAAGTAACTCGAAGCATGTCTCGAGAAGCTATGAACGAACTAAAGAGAGGCCAAAGTCCAAGACCTGATCGAAGACAAGCATTCAACTTTTGAAGGAGGAATCCCATTGGTAAACAATCACCCCCTTACTTTGAGAAGTACAATAACTTCAAGAAGTATCTCCTAAAGTCAGCGGGTCCACAAGGAAGCTCATCCCTATGATCATTAGGATTTTTAGCTGTAATTTCTTTATTGCTAAGTATTTTTTGTTTTTAAATTTAAACTCTTTGATCGGTAATTAAAATAAGATGAGCATGCATGTTTTTGGAATCAATCCTTTCATATTCATTCTTTCTTATGCACTCAGTTGCCATGTAGAACACTTTTTTTTCGCTTTTCACCTAGTAACAAACTTAGAAGGAGAACAATCTAAACGAAATAACTGAATTTGTTGACGTATGCTTTTACTAGTAAGATCTGGCTGACAATGTAAGACATTCTTCCACTTCCCAAACATTAGAGAAATAAAGAGATAATTCGTAGTCAACCCCCTCGAGCCTGAAGTAGATGTTCTTTCTACTTATAGAAAAACCCTTAATCTTAACTAGAGGCATGGTAGATCTCAATTAACTCGATGATGCATTCTAATATCAAGAGAACTATTCCATCTAATCACCTCAATAAGAGTTGCAAATCACATTTTCTCCCTCACACACGTCATCTAACATCGAGGAAGCAATGAGAAGATAAAATTCACAATAGTTAACCTGACAGTCACAACCTTTCTAAATCAAAAACAAAATCTCACAAGAGCTGTAAAAAAAAGAGTCCGCTAAGTATAAAAAAAAACCTAAAAAGGTGACTTAGAAAAAGTTAGGGCATCCTGATGGGACGTAAATTCAAAAGAATCGGTGCATGCAAAAATAGGGATTAAAAGCAAAAAGGGAAAATGGAAACAGACTTGTAAAATAGAAGTAGGTGACTGTCACCTCAAGAATCTCATCAATCCTTCAACTACTATATCTACCACCATCATCATGACTACCAAAGTTCTCTTGCTGACTGAATGCATCCTTTGAATTAAATGGATTTAGGAATGGAGATCATCAAAGGAGAAGATGTGGGTTAAATCAAATTTTGAGCATTAAAACTTTTTTTCCCCATAAACCGTGAACCAAACCACGTTACATAGCCTAGTTTATTTTGTTTGATAATATAATTTTTTTCTTGTATTAGATTATTTAATTCCCTTTAAAAATAAAAAAAATGTTTCTTTTATCATTAGGTCATTTAATAAATTATAAAAAATAAAACAACAAAAAATGAGAAAATAAAAAAAATAAAACTTTATCACCACTAATTTTGTAAATAAACCACATTTGTCCATAGAAGAAATATTTTTCATGATCAAACATTTTTACAATCAAATTAATTCAATTTTTTTTTGTAAATAATTGGATAAGTGGATGCACATCTATTACGTCCTCGAGTGATTGATTGGTTGGTGTACGCTACATCGAATAATTATTCAAACTTCAAAATAACTAAAATCAACTAATAAAACACTATTTTTTACGAACTACGATGCTATGATATTCTCACTTCACTTCGAGAATACGTTTGCATAAAGTTTTGGAACCTTGGCGAGCACAATAATTTAAAAACCTTTTTATTTTTTCTTTTGTAAACAAGTTCCCTTCTTTTTTAAAAATACTAATAAATAAATAAAATAAAATAAATATTCTCTTAACAAACCATTAACCTTAGAACTATAGGAGGTTCTCGTTAAGTACAACGTATGTGAGGGGTGCTAATATATTCCCCTCAGATAACCGACTCTCAAACCCATATTTGATTGCAATGATCATCTTATCCTTTTCTCCTAGATTTTATCATTATTTTACCTTTTCTTAAGAATAAATAAAAATTCGGTAGAGACTCTGTTTGTCATCCGCAAACGTGCGGTGCGCCCGCGAGGTCGTTTTTTTAAATGTGACACCCAGGTATTTATAGAAATCGACCATGAAGGAGCTGGAAAGTTGTGTACCATTGTTTGAGACGATAACTTCTAAAAAACCAAACATGGATATGATTTGCTTCCAATTGAAGCAGTAAACCCTTTCTAATGTGACTTTGAATACGACCTTTACCTCTACCCACTTCTTGAAATACTCTACTTTAATGACTAGGAACTTTAGTTAGCCAAGTGCCAACGGGAAATGACCTAGTATGTCCATGCCCAATTGGTAAAATGGAAATGACAACATGATCGTGTGAAAAATTTCGACTGGTGCATAATATAGGTTGGAGTTTTTCTGACAGTTGTCACATCTTCTAATGTATTCCACACTATCATTCATCAGAATAAACTAGTAACAACCTTCCCTTAGTAGTTTGTGAGCGAGGTTCCTTGGTGGAACTCTGTGAGAACCAAGGAAATTGCGTTCTCCCCTAGACATCTCATTTTGGGGGACACATTTCCCATCTTATAGAGCTTCCCAAACATCATGGTATACTTTTCCGCACATTTTTGGATCTTCTTCGCTTCTCCCTCGCCTGATAGCAGTTCATTTTCTAATACATAGAATATTACGGGCACCATCCACCTAGAAGTCTAGGCGATTTCAAGACTATTAGTTTCATCTACCTCAATAATAGGGGCGATTATAGTTTCTTTTATAACAGTCCAAGTATGACCTAGTCTTTTGGTGTTGGCGAGCTTAGAGAGAAGATCAACTATGAAGTTTTGTTCCCTGTGCACGTATGTTATTTCATAAACTTTGAAATGTTCAGATAATTCATGTACCTTTTTTTAGGAATTTGATCAACCATGGATGTTTTTTCTGATATTCCCTATTGACTTGATTTCCCACCAAATTTATGTTACTCTTGGCTTTGAGGCTTGAAGCACCCATCTTCGAGGCAAGTACCATTCTAGCGATGAGTGTTTCATGCTCAACTTGGTGGTTGATGGTTTTAAACTCAACTTCAAGGACTATTTTATCAAGAGGTCTCTTGGTCCCTCTAGCACTATTTCAGAACCACTTCCTTTCAGGTTTGAGGCGTCATTCATAGATAATATCCATATGTGGGAACTCTCCTTGCCTACTAGTGAACTAAACAGTCTTAGGAAGTCGACCAACATTTGTGATTTGATGCTTATCGTGGGAATATACCGGATATTATACTCAAGCAACTCTAATGACGAGGACACCATCCTTCTTGCAAAATCCAGCTTCTTCAGAACCTGGTGAACGGGGTAATTACTTTTTACCAAGAAACGGTGCCCATGAAAGTATTGTATGAGTATTCTTGTTGTTATCGCAACCTCTAAGTCTAATATTTCAATCTTATGATACTTAACCTTGGTGCATTTGAACACTATTCTCGTAAAATAGACTGGTTTCTCAACTTTTTTTTCTTTTGGACAAGCATACAACTCATCGCTTGATCAATAACTGACAAATATAGGTAGAGGGGTGTGCAAACCTCTAGAAATGTCAGTATGAGTGGTGTTCCCATGAAAACCTTCATAATGGTGAACGCTTCTTTGCACTCGCTCATTAATTCAAATATCTCTTTTTTGTTCAAGATGACAAAGAAATGAAATACCACGCCATCTGCACAAAAAATAAAATTGGCTAGGGCGGCTAAACACCCTATTAGTTGTTGAACCTCTTTAATAATATAGGAACTCCTCATGTTGATGATAAATTAATACTTGTCTAGGTTCGCTTCTATTCCTCTCCTAGTCAGGATAAATCTTATGAATTTATCTGTTTGAATGTCGAAAGAGAACTTGACAGAGTTTAAATGCATGTTATACCTCTTGTCTAACTCCATGATGCCTTCTAAGTTTGCACAATGGCTCTCCCCATCTAAACTCTTCAGATTCATATAATCCATGTAGACCTTCATGTTTCTCTCTATTTGTTTTAAAAACACTGCATCCACTAATCTTTGGTAGGTGACACATGTGTTCTTCAGTCCAAGAGGCATGGCATTTTAATACTAATTGTCTTGGTTGGACATGAACGTGGTGTTGGACGTGTCCTTTAGATCCATCTTTATTTGATTGTAATCTTTGAATAGGCATCCATAAAACTTAAGGTTTTATAACCTAAGAATCCATCAAATATAAATCCTTATGACAGGCAACATTTAGGTCAGTAAAATCGATGCACATGTTCGACTTGTTTGATGACTTTGGAACCAAAACCATGCTAACCAGCTAGAAGATATACTTAACCTCAAGGATCTAAATTTCAAAAAATTTCATCAATAATTTCCCTCTTTTCCTTGCCAATTTAGAACAAATTTGTGATTCATGAACCAAATCTAATCTTGGATATTAAATTTAGACAAGTGGTAACCTGATACTTTTTATTAAATTTAGACAATGAAGTGGGAACTGATATAGAGGTCAAGATTATATACAAATAATTATAGTATTGACCTTAATGACAAAAATGCCAAGGTAGCCCCAAATTGACACTAGTTGGCTATAGCTACTTGAGTTCCTTCCAAGAGAAATGGAAAATGTTGTGACTGATTATGAGTGTTAATTTGTTTCTGTTATATGGTTGAGGGAACATGAATATAGTTGTACATGTGTCATTAATATGATTTTGTAGACTTTGATTTAGTCTTCAATCATATGTATCAAATTTGTGGCAAACAATAAGGTGTGGTAAATATGATTGATTATATAAGTTCCTCAGGAGCTTGAAACTCTTGTAGTTGTACCACAAGCAAACATAGATTTGAGTTGAGTTGATCGAAATAAAAATGTCCGTTATATTATTTGAATATTTTAGGATGGAATTGATGGAATATAATATGTTTAATTCATAGTTAATTCAAATAAAGAAGTATGATCTTATTTCATTCAACTTCATCTCAATTCAATCATAGTCTTGATTCTTCAACGCTCTAAATGAAGGAAAAATCAGTACCATATTAAAATTAAATTCAGATATCACACTTTGTGGTCCTGCAACTTTTTCCCAACAATTTGTTTTGTTATATACATAAATGTATACATTATAAATATATTCAATATATGTTTAACAATCATACGATCGCATCCTTATAATAGTAATTGATATAAGGATATATATAGTACAGGGTCCTAATTTTCAATTTAAAATGCTGATTTATACATGTTTGTTAATGTATAAATGTTCAAAATTGTCTTTTTGTAAAACAGCTTGTTAGGACATGTGTTGGGGGGTAAGAGAGGCGGTTGAAAATAGTCCACATATTATAACAATTTCATGTAGTTTTATTCTCTTAATCAATAACTGTTTTTTTTAGGTTTTGGAATTTTTATATTATTATGTCGTTATTATGTTCTTTTTTTTCTCTTTGTAGTTTTTCTCAAAAATTGGAATTATGGATTTTGGTTTAATGGGGTATAAAATTCTTAATATGTGTTATTGTTGCATTCGTAAAAGTGCTAATATTTATGGTTACAATGTTAAATTTTTTAGTGTAGTGAAGTTTGACATAGAGAGATTTGATAGAACATTAATTTTGATTTGTGAAAAATTCAAGTCAAATATGTGTTGACTCAATTAGGATTACACAAGACGTTGAAAAAGAAACATTTTCAATCTGGATAACGAGAAGTGTGAGCAACAAGATTTGAGAGCTTTGAGCACAATTCACATATTTTTGGTTAAGAATATTCTTGGTACAACCTCAAACAAAAAGCTTTCAAAAGGGGTTTGAAGGGCTTTATTAGAGAAAAGATATCTCAAATCAATTATTGTTGAAGGAGTAGTTTCATAGCTTAAGTATGGATGAAGATATAATAGTATCTAACCATTTAACTAATCTCAACTATTCTTGTCTTTAAGTTAGAAATTGATCGTGTACATATCCTTTTTTATTCACATGAAAGAATTGAATAAGATCTGATGATGAATTCGAATGAGGATTCTAATTCTCCGATCTAGTGCTATGAGAGGTTATGTAAAAAAATCTAACCTTAAATACATGTGTTTGAATCTTTAAACAGAAAATGTATACAATATAATTACTTCTTGTTTTTTTTAACATTCTTTGAGTATATCTTATTATCTAGATATTCTTTCTTGAAAGTTATTTTTACTTTTTTAAAGTTGATTCTCAAATATTTATTTAAGATATTTTTCAATGTTATTCAGAGCGGTGAATAAAATAATGAGTAATTGATCTTTATATTGATTCTTTTTTGTGATAGGTGCTTGTTCTTGATCTCTGATATATGAGATGTTGTAACCTCCTTTGTACCATTTGCTATAGAATATTTCATATTTTAGTACAAATATAAGATCTTATCACATACGACGTTGTACCTTTTTTACCTCGTGTATTATTTCCTACTTGTCTCTCAAATTTGAAATGTTTACATTGAGATTCAAATCATAAAAGTTATCCTTCTATATAATAAACTTCATTAATGGGTCAAGAGAGGAACAAACTCATAGAAGATGGTAATTAATCTTCTAACAAATGATCAAACTCTTGACTTTAAGCTTAAGATTGAGTAGATGGAACCAATGATTGCTTGGGCACTCATATCTAAATTATAGAACTAACTGTAACACCCCAAAATTTGCCCTCCTCATTCATGCATTTATTTTTAGGTCATTTAACATTTCATATTGCATTTCATCATGTCAATCAGAATCAGATCCAAGAAACTTTATTTAAAAAAACGAAGAAAAAAAAAACGAAAAAAAACGAAAAAAACGAAAAACAAAAAAAAATAAAAAATTAATTAAATAAATAAATAATTAAATAAATAAATAATTAAATAAATAAATAAATAAAATAAAAAATCTCAAACTTGGACCTCTCTCAAAAGCCCACTAAGCTACCAATATTAGCCTATAAATACTAGAGTTTCATTGAAACAAAACAGACAGAAGAAGGAAGAGAAGCAAAATACTCTGAGGTTTCCTTGAAACAAAACCCTGGACAAAACCTGGAGAGAAACCTGACAGAGAACTCAGAGCAGCCTCCAAACCCTGAACGGAACTCAACTACACAGAATCACCTCTGCCTCACATAAACCCTAAAGATTGTTTTGTAAACCTCACGGGTGCAACTCAATTTCAATCAAGCTCTCCAATCAGGTTTGCCCTTATTCCCATTACCTTTGTGCTTTGAAGTTGAATACTCTGAATGTTTGAGGTATGATGGATGAATTTCATTAGGTTTTTGCCCACGGGTTCATAATTATGTATGAATGTATAAATAATGCCTTGAATGCCTAATCGTTTTATTTCTGAAGTGTATGCCACAGGGTTTGAGGTTTTTGAAACCATACTGTTATCCATGAAAAAAATGCTTATCGTGTTTCACTAACCCTTTTGTTGAGTTTTTGTGAGGGCTCACATGACTTTTGCAGGGATAACTTGCGTGGTTTTCCACTTTATTTGTGGGATACCCCCTGGAGGTTCATTCCGATTACCTGTACTGACCCACTTTCTTTGATGATGTTAGCTTGAAAGGATCTCAGGGTTTATCGTTCCTTTAATTGCTGTTACTTCAGATCTTTATCCGCGTGATACTTTTACATTTTACCCGCATGTTACTTCTTTCCTAGCTGGAAGACCTCGATAGGAGGCAATGTTTTTGTGTGTTTTTTTTTTTTACAGGTTCCTTCGTCCAGGACTCCTTTTTGAATGAGCATCCCTAACCCTACCAACTCATTGATTTTTCTTCTCCTAAGAACACGTTAACTCCTTCTACTACAGGCGAGTAAGTCTTCAAAGGTCGAGCATCCGGTAGATTGCGTAGTAACGTTGTTCGTCCAAAACCCAATCCATAACCTCGTAGTTAGCCGAACTACGGCTTGCTCTGATTCTCATTCCAGATGAGATACATAGGCATAAGACGCAATGTCTTAGCGAGCACAATTACCCTTAACCCCTAGGTAGCCGAGCTACGAAGACTCTGATTCTCATATTCAGATGAGATACGTATGCAGTGGATGTGACATCCGTGCGAGTCATTTTCTTTTGACCCCTTTTTTTTAGTAAATAACACATTAGATAAACCCACACCCTTTAGACAAGAACTACAAAAGTGGATCCCGTAGAGTACTACGGATGCGTAGGGGTGCTAATACCTTCCCTTCGCATAATCGACTCCCGAACCCAAGATTTGGTTGCGAGACCCTGTCTTGTCCTTTCCTTTTTCCAGGTTTACTTCGAGCGTTTCCTTTCCCTCCTTTGGGATAAATAACGCACGGTGGCGACTCTCCTGTCTTTCTTCGCCGGTTGTTTTTTTTCGCATTCCATTTTTCAGGTTGCGACAGCTGGCGACTCTGCTGGGGACCCGGTTTCCCTAAGCGAGTCCCTCCTAGCTTTTGTAGGTTGTTTGTTTATTGGGTGTTTATTCTTTTGTACAGTTATTTATCTTTCAGCATTTACCTGCTTTATTGCATTGTGTACATATGACTGCCGTATCTGCTAGTTCTGTTTGTGAGATGAGTTCTATACCCGAAGTCGAGTGCACTTAGGATAGGAGAATGACATAGTCTTGTTGACTTGTGTGGAGTTATTCCTTAGCAAGTTGACTTGCAAGCCCATTCACTTGGTGGAGGTCATGTTGGGATCAATAATGTCACACAAGTAAGTTGTGGTTAGACATTACTTTTTCCAATATAGACCTTAGAAGCCAAGGATCTTAGTTTACCAAACCCATCTTGGCCTATTCGTAGGACGTAGTGCGAAAGTCGTTCAAGTGTGAGATTTGATACGATTGTTACGCGATACTACACTCATAAGAGTCTCTCTTTAGAATATTTTTGGAATATGAGTAGTCGTTCCTCCGATAATATCCGAAAGATGGGATTATGACTATGGGAACCTTTTGTAGAACATGTTTGGCAGGTTTAAACCTTAGTACACTCCTTTTGGGTGGTTCTTAACCTAAACTCCATGCTCGTGACTTGCAACAAACCCTTGATTCATGGTTGATTCGTTCAGGTATCCTTAATATCAATGAAACTTGGGTGTTGATAAGGTGTAAACCATAATCCACCAAAAAATGGATGGTTGATATTAAGGATAACATGATCTATCCCATGACCTTTGTTTGGTGTGCTTTGCTTGATCCTCTTAATTTCTCTCCAGGCAGTGCAACCTGACAGATGTTCAAGCGGATCCAGCAATTCTGATTGACATGTCATTGCATTGCATAACATCATCTGCATATTTGCATCCAACATCTCATGCTTATTCATTTGCAGGGTATTCCCTTTTTAAGGGGGGCCTTAAAATCGAATAAACAGTGCATCGCATACCATACATACTAACCCTTGTTTGTTTTGCAGGTGTCACAGCAGTGTCTAATGTTTGTTCCCTGTTGCAGGCAGTTATTGGTCCCAAGTGAGTTCACATGTACCCGACAAAGGAAATCCGTCCACGACTAGCAATGGACCAGATACAGAAAGAACTGGCTGATATGCGTGAAAGGATGGACCAGTTCATGTTATTGATGACTGGTATGGCAGAAGGCCAGGCGAAGCTGAAGGAATTGGTTGAGCAACCGAGGCCCGATCCAGAGGTGGAAATACCAAGTGCTGAGGGGAACCCTGGTAACCCTGGGAACGCTGATAACCCTGTGAACACTGGAAACGCGGGTAACGCAAATGTTGATGGAAACCCGGGTAATGTTGGCAACACGGGAAATGTTGGGAATGATATTGGCGGAAGGTACAATGTGAATCAACAGATTCGGATTAACGGGCGCCCCGTTACTGAAGATTGTCAGTATGATCAATTTTCTTTGTACGACGAGGCCCTCGAGACCACTCGCCGTATGGATGAGCTTGCTGAGAAGCTCAAATCTTTGGAGTCTCAAAATTCCTTAGGTTTTGATGTCACCAATCTTGGTCTGGTCAGGGAGTAAGGATCCCTCACAAGTTCAAACCCCCTACTTTTGAGAAATACAACGGGGCTTCTTGCCCACTGTAGCACCTCAAATTTGCACCTCCCATTTTGTATATACATTTTCATTTTAGGTCATTAACATTGCATTATCATTTGCATAGTCCATCAAGTCATCAGGCAAGACTGGTCAGGAGATTCAACTGTGCAAGCAAGCAAGTGCATTTTCTATGGAATCAAGGCCCTAGGGTTGGTACAATGAGTTCATGTGACCCAAGGATCATTTTGAAGTGATTTGGTCAAGCATTGAAGGCTCAAGGTTCATTAGTCAATGATCAATTCATCTGAAACCCTAAAAAGTCAACAGAAGTCAATTGTCAGTTCAACTGTGGATTTGGAGGTGGGAGATGGTTAGAGATGCCTCATTCATGTGCAAACAAGTCTCATGTGACATTTCAAACATCAACATTGAAGGATTTGAAGTCATATCAAGACTTTCCAAAAATAGTAAGTGACCTGTAATTTGAAATTGCCAAAAATGGAAAGGTTTTCAACTCAAGATTACATCATCAAGAAAGCTTCAAATGAAATTTTGTCCAATATGAAAGTTGAAGATCTTTCTCTCCCATTTTCAAAAAGTCTAAGATCATCAATTTCTCATGTGTGGTTGAAGAGATATGATCAAAACATGGCAAGGTGTACTTGAAGGTTCAATTGGGCATAACTTTCAAACCAAAAGTCCAAATCAAGTGGTTCTTTTTGCATTGTTCTTATTTTGGCCTATGCTTTCCAAATCATGCATTACATTCCATGCATTATCATCACATAATCATTTGGAAATTCACTTGATTTTTGGAGGGAAAATTAAAGTTTAAAATTGGTGCATTGTTTACACATTCTATCACTTCCATTGGCTCCAAAATGACTTTTTGAGTGAAATTCAAGCCTAATTCGTGTACTGTTCATCATAATTCCATGCATAGAGGTGAAATTCTAATTTTGCACTTACACTCCTATTTTGCTAATTACAATTGCCATGGCCTAAACATGATTAGGAGAGGGATTAGGGAGAGGTATATAAACCTAAACATAACTATTTTTAGCTAACCACAGTCACAATTCTCAGATCTAGATCCAAATCACAAAGTTTTCTCTCAAATTTTTCTTCAATTTTTTCCAAACAAGATCCATTTCTCTTGATCAATTCATCATCTGGAGGCATTATGGAGCAAGTTTGAAGGAAGATCCAAAGGAATTCGTGCAGTTTTGAAGAAGCTTGAAGCTTGAACTCAATAATGGTGAATTCATATTGTGGTGAGATCGTAGACAATTAAGACTTAAGCTTCATCCAATCAACTCTACAAGCATCCTGGAAGAGCATTTGAGCATTGCAAGGCCTGGATCCATTGAATTCCAACTTCTGCTCTTCAAGAGGTACCTAAGTTGCTTTGAGTTCTTTTGAACTTGCTTTTGCTTTGCTTGGTTGCTTAACCACTGAGGTATAACTCTCTGACTTCATGTAGTCTGGAAGACCTGTCCTGTTATGTGGGCAGGCACCTATCTGAAGTCCTCCTTAAGAGGAAATGCTTGTGCTTGTTTATCTTTGTGCCAAGCAGGAAAAATCCTCTTATGAGGCAATTGGCAGATAAAAGAGATGTGCAATCCATCTCCTGCTACTCAGTGTGTCATTCACTTTGCTCACACACCTTGTGTTGATGCATTGTGGATAATAGCCCAAGATCTATGTTGTGTCAGTCATATGTGGATAGAAGAGTTCCTACTTTCTGAACTCCCACACCTTCTATTTGAGTCAAGCTCTCCCAGGCCAGGGATAAGAGCTGTGAGGTCTTACCCTCACTTCCCATTTCATCTGCTTCACCCTAACTCTCAATGTTAGGGTTAAGAGCTAATCACACCCGATTCCAGTTGGCTTGTGTTTCACAACTTAACCTTGTATGAGCCCAATTGTGTGCATATAGTGTGTGTGCTTGCTTTTTGTGCTTGTATGTTTTTGCCTGTGCTGTTTAGGATAGCTTGCTCCCTGTGCAAGTTAGATAGAAACCTCAACCTAGGACCATGGTGAATTTACATGATAACTATTAGGCTCGAGTCAGTCTCCCTTCTAGTTTGTCATTACCCAGTCTCTGGTTAGGTTAGAAGTTCTTTCCTTGCGTAGGGGAACTACGTCGCCCTGATCCTCATACCAGATGAGGTACGTAGGCAGGAGATGAGCTGATCTCTCCGGGCGCCCTTTTTCTTTTTTCACCCTTTGTGTGTTTTGGAGTCCGACGTAAGTCCAACGATTGGCAATTGGTTTTCTGTGTATTGTTTGCTTGTTGGAGTCTGACGTAAGTCCAGCGATTGGCAGTCGGTTTCCTGTGTGTGTGTTTGTTGGTTCGGAGTCTGATGTAAGTCCAGCGATTGGCATTCGGTTTCCATGTTTGCCTGTTTGTGTGGAGTCTGACGTAAGTCCAGCGATTGGCAGTCGGTTTCCTGTGTGGGTTTTGTTTGGCGTGCGTTAGCCGAGCTACGAGTGCTCTGATTCTTCTCTAGTTCGAGAAGATACGTATGCATAGGATGCGACATCCTAGCGAGCACGTCTCCCCCTGTCCCGAACTACGTCGACTCTGATGTCTGTGCCTGACAGACTACGTAGGCCCAGGATGCAATATCCTGCCGAGTTGCCTTCTTCCGTCTTTCATCTGTGTTTGTTTCCAATGCGTGTGTGCATTGTTTGAGCAGTCTTTAGCAACCTTTCTTCTATTCTTTCTGAGCGTGGATCCCGTCGAGTACGACGGATGCGTAGGGGTGCTAATACCTTCCCTTCGCATAACCGACTCCCGATCCCATCCTTCTCTGGTCGCGAGACCATGTCTTTTCCAGGTTTATTTCGAGCGTTTCCTTTCCCTCCTTTGGGATAAATAACGCACGGTGGCGACTCTGTTGTTTCGTTTTCCCGCCGGTTTTTCGCGTAATGTGACAGCTGGCGACTCTGCTGGGGATAATAGAGAAGTTGACCTCTTGCTGGTCCATCTTCCCTAAGCGAGTCTCTCCTAGCGCTCTCTAGGATAGGGTTTGGTTGCTTTTGCTGTTTCAGTTATTGCATTCATTTATTTATTGTTTGCATTTATTGTTTGCATTTATGTTTGCATTCATCATATTCATCTGTTCATCTGGCTGTGCTGTGTTGTCTCTCTGTTGGGGTGGGAGCTACATGAGGTAAAAGGCCCAATACCCAGGCTATGAGTGAAATCTAGGATACCTAGGAATAGAGTGATTCATGGGAAGCGGGTGGTATTGCGCCACTTAGCGGAACATTGATATCACGAGCAGTTCAGACTCTGATGGGGTATCGTCGTTACATACTTCGGGTGTGTATATGATGATATTCTATGAAAGGGTTATTTATGCTGCGTTTCTTTTGACCTTACCCTGGCCTAGATGACACCCGTGAGTGGGGAGGGAATGATCATTATAACTGGTACAGTTGGTGACTTGTTGGTGACTAGTTGGTAACTTGTGGTCTTGTTGGTGACTTGGTTCTTCAGATATGGGTCTCAGATGACTTTGGGTCTCAGATGATTTGTGGTTCCGAGTTCAAGCCGAAACTTTGATCCTGTGCTCCGAGATACACAGCCAGCCAGTCTTGTCTGCATCATTTGCATCATAGCATGTTTATTTTCAAAAAAATAAAAAAAATGAAAGAAAAAGAGAAAGAAAAAAAGCTAATCTCTACGTGCATATCATTTCTCAGGTTCATTCAGAGGTCTATTCATTGTGAGAGATGGCATCCGTTCCCGAGTTGAAGCGGAAGACTTGTTCCTACAGCTTTCACCGTGAGCCTTTGACATCTCTGATAGAGTTGAGCAACCTTGTGACTAGTGGTAATCAGAAGGGGTTTGTGGACCAGTATGGGGATATTCTGACACTGTTGAAGATGGTAGTAGATCCAGTGCCGTTGCAGACTCTTCTACAGTTCTACGACCCAGAGCTTTGTTGCTTCACATTCCAGGATTATCAGTTGGCGCCTACCCTTAAGGAGTATTCCATTCTGTTGAATGTCCCGATCCGGTATCAGGTTCCTTTCTTGGATGTGCCTAAGGAGGTTGATTTCAGAGTTGTTTCCAGAGCTCTTCATTTGGGTATCAAGGAAGCTAGTGATAATTGGAAGTCCAGTGGGGATGTTGTGGGTTTGCCTTTGAAGTTCCTGTTGAGGATTGCTAGAGGAGAAGCAGAGAAGGGAAATTGGGAAGCTTTTCATGCTCAGTTGGCCATCATGATCTATGGGATTGTCTTGTTCCCAAGTATGCCCAACTTTGTGGACTATGCTGCAGTCATTATTTTCATTGGAGGAAACCCGGTTCCTACTTTGTTAGCTGACACTTACTATGCTATTCACAGTAGGCATGGTAAGGGTGGAGCTATCAGATGCTGTCTCCCACTTTTGCTCAGATGGTTCTTGTCTCTCCTGCCAGTCAGTGGACCTTTTGTGGATGCTCAGAGCATTCATAAGTGGACTCAGAGGGTTATGTCTCTTACCTCTTATGATATCAGGTGGCAGTCTTACCGGATGGATGTGCGTAATATCATTATGAGTTGTGGAAAGTTCCGTAATGTGCCACTTGTAGGGACTAAGGGTTGCATCAATTACAACCCGGTTCTTTCTCTTCGCCAGTTGGGGTTCGTGATGAATGGAAGACCACTTGATGCTGAGATAGCTGAAAGTGTGTATTTTGAGAATCGAAGTGACCCTGTTAGTTTGGAGCGAGTAGGAAGAGCTTGGAAGACCATTGGTGTTAAGGATGGAGTTGTCCTAGGGAAGAAGTTTGTTGTTGCTATGCCTGATTACACTGATTGGGTCAAGAAGAGAGTGGAAACTTTGTTGTTGCCCTATGATAGGATGGAGTCTTTGCGAGTGCAACCACCTTTGATCCTTGCTGAGAGTGTGCCTGCTGAGCAGTACAAGCAAGCCCTGATGGAGAATCGTCGGCTGAAAGAGAAGGAGCAAGATACCCAGATGGAGCTTTACAAAGCCAAAGCTGATAAGTTGAACTTGGCTCATCAACTCAGAGACATGCAGGGTGTAGATGCTAGTGGAGTAAAGAGCAAGAAGAGATCCTATGAAGAGATGGAGAACTTGTTGAATGCAGAACACCGAGAGTGTTTGAGGTTGCAGAGAGTTGAAGCTGGTTACCAGAAAAAGATAAGAGACCTGGAGAAGCAACTTAGAAACAAAGACATCCAGTTGAAGAAGGAAGTCGACTTGAGACATGCATCAGAGAACCAACTTGGAGGAGAAGTTGTGGAGCTCAGAAGACAATTGAAGGAGAAGATCACTCCCTTGCCAGAATGTTCAGAGTGTGACCTGTTGATAGACCAGTGTCAGTACTTGAAGACTCTCATTCCTGGAAGCCATTTGTCTTAGCTTATACTTCTGATGTTTATGTTGAGAATCACCTCCAGGCTTGTTGGATGGGGTTCATTTGTTGTACTTTGATCATTTGGATCTTTGTTGATTTTGTTGTATGATCCTTGTTGCTCTTATCTATAGATGAGGTTGTTGGTGCTTCACCTTGTACTCATTACTCTTGTGTATGTTGCCTCCTTGTTGTGTACTGCAGGTTGCCATTTCTTTCGAAGATGAATTAGGCTCTTTGAATGCCTGAGAAATGAACATATCATGTGCATCATACGCATCATTAGCATCATACACATATCATTTTGCATAACAGGTGTTCTTGTTCGTGACTTCTCACTCTGGTTCCTGTGTCAGGCAGGATAGCTGATCAACGACCGCATCGCTACTCAACCAGACTGAATCATCAGAGGAATATGGACCAGGTTCAAGCAGAATTGGCTGAGATGAGGGCTAACATGGCCCAGTTTATGACAATGATGCAAGGGGTTGTTCAAGGGCAAGAGGAGCTGCGTGCCTTAGCCCAGAGACAGGAAGCTGTGATTCCGCCGTCCAACCGTGCGTCACCAGTGGGTGTACCCGTTCATGAGAATGTTGCTGTTGCTGCTCCCGTCAATGACTACGCTGTAGGGGATGAATTGAGGGGTATCAGAATCAACGGACAGCCTCTTGCTGCAGAGACTGTTAATGCTAGAGCTACCCGGGCTCCGATTCGTCATCCTGCTCCGATTGTTGATAGACAAGAGGACATGTTCACTCTGCTCAGTGAAGATGATGAGGTTGTGGGGAGAGTTGAAGAGAGGGACCGTAAAGTTGATGCCCTTGCTGAGAAAATCTGAGCTATGGAATGTCAGAACTCCCTTGGGTTTGATGTGACGAACATGGGTTTGGTGGAAGGGTTGAGGATCCCTTACAAATTCAAAGCGCCTTCATTTGATAAATACAATGGTACTTCCTGCCCTCGCACCCACGTGCAGGCCTATTACAGAAAGATCTCTGCTTACACCGATGATGAGAAAATGTGGATGTATTTTTTCCAGGATAGCTTGTCTGGGGGTTCCTTGGATTGGTACATGGAGCTTAAGAGAGATTCTATCCGATGCTGGAAAGATCTGGGTGAGGCCTTCTTGAGGCAGTATAAACATAATATGGACATGGCGCCGAGCCAGACTCAATTGTAGAGTCTTTGTCAGAAATCTGGAGAGAGCTTCAAGGAGTACGCCCAGAGGTGGCGTGAGTTGGCTGCACGAGTACAACCCCCTATGCTGGAGAGGGAGTTAACTGATATGTTCATTGGTACTTTACAGGGAGTTTTCATGGAACGGATGGGAAGTTGCCCATTCGGTAGTTTCTCAGACGTCGTAATCTGTGGGGAGAGGACTGAGAGTCTGATCAAAGCTGGAAAGATTCAGGATGTGGGTTCCTCGTCTTCCAAGAAACCTTTTGCTGGGGCACCTCGCCGGAGAGAGGGTGAAACCAATGCTGTGCAACACGATAGAAGAAATGCAAACAGAAATCAGTATCGCCAGGTTGCTGTCGTGACCATTCCGGCGCCTCAACCTCGTCAACAGCAACAACAGAGGGTTCAACAACAATCGCCATAACAACAACAATAACAACAACAACGTCCGTATCAACCTAGACAGAGGATGCATGATCGACGTTTTGATCTGTTACCAATGACCTATGCTGAGTTGTTGCCTGAGTTGCTCAGATTAGGATTCGTGGAGTTGAGAACCATGGCTCCGTTGACAAAAATACCACCTGGGTATGATGCCAACGTGCGATGTGACTTCCACTCTGGTGCACCGGGGCACCACATTGAGAACTGCAGGGCTTTTCATCATAAGGTCCAGGACTTAATTGACGCTAAAACTATCAATTTTGCTCCTGTGCCGAATGTTGTAAACAATCCTATGCCTCTGCATGGTGCACACAGAGTGAACAATGTCGAAGGGGGAGAAGCTGAAGACTTGGTGGTCAAGGTTGAAGATGTTCAGACTTCACTGTTTGTTGTGAAGGACCGTCTGTTGAATGGGGGAGTATTCCCGGGCTGTTGTGAAGGCTGTATAGACTGCTCGGAGTCAGAGAATGGTTGTGATCAGTTGAGGGCTGGTATACAGATTCTGATTGACGAGGGCTGTTTGCAGTTCAGCCGGGCTGTTAGAGATCGTGGGATGGTGTCAACCGTCACTATCTATTTCAAACCGTCCGAGGGGCGTGGTCAGAGGACTGGTAGTGCTTCTACAACCGTTGGTACTCCTGTTACCATTTCTGCTCCAGTAACTGTCAGTGCTCCCACTACTATTGTTGCTTCGGGTAGAAGGGCTGTTGATAGTAGGGTTGTGCCATGGAAATATGACAACGCTTACCGTGGCAGTCGAAGGGCTGAAAATCAGGTCAGGCCAGTGAATCAGTCTCCTGTGACTATTGGTGTGCCAGCTAGAACTCCTGTGGTTGCAAGTCCAGTTGTGGACAATGTTGGGGGACCCGGAGGTTTTACCAGAAGTGGTCGCTTGTTTGCTCCGCAACCTTTGAGAGACAATAACGCTGAGGCTCTCGCCAAGGCTAAAGGTAAACAGGATGTGGTTGATGAAGAACCGGCTCAGAAAGAGGCGCCTGAGGGCTCATTTGAGAAAGACGTGGAGGAGTTCATGAAAATAATCAAGAAGAGTGACTACAAGATTGTAGATCAATTGAATCAGACTCCGTCCAAGATTTCTATACTCTAATTGCTGCTGTGCTCTGAGGCACACCGTAACGCCTTGCTGAAAATGTTGAATCTGGCTTACGTGCCTCAAGAGATATCTGTCAACCAACTGAAGGGAGTGATTGCCAACGTGAGTACCATGCACGGTTTGGGGTTCACCGATTTGGACTTGATGCCTGAGGGACGTAACCATAACAAGGCCTTGCATATCACCATGGAGTGCAAGGGGGCAGTGTTGTCTCACGTGTTGGTAGACACTGGCTCTTCGCTGAATGTGCTGCCTAAGAAGACTTTGGGTAAGATTGATGTGGAAGGAGTTATCCTCACTCCAAGTGACCTGATTGTGCGTGCATTTGATGGATCCAAACGGTCTGTTTTTGGTGAAGTCACATTGCTAGTGAAGATCGGTCTGGAAGTTTTCGACATTGTCTTCTTTGTGATGGACATCCAGCCCGCATATAGTTGTTTGTTGGGACGTCCTTGGATTCACGCAGCTGGGGCAGTTTCGTCGACTCTCCACCAGAAGTTGAAGTATGTCTGGAACGGTCAGATTGTGACCGTGTGCGGTGAAGAAGATATTCTGGTGAGTCACCTATCCTCTTTCAAATATGTAGAGGTGGATGGCGAGATCCATGAAACTTTATGCCAGGCATTCGAGACTGTTGCTCTTGAGAGGGTGGCTTTTGCTAAGCAGAAGAAGCCAAGTGCCTCAATTGCATCGTATAAGCAGGCGGTAGAGGTTGTCAACTCTGGTAAAGCAGAAGGCTGGGGCAAGATGGTGGATTTGCCTGTCAAAGAAGATAAGTTTGGTATTGGTTATCAACCTCTTCAGGCGGAGCAGAATGTGCAGACAGGTCCGAGTACCTTTACCAGCGCTGGGCTGATGAATCACGGTGATGTCTTTGCAACCAGTAGTGAAGACGGGGACAGTGATTGTGATCTGGACAACTGGGTTCGCCCGTGTGCACCAGGGGAGTTGATCAACAACTGGACAGCAGAGGATGTGGTCCAAGTTACTCTTCAAACATAGTATTTTTCTTTTGTTTTTCATTTTGCACAAAACCCTACGTTCTGCCCATGGCGTAGTGGTTCATTGTAGGGCCTCATCATGTTTTTCAATGATATCATTAATAAAGGACGTTTTACAAACAATTTTATGATCCCTGTCTTTCTATTTTTGTTTTCATTTTTCAAAAATAAAAATGGCAATGTTTTTGTTTTTGTGACTTTCTTGAACTCTTTTTCTAAAATAAAGCATTAAACATGTAGAAGTGATCTCACGGAATCCACTATGAACAGTTCTGTTATGGCTCAGTATGATTTCAATAATCCCATCTACCAAGTTGAAGAGGAGAGTGAGGAAGACTGTGAACTCCCTAAAGAATTGGTCAGATTGTTGAAGCAGGAGGAAAGGGTCATCCAACCTCATCAAGAGGAGTTGGAGATTATTAATCTTGGTACTGAGGACGCCAGAAGGGATATTAAGATCGGGGCTGCTTTGAAAGCAGATGTCAAGAGCAGGTTGATTGAGATGCTGAGAGAGTATGTGGAGATATTCGCCTGGTCGTATCAGGATATGCCTGGTTTGGATACCGATATTGTGGTGCATAGGCTACCTCTCAGAGAAGATTGTCCTTCAGTCAAGCAGAAGCTTCGGAGAACTAGTCCCGATGTGGCTGTTAAGATCAAGGAAGAGGTTCAGAAGCAATTTGATGCGGGTTTTCTGTCAGTAACGACTTATCCCCCGTGGGTGGCCAATATCGTTCCCGTGTCGAAGAAGGACGGCAAAGTCAGGATGTGTGTCGATTACCGGGATTTGAACAGAGCAAGTCCGAAAGATGATTTCCCATTACCTCACATTGATGTATTGGTGGATAATACGACTCAATCCTCGGTTTTCTCTTTCATGGATGGTTTTTCTGGTTATAATCAGATTAAGATGGCGCCAGAGGACATGGAAAAGACGACATTCATTACACCTTGGGGCACGTTCTGCTATAAGGTGATGCCATTTGGGCTGAAGAATGCCGGTGCTACCTATCAGAGGGCTATGACGACTCTCTTTCATGACATGATGCACAAAGAGATTGAAGTGTACGTGGATGATATGATTGCGAAGTCGCAGACAGAAGAGGAACACCTGGTTAATTTGCAGAAGTTGTTTGACCGGCTGAGAAAGTTCAAACTGAGGCTGAATCCAAACAAGTGTACGTTTGGTGTGAGATCTGGGAAGCTGTTAGGCTTCATTGTCAGTGAGAAAGGGATTGAGGTTGATCCAGCAAAAGTCAAAGCTATTCGAGAAATGCCTGAACCGAAAACTGAAAAGCAGGTTCGTGGGTTTTTAGGGAGACTGAACTACATTGCAAGGTTTGTATCTCACCTAACTGCCACGTGTGAACCGATATTCAAATTGCTAAGAAAGAATCAAGCAATCAGGTGGAATGATGACTGTCAGAAAGGTTTTGACAAGATAAAAGAGTATTTACAGAAACCTCCAATCCTTATACCTCCAGTTCCTGGGAGACCACTGATAATGTACCTGTCAGTGACTGAGAATTCGATGGGGTGTGTATTGGGACAGCATGACGAGTCTGGTCGAAAAGAGCATGCCATATACTACCTTAGCAAAAAGTTTACCGACTGTGAAATCAAATATTCACAGCTTGAGAAAACTTGCTGTGCTTCGGCCTGGGCTGCTCGCCGACTGAGGCAGTATATGTTGAACCATACTACTTTGTTGATTTCTAAGATGGATCCAGTGAAGTACATCTTTGAGAAGCCGGCTCTCACCGGACGTGTTGCCCGTTGGCAGATGATCTTAACAGAATACGATATCCAGTACATGTCGCAGAAGGCCATCAAAGGTAGTATTCTGTCAGACTACCTCGCCGAGCAACCGATCGATGATTATCAGCCGATGATGTTTGAATTCCCTGATGAAGACATCATGTATCTTAAGATGAAAGATTGTGAAGAGCCTCTTGTCGAGGAAGGACCGGATCCTGATGACAAGTGGACATTGATGTTTGATGGGGCCGTGAATGTGAATGGCAACGGTGTTGGTGCAGTGCTTATCAATCCTAAAGGTGCTCATATACCTTTTTCTGCCAGATTGATTTTTGACGTCACCAACAATGAGGCTGAGTATGAGGCTTGTATCATGGGGATAGAAGAAGCCATTGATTTGAGGATCAAAACGCTTGACATATATGGAGATTCCGCTCTAGTGATCAATCAGGTCAACGGAGATTGGAACACCAATCAGCCACATTTGATTCCTTATAGAGATTACACCAGAAGAATACTGACGTTCTTCAAGAAGGTGAAGCTGTATCATGTTCCCCGGGACGAGAATCAGATGGCTGATGCCTTGGCTACTTTGTCTTCCATGATCAAAGTTCATTGGTGGAATCATGTACCACATGTTCCGGTGAATCGACTCGAGAGGCCTGCGTATGTGTTTGCAGCCGAGTTTGTTGTTGATGAGAAGCCGTGGTATTATGATATCAAGAACTTCCTCAAGAGCCAGGAGTATCCTGAAGGTGCGTCAAAGAATGATAAGAAAACCCTGAGAAGGCTAGTTAGAAGCTTTTATTTGAATCAGGATGATGTGTTGTACAAAAGAAACTTTGACATGGTTCTGCTTAGATGCGTGGATAGACACGAAGCAGACATGTTGATGCAGGAAGTGCATGAAGGATCGTTTGGTACCCATGCTGGTGGTCATGCAATGTCCAAGAAATTGTTGAGAGTCGGTTATTACTGGATGACTATGGAATCCGATTGTTTCAAGTACGCTCGGAAGTGCCATAAGTGTCAAATCTATGCTGATAAGGTGCATGTACCACCAAGCCCTCTAAATGTCATGAATTCGCCTTGGCCATTCGCGATGTGGGGTATTGATATGATTGGGAAGATTGAGCCCACTGCTTCTAATGGACATCGCTTCATCCTGGTTTCGATTGATTACTTCACCAAATGGGTGGAAGCAGCTTCCTATGCTAATGTTACCAAACAAGTGGTTGCCCGGTTCATTAAGAAGGAAATCATCTATCGTTATGGGGTTCCTGAGAGAATCATCACTGATAATGGTTCGAATCTCAATAACAAGATGATGAAAGAGCTTTGTAGAGATTTCAAGATTGAACATCACAATTCTTCTCCTTACAGACCGAAGATGAATGGTGCTGTAGAGGTAGCAAACAAGAATATCAAGAAGATTGTGCAGAAGATGGTCGTGACGTACAAGGATTGGCATGAGATGCTGCCTTTCGCTTTGCATGGGTACCGTACCTCAGTACGTACGTCGACCGGGGCAACCCCTTACTGCCTTGTGTATGGTATGGAAGCAGTCCTACCTGTTGAAGTGGAGATTCCTTCTCTGAGAGTCTTGTTGGATGTCAAGCTTGACGAAGCCGAGTGGATTCGAACAAGGTTTAACGAGTTAAGCCTTATCGAAGAGAGACGGCTAGCGGCTGTATGCCATGGGCAGTTGTATCAGAGAAGGATGAAGAGAGCCTTTGATCAGAAAGTGCATCCTCGGAGCTATCAAACTGGCGATCTAGTTTTGAAGAGGATCCTTCCTCCCGGTACAGATAACAGGGGCAAGTGAACTCCGAATTACGAAGGTCCATATGTTATGAAGAAGGTTTTCTCCGGTGGAGCCTTGATGCTTACAACTATGGATGGTGAAGATTTTCCGTCCCCTGTTAACTCAGATGTAGTCAAAAAATACTTCGCGTAAATTGACCCGCTGGACAAAAAGAATAAAGAGTCCAGGCAAAAAAGGGCATCCCGGCGAACCAAAAAAAAAAGAGAAAAGGTTCGGGCAAAAGTTAGGGATAAAAATGAAAAGAATATGTACACCCGGTAAGTCGAAATCCCGCAAGGGCGGCTTAGGCAAAAATGGGTATCCCGGTGGATTGAAAACCCGAAAGGGCGATCCATCCAAAAGAGGGATTAAAGCAAAGACTACAGTCTGAGTTCATCTAAACTTCATCGCGCTTCGTCGTCTGCCATCTCGAAAGATGTGATCGGTCTAGTCATTCTTCTCAGAAAGCAAGGAAGTTGGGAGGAAAACTGATGATCTGTGAGTTATAACAGAATTGGGAAATAGTGGATGCCGTGTTCACATTGCCATTAGGATAGATTTTTCCTTTTATGCGCAATTACCTCTTTCTAGGAATTGCTTCCCGATGTATTCGCCTTTTCAGGCCCATTTTCAATCAATAAAAGTCGTTATTCAGATAAATTGCTCTCTCGTTTTTATTTTACTGTGTTGTTTGCAAAAACGTCCGAATTTTTGATAAACATTGCATATAAAAACATGAAGGCTAAACAATAACGTGCAGGAAGATAAAACATTTGAAAATCATTTTGAATGTTGAGGACACTTGAACGTATCTTGTCCATGCAACCCCTGGGGCATGTTTGTCGTGCTGTTTTGCAGGTTGTTGTTTTTTAATTCATGGCTGAAGCATAGTTAAGCCATGGTTGATTCCTCAGCAGTATGAGAGGATGGGGATGTTCCCCAACAGATGAAGCAAGTTCGAGACTTGTCTCCCCAGCATAGTTAAGCCATGGTTGATTCCCCAGCAGGCTTGGAAGTGGCTGTTTCCCCAAGCAAGTTTGAAGGCTATCAGAGCTATTTTTCTCCCCTGCAGAGATGTTCGTGGATAATGCCATCTATTCCCAGCAGAGCTAAGGATTGTTAAACCCCCAGCTAGCTTGAAAGCTATCGAGTTCCCAGCTGAGTCTGAAGATTGAGTTCCCCACTGAGTTGGAAGGATGTTGTATCCCCAGCGGAGGTGTCAGCGGAGTGGTTTTATTCCCCAGCAGTCTGGTTTGAAGTACTTCTATTCCCAACGTGGTCGTGAAACGCCTTTCCCCGGCAGGGTTGTGGATTATTTCCCCAACAAAGTCATGCTTTTCCTCAGCAGAGTGGTGTATGCCTGTCCCCATCAGGGTTGCGAAGGTGTTCCCCTAGCATATCTCCCGAGCAGAGGTTTGTGTTGATGGTCTTCCTCAGTAGGGTCCCCGAGTGGATCATGTTCGTTGAAAATTATCTCCAGCCGAGTTTATCCTACCTGTGGATTGGATTGGCAGCTCTCCCCAGCGAAGTCGCATTGATTGTGTCCCAAGCGGAGTCCGTGGATGGGGATCCTTTCTCCAGCAGCAGTGTTATTCTCCAGCAGGAGTGAGAAGTCGGTGTTACTCCCTGCAGAGTATTCCTCAGACAAAGTCTTCCCCACAGAGTTGGAGTATCTTATCAGAGTCTCCCCAGCAGGAGTTTTCATCATTTTGCATTGTTGCATGTAGTAATCATTGCATCCTCAAATCGCGTAGCATTTCCATTCGGTATGGAGCATTACACCATAGAAAAACTCAAACATATGCATTCATGTGTTGAAACCTAATCAGTCCATATCCCCGGCAGAGGCGGATCATCGTTCAACATCTGTACGGCACGTTTGCTACAGTGGCTCCTGACAGCATTCAGGATTGATACTCCCCAGAGAGGTTTATTTCCTCATCCGTCCGCGAACGGAAAGCTTGATTTTCCCCAGTGAGACCCCCAGCAAGTGTTTAGCCTTGCCCTGACATATTGCAGATGTCATCCCTGTGATACCGGTAAGTGGCATGTCAACACCCGTGTGTGTTCTTTCTTTGGTATCGGTAAACACCATTCTTTCGGTGTCGGTAAACATCGAGTCCTACCCCAGTCATTCGTTAATGTCTGGTCTTTTTTGTTGATGTCGGTAAACATCATCTTTCGATGTTCGTAACATCTTTCTCCCTCCCCAAGCAGTATTCACCTCTCTGTTGGTATCGATAAACGTTGAGTTTTTCCTATTCGTCCGTTGATGTATAGTTATACCCTTCCCCATGATGCACCTCTCCGTTGGTGTCGATAAACGTTGAGTTTTTCCTATTCGTCCGTTGACGTATAGTTATACCCTTCCCCAGGATGCACCTCTCCGTTGGTGTCGATAAACGTTGAGTTTTTCCTATTCGTCCGTTGACGTATAGTTATACCCTTCCCCAGGAGTCACCTCTTCGTTGGTGTCGATAAACGTCGAGTTTTTCCTAAGTTGTCCGTTGACATCCAGTTGTATTTTCCCCACAGGTCATCCGTTGATGTATTTTCACCTCTCCGTTGGTGTCGATAAACGTTGAGTTTTTCCCAATCGTCTGTTGATGTTTGGTTGTGATTAGCTTTTCCCCAGTAAGGTCACCTTCTCCGTTGGTGTCGATAAATGCCAAGTTCCTCCCTTTCATCCGTTGATGTTTGGTCGAGTCTTTCCCTTTCATCCGTTGATGTCTGGTCACCCTTCTCCGTTGGTGTCGATAAACGTCGAGCTTCTCCCGTTCGTCCGTTGACGTCTGGTCGAGTCTTTCCCATTCATCCGTTGATGTCTGGTCACCTTTCTCCGTTGGTGTCGATAAACGTCGAGTTCCTCCCTTTCATCCGTTGATGTTTGGTTGAGTCTTTCCCATTCATCCGTTGATGTCTGGTCACCCTTCTCCGTTGGTGTCAATAAACGTCGAGCTTCTCCCGTTCGTCCGTTGACGTCTGGTTGAGTCTTTCCCATTCATCCGTTGATGTCTGGTCACCTTTCTCCGTTGGTGTCGATAAACGTCGAGCTTCTCCCGTTCGTCCGTTGACGTCTGGTCGAGTCTTCCCATTCATCCGTTGATGTTTGGTCACCTCTCCGTTGGTTTCGATAAACGTTGAGTTTTTCCCATTCGTCCGTTGACGTAGGGTTGTATATTTCTCTTTCCATTCATCCGTTGATGTCTGGTCACCTCTCCGTTGGTTTCGGTAAACGTTGAGTTTTTCCCGTTCGTCCGTTGACGTATGGTTGTACCTTTCTCCCATTCATCTGTTGATGTTTAGGTCACCTCTCTGTTGGTTTTGGTAAACGTCGAGTTTTTCCTAGTCGTCCGTTGGCGTCTAGTTGTGATTTCTTTGTTCCCATCCATCATCCTTCGATGACGGGTCTTGGTTCCTTTTCTGAAAAATCAAAATCCCCAGTGAAGTCGTTGGTAGACATCTTGACTGATTCAGTGACAAATATCAGATCCTAGTGGAAGCTCCCATTGTTGAATTTTCCTTTCTTGAATCCCCGCAGAGTGCAAATTTCTACGGTTCTTTGGTATTCAACCCCTGTTTACCCTGAAGGTCTGACAGCCGTTGCTCTCATCCGTTCAGGTTCCAAGTTGATTGAATAGGGGCAACTGTAGCACCTCAAATTTGCACCTCCCATTTTGTATATACATTTTCATTTTAGGTCATTAACATTGCATTATCATTTGCATAGTCCATCAAGTCATCAGGCAAGACTGGTCAGGAGATTCAACTGTGCAAGCAAGCAAGTGCATTTTCTATGGAATCAAGGCCCTAGGGTTGGTACAATGAGTTCATGTGACCCAAGGATCATTTTGAAGTGATTTGGTCAAGCATTGAAGGCTCAAGGTTCATCAGTCAATGATCAATTCATTTGAAACCCTAAAAAGTCAACAGAAGTCAATTGTCAGTTCAACTGTGGATTTGGAGGTGGGAGATGGTTAGAGATGCCTCATTCATGTGCAAACAAGTCTCATGTGACATTTCAAACATCAACATTGAAGGATTTGAAGTCAGATCAAGACTTTCCAAAAATAGCAAGTGACCTGTAATTTGAAATTGCCAAAAATGGAAAGGTTTTCAACTCAAGATTACGTCATCAAGAAAGCTTCAAATGAAATTTTGTCCAATATGAAAGTTGAAGATCTTTCTCTCCGATTTCCAAAAAGTCTAAGATCATCAATTTCTCATGTGTGGTTGAAGAGATATGATCAAAACATGGCAAGGTGTACTTGAAGGTTCAATTGGGCATAACTTTCAAACCAAAAGTCCAAATCAAGTGGTTCTTTTTGCATTGTTCTTATTTTGGCCTATGCTTTCCAAATCATGCATTACATGCCATGAATTATCATCACATAATCATTTGGAAATTCACTTGATTTTTGGAGGGAAAATTAAAGTTTAAAATTGGTGCATTGTTTACACATTCTACCACTTCCATTGGCTCCAAAATGACTTTTTGAGTGAAATTCAAGCCTAATTCGTGTACTGTTCATCATAATTCCATGCATAGAGGTGAAATTCTAATTTTTCACTTACACTCCTATTTTGCTAATTACAATTGCCATGGCCTAAACATGATTAGGAGAGGGATTAGGGAGAGGTATATAAACCTAAACATAACTGTTTTCAGCTAACCACAGTCACAATTCTCAGATCTAGATCCAAATTACAAAGTTTTCTCTCAAATTTTTCTTCAATTTTTTCCAAACAAGATCCATTTCTCTTGATCAATTCATCATCTGGAGGCATTATGGAGCAAGTTTGAAGGAAGATCCAAAGGAATTCGTGCAGTTTTGAAGCAGCTTGAAGCTTGAACTCAACAATGTTAGACGGTGTGGCTAGTGATCGAGAGGGGGGGTGAATAGATCACCTCTTTGAAATTTAACGGATTTAAAGTTTTATCAGAGTTTTTCAAGTTGGCGGAAAATATCAGTCCCAAATCGACTTCCGTCTATTCTGAACCGCTACTAGAAAACCGGACACACGAGTTTAATGCTGGATTTTAATAAGAATGACAGAAACAATCAACACCAGAATTTTAGCTAATTGAATGCACTTATCATTAAAGTCTATTTCCAATGAATAAAACCTAGCTAACAATTTTGTCAAACAGTTGATGTGTATGTGATCAATGATGAACAGCAGTAGAGTTTAATTAAAAAGGTTTTCTTGCCACTGCTGTCTTGCAAAAAGAACAGTCACAACACACTAACTGAAATTGCGAAAACTGTTTTAAACGTAAAGAGGAGTAAGGTAAGAATACGATACGCAGAGATTTGGTAAGGAAGTTCCCCACGTCGTCCTCGCGTGTGGGTACGTCTCCCTCTCAATTTCAAATGAAATTGAGAACTTTGATTATCAATTATTGCCGAATTCGTTGATACAAGGTTATGATACAAAGACAGAATTCTAAATTCCAAGAACTTCTTCTTGTATGAACCTTCACTTGATCTGAGCACGATCAAGAATTTCCTGCACGAAATTGCAAACAATTCACCGGTTCCACGACCTGCTTGCGAAATCCCCCGATCTCCAAACGCAACGCTGCGGCTGAATCTGTTCTGCAAACGTGACTCACAAACCCTCAAGAACACTCCAGTTCTTGAAGGATAAACCAATAGGTTTTTCCTCGAAACCCCCTTCAATCTTCAACTCAGCTAGATCCTCGATCGTTCCACTGCAAACCACAGCTAGATCCTTGATCGTACCACTGAACGTTATCTCGATAATCCTTTAATCCAGAGAACAAGAATGGTTATGTGTTGATGTTCTTGAAGAAAAGTGATTGAGAAGATGAAGAAGATGAAGTCTCTTTCAGGTTTCTATGTGCTCTCAAACAATTGCTGCTACACTGCTTTTGATCTTGTGTTCAATTGTTTTCCCTCAAAGAATTCCTGTTCATACACTGCTGTCATAACATCTCTTATATATGCTGAAAAACAGAAACTGTTAGAGCACAAAACAACTTTATGCATTGATACATGAGAGTATGCATCGATGCATACTGTAAGATAAGTGAGTTTTTGGTGAATTGAATTCAGCATGTATCGATGCATAATTCGTATGTATTGATGCATATGACCTTTCCACTAACATGTATCGATGCCTAATACGTATGCATTGATACACAGGCTGTTTCAACTGATCATGTATCGATGCAAGGATCATATGCATCGATGCATAGAGCCTTTTGCCTTTCATGTGTTGATACATGACTCGTATGCATCGATGCATACTGAACAAAAAGAGTTTTGTGATAAACCACATGCTGTATGGATCGATGCATAGGCTTATGTGTTGATGCATACTGACACAAAATGGAATTTATGTGTTATTTTAAGAGATGTATCAATGTAGGTCTTTATGTACAGTTATGCAACAATAGAATGGGATAAAAATACAATAAAAACACAAATGTATCATGTAATGTAATGCACAACCAACATTTGGATGATGATCACACAATTTGCTATCATTCAAAATTAATTCAAAGTAAAGAATTTTCTCACAAACTCCCCCTTTTTGATGATGACAAATTCTTGGCAAGATGTGTGATGCTCCCCCTGAGTTTGTGCATATCTTCATTTTCTCCCCCTTTGTCAACATCAAAAAGAGGAAGAAACAGGTTTATTAAGGTAGCATGTTGTAGCAGGGCATGGCAAAAATATCGATAAAAAGGCTATCATTCACAAAGTAAAGAATCATTCACAAAGAATGACGAATAAGGGCAATAACCATAGAGATAAACAGAAATTGAAAAGCATTTAAGGATTCGAACGAGTTTAAGAATTACATAAGCTAAACCATATATTGTGCAACAGAAATAAAAACTTGAGCAATATGAGATGAAATGCAGTGAGATGAAATGATGGTGGGTTAATTGGGATTGTGTCCACCACAGGACTCTTCATCATCTCTGGCAGGATCTCTGTAGCTTGGTGGAGGCGGAGGAGGAGGCATTGTGTCTGGATTTTGGCCCATGAAGGAGTATTGCCTAAATCGGTTCTGAACTTCAATGCTTTTAAAGTTGTCCATAATACCAGGATTTTCGCGGCAGTCGTCCATAAAGCCAGACATTTCGTTGTAGAAAACTTGGTGCCATTTAACCAAGTCTTGGTGCCAAGCGTGTTGATTCTGATACATCCGTGTATGCTCATCATGTCAGTCACGATGCTCCTTGTGCCACTCAGATTGTTGTACATTCCAATACCGTGCTTCTTCATGACGTTCTTTGTTGGCAATTTCCATCTGTTGAAGCATATGAGTGATGTCTGCAGTAGGTATTGAGGATGAAGTACCACCTGAGAATGGAGGGGCTGTAGGTTCAGGTACATAGTTGGTAGAAGACCACCTTCGTGGCACCCAATCACCGCAACCAGCATTGGCCTCAGCTTGAGGTACGTCTGTTTCAGGCGCATCCTGCATTTCTTCATCAGGCTGATCTTCAGCAACATGGATTCGTTCCGAAGGCACGTCAAAGTTGTAAATTCTGGTTTTGGATTTTCTTTCAAAGAAGTAGAAACATTTGCGGTCCTTGTCCCACCGATATCCCATATGCGATAGAGTGGAAGAGTCAAACTCTTGAGCAGCAGATGGAGATAGGAGAGGAACAATAGGTATTGCAACTTTCCAAAACTTAAGAATTTTCATTATTTGAGAAGCATAACCTAGAGCCACATTCTTGGAGCTGTCTCGCACGAAAAATAGACGTTTTACAAAGTAGTTTGCCCAATTTAAGAGAACCTTATTTTGCAGAATGTAGAGAAGATGTATGCTTGGCCTATCCAACCGAGAATGTCCACTGTTTGTTGGACGCAGAATATGTGTGATAATCCAGTGAAGAATACGCGGAGTTTGCTTGATCATACCAGACGTGACGTGTTCATCCTCACTCAGCGGTCTGTCTATCTTTAGGATAGATGGAGTAAAGTCCTTCATGTCAAATTCAGGATCAAAATGTGTCATGCCAGGACTTGACATTCATCGACGGATGCGGAATTTGAAACACCGTTTCCCAATCAGAGGCTTCAAAGGTATATGTTCTGACACCGATGGAACACCGGAACATATAGCCTCTACCAGATTGTAAGCCAGCATAAAAGGCCCGGATGAAATCCTCATGGTAATCATCCTTTGTAGACAGAAATGACCCAAGTCTTTGTGCATGTAGGAGTTCAACCACCTCATTTAGATGCAGGTAAATAGCATTTGTTTTATCAAAGACATGGGGTTTCATAACTAACCTTGTCTTGAAGGATTCCTCAAATTCAGCAGCAATAGCAGGATGAAGTAAGTCTAAGGCATTTGAAGGAACATCTGGTGGTTGCTGAGAAGTACCGGCTGTTTCCTTTCCTTTTCCTTTTCCTTTTGCTCTGGCTGGAATAGTGCGTGGAGGCATGGTGATGTGAGATTTAGGGTTTTAGAGAGAGTGAAGATGAGGAAGATTAGGGTTAGCCACTGGTTTTGGGGTTTTTGAGGACAGATGATATGAAGTCTTGAGATAGGAAGTGATAGGATTGGCTGATGTGTCGATGCATGAGAGAGAAAAAAAATGCATTTAATTGAAATAGCATCAGTATGTGTCGATGCAAATGGCCATGGATCGATGCCTATCAGTCATTTTTTATTATAACAGGTCTGTGTATCGATACGTGCGATGGATGCATCGATGCATCCTGAACCGGTTGTTAAAAAAATTGAAATTCAGAATATATGGATCGATGCATACATGTTTTGTGTCGATGCATACTGATGCTAAACCAGATTTTAATGAATTTTGATGCAGTATGGATATGCATTATGCACTATGTCATGATGGTTATGCCCAAGAAAGATTCATAAGTCAGATTTTTAATGTGCAAGCAATATAGGCAAACAATATATGCAATCAAATTTATGTCAACGAGAGTAAGAACATCTGTTCTAACATACACAACCGCTTAGCAGTAAGAGAATTATAGAAAGGATAGATATTACCTCTGTTGGCGTAATCTTGTGATGGATAAGTGTCATCTAAAACGAATCTTATTAACCAAGGTGAGGCATAATATAATTAAGAGGCAACATGCTTAAGACATCAAATGAGAAAGATCTAAGATCCCTAATTCACGACGAATGTTGAAGAAAGGTTCCGTTGCCAAAGGTTTAGTGAAAATATCAGCAAGCTGATTTTTGGAGTCAACGTGCTCGAATACAACGTCTTCTTTTTCAACATGGTCGTGAAGAAAGTGATGTCTAATCTCTATGTGTTTAGTGCGTGAGTATAAAACAGGGTTTTTAGTAAGGTTTATGGCACTAGTGTTGTCACATTTTATAGGAATACGTTTGAGTTGAATGTTGAAGTCTTGTAGTTGCTGCTTCAGCCATAAAATCTGAGCGCAACAACTACCGGCTGCAACGTATTCTGCCTCTGCAGTTGACAAAGCCACAAAAACCTGCTTTTTGCTATGCCAACTTACCAAGGAATTTGAAAACAGGTGACATGTACCACTTGTGCTTTTCCTATCTGATTTGCAGCCAGCAAAATCAGAATCGGAGTACCCTACTAAACTACAATCACTTCCTTTGGAATACCAAAGCCCATATTTAGGTGTTCCGTGAAGATATCTAAATATGCGCTTCACCGCTTTTAGGTGCGATTCCTTAGGATTTGATTGATAGCGTGCACACATACAAACACTAAACATGATGTCAGGTCTAGAAGCAGAAAGATACAAGAGAGATCCAATCATACTGTCGCATTACGCGAAAAACCGGCGGGAAAACAAGAACAACAGAGCCGCCACCGTGCGTTATTTATCCTAAAAGAGGGAAAGGAAACGCTCGAAGTAAACCTGGAAAAAGCATGGTCTCGCGACCAAAGAGAATGGGATCGGGAGTCGGTTATGCGAAGGGAAGGTATTAACACCCCTACGCATCTGTCGTACTCGACGGGATCCACGCACAATAGGAAGGAAAATGGTTGCTAAAACACTGCTCATAAACAAACATCGGCTGAAAGAGACACAAGAAAACAAACAAGACTGACTCGGCAGGATATCGCATCCTGGGCCTACTTAGTCTATCAGGCATAGACATCAGAGTCAAAGTAGTTCGGACTGGGGAAACGACACATGCTCGCTAGGATATCGCATCCTATGCATACGTATCTCCTTTGGACGAAGGAGAATCAGAGCATTCGTAGCTCGGCTCACGCACACCAACAAAACCACACAAACACGGGCAAACATGGAACCCGAATGCCAATCGCTGGACTTACATCGGCTTCCGAACCAAACACACCCACACTGGAAACCAGATGCCACTTGATGGACTTATACCGAACTCCAAGCACACAACAAGAGGATACGGAATGCCAATCGCTGGGCTTACATCCATCTCCTGACACACGCAATGCGTCAACACAATGGTGTGAGCAGAGGGACGACTCAACAAGAATAACAGGGGATGGATTGCACATCCCTTGGGTTCTTCCAATTGCCTTATCAAAAGGTCTTTACCTGCTTGGGGACAAAAATAAACAAGCACAAACATCGCCTCTTAAGGAGGACTTCAGACAGTTGCCTGGCTAAGTAACAAGCTAGGTCTTCCAGACTACATGGAGACAAGAGATTCTACCTCAATGCAAATACTTAGCAAGCAAAGCAATGCAAGTTCTTAAAAGAACCGAGCAACTAAGGGTACCTGAAATCAATCAAATATAATCAGTATACAACTCAAAGTCAAAACAGACAAGGTAATGAACCAACAGACAACACAATCAATCATATGTGCAGAGCACAAAGCTCAAAGCAAGTGAGCTAAGCATCCTACAAAACAAAACAAGTTAGTTCACAATAATCAAATGAGACAACTCAATCAACTTGCATTAATCTCCTTAAAGCGTTTGGCTTCTTAATCTGAAAAGCAAACTCAAACATGAGAAACAAGACCACTAGGACAAGCCTAGGGTCAAAAGGAGATGAAAAATCCAAAACAGCAAGTGAAAAATGATCAAAACCAAGATAAATCAAGTAAGAATAGAATCCAATTGGCCTCACATCAAAACTATGCACCAAATCCATTTCATATACAAAACATGTCAAACTAGGCAAGATTGAAACACATTAGAGCAACCAGAATGATCACAATCAAACCAATACCAAAACAGCTCAATAAATTCCACAAAAATTCAAGTCTAAACAGAACACATTCAATGAGCATCATATCAAATTTCATGATATTTGGACAAGAGGAAGTATGGAAATTAAATTCATGAAGTCATGGTATGCAAAAACAACCCAAACTAGGTCACAAAGCATGTGTCAACTTCAAGCAAATGTAAAACAGTGGACACAAATGATAAATGAATGGGACCAAAGCCAAAATGAAGTTAAGCATGTTAAGAACCACTCCACCAAATTTCATCTTCATATGATAAGGTATGAGAATTTTACAAGTCATGTAAGTTGATCACTCAAGAAAAACCCTAAAATGACTAAACAGCAAACAAAAATCCCAATCAAATAGGAAATGGATCAACAAATCCTACAAACAATCATGGTGAAACTAGACATACACAAGTAATCACATGCAAAAATTGAGAGCAAATGGCAAAGCAGAAGCATGGAAACAAAATTCAAGAACATGGCATAACATAGTGTGACACACATTGTCACACTCAACTTGATCACATCATATCTCTCTAACCAGAAACTCAAAATTATCATGCTATATATCAAAATCACCAGGAGAGAGTCAAGAAAATGCATATAAAATTTCACACATTTTGGATAAGGCATCAAGATTTCATGAAGGAAATGGTAAAACATACACATGAAGCATACATGGTCAAAGGCAATAGGCAAAGTCAAAAAATCAGCCAGGCACAACTTTGACTATCATACCTAAAAAAAACTAGAGAGAATTTGGAGATGAATGCAAAAAACCTCACTCAAATTGGATCATCCATGAATATTCTATGAATTTTTGAAGTTTGGTGATGAAATGAAATATTTATTTAACAATTTAAATCAATTAAGTGGCGCGCAGTGGCAAATTCGTAATTATGGGAAGCCAGGGGCGAAACGCCCCGTTTCACTAAAAGAGGTGGCACTCTGTGAATGGCTGGGATCCGCGGGAAACACATTTTTGAAATCAAAAGCGAGGCAGACGGATCAAAACGCAAACTGGAAGCGTTCTTGAACATGTTCATACAAGTTCATCACCAGAAAATCCACATGAACAAATTTCACTAAAATGAACAAATCATACATCATTGAACTCGTCTAAGCAAGTACAATCACAATATCCACATGATTTCCTCTAATTCCTAACATGTTGAACAAATCGATCAAAAGAAGTTTTCACGTCCAATCTTAAATTCCAGATTTCTCACTCGATTCTCAATAAAAATCAGTTCTACAAGTTGCATCGTGCTCTATGATCTAAGCTCTACAATAACCATATCTCAATTCCAGCAGTGGTTGAAATCGAATCCTAACCTTTGGAGATGGCAGCTGTTGGATTTGTGTGTTTCCAGGTCCAAAATGCCAAAACAGATGATGCTTGATGATATGGAAGATGAATGAAGTAGCTCTTGTAGCTCAATTATGCACCAGGTAGAAGAATCCTCAATTTTCCATGGATGAGCAAGGTGATGACAGCCACGAATTCTTCCAGCTTTGGCCACAATTGAGTTCAACAGATGTACAATTTCACCTGCAAATGAAGATACAAGCAAGAACAATGCAAAGCACTAATGAAATTTGATGAAATTCGTGAAAAAAGTGTGAGAAAGTTTGAAGAAAATTGGAGAGAATTTGATGATTTTGCTTTTGGATCTGAGAAAATGAAATGTGATTAAGAGTTTCTGTTACAATTATGCCTTTATACCATGTGTTAATCCAAATGTTAATCAAGTTTAGGCAACTTGGAAGTGATTAAGCAAAATGCATTTTCATGAGTTTTGGCCAAAATGACCTTTTCATTATGCAGTCGATGCAACAGTGTAATTGCAATGCAAATAAGTCCAAAATGACATTCATGATGTGTTGGAAAAGGTTTGGAAGGCAAATGACTTGTATTTTTGAAAATCACTATTTTTCCCACCAATTTTCAAAATGAACACTTGAAAAATGACCTTTTGATGTGAAGATTTTTGATGAAATGTAATGATGCAATGTGCTAGTACATGTCAAATTTGACTTGCTCAAAAAAGAACCACCCAAATTGGCCAAATGGTTCATGAGTTATGGCCTTTTGAAGTTCACCATTTTCTGAAAATGATTTGATCATATCTTGCCAACCACACATGGGAATTTCATGTTCTTGGACTTTTTGGAAAGGTGAGAACAAGACCTTCAACTTTCATGTTGGACAAAATTCCATTTGAAGCTTGTATGATGAAGTAATTTTGAGGAGAAAAACTTTCCATTTTGGGCAGTTGAAATTACAGGTCACCTGCTATTTTTGGAAACTTTTTGTCTGACCTCCAATTCTTCAACCTTGGTCTTTGATATATCAAATGAGACTTATATGGACATGAATGAGGCCTTTCAAACCATCTCACACTTTCCAATCCATAAAATCAGGCACAGTTGACCACAGTTGACTTTCTAGGGTTTCTGAGGAAATTCAGCTTGACTGTTGAGCTTTGATCATCCAATCTTTGTCCAAATCACTTCAAAATGATCCTTAGACCATATGAACTTGATAAACCAACCTTAGGGCCTTGTCTCAATGGAAATTGCATTTGCTTGATTGATTGACTGATTCTCCTGATCAGTTGACCTAATCTGTCTGAGGACTTGCACTTGGGCAAAAGGCCATGCAATGTTATGCAATGGACTATGTTATGTTAATGACCTAATGATAAAAATGTATGTACAAATGGTAGGGTGCAAATTTGAGGTGCTACACATACCTCTGAACTTTTTGACATCTACACACTTACCATGCTCATCCTTATCTAGATTTCCGTTGGTAGGCATTGGGGTGTCAATTGATTTTGAGTCATTCATTCCAAAGCGCTTGAGTAGTTCTCTGCAGTATTTTGTTTGACATACTGCTGTACCCTCATCAAGTTGCTTTATTTGCAGTCCTAGAAAGTAGTTCAGCTCCCCCATTAGACTCATCTCAAATTCACCCTGTATAACCTTAGAAAATTCTTCGACCAAGTGTATGTTAGTTGAACCAAATATTATATCGTCGACATAAACTTGAACTAAAAGAATGTGCTTCCCTTTGTGTTTAATAAAGAGAGTATTGTCCACCTTACCTCTTGAATATCCATGATCAATTAGGAATTTGCTAAGCCTTTCATACCAAACCCGAGGGGCTTGTTTAAGACCATACAAAGCTCGTTTTAATTTGTAAACATGATCTGGATTTTCGGCATTTTCAAAACCAGGAGGTTGTGAAACATATACTTCTTCATTTATGACACCATTAAGAAAAGCACTCTTTACGTCCATTTGGTAAAGCTTAAAATCCTTAGAACACGCATAGGCAAGCAAAAGACGTATAGCTTCAAGGCGAGCAACTGGAGCATAAGTTTCCTCATAGCCTATGCCCACCTCTTGGTTATACCCTTGTGCTACTAAACGTGCCTTGTTCCTAGTAATCACTCCGTTTTCATCAAGCTTATTTCTAAAAACCCACTTAGTGCCTATGATATGATGATCTCGCGGACGAGGGACAAGTTCCCAAACGTCATTTCTTTTAAATTGATTAAGCTCTTCTTGCATGGCCATTAGCCAAAATTCATCAATCAAGGCCTCTTTGGCATTTTTAGGTTCTACTTGTGAAACAAACGCGAAGTGAGAACAAAAATTACTTATCTTAGAACGGGTCATTACTCCCTTTGAAATGTCTCCCAAGATGTTGTCAATGGGATGGTCTTTGAGGATTTCCAAGCTGTTGGAAGATCCTTCACTTCAGCTGTCTTTTCTTCCTCATTTTCTTCATGACTAGTATCTTCCTCCTTCTCATGGGCAGCTGTTTTGGACTGATCAGTTTCCTCAACAGCTTCCTTGAGTATGTCTTCTGTAGATACACCTGCGTCATCAAAAGAAATACCTTTTCCGACATTTTTCGGATAAGACTCATCAAAAGAAACATGAACAGATTCTTCAACAGTAAGTAAACGCTTATTATACACTCTATATGCTTTACTTGACAGTGAGTAACCAAGAAAGATACCTTCATCCGCTTTTGCATCAAACTTCCCAATATTTTCCTTACCGTTATTCAAAACAAAACATTTACAACCGAATACGTGAAGATGTGACAAGTTTGGTTTTCTTCCTTTCAAAAGTTCATAAGGAGTTTTATTTAAAATAGGGCGAATTAAGATTCTGTTTAAAACATAACAGGCTGTGCTGACAGTATCATCCCAAAAGTATTTTGGTAATCCGCCCTCATTAAGCATTGTTATCGACACCAACGGAGAATGAGACCAGACATCAACGAACGACGGATGAACTGGGAAGACTCGACCAGACGTCAACGGACGAAAGGGAGAAGCTCGACGTTTATCGAGACCAACGGAGAAGGAGACCAGACATCAACGGACGACGGATGAACTGGGAAGACTCGACCAGACGTCAACGGACGAAAAGGAGAAGCTCGACGTTTATCGACACCAACGGAGAAGGAGACCAGACATCAACGGACGACGGATGAACTGGGAAGACTCGACCAGACGTCAACGGACGAAAGGGAGAAGCCACTTCACTGAAGAAGGGTACAACAACCGGAAACCAAATAGGACGTCACTGACGACTCTACCGGGGATTCTGGATGGGAATCAACCAGACATTAATGAATGACTGGAGAATAGGGTATACAATCAAACGTCAACGGACGAATGAGAAAAACTCAACGTTTATCGAAACCAACGGAGAGGTAAATCCGCATGGGGAAAGGTCCAACTAAACGTCATCGGACGAATAGGAAAAACTCGACGTTTATTGACACCAACGGAGAGGAGTATTCTGAGGGGAATCACCTGGTATTACCAAATGATCTGTGGAGAATAAGCAACTATAAGTCAACGGACGCATAGGAAAAACTCGATGTTTATCGACACCAACGGAGAGGAGGAATACTTCTGGGGATAATGAACACAACCAAATCATCAACGGATGATCGGGAAAAACTCTACGTTTATCGACACCAACGGAGAGGGAGACTCTTCTGGGGAGAGGGAACAAGACTCAACCAAACGTCAACGGACGATTGGGAAAAACTCGACGTTTATCGACACCAATGGAGAGGAGGAAACTTCTCTAGGGACAAAACACGACGTTACGAACATCGAAAGATGATGTTTACCGACATCAAAAGAAGACCATACACTACGCATGACTGGGAAATCACCGAAAGATGGTGTTTACCGACACCAAAGAAGACCAAACACTTACGCATGACTGGGAAAGCACCGAAAGATGGTGTTTACCGACACCAAAGAAACAACACACGCGGGTGCTGACAGGATACTGACCTGTATCACAAGACGACATCTACACATGTCAAGGAAAGGCTACACACTTGCAGGGGATCTCACCGGGGATCAAGGTCACGACAGCGAGCAAACAGGAAGGAGCACCAAGGATACCGGGTTGTAGGCATAAAACAGGTGACCGACCAAGGCGTGAATTGGTTTGTGTTCCAAAACACTCATCATCCTGAAGAGGGCTAGAAAGCAGTCTTGTTAAAGGATGGACATTCGATTCCACAAGGAATACGAATCTTACTCTGCTGGAGAAAACAATCAAAAGATTGACCAAAGAGCGCATGAGATATATTATCTATAGCCGTCAAAACGTAGATAACACACTCGCATGGAAGATTATCCATAACCGGGTTGTAGGTTGTTAAATGGATAAATCAACCGACATCATCCTGAAGAGAGCGAAAGCAAACTTGTTAAAGGATGGACATTCGATTCCACAAGGAATACGAATCTTACTCAGCTGGGGAGGACAAAACTTCGACCCAAGAGCGCATGAGATATATCATCTATAGCCGTCAAAACGTAGATAATATACTCGCACGGAAGATTATCCATAACCGGGTTAAGGTTGTTAGATGGATAAACGATCGAAAAGAAAGGCATCGGGGTACCAGACTAGGTATGCAAAGATGACCAATCAACAGGGAGAAAGTTGCTTAATCGAAGCAAGTATCCGAAAGGTGAAGGGAATATCAATACCGAGACTGGGTAAGGATAACCACAAAGAGGGGATTACATCTACCGGTTAGTAGGTAGAAAACCACGGAAAAGTAACCGTCATCAATCAGGATGAGCACAAAAGAGTCAACCCCACCAAGGGAAGAACGTGGGGTTTACATCTACAGGTTGACAAGTAGAAGATCACAAAGATAGGACTTACAACTACCGGTTAGTAGGTAGAAGCCAACAAACGGTCTGCTGAGAGACAGAGTGAGAAAAAAGGATTTACAACTACCGGGTAGTGGGTAGAAGACCGCAAAATCCGCCAACAATCAGAATGAACCACAAAGGTTACCTCTGCTAGGGGATGAAAGTGGGATTTTACAACTACCAGTAGTAGGTAGAAAACCACAACAATAGGACTTACAACTACCGGTTTGTAGGTAGAGGCCCACAAATCCCGCTGAGGATAAGATGAATGAGTGCCGGTTAGTGAGCAACTATTCATTTATACCACAGGGAAGCACAAGAGACAGCCACAAGGAAGCCAATTCAGGACCAATCCGAAAAGGCAAACTGAATCAAGACATCCTAATGAGGAACGAACTCAATAGGGAAAACCCATCCCAAGGGGAGGGAACGGAAACAACCGTCATCCACGAGGATCTAACTCAGTGGGGAGCGCAGAAGGAAATGGTAGACACTTTTCTGCTTAAGGGGTCGACTCTATATGGAGAGATCAGACACACCCACATCTGCTGGGGGAATGGATCCAAGCTGGCCAGATGCTACCAATTGGGGAGCAACACTGCTGGGGATACCCCCTCGACTAAAGAGTCACTTGTTGGGGAAACACTTCTCTCAACCCTGCTGGGGAACCCAATTCTGAAATCGATCCAAGCGATGCTAAACTCTTTCCAACAATCCATTCTCGGTCACCACGGCTAAGGGCTAATGGATATGCTTGCAATGCAGGTGCATGAGAGTTTTTTTTAGCGCAATGCCCCATGATCATAGAAATGCTACGCACTAGTGATGCAATATGCTATGCTTATCTAAATGATGAATGCATAAAAACACGTCTCTTTCAGAGACAACACCGGGGAGCTCCAGGAACTGTGCTGAGGATCTCATTACCACGTCAATTTCCACCCTGCTGGGGAAAGACAAACCTCGCTGGGGATGACCTCCATCACACCCGATCCGCTTGGAGATTACCCTGCTAGGGGAGGCAACCCATGCTTATCTCTACTGGGGATGATCTTCGCCGAACACGATCCGCTTGGGGACCTCGCTGAGGGAAAACCATCAACACAACCTCTGCTGGGAAGACAACTTCAGACTTGGAAAACAATCACAACTCCGCTGGGGATATGGTAACCTTCAGGCTTGCTGAGGAGGCACCGATCTCGAATCTGCTAGGGAGATGACACTCTCAAACCCATCGGGGAAATACGGCCTATCGGTTACGGGCCGCCCTTCGATTCGTCGAACACTGGTGTTCACCATCCTACCACAGTGTTGACTTTCTACTTTTGAAAACTCCCAGACTCATCTGAACTCTTCTGATCCATCACCTTGTATTCCCGGCTCCTCCGTACTCCACGGGGATCGAACTCCTGGGATTATACAAACTTCCCAGTCCTCAGACTTTGAAGAGTCTTCTTGATTAGCTTTCAGGGATCGTCGTCGTAATCCTTTACCGTCCTTTCACTGTTCTTCTATCCCTCTGCCCCTGGTTGGACTCTGTGGGGATCTCTCTTTTTTTCAAAGGGCTTCATATCACCACCTGTCAGCGAATGAAGATATCTAACAGCACCTGCACAAGAGATTGTTAGATAAAAGCGTGCCCCAGGCGTGTCAAGATTTCAACACTTGGATCACCCAACCTTCCGAATAAGATTTCCAGATTTCAATCTTATAAGCATGCATCGGAAGGGACCTCTATGTTTCAAAATGCAAATATTCTTATCAAAAATGAATGGATGTTTTCGTAATCAAAGCGGTAATGAAAACAAAAACAAAACTATTTGACTGAACGCATTTATTGACTGAAACAAAAAGGTGGCTCAGAAATGAGCAACACACAGGAAGCAAACCCTGGAAAGAGGTGATTGCACACAAAAGGAAAAATCTATCCTAATGGCAATGTGAAACCGTGATCTCATCGGGTTCCAACTCGGTTACACCCCATATGTCCTCAAGACTTTCCGTGCTTTCTGTCTTCTGAACAAGACGCTTCCGATCGATCTCTGTCGGAGATTAGCCGAGTCATCTAAAGCTCAAACGATCATGCTAGACGCAATTGTTCGTTTCAATCCCTCTTTTTCCTGGACCGCCCTTTCGGGTTTCAGTCCACCGGGATACCCTTTTTTGCCCAAGTCGCCCTTGTGGGGTTTTCGACTTGCCGGGTGTACAGTTTTTCTTTTTATCCCTAATTTTTGCCCGAACCTTTTCTCTTTTTCTTGGTTCGCCAGGATGCCCTTTTTTGCCTGGACTTTTTTCTTTTGTCCAGCGGGTCTCTTTTTCACGAAGTATTTTCTAACTGCGTCCGCATCTGCAGGGGATGGAAAATCCTCGCCACTCATGGTCGTCAGGAACAAAGCTCTGTCGGAGAAAGCCTTCTTGACCATGCTGGGGATTCATGATTGGGTGTCCACTTGCCCCTACGATCGTCGAGGAGGAAGGATCCTTTTCAATACCAGCCCTCTCACGTGGTACGCACGAGGTCGTACTTTTTGGTTAACAACACGCTTCATTAACTGTCAGCCCTTTTCTCCTCGGTCAGGCTCAACTTGTCATACTGAGTTCTTATCCACTCATCCTTTTGCTAACTTCTCATCCATCCGGACTCTCCACAACGAGATCTAACCTCCAGCAGGCAATATCACTTCCATCCTATACTGAATAAGGAAGGCGTTGCCCCAGTAGATGCACTTACTGAAGTACGACACTCAGGATACCAACTTCGTACTCAGCCACCATCGTTGGTGCATTCAAATGTTATCGGGGAAGCACTAACTCATTCACTTTAAACTCTCCCCATCAGACATCAGAATCCGTTCGGATTCAGGGTCAGGCCCCTCCTCCGGGATCGGCCACTCTCAATCTTTCGATTCGAGCACCTCGAGATATCCTCATCAGGGACTTCAAACTTCCTTGGTTGAGAATCATCAATGGGTTGCTGGGCGAGATAACCATACAATACCCTCCTCTTGATTGCTTTCTGGGAGGTATACCGAATATCGTATTCAGTCGACACCATTTGCCCCCTCGCAACCCGTCCTCTCCATGCTGACTTCCCAAGCACATACTCGATCAGATCCATCTTGGACATCCACAAAGTGGTATGAACCAGCATGCTGTCTCAGTCGGCGAGCAGCCTATGCCAAAGTACATCAAGTTTTCTCGAGCAGTGAGTGTATTGTTTCACAGTCGATAAACTTTTTGCTTAGGTAAATTGCATGCTCTTTTCGACAAGACACGTCATGCTGACCAAATACACACCTCATAGACCCCTCGAGGGCTGTCAAGTACCAGATTAACAGTTGTTTCTTCCACGGAATGTCTCAGAATCAGAGGTTCCTGCTACTCATTCTTTCCTCTTTCCATGCCCCTTGGTAGTCATTATTCTACCTGACCGTTTGTTCTCTTTCTTGTCTTCGGTTCAGGCATTTTTTGTATTGTTTTTTCCTTTCTTTTTCTTTCTTTTTTTTTTTTTTTTTTTTTTTTGCAGGATCGACCTCGACTCCTCTTATCCGCTCACAAGCCTCGGCAGCTTGTTGGACAGCACTCCATAAGTGCACTGATTCGAACTCAACAGTATGAGTTACCTCAAACCGGTCAGACAACTTGATCAAGTCCACCGGATGCCCCTCTTCTGCTTGGGACTTTGCTATCATGTCCTCAACATGGCCTTCGATTCCACGATGAATCATATCATTAAACAAAGTCACACTGATACGTGGCACCGGTGTTCTGCTTCACTAGAGGACAGTTTTCTCTCCATGGTAGCTCGTGCCCCACAACATGGGTATTCCACCCTGGTGTATCTTGATGCAACCAGGTGAAGATATCAACCTGCTCTTTTAACAGGGCTACCATTCTGTTCTCGACTCGCCTCTGAAGCGGCCGCAACTTTCATTTCCCTTCTGACCTCGGCGGCACTTGGGATGACAATCTTGACTCGCTCCTCGTGTGGTTGAATCACCTTCTCCTCTTGTTTCAACAACCTGGCTAATTCCAGCAGATCACAATCTTCTTCGTCTTCTTCTTCAGCATGATAGATCGGATTGTCGAAGTCATACAGAGGTGTAACCAAATTGTTATCGATGAGATCAGGAAGGTAATCACTTTTGAGGTCGAAACAAAATGAATCAAAAGGAAAGAGAATAAAAACATTGCCATTTTTATTTTTATTTTTTTAAAAACTGCAAAAAGTGAAAAACAGGGAACACCGCTTTAATCACAAAACATCCATTTATTACTGATGCAAAATGTTGCACAATGAAACACATGAGATGGCCCTTACAATGGACCATTACGTTTCGGGCAAAACGTATGGCTTTCATGCAAACAACAATTGAAACACAGAAATACTACACTTCCGGATGAGTGACAGTGGTGATTTTGGAGGCCTTCCAATCGCCTGGTACGCACGACTTTATCCACAACTCGAGCTCGCGGTCACGGTCGGTCTCTTCACTCACTGAACAAGCATGATCAGGATTCAGCATTCCTGCACTGACAAAGATGTACGGCGGACGACGTCCTCTGTTTGGTCTAGACGACTCTTGATCTGGATAACCAATCCCGAACATGTCTGCCTTTACCACTATGTCAATGATCCTGCCCCAACCTCGGGCCTCTTTGTTCTTCACCACCTCTAGAGCTTGTTTATAAGAAGAAATGGACAGCTTCTTCTCTTTCTCAACAACAGCATTCTCCACCTTGACGGTTTCGATTGCTTGACTGGGTGTTTCAAATTTTTCACTGTCCATTTCTACTTCTATCATCTGCTGGGTCGTATCTCTCATCAATACACACCCCTCTGTGGCGACGGCTGCACAACAATTATCAACAACAGGGAAAGCTCCATCCTGCAGCAGCGGTTTTGGGACCACAGACATTGGAACTTTTAACTGATCTTCCTCAGTCACCTCCATTCCTTTCTTGACCTTTTTCACCATCTTCATCTTTACAGGACCCTGCCTGGGTACAGGGTTAACCTCCCCATTCATGATCTGGGCCAAGCTGATGGTCTTAGAGTCCACCATGTCCTGGACAACATGTTTGAAAGCCCGACAACCCTCAATACTGTGCCCGGGTGCCTCAGAATGGAACTCACACCTGGCATTCTCATCATAATGTGCAGGCCTCTTCTGTCGTTCTATGGGAATCAAAATCCTTGGCCGGACTAACCCCAAATCCCTCAATCTCCTGAACAACAGGGTATAAGTCACAGGTGGTTCCTCAAACTGACGATCCTCCTTCTTCTTCTTCACCTGGCTCCTAGCTCTCGGTGCCTTCTGTTGAGGTGGTGGTTGTTGCTGTGGAGCAGGTGGATTACCAACAGGAATGGTTACAGTGGCAGCATAAGGATGATAACGATCCTGACTGCGTTCCCTTTTTACCGGCATACCAACTGACTCAACCTCCTTCTTGAACGGACCACTGTCAGAGGGTTTCTTGGCTACAGTGCCAGAGGGTTTGTTCACTTCGGAGGACGGAGCCTTCCCCTGAACTTTCTCCAATATCAGCCACTTCTCAATCTTTTCCAATCTCTCAGCCATGGCTTTCTGTCCCAAGGCAAGCCCTTGCACAACACTGAACAAATCCCTCACCATCTCTTTCAGTTCAAGGATGTCGGCGTTGGGAAGATCCATCAGCTTGGATTTGTTGCTTCTAACAAGATATCTGAGCAAACGAGCTATGCGCACCGGTTGACACCTACAAAACAGCAAATGGGTTAGTATGACTCACACATGCAATGTCTATCCGTACTAGGAAAATTCTGTCCTTTGATTCCGGTTTCATCGAGACAGATAAAATTTCATCAACAACAATCTGACATCTGGATGTCTCTCAACCAGAATCTCAATCAACAATGGACCCTGAGTACGGATCGACATGGGTTGAATGCAGATGAATGCAAAATGGGATGATGCAAATGCATGAATGCAGGTCACTGTGCCACCAAGTCATCTGAAGACCCATTCTCAGAACCAGTCACAGTCAACTGAGTCACCATAAATCCGACTTGGGGAGTTCCGAAATAAACGGAACTGGAGATTACATCATCATCATCACAGGAACATCCACTGAACGGATGACAACCGGATCCTCTGAACAAGTACTCTCAAATTCGACCCGGGGTTCCGAAATAAACGGAACCCTCTGATAAACCACGGACAGAACTCCGGCGTCCCAGAAATAAATGTCCATAATTCACAGTCACCATCAGTACCAAGAGTCACCAACCAGTCACCAACAAGTCAGCAACTGTACCTGTAATAATCATCCCCTCCCACTCACAGGTGTCATCTAGGCCAGGGTAAGGTCGAGAGAAACGCAGCATAAATAACCTTTCGCAGAATACCATCATATACACACCTGAAGTATGTAACGATGATATCCCACCAGGGTCTGAACTGCTCGTGATGTCAATGTTCCGCTAAGTGGCGCATACCTCGAGTAACTCCCACCCCAAACAGAGAGAACACAGCACAACCAGCAGATGAATATGAATGAATGCAAACATTAATGCACACATAAATACAAACAATAAACAATGAATGCAATAAATAACACAACAAAAAGCAACCAAAGCCCTAACCTAGAGAACGCTAGGAGAGACTCGCTTAGGGAAGATGGACCAGCACAGGTCAACTTCTCTAAATCCCCAGCAGAGTCGCCAGATGTCGCATTACGCGAAAAACCGGCGGGAAAACAAGAACAACAGAGCCGCCACCGTGCGTTATTTATCCCAAAAGAGGGAAAGGAAACGCTCGAAGTAAACCTGGAAAAAGCATGGTCTCGCGACCAAAGAGAATGGGATCGGGAGTCGGTTATGCGAAGGGAAGGTATTAGCACCCCTACGCATCCGTCGTACTCGACGGGATCCACGCATAATAGGAAGGAAAATGGTTGCTAAAACACTGCTCATAAACAAACATCGGCTGAAAGAGACACAAGAAAACAAACAAGACTGACTCGGCAGGATATCGCATCCTGGGCCTACTTAGTCTATCAGGCATAGACATCAGAGTCAAAGTAGTTCAGACTGGGGAAACGACACATGCTCGCTAGGATATCGCATCCTATGCATACGTATCTCCTTTGGACGAAGGAGAATCAGAGCATTGGTAGCTCGGCTCACGCACACCAACAAAACCACACAAACACAGGCAAACATGGAACCCGAATGCCAATCGCTGGACTTACATCGGCTTCCGAACCAAACACACCCACACTGGAAACCAGATGCCACTTGATGGACTTATACCGAACTCCAAGCACACAACAAGAGGATACGGAATGCCAATCGCTGGGCTTACATCCATCTCCTGACACACGCAACACAAAGCAAAGACACAGGCGCCCGGAGAGATCTGCTCATCTCCTGCCTACGTACCTCATCTAGTATGAGGATCAGGGCGACGTAGTTCCCCTCCGAAGGGACATAGGACTAGCCTAACCAGATAACAGAGGGAGACACAACTAGGGAGACTAACTCGAGCCTAGATGTTATCATGCAAAATCATCCCTAAGTCAAGGTTTCTAGCTAACTTGCACAGGAAGCAAGCCTATCCTATTAGCACAAACAACAAAGCAGACAATCACAAACAACACACACTATATGCACACAAGTGAGGCTCAAACAAGGGTGAGGCTGCAAGATCAAGCCAACTGTACAGGGTGAGTTTCGCTCTTAACCCTAACATTGAGAGTTAGGGTGAAGCAGATGAAAGGTGAGTGAAGATGAGACTTCACAGCTCTTATCCCTGGCCAGGGAGAGCTTCAGACAAAGGAGTGTGGGTCCATAAAGTGGGAACCCTTCTACACTCAAGACACTGACTCAACTATACAACTGTACAAGATCTTGGGTTACTGTCCTCAATGCGTCAACACAATGGTGTGAGCAGAGGGACGACTCAACAAGAATAGTAGGGGATGGATTGCACATCCCTTAGGTTCTGCCAATTGCCTTATCAAAAGGTCTTTACCTGCTTGGGGACAAAAATAAACAAGCACAAACATCGCCTCTTAAGGAGGACTTCAGACAGTTGCCTGGCTAAGTAACAAGCTAGGTCTTCCAGACTACATGGAGACAAGAGATTCTACCTCAATGCAAATACTTAGCAAGCAAAGCAATGCAAGTTCTTAAAAGAACCGAGCAACTAAGGGTACCTGAAATCAATCAAATATAATCAGTATACAACTCAAAGTCAAAACAGACAAGGTAATGAACCAACAGACAACACAATCAATCATATGTGCAGAGCACAAAGCTCAAAGCAAGTGAGCTAAGCATCCTACAAAACAAAACAAGTTAGTTCACAATAATCAAATGAGACAACTCAATCAACTTGCATTAATCTCCTTAAAGCGTTTGGCTTCTTAATCTGAAAAGCAAACTCAAACATGAGAAACAAGACCACTAGGACAAGCCTAGGGTCAAAAGGAGATGAAAAATCCAAAACAGCAAGTGAAAAATGATCAAAACCAAGATAAATCAAGTAAGAATAGAATCCAATTGGCCTCACATCAAAACTATGCACCAAATCCATTTCATATACAAAACATGTCAAACTAGGCAAGATTGAAACACATTAGAGCAACCAGAATGATCACAATCAAACCAATACCAAAACAGCTCAATAAATTCCACAAAAATTCAAGTCTAAACAGAACACATTCAATGAGCATCATATCAAATTTCATGATATTTGGACAAGAGGAAGTATGGAAATTAAATTCATGAAGTCATGGTATGCAAAAACAACCCAAACTAGGTCACAAAGCATGTGTCAACTTCAAGAAAATGTAAAACAGTGGACACAAATGATAAATGAATGGGACCAAAGCCAAAATGAAGTTAAGCATGTTAAGAACCACTCCACCAAATTTCATCTTCATATGATAAGGTATGAGAATTTTACAAGTCATGTAAGTTGATCACTCAAGAAAAACCCTAAAATGACTAAACAGCAAACAAAAATCCCAATCAAATAGGAAATGGATCAACAAATCCTACAAACAATCATGGTGAAACTAGACATACACAAGTAATCACATGCAAAAATTGAGAGCAAATGGCAAAGCAGAAGCATGGAAACAAAATTCAAGAACATGGCATAACATAGTGTGACACACATTGTCACACTCAACTTGATCACATCATATCTCTCTAACCAGAAACTCAAAATTATCAAGCTATATATCAAAATCACCAGGAGAGAGTCAAGAAAATGCATATAAAATTTCACACATTTTGGATAAGGCATCAAGATTTCGTGAAGGAAATGGTAAAACATACACATGAAGCATACATGGTCAAAGGCAATAGGCAAAGTCAAAAAATCAGCCAGGCACAACTTTGACTATCATACCTAAAACAAACTAGAGAGAATTTGGAGATGAATGCAAAAAACCTCACTCAAATTGGATCATCCATGAATATTCTATGAATTTTTGAAGTTTGGTGATGAAATGAAATATTTATTTAACAATTTAAATCAATTAAGTGGCGCGCAGTGGCAAATTCGTAATTATGGGAAGCCAGGGGCGAAACGCCCCGTTTCACTAAAAGAGGTGGCACTCTGTGAATGGCTGGGATCCGCGGGAAACACATTTTTGAAATCAAAAGCGATGCAGACGGATCAAAACGCAAACTGGAAGCGTTCTTGAACATGTTCATACAAGTTCATCACCAGAAAATCCACATGACCAAATTTTACTAAAATGAACAAATAATACATCATTGAACTCGTCTAAGCAAGTACAATCTTAAGTTCCAGATTTCTCACTCGATTCTCAATAAAAATCAGTTCTACAAGTTGCATCGTGCTCTATGATCTAAGCTCTACAATAACCATATCTCAATTCCAGCAGTGGTTGAAATCGAATCCTAACCTTTGGAGATGGCAGCTGTTGGATTTGTGTGTTTCCAGGTCCAAAATGCCAAAACAGATGATGCTTGATGATATGGAAGATGAATGAAGTAGCTCTTGTAGCTCAATTATGCACCAGGTAGAAGAATCCTCAATTTGCCATGGATGAGCAAGGTGATGACAGCCACGAATTCTTCCAGCTTTGGCCACAATTGAGTTCAACAGATGTACAATTTCACCTGCAAATGAAGATACAAGCAAGAACAATGCAAAGCACTAATGAAATTTGATGAAATTCGTGAAAAAAGTGTGAGAAAGTTTGAAGAAAATTGGAGAGAATTTGATGATTTTGCTTTTGGATCTGAGAAAATGAAATGTGATTAAGAGTTTCTGTTATAATTATGCCTTTATACCATGTGTTAATCCAAATGTTAATCAAGTTTAGGCAACTTGGAAGTGATTAAGCAAAATGCATTTTCATGAGTTTTGGCCAAAATGCCCTTTTCATTATGCAGTCGATGTAACAGTGTAATTGCAATGCAAACAAGTCCAAAATGACATTCATGATGTGTTGGAAAAGGTTTGGAAGGCAAATGACTTGTATTTTTGAAAATCACTATTTTTCCCACCAATTTTCAAAATGAACACTTGAAAAATGACCTTTTGATGTGAAGATTTTTGATGAAATGTAATGATGCAATGTGCTAGTACATGTCAAATGTGACTTTCTCAAAAAAGAACCACCCAAATTGGCCAAATGGTTCATGAGTTATGGCCTTTTGAAGTTCACCATTTTCTGAAAATGATTTGATCATATCTTGCCAACCACACATTGGAATTTCATGTTCTTGGACTTTTTGGAAAGGTGAGAACAAGATCTTCAACTTTCATGTTGGACAAAATTCCATTTGAAGCTTGTATGATGAAGTAATTTTGAGGAGAAAAACTTTCCATTTTGGGCAGTTGAAATTACAGGTCACCTGCTATTTTTGGAAACTTTTTTGTCTGACCTCCAATTCTTCAACCTTGGTCTTTGATATGTCAAATGAGACTTATATGGACATGAATGAGGCCTTTCAAACCATCTCACACTTTCCAATCCATAAAATCAGGCACAGTTGACCACAGTTGACCACAGTTGACTTTCTAGGGTTTCTGAGGAAATTCAGCTTGACTGTTGAGCTTTGATCATCCAATCTTTGTCCAAATCACTTCAAAATGATCCTTAGACCATATGAACTTGATAAACCAACCTTAGGGCCTTGTCTCAATGGAAATTGCATTTGCTTGATTGATTGACTGATTCTCCTGATCAGTTGACCTAATCTGTCTGAGGACTTGCACTTGGGCAAAAGGCCATGCAATGTTATGCATTGGACTATGTCATGTTAATGACCTAATGATAAAAATGTATGTACAAATGGTAGGGTGCAAATTTGAGGTGCTACACATACCTCTGAACTTTTTGACATCTACACACTTACCATGCTCATCCTTATCTAGATTTCCGTTGGTAGGCATTGGGGTGTCAATTGATTTTGAGTCATTCATTCCAAAGCGCTTGAGTAGTTCTCTGCAGTATTTTGTTTGACATACTGCTGTACCCTCATCAAGTTGCTTTATTTGCAGTCCTAGAAAGTAGTTCAGCTCCCCCATTAGACTCATCTCAAATTCACCCTGTATAACCTTAGAAAATTCTTCGACCAAGTGTATGTTAGTTGAACCAAATATTATATCGTCGACATAAACTTGAACTAAAAGAATATGCTCCCCTTTGTGTTTAATAAAGAGAGTATTGTCCACCTTACCTCTTGAATATCCATGATCAATTAGGAATTTGCTAAGCCTTTCATACCAAACCCGAGGGGCTTGTTTAAGACCATACAAAGCTCGTTTTAATTTGTAAACATGATCTGGATTTTCGGCATTTTCAAAACCAGGAGGTTGTGAAACATATACTTCTTCATTTATGACACCATTAAGAAAAGCACTCTTTACGTCCATTTGGTAAAGCTTAAAATCCTTAGAACACGCATAGGCAAGCAAAAGACGTATAGCTTCAAGGCGAGCATTTGGAGCATAAGTTTCCTCATAGCCTATGCCCACCTCTTGGTTATACCCTTGTGCTACTAAACGTGCCTTGTTCCTAGTAATCACTCCGTTTTCATCAAGCTTATTTCTAAAAACCCACTTAGTGCCTATGATATGATGATCTCGCGGACGAGGGACAAGTTCCCAAACGTCATTTCTTTTAAATTGATTAAGCTCTTCTTGCATGGCCATTAGCCAAAATTCATCAATCAAGGCCTCTTTGGCATTTTTAGGTTCTACTTGTGAAACAAACGCGAAGTGAGAACAAAAATTACTTATCTTAGAACGGGTCATTACTCCCTTTGAAATGTCTCCCAAGATGTTGTCAATGGGATGGTCTTTTGAGGATTTCCAAGCTGTTGGAAGATCCTTCACTTCAGCTGTCTTTTCTTCCTCATTTTCTTCATGACTAGTATCTTCCTCCTTCTCATGGGCAGCTGTTTTGGACTGATCAGTTTCCTCAACAGCTTCCTTGAGTATGTCTTCTGTAGATACACCTGCGTCATCAAAAGAAATACCTTTTCCGACATTTTTCGGATAAGACTCATCAAAAGAAACATGAACAGATTCTTCAACAGTAAGTAAACGCTTATTATACACTCTATATGCTTTACTTGACAGTGAGTAACCAAGAAAGATACCTTCATCCGCTTTTGCATCAAACTTCCCAATATTTTCCTTACCGTTATTCAAAACAAAACATTTACAACCGAATACGTGAAGATGTGACAAGTTTGGTTTTCTTCCTTTCAAAAGTTCATAAGGAGTTTTATTTAAAATAGGGCGAATTAAGATTCTGTTTAAAACATAAGAGGCTGTGCTGACAGCATCATCCCAAAAGTATTTTGGTAATCCGCCCTCATTAAGCATTGTTCTTGCCAACTCCTCTAAAACACGATTTTTACGCTCCACAACGCCATTTTGTTATGGAGTTCGAGGAGCTGAAAAATTATGCTCAATACCATACTTGTCATAGAACTTCTCAAAGTGATAATTTTGAAACTCACCACCATGATCGCTACGAATTGTAACTATTCTGGAATTCATTTTGTTTTGGGATAGATTTGCAAAATTTTTAAAAGCAGAAAAAGTTTCATCTTTGCTATGAAGGAATATAGTCCAAGTAAATCTAGAGTAGTCATCAACTATTACAAAGCCATAGTAATTTCCACCTAGGCTCTTTGTCCTAGAAGGTACAAAGAGATCCATATGGAGAAGCTCCAGGGGTCGTGAAGTTGAAATTACGTTTTTAGATTTAAAAGAGACCCTCGTTTGCTTTCCCATTTGGCACGCGTCACATAGGTGGTCTTTTGAAAATTTTATTTTTGGTAGACCGACTACTAGATCCTTAGGTACAACCTTATTAAGCAAATCGAAATTAACATGTGCTAAACGTCTATGCCAAAGCCAAGAATCATCATTCAAGGTGACTAGACATTTAGTACTTGTCAAAGGTACATCAAACAGGTCAAGCATATAGATATTGTTTACTCTTACACCCTTAAACACAATGTTCTGTTCAGCATGTTCAATTATGCAGTAAGTTTTTGTGAACGAAACTTTATAGCCCATGTCACATAGTTGACTTATGCTTAACAAATTGTGTTTAAGTCCCTCTACTAGATGGACATTTGAAATAGTAGTGGTGGAGGGATTACCTACACTACCTTAGCCGAGTATAGCTCCTTTGTTATTGTCTCCATAAGTAACATATCCCTTCTTCTTTGCCTTGAAGTCTATAAAAAGCGATATGTCACCGGTCATGTGCCTCGAGCAGCCGCTGTCAAGAAACCACCTTCTATCTGCGGAGGCAAGGCACTCATCCTACAATATCAAAAGAGAGAAGTTGGTACCCAATTTTCATTGGGTCCAAGTGGGTAAGTGCTAACATGGTTGCCTTTTGGCTTCCATTGATAAATACCTTTAGGGACAAGAAATCTCCTAAACTTGCATTTCTCAATGGTATGGTCAGCATGACAACAATAATGACATAAACCATGATGATGTGTTTGTTGTTTCTTGTTCATTGAATCCTTTAGAATAAAAGAGTATTTTGCATATGGAGGATTTAATGACTTCTTAAACAACCTAGAGTCAACGACATAAGTAACTTTAGGTTGTAGCGCCTTCTTTAATTTGACCTTAAGAGTGTTTACCTCTTTTTGCCAAATATAACAAGCGTCACAATACCTAACTCTACTACATCCATCAATGTCAATATTTTTTGAATTTTCTGCAATACTATCTTTCAACGCTTCTAAATCAATTTCAGCTTTGTTTACTTTACCTTCCAAAAATGAAAAAATATGTTTGTCGGAAGATAGTCTTTTAAAAGCATCTACAGCTTCGTTATGCAGTTTTTCAAAAGCTATTTTTAGTTCCGAAAAAGACATAGAAGAGAAATTATTGTAATAGGCTTGTTTTACCTTTTTGTCATTGTTTTTCTTCTTGTGGTAGGACAAATTTTTTGTGTGAGCCATAAGGCACAGATTTGCGGCTTCATCACCATCACTTGAGCTTTGTGTGCTTGATGAATCACTATCACTTTCCCATGCAATGTACGCTCTTCTTTGTTTGCTGTACCCTTTTGGTGAATCTTTTCTTTGATCCTTATACTTCATAGGGCAGTCCGTTTTATAATGTCCAGATTTACCACAATTAAAACAGGATCCTCTTCCTCTACTCTTCTTGTTCTCTTCTTGTTTCGAATTTGTAGATTGTCTTCGAAACTTCATGAGATTTTTGTCGGAATGCTTGACTCCATTCTTTCGAATGAATCTATTATATCTCCTTATAAACAGTCCCATTTCCTCATCATCCGAGTCTTTGTCACTACTTGAATCATTGTCGCTTTGCTATTTTCGTGAGGACTTAAAGCTAGAGGCCACAAGAGCTATTGGCTTCTTCTCTCCCTCTTTGTCTCTTTTCTTCTCCTTTTCCTTCTTACTTTTGTTCTCATATTTTTCAAGACTTTCCAATGCTTGCTGATGTTCTTCCAGCTTTCCAAACAGAGTTGTAATCGTAAGTCTTATTAGATCGTTGGCTTCCTTAATTGCTGTTACTTTAGGTTGCCACTCCCTGCTAAGACACCTGAGAATTTTATTAGTAGCAATTTCATTGGAAATAGGTTTTCCAAGTGCATTCAATCGGTTAGTTAGATGAGTGAATCTCTTTTGCATGTCGGAGATAGATTCTCCTTGTTTCATGCGAAAGAGCTCAAACTCTTGATTGAGTGTGTTAATGCGGGAGTGTTTTACTTCAGTAGTACCCTCATGGGCAACTTCTAAAGCATCCCACATTTCTTTAGCTGTCGTGCAATGGGATACTCGATAATACTCATCAACACCAAGTGCTGAAATTAGCATGTTTCGAGCTTTCCAATCACACGACCACTTTTTCTCAACTTTCTCATTCCAATCATCTTCTGGTTTAGGTACTATGGCGCCAGCCGCATTTGTCATAGTAATTTGAAACGGACCATTTTCAATGGCAGCCCATACTAGCCTATCCACAGAATTTATATGAACTCGCATGCAGTCTTTCCAGTAGCCGTAATTTTCACCGTTGAAAATAGGCGCTCTATTATACGCCCCCTTTGGTTCAGAATCCATACTGTTACAGGCAGCCACAGAGCACCAGCGAACCGGCGCTCTGATACCACTTGTTAGACGGTGTGGCTAGTGATCGAGAGGGGGGGGGGGGGTGGTGAATAGATCACCTCTTTGAAATTTAACGGATTTAAAGTTTTATCAGAGTTTTTAAAGTTGGCGGAAAATATCAGTCCCGAATCGACTTCCGTCTATTCTGAACCGCTACTAGAAAACCGGACACACGAGTTTAATGCTGGATTTTAATAAGAATGCCAGAAACAATCAACACCAGAATTTTAGCTAATTGAATGCACTTATCATTAAAGTCTATTTCCAATGAATAAAACCTAGCTAACAATTTTGTCAAACAGTTGGTGTGTATGTGATCAATGATGAACAGCAGTAGAGTTTAATTAAAAAGGTTTTCTTGCCACTGCTGTCTTGCAAAAAGAACAGTCACAACACACTAACTGAAATTGCGAAAACTGTTTTAAACGTAAAGAGGAGTAAGGTAAGAATACAATACGCAGAGATTTGGTAAGGAAGTTCCCCACGTCGTCCTCGCGTGTGGGTACGTCTCCCTCTCAATTTCAAATGAAATTGAGAACTTTGATTATCAATTATTGCCGAATTCGTTGATACAAGGTTATGATACAAAGACAGAATTCTAAATTCCAAGAACTTCTTCTTGTATGAACCTTCACTTGATCTGAGCACGATCAAGAATTTCCTGCACGAAATTGCAAACAATTCACCGGTTCCACGACCTGCTTGCGAAATCCCCCGATCTCCAAACGCAACGCTGCGGCTGAATCTGTTCTGCAAACGTGACTCACAAACCCTCAAGAACACTCCAGTTCTTGAAGGATAAACCAGTAGGTTTTTCCTCGAAACCCCCTTCAATCTTCAACTCAGCTAGATCCTCGATCGTTCCACTGCAAACCACAGCTAGATCCTTGATCGTACCACTGAACGTTATCTCGATAATCCTTTAATCCAGAGAACAAGAATGGTTATGTGTTGATGTTCTTGAAGAAAAGTGATTGAGAAGATGAAGAAGATGAAGTCTCTTTCAGGTTTCTATGTGCTCTCAAACAATTGCTGCTACACTGCTTTTGATCTTGTGTTCAATTGTTTTCCCTCAAAGAATTCGTGTTCATACACTGCTGTCACAACATCTTTTATATATGCTGAAAAACAGAAACTGTTAGAGCACAAAACAACTTTATGCATTGATACATGAGAGTATGCATCGATGCATACTGTAAGATAAGTGAGTTTTTGGTGAATTGAATTCAGTATGTATCGATGCATAATTCGTATGTATTGATGCATATGACCTTTCCACTAACATGTATCGATGCCTAATACGTATGCATTGATACACAGGCTGTTTCAACTGATCATGTATCGATGCAAGGATCGTATGCATCGATGCATAGAGCCTTTTGCCTTTCATGTGTTGATACATGACTCGTATGCATCGATGCATACTGAACAAAAAGAGTTTTGTGATAAACCACATGCTGTATGGATCGATGCATAGGCTTATGTGTTGATGCATACTGACACAAAATGGATTTTATGTGTTATTTTAAGAGATGTATCAATGTAGGTCTTTATGTACAGTTATGCAACAATAGAATGGGATAATAACACAATAAAAACACAAATGTATCATGTAATGTAATGCACAACCAACATTTGGATGATGATCACACAATTTGCTATCATTCAAAATTAATTCAAAGTAAAGAATTTTCTCACAAACAATGATGAATTCATATTGTGGTGAGATCGTGCACAATTAAGACTCAAGCCTTCATCCAATCAACTCTACAAGCATCCTGGAAGAGCATTTGAGCATTGCAAGGCCTGGCTCCATTGAATTCCAACTTCTGCTCTTCAAGAGGTACCTAAGTTGCTTTGAGTTCTTTTGAACTTGCTTTTGCTTTGCTTGGTTGCTTAACCACTGAGGTATAACTCTCTGACTTCATGTAGTCTGGAAGACCTGTCCTGTTATGTGGGCAGGCACCTTTCTGAAGTCCTCCTTAAGAGGCAATGCTTGTGTTTGTTTATCTTTGTGCCAAGCAGGAAAAGTCCTCTTATGAGGCAATTGGCAGATAAAAGAGATGTGCAATCCATCTCCTGCTACTCAGTGTGTCATTCACTTTGCTCACACACCTTGTGTTGATGCATTGTGGATAATAGCCCAAGATCTATGTTGTGTCAGTCATATGTGGATAGAAGAGTTCCTACTTTCTGAACTCCCACACCTTCTATTTGAGTCAAGCTCTCCCAGGCCAGGGATAAGAGCTGTGAGGTCTTACCCTCACTTCCCATTTCATCTGCTTCACCCTAACTCTCAATGTTAGGGTTAAGAGCTAATCACACCCGATTCCAGTTGGCTTGTGTTTCACAGCCTAACCTTGTATGAGCCCAATTGTGTGCATATAGTGTGTGTGCTTGCTTTTTGTGCTTGTATGTTTTTGCCTGTGCTGTTTAGGATAGCTTGCTCCCTGTGCAAGTTAGATAGAAACCTCAACCTAGGACCATGGTGAATTTACATGATAACTATTAGGCTCGAGTCAGTCTCCCTTCTAGTTTGTCATTTCCCAGTCTCTGGTTAGGTTAGAAGTTCTTTCCCTGCGTAGGGGAACTACGTCGCCCTGATCCTCATACCAGACGAGGTACGTAGGCAGGAGATGAGCTGATCTCTCCGGGCACCCTTTTTCTTTTTTCACCCTTTGTGTGTTTTGGAGTCCGACGTAAGTCCAGCGATTGGCAGTTGGTTTCCTGTGTATTGTTTGCTTGTTGGAGTCTGACGTAAGTCCATCGATTGGCAGTCGGTTTCCTGTGTGTGTGTTTGTTGGTTCGGAGTCTGATGTAAGTCCAGCGATTGGCATTCGGTTTCCATGTTTGCCTGTTTGTGAGGAGTCTGACGTAAGTCCAGCGATTGGCAGTCGGTTTCCTGTGTGGGTTTTGTTTGGCGTGCGTTAGCCGAGCTACGAGTGCTCTGATTCTTCTCTAGTCCGAGAAGATACGTATGCATAGGATGCGACATCCTAGCGAGCACGTCTCCCCCTGTCCCGAACTACGTCGACTCTGATGTCTGTGCCTGACAGACTACGTAGGCCCAGGATGCGATATCCTGCCGAGTTTCCTTCTTCCGTCTTTCATCTATGTTTGTTTCGAGAGCGTGTGTGCAGTGTTTGAGCAGTCTTTAGTAACCTTTCTTCTATTCTTTCTGAGCGTGGATCCTGTCGAGTACGACGGATGCGTAGGGGTGCTAATACCTTCCCTTTGCATAACCGACTCCCGATCCCATCCTTCTCTGGTCGCGAGACCATGTCTTTTCCAGGTTTACTTTGAGCGTTTCCTTTCCCTCCTTTGGGATAAATAACGCACGGTGGCGGCTCTGTTGTTTCGTTTACCCGCCGGTTTTTCGCGTAATGCGACACCCACGCACTCATCTCCAATCTTATCTGGGAAGGTTGGGAGCTCACACTGAAGATGAAAAGCTGTGGATGTACTATTTTGAAGACAGTTTAACTGGAGCTTCTCGTGAATCTGGTTAGGTTGAGACAATCCCAATACCTTATTCTGTATTACTTCCTAAGCTGATTGACATGAATCTGGTTACGTTGAGAACTCTGGCCCCACCGGTCGATCCCAACAATCTTCCTAGAGGTTATGATGTCAATGCCAGATGTGCTTTTCACTCCAACGCACCTGGCCATACTACAAATAATTGCAAGGCTCTCCAGCTAAAGGTACAAGATTTGAGAGATGCCCATGCCATCAATTTTTCTCCGGTGCCTAATGTTATCCAAAACCCGATGCCAGCTCACGGCGGGCAGAGGATTAATATTGTTGATAGTGGGGAAACTTTGAATTTGGTTTCTGATGTGACTAAAGTGAAGACTTCGCTATCGGTGGTCAAAGACCGACTCTTGAAAGGACGGATTTTCCCGGGCTGTGGGGAAGAGTGCAGAAATTGTCAAGACGCCGAGAACAGATGTGATAGTTTGAGAATGGGTATTCAATAACTGATAGATGAAGGTTGTCTTCAGTTTGATCAGACTCGTCCAATGAAGAATGATGTGTCGACAGTAACGTTTTATTTCAGTCCTGAAGAAATATATGTTCCCGAGAGACCCGCTCCGACAACAATATATTTCCCAGAAAGTCCAACACCAATTTACTCTGACAACACTCAATCGACTTTGATTGGTCCGGTCACCATCACGGTACCAGGACCTGTTCCGTATGAGAAGGACAGTGCTATCCCGTGGCACTATGGGGCTGATATCTACTGCCAGGGGTAGAAAGTTAACGAAGAAGACATTGAAATTGGTAGCTCCGCTGTAGACAATGTTGGAGGAATTGGTGGCTTCACTCGCAGTGGACGCCTATTTGCACCATCAACATTGCGCACGAATGCTGAAGCTGAGGCAGCTGCCAAGGCTAAAGGAAAACAGGTATCCACCGAAGAGGTTACTACCGAGGAAGCTCCTCCTAAGACCGCATTCGAGAAGGAAGTGGATGAGTTTATGAGGATTATCAAGAAAAGTGACTACAAGGTAGTCGACCAGCTAAATCAGACACCCTCAAAGATCTCCATTCTCTCACTATTGATGTGCTCTGAGGCACACAGAGCAGCCTTGTTGAAAGTACTGAATATGGCTTATGTTCCCCCAGAGATAACTGTTGACCAGCTGGAGTCGGTAGTTTCGAATGTACACACTAGCCATGCGCTAGGTTTCACCGATTATGACCTAACATCTGAGGGCAGAAATCACAACAAAGCCTTGCATATCATAATGGAATGCAAAGGGACGGTGCTTTCCCATGTTTTGGTTGATACAGGTTCTTCTCTGAAATTTTCTTAGGGGCAAATTCATGTCAATCAGCTTAGGGGCAGCTGTAACACCCCAAAAAATTTGCCCTCCTCATTCATGCATTCATTTTTAGGTCATTTAACATTTCATATTGCATTTCATCATGTCAATCAGAATCAGATCCAAGAAACATTATTCTAAAAAAAAAAAAAAACGAAAAAAAAAAAAACGAAAAACGAAAAAAAAAAAACGAAAAACGAAAAAAAAAAAATTTAATTAAATAAATAAATAATTAAATAAATAAATAAATAAAATAAAAAATCTCAAACTTAGACCTCTCTCAAAAGCCCACTAAGCTACCAATATTAGCCTATAAATACTAGAGTTTCATTGAAACAAAACAGACAGAAGAAGGAAGAGAAGCAAAATACTTTGAGGTTTCCTTGAAACAAAACCCTGGACAAAACCTGAAGAGAAACCTGACAGAGAACTCAGAGCAGCCTCCAAACCCTGAAGGGAACTCAACTGCACAGAATCACCTCTGCCTCACATAAACCCTAAAGATTGTTTTGTAAACCTCACGGGTGCAACTCAATTTCAATCAAGCTTTCCAATCAGGTTTGCCCTTATTCCCACTACCTTTGTGCTTTGAAGTTGAATACTCTGAATGTTTGAGGTATGATGGATGAATTTCATTAGGTTTTTGCCCACGGGTTCATAATTATGTATGAATGTATAAATAATGCCTTGAATGCCTAATCATTTAATTTTTGAAGTGTATGCCACAGGGTTTGAGGTTTCTGAAACCATATTGTTATCCATGAAAAAAATGCTTATCGTGTTTCACTAACCCTTTTGTTGAGTTTTTGTGAGGGCTCACATGACTTTTGCAGGGATAACTTGCGTGGTTTTCCACTTTATTTGTGGGATACCCCCTGGAGGTTCATTCCGATTACCTGTACTGACCCACTTTCTTTGATGATGTTAGCTTGGAAGGATCTCAGGGTTTATCGTTCCTTTAATTGCTGTTACTTCAGATCTTTATCCGCGTGATACTTTTACATTTTACCCGCATGTTACTTCTTTCCTAGCTGGAAGACCTCGATAGGAGGCAATGTTTTTGTGTGTTTTTTTTTACAGGTTCCTTCGTCCAGGACTCCTTTTTGAATGAGCATCCCTAACCCTACCAACTCATTGATTTTTCTTCTCCTAAGAACACGTTAACTCCTTCTACTATAGGCGAGTAAGTCTCCAAAGGTCGAGCATCCGGTAGATTGCGTAGTAACGTCGTTCGTCCAAAACCCAATCCATAGGCATAAGACGCGATGTCTTAGCGAGCACAATTACCCTTAACCCCTAGGTAGCCGAGCTACGAAGACTCTGATTCTCATATTCAGATGAGATACGTATGCAGTGGATGCGACATCCGTGCGAGTCATTTTCTTTTGACCCCTTTTTTTTAGTAAATAACACATTAGATAAACCCACACCCTTTAGACAAGAACTACAAAAGTGGATCTCGTAGAGTACTACGGATGCGTAGGGGTGCTAATACCTTCCCTTCGCATAATCGACTCCCGAACCCAAGATTTGGTTGCGAGACCCTGTCTTGTCCTTTCCTTTTTCCAGGTTTACTTCGAGCGTTTCCTTTCCCTCCTTTGGGATAAATAACGCACGGTGGCGACTCTCCTGTCTTTCTTCGCCGGTTGTTTTTTTTCGCATTCCATTTTTCGGGTTGCGACAGCTGGCGACTCTGCTGGGGACCCGGTTTCCCTAAGCGAGTCCCTCCTAGCTTTTGTAGGTTGTTTGTTTATTGGGTGTTTATTCTTTTGTACAGTTATTTATCTTTCAGCATTTACCTGCTTTATTGTATTGTGTACATATGACTATCGTATCTGCTAGTTCTGTTTGTGAGATGAGTTCTATACCCGAAGTCGAGTGCACTTAGGATAGGAGAATGGCATAGTCTTGTTGACTTGTGTGGAGTTATTCCTTAGCAAGTTGACTTGCAAGCCCATTCACTTGGTGGAGGTCATGTTGGGATCAATAATGTCACACAAGTAAGTTGTGGTTAGACATTACTTTTTCCAATATAGACCTTAGAAGCCAAGGATCTTAGTTTACCAAACCCATCTTGGCCTATTCGTAGGACGTAGTGCGAAAGTCGTTCAAGTGTGAGATTTGATACGATTGTTACGCGATACTACACTCATAAGAGTCTCTCTTTAGAATATTTTTGTAATACGAGTAGTCGTTCCTCCGATAATATCCGAAAGATGGGATTATGACTATGGGAACATTTTGTAGAACATGTTTGGCAGGTTTAAACCTTAGTACACTCCCTTTGGGTGGTTCTTAACCTAAACTCCATGCTCGTGACTTGCAACAAACCCTTGATTCATGGTTGATTCGTTCAGGTATCCTTAATATCAATGAAACTTGGGTGTTGATAAGGTGTAAACCATAATCCACCAAAAAATGGATGGTTGATATTAAGGATAACATGATCCATCCCATGACCTTTGTTTGGTGTGCTTTGCTTGATCCTCTTAATTTCTCTCCAGGCAGTGCAACCTGACAGATGTTCAAGCGGATCCAGCAATTCTGATTGACATGTCATTGCATTGCATAACATCATCTGCATATTTGCATCCAACATCTCATGCTTATTCATTTGCAGGGTATTCCCTTTTTAAGGGGGGGCCTTAAAATCGAATAAGCAGTGCATCGCATACCATACATACTAACCCTTGTTTGTTTTGCAGGTGTCACCGCAGTGTCTAATGTTTGTTTCCTGTTGCAGGCAGTTATTGGTCCCAAGCGAGTTCACAGGTACCCGACAAAGGAAAACCGTCCACGACTAGCAATGGACCAGATACAGAAAGAACTGGCTGATATGCGTGAAAGGATGGACCAATTAATGACATTGATGACTGGTATGGCAGAAGGACAGGCGAAGCTGAAGGAATTGGTTGAGCAACCGAGGCCCGATCCAAAGGTGGAAATACCAAGTGCTGAGGGGAACCCTGGTAACCCTGGGAACGCTGATAACCTTGTGAACACTGGAAACGCGGGTAACGCAAATGTTGATGGAAACCCGGGTAATGTTGGCAACACGGGAAATATTGGGAATGATATTGGCGGAAGGTACAATGTGAATCAAGGGATTCAGATTAACGGGCGCCCCGTTATTGAAGATTGTCAGTATGATCAATTTTCTTTGTACGACGAGGCCCTCGAGACCACTCTCCGTATGGATGAGCTTGCTGAGAAGCTCAAATCTTTGGAGTCTCAAAATTCCTTAGGTTTTGATGTCACCAATCTTGGTCGGGTTCAGGGAGTAAGGATCCCTCACAAGTTCAAACCCCCTACTTTTGAGAAATACAACGGGGCTTCTTGCCCACGCACTCATCTCCAATATTATCTAGGAAGGTTGGGAGCTCACACTGAAGATGAAAAGTTGTGGATGTACTATTTTGAAGACAGTTTAACTGGAGCTTCTCGTGAATCTGGTTACGTTGAGCCAATCCCAATGCCTTATTCTGTATTACTTCCTAAGCTGATTGACATGAATCTGGTTACGTTGAGAACTCTGGCCCCACCGGTCGATCCCAACAATCTGCCTAGAGGTTATGATGTCAACGCTAGATGTGCTTTTCACTCCAACGCACCTGGCCATACTACAAATTATTGCAAGACTCTCCAGCTAAAGGTACAAGATTTGAGAGATGACCATGCCATCAATTTTTCTCCGGTGCCTAATGTTATCCAAAACCCGATGCCAGCTCACAGCGGGCAGAGAATTAATGTTGTTGATAGTGGGGAAACTTTGAATTTGGTTTCTGATGTGACTAAAGTGAAGACTTCGCTATCGGTGGTCAAAGACCGACTCTTGAAAGGACGGATTTTCCCGGGCTGTGGGGAAGAGTGCAGAAATTGTCAAGACGCCGAGAACGGATGTGATAGTTTGAGAATGGGTATTCAACAACTGATAGATGAAGGTTGTCTTCAGTTCGATCAGACTCGTCCAATGAAGAATGATGTGTCGACAGTAACGTTTAATTTCAGTCCTGAAGAAATATATGTTCCCGAGAGACCCGCTCCGACAACAATATATTTCCCAGAAAGTCCAGCACCAATTTACTCTGACAACCCTCAACCGAATTTGATTGGTCCGGTCACCATCACGGTACCAGGACCTGTTTCGTATGAGAAAGACAGTGCTATCCCGTGGCACTATGGGGCTGATATCTACTGCCAGGGGCAGAAAGTTAACGAAGAAGACATTGACATTGGTAGCTCCGCTGTAGACAATGTTGGAGGAATTGGTGGCTTCACTCGCAGTGGACGCCTATTTGCACCATCAACATTGCGCACGAATGCTGAAGCTGAGGCAGCTGCCAAGGCTAAAGGAAAACAGGTATCCACCGAAGAGGTTACTACCGAGGAAGCTCCTCCTAAGACCGCATTCGAGAAGGAAGTGGATGAGTTTATGAGGATTATCAAGAAAAGTGACTACAAGGTAGTCGACCAGCTAAATCAGACACCCTCAAAGATCTCCATTCTCTCACTATTGATGTGCTCTGAGGCACACAGAGCAGCCTTGTTGAAAGTACTGAATATGGCTTATGTTCCCCAGAGATAACTGTTGACCAGTTGGAGTCGGTAGTTTCGAATGTACACACTAGCCATGCGCTAGGTTTCACCGATTATGACCTAACATCTGAGGGTAGGAATCACAACAAAGCCTTGCATATCATAATGGAATGCAAAGGGACGGTGCTTTCCCATGTTTTGGTTGATACAGGTTCTTCTCTAAAATTTGCTTAGGGGCAAATTCATGTCAATCAGCTTAGGGGCAACTGTAACACCCCAAAATTTTCCCTCCTCATTCATGCATTCATTTTTAGGTCATTTAACATTTCATATTGCATTTCATCATGTCAATCAGAATCAGATCCAAGAAACTTTATTTAAAAAAAAAAAAAAAAAAAAAAAAAAAAAAACGAAAAACGATTTTTTTTATTAAATAAATAATTAAATAAATAAATAAATAAAATAAAAAATCTCAAACTTGGACCTCTCTCAAAAGCCCACTAAGCTACCAATATTAGCCTATAAATACTAGAGTTTCATTGAAACAAAACAGACAAAAGAAGGAAGAGAAGCAAAATACTTTGAGGTTTCCTTGAAACAAAACTTTGGACAAAACCTGAAGAGAAACCTGACAGAGAACTCAGAGCAGCCTCCAAACCCTGAAGGGAACTCAACTGCACAGAATCACCTCTGCCTCACATAAACCCTAAAGATTGTTTTGTAAACCTCACGGGTGCAACTCAATTTCAATCAAGCTTTCCAATCAGGTTTGCCCTTATTCCCATTACCTTTGTGCTTTGAAGTTGAATACGCTGAATGTTTGAGGTATGATGGATGAATTTCATTAGGTTTTTGCCCACGGGTTCATAATTATGTATGAATGTATAAATAATGCCTTGAATGCCTAATCGTTTTATTTCTGAAGTGTATGCCACAGGGTTTGAGGTTTCTGAAACCATACTGTTATCCATGAAAAAAATGCTTATCGTGTTTCACTAACCCTTTTGTTGAGTTTTTGTGAGGGCTCACATGACTTTTGCAGGGATAACTTGCGTGGTTTTCCACTTTATTTGTGGGATACCCCCTGGAGGTTCATTCCGATTACCTGTACTGACCCACTTTCTTTGATGATGTTAGCTTGGAAGGATCTCAGGGTTTATCGTTCCTTTAATTACTGTTACTTTGGATCTTTAACCGCGTGGTACTTTTACATTTTTCCCGCATTTTACTGCTTTCCTAGCTGGAAGACCTCGATAGGAGGCAATGTTTTTGTGTGTTTATTTTTTTTTACAGGTTCCTTCGTCCAGGACTCCTTTTTGCATGAGCATCCCTAACCCTACCAACTCATTGATTTTTCTTCTCCTAAGAACACGTTAACTCCTTCTACTACAGGCGAGTAAGTCTCCAAAGGTCGAGCATCCGGTAGATTGCATAGTCACGTCGTTCGTCCAAAACCCAATCCATAACCCCGTAGTTAGCCGAACTACGGCTTGCTCTGATTCTCATTCCAGATAAGATACGTAGGCATAAGACGCGATGTCTTAGCGAGCACAATTACCCTTAACCCCTAGGTAGCCGAGCTACGAAGACTTTGATTCTCATATTCAGATGAGATACGTATGCAGTGGATGCGACATCCGTGCGAGTCATTTTCTTTTGACCCCTTTTTTTTAGTAAATAACACATTAGATAAACCCACACCCTTTAGACAAGAAATACAAAAGTGGATCCCGTAGAGTACTACGGATGCGTAGGGGTGCTAATACCTTCCCTTCGCATAATCGACTCCCGAACCCAAGATTTGGTTGCGAGACCCTGTCTTGTCCTTTCCTTTTTCCAGGTTTACTTCGAGCGTTTCCTTTCCCTCCTTTGGGATAAATAACACACGGTGGCGACTCTCCTGTCTTTCTTCGCCGGTTGTTTTTTTTCGCATTCCATTTTTCAGGATGCGACACTAACAACATGTATTAGCAGGTACCTAAGATTAGTATTCATGATGCATGCCCCGAGGATGCTTTAACATATATATAGTAACACGATGCTCATTGATTATTGTGTGAGATAATATATTCCAAATTCATATTTAGTCCCAAGGATCATTTTTTAAACATTCCTTACTTATTCCAAAGACTTTTATCTTATGTTCTCGAATGGATACCTTATTAAATTGGATCAAAGTGATTTACGCCTTCACCTAGGCCAGAACAATATTTCCAGAATTCATGGCCAGAAGTTAGGCTATAATTTGCCATTATATCCATGGATAAGGACTTATCTTGAGGTTTCATGTATACAAACATTTTCCTTCACTTTATTTACATTCGATCAATGAACATCATGTCATGAGTTGTATAATAATACAAAATTATATGATTTAATATGATATCCCATTTTTAACTGTCATTATGGTAATGGTTGATGCAACGTGGATTTGAAATGGAAAATATAAGACTTACATGTTTAGACTCGTTGGTAGGCTGCAATTGATAGTGGATATTTGGTGCCTAGTCCAACATCAGGGGTAGTACCTCCAAATACTCTGACACCCAAATCGGTGAATATTAGAAGTAGAATAAGGTTTCTGTATTAAAAGAGTGTGTATCGAGAATTGACATTTTCCTTTCGTTTCTTTGGTTGATTATATGGTTTATGTGATCAAGAACCCTTTTTAGTATGATATATGTCTTATGAGACATGTGCTGATGTTCTATTTGTTTTGTACTATAACAATCATGTTTCGACCACTTACCTTGATTATGTGTTTCATTAGTTCATGAATTTGTATGATCATGTGATCATATAGTTTTCTTTTCTAGGGTGTTTATTCTTTGCGTACATTAATCTCTTGGTTTTGAATTAACGACTATTGATTTTTTGGATTAAATTAAGTCTTATTTTATGGGCCCATATTCTTATTGGACCATTTAAAACAATTATATTGAATGATACGAGAACAACAACCCCCATGCTGGTCTGACAAAGTTGGGGTGTAGCTTGTGATCTCAATCATTATCATGAATTCCTTTGGTCTTTTTTATTTGATGTTTCATCCATCCTTGACATGTCTTATCGTTCTTGCTCTTTGGTATTCCTCTTTTCCCTTGTCAAGGACTGGTAGGGCTCCTTGGGATCTATCATATTTGTTGTATTCCTCACTTCGTCTATAGTACATAGAGTAATAACCTAGGATTGTTAGACAAGTGATTTCGAACATAAGGGATGAGGTGAATTGTGGAGTTTGAAAAACAATGTACAATTATAAAAAGCTTGATTTATTAAAATGTTTTTAAAAAATTTGTAAATAAAAAAGAGAATAAGCAACAAAATATTTAAAAGAATGAAAATCATAGAGTCGAAGATTAGTAAATGTTGCAAATATAAATTGTTCTTGCTAAACACTATTTAGAGAAATTCCCCTGAAGCTAGTCAGGTGAAGCCGCAGTCGTCCTATTTTGTTAGGAGGCTATCGGTCTGTTTGTTCCTTAATGGAAAGGTCCTTTTTTATACTCTTTCACCCCAACAACGATCTTTCAAAGGATGTATCTTCATATCCCTTATTAAGGTGGCTTTATATAACGCCTGTCGCCCTCTGTAATTATCAGATAATGCCTTTTCCATTAGTTTTTGTAACTCCCATGCAATCATGGGGATATCTTGTAACCATTATTGTGATTGTTAATATGGCTTCCTAGTACTGAGGTCGGATCCGACTTGTTTCTCTATCAGTGTTGTTATGAGACTGGCTCCGATGTGCTTGTTTTGAAGATATGTGAACCTTGACCGAGTTCTGACTTGTGCAAGGTTTTTTCTTATCTGACTTACTTGCTTCCTTATACTCAATTTGTAAAATTCGGTCTTTGGGAATTCCGAGATGTACATTAGCCCCTCGATCACGAGGTTCAATTGGATTGAAGTGTTCAGACAAGAAAATCTTGGAATTCCTTCTTCCTTAAGTCGACCTCCTATTCGACAAGTTACTGGATGTTAGTCATTTTAATGATGACAAGTTTTTCTCTTTCCACGTCATGATGGTTTTTATGGGAACTCTCACTTATCATCATTACTGTTGTTTGGTATGAGTTTTTGACCGTTGCAAACTTATTTTAAATAAAGGGACTCTTCATTTACTTTGTTAATTTACCAAAGCTAGTGCTCTTCCCTTTTAGGTGTTTCCATCATTTACTTTGTGACTAAACGATTTAATCAAGCTATTCGTAATAGGTTCCTAAGAATTTTAACCTGATCTCTCGATTTACTAGTCTGACAAGGAACTTATATGCCCCATTTTATTTATCTGGTGTTTTATTATCATACTATAACCATGTTATTTTATTCAACCGACTACTTAAGCCACAACTTGGCCAGCTGCTTCAAGACTTGGCCATAAGTTTGTCTCTTTACCCAGTCAATCTTGCAGGTTATTGATCTTACTCGGCCAAAAGCTTAATGTTTATATAGCTGATTTCATAGGTCAAAGGCCTTATTGAAATTAACCCGACCAAAGTTTTAATGTTTACATATCCGATTTCACAGGTCAGAGGTTTCATTGAACTTAACTCGACCAAAGGTTTAAGGTTTACTTAGCTGATTCCATAGGTCAGAGGTTTCATTGAACTTAACCCGACTAAAGGCTTAATGTTTACTTAGACAATTTCATAGGTTAGAGGTTTTCATCACCACTGCGATGAATTTAGCTCTTCTGTAAAAGTGACACACAATCATATGTACTGAGGGTGCCTCGTTAAAAACCCTCTCCCTTGCAAGGGAAAATAGGGATACCTATAACTTTTATTTAAATAAGGGAAAAGAGTGATACCCATAATTTTTATTAAAATAGTATTATTACATGACGTTTAACTGTAATAAAACCTAAGGTTGGAAACATTCTAAGCCCTGGACATATCTACTCCTTCTAAGTTTTCGAGCTTATAAACTCCTTTGTTCAATTTCTATTTTATCTAGTAAGCCCTCTCCCAATTTGGGTAAAGCTTTCCCTTTTTGTATGTGTCTATAATCTTCTTTAGAACCAAATCCCCCTCTTGAAAACATCTTGGTTGGACTCTTGTATTGAACCTTCTGGACATCCTAAACTTTGTCGCGCATTCCATCACATGAGCCATCCTTCTGATTTCCTCTATGAAATCGATCGGGTTCTTCAGCCCTTCCATATTCAGATTATTGTCAAAGTTCAAACGATGCCAAGTTAGAGAATTAACTTCTATTGGAATCACCATGTTGGCTCCATACAATATTCTAATAGGAGTTTCCTTAGTGGTTGGATGAGGAGTAGTGTGATAGGACCATAAGATATCATAAAAATACTCGGCCCATAGCCCATTTGCTTCATCAAGGTTCCTCTTCATTCCTGATATGATGATCTTATTTGTTGCCTCTTCCTGACCATTAGGTTGAGGATGTTCGATTGACACAAATTGATTATGAATTCCCAGGTTTCTGCAAAATTCTTTAATAGTCAATCTCACAAATTGTATGTTGTTATCAGATACAATAATTCATGGTAAGCCAAAATGACATATGATATTTCTCTAGTAAGAACGTCTTACCCTTTTCGCTGAGATTCGAGATACAACTGAGCCCCCACCCACTCGGTGAAATAGTTAACTACCACTATGCGAAACTTTAATTGTTCGACAACTAAAGGAAAATGTTCGAGGATGTTTGCTCCCTGTAGCGGTAAATTCATGACCACTAAGCTATTGGTTAACTCAACGTCAATAAAACCAGAGTCGCCACAATGCTTTTATTATTTCCAAAGGAAAAGGGAGAAAGTACGAACAAAACCCAAAAGATAAGAAGTTTTCAAATCAAAACTAATAAAAAATGTCAGAGATTACAAGTAAGGGATTGGTTACATAAAGGGAAGGTATTAGCACCCAAAGTGTCTTAGGTACTCCTAGGGAGCCCTTTTTGTGTGTACTTGTTTTGGTTGAAAAGATGTTTGTTTTAAAAATAGAATGAGGGGATGAGAAAATAATTCATTATTTACATTTTGTGTTTGATAAGACTTTTGGTCTTATGCATACGTACCAACATAAATGAGGGATCAAAACCTCGTAGTTCATGGTAAAAATTTCAAAGATGGGTAAATTGATTTTAACAAAAGCTTAAAGATCTTTTGTTATCAATGAGATAATACTCAACCAAACATCCACCGATAATGAGGGCTTTACAAAATTTAAGAGGGAGGGCTCTAACTCGGATTAAATCAGAAAGTATGCCTCTAACCCGTAGTAAATGGAAAGTCTTACACTCAACATATCATAGAATGAGAGAATTACATCTCAACCAAGGATAAATCAAATCTAAATGCTTTCTTTTTGAAAAGTTTAAAAGGAAAAAGGCACCAAGTATGCAAAATGATTAGATGGGGTTATTAGTTATTTTTGGTCTTTTTGAAAATAAAGTCAATATGATTAAGTCTTCTTAAAAGTTTGATTAAGAAAATAATTTGAAAATCAATGGCATAAGGTCAAGTTTTCTACTCACTAAAACAAGTCTAAGTTGAAAAAAAGCAACAAGCACAAAAGTTTTGAAAATGAGAAGGAGATTTTGAAATTAAAGAAGAAGGAGGTGGATATGAAGAGGCTATCTTACACAAGACTAAACGTTTTTGAGTTGAAAAGATATAAGCCATGAGAAGCATCCACAAGAAAATAGTGTCAGATAGAAACACATTTCCTTTTGATTGTCAAGCAAACAACAAAGCCATAATCATCCAAGCAATTAATCAGAAGCCCAATGGTATCTAATAAAGATAACCAATCATCCAAGCTAGCATTCCTAAGCAAGCAATCTTCAATGTCCTTTATGTGTATGATATGAAAAATCCCTTGAAACATACTCAAAGATAAAATATCAAATAATAACAATAATATCAAAGTAATAATTTAGACAAAGAGAAAGAGTGTATCAGAGAAACCCAAGGGAGTGTCTCAAGCTTGTGTCAGATGAATGACATTGACCATGTTTTGGTCTCAAATTAATGGCATTGGCCAAGTTTTTCTTCCATAGCCCAGGAATTTTACCTACTCTAAGTCCATAAGTCCAAATCAAGTCACAGACAAACATCCAACAGTCCACCAATGTGTTTTTTGTTTTTATTTAGTATTTTAGGGTCCTAAGACCGCAAACAAAATATGATCAGAAGCACAAAATATAATGGCTCAAGTGAGCAAAAAATGAAAATAACTGAAGCATAAACATAGGCCTAAGTGGGCAAAGAGCAAATGACTGAAGCATAAATAATTTGCATGAATGTAAATGACAAGGAATGATAAAGTGCAAGAATTTAAATTGTATTGAAGTAAATGACAAGAAAATTAAATGTTAGTTGTCAATTTAGTATGTTAATTTGTGCCTTGAGGCAAATTTAGCGCTATGTTAAGCAATTGTAAGTAAGCTTATGTAGAAGCCATACCTATCTGAGGCCGGTCAATAATAATTTTGGTGTTAATGCATGCTAGAGAAAAGGTATCCAAGACCAAGCTCCTAAAGCATACCACACACAAAAACAAGAGAGGATGGGCTTATCTCAATCAAGCCTATTGTAGCGGGGTATTCGTTACCTTTAGATTTATTGACTAAATCAAAAGTAAACATACAATTCGAGTCACCACCGCACTTTTATTTATCCAAAGGAAAGGTTAAAAAGCGAACAAAAACCAAGTAAGAAGTTTTATCAAGTATAAAACTAATAAAAATGTCAGAGATCTAGGTAAGGGGATTGGTTATGAAATGGGATGGTTTTAAGCACCCAAAACATCCTTAGTACTCTAAGGGAGCCCTTTTTGCAAATGTATATTGTAGGTTGGTATTTGTGAAAACATTTGTGCAAACAAGCTTGGGGAGATGAGAAAAGAATATACATATTACTTACAATTTGTTGTTTGAATGGATAAAGCCATTGCCTACGTACCATCACAAAGGTAGGACCAAAACCTCGTAGTTCGGGGTAAAAATCTCAAAAAAAATGAGTGAACTGATTTGATCAAAAGCCTTAAGGTCTTTTGTTATCAAAGGGAGAAAACTCAACCTAAACGAACAATCCACCATGTGAGGAGAGCTTCAACATACTAGTGAGGGATCCACCCTATAATAAGTATGGAAGACTTATAGTCCAATCACTAAGGATAAGGTGAGGTTTACATCAACCACTATGATAACTCAAACCTATGGCTAATGTTTATGAAAAAAAGGTTTTAACAAAGGTGGCCATTGGAACCACAAAAATCACTTGAAGTGAGTTGTATTTACAAATTAGAAGTATTTACAAAATGAAGTCAAAGTTGAATTAGTGCTTATTCACAATGAGTATTAATGAAAAGAGTTTGAAAAATCAAAGGCATAATGCCTAGGTTTCTAATTTGAAAACAATGTAAAGGTTTGCACAAAATGAGTTTGGCTGGGGTTAGAGTGGAGAGAAGAAACAAAGGGCTAGTCCTAAACATGCAAAGATGAGAGAAGAGATAAAACCCTTGGAGTTCCTTTCTTGAGATCATAAAGATTATTCAAGATGCTCCTTTCTTTTGGACTTAACAAGCAACAAGCAATCAAAGCAAATATTATATTCAAGCTCCTAGGATCTCCAATTGGCTTGTCTCTCATAACTTGGTTATTCATGACAATGGTCCTTCTTACTATCTCAAGTTTGGAATCCCTATCACACAAGAACAAACAATCAAAAGGTTCACAACACAATAAGAGGAATAGACAAAGAATTAGTTTAGATTAGGGGTCCTTTAAATTCAACTTTAAGATTTAGCATTCTAAAGGCATGAGGCCTAGTTGCTCTTCAACAAGTTTAGCATTCTAAAGGCATGAGGCCTAGTTGCTCTTGAACTCCTTTAAGCATATGTAAGGTCCTAATTCTAAGTCCTTTCTCCTTTTTGCATTGGGTTCACACAAACAAAGACAAAACAAAGCACAAAGCAACAAAATATTTATTCACAATAATGAGCTCAAGTGAGCAAAAGGAAAATAACATAAACATAAAATATGAGCTCAAGTGAGCAAAAGGAAAAGGCAATATGAATAAATGAGCAAGAATGTAAATTGCATTAAAGTAAATTGCAAGAATTAAATGCTAGAATTAAAGTTAGTAATTAGTAGTTAATGTTAGTGTGTCATAAGACAATTTAGCGCTATGTTAAGCAATCGTAAGTGGACTAATGTAGTAGTCACACCTATATGAGGCCGATCAATAAAACTATAGGCAAAGAAACACAAGTTAGAGATCATGACTAGTAAGCCAAGCTCCTACAACTTGCCATACCAAAAGAAAAGAAGGAAAGCCTTGTATGGATTTTAGGTTTTTTGCTTGACCAAGAAGCAACCTATCTTGGACACAAAGCAACTCACTTGATCTTTGATCAAATTGAGTTTGATTTGGATCAAAGAAGGTTAAGCCTCTCATGTGTCAAGGCTAACCACAAATCATTAACTCATTGGCCCAAATAAGTAGAAGAAGAAGATGAAGATGAAATGAAATGGATAAAGAAGAATTCAAATGACATAATCAAAACACAATGATCAAATGTGAATCAAAATCAACATCAACCAATGTAAAACAGAAGAGATATGAAGATTAGAGGTCAACAAAGTCAAACATATTTTTTGGTATTTTTTGGAATTAAGATAAATCATAAAATAAAATGAACAAAATATGGTAAAACTTCAAATTCAATTCAAATCAACTTGGATAAGTCCAATTGAATCATCATAAGTCTAACATGGTCAAACAAGGTTTGACAAATTTTCTCAACATTTTTTGAAAACAGAAACTATTTTAAAACAATTAAAAAAACAAAGAAAAATAACACAAATGAATTAAAATCTCAAATAAATCTCAAATCAATTAAGAAATTGATGAGAATATTTTTCATAGACTTATCATAATCCATATGTGTTAAGAAAATATTTTTGGAATTTTTGGATATCAAAAAGTATTTAAAATGAATTAAAGACTATGAAAAATAAAATAATTCACAAAAAATATTAAATGGAATCACAAAAATAATTAAAAATCAGATTATGAAACTAGAATTTTCAAGAATTTTTTTACTGTTGGTCTCATATTTTTGTGATTCAAAATAAAATAGTTATGAATTTTTGAAAATAAATGGAATTAAAAGAAAATAAAACAGAAAATAGAAAAAGAGAAAAATCAGCACCCCTTGGATCAATTTCATTAATTGACGTGGCAACCTCCAAGGGTTCAGAAACGCGTTTCCATCATGGACCTTGGTCAAGCGCGCCACACGCTGAATTAAAGAAAGTCAAAAGAATCATTGGCCAGGATTAGATCGTGTGAGCCTCATCCAAGGGCTTGGAGTCATCCACGTGGGGATGGTGGTGGAAACCACCATCTTCTTCGGTGAACCAACTGATTCCGGCCAACAGTTGCAGGTTTTTGAACCTCAACCAAAATGCACAAACGTGGTACGAAAATGAAGCTGGGGTGATGTACATCACCCCTATAACCTTGGATTGTTCTCAAGATCTCTATGTAAGGAGAAATCTGAGCTTGAAAATCCAGGTGTGCAAACTGAAACTTCTTAAAACACAAAATCAAGACCCCCACTGGCCTGCGTCTTGCTCGAGAACTTCAAAAAACCATTTGAACACAAGCAATTCACATTGTATGATGAGATTTAGATCAAAACAGTTTGAACATCTACCTTTGAAGAGCAGCTTTGTGCAGCACGATCTACTCAATCTTTTCCTTCCAATTTGATCTCCAGATGTGATATGAATGCAAGGCTAAGGAATAAGTCTTGAAGATCAACTGATTTTGTTGAAACTCAAGCTTGAATTTGAGAAATAAAAATTAGAATTCCTTTGGTATGGTTGGGTTTTCACTTCTGTAGAGTTTCAGGTTGCCTTAACGTTTATTTTTGAATGTGCAAGGCATTGTATTTATAGCTGAGATGCAAGCAAGCAAGTGCCAAACTCGTGTGCGTGAAGCTTTGGGTCCTCCATGCATAGGCCTGTACAGGCGCATGTGAGGCCCAAACTTGATTGGAATAGCATGCTGATATCATCCCAAGTTGAATTGGACGTGAAATTTGAACTGCAATGGCTTGTGCATGAAGGTTCAAAGTGAAATGTATAATTGGGCATAAATGTTCACCTCTTCGAAAGTCACACATAGAAAATCCAAACATAGGCATGTGAGTAATGGTTGGAAAGGTCTTGACAGAACGAACAAAAGCTATGTTGGGAAAAAATCCATTTGAGTTTGGAAATTTGTGAAAACTGGCCTTGAAGTTTGAGGTACAAAACATGTATAAGTTCCCTTTGAATTCTTTTCCAAAAAGTGACCAACTTCAAGCCCTTCTGTTTCAATGATACAAGCCTCAAATGGAAAATCCTTTAACATCAAAGTTGTAGATCTTTTCAAGATGATAAAATTGGACTTACGTTTTGCATTATTTGGAGTTTTGATGAGAAAGTTATGGGCAGTTGAAGTTGGACATTTTCAAGATTCAATGGTTTTGGTCCAAAGTGACCTATAATGTTTTGTATTATCACATGTGTTTCTTTTAGGATTATGAAATTCTGTCCAACATAACATTTGAAGTAGACATCTTAAGATTTCCAATTGAATTGGTCTAACCTCAAAATCATAAAAAATGATGAAGTTAGGTTCTTGGGAAGTTGACCCAAAATTAGGGTTTCAGTCAAAATGACCTATAATGTTTTGAAATGAATGATGACCTTCAAAGTTTCAAATGAATTTTTTATGAACATGGAAGTTGTTCATATGGTTCTTAATAACAGTTTTTCTCTTGGGGTAATCTTAATTTGACGAACACATCAGAAGTTGTTCATTTAATTGGTCAACTTCTCAAGGCCAAACTTCAAATCTTGATGAATGAATGATTGAGGAGACTCACATGAGCTCATATATGCATAAAATAATGAATGAAATAACTTCCCTTGATTGAATTTGATCATAGGTTGAGGTTGCTTCATGAGCAAGACACAGTCAATGCACAGTTGAATTAGGGTTTCCTTGGGAAACAATCCTCAAGCCCTTTGGTTTATCTTGATCAATTTGACAAATTGAGATGCTTAGGAGGCATATATGATGATTGGGAGCATTGTGGACCATTGTCATGCTTGATTTCATCTTCATCTGGCCACTTCATTGAGCATAGGAGCCTCCTAGGAGCAAGGGATCTCATGATTGCTTGAGCTTCAAAACAAAAGAGGTTAGTGACATATTTTTGTGCTTTTGGTTAGTAAAAAAAGTAAGAAAAGCAATAATATACAATACAAGCATGCTTGGTGGTCTCAAACCAACTCACACAAGTCCCAACCAAGGGTTAAGGAGCCAAGATGCTATGATCCTTGAGGCAATGCAATGAGCAATGATATGATGCCATGAGGGATCTTAGGGTCAAAATTAGGGTCTTATAGATGCCCCTATTTAAGTTCATTCTAGCCGGAGATATGAAGGTTAAAATCTTCGTCTCGACGAGGTAGAATGGGCTTAAATAATAACAAAGAGACGAATTTTGGTCCCTAAGAGACCTCATGATGCAAACGTATGCATGCAAAAATTAATACTCTGTGGGGAACAATGGCCACAAAGGAAAAAGAAATCAGAGAAAGATCGAAAATCCATAGGAGTAATACACTCACTAGGGAAACAAAAACTCTGGGGAGAAAATAGGATAAAAATGCGTGAGCAGGTCACGACTTAAAACATGCGGGGAGACACGAAGAGATTCCATGAAAATAAATCAATGGAAAGACTCGAGCTGACGCAAAGATGCATGTATTGGGGAATATGCCAATACAACAAAACTATCCGCGAAGGATACTTCGGATAAAAATCCGGACTCAGACGGGGATGTCCACAAAGGACTCAGTTGAGGAAGAAACAACGAGATATTACCGGTTACTGGGTAATAAACTCAAAGAGAGACATGTTTTTAAAACACCGGTATAAGGGTGAGAGAATTAACACGCTCAAGGATAAAGAATATATAAGACAAGTATAAGGGTGAGAGATATCAATCATCTGAAACATCCGAGGAGGACCTAAAATGCAAATCTCAACTCAGGAAAATCTGACTCCACAGGGGACAAAAAGTCATAATAGGGAGCAGAAGGAAGGAACACCAGAGATACCGGTTACTGGGCATATAATAGGTGACCAACCAGACGTGAATTGGGAACATATCCAAGACACTCATCATCCAAAAAGGAGGGTTGAAAAAGCAAACTCAATTTACAGGATGGGCATTCGATTCCAAAAGGAAATACGAATCTTACTCAACTGGGGAAGAAAAAGACTTCGACTGAAGAGCGCATGAGATATATTATCTATTACCGTCAGAACATAGATAACATACTCGCATGGAAGATTATCCACAACCGATTACTGGGTTAATAAAGGATAAATCGACCGAAAAGAAAGGACATCAGGATACCGGTTACTGGGTATAAAATGATGACCAATCAAAATGAGAAACAACCATTACCAACAAAGGGGTAAATGAAAGATGACTTGCGGGGGATGAATTTCTTGACAAAAGCAATTATCCAAGAGATATATCACCGGTTACTGGGTGGTATACTAAAAAATGAAGGAATATCAATACCGAATATTGGATAAAGATAACCAACAAAGAGGGGATTACATCTACCGGTTACTGGGTAGAAAACCACAGAAATAGGACTTACAACTACCAGTTACTGGGCAGAAGGCCAACAAAAATCCACTGGGGAAAAGGTGAACAATTACTGGTTACTGAGCAATTGAACAACTAAACCACAGGGAACTGCAGGGGAAATAACAAGAAACGAGTCAATATAGGAACAAGCTAGAGAGACACAATGAAACAAGACTCAACCCATTGAGGATATAACTCAGGGGAGTAATTCCATCCAGATATACAACTGGGAGGAAACTGAAACAAAAATCATCCACGAGGACATAACTCAGTGGGGAATATAGAAGGAAAGATAGACACTTTATGCCTATGGGGCTGACTCTATATGGAGAGATCAGACACAAACATCTACTTGGGGAATAATATTTTCACCAACTACAGGAGATAACAAGCAAAGATATGTGGCAAAGAAATGCAACATGAATATCTGAATGCTATAATTATGCATGTATATGCTTGGTTTATGTATGATTAATGCTAACAAACAAACATATCTAACACAAACAGGTCCAAGAATCAATGGGCGGACATCCGGTATAACATCTCAAAAGAGAAAGGCCAGGCCCATAGGAGAAATCCAATCTGGTGGGGAGCATTAAATAACAGGAGACCCCAATCACTGTTGGGGACAAAGACCACCGCCGGGGATAAGCAAAGTTCACAGCCAAAAACTGTCGGGAATAGGCTAAGTCTCAGCTACCAATTGCTGGGGATCTTTCAACAATTCTTGGGAACATGCAGAGATATCAATAAGATCTATCATAGAAGAACTCTCCTGGGGATCTTATCAGGGGATAATATGAAATTCCGTGGGGAACAACCACCAAACAGAAACACATCAATCAAGCATTCTCTTCTAACTGCTGAAGAGACCTCTCTGCTACCGGGAGAAGGAACAAAATGCTCCGCTGGGGAAGGAAACAACACATCTTCCTCAAAATCCCTCAATACTGGAAAACGCCTTCCACTTGGAAAGGATACCAATGTCAAACTGGGATCAGTCAACGTCTCAGCCGGGGAACATACAGAGTCATCGCTAGAGATTTGCTGTTGAACAGACAAAAAAATCCATCGTAGAGAAAACTCTACTAGGGAGCTTAACACGGATAAGATCCGTCGTAGAAGAAACTCTACTGGGGAACTTATCAAGGAATGATATGAAACTCTGTGGAGAACAACCACCAAGCAGAAATTCCAACAATCAAAACACTTCCTCTTATCTGGGAGAGACATCTCTGCTAAGGAGAGAGAACTAATTGCTCCGCTGGGGAAGGACACAACATCTTCACCACCAGCTCAACTTAGAGGAAACTTTCCAATAAGGAGGGGAGAACAAATTAACAGGCTCTGATCAGGTAACTCCACTAGGGATAGACTGTAGGAGACCATACTGGGGATAGTCTGCTGTGAGCAACCCTACTGGGGATGAGTCGTAGGCAAACCCGCTGGGGAGAAACTACAAGCCAACCTGTTGAGGATAACTGACCAACCTGCTGGGGATAACTGGCCGATGAGATATCTGAAAGATAATTTTGCAGGGAATACATGCTTACTCCTGCTAAGGACTTCTACTCATGCTGGGAATTCCTCCTCACTCTGCTGGAGATTGCCATTTATGCTGGGGTAAGACCAACTTCCTCGAGAATAGACAGCATATCAACTTTTATCAATCTATAAGGGATTTTAGGTCAGTCCACACAAGGGATGACAACCATATAATTGATAAACACAAATGCTAGACTCAGACTCTCTGAGGAGTTGAGGATGTTTGAGATAGAGGCATACACATCTCTAAAAAGATCAAGGCCAAAACTCCAGACTCTCTAGGGATTTGATGATGTATCATCCTTCTCTGTGCTCGCTAGGGAGACAACCTGAAAGATGATGAAGAGGATACAAACATGCCAGAATGTGAACAAATGTCTTACCCTTTTGGAGATCGTACTATCCTTGGGAGAGCACTGAAGACATTCCACTTATCCTTTCAGTCATTATGAATGTTCACTTTGTTTAAAACAGTTTATAAAAACTTTATTCGTTTAAAACAATGATATTTATGAATTAAAACATGCAAACATTTGTTAAGCAGAAACAAATAAGAGTGCAAAGAATTGGATAAAGGCTCAAATTTATTTGATAGAATGGTAGTCCACAAATGGCGAGACTCCATGGATCTTTACAAATTTGAAATTGGTGATATATATTGGAAAAAGGGCTACATTGAACATAATGACCGTTTCTCCACCAACTCTGAATCCAATGTATTTGAAGCTTCAGTTGACAATGACTGAGCGAGAATCTTTGACAGATGACAACTTGTAGAACAAAGTCTTGTCAGGATGCAGTTACTTGCCAAATCCCTAATTTTTGCCTAGATTGCCCCAGGGTGAGGTACTCAATCTAGCGGGATATATATTCATTTTTTATGTCTCTAACTTTTTCCTGGATCGCCCTTTCGGGTTTTCAATCCACCAAGATGCTCATTTTTTCCTAAGTCTCCCTTTCGGGTTTCAACTTAGCGAGCTATTCTGTTTTTATTTTAGGCGAAGTATTTCTTGAATGCATATGAATTCACAGGACGAGTGAAATCCTCCCCATCCATAGTTGTAAGTATCAAAGCACTGCCTGAAAAGGCTCTCTTAACAACATATGGACCTTCATAGTTTGGAGTCCAGTTTCCCCTGGAATCAGGCGCGAAAGACAAAACATTCTTGAGCACGAGGTCACCTTCTCGGAACACATAAGGCTTGACCTTCTTATCAAAGGCTTTCTTCATCCTTTGCTGATACAATTGACCATAGCACATGGCAGTTAATCTCTTTTCTTTAATCAAATTCAGCTGGTCATAACGACTCTGAACCCATTCAGCCTCAGTCAATTTGGCTTCCATCAAGACTCTCATTGATGGGATCTCAACCTCTACGGGGAGCACAACCTCCATGCCATATACAAGAGAGAAAGGGGTTGCCCCTGTTGAAGTGCGAACAGATGTACGATAACCATGCAAAGCAAATGGAAACATCTCATGCCAATCTTTGTACGTAACAACCATCTTCTGGATAATCTTCTTGATGTTCTTGTTAGCAGCTTCAACAACCTCATTCATCTTGGGTCTGTAGGGAGAAGAATTATGATGCGCAATCTTGAACTCACTACACATCTCTTTCATCATCTTGTTGTTCAAGTTAGATCCATTATCAGTAATGATCTTGTCTGGCACATCATACCGACATATGAGTTGATTCTTGATAAACTTCACAACCAACTTTCTGGTCACATTCGCATACGATGCCGCTTCAACCCATTTCGTGAAGTAATCAATGGCTACGAGAATAAAACGGTGACCATTCGACGCCTTTGGCTCTATGATGCCAATAATGTCAATTCCCCACATAGAGAAAGGCCATGGTGAGGAAATAACATTCAGAAGTGTCGGGGGAATATGAATCTTATTCGCATAAATCTGACACTTGTGGCACTTCTTCACATACTTGCAGCAGTCAGACTCCATTGTCAGCAAATAATAGCCTGCTCTCAATAACTTCTTTGCCATGGCATGTTCATTGGAATGAGTACCAAATGAACCCTCATGGACTTCAGTCATCAACATGTCTGCTTCGTGTCTATCCACGCATCTGAGCAGAACCATGTCAAAATTCCTCTTATAAAGCACATCACCATTGAGGTAGAAACTGCCAGACAATCTCCTCAAAGTCTGCTTATCTTAAACAGATGCCCCAGGCGGGTAAATCTGACTTTGGAGAAAGCACTTGATATCATAATACCATGGCTTATCATCTTTCACTTCTTCAACTGCAAATACATGAGTTGGTCTATCCAAGCTCATCACAGTGATATTGGGGACTTCATTCCAATATTTTACCAAAATTATCGAGGCAAGCGTAGCAAGAGCATCTGCCATCTGATTCTCATCTCGAGGAATATGATGGAAGTCAACCTTAGTAAAGAATGTTGAAATCCTCCTCGCATAATCTCTATATGGGATGAGGCCAGGCTGATTCGTCTCCCATTCACCCTTAATCTGATTAACAACAAGGGTCGAATCACCATAAACATCAAGATGTTTGATCCTAAGATCAATACACTCTTCCAAACCCATAATACAGGCCTCATACTCCGCCATATTATTCGTGCATTTGAAAGTTAGCCTTGCTGTAAAAGGAAAATATGTGTCCTAAGGAGTAATAATCACTACCCAAATACCATTTCCATACTGATTAACAGTGCCATAGAACACCATACCCCATCGGGAACCAGGCTCTGGCCCTTCATCGAGCGTAGGCTCATCGCAATCTTTCATTTTCAAATACAAAATCTCCTCATCTGGGAAGTCGTACTGAACAGACTGATAATCCTCAATTGGTTGATGTGCCAAGTGGTCTGCCAAAATACTACCTTTAACGGCTTTCTGAGCTCGATACTCAATGTCATACTCAGATAACAGCATCTGCCCACGGGCAATCCTCCCAGTTAAAGCAGGCTTCTCAAAGATATACTTGATTGGATCCATTTTGGATATCAACAAAGTTGTATGATTCAACATATACTGGCGTAAGCGCTTAGTAGCCCAAGCCAAATCACAACATGTCTTCTTAAGCGTTAAGTACCGAGACTCATAATCAGTGAACTTCTTACTCAAGTAGTATATTGCATACTCTTTCTTCCCTGATTCATCTTGCTGACGCAATACACAACCCATAGAGTCATCAAGCACTGTCAAGTACATAATCAATGGTCTCCCTTCAACAAGCGGAGACAGAATCGGAGGCTCAGACAGATACTCTTTGATACTATCAAAGGCCTTCTGGCAATCCTCGGTCCAATCATGACGCTGATCTTTCTGGAGGAGCTTGAATATAGGCGCACATGTGGCAGTCATGTGGGATATAAATCTGGAAATATAATTCAAGCGACCAAGAAAACCTTGGACTTGCCTCTCAGTTTTGGGCGCAGGCATCTCTTGTATTGCTTTGACCTTGGCAGGGTCAACCTCAATACCTCTTTCACTGAAAATAAATCCCAATAACTTGCCGGAACGGACTCCAAATGTACACTTGTTCGGATTCAGGCGGAGTTTGTACTTCCTCAAATGCTGGAAAAGCTTCAACAAGTGCTCTACATGTTCAACTTCCGTTTTCGACTTCGCAATCATATCATCAACATATACCTCGATCTCCTTGTGCATCATATCATGAAACAAGGTAGTCATAGCTCGTTGATACGTGGCTCCGGGGTTTTTCAAACCGAAGGGCATCACTCGATAACAGAATGTTCCCCAAGGTGTAATGAATGTTGTCTTCTCCATATCCTCGGGTGCCATTTTAATCTGATTATAATCGAAAAATCCATCCATAAATGAGAAGACATTGAATTTAGCTGTATTGTCTACCAATATATCAATGTGTGGTAGAGGGAAATCATCTTTCGGACTAGCTTTATTCAAGTCTCGATAATCCACGCACATTCAGACTTTTCCATCTTTCTTAGGCACAGGCACAATATTGGCCACCCATTGAGGATATGTAGAAGTCACCAGAAACCCCGCATCAATTTGCTTCTGAACTTCTTCTTTAATCTTCACTTCCATATCAGGATGAGTTCTTCTGAGCTTCTGCTTCACAGGCACACACCCAGGCTTCAAAGGCAGGAAATGTTGCACAATATCAGTATCTAGACTAGGCATGTCTTCATACGACCAGGAAAAGACGTCGACATATTCTCGTAGCAACTCAATCAACCCCTTCTTAATAGACTCTTCCAGGAGTGCCTCAATCTTCACTTCACGAATGCAGTCTTCAGACCCCAAGTTGACTGTTTCCAGATTCTCAAGATATGGCTGAATGATCTTCTCTTCATGCTCAAGCAAACGGGTAATCTCATCAGGAATCTCTTCAACATCATCTTCTTCTGCCTCAAATACAGGGAACTCAAAGTTGGGAGATGGTATTGGATCATTATGTTCAATGGGTTTGATCAACCTGCATAATGATTTTGAGTATAAAAGAGATTTCAGAATTCAAACAAGGCAAATCATTATGCAGATGAAAAGATTGATTTTATTCTCTTTTTTAGGGTTTTATGGTGATCACCAATTTCATGCAAAAAGGCAAAAAGGCAAAATAATTTGGAAAAACAAACATTTAACATGTAATTTTTGAATGAATATCATTGTATTAATCAAAATGTGCCAACAATGTCTTCACTTCTCCTTTTGGCATGGGAGAAGGGTTTTAAAACAAAATGAACATATTACGTGGACTTGTGGATAACTGTTGGAACATCAACAGCGACCCAATTATTGCAGATTCCATCGGGTATGACGAAGTTGCCCAGATCTTCCTCTTCATCATCTTCCACTATGGCAGCAGCCTCTTGGTCTTCAATAGTGTGGATGAAACCACCACTCTGGAACAACCCACGCTCATTGGAAATACTTGAGGAATACCCTATGCCAGCCCGAGATTTATTATCTTCCAGCTTGATCGTTTGTCCTAAACCAGTAGTTGCACCATGCTCAATGGCCAACTTCGCATCATTATAGGAGGCAAATGAAGAAGGTCCTTTCCTTGAAGGCTCAGCAATAGACAAGGCTTGGAACGGAGTCCCAACCTCATCCTCAACATCAATATAGGGAAAAGAAGATAAATGGCTAACCAAGAGAGCCTTCTCTCCCCCTATCACCACCAACTTTTTATTCTTGACGAATTTTAACTTCCGGTGTAGGATGGATGTCACGGCGCCTGCCTCATGAATCCATGGTTTGCCAAGCAAACAGCTGTATGATGGATGGATATCCATGACCTGGAAAGTGATATGGAAATCACTAGGTCCAATCTTGATCGGGAGTTCAACTTCGCCGATCACAGTTTTCCTCGATCCATCAAAAGCCTTGACTACCACTCCACTCTGCCTCATGGGAGGCCCCTGGTAAGAAAGTTTGGCCAGAGTGGATTTTGGCTACACACTAAGCGATGATCATGTGTCTACCAACACATTGGACAAGGCATCATCCTTGCAGTTCATAGAAATGTGTAGAGCCAAATTGTGGTCTTTTCCCTCCTTGGGAAGATCAGCATCACAGAAGCTCAAATTGTTACAAGCAGTTATGTTTGCAACAATGCTATCAAATTGTTCAATGGTGACATCATGATCCACGTATGCCACGTCTAACACCCTCTGCAATGCTTCATGGTGTGGCTCTGAATTCATCAACAAAGATAGGACAATCATCTTTGATGGAGTTTGAAGCAGCTGATCAACAACGTTATACTCGCTCCTCTTGATGAGCCTCAGCATCTCATCACAGTCCTCTTTCAAAATTCCATGCTAGCCAACCAAGATAGGAGCTTTCACAGATTTATCACCAACAGGGTCAACACCCTTCACAACAAGTGTCGGATTCGAAGAAGAAGTCCCCAGAGGACCGGCAGGATTAACAACACCAGTTCTCCTCACAACATCTTCGTGGGGTTTCGGCTGCGCCGAGAAAACACGACCGCTGCGGGCCACACCACTAACATCGGAGATACTCACAACAGAGGTGGAGGGCAGCGGTACCTCCTTTCCATCTTCTACCATAATTGCGTTGTACCTATAAGGAACAACTTTATCTGATGAATACGGGACAGGACCCGTTGGCTTGATTACAAGAGATGGAGAAACCTTCTTTTTGCCGCCATCATATCTGACAACAACAGGTTATGGTATTCTGAAAATAGGAGAGATAACATCCACTTCATCCTCGTTGCGATTCTGAAGTACCTCAATCATACCCTGATCCAACATTTCTTGGATTTCCTTCCTTACTTGTCGGCATCCTCTTTCGTTGAAAGTGCACACCTGGCACCTGTCATGGTCATGCTCGTAATGACTGTATCCACACAACAGTCTGTGCATCTCGACCAAAGATTGCCTGATATCATTGACATACAAGACTTTATATTTGCCAGGGCAACCCTGGACCATGTTCACAACAGCTTTCCCATGCTCGGGCAATGGGTTCTTCTTAACATTAGGACCTACGTCCTCGAAAAGCAAAATCCCACTTCTAACAATGTCTTATACCTTGGTCTTCAGGGGATAGCAATTCTCCACATCATGTCCGGGAGCATCGGAATGATATACACAGTGTAATTCAGGCTTGTACCACCAATGAGGGTTGGTCGGTACAGCAGGAGGGTCACGTGGAGTAATCAATTTTCTATCAATCAAAGATGGATAGAGTTCAACATAGGTCATTGGAATTGGATCAAAAGTGACCCTCTTCCTATTGTAGCTGGTGCTGGTGTTATTGTTGTTTCGAGGCTGGTAGGTGATGCGGTGTTTCGCAAGTATACAAACGCATCAGAGTAATATAAAAGATTGTCGAATCCACAGAGACCAAGTGTCAATCTATCGTTATCTATTGTTATGGTGTTTATTAAAGGCAATCAAAATAGGTGTTTTTTAGAGTGTGCAATGAAAAGTAAAGTATTGAAATAAATTTAATTAATAAAGACAGGGTTGAATGTAATTCACGTAATCGATTGATAATCCAAGTACTTGCTAGTAGAGCTACTTATGGGCAGTGTTTCCTACTTTGAAAAGAACTAATTTAACAGGAACTGTCGCTTTCGCGTATTCAGAACCGAGTTGTATTCCCTAATCAAACCCTCTTATTGTCACTTATAAAAAGGCGCGCGTTGCGTTAGAGTAGTAAACCTATTTTTAAGAAATATAGTATCTTGACTAAGTTGAAAAGTATTATAACCTGGATTTCTTAACCAAAAGAGGTTCTCACGAACTAGACTCTAAACTTATAAACGCGTCCAAAAATAGTTTTAAAATATCTTTTCTTCTTAATGTTAAAATCTCCTAATGAACTAAACAAAGCGCTTTCGCTGTTTTTGAAATAGTTAAAAACAATTAAGTTTAATTAGACGTTGGACGACTTTCGATCTTACCCAACGGAATTGAAGTGCGGGAAAACTTAATTTGAAAGTTAAAATAGCCCTCAAGTGTTTCTACAAACAATTGTACGGATTACTGGTTCAATTATGATCCTTACATTCTAACCTTATAAATTTAGCTAGACATGGTAAAGTAAAAGTGCATTAAAATAAATAAAAGTAGTGCGAGTGCGAGAAATAAATAAAAGTAGTGCGAGTGCGATAAATAAATAAAGTAAAGCGAGTGCGAGAAATAAATAAAGTAAAGCGAGTGCGAGGAAATAAATAAAGTAAAGCGAGTGCGGGAAAATAAATAAGATAAAGACAAGTAATAAAAACCTGCTCCAATTGGAGGTGTGAATAAATTGCAAAGTGGAAATGAAAATGGTGGCAGGATTAACTTTCTTCCAAAGTGCTCCAAACTCGGTTACAGACTCTATCACAGACTCGATTACACGATTGTGGTAACACTCCAATGCGAAGCGATTACCACTTTATAAAACTGAATATATGCCTAAGTGAAACAAAGTTGCTCTAAGTTTGCCTCTGCTCTAAGTTTGGATGATTGTAAAAGTGAATTCGAGTTTCTATTTATAAGCAAGTAAAAAAGATGGAAATGACTTGGATGCCCTTCAACTTGAAAATGGAGGGAAACTGTTCTCCTCTTGTGGCGCCCGCCACAAGGCCAAAGTGAGGCGCCTTAGTGGATGTAGTGGAGAACATGGGAGTTGAGGGAAGTTGAGCTTGGACACGTCATGGCTTGGTCTATGGCGCCCGCCATTGGGTAGGCCATAAGCACAAAATGCTGAATTTTAGGGTTTTTGGCTCTTTTTCACTCCTTTTCTCGACCGGGGCTCCGATTAAAGTAAAAACCTGAAAACAAAGGAAAACATACTAATAACACAACAAAATGATAATAAAACGACATAGAATGCATGTGAAATCGGAGTCGAAAATACGGTAAATTTTAGTGTTATCAAACTCTCCCACACGTAAACCTTTGCTTGTCTTCAAGTAAAACATTGAAAAGCTCATAAAAGAAAATTTGTGTAAACGAGTGCTTCAGGTAAAAGTTCTAAGTTCAAGTCGGGATGCAGTGATAGGTACTAACTGAGTGAACTAAGGGTATCATGATGACACTAATCCGCAAATACGGACATAAACTTCATTCCTATATTAACCAACCCATAGTATCCCACAATACCTAGGCCTGCCTCTTCATCTCTTTTTGTGTCCTTTTCATTCAGGCGCAATCACATTAAGCCCGCTATCCGTACATGCTTCATAGTAGAGTGGCCTGTTAGTGATTATGATCAGAGCTTGGGGTTTCTGGCACATAAACATGTGTAAACCCTTTTATTGGACCCAACTGTAGTTGTGGGGAATCGGATCGTAATCCGCCCTACCGAGTTCAGTGCCAGATACCTCTGAACCAACTAACAGTGGGTAAGTTTTTCTTTTTCTTTTTTTTCTTTTTTTTTGTTTTTGTAGCAATTTTTTTTACAATTCTTTGGTTTAAATGACTTTGTGAGGGTCACCTATACCGGAGTTACCTTTTTGCTTTCTTTTATTTTTTTGTTTTTCTGGATCATTCACTTATTTGCATCGGTCCCCTACGTAGAGGATGCGTAGGCCGGAGCTGACTGCTGAGATAAACTACTGAGGACTTATACGGAAATGATGATTAAGGCCATGGTATATGGGGTTTCGGGAATGGTTCCTATATTTACGAAGCTTATGGTGCTAAAACAGACACTGATGTTTCGCAAAGTTCTCCCAAGTCACCGCATCCTTACTTAAAACATGTCTTTAAAACCTGAAAACTTTCGGAATAACACTATTTTCTTTTGCAAAAAAAAATTGGTGGGGATAAAGGTATGGGGAGGTAGGATTGTACTAAAAATATACTATATTTGGTGACTCGTCAAACTCATGCATTATACTAAAAAGCAAAATAGACAACTAAAAGGAAATAACAAATAAATAAACTATCTAAAAACAGCAAAGGAAAAACAATAAGGGAAAGAAAACGAGAAAAGAAAATAAAGAAAAGACGATAGAGTCTCCTCCCACACTTAAATCGAACATTGTCCCCAATGTTTAGAAATAAGATAAGGAAGAGTTACCTGGCAACCTATTGATGACCACCAGTGCCCTCGCCATCCTGAGGTGGACGACGGGATCGGGTACGACGACGGTCTCTCTGATCCATCCTCGCCTGCAGGGCATTTTGAGCGATCCTCACCTCTCGAAGGTTACCTATAATGGAACCTTGAGTGGCTTCAATTAGTGCCATGTGTCTCTGGTGGTGGTTTTGTTGATGGGCCTGTGTATCTGTGATCGTTTGCAGGGACTGTAGAACAGTGTCATAGGACCTGTCCGTCCTCCGCTGCGACTCTCGCATGAAGTTCATATTATCCGTCATTTGTTGCTGGAGGGTAGAGAGGAGGTCGTCACGCCTTTGCTCTCTATCCATGTGGTCACGCCACATCTCCTCTGTAATATAGAAGCCAGGAGTGGTACCTGCAGAAGAAGAAGATGGTGCGGTGTGTGGTAGTGAAGGATGATGGGGGGACACATGGGGTACGGGAGATCTCTCTCTCCGATCATATTCATCATCAGTGTCATGTCCCGCCTCATCAGGAATGTTAGGAGGAAGAGGACCCAAAACAGGTGGGGCATCTAAAGTGTAGGTCCAATTCCTTTCATCTCGTACATCTGTACGTCTAGTGCACGGTAAAACAACATACGGGATGGCTACGCCATGAACCATAAGCATAGAGCCTCCTTCTCTCCTCGAGAGGCACAATTTCATGTCTCTCAGAAATTTTAGGTTAATTGTGTGAGGAGGTAAGGGTGCTAGGGTAGCCATCTCATCGTTCAGGTTAAGCGTCCGAGCAATAGATGTAATCAATCCACCAAAAGAAATCGGTCCCGCTTTATTCACAGTTAAAATCATATGAGCAAGCATGAATGGGACCGAATTAATACGTCTATTTGTGAGGCTTCCTTGTAAAAATAGAAGCTCTCTAGAATTAACCTTATTTGGATTCTCCCGGCCAAAAATAGTGCATGCCATTAGATATCTAAAAACTCTGATGGTCGGGTTATGGATAGTGTAGGCAAGAACTCCTTCAAAAGAGTTTATGGAAGTGTTTGATAAACGCTCCCAGAAGAAAAATACCTCAACAGACCATTTGGAATCCAAAGGGCCCTCACAAATAGCACCTTCCCCATGAGGGATCCCTAACAAGCTGGCTAGTTCGTCGGTACTGAATTGGTATTCAATAACAAACATTCTAAATTTGACAGTACCAATTGTGCTAGCAGTGTTAGGGTTGACAATATAAATTAAGGAACTCAAAAATTCAATTGTCAACCGCTCAAAGGTAGGTTCTTTATTGGAAAAGAAATTATGCAAACCTAAATTATCTAATAAATGAAATATGCTATGATAGATACCTAAAGTGTAGAGACAGTCTTCGTCAACATACCTTGTTGGGAGGATTTCCCGGTTTTGCAACCGTTCAATAATTTTTCTTTGCCGATCCCCCGGTTTCCCTCCTCGAAGAATGAATCCGTTAAACTCCATTTGAAAGCTCTTGAAAAGTGATGAAGAAGATGAAATGGTTTGTGAAAAAGGTTGGATTTTTACAAAATCCGACGGATGAAATCGAAAATGGAAAGTGGAATAATGATTTGTGTGGTGTGGTGGTTAGAAAAGTATGAGCTTTTTGTGGGTTCAAGGATGTTTTTCCAAGGTAAAAAAATGGGTTTGGGAGGTTGTGAGTTGCAAAAATTGTGAAGAAAGGGGTTCTGCCCCGACCATTTACAGACGCTGTGGCGGGTGTAAGACCCCAATTTTGGGCCCTAAGATCCCTCATGGCTCATATCATTCATATCATGACCTCAAGGATCATTGCATGCTTTTGTGCCCTCCTAGTGGGTAGATTGCCTTGTAGGTTTGTTTCTTGATCACCAAGCATACTTTGCATTTGTATATCTTTGCTTTCATATGTTTATCATTCAAAAAGTACAAAAATATTGTCAGTCTAACCTTGTTGCTTGCAGTGGAAGCAATCATCAGCAATTAGGTCAAAGACAGTCATTGATCAGTCAAAGCAATGGATGATGGCCATTCTTGTAGAATTTGGGCATCATGATCAATAATCACAAGTTCATACATCTTGAGACATCATTTGAAGTCAAGGTCTCAAGGATTTAGGGTTTGGAAATCATCAGAAGAGGTCCAGTCACTCAAAACCCTAGAAAAGTCAACAGACAGTCAAACTTGGTCAACTGTTGATTTAATCAAGAATTTGATGGATAGAATTGATTTGAAGGAGTTCACTCATGCTTGTATAAGCCTCATCTATCATGTTCAACCTCATCATGGAAGAAAATCAAGCAAATCAGAAAATTTTCCAGAAATAGCAAGTGGACCTGTAATTTCAACTGCCAAAAATGGAAACTTCTTGATCTTAAACTTACATCATGATACAAGCTTCAAATGAATTTTTGCCCAACATGAAAGTTGAAGATCTTGTCTTCCCATTTTCAAAAAGTCCAAGAACTCTCAAATCCCATGTGTGGTTGTCAAGATATGATCAAATCATTTTCACCAATTTTTGAACTTCAACTGAGCATATCTCCCAAACCATAAGGCCAAATTTGGTGGGGTTTTTTCCTACAAACCACATTTTTCATCCTCTTTCCAAAAATATAAATTTCATGACCTCAAACCTTACCATTCAAAATGGCATTTTTGGACCTTTTGCATTTAAAATCAAAGTTTGACCAAACTTTGACTTTTTGATTTATGGACTTTTTCATCATTTTGCCAATTGGGAAATGTTTCACATCCTATTTGAAACTTGCTCAAAGTCTTAAACCACCATCATTTCACCCTTATACCATCATTTTTAACCAAAATGCAAAAAACTTGAAAATTGGCATTTGGCTTCAAATAAAGGAAAACAAAGTACAGCAGTACATGGATAACCAAAAACAGCACAAACATACAGTCTGTACAGCCTGTGCCCAGCCCAAATTCTCAGCAAAACACACACCTCCACTTCACTTGGACATAATTAGCAATTTGCAAAATGATCATTACACACAAAACCAGCTTATCATTTGATTAAGTGGTATTAAACAGATGATATATAATGGTTTTTCTGTCCAAACAAACCCTAGTTCTGCAGCCACCACACAGAAAATACTCCTACTCTCTCATCTTGCATTTTGCTCGGCTGAGATTTTTCACCCAAAACCATCAAAGCATACAAGTAACCCTTGGTTATTTCTTCACTTGGACAACATATTTAGCTCACCTTCACCATAAAATCACTGCTGTAAAGTCTTCATCATCTTCTGTTTTCCAAAGACCTCTCCCATGGCAGCTTGAAGCTAGAATCGATTTAAGCAAAGTTGAGCACAATTCCTTCTGAGATACACCATTTGGGACCATCATCTTCATCTGTTCGAGCTTCAAACCTTCAAATAATCACTGCTCTACACTTTTCTTCAAATCCAAGTAAATTTTCGAAACTCTAATTTCTTAAATCAATGCTATGCCATGTGTAGAGTATGTTCTTATGGTTACATTAAGCTTGAAATTACTAAAAATGATTAAGTATCATGCTAGTTATGTTGAAATGAAATCTGGAATTGGTTTATGTTCTTGCTCGATTTGTGACCATCAATGAGTTCTAGTGGAAATGGCAGGTAGATTCGTGTTAGTTAGAGCTTGCTGTTTAGTTGTGTGCATTTGATTTTCATGTCTGGAAAATATTGTTGTTAAGCTCGGTTGTACATGATGATGATAACACCCTGCAGCTGAAATTCTGTCTTGCCCAAATTTTTGCATGAATTTAGTTTTGTTTGTGGCTGTTTGTTGGTTGCATGATTGTTCAGGGCCATGCTTGTTTATGTGGTACTGTTGGAATTCATTTTCCCTTTGATGATGAGCTTTGATGCTATGTGCTGTTGTTTTTTTATGAACATTGTTGAATGATAGAGCATGAACACATACTGTCATAAACCCTCGAGCCTGCCCAGGAAAAAATCACATGAATTGTACTTGTTGTGTTTGGTTTATTGGCTGTTTTGAAACCTACCAAAATTTCATGATTATGTTGTTTTGCTGTCAGTGTTCATGGCCATATGCTGGTTTTGTTTTTGTTCATGTCCATGAATGATGCTGCTTGAAAATAAGTGCTGTTATGCTATTAACCATACTGCAAATTGATGATGAAACATGATGATGAATACCAATGCTGTCTGCTTGCTGTTTATATGCTGTCATGTACTGTTGTTTGGTTTGAATATGATGCTGATGAGCACATGCTGCATTGCATACCCTGCTGCTATTTTGCAAAACTACCCTGTCCAGGATTTTTCCCATGTTTATGTGTGGTATGCTGACTGATTACTTGCTGCTACATATTGCCAAATGCTTGCTGCTACGTGCTATTGTTTTGTTTATGAACATGCTGCCATGCTAACACCATGCTGCAATTTTGAAACATGTTGTTGCTTTTGTTTGTTCTATTTGATATGATGTTTGATGAACACATTATGCTATTGCTGGTTGCTGTTTGAACCTTAGAACTCGCCCAGGTTTTTTTTTTTTTTTTTTTGCATTGAAGGTGTAGAGTTTGTGTTGTTTAGGTGCATGAGCATGGTTGCATCATTGCCACATCGTGTTTTTTTCTGCTGTTGGAATTTTGCTGTTAGTTGAGCAACATAAGCTTGGCTTGTTTTTTTGCTGTCTTAAGCATGACCATAAAGTCCACATGATTGATGTTTGGTTGTGTTGTTTGTGGATTTTGTTTTGTTCATTTTTTGTGGTTGATGCACGATGATAGATGCTGTCAACCTGCTTACTGTATAAACCTCACCCATATGCCATGCTACCTATGTGTTTTTGCTTGGTTTGCTGTTGAATGATAATGATGGTTGTTGCTGTTGTTTTGAAACCAATACTATGCTGTTGTTTGATCTGCTGTTTGAATGATGATGGTATCATGCTGCTTGCCTTGCCATTGTGTGTTTTGCTCGATTTTTGGCATGTTGATGAACCATGTTGCTGTTGCTGCTATACCATGCTGCTGTTTCGAAACTTGCCATGACTTCAATGTTGGTTACATGAACCCTGCTTGCTAAATCCATGATGATGTATGTTTGTGCTAAGTCATTTTGATGTTGAAGAACATGTACTGCCATGCTGAGTTTCAATTGGTTATGAATTGATTTCCATGTCCTATTGCTATGATGTTGCATGTTGGTCGAGTATTTGTTTGGATGTTTGAAAAAACCATGAGCCATACAGTAGAACCATGCTGCTACAACCAACTATGCTCATAACTTTTCCTGCTTGTGTATGCTTTGTTGTTCATGTCATGATTCACCTGGTTACCACCATAATGCTGCATGAACATTGGCTGTTGTTTGTTTTGTTTGGTTACATGATGATGAGCCATGCTGCTATGCTGTTGAACTTTGCTATTTTCCAGCTAAAACAGAAATTCCACATGCTTTGTGTTGATTTTGATTGGTTATGTTTGCATGTTGATTGCATGATGTTGTTGATGATACAATGTTGAAAACCCTGCTGCTGTTTTAAATGTGTCCAGAAGATCCATGTGAAACATAATGAATGCTGTTATTTTTTGATGATTACATGCTGATGATGAATATGCCAATGCCCTGCTGCTGCCAAACCCTAAGGGTTTCTAAAACCAGAAGGCTGAATTTCGATTGGTTGCTGTTGTTGTTTTGCCTTGCCTGTGTACTGTTCCATTGGGAACTGGCCAATCACAACATTTCGTTGTGTAGGCCAAAACTGTGTCGTTTTGAGTAAGTGAGGCGGATATTACCAACTTTGCCATCGTTGACTCCTTAGTTGACCAACATTGCCATGCATTTTGTTCATTTTTGCTCCAATTGTTACACAAACTTCTACAATTATTTGCTCTTTCATTTCAACTCCAAAAATTATGATTTTTTTTGCATGATGATCACAAAGATGTCTATTATTTAATCATGATTTTTAATTAATTTTTCATTGGCTGGATTTTAATTGATAAATATTTTCTTGACATGTATGCCAAAATGATACATTGTGCCATTTCAATTGTGAAATTGTCATATTGCATCCATTGCCTTTGAAATTATTTGTGGTAAAACTAGACAAATTGATCTTCATTTCCAAATAAAGTTTGTGGATTTCTCATTTGTGGTTTGATAGATATGAATTTTTGAATTAGGGTGTGACAATTTGTGTCACACCAATGATATGCAAATGTATGATTTTTGTTCACATGCTTCCCCTTATCCAAATCACTTGAAATTTTGCATGAATCATCCATCACATGTCTAGTTTGTGTATGATTTTTCTTGGAATTAATCTTGCTGTTTTCCATTTGATTGAGAATTTTCTTCCATACTTGGTCATTTGTTGACTTTTTGTGCTATGCCTTGCCAAATCCTTTGTGAAATTCTCAAATCATATTGTATGACCATGAAATTTCATATGTGATAACTAGACATCTCAAGCTTTGCATTGGTGTTAATTTCATTCATTTCTCTTCTGTTTTCAAATTGATATGATTTTTTGAAGTTGACCCATGCTTGTTGACTTTCACCATGCTTACTTGAATTTGGTTTGACTTCATGATTTTTGTTGACTGCCTTCCTCTCATCCAAATGCAATGAAATTTAACATGTATGCCATGTTAGATGTTAGGATTGAGTGTGATTTATTTCATAATTTTTGAAAATGTTTGAGTTGACTTTTGGATGAAGTCTTTGCAATTGACTTTTGTATGTTTCTCTTGCCATGCTTTGCATCCTTTTGCATATGAAATGACCTTGATGCATGATATAAGTTTGAATCCAATTGTGTTTACTTTCTTACATGATTGAATTTGACTTTGATTGAACATTGCTTGCTGCCTTGACTTTTTCTTTCATCTTTGACCCTAGGCTAGTCCTAGTGGTCTTCTAAGCTTATGTTGAGTTCATCTGTTTCAGGTTAAGCACCAATGCCTTGAGGATCATTCTAATGTGCTTGAGTTTGATCTTGTTATCATGTGCTAACACTTGTTTTGCAGGTTGACTCATATGCTTGAGTCTTTGTGCCTTGCACAATTGGTCCCACTGTGTGACTATTGGTTCATTATCTTTTGTTTTTGACTGTTGAGCTGTTTAATAATTGGTCTGACTTTTGCAGGTACTTTAGTTGCCTAAGTTCTTTGAACTTGATTGCTTGCTTTGCTTTTTAGCATTTGCTTTGAGGTATAATTACTTCTTCTTCATGTAGTCTGGAGACCCGGTCTGTTATTTGACCGGGCAAACTGTCTGAAGTCCTCCTTAAGAGGCAATGCCTGTGTTTGTTTATATTTGTCCTAAGCAGGAAAAGTCCTTCAAGTAAGGCAATTGGTGGAAGGTAGGGATAAGCAATCTATCCCCCACTATTCAGTGTGTCCTCTCTTTGCTCCCATTACATGGTTGTAGCATTGAGATAAAAACCCAAGATCTATCGAGTCAATAATGTGGAGAGAGTTCCTACTTTCTGAACTCCCACACTTTCTTTGATGCTCTCTCTGATATGAGATAGAAGCAATGAGGCATACTCCTCATCTCCTTTTCATCTGCTTCACCTGAGCCCCTCAATGGCCAGGTTAAGAGCAACCTTTACCCATTACAGTGGACTTTTAAAGTCAAACCCTCTTGTGTGAGCCCCCATTGTTTGGCTATAGAGTGTGTTGTTTGCTATTCATTGATTGATTGATTGCTTCATATGCACTTGCCTGCTTATATGTTATGCATTTATTATCATCATCATTTGACATTAATGCATGATCATCTCATTTGCTCTTTGTGATGTTATCATTGTTGTTTGCCCATTGAGGACAATTGTAAGTCCATTGCTTTGGCATTTGCTCCTGTGATATGGAAGGATAGAGTGTAAGACCTCGTTGGTCATTCATATCTCCTGTTTATCTGTGTGTATGTGAGGATACAGTTATAAGTCCCTGTAAGTTGGCATCTGTTATCCTGTGATCATGATTTGATCTTTTTGATGTTGTATGTGAGGTTGCAGTTATAAGTCCCTGTAAGTTGGCATCTGTTATCCTGTGATCATAGTTTGTTTCATCTGGTATGTGAGGTTGCAATTATAAGTCCCTGTAAGTTGGCATTTGCATACCTGTGATCCTATTGTTGCTTTTGTTCTTGTATGTGAGGATCCATTGTAAGTCCCTGTGATGTGGCATTGGATTTCCTGTGAGCATACTGTGGAGTTAACCTAAGTCCAGATAGATTGGCAGTTGACTTCCATATTTCATCTTTGTTCTTTTCTTTTGAGGAGATCAGTGTAAGACCATTGAGTGGCATCTGATATCCTGTTCTGTTTTAGGAGACTGGTGTAAATCCATCTATTGGTATCCGGTATCCGCTCTTATTTCTTTGCCTGTGGAGATTAGCGTAAGACCATTGAGTGGCTTCTGATATCCCGTTCTGTTTTAGGAGATTGGTATAAGACCATTGATTGGCATCCGATATCCGCTTTTGCTTGCTTTGTTTGTTTGTTATTATTAATTGTATTCCAAAGGACACACTTGAATCATCTGCTATATGATCTCAAGAAGTGAACCTTCTAAGAAGTTTTACTTTCCATCTCCATTCATTCATCACTCATTATGTCCTAAACCTTTTCACACTTTATCTTTTAAAACTTGACATAAGTGTTGTGCAAACATTTTCATGTTTTTCTAACTAAAAACCTGGACTCAAGTCCTTGACCTTTTTTCAAACCTCATTTTCATAATACTCATTTGAATTGATCTTAATCATACTTTGACTCCATTTTCATAATCATAATCAGTTAACTTCATCCACTCAATTGTTTTGGCTTTGTCCATTGTTAATGTTTTCATACATGAGCTATAGGTTTGATTTATCTTAGTGGTTGATGTTAATCTCACCTTCTGTCTTTAGTGATTGAATTGTAAGCCTTCCTTGCCTATTATAGGGTTAACCCCTCTCTGGCAAGTTGAAGCCGTTTCTCACATGGTGGACGTTGTTGTTTGTATAAGGTTGAGTTTTCTCCCGTGGATAACGTAAGACCTAGGGTTTGTGTTTAAAATTGAACCTAACCCACTTTTGGAAATCTTTTAGCCGAACTACGGCGTTCTGATCCTTACCTTTGATGGAAGGTACGTAGGCAACGGGTTCATCCGTTCGAACCCAATAACCTAATAAATTATATTCTTTTCTCACCATCCCAATCATGTTTGCACAATCTTTATGTCATAACAAATAATAATTTTTGCATAACAAGCGTGAAAAGGGCTCCCTAGGAGTACCTAGGACGTAGTGGGTGCCTAACACCTTCCCATTGCGTAATTTACCCCTTACCCAGAATCTCTGATCTTTTTATTAGTTTTCTACGTGTAAAACTTCTTAGGCTTTTGTTCGCTTTTTAGCCAATCCTTTGGATAAATAAAAGTGCGGTGGCGACTCGAAATTTTTCATGTATCTCTTAGCTTACGATTTAACCAATAGATCATATAGCGACGAATACACCGCTACAGAAAAGTGGCGACTCCACTGGGGAAACCTCACCAGAATCCCTGGTTGTATTGCCTACTTTTCACCCTTGTTGTGCTATATTGTTATTCTTTATCTGACATATTTTTGTACAATTTGGGATGAATGTATTGATTGTAATGTGTGAATTGCTTGATATACATATGCTGTGTGCTTTGGTGATCTGTGAGATGAGTTCTATACCCGAACTCGAGTGCACTCTAGGATAGGAGAATGGCATAGTCTTGTCGACTGGTGTGGAGTAGTCCTTAGCCAGTTGACTTGCGAGTCCATTCACTTGGTGGAGGTCATGTTGGACTAATAATGTCACACAAGTTATTTGTGGTTAGGCATTATTCTTTCAATCATGTTCCGCAGAAGCCAAGGACCTTAGTTTACCAAACCCATCTTGGCCTATTTTTAGGACTGTAGTGCGGAGGTCGTTCAGATGTCAGTTCTGATACGATTGTTACGCGATACTACACTCATAAGAGTTTCTCTTGAGAATATTCTTGGAATACGAGTATTCGTTCCTCCGACAATATTCGAAAGATGGAACGATGATTATGGGAACCTCTGATAGAACATGTCTGGCAGGTTTAAACCCTAGTACACTCCCTTTGGGTGGTTTTTAACCGAGACCCCATGCTCGTGACTCTTAACAAACCCGTGATTCGTGGTTGAGTCGTTCAAACATTGTTAATATCAATGGATCCCGGATCAGGTGTAAAACCTAAAATCCACCAAAGCGGCTGGTTGATATTAAGAATGTCTGAACCGGTTCATGTACCGTTAATATCAATGGAACTTGGGTGTCGATAAGGTGAAAACCTAAATCCACCAAAATGGATGATTGATATTAGGGATACATCGAGCTTTCCCACGACCTTTGTTTGGTGTGCTTTGCTTGATCCTTGAGTGTGTTTGTTGCATTCATACATTCATGCATTCATCTGCATTCATGTCATCAAAAGAGAAAATTTTCAAGGAACTTAAAGGGTTATTTGCAAAATTTTCAGACATGGAAAGACCGAAAAGGCATACAAAGAAGTACAGCTTTAAGCAGCCCGATGTAAAAGAGTTAAGGAATCTGACATCGTATGTATTAGATCCCTTGGGTTTCAAAGCTCGATATGGGAAGCTTCTGCCGTTGCTGACTACTCAAGTGGATGAGGGATTGATGAGCACTCTGGCTCAGTTCTATGATCCGCTCTATCATTGCTTCTTATTTCCGGACTTCCAGTTGCTGCCGACTTTGGAAGAATACTCTCACCTTATTGGGATTCCGATTCTGGATCAAGTGCCGTTCAGTGGCCTAGAGGGTATTCTATCTGCTCGAGAGATTTCCAGTCTGTTGCATATAGATGAAGATCTGATTAGAGCTAATCTGACTACCAAAGGCGGAATTCAGGGTTTTCCTTCCGAGTTCCTTATTGCTCAAGCCACTTTCTATGGGAAGGCCATGAGTGAGGATGCCTTTGAGGCTCTATTCGTATTGCTTATCTATGGATTGGTGCTGTTTCCCAACTTCGACAAGTTCGTCGACATGAATGCCATTAGGATCTTTTCAGTCCTTAATCCGGTTCCGACCTTGTTGGGTGATGCATATGTCTCCATGCATCTGAGGAATATGAAGAATGGAGGAGTCATTGTCTGCTGTTTACCCCTGCTGTACAAGTGGTTTATTTCGCACTTGCCGCAGACAGTTGCTTTTAAGGAGAACAAGGGATGTCTACGGTGGTCTCAGAGACTCATGTCTCTCACCAATGATGATATCACCTGGTATGATCGCGTGTATGATACCGTCCAGATCATTAATTCTTGTGGTGAATTCCCTAATGTGCCTCTTCTTGGTACATGTGGTGGGATTACCTACAACCCTACGCTTGCACGTCGTCAGCTTGGGTTCCCCCTAAAGGATAAACCCCATAACATTCTGTTAGAAGGTGTGTTCTTTCAGGAGGGTAAAGATCCCCAAGGCCTGAAAGCCAGATTTGTCCGCGCTTGGCGCAATATTCGCATAAAGAGTAGGAATGAATTGGGTCCAAAGAACTGCATTGCTTTGGAGCCATACACCTCTTGGGTCAGACAGAGGGCTGCTACCTACCTGATGCCATATGATCATCCGAGACCTACACTGTTGGATGTGGCTGGGCCTTCAACCCTCCCTACCCAACGTGTAGAGGAGTTGAGAGAAGAAGACCTTTCGCGTGCCTGGATCCGCGAAAGGGAGGAATTGCTGCAGCAGCTCAAGGAGAAGGATGATATGATTGAATTTCTCGAGCATCGAGTGATCGACGATCCGAACGACACTTGGACTTCTCTGCTTCCTCAGTCCTCCAAATTCTGGAAAAGGAAGTATGATCAACTTGCAAAGGAGAAAGCTGATATGGAGGCCGCCTATGAGAGGGAGATCAAGAAGTTGTACACTTCTCGTCTTCCAGCATCCCGAGCTGTTAGGGATCCATAGGATGTCGTTTACCTTTTCTCTTTGTAATATTTAAAAGAATGCTGTACTTCTTTGTCTTAATATTTTGAATGAAATATTTTCCATGAACAATTAAAATGTTTAATATTCAAAATATTGCAAACAAACCCTGAGGGTTCCTTGAAAATCAAAGCATTTGCACAAGCATTTCATGCATCATTCCTGCATAAACAGGTACCCATTTTTCTGGTCTTCCGGTTCTAACCTTTGCTCTTCATTTATTTTGAAGACAAGCTGACTCACCGGTATTATACAAGGGTCAACTCTGCAAGGATTATGGAGCAATTGGAACAAGAGAACCAGACTTTGAGAGATGAAGTCGCCAGACTTGGCGCTCTGATGGAGCAACTTCTTGCTGCTCAGAATCAGCCTGCTCCTCAGCCAGCAACTCCGGTTCAGCGGACAGTTATATCAGAGATAGCTACTACATCGGTGCCTGTTAGTGCCCATCAGCCAAATGCCATGCCTCCCGGTTTTCCTTGGGGGATGCCTCCTGGCTTTATGCCTGATCTGCCAGCTCCTACCTTTGCTCAAATGCCGGCATCTAGCCCGGTCCCTATTCCTGTTCCTCCCGTCGTGCATACCATGCCGAGGGTAGACGACACCATTTATCACTCTGAAGCGTCTGAGGGCTCAGATGTTCATGAGAAAATGGATGCAATGAACGATCAATTCCTTGAGCTGAGAAAGGAATTGAGAACTCTTAGAGGCAAAGATCTCTTCGGCAAGTCAGCAGCCGAACTTTGTCTAGTTCCCGGTGTGAAAATACCAGTCAAATTCAAGGTCCCAGACTTTGAAAAATATAAAGGGAACACTTGTCCTTTGGCACACTTGGTCATGTATGCCAGAAAGATGTCCACGCAGACAGACAACGATCAACTCTTGATCCACTATTTCCAAGACAGTTTGTCTGGTGCTGCTCTCCGTTGGTACATGAGCCTGGACAGCGTCAACATCCGCTCTTTCAATGATCTTGGCGAAGCTTTCGTCAAACAATATAAATACAACGTTGACATGGCGCCTGACAGAGATCAACTCAGGTCTATGTCACAAAAGGACAAAGAGACGTTCAAGGAGTACGCCCAGAGATGGCGTGAGCTGGCAGCTCAAATCACTCCACCATTAGAAGAGAAAGAGATGACCAAGATCTTTCTGAAGACTCTTGGGTCATTTTATTATGAGAGAATGGTGGCCAGCGCTCCCTCTGATTTCACCGAGATGGTGAACATGGGGATGTGTCTTGAAGAAGGTGTCCGTGAAGGACGGTTAGCTAAGGATGATAGCTCTTCCTCTAAACGGTATGGAGCGTTTAAGAGGAAAGAAGGTGAAGCCCACGCTGTGCAGTCTCAGCCAAAGCATAGAAGACCCTCTGTTCAGAGGAAGCCTGCACGTCATTCCAGACATCAGCATCAGGTAGCTAGTGTGGCACCTGTATTCAAGGATAATGCTCAACAGTATCAGCATCAGCAGCAATATCCACAACCGCAATATCAACAGCAACAGCAGCGTCCACAGCAACAGGCCTACCAGCCTCGTGGAAGTACAACCAATCAAGCAAATGTGAACTATGATAGGAAGAAGGTCAGTTTCGACCCTATTCCGATGACATATACAGAGCTTTATCCCTCCTTGTTGGAGAGGAAGTTGGTTTCACCCAGGGATCCTCCTGCAATTCCTGCCAACCCGCAATGGTGGTACAAACCAGACCAGCATTGTGCCTACCATTCCGGTGCTCCGGGCCACAACGTTGAGAACTGTTTCCCGCTGAAGAATAAGGTTCAAGACCTCATGAGAAGCGGAATTCTGAGTTTTGAAGACTCAAACCCGAATGTCACCAGGAACCCATTGCCTTCGCATGGGAAATCTGTCAATATGATCCAGGAAGATCTTGGGAAGTACAAGGTGAAGTACATCAGTCATATCCGGCAGTCATTGGTTGGATTACATAAAATGTTGTGTCAGCACAGTTATTTGAAGCATAACCATGACCAGTGTCGTGTCTGTTCTGTTAACCATTTGGGTTGTGACCAGGTTCGCCGAGAGATTCAGACGCTGTTGAATGAAGGTACCATTGAGATTCTCCAGAATCGCAATGTTGATGTTGTTGAGCCCGAAGTGAATGTTATCTCCCCGGTGTTCAAACTTCCAGAGCCCGTTGTTATTCGGTACAATAGCAACAAGCCTAAGGCTTCCCCTTCTCTGATTATCAAGCCAGCCGGCCCTGTGCCGTATTCATCCGATAAAGCCGTACCTTTCCGGTACAATCCTGTTGCTGTCCAGGATGGGGTCGAGGTACCTTTGCCTTCCACTTCTGTGACCACTATTGCTGATGTTAGTGGGCTGACCCGCAGTGGTCGTGTCTTTTCTGCGCCTGCTAAGGCTGTTGCTTCTGAATCTGTTGAGCGTCCTGTGGGGACTGCTGTGAATGTTCAGAATCCGGCACTTGCTGTTGCCCAACCCTCCTCGTCTGTACAAAAGACTCCTGTTTCTTCAGATGGCCCGAGTGGCATTGTTGATGAAGAATCTGATGAGATGCTGAGGCTCATCAGAAAGAGTGAGTACAATATTGTAGACCAGCTTCTACACACGCCCTCCAAGATCTCCATTCTTTCTCTTTTGCTGAATTCAGAGCCTCATAGGGAGTCTCTGCAGAAAGTCTTGGACCTGGCGTACGTTGATCACGACGTCACCTTGGAACAATTTGATAGCATTGTTGCAAACATTACCGCTTGCAACACTCTGAGCTTTTGTGACGCTGATCTCCCTGAGGAGGGAAGAGACCACAACATGGCTTTACATATCTCAATGAACTGCAAATCTGATGCAATGTCCAATGTATTGGTGGACACTGGATCATCTCTTAATGTATTGCCAAAATCCACACTCTCACGTTTGTCATATCAAGGTCCTCCTATGAGGCAGAGTGGGGTTGTTGTTAAAGCTTTTGATGGGTCACGTAAGACTGTGATTGGGGAAGTTGACCTCCCAATCAAGATTGGACCGAGTGATTTCCAGATCACTTTTCAAGTAATGGATATTCACCCATCATACAGCTGTCTCTTGGGCAGACCATGGATTCACGAGGCTGGCGCCGTGACATCCACCCTACACCAAAAGCTGATGTTTGTGAAGAATAAGAAATTGGTTGTAGTAGGGGGAGAAAGGGCTCTCCTGGTCAGTAATCTGTCTTCTTTCTCGTACATTGATGCAGAGGATGAAGTTGGAACTCAGTTCCAAGCTTTATCTATTGATAAACCAATCGAGAAGAAGTCTCCTTCATTCACTTCCTACCGAGATGCGAAGTTGGCCATTGAATGTGGTGCAGTCGCTGGTCTAGGGAAAGTGCTTGAACTTGAAGATAACCGATCCCGGGCTGGCATTGGCTATGGTTCTGGGGCATGCAATGAGCAAGGTCTGTTCACCAGTGGAGGATTCATCCATACTGATCAACCTGCAGAAGAGGAAGCTGCTGCTATCATTGAAGAAGAAGATGCAGAAGATCTGGACAATTTTATTATTCCTGGTGGTGTCTGCCACAATTGGGTCGCTGTGGATGTTCCTACAGTTATCCATAGATCAGAGTAATTGTTCATTTTGTTTAAAACCCTTCTCCCATGCCAAAAGGAGAAGTGATGACATTGTTGGCAAAGCATATATACAATGATATTTTCATTCAATTTTTGCATTGTTAAACATTTGTTTTTCCTTTGTTTTCACTTTTTGCTTTCTTTATGAAATCAGTGATCACAAAAAACCATAAAAACAAAAATAAAAGCTGTAAAAGCAACATTCTTTCATCTGCATAATGATTTGCTTGTTTAAATTCTGAAATTTTTCTTAACCAAAATCATTATGCAGGTTGATCCTAAAACCCATTGAACATAATGATCCAACGCCATCTCCCAATTTTGAATTCCCTGTATTTGAGGCAGAAGAAGATGACGTTGAAGAGATTCCTGATGAGATCACCCGTCTCCTTGAGCACGAAGAGAAGATCATTCAGCCGCATCTCGAAGACTTGGAAACAGTCAACTTGGGATCTGAAGATTGTGAGCGCCTGGTGAAGATTGGGGCACTTCTTGAAGGGTCTGTTAAAGAAGATTTGATCAGCTTGCTACGAGAATATTCAGATATCTTTGCTTGGTCCTATGAAGACATGCCGGGTTTAGATACAGATATTGTGCAACATTTCCTGCCTTTGAAGCCTGAGTGCGTGCCTGTGAAGCAGAAGCTCAGAAGAACTCATCCAGATATGGCAGTGAAGATCAAAGAGGAAGTTCAGAAGCAAATTGATGCGGGGTTTCTGGTGACTTCGACATATCCTCTCTGGGTGGCCAATATTGTGCCTGTTCCTAAGAAGGACGGAAAAGTCCGTATGTGCGTTGACTACAGAGATTTGAATAAAGCTAGTCCAAAAGATGATTTTCCTCTACCACACATTGACATGTTGGTAGACAATACAGCTAAATTCAAAGTCTTTTCCTTTATGGACGGATTTTCCGGATATAATCAAATCAAGATGGCACCAGAGGATATGGAGAAGACAACATTCATCACACCTTGGGGAACATTCTGTTATCGAGTGATGCCCTTCGGTTTGAAGAACGCCGGAGCCACGTATCAACGAGCTATGACTACCTTGTTTCATGATATGATGCACAAGGAGATAGAAGTCTATGTTGATGATATGATTGCTAAGTCCCGAACGGAAGTTGAGCATATTGAGCATTTGTTGAAGCTTTTTCAGCGTTTGAGGAAATTCCAGCTTCGTCTGAATCCGAACAAATGTACCTTTGGAGTCCGTTCCGGCAAGTTGTTGGGTTTTGTGGTAAGTGAAAGAGGTATTGAGGTTGATCCTGCAAAGGTCAAAGCAATACAAGAGATGCCCGCACCCAAAACTGAGAAGCAAGTCCGAGGTTTTCTTGGCCGCTTGAACTACATTTCCAGATTTATATCCCACATGACTGCCACATGTGCGCCGATATTCAAGCTCCTCCGGAAAGATCAGTCTCATGATTGGACCGAGGATTGCCAGAAAGCTTTCGACAGTATCAAGGATTATCTGTCCGAACCTCCGATTTTGTCTCCGCCAGTGGAAGGAAGACCTCTGATTATGTACTTGACAGTTCTTGAAGACTCGATGGGTTGTGTACTCGGTCAACAAGATGAATCAGGGAAGAAGGAGTTTGCTATCTACTACCTCAGTAAGAAGTTTACTGATTGTGAGTCTCGGTACTCTATGCTTGAGAAGACGTGCTGTGCTTTAGCTTGGGCAGCTAAGCGTTTGCGCCAGTACATGATTAATCATACAACTTGGTTGATATCCAGAATGGATCCAATTAAGTATATATTCGAGAAGCCTGCTTTAACTGGGAGGATTGCCCGTTGGCAGATGCTGTTGTCTGAGTATGATATTGAGTATCGAGCTCAGAAAGCTATCAAAGGTAGTATCTTGGCTGACCATCTAGCGCACCAGCCGATTGAAGATCATCAGTCTGTTCAGTATGACTTCCCGGACGAGGAAATTCTGTATTTGAAGATGAAAGATTGCGATGAGCCTACACTTGATGAAGGTCCAGAACCTGGTTCCAGATGGACGATGGTGTTTGATGGCGCTGTTAATCAATATGGAAATGGAATTGGGGCAGTAATTGTTAATCCCCAGGGTTCGCACATTCCATTTACAGCAAGGCTAACTTTCAAATGCACGAATAATATGGCGGAGTATGAAGCCTGTATTATGGGACTTGAAGAATGCATTGATTTGAGAATCAAGTATCTTGACGTCTATGGTGATTCAGCTTTGGTTGTCAATCAGATCAAAGGTGAATGGGAGACGAATCAACCAGGTCTCATCCCATACAGAGATTATGCAAGGAGAATTTCAACTTTCTTCACAGAAGTTGAATTTTATCATATTCCTCGAGAGGATAATCGGATGGCAGATGCCCTTGCTACACTTGCTTCTATGATTGTTGTCAGATGGTGGAATGATGTCCCCAATATTACTGTGATGCGCTTGGATAGACCCGCTCACATATTTGCAATTGAAGACGTGAAAGATGACAAGCCTTGGTACTTTGATATCAAGAATTTCCTCCAGAACCAGGTCTACCCGCCTGGGGCATCTGTGAAAGATAGGAAAACTTTGAGAAGGTTGTCAGGCAGTTTCTACCTCAGTGGTGAAGTGCTGTACAAGAGAAATTTTGATATGGTTTTGCTCAGATGCGTGGATAGACACGAAGCAAACCTGTTGATGACTGAGGTCCATGAGGGTTCATTTGGTACTCATTCCAATGGACATGCCATGGCTAAGAAGATGTTGAGAGCAGGCTACTATTGGCTGACAATGGAGTCTGACTGTTGCAAGTATGTGAAGAAATGTCACAAGTGTCAAATTTATGCGGATAAGATTCATATTCCTCCGACACTCCTGAATGTGATTTCATCACCATGGCCTTTCTCTATGTGGGGAATCGACATGATCGGCATGATTGAGCCGAAAGCGTCCAATGGACATCGGTTTATTCTCGTAGCAATTGATTACTTCACCAAATGGGTTGAAGCCGCTTCGTACGCGAATGTAACCAGGCAGGTGGTTGTGAAGTTTATCAAGAATCAGCTGATTTGCCGTTATGGTGTGCCAGAGAGGATCATTACTGATAATGGATCCAATCTGAATAACAAGATGATGGATGAGTTGTGCGCTGAATTCAAGATTGCACACCATAATTCCTCTCCCTACAGACCTAAGATGAATGGGGCTGTTGAAGCCGCTAACAAGAATATCAAGAGAATTATCCAGAAGATGACTGTCACTTACAAAGATTGGCATGAGATGCTGCCATTTGCTTTGCATGGATACCGTACGTCTGTACGCACTTCAACAGGGGCAACCCCTTTCTCTCTTGTTTATGGCATGGAAGCCGTTCTCCCAGTAGAGGTGGAGATCCCATCAATGCGAGTCTTGATGGAAGCCAAGTTGACTGATGCTGAGTGGATTCAGAGTCGTTATGACCAGTTGAATTTGATCGAAGAGAAACGATTAACTGCCATGTGCCATGGTCAGTTATATCAGCAGAGAATGAAGAAAGCATTCGACAAGAAGGTCAAGCCTCGTGTGTTCCGAGAAGGTGACCTTGTGCTCAAGAAAGTTTTGTCTTTCGCGCCCGATTCCAGGGGCAAGTGGACTCCAAACTACGAGGGTCCATATGTTGTTAAGAGAGCCTTTTCAGGCGGAGCTTTGATGCTTACAACAATGGATGGGGAGGATTTCACTCGTCCTGTGAATTCAGATGCAGTTAAGAGATACTTTGCCTAAAAAAAAGTATATGCAAATAAAAAAAATGAAAAAAAAGAATGAAAAAACAGAATAGCTCGCTAAGTTGAAAACCCGAAAGGGCGGCTTAGGCAAAAATGAGCGTCTCGGTGAAGAACCCGCAAGGGTAATTCAGGCAAAAATTAGAGACTTGAAAAAAGATATATTTGCATCCCGCTAGATTGAGTACCTCACCCTGGGGCAATCTAGGCAAAAATTAGGGATTTTGGCAAGTAACTGCATCCTGACAAGACTTTCTGTTCATCAGTCGTCATTTCGTCAGAAGATTCTCGATTCGTCGTCAACTGAAGCTTCGGATACATCGAGATTCAAATTGGTAGAGAAAGGATCATTATGTTCAATGTAGCCCTCTTCCAATATATATCACTGATTTCAAATTTGTACAGATCTATGGAGTCTTGCCATTTGCAGACTACCATTCCATCAAATCAATTTGAACTTTTTATCCAATTATTTGCACTCTTATTTGTTTCAATTCAACAAATGTTTTGCATGTTTTAAATTGATAAAATGTCATTGTTTTAAACAAATCAAATTTTTCAAATTGTTGTTTTAAACAAAGTGAACATTCACAAGATTGAAAGGATACTCAAGAATATCTCAGTGCTCTCCCGAGGGTGGCATGATTCCCAACAGGTAAGACATTGGTTCATACTCCTGGTTTGGTGGTATCTTCTTTCTTCAGATCTTTGTTGAGGCTGTTCCTCAGACAGAGTTGTTGATTGGGGTTGTTCCCCAGTACAGTCGTAAGTAGAGTGTTGTTGAAGACTTCTTTCTCCAGCAGCAGTTTCCCTAGCATGGGTGTTTTCTTGAGAAGTTTCGGCGGTTGATGGTTTGTCATCTTGGTGCCCCGTCATTTTCTCCAGTGGGTCGCATTCCCCAGACTTTATTTGTCTCCTCAGCACAGTCATGAGTATAACTGATTGTTTGATACTCCCCTCGGAGTCGCGAGTAGAGCTGTTATTAACACCCCCACCAGGGTTGCAAGTGGAATTGTTACCTCTTTTCCCTATGCAGTGTGCCAGTAGGATTTGTCTGTTTCCTCAGCACGTTCGCTTTCTTTTGAAGACTCGGTAGGTCAGTGGTTTGATACCCGGTACTTTACCTCTCCCCGGCGAAGTCGTCTGTGGAATTGTTGCTATCTCTCCACCAGAGTTATTCTCTCCGGCAGAGCAGGATTTATTTTCCTACTCAGTGGTTGTTTGGGTTGACATCCCAGTATTGCAATCATCTTCCCCTCAGCTTAGTCTGCAAGGTGTTTGTTATGGCAGTTTTGTTTGTTGAATACTCTTTCAATCCCCGATATGGTTGGATGATGGCTCTAGCCTCCGGTGAACGGATTAATTTCCTGACTATCTGTGATCCCCAGTAGAGTGGCTTATATTGCAGAATCTACTTGTTGTGATCAGTTTGTTGTGTATATTCTCCCCAAGTGGAGTGATTCGTTGCAGAATCTATTTGTTTGATCTGTCCTCCCTCAGTGGTTTATTCGCCAAGAGAGTAGCCGACAGTTTTCCCCCAGTAGAGTTGCTTATGCAGTAAGATTCTATTTGGATGATATCATTCTCCCTCAGTGGGTTGTTCCCCAATGGAGTTGTGTGGACTTGCTTCTACAGCAGTTCGTGCTTATGCACTTTTGTTTCTCAGTCGACACTGGGATCCCCTGCAGATATACTTTGGGATTGCTCTTGTTCCCCTACAGATTTGTCTTGGTGGCTGTCTTGCCCGTTGTGACTTTCTGTACCCTGATTGGGGTTATTTCCTGATATCTCTGATTCTCTGCTTCTTCAGCAGTACCCGCAGATCTTTGCTTTACAGCATATAGATCTTCGCAGATTGGCTCTCCAGCTGGTTTTTCCCCTGGAAGTATAATACCGGACGTTTGGTTCCTGAACCTGTTTGTGTTAGAATTGTCTGTTTTGTCAGCATTCATCAAACATCAATCACGCATATTCATGCATATTCATAAACATTCAGATATTCATGTTGCATTTCTTGCCATATATCCTTTGTTTGTCGTGTCTCATGCTATGGTGATATAGATCTCTTTACAGATCCCCCAAGCAGATGTCGGGTGTTTAAAATCTCTCCATATAGAGTCAACCCCGTAAGCAGAAAATGTTTATCTTTCCTTCTGCAGTTCCCCACTGAGATATATCCTCGTGGATGACGGTTTCTTCCGTTTCCTCCCAACACATATATTGGGATGGATTTTCCTATTTGAGTTACATCCTCATTAGGACGTGTCTTGATTCAGTCTGTCTTTTCGGATCGTTCCCGAATTGGCTATTTGTCAAATGTCTTATGCTTCCCAGTGGGTTGTTCCCCAGCGGAATGTTTTTGGGCCTCTACCCAGTAACCGGTAGTTGTAAGTCCTATCTTTCCTGGCTTTCTTAACAGAATTTGTGGTTATACACCTTTTATTCTCCAGCCAGAGTTTTGGTTTTCTACCCGTATACTGGTAGTTGTAAAATTCTATTTTCCTGCTCTTCAGCAGTTTGTGGTTTGTTATAAACCCTATTTTGGTTTCCCGTGCGGATTTGTGATTTGTTCTATCCCCACGCGGAGTTGTTGGTCTTCTACCCCATATTCGGTAGATGTAAACCCTAATTTTGTGGTTATCTTCATTCAATATTTGATGATGATTTTCCTTTGCTTGTATAAGTTGCTCAGATCAGCACTTATATCCTCAGCAAGTTTTTTGTGGATAATTGCCGTATGCTAGCAATTTTATCCCCAGTGGGTCCTTTCACCGTATGCTAGTGATTTGTTCCCCGGATCATTGGTTGTTTACCAGTGCATCCCCAGCTAGTCTTCTGTCGATAATTGCCGGATGCTTGCAATTTATCTTCAGCAGTTCGCCTTTCATTTACCCTTTTGTCGGTAATGTCTGTTGCTCTTGGTGATTGGTTATCATTATATACCTAATTTGGTATCCCGATGCCTTTCTTTTCGGTTGATTTATCCTTTTTTAACCCAGTAACCGGTTGTGGATAGTCTTCCATGCGAGTATATTATTCACGGTCTGCCGGTAATGAATAGTATATCTCATGCACTCTTCAGTCGAAGCCTTTTGTGTTTCCCCAGTCGAGTAAGATTCGTTATGTCCCTTTGCGGAGTCGAATATTCTTGTTGTTGGATAATTGCCGGATGCTTGTAATTTATCCTTTGAGTTGTCTTTCGTTTACCCGTATGCTTGGTATCGATTGTCTCTCTTTTTGGTTAGTCACCTCTATTAACCCAGTAACCGGTATCTCTGGTGTCTTTTCCTTTCGAGTGTATTATTCACGGTCTGCCGGTAATGAATAATATATCTCATGCGCTTTTTAGTTGGAATCCTTTGTTGATTTTCCCCAACTGAGCAAGATTCGTATTCTTTGTAGAATCGAATAGCCATCCTTTAACCAGTTTGTGTTTTGGATGATGAGTGTTTTGGAAGTGAAAACCAATTCACATTTCGGTAGATCACCTATTATATGCCCAGTAACCGGTATCTCTGGTGTTTCTTACCATGCGAGTTTATTATCTACGTTCTGACGGTAATAGATAATATATCTCATGCGAGTATTCTATCCACGGTCCGCCGGTAATGGATATCATATCTCATGCACTCTTTGGGTTTGTGTTCCCAGTTGAGTAAGATTCGTTTTCCCGTTGTGGATTCGAATGTCCATCCTTTAAGTCAGTTTGCTTTTTCAAGCCCTCCTTTCGGATGATGAGTGTTTTGGAAGTGAAAACCAATCCACGTCTTCGGATTTTTATCCTATAAACAACCCAGTAACCGGTTCAGGATAATTTTCCTTTCGAGCATATTATTCACGGTCTGCCGGTAATGAATAATATGTCTCATCTGAGTATTCTATCCACGTTCTGACGGTAATGGATATTATATCTCGTTCGCCCTTGAGTCGATCTTTTGTTTGTTTTCCCCTCAGAGTAAGATTCATTTTCCTTGTGGAATTGAATGTCTATCCTATAAACAAGTTTTCTTTTTTAGCTCTCTTCAGGATGATGAGTGTTTTGGAAGTGAAAACCAATTCACGCTTCGGTCGGTCACCTATTATATACCCAGTAACCGGTATCCTTGGTGTTCCTTCCTTTCTGCTCCCTATTATGACCTCGGTCCCCCTTTGGAGTCAGATTTACCTGAGTTTGTTACCCGTATGCTTGGTAACATCTCATTTTCTTTGTTACTTCCCCAGTAGAACTTCTTGTTGCTTCTCCTCAGGAGTCAGCTTGTGTTTTTCCAATGGATTTATTTTCCATTTGGAATTCTTCCCCAGTGTGAGTCCTTCACTCCCCAGTGGGTTCTCCAGTCTGTTTTCTGTTTTCTAATCAGAGTCGTGTTTTGTTCACGTTATGACAGTCTTATATTCCCCAGTTTAGAGTCGTGTATTGTTCACACATTTCTTTTTCTTTTATTATCCCCATAGAGTCTTGTTAGAGTCTCTGTTCCTGGTGAGTATACTACTCCGATGGATTGTCTTTTCTTCTGTGTGAATTATATTCCCCACAGAATTTTTGTCTTTTGCACGCATACATTTGCATCATGAGGTCTCTTAGGGACCAAAATTTGTCTCATTACTGTTATTTAAGTCCATTCTACCGCGTCGAGATGAAGATTTCTAAACTTCACTTCTCCGGCTAGAATGACCTTAAATAGGGGCATCTGTAAGACCCCAATTTTGGGCCCTAAGATCCCTCATGGCTCATATCATTCATATCATGACCTCAAGGATCATTGCATGCTTTTGTGCCCTCCTAGTGGGTAGATTGCCTTGTAGGTTTGTTTCTTGATCACCAAGCATACTTTGCATTTGTATATCTTTGCTTTCATATGTTTATCATTCAAAAAGTACAAAAATATTGTCAGTCTAACCTTGTTGCTTGCAGTGGAAGCAATCATCAGCAATTAGGTCAAAGACAGTCATTGATCAGTCAAAGCAATGGATGATGGCCATTCTTGTAGAATTTGGGCATCATGATCAATAATCACAAGTTCATACATCTTGAGACATCATTTGAAGTCAAGGTCTCAAGGATTTAGGGTTTGGAAATCATCAGAAGAGGTCCAGTCACTCAAAACCCTAGAAAAGTCAACAGACAGTCAAACTTGGTCAACTGTTGATTTAATCAAGAATTTGATGGATAGAATTGATTTGAAGGAGTTCACTCATGCTTGTATAAGCCTCATCTATCATGTTCAACCTCATCATGGAAGAAAATCAAGCAAATCAGAAAATTTTCCAGAAATAGCAAGTGGACCTGTAATTTCAACTGCCAAAAATGGAAACTTCTTGATCTTAAACTTACATCATGATACAAGCTTCAAATGAATTTTTGCCCAACATGAAAGTTGAAGATCTTGTCTTCCCATTTTCAAAAAGTCCAAGAACTCTCAAATCCCATGTGTGGTTGTCAAGATATGATCAAATCATTTTCACCAATTTTTGAACTTCAACTGAGCATATCTCCCAAACCATAAGGCCAAATTTGGTGGGGTTTTTTCCTACAAACCACATTTTTCATCCTCTTTCCAAAAATATAAATTTCATGACCTCAAACCTTACCATTCAAAATGGCATTTTTGGACCTTTTGCATTTAAAATCAAAGTTTGACCAAACTTTGACTTTTTGATTTATGGACTTTTTCATCATTTTGCCAATTGGGAAATGTTTCACATCCTATTTGAAACTTGCTCAAAGTCTTAAACCACCATCATTTCACCCTTATACCATCATTTTTAACCAAAATGCAAAAAACATGAAAATTGGCATTTGGCTTCAAATAAAGGAAAACAAAGTACAGCAGTACATGGATAACCAAAAACAGCACAAACATACAGTCTGTACAGCCTGTGCCCAGCCCAAATTCTCAGCAAAACACACACCTCCACTTCACTTGGACATAATTAGCAATTTGCAAAATGATCATTACACACAAAACCAGCTTATCATTTGATTAAGTGGTATTAAACAGATGATATATAATGGTTTTTCTGTCCAAACAAACCCTAGTTCTGCAGCCACCACACAGAAAATACTCCTACTCTCTCATCTTGCATTTTGCTCGGCTGAGATTTTTCACCCAAAACCATCAAAGCATACAAGTAACCCTTGGTTATTTCTTCACTTGGACAACATATTTAGCTCACCTTCACCATAAAATCACTGCTGTAAAGTCTTCATCATCTTCTGTTTTCCAAAGACCTCTCCCATGGCAGCTTGAAGCTAGAATCGATTTAAGCAAAGTTGAGCACAATTCCTTCTGAGATACACCATTTGGGACCATCATCTTCATCTGTTCGAGCTTCAAACCTTCAAATAATCACTGCTCTACACTTTTCTTCAAATCCAAGTAAATTTTCGAAACTCTAATTTCTTAAATCAATGCTATGCCATGTGTAGAGTATGTTCTTATGGTTACATTAAGCTTGAAATTACTAAAAATGATTAAGTATCATGCTAGTTATGTTGAAATGAAATCTGGAATTGGTTTATGTTCTTGCTCGATTTGTGACCATCAATGAGTTCTAGTGGAAATGGCAGGTAGATTCGTGTTAGTTAGAGCTTGCTGTTTAGTTGTGTGCATTTGATTTTCATGTCTGGAAAATATTGTTGTTAAGCTCGGTTGTACATGATGATGATAACACCCTGCAGCTGAAATTCTGTCTTGCCCAAATTTTTGCATGAATTTAGTTTTGTTTGTGGCTGTTTGTTGGTTGCATGATTGTTCAGGGCCATGCTTGTTTATGTGGTACTGTTGGAATTCATTTTCCCTTTGATGATGAGCTTTGATGCTATGTGCTGTTGTTTTTTTATGAACATTGTTGAATGATAGAGCATGAACACATACTGTCATAAACCCTCGAGCCTGCCCAGGAAAAAATCACATGAATTGTACTTGTTGTGTTTGGTTTATTGGCTGTTTTGAAACCTACCAAAATTTCATGATTATGTTGTTTTGCTGTCAGTGTTCATGGCCATATGCTGGTTTTGTTTTTGTTCATGTCCATGAATGATGCTGCTTGAAAATAAGTGCTGTTATGCTATTAACCATACTGCAAATTGATGATGAAACATGATGATGAATACCAATGCTGTCTGCTTGCTGTTTATATGCTGTCATGTACTGTTGTTTGGTTTGAATATGATGCTGATGAGCACATGCTGCATTGCATACCCTGCTGCTATTTTGCAAAACTACCCTGTCCAGGATTTTTCCCATGTTTATGTGTGGTATGCTGACTGATTACTTGCTGCTACATATTGCCAAATGCTTGCTGCTACGTGCTATTGTTTTGTTTATGAACATGCTGCCATGCTAACACCATGCTGCAATTTTGAAACATGTTGTTGCTTTTGTTTGTTCTATTTGATATGATGTTTGATGAACACATTATGCTATTGCTGGTTGCTGTTTGAACCTTAGAACTCGCCCAGGTTTTTTTTTTTTTTTTTTTTTTGCATTGAAGGTGTAGAGTTTGTGTTGTTTAGGTGCATGAGCATGGTTGCATCATTGCCACATCGTGTTTTTTTCTGCTGTTGGAATTTTGCTGTTAGTTGAGCAACATAAGCTTGGCTTGTTTTTTTGCTGTCTTAAGCATGACCATAAAGTCCACATGATTGATGTTTGGTTGTGTTGTTTGTGGATTTTGTTTTGTTCATTTTTTGTGGTTGATGCACGATGATAGATGCTGTCAACCTGCTTACTGTATAAACCTCACCCATATGCCATGCTACCTATGTGTTTTTGCTTGGTTTGCTGTTGAATGATAATGATGGTTGTTGCTGTTGTTTTGAAACCAATACTATGCTGTTGTTTGATCTGCTGTTTGAATGATGATGGTATCATGCTGCTTGCCTTGCCATTGTGTGTTTTGCTCGATTTTTGGCATGTTGATGAACCATGTTGCTGTTGCTGCTATACCATGCTGCTGTTTCGAAACTTGCCATGACTTCAATGTTGGTTACATGAACCCTGCTTGCTAAATCCATGATGATGTATGTTTGTGCTAAGTCATTTTGATGTTGAAGAACATGTACTGCCATGCTGAGTTTCAATTGGTTATGAATTGATTTCCATGTCCTATTGCTATGATGTTGCATGTTGGTCGAGTATTTGTTTGGATGTTTGAAAAAACCATGAGCCATACAGTAGAACCATGCTGCTACAACCAACTATGCTCATAACTTTTCCTGCTTGTGTATGCTTTGTTGTTCATGTCATGATTCACCTGGTTACCACCATAATGCTGCATGAACATTGGCTGTTGTTTGTTTTGTTTGGTTACATGATGATGAGCCATGCTGCTATGCTGTTGAACTTTGCTATTTTCCAGCTAAAACAGAAATTCCACATGCTTTGTGTTGATTTTGATTGGTTATGTTTGCATGTTGATTGCATGATGTTGTTGATGATACAATGTTGAAAACCCTGCTGCTGTTTTAAATGTGTCCAGAAGATCCATGTGAAACATAATGAATGCTGTTATTTTTTGATGATTACATGCTGATGATGAATATGCCAATGCCCTGCTGCTGCCAAACCCTAAGGGTTTCTAAAACCAGAAGGCTGAATTTCGATTGGTTGCTGTTGTTGTTTTGCCTTGCCTGTGTACTGTTCCATTGGGAACTGGCCAATCACAACATTTCGTTGTGTAGGCCAAAACTGTGTCGTTTTGAGTAAGTGAGGCGGATATTACCAACTTTGCCATCGTTGACTCCTTAGTTGACCAACATTGCCATGCATTTTGTTCATTTTTGCTCCAATTGTTACACAAACTTCTACAATTATTTGCTCTTTCATTTCAACTCCAAAAATTATGATTTTTTTTGCATGATGATCACAAAGATGTCTATTATTTAATCATGATTTTTAATTAATTTTTCATTGGCTGGATTTTAATTGATAAATATTTTCTTGACATGTATGCCAAAATGATACATTGTGCCATTTCAATTGTGAAATTGTCATATTGCATCCATTGCCTTTGAAATTTTTTGTGGTAAAACTAGACACATTGATCTTCATTTCCATATAAAGTTTGTGGATTTCTCATTTGTGGTTTGATAGATATGAATTTTTGAATTAGGGTGTGACAATTTGTGTCACACCAATGATATGCAAATGTATGATTTTTGTTCACATGCTTCCCCTTATCCAAATCACTTGAAATTTTGCATGAATCATCCATCACATGTCTAGTTTGTGTATGATTTTTCTTGGAATTAATCTTGCTGTTTTCCATTTGATTGAGAATTTTCTTCCATACTTGGTCATTTGTTGACTTTTTGTGCTATGCCTTGCCAAATCCTTTGTGAAATTCTCAAATCATATTGTATGACCATGAAATTTCATATGTGATAACTAGACATCTCAAGCTTTGCATTGGTGTTAATTTCATTCATTTCTCTTCTGTTTTCAAATTGATATGATTTTTTGAAGTTGACCCATGCTTGTTGACTTTCACCATGCTTACTTGAATTTGGTTTGACTTCATGATTTTTGTTGACTGCCTTCCTCTCATCCAAATGCAATGAAATTTAACATGTATGCCATGTTAGATGTTAGGATTGAGTGTGATTTATTTCATAATTTTTGAAAATGTTTGAGTTGACTTTTGGATGAAGTCTTTGCAATTGACTTTTGTATGTTTCTCTTGCCATGCTTTGCATCCTTTTGCATATGAAATGACCTTGATGCATGATATAAGTTTGAATCCAATTGTGTTTACTTTCTTACATGATTGAATTTGACTTTGATTGAACATTGCTTGCTGCCTTGACTTTTTCTTTCATCTTTGACCCTAGGCTAGTCCTAGTGGTCTTCTAAGCTTATGTTGAGTTCATCTGTTTCAGGTTAAGCACCAATGCCTTGAGGATCATTCTAATGTGCTTGAGTTTGATCTTGTTATCATGTGCTAACACTTGTTTTGCAGGTTGACTCATATGCTTAAGTCTTTGTGCCTTGCACAATTGGTTCCACTGTGTGACTATTGGTTCATTATCTTTTGTTTTTGACTGTTGAGCTGTTTAATAATTGGTCTGACTTTTGCAGGTACTTTAGTTGCCTAAGTTCTTTGAACTTGATTGCTTGCTTTGCTTTTTAGCATTTGCTTTGAGGTATAATTACTTCTTCTTCATGTAGTCTGGAGACCCGGTCTGTTATTTGACCGGGCAAACTGTCTGAAGTCCTCCTTAAGAGGCAATGCCTGTGTTTGTTTATATTTGTCCTAAGCAGGAAAAGTCCTTCAAGTAAGGCAATTGGTGGAAGGTAGGGATAAGCAATCTATCCCCCACTATTCAGTGTGTCCTCTCTTTGCTCCCATTACATGGTTGTAGCATTGAGATAAAAACCCAAGATCTATCGAGTCAATAATGTGGAGAGAGTTCCTACTTTCTGAACTCCCACACTTTCTTTGATGCTCTCTCTGATATGAGATAGAAGCAATGAGGCATACTCCTCATCTCCTTTTCATCTGCTTCACCTGAGCCCCTCAATGGCCAGGTTAAGAGCAACCTTTACCCATTACAGTGGACTTTTAAAGTCAAACCCTCTTGTGTGAGCCCCCATTGTTTGGCTATAGAGTGTGTTGTTTGCTATTCATTGATTGATTGATTGCTTCATATGCACTTGCCTGCTTATATGTTATGCATTTATTATCATCATCATTTGACATTAATGCATGATCATCTCATTTGCTCTTTGTGATGTTATCATTGTTGTTTGCCCATTGAGGACAATTGTAAGTCCATTGCTTTGGCATTTGCTCCTGTGATATGGAAGGATAGAGTGTAAGACCTCGTTGGTCATTCATATCTCCTGTTTATCTGTGTGTATGTGAGGATACAGTTATAAGTCCCTGTAAGTTGGCATCTGTTATCCTGTGATCATGATTTGATCTTTTTGATGTTGTATGTGAGGTTGCAGTTATAAGTCCCTGTAAGTTGGCATCTGTTATCCTGTGATCATAGTTTGTTTCATCTGGTATGTGAGGTTGCAATTATAAGTCCCTGTAAGTTGGCATTTGCATACCTGTGATCCTATTGTTGCTTTTGTTCTTGTATGTGAGGATCCATTGTAAGTCCCTGTGATGTGGCATTGGATTTCCTGTGAGCATACTGTGGAGTTAACCTAAGTCCAGATAGATTGGCAGTTGACTTCCATATTTCATCTTTGTTCTTTTCTTTTGAGGAGATCAGTGTAAGACCATTGAGTGGCATCTGATATCCTGTTCTGTTTTAGGAGACTGGTGTAAATCCATCTATTGGTATCCGGTATCCGCTCTTATTTCTTTGCCTGTGGAGATTAGCGTAAGACCATTGAGTGGCTTCTGATATCCCGTTCTGTTTTAGGAGATTGGTATAAGACCATTGATTGGCATCCGATATCCGCTTTTGCTTGCTTTGTTTGTTTGTTATTATTAATTGTATTCCAAAGGACACACTTGAATCATCTGCTATATGATCTCAAGAAGTGAACCTTCTAAGAAGTTTTACTTTCCATCTCCATTCATTCATCACTCATTATGTCCTAAACCTTTTCACACTTTATCTTTTAAAACTTGACATAAGTGTTGTGCAAACATTTTCATGTTTTTCTAACTAAAAACCTGGACTCAAGTCCTTGACCTTTTTTCAAACCTCATTTTCATAATACTCATTTGAATTGATCTTAATCATACTTTGACTCCATTTTCATAATCATAATCAGTTAACTTCATCCACTCAATTGTTTTGGCTTTGTCCATTGTTAATGTTTTCATACATGAGCTATAGGTTTGATTTATCTTAGTGGTTGATGTTAATCTCACCTTCTGTCTTTAGTGATTGAATTGTAAGCCTTCCTTGCCTATTATAGGGTTAACCCCTCTCTGGCAAGTTGAAGCCGTTTCTCACATGGTGGACGTTGTTGTTTGTATAAGGTTGAGTTTTCTCCCGTGGATAACGTAAGACCTAGGGTTTGTGTTTAAAATTGAACCTAACCCACTTTTGGAAATCTTTTAGCCGAACTACGGCGTTCTGATCCTTACCTTTGATGGAAGGTACGTAGGCAACGGGTTCATCCGTTCGAACCCAATAACCTAATAAATTATATTCTTTTCTCACCATCCCAATCATGTTTGCACAATCTTTATGTCATAACAAATAATAATTTTTGCATAACAAGCGTGAAAAGGGCTCCCTAGGAGTACCTAGGACGTAGTGGGTGCCTAACACCTTCCCATTGCGTAATTTACCCCTTACCCAGAATCTCTGATCTTTTTATTAGTTTTCTACGTGTAAAACTTCTTAGGCTTTTGTTCGCTTTTTAGCCAATCCTTTGGATAAATAAAAGTGCGGTGGCGACTCGAAATTTTTCATGTATCTCTTAGCTTACGATTTAACCAATAGATCATATAGCGACGAATACACCGCTACAGCGGGCGCCACAGGTCCTATGGCGGGCGCCACAAGGCAAAATCTGGCTGGGCCAGATTTTGGTCCTTTGGCTTGGGCTTCTCTTGTCTTTTGGCTTTGAGGGGTCCGGATAACATTTGTCTTGTGATTTTCCTAGTATCTTTGACTTGCATAATTTTATAAAGGTAAAAACGAAAATAAAAAGTGAAACTGAAACAAAAACAAAAACAGAAATTAAATATAAATAAATAAATAACTGAAAGATTAAAATGCAAATAAAATAAATATAAAACATATATAGATAAAAATAGAAATACTAATGTATAGATGTAGTTTATATAATATTCCAAATGCAATAATATAAAAAATGAGATAAAATAAGATTAAATGGTGAGATCATGTAGTTGGGATGTCATCTTCCTGAGAGGAACCACGGAGCATGGCTACTTCTTGCTTGAGTTCTGCGATCTGTTGATATAGACAGTCGGCTTCAGTAGCATGGGTGAGATCAGACACTCCCATCTGTAAAGTAAGGTCAGCCACCTCCTGTCTAAGCGCTGCGATCTCTCTACGACACTCAACAATCTGAGTGCGGATGTCGGGTGTCTGCAATGAAAGATTATTAGAGAAAACAGTGATTCTGGGAGATGGTGGTTTAGGTGTGTATTCAGCAATGGGTGGCGATCTCGGCTCCTCAACGGTCTCTCCCTGGCCCTCTAGAGCATAACTCCAATTCGCTGGATCATGCACACTGGTCATCATAGAGTCTGGCAATGTGAAATAATGGATAGCCTCACTGTCGACTAGCAATCGGAACTAACATGGGTGGAAAGAGGCTCTCCTCATCAACCCTCTGGTCAAACAGAAGTCGATGTCCACGGTAGTGTACCTACAGTAGATCCGGAGATGTGACAGCTTGCGAGACAGACCTAAAGCGACAGCAATCTGAGTGATGATTCCGCCAACATGGATGACTCCTTCGGTGGATCTGGAGATACCGCTGAGACTGTATAATAAAAAGTTCCCACATGCTACTGGGCGAGACTGGGATGCATAGAACAATAGGAAGATCTCCTCTTCACTCAGTAGTGTTTCTGCATCCGGCCTTCCCAGGAAGGAATGTGCTAATATCATCTGAAAGTATCTGAAGGCGGGGTTATGTATGACATGAGACAGCTGCAAAGATGGATCCTGGCTTCCGCCACCTGATATATCACTCCAAAACTTCTCAACCTCCTTACCCAGGAAATATCCCATAGGTGTCTCCGGGATAGCATCAGGAATAGTCTGGAAGCCCAATAAGTCGCCGAACTCTTTTTGGCTGAAGGAGTACTCAACTCCGAAAAGCCTGAAAGCAGCATACCCATCTGGTCCAGAATATGGGTCATAGTCGAATGAACTCAGGAACTCCAAAGTCAGGTTCCTATATGTGTTACTCTAGTCATCAGCAAACTCGTCCCAGTGAAGTTGGTGGCTAAGGAATCGGATACTCAGCTCGATACCCAGTGCCTCCATACAGTGCTGATCAAGGTAACGCGTGGGTGCCATAGGGCGCTGATTTAAAGCAATGTAGCGCTCCCTCTGAGCATTATCTCTATAGGCCACGTGCATGTCTTCAAAATCCTGCATCCTGTAAAAGTTAAGGAAGTGATCCTGAAAATACAAACCATTCAAATCTTAGTCTTAATGCAAAATATGATAAAATAAAATAAAATAAATGCGAAATAGTAAAATGAAAGAAAAACCATGGGTTGCCTCCCACGCAGCGCTTGTTTAACGTCAATAGCTTGACGATTAGAATTTATACACCTGTAGTAGTAGGAATTGGTGGATCAATCAGGGTGTGGCTCGAGTAGTATGCTGGAATGTCTCCTCCTTTGTAGAGCTTCAGTCTTTGTCCATTTACAATGAATGCACTACAGGTATCTGTCATACCCCAAAATTTGCCCATTAATATTTCAAGACATTTTTCAGGGCACTCCGACTCATTTTTATGACACTGATCTCAAAGGAACGAAGGCCCAGCTCACGAATGGCCCAATCCAGAAAATGGCCCAAACTGGCCTGTTCGCTACACGTTCGCTACACGCTTGCCTAGCGAACGTTCGCTACACGTTCGCTACATGCTCGCCTAGCGAACGTTCGCTACACGTTCGCTACACGCTCGCCTAGCGAAGCTGACAGACAACAGAAAATTTCGGGCTTCATTCTGAGCCCATTAGGTCATCAAAGGAGTATTATAAATACCCCAACTCCAGAACGAAAAAAAGAGGAAAAAATCGAGACGGAGACGGCCGGAAACCCTGGCATAGCAACCCCGGAGAGTAGCCCAGAGCAGTCGGAGTGAAGAAACCCCGACGGCCGCTCATCCGCACCGAAGTTACCGCCGCCCAACTCAACCCGATACCAAAAGTGGCTTGTCAATTCAGCATTACCACTCCATTGCAAACAGGTTTGTGTATCATTATTGTTTTATGCTTCCAATTTGTAAATCTCTAAATACATAATGCATCATGATTGAATTTTTGGATATGTAATTAGACTTTGCATGTGAATTCCAGTACGCCTGAATATCCTGAGTGTTTGACCATATTATTTCTGTAATTGAATGCAATAAGGCATGCAGCATGCTGAGATCATACTGTTCTGAAATTCAAAACCTGCAGCCGCTCGCTAGCACATCGCTAAGCGAGCATGTAGCGAGCATTCGCTAGGACCTCGCTAGGCGAGGCAGAGGCGAACGGGACAGCCGTTGATATTTGTTATGTCCTATGCGTAACCTGATCTATTCTATGTTAATTATGCACTGTTTTGCCTGACATTCATGCTGCTGTGTTTTCTTTTGCGGTGTAATCCTCGATTGCACCCTGATTGGTATTCTAACCCGTTTGCTGAATTTTGTAAAGGTTCACATATCCTAGGAAAAGAGTGCTGTTTGGGCCTTCCACTTTATTTGTGGGATACCCTTATGAAGATCCACCCTAAATTGCTTAATTAATTTTAATGTATTAATTTTAATGTATTAATTTTAATGTATTGATTTTAATGTGGAGATTCATCCTAATCACCTAATTGACTTTAAAATATGACCTTTAAACATGTGATTTTGGACCTCTCTTTGCTGCCCTACGGTATTACAGTATAACGGTCATGTCCCGCGAATGTAGGGATACACTTAGCAAAGACCCTTCGGTTAAATCATCATAAAATAAATCATGGTCCCTCGGATGTTGCTTTCGAAAATACGATTTTGTCCCTCGATGACCCTTCGGTGTAGCCTACGGTTAAATGATGATCGTCCCTTCGAATGCTAAGGTATCCTTACAACTGTTGCCTTCAATGACCAATCGATGACCCTACAATGACCCTTTTACATCCAAAGGATAAAACTACTTACTTCTCAATAGTAAGGACAGTTTTACCCTCATAAGGATAGGAAATGCCCATAACGACCTTAGGAAGGTATAACCCTCAATTACTGGATCATAACCTAAGACATTTTCCACCCCTCACACTTTGCAAGTCCTAGAAAATCACCACTTGGTATACATTCATACTAGAATCATTACCAAGTTATATTTTTCTAAACTGTTTTTCAAAATCAAACGAGATAAATACTTTGTATACATTCATACGAGAATCATTACAAAGTTAAACTCTCTTTTCGAAACATTTTTAAACAATTCACCAACACTTTTCAGACAAAAATATAAGTGATCCAGCAATTAAGAGCCCATGGATAACCATGGATACAAAGGGTGCTAATACCTTCCCTTTGTATAATGTACCTCCCGAACCCAAAATCTATTGAGGTCTTTCCTGTTCTTTTCCACCTTTCCTTATTGGATAAAAGAAAAGTCGGTGGCGACTCTTGCTATCCGCGACATTGCAATAAAAAGCAAAATACCCCAAGTCAGTTCACCGTATGACAGATCTGGCGACTCTGTTGGGGAAACTTTAAAAAGAGAGGTTACCTTAAAAACAAGATCACTTATTCCAAATTGTCTGATTTACTTTTAAGGGATTGCTTGGGTATTTTTGAGTGAAAGATCCTACACCCGGATCTAGTGTACCTTAGGTAAGTAGCAATAGATCATCGCGACTATCCGGCATATACTGGAATGGTTAAAATGATGGCTACGGTTAATGTGACACTTTGGATGTCCTGATGTTCCTCATGTTCACTTGAGGAAAAATTTGGCTTCCGCGTGGTGTCATTAAAGCATTAACCAGACCTTTAGAACCCTGATTGACTCATCCTGGCCATTAGAAAGTAGTGAGATAACTGACTTCGGTTCCGACTGGGGTTGGTTGAGACTCGATACTACACTCCTTGAGATTGGACTTTAGGGAAGCTTTGGTTAACCACTTGGTGTTGCACTGAAGTGGACTTAAAGGAAGGTCAATGATTGGAGATCCTTTTCGAACCCGGTTACTATTCTAGGACAGGTTGAACCAACCAAACTTCAGTGGGGAGGGTATTTACCTATGGAACTCATGCAAGCCTTAAAACTTAGGAATGATGATTGTGTGACTTGCTTGTGCTTGTTATTTACTTAACGTCATAACGTCATAACATCATAACATCACAACATCATAACGTCATAACGTCATAACATCGTAACATCATGGCATTGTACTAACCATTTCAAGGACTTTAAACATTGAAAACATTTCATACATTGCATAGCATGACATAACATTGCATAACAGGTACTCTAAAGGGATCAATGTTCTCACGGTTTTCCTCCAAACAGAAAAATGGACCTCGAACAAACTGTCAAAGATCTCCATGCTCAGAATGCTCAACTCCAGGAGATGATCTTGAACTTATCCAAGGGGCAGGAGGAACTGAAAGCTCTCTTGCTCGAGAAGAAGAAAGACAAGAAACCTGTGAGTTACATTAACCCGGGAAGAAGGCTTAAAGGACAGGCTGCGGGAGTCAAAATCAGAATTCCGAAGGATCAAGAAGAGGAAACAGAGACAGATTCAGAAGATGAGAATGTTGATCTCTTCAACCCTGAGGACGACAATGAAGATTATGAGAATGAACAGTACTCTCCAAGAGATGGCAAGTACAAGTTGCTAGAAGAACGTATGCTATCTATGGAGGCTCAGAAGACGCCCGGTCTGGATTTCGAAAGCTTGGGTCTGGTCTCTGATGTAGTTATTCCTCGCAAATTCAAGGTCCCCGCTTTCACTAAGTATGATGGGGCATCTTGTCCTCAAATGCATCTGAGAGCTTATGTGAGAAAGATTCAGCCATATACCGCTGATAGGAAACTATGGATCCATTTCTTCCAAGAGAGTCTGTCTGGCACACAGTTAGAATGGTACTATCCGCTCGAAAGCTCTGACATCCGCACCTGGACTGATTTAGCGACAACTTTCTACAAGCACTACCAGTATAACTCTGAACTAGCGCCTACTCGGCTACAGTTGCAGAATATGACTATGGGCTCTAAAGAAAGCTTCAAAGAATATGCTAAAAAATGGAGAGATTTGGCTGGCAGAGTCAAACCCCCTATGACTGATCAAGAATTAGTGGACATGTTCATGAGCACACTGACTGGCCCATTCTACAGCCATCTATTGAGAAGTTCCTCATCGGGTTTCACTAAACTTATATTAACTGGTGAACATGTTGAAAGCGGAATTCGAAGTGGAAAGATACAGGTGGCTACCTCTGATCCTCCGGAGACTCCTGATGTCATCACTGCTCCTCCGCCGAATCATGACGAGACTGTCAACGCTGTGGAAGATACTGATAACGATTATGACTTGGATAGCCGGATTTTCCCAACAATTGGTGACGGACTCAATAATTGGAAGGCTGAAGACACTATCCCGATTTCCTTTAGTCAGGAGTAATTGTTATTGTCTATTTTAGTGTTGCAATTTTTTTTTTAGTTTTTACAATTGAACTTCTTAAAGCATTGTGTCTATGCCCGGGGCATAATAGCTAATTTTAAGGGTTTGTCATTTTCATAAGCATATTCATATTCAATAAATCAATGGACTTTTTGCATTCAAATATTGCGCTCTTTATCTTTCCTGTCATTTTTCAAACAAGCTATGTTTTCTTGCACACACTCACGTAACAATTTGCCGATCCATATCCACTCTGGATCCTGTTGGTAATAACTCTGCTACTGTTCATTATGACTTTGAAAATCCGATCTACCAAGCCGAGGATGGAAGTGAGGAAGATTATGAAGTACCTGAGAACTTGCCAGGCTACTGCAAGAAGAAAAGACCATACAGTCGCATGAGGAATCAATTGAAACTATAGATCTGAGTACTGAAATAGACCAGAAAGAAGTCAGAGGTTTCTTGGGACACTTGAATTACATTGCCCGATTCATCCCACACTTGACTGCTACCTGCAAACCCATCTTCAAATTACTAAAAAGGAAAAATCAAGAGATGGTATGGAATGATGAATAACAAAATCAGGAAATATCTCCAAGAACCTCCAATTCCGATGCCACCAGTTGAAGGAAGACCTCTAATCATGTATTTGACCGTGTTAGAAAATTCAATAGGGTGTGCTGGGGCAACATGACGAGTCTGTTCGAAAAGAGCATGTCATACACTGCCTTAGCAAAAGGTACCGACTGTGAAACAAGATACTCACAGCTCGAGAAAGCTTGCTGTGATTTGGCTTAGGCTGCTCGCCGACTAAGACAGTATATGTTGAATCATACCACTTTATTGATTTCTAAGATGGATTCTATCAAATATCTATTTGAGAAACCTGCTGTCTCCTGAGAGAGTTATCACTGACAATGGTACTAATTTGAACAACAAGATGATTACTGAACTCTGCACGCAGTTCAAAATAAAACACCATAACTCTTCTCCGTACCGACCAAAGATGAATGGCGCTGTAGAAGCTGCTAATAAGAATATCAAGAAGATCATACAAAAGATGACGGTGACGTACAAAGACTGGCATGAGATGTTACCGTTTGCTCTTCACGGTTATCGCACTTCAGTACGCACTTCGACAGGAGCAACTCCTTTCTCTTTAGTCTACGGAATGGAAGCCGTTTTACCAGTGGAAGTTCAGATTCCCTCTTTAAGAATTATGAAAGATGCAGGCTTAGATGAGGATGAATGGATTCAGACTCGACTCGATCAGATAAATTTGATTGATGAGAAGAAACTTGCGGCTGTTTGTCATGGGCAGATATATCAGAAGCACATGACCCAAGCATTTAACAAAAAGGTCAAGAGACAGGTGTACCAACTTGGCGCCTTGATGATCAAGCGTATCATCCTACCACAAGGTGATCCCAGAGGCAAATGGACCCCCACATACCAAGGGCCATTTGTAGTTAAGAAAGTATTCTCTGGTGGAGCCATGAGACCTGCTACAATGGATGGCGAGGATTTCCTGCATCCCGTGAACACGGACATAGTTAAAAAAAAAATACTACGCATGTACACCCGGCAAGTCGAAAACCTGAAAAGGCGGCTTGGGCAAAAAAGGGTATCCTGGTGGACTGAAAACCTGAAAAGGCGGTCCAGGCAAAAATTAGGGATTAAAGCGTATGACTATGTCCCATTCTCGGACAGCTTCATCCAACTTCGAGGGACTGAACAAGCCAATCACTTCTATCCGACAGCAGGAGATGAGATGCTTGAAGACATAATGACAGTAGTGGAGTTAAAATCAACAGTACTTTTTCCTCATAGCTTCTCTTTGTTCTCTTGACAATTTCCTCTTACTAGGATTTCTGTCTCCTTGTACTCAAATTGCCTATTTATAGGCCCTCTTTCAAAATCAATACAATTTTATTTCCAAAAAGATGATTCCGTTTTTGCTTTTCTGTTTTGTTTGCGTAAACGTCCATTGATTTAATTTTAATTGATTTATGCATTTGAATATGATCAATGTTTACAAAAAAATGCATGCCTAGAATAGTAATGGCAATTACTACACGACTTCAGGATCGAGGAGAAGGTCTAATCACGCTTCCCAATGAATCCGTTGCTAATTCTATTCCCCGGCAACGCCAGTTATTCCCCATAAGAAATTGGCATCACTAGACAAACTGGTCATCTCTTCTACCCTCGGCCAAGCTCTGCCGAATGTTTCTGCCATCAGATAAAAATCAAATACCCCCAGCTGAGACAGGGTCATCAATACAAATATCTCCAACCAGAAGAATGAAATTTATTTTCCCAGTAGAGTCCCTTGGAAGAACGTTTCAGACGCATAGTGCATTCATTACATCATTTCACATCACATACCTACATACAATTTTCATTCCGCATCATATACATTACATCATTTCATAACATATACATGTATACAATGCTCTCATTTATTCCAGATGCATAATTCACTCATTACATCATTTCACAGCACACGCATGCATACAACATTTGCATCTCATGCATCATGACATGGCATGAAGCTAACTTTATTTTTCAGGTTAATTATCCTCTTGATACAATCAAAACAAGGGTCCATTCAGACGGACAGCTTTATCAATTACATTCAGGATTCAACTACATCTTTCAGATATACTCCATGTCAACATTCATTCTGACATCCTCTCAACGATGGCATTTATAAGCTCATCCCAGACATTTATCGCAAATACATCATACACAAATACTATCAGATTCACCCTAACGTACGGTTCGTTCTGATTCCGCCCAACATATGACTCCTTCAACTCAGATACGATCTAGCGTACGATCCATTCTGACCTTCAACAACTCAGATACGATCTAGCGTACGATCCATTCTGACCTTCAACAACTCAAATACGGTCTAATGTACGACCCAGTTAGACCTTCATCTACTCAGATGCTACCTAGTGACAGGTACATTTCTGAAGCGTAGTCTAGCGTACGACTACCCCTTTTTATCATCAGATCCAGCCTAACGGACGGCTCATCCTGCTCACATACAGTCTAATGTACGACCCAGTTAGACCTTCAAGTCCTCAGATGCTACCTAGTGTACGGTACATTTCTGAAGTGTAGTCTAGCATACGACTACCCCCTTCATCATCAGATCCAGCCTAACAGACGGCTCATTCTGCTCAGATACGGTTTAATGTACGACCCAGTTAGACCTTCATCTCCTCAGATGCTACCTAGTGTACGGTACATTTCTGAAGCGTAGTCTAGCGTACGACTACCCCCTTTTCATCATCAGATTCAGCCTAACGGACGGCTCATTCTGCTCAAATACAGTCTAATGTACGACCCAGTTAGACCTTCAAGTCCTCAGATGCTACCTAGTGTACGGTACATTTCTGAAGCGTAGTCTAGCGTACGACTACCCCTTTCATCATCAGATTCAGCCTAACGGACGGTTCTTTCTACTACTCAGATGCGATCTAGCGTACGATCCATTCTGACCTTTCATCCTCAAGTATAGCCTAACGGACGGCTTATTCTGCAACTCAGAGACGATCTAGCGTACGATCCATTCTGATCTTTCATCCCCAGCGGAGTCATCCGCCTAATGAACAACTCACTCTGCTATTCAGATACGATCTAGTGTATGATCCATTCTGATCCCTTATCCCCAGCAGTGTATGATACGTTCTGACTCCCCAGCGAAGTCGACAGTCGGATGGATGACTTACTATACAGTCTAACGTACGACCCGGTATGACACCCATGTCTTCAGATATCGTCTAACGTACGACACAATCTGAAGCTCTCATCATCAAACTTCCTGGATGGTACCTTTAAGCCCATCTTCATCAAGACTAACCTGTGATTAGCAAGGGCAAATTTTTGGGCATTCTAGTGTTCAATAATCTTCCACCTCCAGACCACGAATGGCGTACATACCATTCTAACTCTCTCGGTTCAAGAATATTGAACAGGGGCAGCTGTCATACCCCAAAATTTGCCCATTAATATTTCAAGACATTTTTCAGGGCACTCCGACTCATTTTTATGACACTGATCTCAAAGGAACGAAGGCTCAGCTCACGAATGGCCCAATCCAGAAAATGGCCCAAACTGGCCTGTTCGCTACACGTTCGCTACACGCTCGCCTAGCGAACGTTCGCTACACGTTCGCTACATGCTCGCCTAGCGAACGTTCGCTACACGTTCGCTACACGCTCGCCTAGCGAAGCTGACAGACAACAGAAAATTTCGGGCTTCATTCTGAGCCCATTAGGTCATCAAAGGAGTATTATAAATACCCCAACTCCAGAACGAAAAAAAGAGGAAAAAACCGAGACGGAGACGGCCGGAAACCCTGGCATAGCAACCCCGGAGAGTAGCCCAGAGCAGTCGGAGTGAAGAAACCCTGACGGCCGCTCATCCGCACCGAAGTTACCGCCGCCCAACTCAACCCGATACCAAAAGTGGCTTGTCAATTCAGCATTACCACTCCATTGCAAACAGGTTTGTGTATCATTATTGTTTTATGCTTCCAATTTGTAAATCTCTAAATACATAATGCATCATGATTGAATTTTTGGATATGTAATTAGACTTTGCATGTGAATTCCAGTACGCCTGAATATCCTGAGTGTTTGACCATATTATTTCTGTAATTGAATGCAATAAGGCATGCAGCATGCTGAGATCATACTGTTCTGAAATTCAAAACCCGTAGCCGCTCGCTAGCACATCGCTAAGCGAGCATGTAGCGAGCATTCGCTAGGACCTCGCTAGGCGAGGCAGAGGCGAACGGGACAGCCGTTGATATTTGTTATGTCCTATGCGTAACCTGATCTATTCTATGTTAATTATGCACTATTTTGCCTGACATTCATGCTGCTGTGTTTTCTTTTGCGGTGTAATCCTCGATTGCACCCTGATTGGTATTCTAACCCGTTTGCTGAATTTTGTAAAGGTTCACATACCCCAGGAAAAGAGTGCTGTTTGGGCCTTCCACTTTATTTGTGGGATACCCTTATGAAGATCCACCCTAAATTGCTTAATTAATTTTAATGTATTAATTTTAATGTATTAATTTTAATGTATTGATTTTAATGTGGAGATTCATCCTAATCACCTAATTGACTTTAAAATATGACCTTTAAACATGTGATTTTGGACCTCTCTTTGCTGCCCTACGGTATTACAGTATAACGGTCATGTCCCGCGAATGTAGGGATACACTTAGCAAACACCCTTCGGTTAAATCATCATAAAATAAATCATGGTCCCTCGGATGTTGCTTTCGAAAATACGATTTTGTCCCTCGATGACCCTTCGGTGTAGCCTACGGTTAAATGATGATCGTCCCTTCGAATGCTAAGGTATCCTTACAACTGTTGCCTTCAATGACCTATCGATGACCCTACAATGACCCTTTTACATCCAAAGGATAAAACTACTTACTTCTCAATAGTAAGGACAGTTTTACCCTCATAAGGATAGGAAATGCCCATAACGACCTTAGGAAGGTATAACTCTCAATTACTGGATCATAACCTAAGACATTTTCCACCCCTCACACTTTGCAAGTCCTAGAAAATCACCACTTGGTATACATTCATACTAGAATCATTACCAAGTTATATTTTTCTAAACTGTTTTTCAAAATCAAACGAGATAAATACTTTGTATACATTCATACGAGAATCATTACAAAGTTAAACTCTCTTTTCGAAACATTTTTAAACAATTCACCAACACTTTTCAGACAAAAATATAAGTGATCCAGCAATTAAGAGCCCATGGATAACCATGGATACAAAGGGTGCTAATACCTTCCCTTTGTATAATGTACCTCCCGAACCCAAAATCTATTGAGGTCTTTCCTGTTCTTTTCCACCTTTCCTTATTGGATAAAAGAAAAGTCGGTGGCGACTCTTGCTATCCGCGACATTGCGATAAAAAGCAAAATACCCCAAGTCAGTTCACCGTATGACAGTATCGTTCTTGATTTCTACGGCTCCGGATCTCAGAATTTTGGATACTTCGAAAGGACCAGTCCATCTTGAACGTAGCTTTCTAGGGAAGAGTCGTAACCTAGTGTTCAAAAGGAGAACAGAATCGCCTATATTGAAGTTTTTCTTTACTATTCTTTTGTCGTGATAGGCTTTTGTCCTCTCTTTATATATTTTTGCATTCTCGTAGGCAGATTGCCTAAGTTCTTCTAATTTATGAATGTCTAGGGTACGCTTTTCTCCAGCGGCTAGGTAATCTAAATTCAAAGTTTTAATGGCCCAATAGGCCTTATGCTCTAATTCGAACGGTAAGTGACATGATTTTCCATAAACTAGTTGATAAGGAGTAGTTCCTATAGGGGTTTTGAAAGCGTTTCTATAGGCCCATAATGCTTCTTGAAGCTTCTGACACCGGTCTCTCCTAGAAATAGAAACAGTTTTCTCTAGGATTTGTTTTATCTCCCTATTAGATACTTCTACTTGGCCACTAGTTTGTGGATGGTATGGTGTTGCTACTCTATGCCTAACTCCATATTTTCTGAAAAGTTTGTCAAATATTCTCGATATAAAGTGTGATCCTCCATCGCTTATGACTACACGTGGTGTTCCAAATCTAGGGAATATATAGTTTTTAAATAGTTTGATTACTACCCTAGTGTCGTTTGTGGGTGCAGCTATAACTTCAATCCACTTAGACACATAGTCTACATCTACTAAGATGTACCTATTTCCTAAGGATGGTGGAAAAGGTCCCATGAAATCTATACCCCATACGTCAAAGAGTTCTACTTCCTGAATGTTTCTTAAGGGCATTTCGTCACGTCTTGAAATGTTTCCAGTGCGTTGGCATCTATCATATTTGACAATGCAAGCATAGACATCACGCCACATGGTAGGCCAGAATAGGCCAACTTGAAGAATCTTGGCGTATGTCTTAGAGGTGCTCGCATGTCCACCATAAGGTGCAGAATGACAATGCTCGATAATACTATTTACCTCTTCTTCTGGAACGCAACGACGAAAAATGCCATCTTTACCCCTTTTGAAAAGGAGCGGTTCGTCCCAATAGAAGTTTCTCACATCATGGAAGAATTTCTTCTTGCGGTGGTAGTCAAGATTAAGGGGTACTATATCAGCAACTAGGTAATTAACGAAATCTGCATACCAGGGTACGTTACTTATTGCTAAGGAATTTTGGGAATGCTCATAATGATCTAGGTTATTATCTTCAATGGCTTCTACTCTAGCGATCAGTCTATCATAGGCGAAATCATCATTTATGGGTACTAGTTCAGGTTTTAGATGTTCTAGCCTAGAAAGGTGGTCGGATACTATATTTTCAGTGCCTTTTTTATCTCTTATATCTAAATCAAACTCTTGTAGTAATAGAATCCATCGGAGTAATCTGGGCTTGGCATCTTTTTTACTTAATAGGTAACGAATGGCAGCATGATCGGTGTAAACAATAATTTTTGCTCCTACTAGATAAGATCTAAATTTGTCTATAGCGAAAACTACAGCGAGTAATTCTTTTTCAGTTGTTGCGTAGTTAAGTTGGGCAGCATCTAGGGTTCTACTGGCATAATAAATGGCATGTAATTTTTTATCTTTCCTTTGTCCTAGAACGGCTCAAACTGCATAATCACTAGCATCGCACATTATCTCAAAAGGTTCTGACCAATCAGGTGGTTTCATAATGGGTGCAGATACTAATGCTTGCTTTAAAAGATTAAATGCGTCATTACATTTTTCGTCGAAAATGAATTCAACATCTTTCATTAAAAGTCTGGTTAACGGTTTGGTTATTTTGTAGAAGTCCTTAATAAAACGCCGGTAGAATCCAGCGTGTCCTAGAAAGCTTCGGACTTCTCTGATGGTTTTTGGGGGTTTTAGGTTTTCGATAACTTCTATTTTAGCTGTATCTACCTCTATACCTTTTTCGGAAACTATATGTCCTAAAACTATTCCTTCGGTTACCATGAAATGACATTTTTCCCAGTTTAGCACGAGGTTCACCTCCACGCATCTCTCCAGGATTTTCTCAAGGTTAGCAAGACAATTGTGGAAATCAAATCCGCAAACCGAGAAATCATCCATAAACACTTCCATGATACCATCTAGGTATCTGCAAAGATTGACATCATGCAGCGTTGGAAAGTAGCTGGGGCATTACAGAGGTCGAACGACATTCGTCTGTAGGCAAAAGTTCCATAAGGGCATGTAAAGGTAGTTTTTTCTTGATCTTTGGGATGGATAGGTATTTGGAAGAATCCAAAGTATCCATCCAGATAGCAGAAGTAAGAGTGTCTGGCTAGACGCTCCAACATCTGGTCTATAAATGGTAAAGGGAAATGGTCCTTCCTAGTTGCTTTATTTAATTTTCTATAATCTATACACATCCGCCATCCTCCTTCTAAACGTTTTGATACATGTTCTCCTTTTATCATTTTGCCCGACTGTGATGCCTCCCTTTTTAGGTACTACATGCACAGGGCTCACCCACTTACTATCCGAGATCTGGTAGATTATACCTGCCTCAAGTAATTTAAGAACTTCCTTTTTAACAACATCACTCATTATAGGGTTTATTCTTCTCTTATGTTCCCTAGAGGGTTTTGAATCTTCTTCGAGCGAAATCCGATGCATGCATACGGATGGGCTTATACCTTTCAGGTCAGAGATATTATATCCTAAGGCTGAGGGATATCTTCGTAAAACGTCTAAAAGTTGGTTCGTTTCCTTTTGCCTCAAGGTAGCACTAACTATAACTGGACGGTTCATCTTTTCATCGAGGAACTCATATCTCAGGTTCTTAGGCAGTTCCTTAAGTTCTAAGGTTGGTTTCTTAGGGCATGGCATAGGATCTGGGGTAAGGGATAAACATTCGTAAAGGTTATCATCGATGTAGGGTTTCTTAAAGTCATCATCTTCTCTTATGAGAGTTGATGGTAACTTAATTGTTTTTATAATTTCTTTTTGTTCTAATTCTCTAACACATTCATCAATGATATCTAAGGCATAACACGAGTCTCCCATCACAGGTGCCATAAGAAATTTCGAAAGTATAAATTCTATTTTCTCGTCACCTACCTCAAATGTCAACTTTCCTTTCTTGACATCTATTATGGCTCCTGCAGTCGATAAGAATGGTCTACCTAGAAGGATTGGTATATCATTAACCTCTTTGATGTCCATGACAACAAAATCAGTAGGGATAAATAACTGACTTATCCTAACAGGAACATCTTCTAAAATGCCTATCGGATATTTAACAGATCTATCGGCTAACTGAAGTGACATCTTAGTGGGTTGTAATTCTCCTAAGTTTAACCTCTCACAAACCGCTAAAGGCATTAGGCTCACACTAGCTCCTAAGTCTAGAAAAGCTTTTTTGATGACATGATTACCCAAAAGGCAAGGAATGGAGAAATTTCCAGGATCTTTATCTTTCTTTGCTAATTTGTCCTTGGAAATAGCATTACATTCCAAAGGCTTCGGATTGTCAAGTCTACGTTTGTTGGTAAGGATGTCTTTGAGAAACTTTGCATAAGAAGGTATTTGGGTGATGGCTTCTGTGAAAGGGATTTCTACATGAAGTTTTTCTATAACTTTAATAAATTTTTTATACTGTTTATTGATCTGGGTTTGTTTGAGTCTTTGGGGATATGGTATAGGTGGTTTATATGGCGGGGGTGGTACATAAGTTTTATCTTTAGGTTCTTCTCCTTTCTCTCGACCTTCCTGGTTTTCAGATTCCTATGGTTCCTTTACTTCGTCCGTGGGTTTGGTACATTCCTTAGAAGTTTCGGGTTCACTCAATCTAGGGTTTGGTGGCTCATCATAAGCGTTCCCACTTCGTAGGGTAATGGCATTGGCTTGTCCTCTCGGATTTTTATGAGGTTGTCCAGGGAATTGTCCTACAGGTGTAGTCTGAGGGGCTTGGTTTAAAGCTATCTGAGAGATCTGGGTTTCAAGCATCTTGGTATGAGTAACTATTTGGTCAACCTTGGTTCCTAACTGAGAAATCAATTTGTTAACATGAATGTTTTGGTTCATGAACTCCTTGTTTTGTTGGGTTTGAGCGGTGATAAAATTTTCCATAATTTTCACAAGGCTCGGATTTGGTGGTACAGGTTGCATAGGTTGATTAGATCTAGGGGCTTGATAACTAGGTCTCGGAGGTGCATTATTTTGAATAGGGTTATTGTTTTTATAGGAGAAGTTCGGGTGATTCCTCCATCCAGGGTTATAGGTATTCGAGTATGGGTTCCCTTGGGTGTAGTTCACTTACTCAGAGTGGGTTTCGTTTAATAGACTGCATTCTGCAGATTGGTGTCCTTTGGTTCCACATATCTCACAATCCGACGAAACTGCGGCTACAGTATTCGGGTTTATGCACATATGCTCGACCTTAAGGGCTAATGCGTCCATTTTAGCTTGCATCATGTCTATAGAGCTTAGTTCATGCACTCCTCCTTGGGCTTCCTTCTTCTCAACTGTCGCTCGTTCGACTCCCCATGATTGATGGTTTTGAGCCATATCTTCGATGAGGGCACTAGCTTCAGGATAAGGTTTGTTCATCAGCGCACCGCCTGCGGCAGCGTCGATGGTCATCTTTGTGTTGTAATGAAGTCCATTATTGAAGGTTTGAATGATTAACCAATTTTCTAAACCATGAAGTGGGCATGCTCGTAACAACTCTTTATATCTCTCCCAAGCTTCGAACAGCGATTCTCCTTGGTTTTGGGTAAATCTAGTTATATGGTTTCGAAGAACGGCGGTCTTACTCGGGGGAAAATATCTAGCAAGAAAAACTCTTCTAAGGTTATCCCAAGTCGTAATGGAATTGGGTGGAAGGGAATCTAACCATGATAGGGCTTTATCTTTGAGGGAAAAAGGGAATAATCTTAAACGTATTGCCTCAGGAGAAGCTCCATTGGTTTTAAAAGTGTCTGCTAATTGAAGAAATATTTTTAAATGTTGGTTTGGGTTCTCAGTAGCGAGACCTGCGAATTGTCTCTGTTGCACTAGTTGCAACAGGGATGGTTTAAGTTCAAAATTATTAGTTGATATGGTTGGGTTTACTATACTAGAACTAGGTTCTTCATTAGATGGTTGAGCGAAATCTTTAAGAGGTCTTTGGTTTTGATCTTCGGCCATAGCTCTCTTAATTCTATGAAAGAATAAACGTGCGCGAACGTAACGTTCAGGTTCCGCCAGAGGGTATACTAAGCTTAAACTTCCGGTGCTGCGAGTTCTTCGCATTGACCGGCGGGAAATAGCCAAAGTCTAAACGATATAACAACAGGAAAATGAAATTTGACGAAATTGGTCCCCGACAACGACGCCAAAAACTTGATGCGGTGTTTCGCAAGTATACGAACGCGTCAGAGTAATATAAAAGATTGTCGAATCCACAGAGACCAAGTGTCAATCTATCGTTATCTATTGTTATGGTGTTTATCAAAGGCAATCAAAATAGGTGTTTTTTAGAGTGTGCAATGAAAAGTAAAGTGTTGAAATAAATTTAATTAATAAAGACAGGGTCGAATGTAATTCACGTAATCGATTGATAATCCAAGTACTTGCTAGTAGAGCTACTTATGGGCAGTGTTTCCTACTTTGAAAAGAACTAATTTAACAGGAACTGTCGCTTTCGCGTATTCAGAACCGAGTTGTACTCCCTAATCAAACCCTCTTATTGTCACTTATAAAAAGGCGTGCATTGCGTTAGAGTAGTAAACCTATTTTTAAGAAATATAGTATCTTGAATAAGTTGAAAAGTATTATAACCTGGATTTCTTAACCAAAAGAGGTTCTCACGAACCAGACTCTAAACTTATAAACGCGTCCGAAAATAGTTTTAAAATCTCTTTTCTTCTTAATGTTAAAATCTCCTAATGAACTAAACAAAGCGCTTTCGCTGTTTTTGAAATAGTTAAAAACAATTAAGTTTAAATAGACGTTGGACGGCTTTCGATCTTACCCAACGGAATTGAAGTGCGGGAAAACTTAATTTGAAAGTTAAAATAACCCTTAAGTGTTTCTACAAACAATTATACGGATTACTGGTTCAATTATGATCCTTATATTCTAACCTTATAAATTTAGCTAGACATGGTAAAGTAAAAGTGCATTAAAATAAATAAAAGTAGTGCGAGTGCGAGAAATAAATAAAGTAAAGCGAGTGCGAGAAATAAATAAAGTAAAGTGAGTGCGAGAAATAAATAAAAGTAAAGCGAGTGCGGGAAATAAATAATTTAAAGCGAGTGCGAGGAAATAAATAAAGTAAAGTGAGTGCGAGAAAATAAATAAAGTAAAGCGAGTGCGGGAAAATAAATAAGATAAAGACAAGTAATAAAAACCTGCTCCAATTGGAGGGTTGAATAAATTGCAAATCGAAAATGAAAATGGAGGCAGGATTAAATTCCTTCCAAAGTGCTCCAAACTCGGTTATAGACTCTATCACAGACTCGATTACACGATTGTGGTAACACTCCAATGCGAAGTGATTACCACTTTATAAAACTGAATATATGCCTAAGTGAAACAAAGTTTCTCTGAGTTTGCCTATGCTCTAAGTTTGGATGATTGTAAAAGTGAATTCGAGTTTCTATTTATAAGCAAGTAAAAAAGATGGAAATGGCTTGGATTCCCTTCAACTTGAAAATGGAGGGAAACTGTTTTCCTCTTGTGGCGCCCGCCACAAGGCCATGGCGCCCGCCACAAGGCCAAAGTGAGGCGCCTTAGTGGATGTAGTGGAGAACGTGGGAGTTGAGGGAGGTTGAGCTTGGACACGTCATGGCTTGGTCTGTGGCGCCCGCCATTGGGTAGACCATAAGCACAAAATGCTGAATTTTAGAGTTTTTGGCACTCCTTTTCTCGATCGGGGCTCCGATTAAAGTAAAAATCTGAAAACAAAGGAAAACATACCAATAACACAACAAAATGATAATAAAACGACTAAAATGCATGTGAAATCAGAGTCGAAAATACGGTAAATTTTAGTGTTATCAGTAGGCCTGCTGTTGTGGACGATGTTGTTGTTGATAATGTTGATGTTGTTGTTGTTGATGATGATGAACTTCCCTGAAGGCAGGTGCTATATGAGCCACATGGTGTTGGCTAACGGCAGGGCGAGTAATCTTTCTCTTCACAGAGGGTCTTCGTTTAATATGGGAAGACACATCATATGCCTCTCCCTCCTTCTTCTTTGCAAAGCCCCCATATCGCTTTGCTGAAGAGCCTTCATCCTTGGATAGACGTCCTTCACGGACTCCTTCCTCTAGCCTCATTCCCATATTCACCATTTCGGTGAAGTCCGAGGGAGCACTAGCAATCATCCTCTCATAATAGAAAGAACTCAAGGTCTTCAAAAAGATCTTGGTCATTTCCTTCTCCTCGAGGGGTGGCACAATCTGAGCGGCCAACTCACGCCATCTCTGGGCGTATTCTTTAAAAGTCTCCTTCTCCTTCTGGGACATCACCCTCAGCTGGTCCCTATCAGGAGCCATATCAACATTGTAATTATATTGCTTGACGAAAGCTTCGCCAAGATCATTGAAGGAGCGGATGTTCACGCTATCTAGACCCATGTACCATCTGAGTGCAGCACCGGACAGGTTGTCCTGGAAGTAGTAGATAAGGAGTTGATCATTCTCTATTTGCGTTGACATCTTGCGAGCATACATCACAAGATGGCTGAGAGGGAAAGTGTTTCCCTTGTATTTCTCAAAGTCAGGTACTTTGAACTTAACAGGGATCTTAACGTTGGGCACAAGGCACGACTTAGCAGCACTCTTATCGAAGAGGTCTTTACCCCTCAGAATCTTCAGTTCCTTGTGCAACTCAAGGAATTGGTTGTTCATAGTGTCCATCTTCTCATAAACATTTGGGCCCTTAGATGGCTCAGAATGATAGATGGTATCTTCCACTTTGGGTAATGTATGCACAACGACAGGTGGCACAGAAAGGACCGGGACTAGATACCGGCAAAGAAGAGAGAGTTGGAGCAAAACCCTTGGGCACAAAATTTACGGGCATTCCCTTGGGGAACCCGGCTGGCATAGTTGGCGCAAAGTGGGATATTGCGGCAGACACAGTTGAGGAAGCTACCTCTGATATAACAGTCCTCATGGGAGGAGTTGTGTAACACCCCAAAATTTGCCCTCCTTATTCACACATTCATTTTTAGGTCATTTAGCATTAGATACATTGCATTTCATCATGTCAATCGGGATTAGCTCCAAGAAGCTTGAACATCATCCAGGACACTTTGTGGGTTCTATTTAGATGATCAGTCAACACAAGGGAAAAACTTGAGTTACTTCCAACAGGGGTCTATTCGTCAGTCAAAACGTTAATCTTGAAGGAGCAAAGGTTTGTTCATGAGCTTTCATGCTCGCTAGGCGAAGCCCACATGTTATGCAAACAAAAAACAATTTTTTTTAAATAAATAAATAAATAAGTAAAATAAATAAATAAATAAATAAAAGAAAAAATCTCAGACTTGGACCTCTCTCAAAAGCCCACTAAGCTACCAATATTAGGCTATAAATACTAGAGTTTTCATTGAAACAAAACCCTGGACAAAACCTGGAGAGAAACCTAGACAGAGAGAGTGAGAATTAATCTGCAACAACCTTCATGCAACTCTGAAAGGTTCATTCTGACTCACACACTTTCAGCTCAAGCAAACCCTAACATTGGTTTGCAAATCCAGCCGTGCCATTTGATTTCAACCGATCTCTCCAATCAGGGTTTGAGGTTTCTGAAACCATATTGTTATCCATGAAAAATCCAAAACCCGCAGGCGCTCGCTAGCACCTTCGCTAGGCGAGCACGCAGCGACGCTTCGCCAAGCCGTCGCTAGGCGAGACAGTAGCGATCGCGACAGTAGCATTTGCTTTTTTTCTGTTTTGCTCTAATCTGACTTACGTTTGTCATAGCATGTTTTCTCCTAATCCTTATCGTGTTTCACTAACCCTTTTGTTGAGTTTTTGTGAAGGCTCACATGACTTTTGCAGGGATAGCTCGCTGAATATTCCACTTTGCTTGTGGGATACCATTTGGGAGATTTATTCTGATTGCCTTGTTGGCACGTTTACTTTATACATGTTTGTTTTGTATGTGTTCGTATCCCCACAGGTAGCGCGGTTCCTTCGTCAAGGACTGCCTTTTTGCATGAGCATCCCTAACCCTACCAACTCATTGATTTTTCTTCTCTTAAGAACACGTTAACTCCTTCTACTACAGGCGAGTAAGTCTCCAAAGGTCGAGCATCCAGTAGATTGCATAGTAACGTCGTTCGTCCAAAACCCAATCCATAACCCCGTAGTTAGCCGAACTACGGCTTGCTCTGATTCTCATTCCAGATGAGATACGTAGGCATAAGACGCGATGACTTAGAGAGCACAATTACCCTTAACCCCCAGGTAGCCGAGCTACGAAGACTCTAATTCTCATATTCATATGAGATACGTATGCAGTGGATGCAAAATCCGTGCAAGTCATTTTAGTAAATAACACATTAGATAAACCCACACCCTTTAGACAAGAACTACAAAAGTGGATCCCGTAGAGTACTATGGATGCGTAGGGGTGCTAATACCTTCCCTTCGCATAATCGACTCCCGAACCCAAGATTTGGTTGCGAGACCCTGTCTTGTCCTTTCCTTTTTCCAGGTTTACTTCGAGCGTTTCCTTTCCCTCCTTTGGGATATATAACGCACGGTGGTGACTCTCCTGTCTTTCTTCGCCGGTTGTTTTTTTTCGCATTCCATTTTTCAGGTTGCGACAAGTTGCAGGAGTTAGAGATGACTGGCTCTGAGCAGCCAGTACTGACTCCATCATCGCAATCAGCCTAGCTACTTCCTCTTTCAGCTCACGGTTCTCTTGCTCTAGATGATCCACTAGTCTTGGAAGATTTGCCCTGGTGTTATACCGGTGCGTAAGCTTGTCTTTAAAATAAATGAAGAACAAAGAGTTAGACCACTGATCAAGGGCTGAACAAAACCTGCTTATGCATATGATTTGTTTTTAATCAGAGGAACTTTATGGAGATCTATTTGCAAATATTTGAAAATATTAATCATTTTAAGATATACATGGAATACTCATATCAATAATATTTGGAAATTTTTTTACACCAAAGAAGAAATACAATCTTGGTAACCAAATATAATACAAGAGGAAAGGAGAATAAACATCCTATGGAACCCTAGAAGCAATCGTCCAAAGCTCTCGAGATCGGAAGATAAGCTGCACGAAGCCTCTTCACCTCTCTTTCATAGGCTGCTTCCATATCTGCCTTCTGCTTGGCGAGTCGATCATACTTCCTCTTCCAAAACATGGATGACTGAGGAAGAAGAGAAGTAATCACATCATCAGGCTCATCAATAACCTGATGCTCTAGAAATCCTATCACAACATCATTATCTCTGAGTTGCTGAAGTAGTTCTTCTTGCTCACGAACCCAAGCACGCGAACGGTCTTCATCTCTCAACTCCTCTACTCCTTGGTTAAGGAGGGTTAAAGGCCCAACCATAACCATAGGGGTAGGTCTCGGATAGTCATATGGCATGCGGTACTCAAAATCACTTGTACAACAGAGGCAAACAGCACACAATGGTACCACCACCTTTTGCATTCCTCATATGCAAAGAGAAATAAGTGTCACCCAACAGAGTCGGAACGGGATTAAGAGTAGAGAAAATCCTAATGGCGTCCACATCCACAAAATTGTCGATGTTGGGGAATAACACTAGCCCATAGATGAGAAGTACAAATATGGCCTCAAAGGCGTCCTCACTCATGGCATTCCCAAACAAAGTAGCTTGGGTAATGAGAAATTCAGACGGGAGACCTTGAATTCCACCTTTGGTAGTCATATGAGCACCAATATCAAATACATCTATATGAAGCAGATCAGCAATCTCTTGGGAAGAAGGAACCCTCTCCAAACCACAAAACGACAACTGATCCAGAATAGGTATACCCACAAGATAGGCATACTCCTCAAGTGTAGGCAAAAGCTGGAAATCCGGAAAAGTGAAGCAACGGTACAAAGGATCATAGAACTGCACCAACACACTCATCAGCCCTTCATCCACTTGGGTAGAAAGAATATACATAAGCTTCCCATGACGAGCTTTGAACTCCAAGGGATCTATTACATAGGATGTCAAACTCATAACTCTTTCAAGTCGGGTTGTCTGAAACTATATTTCTTCGTATTCCTTCTTTGCTTATCCATGTATGAAAATTCGCAAATAGACCTCTTAAGTTCCTTGAAAATTTTCTCATTGTTGATGATATGGATGCAAATGAATGCATAGATGCCTGGATGAAACAATCACACTCAAGGATCAAGCAAGTCACGCCACACAGAGGTCACGGGATGGATCAAGTCATCCTCAATATCAATCATCCATTTTGGTGGATTATGTTTTACACCTTATCAACACCCAAGTTCCATTGATATTGAGGATGTACGAGAACGGATCAACCGCGAATCAAGGGTTTGTTGCAAGTCACGAGCATGGAGTCTCGGTTAAGAACCACCCAAAGGGAGTGTACTATGGTTAAACCTAACAATCATGTTCTAAATGAGGTTCCCATAGTCATCATCTCATCTTTCGGATATTATCGGATAAAATGACTACTCGTATTCCAAAAATATTCTCAAGAGAGACTCTTATGAGTGTAGTATCGCGTAACAATCGTATCAAATCTTACACTTGAACGATCTTCGTACTACGTCCTAAAATAGGCCAAGATGGGCTAGGTAATCTAAGGTCCTTGGCTTCTAAGGTTTATATTGGAAAGAGTAATGCCTAATCACGACTACTCATGTGACATTATTGATCCCAACAAGACCTCCACCAAGTGAAAGGGCTTGCAAGTCAACTTGCTAAGGAGTAACTCCACACAAGTCAACAAGACTATGTCATTCTCCTATCATAAGTGCACTCGAGTTCGGGTATAGAACTCATCTCATAAGAGACCACCAAGCACACAAGCAATTGAATATATCAAGCAATTCATACATTACAAACAATACAGTCATCCTAAATTTGCACAAAAATATGTCACAAATAAATATAAACATACAATACAACAAGCAAAAAGTAGGCTAAACCCACTAGGAAGTATGTGTCCCCAGCAGAGTCACCACTTTTCTGTAGCGGAGTATTCGTTACCTTTAGATTTATTGACTAAATCAAAAGTAAACATACAATTCGAGTCGCCACCGCACTTTTATTTATCCAAAGGAAAGGTTAAAAAGCGAACAAAAAACAAGTAAGAAGTTTTATCAAGTCAAAAACTAATAACAATGTCAGAGATCTAGGTAAGGGGGTTGGTTATGAAATGGGAAGGTTTTAAGCACCCAAAACATCCTTAGTACTCTAAGGGAGCCCTTTTTGCAAATGTGTATTGTAGGATGGTATTTGTGAAAACATTTGTGCAAACAAGATTGGGGAGATGAGAAAAGAATATACATATTTTTTACAATTTGTTGTTTGAATGGATAAACCCATTTCCTACGTACCATCACAAAGGTAGGACCAAAACCTCGTAGTTCGGGGTAAAAATCTCAAAAAAAAGGGTGAATTGATTTGATCAAAAGCCTTAAGGTTTTTTGTTATCAAAGGGAGAAAACTCAACCTAAACCAACAATCCACCATGTGAGGAGAGCTTCAACATACTAGTGAGGGATCCACCCTATAATAAGTATGGAAGACTTATAGTCCAATCACTAAGGATAAGGTGAGGTTTACATCAACCACTATGATAACTCAAACTCATGACTAATGTTTATGAAAAAAAGGTTTTAACAAAGGTGGCCATTGGAACCACAAAAATCACTTGAAGTGAGTTGTATTTATAAATTAGAAGTATTTACAAAATGAAGTCAAAGTTGAATTAGTGCTTATTCACAATGAGTATTAATGAAAAGAGTTTGAAAAATGAAAGGCATAATGCCTAGGTTTCTAATTGGAAAACAATGTAAAGGTTTGCACAAAATGAGTTTGGCTGGGGTTAGAGTGGAGAGAAGAAAAGAATGGCTAGTTCTAAACATGCAAAGATGAGAGAAGAGATAAAACCCTTGGAGTTCCTTTCTTGAGATCATAAAGATGATTCTAGATGCTCATTTCCTTTGGACTTAGCAAGCAACAAGCAATCAAAACAAATATTATATTCAAGCTCCTAGGATCTCCAATTGGCTTGTCTCTCATAACTTGGTTATTCATGACAATGGTCCTTCTTACTATCTCAAGTTTGGAATCCCTATCACACAAGAACAAACAATCAAAAGGTTCACAATACAATAAGAGGAATGGACAAAGAATTAGTTTAGATTAGGGGTCCTCTGAAGTCAACTTTAATATTTAGCATTCTAAAGGCACGAGGCCTAGTTGCTCTTCAACAAGTTTAGCATTCTAAAGGCATGAGGCCTAGTTACTCTTGAACTCCTTTAAGCATAGGTAAGGTCCTAATTCTAAGTCCTTTCTCCTTTTTACATTGGGTTCACACAAACAAAGACAAAACAAAGCACAAAGCAACAATATATTTATTCATAATAATGAGCTCAAGTGAGCAAAAGGAAAATAGTATAAACATAAAATATAAGCTCAAGTGAGCAAAAGAAAAAGACAATATGAATAAATGAGCAAGAAAGTAAATTGCATTAAAGTAAATTGCAAGAATTAAATGCTAAGAATTAGTAGTTAATGTTAGTGTGTCATAAGACAATTTAGCGCTATGCTAAGCAATCGTATGTGGACTAATGTAGTAGTCACACCTATCTGAGGCTGGTCAATAAAACTATAGGCAAAGAAACACAAGTTAGAGATCATGACTAGTAAGCCAAGCTCCTACAACTTGCCATGCCAAAAGAAAAGAAGGAAAGCCTTGTATGGATTTTAGGGTTTTTGCTTGACCAAGAAGCAACCTATCTTGGACACAAAGCAACTCACTTGATCTTTGATCAAGTTGAGTTTGATTTGGATCAAAGAAGGTTAAGCCTCTCATGTGTCAAGGCTAATCACAAATCATTAACTCATTGGCTCAAATAAGTAGAAGAAGAAGATGAAGATGAAATGAAATGGATAAAGAAGAATTCAAATGACATAATCAAAACACAATGATCAAATGTGAATCAAAATCGACATCAACCAATGTAAAACAGAAGAGATATGAAGATTAGAGGTCAACAAAGTCAAACATATTTTTTGGTATTTTTTGGAATAAAGATAAATCATAAAATAAAATGAACAAAATATGGTCAAACTTCAAATTCAATTCAAATCAACTTGAATAAGTCCAATTGAATCATCATAAGTCTAACATGGTCAAACAAGGTTTGACAAATTTTCTCAACATTTTTTGAAAACAGAAACTATTTTAAAACAATTAAAAAAACAAAGAAAAATAACACAAATGAATTAAAATCTCAAATAAATCTCAAATCAATTAAGAAATTGATGAGAATATTTTTCATAGACTTATCATAATCCATATGTGTTAAGAAAATATTTTTGGAATTTTTGGATATCAAAAAGTATTTAAAATGAATTAAAGACTATTAAAAACAAAATAATTCACAAAAAATATTAAATGGAATCACAAAAATAATTAAAAATCATATTATGAAACTAGAATTTTCAAGAAAAATTCTACCGTTGGTCACATATTTTCGTGATTCCAAATAAAATAGTTATGAATTTTTGAAAATAAAAGGAATTAAAAGAAAACAAATAGAAAATAGAAAAAGAGAAAAATCAGCGCCCCTTGGATCAATTTCATTAATTGACGTGGCAACATCCAAGGGTTCAGAAGTGCGTTCCCATCATGGACCTTGGTCAAGCGCGCCACACACTGAATTAAAAAAAGTCAAAAGAATCATTGGCTAGGATTAGATCGTGTGAGCCTCATCCAAGGGCCTGGAGTCATCCACGTGGGGATGGTGGTGGAAACCACCATCTTCTCCGGTGGACCAACTGATCCCGGCCATCAATTGCAGGTTTTTGAACCTCAAGCAAAATGCACAAACGTGGTACCAAAATGAAGCTAGGGTGATGTACATCACTCTTGTAACGTTGGATTATTCTCAAGATCTCTATGTAAGGAGAAATCTAAGCTTGAAAATCTAGGTGTGCAAACTGAAACTTCTCAAAACACAAAATCAAGACCACCACTGGCCTGCCTCTTGCTCGAGGACTTCAGAAAACCATTTGAACACAAGCAATTCACATTGTATGATGAGATTTAAATCAAAACAGTTTAAACATCTACCTTTGAAGAGCAGCTTTGTGCAACACGATGTGCTCAATCTTTTGCTTCCAATTTGATCTCCAGATGTGATATGAATGCAAGGCTAAGGAATAAGTCTTGAAGATCAACTGATTTTGTTGACATTCAAGCTTGAATTTGAGAAATAAAAATCAGAATTCCTTTGGTATGGTTGGGTTTTCACTTCTGCAGAGTTTCAGGTTGCCTTAAGGTTTATTTTTGAATGTGCAAGGCATTGTATTTATAGCTGAGATGCAAGCAAGCAAGTGCCAAACTCGTGTGCATGAAGCTTTGGGTCCTCCATGCATGGGCATGTACAGGTGCATGTGAGGCCCAAACTTGATTGGAATAGCATGCTGATATCATCCAAAGTTGAATTGGACGTGCAATTTGAACTGCAATGGCTTGTGCATGAAGGTTCAAAGTGAAATGTATAATTGGGCATAAATGTTCACCTCTTCGAAAGTCACACATAGAAAATCCAAACATAGGCATGTGAGTAATAGTTGGAAAGGTCATGAAATAAGGAACAAAAGCTATGTTTGGCAAAAATCCATTTGGAGTTTGAAAATTTGTGAAAACTGGCCTTGAAGTTTGAGGTACAAAACATGTATAAGTTCCCTTTGATTTTTTTTCCAAAAAGTGACCAACTTCAAGCTCTTCTGTTTAAATGATGAAAGCCTCAAATGGAAACTCCTTCAACATAAAAGTTGTAGATATTTCCAAGATGATCAATTTGGACTTAAATTTTGCATCATTTGGATTTTCGATGAGAAAGTTATGGGCACTTGAAGTTGGACATTTTCAAGATTCAATGGTTTTGGTCCAAAGTGACCTATAATGTTTTGTATTATCACATGTGTTTCTTTTAGGATTATGAAATTTTATTCAACATAAAATTTGAATTAGACATCTTAATATTTCCAATGCAATTGGTCTCACCTCAAAATAATACAAAATGAAGAAGTTAGGTTCTTGGGAAGTTGAACCAAAATTAGGGCTTTAGTCAAAATGACCTATAATGTTTTGAAATGAATGATGACTGTCCAGGTTTCAAATAAATTTTTGATGAACTTGAAATTTGTTCATATGGTTATTAAAGAACATTTTTGCTCTTGGGGTTATCTTCATTTGACAAACACATCAAAAGTTAGGTCTCAGGGATCCTCAGTTTGGTCAGATGCCTTGTCTGGTCAACTTCTCAAGGCCAAACTTCAAATATTGATAAATGAATGATTGAGGATACTCACATGAGCTCATATATGCATAAAATAATGAATTAAAGAACTTACCTTGATTGAATTTGATAATAGGTTGAGGTTGCTTCATGAGCAAGGCATAGTCAATGCACAGTTGAATTAGGGTTTCCTTGGGAAACAGTCCTCAAGCCCTTTGGTTTATCTTGATCAATTTGACAAATTGAGATGATTGGGAGGCATATATGATCATTGGGAGCTTTGTGGACCATTTTCATGCTTGCTTTCATCTTCATCTGGCCACTTCATTGAGCATAGGAGGCTCCTAGGAGCAAGGGATCTCATGATTGCTTGAGCTTCAAAACAAAAGAGGTTAGTGACATATTTTTGTGCTTTTGGTTAGTAAACAAAGTAATAAAAGCAATAATATACAATACAAGCATGCTTGGTGGTCTCAAACCAACTCACACAAGTCCCAACCAAGGGTTAAGGAGCCAAGATGCTATGATCCTTGAAGCAATGCAATGAGCAATGATATGATGCCATGAGGGATCTTAGGGTCAAAAATAGGGTCATATACCTATGTTGATTCATCTGACATAAGGTCATTGATGAATTAACTAGCTAATGATCCATGAGAATTCATTGTTTAAGAGATGATTGGGGAAGAAATGAGATGAAATGGAGAGATGAAATGAAGGCGATACCAAATTGATCAAGAGATGAATCTCACTTGATCAACACCATTCATTCATCTTGAGGGATTAAGTTTTAAACCTCATCAACCTCCTAAATCTAATGGTATTGACCAAGTCAATACCTAATTCAACCAAGACCAAGGCCAAACAGAACTAAGGTCAACATAAAGTCAGTACATAAGCTCACCAAAGCATTAAATCAATTAAACCATTTTTAAAACATTTTAAGAATGAAGAAAAATAAGTTTTTAAAGATCAAAAACCTAAAACCCCTTAAAAACACCAAAGAAATGGCCAAGAGATTTATCATAGGTCAAGTAAGGTCAAATGACCATTGACTATTTCTTATGGCATTTTTAAAAAGTCAAAAGTAATTAAAATATAACTAAAACAAGTTAAAAATCACAAAATTTACCCAAAATATCAAACTTAATCCAAAAATTAGTTTTAAATCATAAATGGGAAACAGAAAAATATTTGTGAATTTTTGGTGTTGGTCCCACGAATTTTGGATCAAAAATGAATTTATGGTCAATTTTAAAAGAAAAAGCTATTTAAAAATAAATTTAGAAAAATAAAATAAAATGAAAAAACAGGAGCCATCAGATCTCCCTCATTAATTTAGGTGACATATATGATGATCCAAAACACGCATTCCACATGATCCCTCAGTCAACGCACCACCCGCATGGTAAACACAACCAAAGGCTCAGATTAGAAAATGGAAGAGAGATCCAAGGGTGAGGGACTTGCCACGCCACCACTGGAGCCCTAGCTCCGGTCTTCTTCTTCAGTGAGGGTCACCAGACTGTCAAGACCAAACTTGACCAGAAATTGATGGATCTAACATCATTTTAAAGGAAAAATTGCAAGGATCACGAATATGACCTCTGTTTGTTCCATCTCTCACTCTACAATTAGAAAAGTGAAGATCAAAATAGAGGTGTTCAACCTGAGTTTCTTCGGATCAAGTTCAAAACAGCTCAGTCATGTTTCCTACATTGGTAAGACTTTAACCAACACAAAATTCAGTTTATATCTAGAGTATAGAGGGAGAATCAAAGAGATGAAGTTTTGAGAAATTCACCTTCTCTGAGGTGCTTCTGAGCTTTTTTCTTGATGCAATTCTTCGTGCTTTCTCTTCCTTTTACTTGTAGAAACTTAATGGAGTGGAAAAAGGAATGAATCTTTGGAGTTTTCATTCACAAACTTGAGTTGAACAAAAACTCGACTTCTCAAGAAATCCTAAAAGAATTCTACGGTGTAACGTTATGGCAATGTCTAGCAAAGCTTGGGCAGTGTTCTCCTTTAAATTCTAAGCAAATGGTCTTTGATTTATAGGCTAAGCAAATGACATGTGCATCTTTCCAAAGTTGAAAGAAAATGAGAAATTCTTGGTGCATGGGTGCATGGGTGATAGTACAGGCCTAGTTAATGATTGGAATCCACTATAAATCGTGCAAGGAGGTTGCTGAAGTCATCACACAAAGCCATGCAAAATTGTGCATTGTTTGGAGCTTAAAACTTGCCAAAACAAGCCATAGAAAGACCTTATGCGCAAGTCCCTAATTTCTCATCCAAATGATGTGATCTATGACTTTTTGGAAAGCTCTAATCATAAGGAACAACTTTTATGTTGGGACTTGAAGCTTGGAAAATGGATAAAAATGGCCTTGAAGGTGGAGGTATCAAACATACTTAGAAATTTTTCTAAGTTATAAGCCAAATGACCTATCTTTCCACCTTGAATAACTTTTGATGTGAGCTTCAAATGAACTTGGATACTTCTACAAAGTTGTATATATTTTAATTCTATTTAATTTGATCACAAATTTGGCAACATTTGGAGTTTGGATGATGGAGTTATTGATTTTAGAAGTTGAGGAAATTTGCTTGTTCAATGATGAGGACCAAAAAGGACCTATAATGTGTCCTCATGGTAAATGAATTTGAAAGTAGAATTTGATCTTCATCAAAGAATAAAATATGAATAATAAATATTGAAATTAATCATGAAAGTTATATCATCTTCATATCATAAAAAATGAGGAAGTTATGGTTCTTGGAAGTTGACCTTCTATCTAGGGCACAAACAAAATGACTTATAATCTTCCACCATAAAATAGAATTTACAAGAAAAATTATCTCTTGAGTCATACATGAATGATGTTTGGAATGTAATAAAGATTAACTTTCCTCTTCGAATCATTTTCATATGAAGAAAGTTGTAGGAGATAGGGTCTAGGAAACCCTAGATTTGACTAGTTGACTTTTTTGGTCAACTTCCTTTAATCAACTTGCATACTTGAAGTTCCTTTGTATTAGGGTCTCATGGAGGATCATATATGCTCACGATGATGTAAAATGAAGTACACCTTGATATATTTGGCCAACTGTTGAAGAAACTTGCTGAGGAAGGCACACAAGATACCTAGATGAATTAGGGATTCCTTGACAAACAAGCTTCAAACTCTTGATGAACTCTTGATCAAAATGACAAATAAAGAAAACGGGGATCCTAATATGATGTTTAGAACCAATGTAGACCTTTTCTTGATTGATCTCTTACATTGAGGGTCTCAAACCCTAGTTATGGGCTTGGTGAGGCATAGATGGACACACACACTACCTACAAAAGAAACAAAGCTATACTAGACATATTTTTGTATTTTGGTTAGTAAACAAAGAAAATAAAGTATGATACATTCATATATGATTGGTGATGTCTCCCAATGCCAACCCAATGAATGATAGGTGAGAAGAATACCATCCCAATGCCAATGAAAAGCTATGAGATGGCATGATATGTAAAATAAAGTATGATACAATCATATATGATTGGGGTCTTACAACTACCCCTATTTAAAGTCATCCTATCCGAAGATGTGAAGGTTAAAATCTTCGTATCAACGCGATAAAATATACTTAAATATTAATAACAAGAAACAAATTTTGGTCCCTAAGAGACCTCATGATGCATATGATATGAATGCAAAATATAATCTTCGTGGGGATATATTGCCACCAAGGAAAAGAATCCAGAAGAAATTAAATTCCAAAGGAGCACAATGCATTCCATAAGGAAAAATCACTGAGGGAACATAAACTTTGGGGATAATAAGTTATACGTAAGACAGGCTACGAGTTAAAAACTGCTGGACACACGACAGGATTGCCATGAAAATAAATGAATGGAAAGAATCGAACTGGAGAATAATCTGCATGTATAGGGATACCACCAACACAGTAGGGAAACTATCCACTAGGGATAAGAGTGAATTGGATTATCCACACCTTTTACTAAGGTAAACTAAGGATAAACAATCCAAAATAACAAAGTGTCCATAAAGGGACAACAAGAAGAATTATCCACCACCATTCTTAACTAGTAAATGAAGGATATTCAAACAAAAGAATTATCCACTAACATGCTTAACTGGTAAATGAAGGATATTCAAACAACAAAAGTGAATTAAATAATGTCAAAACACTTAGAAAATCTTCTAGGGAAACATGTAAATCAGAACGATGCTGAAATACCCATATGTTCAAAAGGAGTTTGATTTCACAAGGAGATATGAATCTTGACTCTACTGGGGAAGTCAAACTCAAAACAGGAGTAAAAGAGATATATTATCTACTACCTGTTAGTGGGTAGCTTAAAACGGAAGATAATACACTCGGGAAGAGGAACATCCATTACTAGTTATTGGGCAACATATCAAGGATGACTCGCTGAGGAAAAGGAGGAAGGATCACCAACTACCAGTTATTGGGCAACTTATCAAAGGTAATCAACCACAGGAAAGAGTTATATTACCAGTTATTGGGCAATATACTCAAAAGGGACGAATATCCATTACCGGTTACTGGGCAGGGATGGCCTACTGGGGAAATGAAAAAGTAGGATTTATAACTACCGATTACTAGGTAGAAGAAAAAAGAGAACAAAAGCAGGATTTACAACTACTAGTTACTAAGTAGAAGACCAAAGAGAGAATATCAGTTACCAATTACTAGGTAACATATCAAAGATAAACTGTCGGGGAAAAAATCAATGAGAAGTTTTGTTAACTACCAGTTACTGGGTAGAGAATAGAAAACAACCAGCTGGAAAAAAGGATAAACAATTACGAGTTACTAGGTAATTGAGCAATGATAATCTGCTGGAGAAAAGAAATGATAACCCGTTGGGGAAACGAAAATAAATTCGTTGGGGAAATCAAAGAAGTAAATTACCTTCTACCGATTACTGGGTAGATTAACACAGGTAAAGTACCCAACATCAAGAAGGATATTACTAGTTTCTAGGTAATAAACTCTCGGAGGACCAAAAGATTTATCTAGGTAAGAAACAGAAAGAAACAGTCAAACAAGACTCAACCAAATGAGGATATAACTCGAGGGGAGTGGTTCCATCAAGATAATGAACTGGGGAGGAAACAAAAATAATAATCATCCACAAGTAAATAAATCAGTGGGGAAGAAGAAAAGATAAACTCTTTCTTCTTAAGGGGTTGACACTTTACATTGAAGGAGGATAGATACACCACATCTGCATGGGGAAATGATATCACCAAAGCACGGGATCATAAAAATCAGGTCACTGCGAAAAAATGCACAATGAAATATATGATGCTATGCTTATGCACGTATATGCATGAGTATGTATATGATTATGCTGACAAACGAGCATAAAGGATACAAACATGAAGATCCAATCATCACAACTAGATACTCGGCTAGTCTCAACAAGATGGGAACACCAACTGGAGAACTTGCTAGGGATGAAAATAAATCCTCGAGGATATAAATCCTATCTTCAAATATTCAATTCTCTAGGAATAATACACAATCATGTACTCAAGGAAGGATGGGGATATCACAATCCAAATTTAATGCTCAACTCTGGTTGGGAAAGACATGGAGAACATGCATCCGACCAAAGCTGCTGAAGACTCAACGCTTAGAGGAAATGAAGAATACATATATCAGTAGCAGTCACGGGGATTAAAACAAATCCAACTTCAAAAAACTCGACTCTCAAGAGAGGAGGAATAACTGCTAGGGGATAAGAAATTATTGACAAAGATCTTGCTTAAAGCTCAAACTCTCTGGGAGAGGAGAAAATACAACTTAGGAATTCACATGAGATGAAAAGCACTGCTAAGGATATCAACCAGCATGCGGAGGATACAAGAGATCTGTTGAGGATCCATATCTCAAGCCGAGGGATATATATATACTTCATAGCAATAATTCAATGTTGCGGGGGATTTTAGGTCAATACCATATCAAATGGGAGACAACCCTACAGGGGACGACTACATCAATGATTCTCAGAATCAAATATTGTCTGGATGGGGAGATCTTTCACCAGAAGCGGAAACTCCGCGGGGAATCCACATCACAACAAGAGGACAAACTCTAAGTGGGGAACCAGTCAGAAGACAAATTCCAACTGGATATTTCATCAATCAAGATCAACTCTTTGGGAATTAAAATCCTCCAGGACAAATTATGCGTGAGGATTATCTCTAACAAAGAAATAAACGCCGCATAGGGATGCAAAATGAAAACAAATTCCTCGAAAGGAAAACAATCAATCATAAGACTCTCCTTGGGGGATTGAGAAATAAATCAATTCCAAGGTAACAAATATCAACCAGACACGCAGGAACTCACTAAGGAATAAACAATGCCACGACTATGTAACAACCAAATAAAGGTGTGTTAGGGATCTGAAAACCAAATAAAGGTTTTACTGGAGATCCAAGATTCAATCACAAAATATACAAACCGAGGATGAAAATCCACAAAGGCTCTCAGCTAGAGAAAGATGATGAACTTCAAAGAGAACAACACATCAACTTTACTGGGGATAAACAACAAACTCTTTGGGGAGCAAATGTAACACCCTTCTAAAATACCCCAATAATTAATTAAAACAACAAATATAAATCAGAGTAGATATGCAATTTAAGGGTGTCACACTTGACACTTCACACCATTCACCATAATAACTTGTCATGCTCATTTATTAATCAAAATAAAACATTGCACAATTCGCAGCGGATAGAGATCTAATCAATCATGCAAACCATGTAACACATTACATGTAAAGTTGTTCAACAACCAAAATGAAAACAAAGTAAAACATCCCGTCCCGATGTTACATCTACCAGAGCATGACCCACTAAGGAACTACACTAGACTCCAAGCACTAGCTTCTACTCAATCACTGCTCGTTACCTGAAACATAGTTGTAAGGGTGAGTTCCTCAATCGATATAATAAGCATTATAAAATATCATGTAATGCTAAGTAATTTAACACATTTCATCACCCAAATCAGATCACACATTCAGCAACGGCAACATCAACTCAAAATCATAATCATACTCAACCCAACACAAAACACACGTATAATATTGGAATACATCCATTCATATTATACGCCATACATACATTATGCAATGAGACTCCATGCATGCGGTACCGACTATTCGTGAACACATAGTTCAACCTCACCGATCAAACCCAGATACGGCTACCAAGCTCACTAGTCCCACTCATTTGAGACCTAGTGACTCACTCACTAATTCCTCACCATGGGAATTAGCTACCACCATAAAGGCCATGCTATGCACGCTAAATCACCTAGCATGCAAACATCAACAACAATCCACAACAACTCACTCACTAATTCCTCACCATGGGAATTAGCTACCACCATAAAGGCCATGCTATGCACGCTAAATCACCTAGCATGCAAACATCAACAACAATCCAAGATAGACATATGCTCACACTCTAAGCCATAAACAGTCCATTCACAATTGCATACATAACAGATACATTCACAGCATTATGCATACCATCATACATCATCAGCATATTTATCACAGAATCATATTCGTATCATGCCAAATAATAAATCACAGTATTAGCACACTCTACTAATACCTATACTGCTCAAAACAACGGGAAATAATCCCTACTATATCATACACCAATATAGGCCAAACGTCAAATATGTACACAATATTTGAATATCAATTTTCCACTTTCCAAACAGTGTTAACCGGTTAACGCCCTGGGTTAACCGGTTAACGCAACACAGAACACGCTTTCTGGCAATTTTTAACAGTGTTAACCGGTTAACACCCTAGGTTAACCGGTTAACGCAGAACAGAAATTATTTTTTCTAAATCATAACAGTGTTAACCGGTTAACACCCTGGGTTAACCGGTTAACACAGAACAAAAAGCTGTTCCTGCGCTAACACGAAAACAGAATGCAGATTTCCCGCATTTCTCGCCGTCGGAGGACTTCCGGACCTCCGATTTCAATTCCGTAAAAAGCTACACGTCCAGAAATTTACGACTCACCCACATATAGATTCAATTACAGTTTTAACATAACTTATTCATCACCATTTACAGCATTCCTCATCCCAATTAGGGTCAATTCAACGACTTATTACTACCCATTACATGTTAACCAATAATACCCATTAAACGACGATAAACCCCCCTTACCTGAGTTAATCCGGCAAATCCTTTAACTTCAAGCTTTTCCCTTCTTCAACCCTTGTTCTCTTGCTCTTCCTCCTTGCCCTTTTCTCACTTTCTGTCGCTTCTCTGGTTTTCACGTGAAAAACCCTTTTTACCAAATGGAACTCTTTATATATATTCCAACTTTATTATTCCAATAATAATAATCCAATAATATTCCAATTATTTAATTAAATTAATAAATATACTATTAACTTAAATTAAATAATTATCATATTTTATCGGGGTGTTACAGCAAACACCTCCAAACACTGCTCAGGGAAGGTAACAATGCTTCACACGTCAAGACTTACCGTTTTCAGATTGCTGCTGACATTCCTTTTTCGAATTCAATGTTCTTAAAGTAAATGCCTTATTATTTCAAAAAAAATGCTTATTCGTTGGTTTATTTATTTCAAAAATTATCATCATAAAAATGCAATTTTATTAAACAGAAACAAATAAGAATAGAAACTAATTGGATAAAGGCTCAACTATATTTAATAGAATGGTAGTCTGCAAATGGTAGAACTTAATGGATCTTTACAAAGTTAGAAAATAGTAATATACTTGGAAAAGGATACATTGAATACAATGACCACTACTCTCCCTACCGACTTTGAAATCCAATTGTGCATTGTCTTTTGTTGAGAATGATGAATCATAACCAAACGAATGACAATCTTGCTTCAACGACCAGGTCTAGCCGGATGCAATTACTTTGCCATAATCCCTAATTTTTTCCTATATTGCCCCAAGATGGGGTACTAAATCTACCAGGATGATTTTTCTGTTTTATGTCTCTAATTTTTGCCTGGACCGTCCTTTCCGGTTTTCAATCCACCGAGACGCTCATTTTTGCCTAAGTCGCCCTTTCTGAATTTCAACTTAGTGAGAATTTCTTTTCTCTTTTTTTCCAGGCGAAGTATTTCTTGACTGCATCGACATTCACAACATGAGTGAACTCATTACCATCCATAGTTGTAAGAATCAATGTATTGCCTGAGAAGGCTCTCTTCACAATATATGAGCCTTCATAATTAGGAGTCCACTTGCCCGTAAAATTAGGTTTGAAAGATAAGACCTTCTTGAGCACGAGGTCACCTTCTCGGAACACACGAGGTTTGACCTTCTTGTCAAAAGCTTTCTTCATTCTCTATTGATATAACTGACCATGGCACATGGAAGTCAATCTCTTTTCTTCAATTAAATTGAGTTGATCATACATGGTCTGACACCATTCAGCTTTGGTCAACTTGGCTTCCATCAACACACACATTGATGGGATCTTAACCTCTACGGGGAGCACAACTTCCATGGCATAAACAAGAGAGAATGGGGTTGCCCCTATCGAAGTGCGGACTGATGTACGGTACCCATGCAGGGAAAATAAGAGTATCCCATGCCAATCTTTGTACGTCACAAACATCTTTTGGATAATCTTCTTAATATTCTTATTCGCAGCTTCAACAACCCCATTCATCTTGGGCCTGTAGGAAGAAAAATTACGATGTGCTATTTTGAAGCCTTTGTAGATTTATTTCATCATACTTTTATTCAAGTTCGATCCATTATCATTAATGATCTTACTTGGAACACCATATCAGCATATGATCTGATTCTTGACAAACCTCACAACAACTTGCTTGATAACATTAGCATAGAATTCCGTTTCAACCCACTCTGTGAAGTAGTCAATAGCCACTAAAATGAATCGATGTCCATTTGATGCCTTGGGCTATATCATGCCAATCATATCATTTCCCCACATGGAGAATGGCCATGGAGAGGAAATGACATTCAAAAGTGTCGGAGGAACATGAATCTTATCCGCAAAGGTTTGACACTTGTGGCATTTCTTTGCGTATTTTCAACAGTCAGATTCCATTGTCAGCCAATAGTAACCTGCTCTTAACATCTTCTTTGCCATAACATGTCCATTGGAATAAGTACCAAATGAACCTTCGTGGACTTCAATCATCAATAGGTCTTCTTCGTGTCTATCTATGCATCTGAGCAAAACCATATCAAAATTTCTCTTGTAAAACACATTATCATTCAAGTAGAAGTTTCCAGCCAATCTTCTTAAAGTCTTCTTGTCTTTTAAAGATGCCCCAAACGGGTAAACATGACTTTGGAGGAAACACGTAATACAATGGTACCATGGCTTATCGTCTTTAATCTCGTCAATAGCAAATACATGAGATGGCCTATCAAGGTGCATTACAGTCAACTTAGGAACTTCATTCCAAAAATTCACAACAATCATGGAATATAACGTTGCAAGAGCATCTTCCATTCGGTTTCCATCTCGAGAGATATGATGAAACTCAACCTTTGTAATGAAAGTTGATATCCTCCTTGCATAATCTCTATATGGTATTAAACTGGGTTGATTCATCTCCCGTTCACCTTTAATCTGGTTAACAACCAAAGCTGAATCTCCATAAACATCGAGATATTTGATTCTAAGATCAATGACTTCTTGTAGCCCCATAAGGCAGGCTTCGTACTCAGCCATATTATTCATACATTTGAAGGTTAATCTAGATGTAAATGAGAAATGAGTGCCTTAAGGAGTAATAATCACTGCCCCAATGTCATTACCATACGAATTAACTGCTCCTCAAATACCATGCCCCAATGGGAACCAGATTCTGGTCCTTCTTCAAGTAATGGTTCATCACAGTCTTTCATCTTCAAATAAAATATCTCTTCATCAGGGAAAACAAATTGTACTGACTGATAATCATCAATAGGTTGGTGAGCCAAACGGTCATCCAAGACACTACCTTTTAATCGCTTTCTGAGCTCAATATTTAATATCATACTCAAATAACAATATTTGCCAATGGGAAATCCTCCCAATTAAAGCAGGCTTTTCAAATATGTACTTGATTGGATCCATTTTGGATATCAACCAAGTAGTATAATTCAACATATACTAGCACAGACGCTTAGCAACCCAACCCAAAGCACATCATGTCTTCTCAAGCAGAGAATACCGAGATTCGTAATCAATTAACTTCTTACTGAGGTAGTAAATAGCATATTCTTTCTTACCATATTCATCTTGCTGAACAAGAACATATCCCATACTTTCTTCAAGGACAGTTAAATACATTATCAATGGTCTTCCTTCAACAGGCGGAGATAGAATCGAAGGCTCAACCATATATTCTTTAATATTGTCAAAAGCTTTCTGCCAATCCTCGGTCCAATCACAAGACTGATATTTCCAAATGAGCTTGAATATAGGCGCACATGTGGCATTCATATGCAATATAAATCTTGAAATATAGTTCAAGCCGCCGAGAAAACCTATGAGTTGCTTCTCAGTTTTGGGCGCATGCATTTCTTGTATTGCTTTGACCTTGGTAGGATCAACTTCAATACCCTTCTCATTGACAATAAAGCCCAACAACTTACTAGAGCAGACACCAAATGTACACTTATTGGGATTCAAGCGGAGTTTGTACTTCCTCAAACGCTGGAATAGCTTCAATAAGTGCTCAACATGCTCATCTTCAGACCTTGATTTGGAAATCATATCATCAACATATACCTCAATCTCTTTATGCATCATATCATCGAAAAGAGTGGTCATGTCCCTTTGGTATGTTGCACCAACATTCTTCAAATCGAAAGGCATCACTCGATAAAAAAATGTTCCCCAAGGCGTAATGAATGTGGTTTTCTCCATATCTTTGGGTGCCATTTTCATCTGATTATAACCGAAAAATCCGTCCATAAAAGAGCATATATTGAACTTAGCTGTATTTTCTACCAACATATAAATGTGTGGCAGAGGAAAATCATCTTTAGGACTAGGTTTGTTCAAGTATCTATAGTCGATGCACATGCGAACTTTCCCTTCCTTCTTTGGAACATGCACAATATTGGCCACCCACTTAGGATATTTGGAGGTAACAAGGAAATCGACATCAATATGCTTTTGGACTTCTTTCTTGATCTTCATTGCCATGCCAGTATGAGTTCTTCTTATCTTTTGCTTGACTGGAGGACATTCTAGCTTCAACAGAAATCTATGCTCCACAATATTGGTATCAAGACCTGGAATGTCTTGATAAGACCATGAAAACACATCAGAGTACTCTTGGAGAAGCTCAATCAACCTCTTCTTAACTGCTGGATGAAGCTGTGACCCAATCTTGACCTCCTTGATATAATCTTCGGAACCCAAGTTGATCAACTCAATTTGTTTTTCTGAATGGCTCTTTCCTCGTGCTCAAGAAAATAGGATAATTCATCAGAAACTTCTTCATCATCATTCTCTTCCCCAGCTTCGAACACAGGGAAATCAAAGTCCGGAGATAGAGTAGGGTCATTAATTTCAATGGGTTTAAGAAATAATCTGCATAATGATTTGATATTTTGATTTTAGAAATATGAAGTGCAAACAAATACTATGCAGATATGGGAAAAATTATTGTCTATTTATGTTTTTTTTTGTGATTACCAATTTTAGAAAAAGCAAAAAGTAAAAACAACATAAATGTGGATGAATAAAATCGCATTTTATTGATGATAATTGAAAATGCCTGACAATGTTTTCACTTCTCCCTCAGGCATAGGAGAAGGATTTTCCTTTAAAAAATAAGGTATATTAGTTTGAACGATGAATTATAACAGGAACATCAACAACAACCAAACTGTTGCAAATCTGTCCATGCGTTACAAAGTTGGCACCGTCTTCTTCTTCATTTTCATCTTTATGAAGGATCACAGATGAGTATTATTCTTCCTTGTGGGTGAACCCTCCACTACGGAAAATCTGTTGCATAGCCTTAACTTGCTTCTTGAACGACCCTTGCTCGAATCCCAAAATGGCCAGATTCCTTTTCTTAACCACTTCTACGACACAACCCCAATTGTCTGTGTCACCAGCCTGAATAATCTCTTGCACATCTTTCAAAAAGGACATGAATGTCCCAGTCTTTTGGATCACATTAGCAATATACAAAGCTTGGAATGGAGTTCCAACAACTTCCTCGGCTTTAACATACATGAAATATGATAAGTGGCTTACCAGCAATGCCTTCTCACCTCCAACAATAACAAGCTTCCCATTCTTGACAAATTTGAGCTTTTGGTGTAGAGTTGACGTGGCAGCACCTGCTTCATGAATCCACGGCCTACCCAATAAACAACTATAGGCCGGGTGGATATCCATTACCTAGAAAGTAATCTGGAAATCGCTTGGACCAATCTTAATTGGGAGGTCAACTTCTCCAATGACGGTTTTGTGAGAACCGTCAAACGCCTTCACAATCACACCACTATATCTCATTGGTGCTCCTTGGTAAGATAGCCTACCCAAGGTAGATTTGGGTAAAACTTTTAAAGATGAACCAGTGTCTACCAAGATATTGGATAAAACATCCTCCTTAAGGTTCATAGATATGTGGAGAGCTAGATTTTGATTCCTACCTTCCTTTGGAAGCTCCTCATTACAAAAACTCAGATTGTTGCACGCAGTAATGTTAGCAACGATATGATCAAATTGATTAACCGTAACATCATGTTCAACATAGGCTTGCTCAAGTAATTTTTGAAAAGCCTCACGGTGTGGTTCAAAATTCATTAATAGAGATAAAACAGGAATCTTTGAGGGTGTTTGGAGTTGCTTCTCCATGATGTTAAACTCGCTCTTCTTTATCAAATGGAGTACTTCATCATTATCATCCTTATTCTTCAAACCGCTGGACTCACCAGACTGACAAATTGGAGTGTTAAGGAGATCAAACAAAGGAACAACCACCTCGGCCTTCTTTCCAACTTCGACGTTCTCAACAACCTTTGGGAATACCAGACTGAACACTCAATCACTCTGGCTCACCTTGATAACGTCAACAATGCTTACTACTGAAGTAGCTGTGGGAAGAGGAACCTCTTTCCCATCTTTGATCATAGTAGCATCGTACTTGTAAGGCACAACCTTATAAGATTCGCACGGGACTGGGCCTTCCAACCTTATCACTAACGGCGATACCAATATATTGCTTTTCTTATTGTTATCATGTTGAATCACCACTCATTCAGGAGTTTTAAAACTGGAACAATCACATTCACATCATCATCCGGATTTCTAGCTTGGTGAATGTGAATCATACCTTCATCCATTAACCTTTGAATATCCCTCTTCACAATCACGCACCCACGTGTATTGACACTACAAATGATACAACTGTTGTGATCATGCTCGCATTCACTAATCTGACACGAAATCTTTTGAAGCTCTACCAAGGTTCTTCGGATACGTCGGACATCATAAACTCTATACTCACCGGTTCAACCGTCCATATTTACAGAGGAGTAACCATGAACGGGTAACGAATTGGCTTTAACATTTGGCACGCGGTCCTCAAAGGACACCATCCCACTTCTTACCAACCGTTGAACCTCGTATTTCAATGGATAACAACTCTCAATATAATGTCCTGGTTCCCCTTGATGATTGGCACAATGCTGATCAGGCTTATACCACCATGGTAGAGGTTCAGGCATTGACGGAGGACTTCTTGGTTAAACCAGATTTTTGACAATAAAAGACGAATATAATTAGGCATAGGACATCAGAATAGGGTCAAATGTGACCTTCTTCCTCTCATAGTTGTTGTGCTGATTATTGTTGTGATTGTTGTTATGATGATTGTTGTTATGAGTATGTTGTTGTTGTTGTTGTTGTTGAGGTTGGACTGTTGCTGTTGGAATAACTGAAGATACTTGATGATGCTGTTGATGAGATCTGGAACTCTTCTTCACATAAGGCTTCCTTCACCTTTCCACATTCATTGAATTAGTTTCTCCATCCTTCTTTTTCGAGAAACCACTCCCATACTTCTTACTGGATGACGCTTCTTCTCTAGACAATCTACCCCCACGGATATCTTCCTCTAGACGCATCCTCATGTTCACCATCTCGGTGAAATCATTGGGAGTGTTAGCAATCATACACTCATAGTAAAATGAACTCAAAGTCTTGAGAAAGATCTTTGTCATTTCTTTTTCTTCCAATAGAGAACTGATATGAGTGGTTAGCTCTCTCCAAATTTGCGCATATTATTTAAATGTCTATTTTCCTCTCTGAGACTTAGACCGAAGTTGGTCACGATCAGGCACCATATATGTAGCGGTAAATTCATGACCATCAAGCTATTGATAAACTTGACATCAATAAAACTAGAGTCGCCACCGTACTTTTATTGTTTCCAAAGGAAAAGGGTAAAAGTACGAACAAAACCCAAAGATAAGAAGTTTTCAAATCAAAACTAATAAAATGTCAGAGATTACAAGTCAGAGGGTTGGTTACACAGAGGGAAGGTGTTAGCACCCAAAGTGTCATAGGTACTCCTAGGGAGCCCTTTTTTGTGTGCAAGTGTTTTGGTCAAAATGATGTTTGATAAAATATAGATTGAGGGATGAAGAAAGAATTCATTAATTATATTTTTGTGTTTGACAAGACCTTCGGTCTTATGCGTACATACCAAAATAAAAATGAGGGATCAAAACCTCATAGTTCGTGGTAAAAATTTCAAAGAAGTCGGTGAATTGATTTTAATCAAAAGTTTAAATGAAAAGGGGCACAAAAGGCCAAAGATTTGAATGGGGTTGTTAGTTCTTTTTGTCTTTTCGAAATTAAAGTTAATATGGTTAAGTTCATTTACAAGTTTGATTTAAGAAAAAGGTTTGAAAATTCAATGACCTAAGGTCAAAGTTTCTAATCATTAAAACATGTCTAAGTTGAAAACACAAACAAAGTATATTTTTGAAAAGATGGATATATTTTGAAGTTTAAGAAGTGGGAGGAGATGAAGGGACTCTCCTAGACAAAAATAAAAAGTTAATAGTTGAAAAGATTTGACAAATGGGATGCAATCCAACAAACAAGGATGTCATATAGAAACTCAATTTCCCTTGGACTTTAGCAAGCAACAAGCATAAGCAATCCAAGGAATTATATGAAGACCAAGGCATCAAATAAAGATAACCATAATATCCAAGCAAGCACTCCAATAGCTAGCAGTCTTCAATGTATCAAATGGATCAGATGTAATATTCCTTGATCAACTCAGAAGAAATCATCAGGCTTCAATAATAATAACAGTATAACCATTAAGCACAAAGACAAAGTGACAGATGAATCAAAAGTGTAGCGGTAAGTTCATGACCATCAAGCTATGGATAAACTTGACGTCAGTAAAACCAGAGTCGCCACCACGCTTTTATTGTTTCCAAAGGAAAAGGGAAAAGTACGAACAAAACCCAAGAGATAAGAAGTTTTCAAATCAAAACTAATAAAATGCCAGAGATTACAGGTAAGGGGGTTGGTTAGGCAGAGGAAAGGTGTTAGCAGCCAAAGTGTCCTAGGTACTCCTAGGGAGCCCTTTTTGTGTGCATATGTTTTTGGGTATAAATGATGTTTGATAAAATATAGAATGTGGGGATGAGAAAAGAATTTAGTGATTATATTTTTGTGTTTGACAAGACCTTCGGTCTTATGCCTACGTACCATCATAAAAATAAGGGATCAAAACCCCGTAGTTCGTGGTAAAAATTTCAAATAAGTTGGTGAGTTGGGTTTAACAAAGATTTTAAGAAGAGGGCACAAAATGCCAAAGTTTTGAATGGGGTTGTTAACTCTTTTTGTCTTTTGAAATTTAAGGTCAATATGGTTAAGTTTATTTACAAGTTTGATTGAAGAAAAGGTTTAAAAATTCAATGGCATAAGGCCAAAGTGTCTAATAGTTAAAACATGTCTAAGTTAGAAAACACAACCAAAGAAAGTTTTTTAAAAGAGGGAGAGATTTTGAAATTAAAGAAGTGCGAGGAGATGAAGGGACTACCCTAAGCAAAAATTAAAAGTTAAGTGTTGAAAAGATCTGACTAATGGGATGCAATCCAACAGTCAAGAATGTCATATAGAAACCCATTTTCCTTTGGACTTTGATCAAGCAATAAGAAATAAGCAATAAGCAATGAGCAATATCCAGGCATTAATGAAGATCAAGTCATCAAATAAACATAAGCATATGCAAGCAAGCATTCCAATAGCTAGCAGTCTTCAGTGTCTTCCAATGCAGCAGATAAAATATTCCTTGATAAACTCAAAACAAAAACATCAGACATAGACCACAACAAAATAATAATTAAGCACATGGACAAAGTAGAAAATTAATCAAAGAAATCCAAGGTCTTGCATCAAATGAAAGTTACTGTCAAAGATAGCTTAGTATCACATGTTGGCATTGGCCAAGTCCTTTAGCACGGGGAATGTTGCCTAGTTCTAAGTCCAAAAGTCAGATCAAATCCAACAGTCCACCAAGTTGTTTTTTAGGGTTTTTGTTCTTATTAAGTATTTTAAGGTTCTAAGACCATAAACCAAAACAAAGGAAAAAAAACAAGATATACAATCACAAGATATGACTCAAATGAGCAAAGTGAAAAGGACTTGAAACATAAACAAGTTGCATAAAATGTAAATGGAAATGAATGATAAATGACTGAAATTTAAATTGCATAAAGTAAATGACTTAAAAATAAAATCATAATGAATAAGAGTTAGTCAAATGTTAGTGTTGATTTTTAATTGATTAAGTCATTCTTTGGAGAATACTCAACCATTCTTTCACAAGTATGAATCCTTAAACCAAGACATCTTCCATGAGAAGGGATCCAACTTGGATAATTCAACAAGTATGCAACTAGTTCTCATGAAAGTGAAAAAGGTCAAGTCCCCACACAATGCCATGAAGAATGGGAGACTTATAATCTCACTTACTAGAATGTTATGCTTTGAGGGTCAAATTTAGCTCTATGTTAAGCAATCGTAATTGGACGTATATAGAAGTCACAACTATTTGAGGCCAGGCAATAAAAATATAGGTGTTAATGCATGTTAGAGATTTGGTACAAAGAACCAAACTCCTAAAACATACCACACACTGAAAGAAAATGGGAGGGACCTATCTCAGTCATACTTGTATTGATTCATCTGACACAAGGTCATTGATGAATCAATTAGCATTTAGACATTAGAGATTTCATTGGTCAAATGAGGGAATGATGAAGAATAAGGATGAAGATGAAGAGGGAGGGGAAATAGAAAAACAAATTGATCATGATAGGAAATTCATCTGATCAATACCATCCATTCATTTTGGAAGATGAAATGTACATTTCATCAATCCCCTAAATCCAATGGTTTTGATCAAACAAAAGTAAAATCAACCATGACCAAGGCCCAAACAGAAAGTCAAACATCAAAAGACCATAAAAATGGCTCAACATAATTTTTAAATATTTAATCAATTAAAAATAAATTTAAAAATGAACTAAAATGCATTTTTATTTGGGCAAAACCTCAAATCCCTTCAAAACACCAAATAAATGGCCAAGGGATTTATCCTAGGTCAAAGGACCTTAGACAAAAAAATTTACAATTTTTAGAAAGTCAGAAGTATTTTTAAACAATTAAAAATATGCACAAAAACATTTTATTCATGAAAGATACCAAAATAATCCAAAAAATAATTTTAATTCAGAAATGGAAGAGAAAAATATTTAAATATTTTTGATGAAAGTCCCATATTTTTTGGATTAAAAATAAAATTTATATGAATTAAATAAAATAAGTGGATTAAATGGAAAAAATACAGAAAAACAAGGGCCATCAGATCTCCCTCATTAATTGAGGTGACAGATCTGATGGCCAATCGTGCGCGTTCCATGGTGAAGTTGAGTCAATGCATCACACGCGTGGTAATCAAAAGGAAAGGCCATGATTAAAATATTTCAAAGGGATCTGATGGTTTGAAAGATACGAATGCACCAACGGAGCCCTAGCTCCGGCCATCTTCTTCGGTGGACCTCACCAGACTGGTCCACCACAAGCCTTCACAAAAATGAAAAGTAAAGACATGGTTTTAAAGGAAAAATGCTCAGGAGCTTGAATCTGACATTCATTTCATCCAATTCCAAGTATATTGAAAGATGCATGGATTTGAAATTTGAGGTTCATGATCTGAGTTGCTTCGATTTGACCTCAAAGCAACTCAATCTCGTTGCTTACATTGGTAGGAATTCAGCCAACCAAAAATCAAAGAGAATATGAAGAATTGAGAGAGAATCGAAGGCTCAAAGTTTCTGAAAAATCACATTCGGGTAGGTTGAATTTGGCTTGATCTTACGTCCAATTGGCCTTGACTCGACTCTAGAAGCTTGCAGGAAGTGAAATGGATCAAAGAGAGGCTTGTATTCTTTGATTTTCAAACTCAAAATAGAAGCCAATTTGAAACTTGATTTGAAGTGAAATCTTCAAGTTTATCCTTTAATGGAGGTTAGGGAGGCAATGGTTCAAAGGTTGGGAAAGCAGAGATCCTCATTCTGATCATAATGGTCATGTATATATAGCCTAGCAAGTTGCTTTTCACACACTTTGAAATTTTGCCAATCTTAGCAACTTTGGTGCATGGATGCATGTGAAATGATTTGGGCCCAATTCATGATGTAATATTGCTCCAATTCATGCACAATGGACGCTGAACCATTAACACGTAAGCATGCAAAAGGAAATGGACAGATGTATTCAAATATTTCCATAGCAAACCTATGAAAGGAACCATGCACAACTCCCTCAAATCTTGTCCAGATGAAGTGATATTGGACTCTTTAGAAAGGTGACATCAAGGGGAACAACTTTTATGTTGAACAATTTTCCATTTGGAGCTTGTATCATGATGAAGTTTGAGGTGGAAGTTTGAGAAATCAAACATAGCTGAAAATTTTCTAAGTCCCAAGTCAAATGACCACTTCTTCCACCTTGAATAACTTTTGCTATGAGCTTCAAATGGAAATGATTTCTTCACCAAAGTTGTAGATATTTCATGCCTCTTCAATTTGGTCACAATTGTGATCTCATTTAGATTTTCATTTAGGGAGTTATGCATTTTAAAACTTGAGTAAAATTGCTTGTTCAATGGTAATGACCCAAAATGACCTATAATGTTTCCTCTTGGAACATGCTCTTGCAAGTTGATTTTGACATTTCTCAAATAATCAAAGTTGGAGAGGACGTATTGAATTTGATAATTAAACTTGGATGGACTACATATCATAAAAATTGAGAAAGTTAAGGTCCTTGGAAGTTGACCTTCTAACTAGGGCACAAACAAAATGACCTATAATGTTTCACCATAAAAAATGACTTTCCAAGAAAAAATAGGTCTTGATTTCAAAATGAAAGTTGTTTGGAATGTCATAAAGAGTAATGTTTCTCTTGGAATCATTTTCTTATGACAAATATTATAGGAGATAAGGTCTAGGTAACCCCAGTTTTGACCACTTGACTTTCTCTGGTCAACCTCTTTGAACCAACTTACAAACTTGAAGTTATCTTGATCATTTGGACTCATGGAGGATCATATATGAATAATATGATGTATGATGAAGTATACCTTGATATATTTGACCAATTATGGAAGACACTTTATGAGGAAGTCACACAAGATACCCAAATGAATCAGGGCTTCCAAGGAAAACAAGCTTCAAACTCTTGATGAATTCTTGATCAAAATGATAAATAAAGATCATGGGAATCCATATATGATGTTTATAACCATTTTGAACCATATCTTGATTCATCTCCTTGCACTGAGGGTCTCAAACCTTAGTTGTGAGCTTGATAAGGCATTGGGATGCACACACTACCTATAAAAGAAACAAAGCTATACATAGACATATTTTTGGTATTTTGGTTAGTAAGTAAAGAAAAATAAAGTATGATACAATCAAATGTTCTTGGTGATCTCTCCTAATGAAATCCCAAAGAATAAGGGGTAAGGAGGATGCCAAGGTATGATCCCTAGGCCAATGCAAATGATGAGATAGCATGAGGGATCTTAGGATAAAAATTGGGGTCTTACAGCTGCCCCTATTTAACTGAGGATGTAAAGGTTAAAATCTTCGTATCAAATCAATGGAATGGACTTAAATAACAACATGAAGACACAAATTTTGGTCCATAAGAGACCTCATGATGTATATGATATGAATGTTAAAATAATATTTGTGGGGAATATATTGCCACAAAGGAAAAGAATCCAGAGAGAATGAAAGTTCAAAGGAGCATAATGCATTCTGTAAGGTAAAATCACCGAGGAGACAAAGACTCTAGGGGATAAAATGTTATGCGTATGCCATGCTACGACTTGAAAATTGTTGGAGACACGGGGGATTCTCCAAGAAAATAAATCAATGGAAAGACTCAGTATGGGGATAAGGTTATCTGTAAGGGATGGCAACTTAATTGAGGAAATACGCGCTCAAAATCAATTGGGGAAGAATGAAATTCATCACAGGAGAAAAAGAGATGCATTATCTATTACCAGTCACTGGGTAAGAAGATAATACACTCCGATAGAGGGACATCCATTACCGGTTAGGGTAAACATATCAAGGATGACTCGCTGAGGAAAAACCGGTGTATTCATTACTGGTTACTGGGTAAGAGTAACCTACTGGGGAGAAAATATCAAATAGGATTTACAACTATCGGTTACTGGGTAGAAGACCAAAGAGAGAGTATCCGTCACTAGTTGAAGTGAACATGTCAAGGATAAACTCAAAGGAAGAATATCCATCATCAGCCAGGATGAACATATCAAGGATAGACCACCTGGGGAATGAGGAAGGATATTTGTTATCGATTAGGGTAAATGTATCAAGGATAAAGTTCTAGGGAGAAACAAGAATTACAACTACCGGTTACTGGGTCGAATACCAACGATAGAGAATATCTGTCACCGGTTAGGATGAACATATCAAGGATAGACTCATTAGAGGAAATGGGATTTACAACTACCGGTTACTGGGCAGAAGACCACAAAAATAGAGAGAATTCGTCACCGGTTAAAGTGAACAGATACAGGATTAACTCTAATGAGGGAAAATAGGATTTATTTATAACAACTATTGGGCAGAAGACCGCAAAGAGGAGAAAATCCATCACCGGTTAAAATGAACATATCAAGGATATACTCTTTGGGGAATAAAAGTAGGAATTACAACTACCTTTTCACTGGGTAGAAAACTAAAAAGGAAGTATATCTGTCACCGGTTAGGATGAACATATCAAGGATAAACTTGTCGGAGAAACGTGAAAACGAATTCACTGGGGAAAATAAAGGAAATATATTAAATTTTACCGGGTATTGGGCAAAGGTAATGTACTCAACATCAAGAAGAATATTACCAGTTACTAGGTAATAGACTCTTGGAGACCAAAATATCTATCTAGGCAAGAACTAGAAAGAAACGATCAATCAAAGACACAACCCAATAGGGATATAACTCAGGGGGAGTGGTTCCATCCAGATAAGAAACTGGGGAGGAAACTGAAATAATCATCATCCACGAGGAAATAATTCGGTGGGGAATAAGAAAGGATAAACTCTTCCTGCTTAAAAGGATGACACTCTACAATTGAAGGAGGATAGACACACCAAGTATGCATGGGGAAATAATATCACCAGAGCATTAGAAAGTTGACTCTCATAGATATAACGTGATAGTGATAAGTGAATTGTTTGAGTATTATTCCTATGCCTACTGTGTTGGTGAAGTTTTTGTTCATACGTTCGATTAATGAATTGTTGACATATCCCGATGATTTTGGTCATAACTTTTATTTTGTAAGTCCGATCTTGATGCCATTTGACGCGTTAGAAAACTAACACTCAGACCTATACCATGGTAGTGATTGTTGATATGTTTTAATAATACTCACAGGGCTAATATGTTAACAAATGTATTGGTTTGTACATTTGGTTGATGAATCGTTGCATTGTTGTAATATCGTGGTGTGATGATTATGTTGTTATGTCGATGATGTTAAGATGTTGATGAGTCAGTGCTGTTTATTGATATTATTCATGTGGCAACATGAATTGGTTGTTGCATGATGAATGATGTGATGCATAAATGATGAGATGTGTGTGGGGATCCTTTAGGTGAACCTTGTTGTGTTAATGCATGTTATTTGAGAGTCATGCATCTTGGTGTAAAGGCTTCGGTCTAATTTTGGTGAGCCTCGATTCTATGGTGATGGTTCGGGTGCGAGTAGATAATTATTATTAAGGGGGATTAGTGAAGTGTTACCTATGTGGATGGTAACGAGTTTTGGTGAGCCTCGATCCCATTGTGATGGATCAGGTGTGAGTAGCTAATTCCTATTATGGGGAATTAGTGAAGCGTTACCTATGGTGATGGTAGGAATTTTGGTATGCTCCGGTTCCCAAAATGAATTGATCCTATGGTGGGGATCATGGAGTGAGATGAACCTGAGTGTTCATATTTGGTACCATGTGCATGTCGGGTCGGTGTTGAGTACATTACATAAGTGTTGCATTTGTATTAGTTATTGGATGAGATATTATTGCATATGACGTTAATGATAATTAAGATGTGGTTTTGTATGATGTTGATGATAATTGAGATGTTGTCATGTATGTTGTTGATTATGATTTGGATGTAAGAATGTCATACATTATTGTGCATGATTGTGTAGATGTTGTACTCTATTCTTCATTCTATATCGTTTATATTGAAATCAATTCTCACCCCTTCTATTTGAATGTTGCCTTTACATGGGCATCGTGCAGATACTCAGGAGTAGTATTACTGAAGTAAGTGGAAGGTAGCTTTTGGATTACTTCTTTATTTTGTCGCTTTTACTAGTGGTACCTTGCTCTGATCATGTAACATCGGGTTAGGTTAAACGCTTATTTTATTCCTTATGTCTGATTATGTTGAAGTCATAAGACTAATTTTATTGTTGAGAATTCTTAAGATGTTGAGTTGATTGGTTAAAACCCTCTTATTTTTTTATTAAAATTGAAGTTGGGAGTACATGTTATTACTTGCTTTATCTTCCATAATTGTGATGATAATTTCGCTGCGATGATACTTTAAAATGGAAGTGAGCATGCAGTGACAAGTTATGAATGTCTTATTATGTGAATACATAATATCGATTATATGAGAAGGATGTCGTGTAAACATCCCAGGTATGATTCAGATAAGTGGGATATCATGTAAACATCCCAGGTATGATTCAGATAAGTGGGATCTCATGTAAACATCCTTATTACAAATGTGTGTATAGAAATTTACTGTTGAAACCCGTGTTACGGAGCAGGTCATGTGTGTTATGAATGCGTAACACCCTACATGGTTTTATTTTATATTTAATTTACGCGATAAATCATGTGCGGGGTTTAGGGTGTTACATTAGTGGTATCCGAGCAGGTCGGTCCATCCGGCCAGGTTGTTTAATTATGTTTATTCCCTAGTATGCGACATGTGTGTGAGAACACTATCGATGCTTGTTTTGTTTTCAATTTGCAGGTTGGGAATGAAACAAGTGGGGGAGAAGCGTCTCCTTCTCTTCGATGTTCCAACTGTATAGAGCTTGGACATCATGTTGCTGCATGCAAGAGTGCAATATTGGCTAGTTAACTTGTTTTGAGAATGTTGTGTTTTTCCTGAACCCAAAGAGAACTCAGATTCGAGGATGGTGTCGGTTAGCAAAATGGTATGATACTTGAGGGAATACGATCAGGTGTTCTTATTAGTCGCTTCCTTGTGAGGGGGAATGCAATGTTTTGGCCAAAGATGAGCCAATGGTGTGTTGAGTATCGTAAAGTGTTCCCTGAGGATGTGTATGGTTTGTATTTTATTGGAACAAGTTGACGTTATTCTTTGAATGAATTGGTTGGAGTTAAACCAAGTGTTTGCCAATTGTTTTGATAAGTTGGTGCAGTGTGCCATTGATTGCAAGAGCTCAGGAGATGTTAAAGTTGTGTTGTTCCGAACATTGAAGATGATATGGATTCGAGATTCCTGTCCGCCGGTCATGTTGGGAAGTCTTTAGGGAAAATGATCAGGTATTATTAATGTTGTTTCTCAGGTAGTAGAGAATAATATGATGACTAGTGTTATGCCAGTGATATGTAATTTCAGATGTTTTCCTAAAGATATCTGCGACTTGCCTCTAGAGCATGAATTTGAATTCGATGGAGGTGAAGAGTTGATGTTTGTATCAATTAAGAAAGTGAGAGAGTCCATGAAGGATATGGCACAAGTGTTTGTGATGTTAGCTTCGTTGGAAGCTAGATGAAAGGGAGTAATTTGTGATCTTCCTGGAGTGTGTGAATTTCCTGAAGTGTTTCCTAAAGACATCAGTGATTTTCCTCTAGAGCGCGAAGTGGATTTCTCTATAGACTTAGTACCTGGTACTATTCTGGAGTCGATGACTCCTTATAGGGTGTTTGCTTCAGAGTTGGGGAATTAAAGAAGCAACTAGAATATTTGCTTGAGAAGAAGTCTGTTCAACCAAGTGTTTCTCCGTGGGGTGTGTCGATGTTATTAGTGAAGAAAAGGGACAGTAGTATGGGGCTATGAGTGATCTGAGAATTGTATTGTATGCATTGAAAGAGAACCATTTGTACGCAATGTTTTTCAAGTGCGAGTTATGGTTAAAGGAACTGAATTTCCTTGCTCATGTGATTCTAGTAGTGGTATATATGTGGATCTATCAAAGATAGATTCCGTGTTACAATGGGAAACTCAGAAGTATGCCACTGAGATTAGAAGTTTTTCTTGGATTGACTGGTTACTACAGGAAGTTCATTAAAGGGTTTTCAAATTTAGCATTACCGTTAACTCAGTTGACTCAAAAGGGTTAAGCCTAGGTTGAGATGTGCATTGTGAAAAGAGTTTCCAAGAACTCAAGAAGAAGTTAATGTCTGCTCCAGTTTTGAATTCGCCAAATTCAAGTGAGTCATTTGTTATATATTGTGATGCTTCAAAGATGGGTCTGGGAGTTGTGTTGATACAGAATGGTCAGTTTGTGGGTTATGCTTAGAGACAATTGAGATTTCATGAAAGGAATTACCCTACGCATGATCTTGAGTTGACAACAGTGGTATTCATGTTGAAGATTTGGAGGCACTACCTATTTGGATCCAAATTAAAAGTTTTCAGTGATCAAAAGTGTTTGAAATATTTATTTGATGAGAAGAGTCGAATATGAGGCAGGGGAGATGGCTTGAACTTATGAAGGGTTATGATTTTGATTTGAGTTACCATCCAGGTAAAGATAATGTTGTAATTGTTGCGATGAGTAAGAAGTATTTACATAGATCGATGCTTATGGCTCGAGAGTTAGAACCGATTGAGCAATTCAAAGATATGAGTTAGTGGATGGAGAAACTCCTAACAGTGTGAAGTTGGGTATGTTGAAGCCGACGAGTGGTATCCTTGAAGAGATCGAAGACGTAAGAGATATGATTTGATTTTGATTTTGATGTAAATGGTGTGATGATGAGAAGAGATAAAGTTTGTGTTTCTGATGTATCCAAATTTAAGAGGAGTATTCTTGAGGAGGGTCGAAAAAGTAGATTGTGTATTCATGCTGGTGCTATGAATATATATCAAGATTTGAAGAAGATGTTTTGGTGGCCATGAATGAAGAAAGAGGTTGCCGAAATTGTGTATGCTTGTTTGACCTGTCAAAAGTCAAAGATCGAACATCAAAAGTCGTTGGGTCTGATGCAACATTGAATATTCCATAGTGGAATGAGATAGTATTTTCATGGATTTTGTAATACATTTACTGAAGACTTCAAAGGGATGCGATTCAATTTGGGTGATTGTGGATAGATTGACCAAATCGGCTCATTTTGTACCGATGAGGATCAATTATACATTGTAGAAGCTAGATGAATTGTATATTAGTGAGATTGTGAAGCTGAATAGTAATCCTTCAAGTATTGTATTAGATAGAGATCCGAGATTTACATCGAGGTTCTGGGAGAGTCTACATGATACTTTAGGTACTAATATTAAGTTGAGTTCTTCTTATCTTACATAGACGGGCGGTAAAATAGAGAGGATTATCCAGTCTTTGGAGGACTTGTTTAGGGCTTGTGTGCTAGAACAAAGAGGTACTTGAGATAACTATTTGTTGTTGATTGAGTTTACCTACAACAACGGTTTCCATTCTAGTATCGGAATAGACCATATGAGGAGTTGTATGGTAGGAGGTGTAGAACTTATTTGTGTTGGTATGAGTCAGGCGAGAGTGTTGTGCTCGGACCTGAGATTGTTCACCAGACGGCTGAAAAGATCAAGATGATCCAAGAAAAGATGAAAGTGTCGCAGAGTCGTCAGAAAAGTTACCATGACAAAAGGAGGAAAGCTCTTGAGTTCCATAAGGGAGATCACATGTTTTTGAGAGTTACGCAAGTAAATGGTGTTGGTCGAGCTTTGAAGTCTCGAAAGCTCACGTCGTGTTTTGTTGGTCTGTACCAAAATTTACAGAGGATAATAGAGGTGTCCTATCAAATTGCTTTGTCGCCGTCGAGAGCTAATCTTCATAATGTGTTTCATGTGTCTTAGTTAAGAAGATACATTTTGGATCCATCTCATGTTATCTAGGTGGATGATGTGCAGGTGAGAGATAACCTAACTATTGAGGTATCACCCGTGCGGATATAGGATCGAGAAGTGGATCAGATGCATGGTAAATAAGTTGCCTTAGTAAATGTAGTTTGGGGTGGACCAGTTGGTGGGAGCATGACTTGAGAACTTGAGAACGTGAGAAGCAGTGAAGGAGTCGTATCCGACTCTGTTTTCCTTAGGTAATTTTCGAGGGCGAAAATTTCTTAAGTGAGGGAGAGTTGTAAGACCCTGTTTTTTAATTATATATTTTAATATATTTTAATTATTTGAATTATGGATTTTGATGATTTATTTTATGACTGGTGTTGGAGGAGTATGTATCCTTGAGTTAGGGGTATAGAGGGATGATAGAAGTAAGTAGAATAATTTAGAATTGGTTAGATAATTAAAAATAATGTTTTATTTATTTTTATTAGTGAAGATATAATAATTGGGCCAAATATGAGAAATTGAGAAAGTTAGTGGGAGGAAGGAATATGAGATAATTAAGTTTGGGCCAAGTTGGTGATTTGGAAAAGTTTACCCTAAAAATAAAAAGTTAAGAGGAACCTAGGTTTAGGGAGATTTTCACAGTAAGTGGCATTTCAGAAAAAGGAGAAAAGAGGCAATAGGAATGGTGATCAAGGGAAGAGAGTGAAGATTTCAATTCAGAATTTTTGCAAAGAATTCAGGTACGGGTGGAAACTTGTTCCAATAGTAATGGGTATGGTAGAATGGTAGAATGGAGGAACCTTTAACTTCCATAGGGTTGGGTGTTTTGATTCATATTGAATTTGGATGCAATGATGGTTGTTATATGATGATTATATGATGAATTTTGTGTCCCTTATGCGCGTATATTTTTCTGTTTTTATGATTGAACATATATCCACCATTGTTGCAAATTCGAAGGTTTTGGGCATAATCTTAAAACTGTGATTAAATTATTTAAATGTGTTAAAACTATAAATTAACTTTAGATAATTTTAGTATTGCATGGGTTATAATTTTCTGAGTGTTTGGCTTTTTACGGAATCGAAATTAAAGGTTCGGAAGGCCTCCAACGATGAAAGACGCAGAAAATTCTGCATTCTGTCTGTCACGACCGCGCTTAGTGCGGGAGCTTCTTTGATCCAACTTGCAAACTTGAAGTTATCTTGATATTTTGGACTCATGGAGGATCATATATGAATAAGATGATGTATGATGAAGTATCCCTTGATATATTTGACCAATTGTTGAAGAAACTTGCTGAGGAAGTCACACAAGATACCTAGATGAATTAGGGCTTCCAAGGAAAACGAGCTTCAAACTCTTGATGAATTCTTGATAAAAAATGATAAATAAATATCATGGGGATCAATATGATGTTTAGAACCATTGTGAACCATCTCTTGATTGATCCCCTTGCACTGAGGGTCTCAAACCTTAGTTGTGAGCTTGATAGGGCATTGGTGGATGCACACACTACCTATAAAAGAAACAAAGCTAAACATAGGCATATTTTTGGTATTTTGGATAGTAAGAAAGAAAAATAAAGTATGATACAATCAAATATGCTTGGTGATCTCTCCTAATGCAAACCCAAGAATGAGGGGTGAGGAGGATGCCAAGTTGTGATCCCAAAGCCAATGTAAATGATGAGATAGCATGAGGGATCTTAGAATCAAAATTGGGGTCTTACAAATCACACTCAAGGTGTTGCATCAGTTGAAAGGAACTGTCAAGAATAGCTCAGTCTCAGATGATGGCATTGTCCAAGTCCTTTAGCATAGGTAATGTTGCATACTCTTAAGTCCAGAAATTCAGATCAAATCCAACAGTCCTTTAAGGTGCATTTTAGGGGTTTCATTGTTATTAGGTATTTTAAGGTCCTAAGACCATAAGAAAAAACAAAGACAAGCAAATAATATATACAATCACAAGATATGGCTCAAATGAGCAAATTGAAAAGGACTTGAAACATAAACAAGTTCATGAAATGTAAATGGCAATGAATGATAAAGGTACTGAAATTTAAATTGCATTAAGTGAATGACTTGAAAATAAAGAAACATTAATAAAAGTTAGTCAATGGTGAGTCAAATGTTAGTGAAGAGTTTTAATTGTTTAAGTTATTCTTTGGAGAACACTCAACCATTCATTCACAAGTATGAATCCATGAACCAAGACATCATCCATGAGAAGGGCTCCAACTTGGATAAATTAACAAGTATGCCACTAGCTCTCATGAATGGAAAAAAGGTCAAGTTTTCACAGAATACCATGAAGAATGGGAGACTTACAATCTCACTTACTAGAATGCTATGCCTTGAGGGAAAAATTTAGCTCTGTGTTAAGAGATTGTAATTGGACTTATGTAGAAGTCACAACTATCTGAGGTCAGGCAATAAAAATATAGGTGTTAATGCATGTTAGATATTTGGTACAAAGAACCAAAATCCTAAAACATACCACACACTAAACGAAATGGAACAAAGAACTATCTCAGTCAGACTCATGTTGATTCTGTAGCGGGGTTTTCGTTACCTTTAGGTTTATTGACTAAACCAAAAGTCAACATACAATTCGAGTCGCCACCGCACTTTTATTTGTCCAAAGGAAAGGCTAAAAAGCGAACAAAATCCAAGTAAGAAGTTTTTCAAATAAAAAACTAATAAAAATGTCAGAGATCTGGGTAAGGGGGTTGGTTATGAAATGGGAAGGTTTTATGCATCGAAGACATCCTTAGTACTCTAAGGGAACCCTTTTTGCAAATATGTGTTATAGGTTGGTATTTGTGAAAAGATTTGTGCAAAAAGATTAGAGGGATGAGAAAAGAATAGATTATATTTACAAATTCTGTTGTTTGAATGGATGAACCCATTGCCTACGTACCATCACAAAGAAGGATCAAAACCTCGTAGTTCAGGATAAAAATCTCAAAGATTGGTGAATTGATTTTACCAAAAGCCTTAAGGTCTTTTGTTATCAAAGAGAGAAAACTCAACCTAAACCAACAATCCACCATGTGAGGAAGGCTTCAACATGCTAGGGAGGGGTTAACCCTATAATAAGCATGGAAGACTTATAATCCAACCACTAAGGATGAGGTGAGATTGCTTCATGGGCAAGGCACAATCAAAGCACAGTGGAATTAGGGTTTCCTTGGGAAATAATCCTCAATCCCTTTGGGTTACCTTGATCAAATTTGCAAATTGAGATACTTGGGAGACATATATGATGATTATGAACTTTGTGGACCATTGTCATGCTTTTTCACATCTTCATCTAGCCATTTCATTGGGCTTAGGAGCCTTCTAGGAGCATTGGAGCACATGATCACTTGAGCTTCAAAACAAAAAGAGTTAGTGACATATTTTTGTGCTTTTGGTTAGTAATAAAAATAAGAAAAGCAATAATATACAATACAAGCATGCTTGGTGATCTCAAAACACACAAACAAGTCCCAACCCTTGGAGCCAAACATGCTATGATCCTTGAGGCAATGCACTTGTGCAATAACATGATTCCATGAGGGATCTTAGGGTCAAAATTAGGGTCTTACAGATGCCCCTATTTAAGATCATTCTAGCCGGAGATATGAAGGTTAAAATCTTCGTCTCGACGAGCTAGAATGGGCTTAAATAATAACAAACAAACGTATTTTGGTCCCTAAGAGACCTCATGATGCAAATGTATGTATGAAAAATAAAATCTTCATCGTGAATAATTGCCACAAAGAGAAAGCAATCGGGAGGCACTGAAGACCCATAGGAGTAACACACTCACTAGGGAGACAGAGACTATGGGGGTAATCAAGGTAAAATGCGTGAGCACGTCATGACTTGAAAACTTGTCGGGACACATGAAGGGATTCCACGAAAATAAATCGATGGAAAGACTCGAGTTGACGCTAAAATGCATGTATTGGGGGATATGCCAATACAGTAAAACTATCCACAAAGGATACAACGTATAAAAATACAGACTCAGACAGGGATGTCCACACGGGACACAACTGAGAAAAAAACAGCGACATATTACCGGTTACTGGGTAATAAACTCAAAGAGAGACATGTCATCAAAACACCGGTTACTGGGTGAGAGAACAACACGCTAAGGGAGAAAGAATATCTAAGACGGTATAAGGGTGAGAGATATCAATCATCCGAACATCTGAGGAGGACCTAAAAGGTACATCTCAACTCAGGAAAATCTGACTCCACGGGAGACAAAAAGTTATAATAGGGAGCAGAAGGAAGGAACACTAGGGATACCAGTTACTGGGTATATAATAGGTGACCAACCAGGTGTCAATTGAGAATAAATCCAAGACACTCATCATCCGAAAGGAGGGATGAAAAAGCAAACTCGACTTATAGGATGGACATTCGATTCCACGAGGAAATACGAATCTTACTCAACTGAGGAAGAAAAAGACTTCAACTGAAGAGCGCGTGAGACATATTATCTATTACCGTCATAACGTAGATAACATACTCGCATAGAAGATTATCCACAACCGGTTACTGGGTTAATAAAGGATAAATCGACTGAAAAGAAAGGACATTTGGATACCGGTTACAGGGTATATAATGATGACCAATCAGAAGGAGAAACAATCATTACCAAACAAGGGTAAATGAAAGAGGACTCACAAGGGATAAATTTCCTGACAAAAGCAATTATCCAAGAGATATATCACCAGTTACTAGGTGGTATACTCAAAACGAAGGAATATCAATACCGGTTACTGGGTAAAGATAAACAAAAAAGAGGGGATTACATCTACCGGTTACTGGGTAGAAAACCATATAAATAGGACTTACAACTATCGGTTACTGGGTAGAAGACCGTCCAAATACGCTAGGGAAAAGATGAAAAATTACTGGTTACTGAGAAATTGAGCAACTAAACCATAGGGAACTACAGGGCATAACAAGAAAGGAAAGTCAATCCAGGAACAAAGTAGAAAAGACACAATCAAACAAGACTCAACCCGGTGAGGATATAACTCAGGGGAGTAATTCCATCCCGATACACAACTGGGGAGGAAACTGAAACAAAAATCATCCACGAGGACATAACTCAGTGGGGAGGAAAGAAGAAAAATATAGACACTTTTTGCCTATGGTGCTGACTCTATAAGGAGAGATCAAACTCAAACATCTGCTTGGGGAAGAACATTTCACCAATAGCAGGAGATAACAATTGAAGATATATGGCAAAGAATGCAATCATGAATATCTGAATGCTATGATTATGCATGTATATGCATGATTTGTGTATGATTAATGCTGACAAATAGACATATCTAACACAAACAAGTCCAAGAATCCCGAACAGACACTCGACAAACATCTCGACAAGAAGGGTGAAGCCTACTGGAGAACTCAACTCTGGTGGGGATGATCTCGGGAAAAAGAGGAAACTTTAACCATAGCTGGGAATAGGCAAAGTCAAAGCTTCCAACTGTAAGAGGTAACACTCTGTACAGGAGAAGTCTCCCAAGGGTAAACAATCCTGGCATAAGAAAGATGCAGAAGATCTGCCGAGGAAGAAACTCTACTAGGGAAGCTTATCAAGGAACGATATAAAACTCCGTGGGGAACAAACACCAAACAAAAATACACCAACACTCCCTTCTATCTACCGGAGAGGAAACTCTACAAAGGGGAAATAATAACATTTGCTTCACTGGGGAAGGAAATAAACATCTTCACCACCAGTACTCAATGCTAGAAGAAATCTCCAGACTTGGAGGAGATACAAACATCAAACTCTGATCTGGCAACCCTACTGGGCTGCAAATGCTCTCGAGGGAACTACCCTGGCTGGAGAAATGGAAATGAATCCTGCATCTACAAGCGACATACTGGGGATGAAAAGGGAGACAAGCCCTTCACCAATTGCTTTAGGCAACTTCCTACTGAGGAGATAATTATCTGGAAAGATAACTCTACAGGGAACACATGCTTACTCCGTTGGGGACTTCTACTCATGCTGGGGAAAGACAAACCTCCTCGTGAGTAGAATAGCATATCAACTTTTATCAATCTATAAGGGATTTTAGGTCAGTCCACACAAGGGATGACAACCATATAATTGATAAAACACAAATGCTAGTGCCTGATATAGAGGGATACACGTCTCTAAAAGGTCAAGGCAAGAACTGGAACAGAAGGGATCATCCATAGATCAACCATACAACCAATCATGGATTGCTAAGACTCCGCGGGGGAAACAAGCATGTATGCACAAACAAACTATCCGGGAATGCGTTGGATGAACATCCGCAAATTCTGCTAGGAGAAAACAATCCAATAAGATAGATCAATCTACTGCCGTCAAAGAGGACTTCTCATATCAGACTCTCTGGGAAGCTGATGATGTATCATTCTTTCTGTGCTCGCTGGTGAGACAACCTGAATACTGATGAAGAGGATATAAGAATGCCAAAATATGAACAAATGTCTTACCCTTTGGTGATCATACTATCCTTGGGAAAGCACTGAGGACATCCCGCTTATCCTTTCAGTCATTGTGAATGTTCATTTTGTTTAAAACAGTTTATTTATGAAACTTTATTTGTTTAAAACAATGTTATTTATCAATTAAAACATGCAAACATTTGTTACACAAAAACAAATAAGAATGCCAAGAATTGGATAAAGGCTCAAATTTATTTAAAAGAATGGTAGTCCGCAAATGGCGGGACTCCATGGATCTTTACAAATTTGAAATTGGTGATATACATGGAAAAAGGGCTACACTGAACATAATGATCGTTTCTCTACCAAATCTGAATCCATTGTATTCGAAGCTTCAATTGGTGATGATTGAGCAAGAATCTTTGACAGATGACAGTTGTAGAACAAAATCTTGTCAGGATGCAGTTACTTGCCAAATCCCTAATTTTTGCCTAGATTGCCGCAGGGTGAGGTACTCAATCTAGTGGGATATATATATTCATTTTTTATGTCTCTAACGTTTGCCTGGACCGCCCTTTCGGGTTTTCAATCCAATGAGACGCTCATTTTTTGCCTAAGCCTCCCTTTCGGGTTTTCAACATAGCGAGCTATTCTATTTTTATTTGTAGGCGAAGTATTTCTTGACTGCATCTGAATTCACAGGACGAGTGAAATCCTCCCCATGCATAGTTGTGAGCAACAAAGCACCGCCTGAAAAGGCTCTCTTAACAACGTATCTTCCTTCATAGTTTGGAGTCCACTTGCTCCTGGAATCGGGCGCGAAAGACAAGACTTTCTTGAGCACGAGGTCACCTTCTCGGAACACACGAGGCTTGACCTTCTTATCAAAGGCTTTCTTCATCCTCTGTTGATATAACTGACCATGGCACATGGCAGTTAATCTCTTCTCTTCAATCAAATTCAGTTGGTCATAACGACTCTGAACCCATTCAACCTCGGTCAACTTGGCTTCCATCAAGACTCTCATTGATGGGATCTCAACCTCTACAGGGAGCACAACCTCCATGCCATATACAAGGGAGAAAGGGGTTGCCCATGTTGAAGTGCAGACAGATGTACGATAACCATGTAACTCAAATGGCAGCATCTCATGCCAATCTTTGTACGTAACAACCATCTTCTGAATAATCTTCTTAATATTCTTGTTAGCAGCTTCAACAACCCCATTCATCTTGGACCTATAGGGAGAAGAATTATGAGGTGCAATCTTGAACTCGCTACACAGCTCTTTCATCATCTTATTGTTCAAGTTAGATCCATTATCAGTAATAATCTTGTCTGGCACACCATATCGGCATATGAGTTAGTTCTTGATAAACTTCACTACCACCTGCCTGGTCACATTTGCATACGATGCCGCTTCAACCCACTTGGTGAAGTAATCAATGGCTACGAGAATAAAACGGTGGTCGTTCGACGCCTTAGGTTCAATCATTCCAATCATGTCAATTCCCCATATGGAGAAAGGCCATGGTGAGGAAATAACATTCAGAAGTGTCGGGGGAATATGAATCTTATCCGCACAAATTTGACACTTGTGGCATTTCTTCACATACTTGCAGCAGTCAGACTCCATTGTCAGCCAATAGTAGCCTGCTCTCAATATCTTCTTTGCCATATCATGTCCATTGGAATGAGTACCAAATGAACCCTCATGGACTTCAGTCATCAACAGGTCTGCTTCGTGTCTATCCACGCATCTGAGCAGAACCATGTCAAAATTACTCTTGTAAAGCACATCACCATTAAGGTAGAAACTGCCAGATAATCTCCTCAGAGTCTTCTTATCTTTAACAGATGCCCCAAGAGGGTAAGTCTGACTTTGGAGAAAACATTTGATATCATAATACCATGGCTTATCATCTTTCACTTCTTCAACTGCAAACACATGATCTGGTCTATCCAATCGCATCACAGTAATATTTGGGACTTCATTCCAATAATTGACAGCAATCATTGAAGCAAGTGTAGCAAGAGCATCTGCCATCCGATTCTCATCTCGGGGAATATGATGAAAGTCAACTTTAGTAAAGAAATTTGAAATCCTCCTCGCATAATCTCTGTATGGGATGAGGCCAGGCTGATTCATCTCCCATTCACCCTTAATCTGACTAACAACAAGGGCCGAATCACCATAAACATCAAGATGTTTGATCCTAAGATCAATGCATTCTTCCAAACCCATAATACATGCCTCATACTCTGCCATATTATTCATGCATTTGAAAGTTAGCCTTGTTGTAAAAGGAAAATGTGTGCCTTGAGGAGTAATAATCACTGCCCCAATACCATTTCCATACTGATTGACAACACCATCGAACACCATACCTCATCGGGAACTAGGCGCTGGCCCTTCATCGAGCGTAGGCTCATCACAATCTTTCATCTTCAAATACAGAATCTTCTCATCAGGGAAGTCGTATTGCACAAAGTGATGATCTTCAATTGAGTGATGCGCCAAATGTTCAACCAAGATACTACCTTTGATAGCTTTTTGAGCTCGATACTCAATATCATACTCAGACAATAACATCTGCCAACGGGCAATCCTCCCAGTTAAAGTCGGATTCTCAGAGATATACTTGATCGAATCCATTTTGGATATCAACCAAGTCGTATGATTCAACATATACTGGCGTAAACGCTTAGCAGTCCAAGCCAAAGCACAACACGTCTTCTCAAGCATCGAGTACCGAGACTCACAGTCGGTGAGCTTCTTACTCAAGTAGTATATTGCATATTCTTTCTTTCCTGATTCATCTTGCTGACCAAGGACACACCCCATGGAATCATCAAGCACAGTCAAGTACATAATTAATGGTCTCCCTTCAATAGGTGGAGACAGAATCGGAGGCTCGGACAAATACTCTTTGATATTGTCGAAGGCCTTTTGGAAATCCTCGGTCCAATCATGACGCTGATCTTTCCGGGGGAGCTTGAAAATAGGCACACATGTGGCAATCTTGTGGGATATAAATCTCGAAATGTAATTCAAGCGGCCAAGAAAACCTCGGACTTGTTTCTCAGTTTTGGGGGAAGGCATCTCTTGTATTGCTTTGACCTTGGCAGGACCAACCTTAATACCTCTCTCGCTGACAATAGAGCCCAATAACTTGCCGGAACGAGCTCCAAATGTACACTTGTTCGGATTCAAGTGGAGTTTGTACTTCCTCAACCGCTGGAAAAGTTTCAACAAGTGTTCTACATGCTCAACTTCCGTTTTCGACTTCGCAATCATATCATCAACATACACCTCGATCTCCTTGTGCATCATATCATGAAACAAGGTAGTCATAGCTCATTGATACGTGGCTCCAGCGTTCTTCAAACCGAAGGGCATCACTCGATAACAGAATGTTCCCCAAGGTGTGATGAATGTTGTCTTCTCCATATCCTCGGGTGCCATTTTAATCTGATTATAACCGGAAAATCCGTCCATAAATGAAAAGACATTGAATTTAGCTATATTATCTACCAACATATCAAAGTGTGGTAGAGGAAAATCATCTTTTGGACAAGCTTTATTCAACTCACGGTAATGCACACACATTCAGACTTTTCCATCTTTCTTAGATACAGGCACAATATTGGCCACCCATTGAGGATATGTAGAAGTCACCAGAAACTCCGCATCAATTTGCTTCTGAACTTCTTCTTTAATCTTCACTGGTATATTAGGATGAGTTCTTCTGAGCTTCTGCTTCACAGGCACACACCCAGGCTTCAGCGGAAGGAAATGCTGCACGATATCAGTATCTAGACCAGGCATGTCTTCATATGACCAGGCAAAGACGTTGACATATTCTCGTAGCAACTCAATCAGTCCCTTCTTAACAGACTCTTCAAGGAGTGCCCCAATCTTCACTTCACGAATGCAGTCTTCGGATCCCAAGTTGACTGTTTCCAGATTCTCAAGATGAGGCTGAATGATCTTCTCCTCGTGCTCAAGCAGACAGGTAATCTCATCATGAATCTCTTCAACATCATCTTCTTCTGCCTCAAATACAGGGAACTCAAAGTTGGGAGATGGTGTTGGATCATTATGTCCAATGGGTTTGATTAACCTTCATAATGATTTTGAGTATAAAAGAGATTTCAGAATTCAAACAAGGAAAATCATTATGCAGATGAAAAGATTGATTTTATTCTCTTTTAGGGTTTTATGGTGATCACCAATTTCATGCGAAAAGCAAAAATGAAAAATAATTTGAAAAACAAACATTTAACATGTGATTATTGAATGAATATCATTGTATTAATCAATTATGCCAACAATTTCTTCACTTCTCCTTTTGGCATGGAAGAAGGGTTTTTAAAATGAATACATTACGTTGACTTATGGATAACTGTTGGAACATCAACAGCGACCCAATTATTGCAGATTCCTCCAGGTATGACAAAGTTGCCAAGGTCTTCCTCTTCATCTTCTTCAACGATGGCAGCAACTTCCTGATCTTCAACGATGTGGATGAACCCTCCACTCTGAAATAGCCCAAGATCATTGGAAACACCAGAAGAGTACCCTATACCAGCCCGAGACTTATTATATTCCAACTTGATCATTTCTCCAAACCAGTAGTTGCACCACGCTTAATGGCGACTTCGCGTCACTATAGGAGACAAATGAAGAAAGTCCTTTTCTAGAAGGCTCAGCAATAGATACGGCTTGGAACGGAGTTCCAACCTCATCCTCAACATCAATGTTGGAAAAGGAAGATAAATGGATGACCAAGAGAGCTTTCTCTCCCCCTATCACCACCAACTTCTTGTTCTTCACGAACTTCAACTTTTGGTGCAGGGTGGATGTCACGGCGCCTGCCTCGTGAATCTATGGTCTACCAAGCAAACAGCTGTATGACGGATGTATATCCATGACCTAGAAAGTGATCTGGAAATCATTAGGTCCAATATTGATCGAGAGTTCTAATTCACCGATCATAATTTTACGTGATCCATCAAAAGCTTTCACTACCACTCCACTCTGCCTCATGGGAGGCCCCTGATATGAAAGTTTGGCGAGAGTGGATTTTGGCAATACATTAAGTGATGACCCTGTGTCCACCAACACATTGGACAGGTCATCGTCTTTACAATTCATGGAGATAAGTAAAGCCAAATTATGGTCTTTTCCCTCCTCGGGAAGATCATCATCACAGAAGCTCAAATTGTTGCAGGCCGTTATATTTGCAACAATGCTATCAAACTGCTCAATCGTGACATCGTGATCTATGTATGCCACGTCCAACACCCTTTGCAACGCTTCATGGTGTGGCTCTAAATTCATTAGCAAAGATAGGACAAATATCTTTGATGGAGTTTGAAGCAATTGCTCAACAACATTGTATTCACTCCTTTTGATGAGCCTCAACATCTCATCACCATCCTCTCTTAACATGTCAGACCGGCCAACCAGGACAGGAGCTTTAACAGATTTATCAACAATAGGGTCAACACCCTTCACAACAAGAACAGACTGTTTCGAAGAAGAAGTCCCCACGGGACCGGCAAGATTGACACCATCTTTCTTCACAACGTCTTCGTGGGATTTCGGCTGAGCCGAGAAAACACAACCACTACGGGTCACTCCACTAACGTCAGAAATTCTTACCACAGAGGTTGAGGGCAACGACACCTCCTTCCCATCCTACATCATAACAGTGTTATAACGGTAGGGAACCGCTTTGTCTGACACATACGGGACAGGGCCCGCTGGTTTGATCACAAGAGTTGGCACCACCTTCTTCTTACTGCCATCATACTTAATGACAATAGGATCAGTAATCTTGAATATTGGAGTGATAACATCAACTTCATCCTCATTACGATTCTGAAGTATCTAAATCATCCCTTGGTCTAGCATCTCTTGGATGTCCTTCCTCACCTGATGACATCCTCTTTCATTGATAGTGCACACCTGGCACCTATCATGATCATGCTCATAATGACTGTGTTCACATAACAGCTTATGCATCTCTACCAAGGATTGCCTTATGTCATTCATATAAATGACTTTGTATTTCTAGGGCACCCCTGAACCATATTCACAGTTGCTTTCCCATGCTCGGGCAATGGGTTCTTCTTCACATTTGGGCCTACATCCTCAAAGAATAGTATCCCGCTCCTCACAAGGTCTTGCACCTTGGTCTTTAAAGGAAAACAATTATCCACGTCATGTTCGGGCGCACCGGAATGATATACACAGTGAAGTTCGGGCTTGTACCACCATTGGGGATTGGCTGGCACAGCAGGAGGATCACGAGGAGTTATCAGCTTCCTATCGATTAAGGAAGAATAAAGTTGAGCATAGGTCATAGGAATTGGGTCAAAAGTCACCCTCTTCCTCTCGTAGTTTCTGGTGCTGGTGTTGTTATTATTGTGAGGTTGGTAAGCCTGTTGTTGACGATGTTGTTGTTGTGGTTATGGTTGAACTTCTCTGAAAGCAGGTGCTATATGAGCCACCTGGTGTTGATTAACAGTTGGTCAGGCCTCTTTCCTCCTCACAGAGGGCCTTCTTTTAACATAGGAAGAAACAGCATGAGCCTCCACTTCTTTCTTCCTGGAAAATCCTCCATATTTCTTTGCCGAGGAACCATCGTCATGAGACAAGCGTCCTTCACGGACTCCCTCTTCTAGCCTCATCCCCATATTTACCATTTCGGTAAAGTCCGAGGGAGCACTAGCAATCATGCGCTCATAATAGAAAGATCTCAAAGTCTTCAGGAAGATCTTTGTCATCTCCTTCTCCTCCAAAGGTGGCTGTAAGACCCCAATTTTGTCCCTAAGATCCCTCATGGCATCATATCATACCATATCATTGCCTCAAGGATCTTTGTACACCTTTGCTTCCCTCCTAGTGGGTGGGTTATCTTGTGAGTGTGGTTCTTGATCACCAAGCATGTATTGCATTTGTATATCATTGCTTTTCATCTATTTGTTAACCAAAAGTACAAAAATATTGTCATCTAACCATGTTACTTGCAGATGAAGCCAATTAGGTCAAATCAGTCAAAGTCAGTCATTGAGATGGATGGTGGCCATTCCTGCAGAATTTGGGCACCATGATCATCCATCAAGAGTTCATATGAGTTGTGACATCATTTTGGATCAAGATATCAAATGGTAGGGGCTTGGAATTCATCAGAACATGGTTCAGTCAAGCAAAACCCTAACAAAGTCAACCAAAGTCAATTGTGGTCAACTGTGCATTTAATCAGTGATTTGATGGTAGGAATTGGTTTGAGAGGTCTCATTCATGTCCATATAAGCCTCATATAACATGTCAAGCATCCACAGTGAAGAATTTAAAGTCAGACAAGAAATTGCCAAAAATAGAAAGTTGACCTGTAATTGGAATTTGCCAAAAGTGGAAAGTTCTTCTCCTCAAAATTACATCATCATACTAGCTTCAAATGAATTTTTGCCCAACACGAAAGTTGAAGATCTTGTTCTCCCATTTTCAAAAAGTCCAAGAACACTCATTTCTCATGTGTGGTTGGCAAGTTATGATCAAATCATTCTCAAGAATTTTTGAACTTCAAAGTGGCATATCTTCCAAACCATTTGGCCAAATTGAGTGAGGTTTTTTGCTACAAGTCATATTTGATGTGCTCTATCCAAATCTTTCATCACAATTCATCAAAAACTTACCAATCAAAATGGCCTTTTTCCAAGTGACTTGAATTTAATTAAGTGAGGTGAAAAAATGACCTTTCAAAATAACCATCTCCAATACATTTTACCAATTGGAATTGTTCAGAAAACTCATTTGGGATGTGTTGCCAAGGCCCAATTCGCAGCTGTAGCACATGGACATGCAACATGAGTGGAATTTCACAAATTAACCAAAAACACTTTATTTTTAAGCTAACCTTAATTACCACTCAAATTAACCAAACTTAGCAGCTTAAACACAGTACATATACAACATTTTTCTGCTGAAAAGCCCTAGCAGCCACTTTCACAAAACAGAAAAAACTCTTTTTCTCTCAAATTCTCATTTCTTCATTTTGAAACTTTTTTGAAAAATATTCAAAGAACACGAGCTAGGGTTGGGTGTTTCATAATCCACCATCACTTTGGAAGCATTTGTGAGCATTATTTCTCAACTGTAAGCAAGGATATAACACTGTTACTTCCAAGCATTTCCATGGCAGATTTCAATTTAAGCTGGAATTGAGGTTGCTGAGCTAAAACCCTTCTTCCATTCACCCCCTGGAGCATTGTAGTGCATCTGTTTCAGCCTTGTACAACCAAACAACATCTGAATCATCACTGCCTTCCAAGTCAGGTAAAATTCGAATCTCTCCATTCTCAAAATGTTGATATGCTTTGGATAGAGCTTGCTTTGCTGGTCACAATGAGCTTTGAGTCATTAAAAATGGTTGCATATTGAGAGAGATACATGGATTCAAAGTTTCATATGTGAATATGTTTGTGCTTTGTTCTTTTTTGTTAGCAGGATTTAATGAAAATGATTGTTGGTTAGTTAATGTACATGATGAGATGAATGCATTGGTATGTTGTTTTCTGATTTTGGTTGCGAATTGCTGTTGGCTGGAAAACCCCATTCATGAACACGACTACTGTAGCAAAACCCTAGTTTCTTCTTAAAACCCAGAAAATCGTGTTTCTTCATTTGAAATGTTGTTTTGCATGAGAACACTATTACATTGGCCATGAGCGAATCAGAGGGCGCCACGCTTCTAATTGGAACGCTGTGTTCCATTAAAATGACCAACATATTACGAAAATGCCACTGCCGGATTTCTTTTTATTTAAATCATTTCATTATTTCAATTTTTATTCCATTTGATACACCAATCTTCCAAAAATCATAGCATACTCATTTCTTATCCAAAATTCATGGGATTTTTTGCTAAGTGTTCATCTTGATCTCTAGTTTTTTATCATGATTTTTCCAGATTTTTTGCATGTGTGGATTTTAAAATGTGCTAGGGTTTGTCATATGTGTCCATTTTATGTATGTCTTGCCAAATCAATTGTGAAATGATGATACATTTTCCAATGCTTCCCAAATTGTTTGTGCTTAAACTAGACATGTTCATGGTGATTTTGGTGTAGAGTTTATGAATTTATCATTGCTGGTTGTGGAGTTATGATTTTTTGAATAGGGGTGTGACAATTTGTGTCACACCATTGATGTCCAACTTCATGATTTTAATTACCATGCTTCTTGAACTCAAATTGGTTTGCATTTTTGCATGAAAATACTTGTGGATGTCTAGTTTACATGTGAATATTTCTGGAATTATTGATGGCATTTCCTATTTGTTTGGGATTTTCTCCCCTGTTTGGTCATATGTTGATTTTTTGTGACACATGTTCTCATTTGATTTGTGAAATTCTCATGCATTATTGGATGAACTTGAAATTTGACATGTGATTAGTAGACATCTCAAAGTTTGTCATGGTTTTGGTCCCATTCATTTCTCATATGTTGCCACTGTTTTATGATTTATTGAAGTTGGTGCATGTTTGGTTGACTTCTTTGAGCATGCTTGAACTTGCCTTGCCTTTCTGATTTTCATTGACCTACTTCCCTTGATCCAAATGAGCTGAAATTTGATATGTTTATCATGTTATGGATGATGCTTGATCATGAATTATTTGATAATTTATTGAAATATTTGAGTTTGGTTTTGAGCTAAATCATTCTGTTGACTCTTTTGAGCTTCTATATGCCATGCTTTGATCTAATTTGCTTATGAAATGATGATGATGATTTATATGAACATGAAACCAATTGAGTTTGTTTATTGATTGTTTGAACTGGATTTTGGACACTTGTCACTTGCTGTTTTGATTTTCTTATCTCTTTTTGACCCTAGGCTTGTCCTAGTGGTCATGTTGCTCATGTTTAAGTTTATTGTTTCAGGTTAAGCAACAAATACCCAAAGAGATCAATACAAATTGATTGAGCTTGATTGATTATCATGAATAACTTGTTTGTTTTGTAGGTTGCTTGGCTCACATGCTTTGAGCTTTGTGCATTGCACATTTAACTGATTGTGTTGACTGTTGATCTCTATCTCATTTTGATTTAACTTTGAATTGTATACTGATGTTGTCTGACTGGTTTCAGGTACCTTTAGTTGCTTATAGTTCTTTAAGAACTTGCTTTGCTTTGCTTAATAGCAATTTGCATTGAGGTATAATTCCTTATCTTCATGTAGTCTGGAAGACCTGGCCTGTTACTTGGCCAGGCAACTGTCTGAATAAGGCAATTGGTAGAACCCAAGAGATATGCAACCTATCTCCTACTATTTTGTGTGTCACTCACCTTGCTCACACCACATGTGTTGATGCATAGTGAGTAAAAACCCAAGATCTATCGAGTCAATAATTTGTGGAGAGAGTTCCTACTTTCTGAACTCCCACACCTTCTGATATTCAAATGCTCTCCCTGGCCAGGGATAAGAGCAATGAGGCACACCCCTCATATCTTTTCATCTGCTTCACCTTAGCCCCTCAATGGCAAGGTTAAGAGCACCATTGACCCTATTCCAGTTGGCTTCAATGCCTAACCCTTTGTGTGAGCCTGATTGTTTGGTTATAGTGTGTGCTGAATGCCTTTGATTGATTAATTACTTGGTTCATTTATACATGTCTGCTTGCATACTTTGTGCATTTATCATCATTAATTGCTCATTAGTGCATGATTCATTTCATCTGTCTTCATGACATATCTTTGTTGTTTGCCCATTGAGGACGATTGTAAGACCATCCATTGGCCATTGTTCCTATGATATGGAAGTGAGTGTAAGACCATTTCATTGGCCACTCAGCTTCTTTTGCTTGATGCATTTGTTTGTTGTATGTGAGGATGCAATTGTAAGTCCATGTAATTTGGCATTTGTTTTCCTATGATCATATGTTGGAGGTTAGAGTAAGCCCAGATAGATTGGCATCTGACATCCAAGTGTTTGCTTCCTTTGGTGGAGATTGGTATAAGTCCAGATAGATTGGCATCCGGTATCCACTTTTTATTTCTTTGTTAAGGAGATTGGTATAAGTCCATAGAGTGGCCTCTGATATCCGGTTCTGTTTTAGGAGATTGGTATAAGTCCAGTAATTGGCATCCGGTATCCGCTTTTGTTGACTTTCATCCTTTGCTTTGCTTGTTTACTATTGATCATCGCCCATTCCAAAGGACACACTTGAATCATCTTCTATATGATTTCAAGAGGTGAACCTTCTAGGAAGTTTTACACTCCATCTTCATCCATTCATCCCTCTTTGTCCTAAACCTTTTCACACATTGCTTTCAAAACTTGAGATAGATATTGTGCAAACATCTTCATATTTTCAAATTAAAAACCTGGACCCCAAGTCCTTGACTTTTTTTTCAAACTCCATTTCATAATACTTCTTTTGAATCAATCTTAATCATACTTTGACCCTACTTTCATAATCACAATCAATTAACTTCACCCATTCAATTGTTTTGGCTTTGTCCATTGTTAATCTTTTCACACATTAGCCATAGGTTTCAATTATCATTGTGGTTGATGTAAACCTCACCTTATCCTTAGTGAGTCGACTATAAGACTTCCGTACTGAAAACAGGGTTAACCCCTCTAGTACGTCGAAGCTATCCTCGCATGGTGGATGTTGGTTTTGGTCGAGTTTTCTCCCATTGATAATGAAGAGCCTCAGTGCTATTGTTTAAAATTGAACTCACTAACTTTTGGAAATCTTTTAGCCGAACTACGGCGTTTTGATCCTTACCTTTGATGGAAGGTACGTAGGCAACGGGTTCATCCGTTCGAACACAAAAATAACTAACTTGTACATTCTTTTCTCATCATCCCAATCACGTTTGCACAATACTTATGTCATAACAAATAACAATTTTATACAACAAGTGTGAAAAGGGCTCCCTAGGAGTACCTAGGACGTAGTGGGTGCCTAACACCTTCCCATTGCGTAATTTACCCCTTACCCAGACTCTCTGATCTTTTTATTAGTTTTCTACGCGTAAAACTTCTTAGGCTTTTGTTCGCTTTTTAGCCAGTCCTTTGGATAAATAAAAGTGCGGTGGCGACTCGAATTTCATTATATGCTTTGCTTATGGTTTAATCAATAAATCATATAGCGACGAATACACCGCTACAGAAAAGTGGCGACTCTGCTGGGGATATGATTTGATCCTTGGTGGTATTGCCTACTTTTCACCCTTGTTGTGATATATTGTTATTTGTTATATGACATATTTTTGTACAATTTGGGATAACTGTATTGATTGTAATGCTTGAATTGCTTGATATACAATTGCTGTTTGCTTTGGTGATCTGTGAGATGAGTTCTATACCCGAACTCGAGTGCACTCTAGGATAGGAGAATGGCATAGTCTTGTTGACTGGTGTGGAGTATTCCTTAGCCAGTTGACTTGCGAGTCCATTCACTTGGTGGAGGTCATGTTGGATTAATAATGTCACACAAGTTATTTGTGGTTAGGCATTATTCTTTCAATCATGTGCCGCAGAAGCCAAGGACCGTAGTTTACCAAACCCATCTTGGCCTATTTTTAGGAACGTAGTGCGGAGGTCGTTCAGATGTAAGTTCTGATGCGATTGTTACGCGATACTACACTCATAAGAGTTTCTCTTGAGAATATTCTTGGAATACGAGTATTCATTCCTCCGATAATATTCGAAAGATGGAACGATGATTATGGGAACCTCTGATAGAACATGTCTGGCAGGTTTAAACCCTAGTACACTCCCTTTGGGTGGTTCTTAACCGAGACTCCATGCTCGTGACTCTCAACAAACCCGTGATTCGTGGTTGAGTCGTTCAGACAACCTTAATATCAATGGAACCTGGGCGTTGATCAGGTATACAACCTAAATCCCCCAAAAACGGATGGTTGATATTAAGGATGTTCGAGCCGGTTCATGTACCGTTAATATCAATGGAACTTGGGTGTCGATAAGGTGAAAACCTAAATCCACCAAAATGGATGATTGATATTAGGGATACAATGAGTTTTCCCATGACCTTTGTTTGGTGTGCCTTGTTTGATCCTTGAGTGTGATTGTTGCATTCACGCATTCATGCATTCATCTACATCCATATCATCAGTAAAAAGAAAATTTTCAAGGAACTCAAAGGAGTTTATTTGCAAAAATTCTCAAACATGAAAAAACCGGGAAAATTTTTTCACCTGATATATCTAATGAGATATTCTCATATATGATCAAAAGGATTAATATTTCAAAGTTTGCAAATAAAACCCTCGAGTTCCTTTGAAATAAAAAAACAAGCATATGCATAAACACTTCATGCATCATTTGCATAAGCGGGTGTTTTGTTCCGGTCTCCCGTCCTGTGGTCTGACCCTGCGATCTTCATTTATTTTGAGACGCACTTCGCCGGTATTATACCAGAGCCAATCTCTTCCAGATTGATGGATCATCCTGAGCAAGAGAATTGTGAACTCGAGGAGGAATTTGCCAGACTAAGTATTGTTGATGGAATTATTCCTGGTTAACCAATCCCGGGCTGGCATTGGCTACTGTTCTGGGGCACTTAATGAGCAAGGTTTGTTCACAAGTGGAGGATTCATCCATGATGATCAACCTGAAGAGGAAGCTGCTGCTATCTTGGAAGAGGATGCAGAAGACGTGAACGACTTCGTTATTCCTGGTGGTGTCTGCCACAATTGGGTCGCTGTAGATGTTCCTACAGTCATCCATAGATCAGAGTAATTGTTCACTTTGTTTAAAACCCTTCTCCCATGCCAAAAGGAGAAGTGATGACATTGTTGGCGAAGCATATATACAATGATGTTTTCATTCAATTAATGCATTGTTAAACATTTGTTTTTCCATTTGTTTTCACTTTTTGCTTTTTTGCATGAAATCAGTGATCACAAAAAACCCATAAAAACAAGAATAAAAGCAATCTTTTTCATCTGCATAATGGTTTGCTTGTTTAAATGCTAAAGTTTTTCATTAACCAAAATCATTATGCAGGTTGATCCTGAAACCCATTGAACATAATGATCCAACGCCATCTCCCAATTTTGAATTCCCTGTATTTGAGGCAGAGGAAGATGATGTTGAAGGGGATTCCTGATGAGATTACCCGTCTTCTTGAGCACGAAAGAAGCTCATTCAGCTGTATCATGAGAATCAGCAAAACAGTCAAACTGGGGCATTACAAATGTAATATAAAAAAAAAACAAACAAAAACAAAAAAAACAAAAAAAAAAACAAAAAAAAAAGCAAAAAAAAAAAGGGAAAAAGAAGAGGGTGAAAAAAAGATGAAAAATCAAAAATCAGGAAATTTTTTTCAAGATTTTTCAAAAGAAAAAGAAAAAAATTATACCCTCAAGTCCCTAGTTGACTGATGCTGAATGGATTCAGAGTCATTACGACCAATTGAATTTGATTGAAGAGAAGCGGTTAACTGCCATGTGTCATGGTCAGTTATATAAGCAGAGAATGAAGAAAGCATTCGATAAGAAGGTCAAGCCTCGTGTGTTCCGAGAAGGTGACCTTGTGCTCAAGGAAGTTTTGTCTTTCGCGCCCGATTCCAGGGGCAAGTGGACTCCAAACTACGAGGGTCCATACGTTGTTAAGAGAGCCTTTTCAGGCGGAGCTTTGATGCTTACAACAATGGATGGGGAGGATTTCACTCGTCCTGTGAATTCAGATGCAGTCAAGAAATACTTTGCCTAGAAAAAAAAGTATATGCAAATGAAAAACAGAATAGCTCGCTAAGTTGAAAACCCGAAAGGGCGGCTTAGGCAAAAATGAGCGTCTCAGTGGAGGACCTGCAAGGGTAATCCAGGCAAAAAATTAGAGACTTGGAAAAAAGGAATATTTGCATCCCGCTAGATTGAGTACCTCACTCTGGGGCAATCTAGGCAAAAATTAGGGATTTGGCAAGTGACTGCATCCTGACAAGACTTTCTGTTCACCAGTCGCCATTTCGTCAGAAGATTCTCGATTCGTCGTCAACTGAAGCTTCGGATACATCGAGATTCAAATTGGTAGAGAAAGGATCATTATGTTCAATGTAGCCCTCTTCCAATATATATCACTGATTTCAAATTTGTACAGATCTATGGAGTCTTGCCATTTGCAGGCTACCATTCCATCAAATGAATTTGAGCTTTTTATCAAATTATTTGCACTCTTATTTGTTTCAAATCAACAAATGTTTTGCATGTTTTAAATTGATAAAATGTCATTGTTTTAAACAAATAAATTTTTCAAAAATATTGTTTTAAACAAAGTGAACATTCACAATATTGAAAGGATACTCAAGAATATCTCAATGCTCTCCCGAGGGTGGCATGATTTCCAACAGGTAAGACATTTGTTCATATTCCTGGTTTGGTTGTATCTTCTTTCTTCAGATCTTTGTTGGGGTTGTTCCTCAAACAGAGTTGTTGTTGGGGTTGTTCCCCAGTATAGTCGCAAGCAGAGTGTTGTTGAAGACTTCGTTTTCTCCAACAGCAATCTTCCCTAGCATGGATGTTCCCTTGTGAGTTTCAGCGGTTGATTGGTTTGTCATCCTGGCGCCCCGTCACCTTCTCCAGTGGGTCGACATCCCCAGACTTTATTTGTTTCCTCAGCACATTCGCAAGCAGAGTTGTTGTCACTCTCCCCAGTGCAGGTGCCAGCAGAGTTGTCTGTTTCCTCAGCACGGTCGTTTTCCTTTTAAAAGACTCGGTAAGTCGGCGGTTTGATACCCGATACTTTACCTTTTCCCCGACGAAGTCGTCTGTAGAGTTGTTGCTTTCTCTCTATCAGAGTGTTTGTTCTCCTCAGCAGAGCAGGATTTATTTTCTTATTCAGTGGATGATTGGGTTGACATCCCAGTATTTCAACCATCTTTTCCTCAGCATAGTCTGCAGAACGTTTGTTGTGGCAGTTTCGCCTGTTGAATACTCCTTCAATCCCCAGTATGGTCGGATGATGGCTCTAGCATTCAGAGAACGAATTGATTTCCTGACTGCTTGTGATCCCCAGTAGAGTGGCTTATATTGCAGAATCTACTTGTTGCGATCAGTTTGCTCTGTGTATTCTCTCCAAGTAGAGTGGCTTGTTGCAGAATCTACTTGTGTCGTACATTCTCCCTCAGTGGGTTGTTCCCCAGCGGAGTTATGTGGAGTTGCTTCTACAGCAGTTCGTGCTTGTGCAATGCACCTTTTGTGTCTCAGTTGACACTGGGATCCCCTACAGATATCTTGGGTTTTCTCTTGTTCTCCAACAGATTCGTCCTGGTGGCTGTTTTGCCTGTTGTGACTTTCTGTGCCCTGATCGGTTTGTTTGTTGATCCGTCACTCGGAGATTTGGTTTCCTGATATCTCTGATTCTCTGCTTCCTCAGCAGTACCCGCAGATCTTTGTTTCTCAGCATATAGATCTCCAGCAGATTGGCTGTCCAGTTGGTTTTCCCCTGGAAGTATAATACCGGGCGTTTGATTCCTGGACCTGTTTGTGTTAGAATTGTCTGTTTTGTCAGCATTCATTAAACATAAAATCATGCATATTCATAAACATTCAGATATTCATGTTGCATTTCTTGCCATATATCTTTTGATTGATTGTTCCTTGCTATGGTGGTGCAGATCCCCAATAGATCTCCCCTAGCAGATGTCGGGTGTTAAATATCTCCATATAGAGTCAGCCCCATAAGCAGAAAATGTCTGTTGTCTGTCCTTCTGCAGTTCCCCACTGAGATATATCCTCGTGGATGACGGTTTCTTCCGTTTCCTCCCAACATATATATTGGGATGGATTTTCCTATTTGAGTTATATCCTCATTAGGACGTGTCTTGATTCAGTCTGTCTTTTCGGATTATTCCCGAATTGGCTATTGGTTAAACTGTCTTGTGCTTCCCAGTGGGTTGTTCCCCAGCGGAGTTTTTCGGGCCTCTACCCTTATACCGGTAGTTGTAAGTCCTATTTTCCTTGCCTTTTCAGCGGAATTGGTGGTTATATACCTTTTATTCCTCGGCAAGAATTGTTGATTTTCTACCTAGCAATCGGTAGTTGTAAATCCTATTTTTCCTGCTCTCCAGCAGTTTGTGGTTTGTTATGAGCCCTATTTTGGTTTCCCGTGCGGATTTGTGATTTGTTCTATCCCCACGCAGAGTCCGTGGTCTTCTACCCCGTATTCGGTAGTTGTAAATCCCAGTTTGTTGATTTTTTTCTCCCCAGCGGAGTTTGTGCCTTGTGGTACAGTTGGATAATTGCCGGATGCTAGAAATTTTATCCCCAGCGGGTCCCTTCACCGTTTGTCAGTGATTGCGTTCCCCGGATAGTTGATTGTATTCAATATATCCCCAGCTTGTCGTTGTGGATAATTGCTGTTTATGCAATTCATCCCCGGATCATTGATTCTCACCAGTGAATCCTCAGCAGATCGCCTTTCATTTACCCTCTTGTTGGTAATGTTTGTTGCTCCTTTTGATTGGTCATCATTATATACCTAGTTTGGTATCCCGATGCCTTTTCTTTTCGGTTGATTTATCCTTTATTAACCCAGTAACCGGTTGTGGATAATCTTCCATGCGAGTATGTTGTTCACGGTCTGCCGGTAATGAATAATATATCTCATGCGCTCTTCAATCGAAGCCTTTTGTGTTTCCCTGATCGAGTAAGATTCGTTATTTCCCTTTGCGGAGTCGAATGTTCTTTATTTGTTGGATAATTGCCGGATGCTTGCAATTTATCCCTTTGAGTTGTCTTTCGTTTACCCGGATGCTTGGTATCGATTGTCTCTCTTTTTGGTTAGTCACCTATTATATACTTCGGTATCGCTGGTGTCTTTTCCTTTCGAGTATATTATTCACGGTCTGCCGGTAATGAATGATATGTCTCATGCGCTCTTTAGTTGGAATCCTTTGTTGATTTTCCCCAGCTGAGCAAGATTCGTATTCTTTGTAGAATCGAATACCCATCCTTTAACCAATCTGTGTTTTGGATGATGAGTGTTTTGGCATATATACCAATTCACGTGTTCGGTAGATCACCTATTATATACCTCGATATCTCTGGTGTTTCTTACCATGCGAGTTTATTATCTACGTTCTGACGGTAATAGATAATATATCTCATGCGAGTTTTCTTATCCACGGTCTGCCGGTAATGGATTTTAGATCTCATGCACTCTTTGGGTTTGTGTCCCCAGTTGAGTAAGGTTCGTTTTCCCGTTGTGGATTCGAATGTCCATCCTGTAAGTCGATTTGCTTTTTCAAGCCCTCCTTTAGGATGATGAGTGTTTTGGAACACACACCAATTCACGTCTTTGGTCGGTCACCTGTTACATACCTACAACCCGGTATCCTTGGTGTTCCTTCCTTTCTGCTCCCTATTATGACCTCGGTCCCCTTGTGGAGTCAGATTTTCCTGAGATTATGTACCTTTTTCAGGTCTTTCTCAGATGTTTGGTTGATTGATATCTCTCACCCTTATACCGGTCTTAGATATTCATTCTTCCTGAGTTTGTTACCCTTATACCGGTAACACCTTATTTCTTTGGTGCTTCCTCAGTGGAGTTTCCTATTGCTTCTTCCCCGGAGTCAGCTTGTGTCTTTCCAATGGATGTTTGGGCCTTTGGAATTTTCTTTTCCCCAGTGTGAGCCCTTCACTCCCCAGTGAGGTCTCCAGTCTGATTTCTGTTATTACCCTAATCAGAGTCGTGTCTTGTTCACGCTGTGTCAGTTTTGTCTATCCCCAACAAGAGTTTTGTTAGAGTCTCTGTTCCTGGTGAGTGTATTACTCCGATGGATCGTCTTTTCTTCTGAGTGAACCATATTCCCCACAAAGTTTGTGTCTTTTGCATACATACATTTACATCATGAGGTCTCTTAGGGACCAAAATTTGTCTCATTACTGTTATTTAAGCCCATTCTACCGCGTCGAGATGAAGATTTCTAAACTTCACTTCTCCGGCTAGAATGACCTTAAATAGGGGCATCTGTAAGACCCCAATTTTGTCCCTAAGATCCCTCATGGCATCATATCATACCATATCATTGCCTCAAGGATCTTTGTACACCTTTGCTTCCCTCCTAGTGGGTGGGTTATCTTGTGAGTGTGGTTCTTGATCACCAAGCATGTATTGCATTTGTATATCATTGCTTTTCATCTATTTGTTAACCAAAAGTACAAAAATATTGTCATCTAACCATGTTACTTGCAGATGAAGCCAATTAGGTCAAATCAGTCAAAGTCAGTCATTGAGATGGATGGTGGCCATTCCTGCAGAATTTGGGCACCATGATCATCCATCAAGAGTTCATATGAGTTGTGACATCATTTTGGATCAAGATATCAAATGGTAGGGGCTTGGAATTCATCAGAACATGGTTCAGTCAAGCAAAACCCTAGCAAAGTCAACCAAAGTCAACTGTGGTCAACTGTGCATTTAATCAGTGATTTGATGGTAGGAATTGGTTTGAGAGGTCTCATTCATGTCCATATAAGCCTCATATAACATGTCAAGCATCCACAGTGAAGAATTTAAAGTCAGACAAGAAATTGCCAAAAATAGAAAGTTGACCTGTAATTGGAATTTGCCAAAAGTGGAAAGTTCTTCTCCTCAAAATTACATCATCATAAAAGCTTCAAATGATTTTTTGCCCAACATGAAAGTTGAAGATCTTGTTCTCCCATTTTCAAAAAGTCCAAGAACACTCATTTCTCATGTGTGGTTGGCAAGTTATGATCAAATCATTCTCAAGAATTTTTGAACTTCAAAGTGGCATATCTTCCAAACCATTTGGCCAAATTGAGTGAGGTTTTTTGTTACAAGTCATATTTGATGTGCTCTATCCAAATCTTTCATCACAATTCATCAAAAACTTACCAATCAAAATGGCCTTTTTCCAAGTGACTTGAATTTAATTAAGTGAGGTGAAAAAATGACCTTTCAAAATAACCATCTCCAATACATTTTACCAATTGGAATTGTTCAGAAAACTCATTTGGGATGTGTTGCCAAGGCCCAATTCGCAGCTGTAGCACATGGACATGCAGCATGAGTGGAATTTCACAAATTAACCAAAAACACTTCATTTTTAAGCTAACCTTAATTACCACTCAAATTAACCAAACTTAGCAGCTTAAACACAGTACATATACAACATTTTTCTGCTGAAAAGCCCTAGCAGCCACTTTCACAAAACAGAAAAAACTCTTTTTCTCTCAAATTCTCATTTCTTCATTTTGAAACTTTTTTGAAAAATATTCAAAGAACACGAGCTAGGGTTGGGTGTTTCATAATCCACCATCACTTTGGAAGCATTTGTGAGCATTATTTCTCAACTGTAAGCAAGGATACAGCACTGTTACTTCCAAGCATTTCCATGGCAGATTTCAATTTAAGCTGGAATTGAGGTTGTTGAGCTAAAACCCTTCTTCCATTCACCCCCTGGAGCATTGTAGTGCATCTGTTTCAGCCTTGTACAACCAAACAACATCTGAATCATCACTGCCTTCCAAGTCAGGTAAAATTCGAATCTCTCCATTCTCAAAATGTTGATATGCTTTGGATAGAGCTTGCTTTGCTGGTCACAATGAGCTTTGAGTCATTAAAAATGGTTGCATATTGAGAGAGATACATGGATTCAAAGTTTCATATGTGAATATGTTTGTGCTTTGTTCTTTTTTGTTAGCAGGATTTAATGAAAATGATTGTTGGTTAGTTAATGTACATGATGAGATGAATGCATTGGTATGTTGTTTTCTGATTTTGGTTGCGAATTGCTGTTGGCTGGAAAACCCCATTCATGAACACGACTACTGTAGCAAAACCCTAGTTTCTTCTTAAAACCCAGAAAATCGTGTTTCTTCATTTGAAATGTTGTTTTGCATGAGAACACTATTACATTGGCCATGAGCGAATCAGAGGGCGCCACGCTTCTAATTGGAACGCTGCGTTCCATTAAAATGACCAACATATTACGAAAATGCCACTGCCGGATTTCTTTTTATTTAAATCATTTCATTATTTCAATTTTTATTCCATTTGATACACCAATCTTCCAAAAATCATAGCATACTCATTTCTTATCCAAAATTCATGGGATTTTTTGCTAAGTGTTCATCTTGATCTCTAGTTTTTTATCATGATTTTTCCAGATTTTTTGCATGTGTGGATTTTAAAATGTGCTAGGGTTTGTCATATGTGTCTATTTTATGTATGTCTTGCCAAATCAATTGTGAAATGATGATACATTATCCAATGCTTCCCAAATTTTTTTTGCTTAAACTAGACACGTTCATGGTGATTTTGGTGTAGAGTTTGTGAATTTATCATTGCTGGTTGTGGAGTTATGATTTTTTGAATAGGGGTGTGACAATTTGTGTCACACCATTGATGTCCAACTTCATGATTTTAATTACCATGCTTCTTGAACTCAAATTGGTTTGCATTTTTGCATGAACATACTTGTGGATGTCTAGTTTACATGTGAATATTTCTGGAATTATTGATGGCAGTTCCTATTTGTTTGGGATTTTCTCCCCTGTTTGGTCATATGTTGATTTTTTGTGACACATGTTCTCATTTGATTTGTGAAATTCTCATGCATTATTGGATGAACTTGAAATTTGACATGTGATTAGTAGACATCTCAAAGTTTGTCATGGTTTTGGTCCCATTCATTTCTCATATGTTGCCACTGTTTTATGATTTATTGAAGTTGGTGCATGTTTGGTTGACTTCTTTGAGCATGCTTGAACTTGCCTTGCCTTTCTGATTTTCATTGACCTACTTCCCTTGATCCAAATGAGCTGAAATTTGATATGTTTATCATGTTATGGATGATGCTTGATCATGAATTATTTGATAATTTATTGAAATATTTGAGTTTGGTTTTGAGCTAAATCATTCTGTTGACTCTTTTGAGCTTCTATATGCCATGCTTTGATCTAATTTGCTTATGAAATGATGATGATGATTGATATGAACATGAAACCAATTGAGTTTGTTTCTTGATTGTTTGAACTTGATTTTGGACACTTGTCACTTGCTGTTTTGATTTTCTTATATCTTTTTGACCCTAGGCTTGTCCTAGTGGTCATGTTGCTCATGTTTAAGTTTGTTGTTTCAGGTTAAGCAACAAATACCCAAAGAGATCAATACAAATTGATTGAGCTTGATTGATTATCATGACTAACTTGTTTGTTTTGTAGGTTGCTTGGCTCACATGCTTTGAGCTTTGTGCATTGCACATTTAACTGATTGTGTTGACTGTTGATCTCTATCTCATTTTGATTTAACTTTGAATTGTATACTGATGTTGTCTGACTGGTTTCAGGTACCTTTAGTTGCTTATAGTTCTTTAAGAACTTGCTTTTCTTTGCTTAATAGCAATTTGCATTGAGGTATAATTCCTTATCTTCATGTAGTCTGGAAGACCTGGCCTGTTACTTGGCCAGGCAACTGTCTGAAGTCCTCCTTAAGAGGCAATGCTTGTGAGTGTTTACATTTGTCCCAAGCAGGAAAAGTCCTTTGAATAAGGCAATTGGTAGAACCCAAGAGATATGCAACCTATCTCCTACTATTCTGTGTGTCACTCACCTTGCTCACACCACATGTGTTGATGCATAGTGAGTAAAAACCCAAGATCTATCGAGTCAATAATTTGTGGAGAGAGTTCCTACTTTCTGAACTCCCACACCTTCTGATATTCAAATGCTCTCCCTGGCCAAGGATAAGAGCAATGAGGCACACCCCTCATATCTTTTCATCTGCTTCACCTTAGCCCCTCAATGGCAAGGTTAAGAGCACCATTGACCCTATTCCAGTTGGCTTCAATGCCTAACCCTCTGTGTGAGCCTGATTGTTTGGTTATAGTGTGTGCTGAATGCCTTTGATTGATTAATTACTTGGTTCATTTATACATGTCTGCTTGCATACTTTGTGCATTTATCATCATTAGTTGCTCATTAGTGCATGATTCATTTCATCTGTCTTCATGACATATCTTTGTTGTTTGCCCATTGAGGACGATTATAAGACCATCCATTGGCCATTGTTCCTATGATATGGAAGTGAGTGTAAGACCATTTCATTGGCCACTCAGCTTCTTTTGCTTGATGCATTTGTTTGTTGTATGTGAGGATGCAATTGTAAGTCCATGTAATTTGGCATTTGTTTTCCTATGATCATATGTTGGAGGTTAGAGTAAGCCCAGATAGATTGGCATCTGACATCCAAGTGTTTGCTTCCTTTGGTGGAGATTGGTATAAGTCCAGATAGATTGGCATCCGGTATCCACTTTTTATTTCTTTGTTAAGGAGATTGGTATAAGTCCATAGAGTGGCCTCTGATATCCGGTTCTGTTTTAGGAGATTGGTATAAGTCCAGTAATTGGCATCCGGTATCCGCTTTTGTTGACTTTCATCCTTTGCTTTGCTTGTTTACTATTGATCATCGCCCATTCCAAAGGACACACTTGAATCATCTTCTATATGATTTCAAGAGGTGAACCTTCTAGGAAGTTTTACACTCCATCTTCATCCATTCATCCCTCTTTGTCCTAAACCTTTTCACACATTGCTTTCAAAACTTGAGATAGATATTGTGCAAACATCTTCATATTTTCAAATTAAAAACCTGGACCCCAAGTCCTTGACTTTTTTTTCAAACTCCATTTCATAATACTTCTTTTGAATCAATCTTAATCATACTTTGACCCTACTTTCATAATCACAATCAATTAACTTCACCCATTCAATTGTTTTGGCTTTGTCCATTGTTAATATTTTCACACATTAGCCATAGGTTTCAATTATCATTGTGGTTGATGTAAACCTCACCTTATCCTTAGTGAGTCGACTATAAGACTTCCGTACTGAAAACAGGGTTAACCCCTCTAGTACGTCGAAGCTATCCTCGCATGGTGGATGTTGGTTTTGGTCGAGTTTTCTCCCATTGATAATGAAGAGCCTCAGTGCTATTGTTTAAAATTGAACTCACTAACTTTTGGAAATCTTTTAGCCGAACTACGGCGTTTTGATCCTTACCTTTGATGGAAGGTACGTAGGCAACGGGTTCATCCGTTCGAACACAAAAATAACTAACTTGTACATTCTTTTCTCATCATACCAATCACGTTTGCACAATACTTATGTCATAACAAATAACAATTTTATACAACAAGTGTGAAAAGGGCTCCCTAGGAGTACCTAGGACGTAGTGGGTGCCTAACACCTTCCCATTGCGTAATTTACCCCTTACCCAGACTCTCTGATCTTTTTATTAGTTTTCTACGCGTAAAACTTCTTAGGCTTTTGTTCGCTTTTTAGCCAGTCCTTTGGATAAATAAAAGTGCGGTGGCGACTCGAATTTCATTATATGCTTTGCTTATGGTTTAATCAATAAATCATATAGCGACGAATACACCGCTACAGTGGCACTATCTGAGCTTCCAATTCTCGCCACCTCTGGGCGTATTACTTGAAGGTCTCCTAGTCCTTCTGGGACATTTCCCTTAGCTGATCCCTATCTGGAGCCATATCCATATTATATTTATATTGTTTCACGAACGTCTCTCCAAGATCATTGAAAGTGAGGATGCTTGCACTCTCCAGCCCCATATACCAACGGAGCGCAGCACCTGTCAGGCTGTCCTGAAAGTAGTGGATCAACAGTTGATAATTGTCTGTCTAGGTTGACATCTTGCGATCATACATCACAAGATGGCTGAGTGGGCACGTGTTTCCCTTGTACTTCTCAAAGTCATGCACTTTGAATTTAACTTGGATTTTTACGTTGGGCACCAAGGACAAATCAGCAACACTCTTCCCAAAAAGGTCCTTGCGCAGCTCAAGGAATTGATCTTTCATCTCATCCATTTTCTCATATACGTCAGGGCCCTCAAATGGCTCAGAATGATAAATGATGTCTTCCACACGAGGTAAGGTATGCACTACATGTGGCAGTACACACAAGACCGGGCTAGATGCCGGCATAGAAGCAAGAGTGGGAGTGAAAGTGGGCGGTGGCAGCAGGCACTGTTGAAGTAACCGCTTCAGAAATGACTGTCCTCGCGGGAGGAGTTGCAGGAGTTGGAGAAGATTGACTTTGCGCAGCAAGGACTAACTCCATCATGGCAGTCAGCCTGGCAATCTCTTCCTTCAGATCTCTGTTCTCTTGTTCGAGGTGTTCCATTATCTTCTGATGATTTGCTCGGGTGTTATACCGGTGCGTCAACTTGTCTTCAAAATAAATGAAGAGCAAAGAGTTAGACCATTGTATCAGAGCTCAGAACCAAAACCAACTTATGCATATGATGCATGCAATTCTTATGCACATGATTTGTTTTTTATCAGAGGAACCTTATAGAGATCTTTTTGCAAATGTTTGAAAATATTGAACTTTTTAAGACCCATATGGAATACTCATATAATATTTGGAAACTTTTTACACCAAAGAAGTAATACAGTTTCGGTAACCAAATACAATACAAGGGAAAAGGAGAATAAACATCCTATGGAGCCCTAGAAGTAATCGTCCAAAGTCTTCGAGATCGGAAGATACGTAGCGCGAAGTCTCTTCACCTCTCTCTCATAAGCTGCTTCCATGTCGGCTTTCTCATTGGCGAGCTGATCATACTTCCTCTTCCAAAACCTAGACGATTCAGGCAGGAGATAAGTAACCACATCATCGGGTTCATCAATGACCTGATGCTCTAGAAACTCAATCATTGCATCCTTATCCTTGAGTTGCTGAAGGAGCTCCTCACGCTCACGATCCCAAGCACGCGAACGGTCTTCGTCTCTCAACTCCTCCACTCCTTGATTAGGGAGGGTTGAAGGCCCATCCATAACCATAGGGGTAGGTCTTGGATACTCGTACGACATGCGATACTCAAGAGCTCTCTTCCTTACCCAAGAGGTGTAAGGTTCCAAAGCAACACAATTCCTTGGACCAAGCTCATTCCTCCCTTTCCTATGAACCTTGCGCCAGGCGGGGACCATCCTTCCCTTCAGGTTTTGGGGATCTTTACCCTCTTGAAAGAACAAGCCTTCCAACGAAATGTTGTTAGGTTTATCCTTTAAGGGGATCCCAAGCTGACGGCGAGCCAAAGCAGGGTTCTAGTTAATTCCACCACATGTACCAAGAAGAGGTACATTGGAGAACTCACCACAAGAGTCAATAATCTGAACGCCATCATAAACACGGTTAAACCAAAAGATATCATCATTGGTGAGAGACATAAGCCACGTGGACCACCGTAGACATCCCTTGTTCTCCTTGAAGGCAAACGTCTGGGGCAAGTGCGAAATAAACCACTTGTACAACAGTGGCAGACAACATACAATGGAACCACCACTCTTCGCATTCCTCATATGCAAAGAGAAATAAATGTCACCCAACAGAGTAGGAACGAGATTAAGAGAAGAGAAAATCCTAATAGCGTTCACGTCCACAAAGTTGTCGATGTTGGAAAATAACACTAGCCCATAAATGAGGAGTACAAATATGGCTTCAAAAGCTTCCTTACTCATGGCCTTCCCAAACAAAGTAGCTTTGGCAATCAGAAAAATCAGACGGGGGACCTTGAATTCCACCTTTGGTAGTCATATGGGCAACAATGTCAGATGCATCCATATGAAGCATGTCAGCAATCTCTTGAGAAGACGGAATCTTCTCCAAGCCACTGAATGACAACTGGTCCAGAATAGGTATACCCACATGATAAGCATACTCCTCTAACGTAGGCAAAAGCTGGAAATCCGGAAAAGTGAAGCACCGATACAGAGGATCGTAGAACTGCACAAACACACTCATCAGACCCTCATCCACCTTGGTAGAAAGAATAGACAAAAGCTTCCCATGGCGAGCATTGAACTCCAAAAGCTCTAATACATAAGATGCCAAACTCCTTAACTCTTTCAAGTCAGGTTGTCTGAAACTTTACTTCTTCGTATTCCTTCTTTGCTTATCCATGTCAGAAAATTTGCAAATAGACCTCTTAAGTTCCTTGAAAAATCTTTATTGTTGATGATATGAATGCGAATGAATGAATGAATGCATGGATGCAACAAACACACTCAAGGATCAAGCAAGTCACACCACACAAAGGTCATGGGATGGCTCAAGTCATCATCAATATCAATCATCCATTTTGGTGGATTATGGCTTACACCTTATCAACACCCAAGTTCCATTGATATTGAGGATATACGAGAATGGATCAACCGCGAATCAAGGGTTTGTTGAGAGCCACGAGCATGGAGTCTCGGTTAAGAACCACCCAACGGGAGTGTACTATGGTTAAACCTGACAATCATGTTCTAAAAAGGTTCCCATAGTCATCATCCCATCTTTCGGATATTATTGGATAAAACGACTACTCGTCCTCCAAAAATATTCTCAAGAGGGACTCTTATGAGTGTAGTATCGCGTAACAATCGTATCAAATCTTACACTTGAACGATCTTTGCACTACTTCCTAAAATAGGCCAAGATGGGTTAGGTATCTAAGGTCCTTGATTTCTAAGGATCCTATTGGAAAGATTAATGCCTAACCACTACTACTCGTGTGACATTGTTGATCCAAACAAGACCTCCACCAAACGAATGGACTTGCAAGTTAACTTGCTAAGGAATAACTCCACACATGTCATCAAGACTATGTCATTCTCCTATCATAAGTGCACTCGAGTTCGGGTATAGAACTCATCTCACAAGAAACCACCAAGCATAGAAGCAATTAATATATCAAGCAATTCATACATTACAAACAATACATTCATCCCAAATTTTCACAAAAAACATGCCACAAATAAATATAAACATACAACACATACAAGCAAAAAGTAGGCTAAACCCACTAGGAAGAATAAAGGACTCCTCAGCAGAGTCGCCACTTTACTGTAGTGGGGTTTTGGTTACCTTTAGGTTTATTGACTAAACCAAAAGGTCAGAGATCTGGGTAAGGGGGTTGGTTATGACATGAGAAGGTTTTACGCATCCAAGACATCCTTAGTACTCTAAGGGAACCCTTTTTGCAAATATGTGTTATAGGTTGGTATTTGTGAAAAGATTTGTGCAAAAAGATTAGAGGGATGAGAAAAGAATAAATTATATTTACAAATTTTGTTGTTTGAATGGATGAACCCATTGCCTACGTACCATCACAAAGGAGGATCAAAACCTCGTAGTTCGGGATAAAAATCTCAAAGATTGGTGAATTAATTTGATCAAAAGCCTTAAGGTCTTTTGTTATCAAAGGGAGAAAACTCAACCTAAACCAACAATCCACCATGTGAGGAAGGCTTCAACATTCTAGGGAGGGGTTAACCCTATAATAAGCATGGAAGACTTATAATCCAACCACTAAGGATGAGGTGAGATTGCTTCATGGGCAAGGCACAGTCAAAACACAGTGGAATTAGGGTTTCCTTGGGAAATAATCCTCAAGACCTTTGGGTTATCTTGATCAAATTGGCAAATTGAGATACTTGGGAGACATATATGATGATTAGGAACTTTGTGGACCATTGTCATGCTTTTTCTCATCTTCATCTAGCCATTTCATTGGGCTTAGGAGCCTCCTAGGAGCATTGGAGCACATGATCACTTGAGCTTCAAAACAAAAAGAGTTAGTGACATATTTTTGTGCTTTTGGTTGATAATCAAAATAAGAAAAGCAATAATATACAATACAAGCATGCTTGGTGATCTCAAAACACTCAAACAAGTCCGAACCCTAGGGTTAAGGAGCCAAACATGCTATGATCCTTGAGGCAATGCACTTGTGCAATAACAAGATGCCATGAGGGATCTTAGGGTCAAAATTAGGGTCTTACAGATTCATCTGACATAAGGTTATTAATGAATCAACTAGCATTTAGACATTAGAAATATCATTGGTCAATGATGGATTGGGGAAGAATAGGGATGAAGATGAAAAGGGAAGGGGAAATAGAAACCCAAATTGATCATAGGAGGAATTTCATTAGATCAATACTATCCATTCATTTTGGGAGATGAAATGTACATTTCATAAATCCCCTAAACCCAATAGTATTGGTCAAACAAAAGTCAAATCAACCATAACCAAGGCCAAACAGAAAGTCAAACATCACAAGACCAAATAAATGGCTCAACACAATTTTTAAACAGTTATTCAATTAAAAAATCAAATTAAAAATGAATTAAAATGCATTTTAAAATGGAAAAAACCGCAAATTCCTTTAAAACACCAACTATATGGCCAAAGGATTTATCCTAGGTCAAACAAGGTCAAAGGACCTTAGACAAAAAATTTCATAATTTTTGGAAAGTCAAAAGTATTTTAAAATATTTAAAAACAAGGTAAAAATCATGTAATTCAAGAAAAATATCAAACTTAATCCAAAAAATGATTTTAATTCAAAATATGGAAGAGGAAAATATTTAAAGATTTTTGGTGAAAGTCCATATTTTTTGGATTAAAAATGAAATTAATATGAATTAAACAAAATAAATGGATTAAATGAAAAGTCAGAAATTAAAAAGATAATAGAAAAAACAAGGGTCATCAGATCTTCCTCATTAATTGAGGTGACAGATTTGATGGCCAAGCGTGCACGTTCCACATTGGTCCTTAGTCAATGCGTCATAGGCTTGGCATTTAAAAGGAAAGGATAAGATTAAAACATTTCAAGAAGATTTGATGGCCAAAAAGCACGCCAACACATCACCGGAGCCCTAACTCCGGTCGTCTTCTCCGGTGGACCTCACCGGACTGGTCCACCACCAAAGTTTACCAAAATAAAAAGGGAGCATACCACTTTAAAAAGAAAAAGTTCAGGAGCTCGACTCTAGCCTCAACTTCTCTTACTTCCAAGTATATTTAAAGAGATAAGGAATTGAATTTTGAGGTACACGATCCGAGTTGCTTCGATTTGACCTCAAAATAACTCAATCTTGTTGCCTAAATTTGTAGTACTTCAGACAACCAATAAATAAGTAAAATTATAGAGAAATGAAGGAGAATCAAAGACTTGAAAATATGGAAAAAGCAGCTTCGGGTTATAGTGAGTCTGCTTGATCTCAATGTAAATCTACTTGGTATTTCCTCCTCTTGCTTGTAGAGTGATTGAGATGAAAAGGGCTATGAATTCTTGGAGTTCTTGTCCCCAAACAGAAGCGAAATCAAGAACTTGATTTTAATGAAATCCTTAATAAAGTATATGGAATGGGGTTCTAGAATTGCTTGACAAGGCTTGGGCAGAAGGTCCTCCTCAATTTGAAGCCAATGAGTTCATTATATAGGCCATGGAAAGTGATATTCAAACCATTTGAATTTTGAGCCAAAAATAGAAATCCAAGTGCATGGGAATGTGTTAGGCCCAAAATTATCATTGCAAACCATTCCAATTCATGCACAAATGCTACGGATGTTATAACATGGAGCCATGCAAAGTTAAATGGAGTTTGAGTTCAAATGTTGCCAAAATAAACCATGAGAAAAGTCCATGTGTAAGTCCTCAATTCTTATCCAAATGAAGTTATCATGGATGATTTGGAAAGGTGACATCAATGGGAACAACTTTAATATTGAACACCTTTCCATTTGGAGCTTGGATCATGATGGATATTGATGTATAAGTTGGAGAAATCAAACATGGTTGAAACTTTTCTAGGTACAAAGTCAAATGACCACTTCTTCCACCTTGAATAACTTTTTCTATGAGCTCCAAATGAAAATGGTTTCTTCACCAAAGTTGTAGATCTTTCATTCCTATTAAATTTGGTCACAAATTTGACATAATTTGGATTTTGCATGAGGGATTTATGGATTTTATACGTTGATGAAAATTGCTTGTTCAATGGTAATGGCCCAAAATGACCGATAGTGTTTCCTCTTGGCACATTCCCTTTCAAGTTGAATTTGACATTTCTCAAAGAATAAAAGTTGGATAATACATATTGAATATGATCATGGAACTTGTATGGCCTTCATATAATAAAAAAAGAGCAAGTTATTGTCCTTGGAAGTTGACCTTATAGTTAGGGCACATACAAAATGACCTATAATCTTTCACCATAAAAAAACGACTTTCAAAGAAAAACTAGCTCTTGATTCCAACATGAAAGTTGTTTGTAATTTCATAAAGAGTAAGTTTTATCTTGGAATCATTTTCATATGACAAACATTATAGGAGATAGGGTCTCGCCTAATTCATTGAAAGTACGAATGTTACCACTGTCCAGACCCATGTACCAATGAAGAGCGACACCGATCAAGCTATCCTGGAATTAATGAATGAGAAACTGGTCGTTTTCTTTTTGGGTTGACATCTTGTGGGCATGCATCACAAGATGGCCTATAGGGAAAGTGTTCCCCTTGTATTTCTCAAAGTCAGGGACCTTGAACTTGACAGGGATCTTCATATTAGGCACCAAGCAGAACTCAAAAGCGCTCTTCCCAAATAAATATTATCCCCTCAGGGTCTTCATTTCCCTATTCAGTTCATGAAACTGATCCTTGTTTCATGTGTCTTTTCATAAATATCCGGGCCTTCAGACGACTCAGAATGGTAGATAGTCTCTTCAACATAAGGCATGACATGCACAACAGGAGAAGGAATAGACATGACCGGGTGAGATGCCGACATAGGAGAAATGGTAAGAGCATAACCCCCAGGCACATAGTTTTGAGGCATTCCCCAAGGGAATCCGGTAGGCATAGAGTGTGCAGGATGGTTGACTGGAGCCACATACATGGGCGTTCAAGTAATCTCGGAGATAATTGTTTGTTGTTGAAAAGTTGCAGGAGCTTGAGCCGTCTGACTTTGAGCTGTGATGAGAGACTCCATAAGAGTAGTAAGTCTAGAAACCTCCTCTTTGAGTTCACGATTTTCTAGCTCCAATTGATCCATCTTGCGTTGATGATTAGCACAAGTGTTGTACTGATGCGTCAGCTTGAATGTGGGAAACCTACGACGCAAATGATGCATGAATGCAATGTTTTTGATTTTATTATTTTCAAGGAACATACAAAGTTTTATTTAAAAATATTTCAACACTAATAATCAATAATAAGAATTTGAATTGACCATAAAATCTCACTTTTATTCATAATATTTGGAAGGATTACACTAAGTACCATTTCAGAAACCAAAATACAAATACAAGTTAAAAGGAAAATAACATCATAAGGATCCCTAACACCTGCATCAGAAGAGGAACCAACAGTAGACTGTAACAGCCTTTCTAACTTTCCGATATTTTCTTCATACTCTTCCTTTTTCCCAACATCATGATGTCTACAACACTCTTCCAAACACCAGAGGTAGCAGGAACATTAGAATAATCAGCAGGTAGAATAGAGCTAGAGGAAAATAAATCCACTTGCTCCTTCCTCTTCTTGTTGGAAGAGTCTTCTTCATCCATTTGCTTTAGCAGCTTTTGAATCTCTAAATTCTCTAACTCAACGATCTAATACTTATTCTTCCAAGCATCTCTCTCTTGTTGCATATGGGTCAAAGCAATATGAAGTTTCTCAGCATCAGTCAAAAAAACAAGAGTAGGACACCTATCAGTCATAGGAAAAGGCTCTTGGTAAGGGTATGACATCTTAAGATCAAGAGCTCTAGCTTGGACCCATTGAGGATAGGGTTCTAAGGAGACACAATCTTTCCTTCGTAATTCTTCTCTTCCCTTCCTACAGATATTATACCAAGCACGGACAATCTTCTCCTTGAAATCTTTATTATTTTCATTTTCCTTGAGATAGAAACTACTCAACCAAATGTTGTTTGGTTTACCCCTCATAGCATACCCATACTGACAACGCGCCAAAATTAGGTTGTAGTTAATGCCTCCCTTTGTACCAAGAAGGGGTACATTGGGAAACTCACTACAACTATCAATAATCATCACCCCGTCATAAACACGACTATACCACACAATAACAGAGTGAGTAAGAGCCATGATTTTCTATGACCACCTTAATCTATTATCGAGATCCTAAAAGGAAGCAGATTCCGACAAGTGAGAAATAAACTACTTGTACAACAACTACGTGCAACAAACAATCATTCCCCCACTCTTAGAAGTCTTATGGTTAATAGAATAATAAGTGTCTCTAAGAAGGGTTGGAACTGGATTTCCAATCAAGAATATCTTTATGGCATTAATGTCAACGAAGTTATCAACTTTAGGAATAAAAACAATCCATAAACGAGCAGAGCGAAGATAGATTCAAATGCGCCTACACTCCTCATACCAACAAAATAGTTAGCTCTTCCTATCAATAACATGGCAGGAATCCCTTGAATACCACTCTTAGAAGTCATATGAGCTTCAATCTCGGATTTCTTCAAATGAATAACATTGGCAATATCAAAAGGCTTTGGATCTTCTTCTAAACCCGAAAATGGAGTCTGATTAGAAATAGACAAACCAACCAAATAAGAATACTCCTCCAAAGTGGGCATAAGCTGATAATCCGGGAAAATGAAGCAATGATGCATAGAATCATAAAACTGGACCAAAGTGTTGAGGATCCCGTCTTCCATCTTAGTACCCAGAATAGACAAAAGCTTTCCATATCGGTCTTGGAAGTTCTCAGTACTAGTAACTAAAGATGCTAACTTTCTCAAGTACTCTAACTTAGGAGTCCTGAAAGTGTACTTATGAGTGATTCTCCTTCCAAAATCCATGGTGTGGAAATATTTGCAAACACAACCTTAGTTCCTTGAAATTTATTTTTGTGATGGATGTTATGATGTGCATGTATGCATGGATGAAACAATCACACACAAGAGATCACACACAAGGCAAACACAAACAAAGGTCAAGGGATGGGTCAAATCATTGTCAAGATCAATCATCCATTTTGGTGGATTAGGGTTTTCACCCTATCAACACCCAAGGTCCATTGATATTGATGGTAACTGATCAGATCGACCAAGACTCAATGGATTTGTTGCGAGTCACGAACATGGAGTCAGGTTAAGAACCATCCCAAAGGAGTGTACTAAGGATAATACCTTGTAGAGCATGTTCTAAAAGGTTCCCAGAGTCAATAATCCATCTTTCGGATATTATTGGCCTTCCGACTTGCTCGAGGGCTAATAATATTCTCAAGAGAACCTCGTTTGAGTGTAGTATCATGTATCAACTAAACTAGGATGGCTCCAGGTTAGCCATTGCACTACATCCTAATAAGTCCAAGAGGGGTAAATGGGTTTCTAAAGGTCCTCAACTTCTTAGACTCACAGGTCGGAGAAAGTAGTGTCGACCCACGAGTTACTCGTGTGGCACTAGTAACTCCAAAGGGGTCTCCATTGAGTGGGGGATCTCAATTCAACTTTTTCAGGAATCACTCTATCAAATCCAACATGACTATACCCACCATCCTAATCATAAGTTCTCTCAAGTCCGGGTATATAACTTATCTCACCATAGAGAGATCACCAAGCATAATAGGTAGAAAATATCATACATACAATATATACAAACATACAAAGATCAATAATCAACAAAATAATACACACAAAAAGTAGGCTATACCCACTAGGGACGTCTCCCCAACTGAGTCGCCACATTTTTTTCTATAGCAGTAAATTCATGACCACTGAGATATTGGTTAACTCAACGTCAATAAAACCAGAGTCGCCACCACGATTTTATCATTTCCAAAGGAAAAGGGAGAAAGTATGAACAAAACCCAAATATAGGAAGTTTTCAAATTAAAACTAATAAAATGTTAAAGATTACAAGTAAGGGGGTTGGTTATACAAAGGGAAGGTATTAGCATCCAAAGTGTTTTAGGTACTCCTAGGGAGCCCTTTTTGTGTGTACTTGTTTTGGTTGAAAATATGTTTGTTCTAATAATAGAATTAGGGGATGATAAAAGAATTCATTATTTACATTTTATGTTTGATAAGACTTTTGTTCTTATGCCTACGTACCAACATAAATGAGGGATCAAAAACTCGTAGTTCATGGTAAAATTTCAAAGATGGGTGGATCAATTTTAACAAAAGCTCAAAGATATTTTGTTATCAATGGGAGAATACTCAACTAAACATCCACCGATAATGAGGGATTTACAACATTTAAGAGGGAGGGCTCCAACTCGGATTAAATCAACAAGTATGCCTTTAACCCCTAGTAAATAGAAAGTCTTACACTCAACATATCATGGAATGGGAGAATTACATCTCAACCAAGGATAACTCAAATCTAAATGCTTTCTTTTTGAAAAGTTTAAAAGGAAAAACGCACCAAGTGGCCAAAATGATTAGATGGGTTTATTAGTTATTTTTGGTCTTTTTGAAAATAAAATCAATATGGTTAAGTCTTCTTACAAGTTTGATTAAGAAAATAATTTGAAAATCAATGGCATAAGGCCAAGGTTTCTACTTATTAAAACATGTTTAAGTTGAAAAAAAATAAGCAAAGAAGTTTTGAAAATGATAAGGAGATTTTGAAATTAAAGAAGAAGGAGGTGGAGATGGAGAGGCTATCTTAGACAAGATTAAAATTTTTGTAGTTAAACATATCTAACCCATGGGAAGCATCCATAAAACAATAGTGTCAGATAGAAACCCATTTTCTTTGGATTGTCAAGCAAACAACAAATCCATAATCATCCAAGCAATTAATAAGAAGCCCAATGGTATCAAATAAAGATAACCAATCATCCAAGCTTTCACTCCTAAGCAAGCTATCTTCAATGTCTTTTATGTGTATCAAATGAAAAATCCCTTGAAACATACTGAAAGAGAAAACATCAAATAATAACAATAAGATCAAAGTAACAATTTAGACAAAGAGAAAGAGTGTATCAAATAAACCCAAGGGAGTCTCTCAAGATTGTGTCAGATGAATGGCATTGGCCGTGTTTTGGTCTCAAATTAATGGCATTGGCCAAGTTTTTCTTCCATAGCCCATGAATGTTGCGTACTCTAAGTCCATAGGTCCAAATCAAGTCACAGACAAAGATCCAACAGCCCACCAATGTGTGTTAGAGTGTTTTTGCTTTTATTAAGTGTTTTAAGGTCCTAAGACCACAAACAAAATATGATAACAAGCACAAAATAGAATTGCTCAAGTGAGCAAAAAACGAAAATAACTGTAGCATAAATATAGGCCCAAGTGGGCAAAAAGCAAATGACTGAAGCATAAACAATTTGCATGAATGTGAATGAGAAGGAATGATAAAATGCAAGAATTTAAATTGCATTAAAGTAAATTTCAAGGAGGATAGAAATCATAACTTGGCTCTGCACATATCGATGAATTGTAAGGAGGATTGATTTGTTGTCGTGCACATATCAAAATGAGTAATTAGAAAACTGTAGTTTAGCGAAAGCGACAACTCGAGTATCATATCGCAAGGATTCTTGTTTTATTGTAACCTAATGAAATCGATTAAGGGGGGTTTATGTTTTAGTGGTTGATTTAGAAAACAAAGCAAAAAAAGTGATTAAAATAAGCGATTATAAAATAGGCCAATCTACTGTTTTTGGTTTCCGGCTAATCACTGGTTTTTACCTACCAATTCCCTAAGCGGATTCGATCTCTATTCGATTCAATTTCGATTGAAAAATGCAATAGATATATGACAAACTTATATTCCTATATTCCAAATTAAGAAAAAGGATGAATACAATCGTGAATTAAGCAAACATGATTTATAAACACAATTTAACGATAAAGCGACGAAAATGGCGATTAACAGTTAGGAATGCAATCATATGAATTTAATAAAAACCATTCCATAAAATACAGATTAAGCAAATGAAATTTTAGAGATTATAATCGAAAGAGAACAAAATTAAATTGATAGAATAAAAACCTCAAAGCCTTGGAAATTCGGTTACAACAGATTGACTCTAGGAGATTAGTTCCTCTTCATGATCGCACAAAAACAAAAAGTTATCGTGAATAATGTGTCGAATGCTACAATGCAATGGCTGTTCCTTTTAAACTAAATAAGGGTTGCACTTATAATTCAAATTGGGTCAGGAAACCTAAATTCGGCCCAACAAATGGCCCAAAAGAAATTATTTCCTAAAGTACGAAACTTCAATGAATTATTTGAGACTTTTGCACTCCGAATCAGCTTTTGGCTTCAACATAAAAGTTATAGCTATTTCTCTCAGCTTTCCAACGCATGTCAGAATGCACAAAATGGCTTCCCGTAGCTCTAGTTATGATCCGAACAATGAACGAGTATCAAATAATCGCTAAAACTGAAAATAGCAAACGAAAATAGGTTAAAGACAATCATCAACTTAAATCTAAAAACATAATAAAATATTAAAATAAGCAAAATAAAGTATATAAATGTCTAAATACAATTATAGAAGACTGTGCATCAAAATGCACTGATTAAATTCCCCCATAGTTAAACTTTTGCACTCTGAGCAAAATTACAATTTCAAAACAAAAGGAAAGAAAAAAGAGCATGCACTTCCAAATGTTTTCAAGATTCAAGGTACAAGCAGAATTCTAAGTCTAAGCTTTTAGAATATGGTGTTAGTAAGCACTTTTTTTGACATTTAAAGCAGATAAGAAAACAGATTACGAAAGAGTACATCAACAGTAGTAAGATCCTCATAGGATATAATTCACTTAACTCTCAAGTGTTTAGATTAACTGTTTACACTTGAAGCACAACATGAAAGTTAGTACTACCATAAGCTTGAAAAGAATCTAACATCCACAATTGAAATATATGCGCACAAAGATCAAAAGGACTTTTATTTGGTTGTAACGTGGCCAAGGTAAGGGTGAGATAATTCCTAAGGGACTAGGCTAAAATTCAAAGAGATAAAAGAGACTTGAAAGAAACTTCGGGAGTTGAATTTACAAAATATTTCATTCACTTGAACAACTCTATAGAAATTGTTTTCTCTTTCTTCTTTCTCTTTTTATTATTTTTTTCAGAAGGGATATGTATTGACATGTATTGACATCCTTCTATTTTTTTCATTCATTTTTTTTTCTTTTCTATTTTCTTTTTCTATTTTTCTTTTCTTTTGCTTCCAACTTCTAAAATATTACAAACATAATTATTTAACCTCACACAACTTCAAACAAGACTCTTTCAACCCTTTAAATCGGGTGATAACATTGTTTTTCACTTATCGGCTTGTAATGAGATTTAAACAAAAAAATATATAATAGGCTTAAGGGGGTTTCAAACAAGGGATGAAATTATTTTAGGGTTGACTTTTTGGCTAACTGGGTAAAAAAGCAAAAAAAAATGCATTTATCATATCAGTGTGCACAAGTAAACAACAACATCAACAAGTGTCAATTCAAGTTCTAGAGACTAACAAACATGAGTGAATCACACAAGAAAGAAAGAGATGGATTTTTGCATGTTATCCATATAAGGCTCAAAATCTCACAAGGTTAATTGATCTACCACAAATGATGTACAATTTAGAGTTTAGTCATACCTATCATACTAAAAATGCATAGCAAATTTTTCACATCACACCACAAGAGTTTAGTCAAGAGAACTAAGAAAAATACTCATAATTGTAACTCAAAAACCAAATGAAAAAACATACAATTTTTTTAAAAAGCAAACCAAAACCAAAACAGAGAAAAACTGAAAACAAAATAAAGAAAACAAAGCAAATAAGTGGTTCCCTCCCCCACACTTAAAACATAGTCCTCAATGAAAGACCATAAATATAAAATAAGAGTGAGAGAAAGGAAAGAACACACCCGAGGATTCAAGGAGGATAAATGATTGCATAAGCAGCCTTTCCCAAAGAGAGCTCTTCTGCAGTCTCTTCTTCCAAAGTTGGGTTCTCATGGAGTAGCTTTGGGGAGTGTCTATTGACCTTGAAATTTTGATTAGTGCATTTTCTTTGTATTCCAAGAATCAAAGAAGAATCTTCGATAAGTAAAAGTGTTGAATGGGAACGTGAAAGTGATCTCCTTTTTCATAACATCAAGAATCAAAGGATTACGGGGCTTCCTCATTACTTTTATTTCATCTTTAAGTGAGATCCTATGCATACATATGGATGGGCTAATATCACGAGTGTCAGCCAAGGTCCATTCAATTCCCTTCTTATATTTCTGCTTAAGTTGAAGCTTTGATGAATAATATGAATCCTCAGGAAGTAGTTTAGACTCTACAGAATGTGGTTGTTTAATGGATGATATATTTGGGGCATCTCGGATGTCAAAAGCGTCACCCACATAAACAACTTCGTTTACACTATCACCCTGCAAGGCAACGTCAATCTCAGCACAAACAACACAAAGGTTAGTGTTAGTACAATCATCACATGAGTAAATATCATCTAAACTAGATAAAGTTGAAAAATCAGCTGAAAACAAATCAGAACAACCTTCATCAACAACTTCAGAAAGCAACTCTATTTGAAAAAACGTAATGATCTTCCTCGTCAATCTTCTTATTATTTAATACTCTGTTTGGGAAAGGGATTGGTGATACATGCTTTTTTTCAACCTCGACAACAATAGAAGGTTCAGGTTTATTTTCAGGTGTTACACTAACAATTTTTTATTTTTTTCTGGGGTTGGTTCTGTAAATTTTTCGGATCTCAAGGAATTTGCACTCACATTAGAGCCTTTTGGATTAACTACTGTTTAGATATGTAGTTGGTTTGATCCTTGAGCTTGTTGCATGACATTCATTGAAGTGGCAAGTTGTCCAACTTGTGTTTGTAAAGTCTGAATACTATAATCTGTTCGCTGCTTGAAATTGGAGACTATTTACAACCATTTGCTTGACAAGTTCCTCTAGTGAAGGTTCAGAAGATGAAGAGGCGGTTACTTGTGGAAGGTTATATGGTGGTGGTAGTGGAAGGGGTAACATCAATTGTTTAACTAAAGAGGTAAGTTCATCAATTCTAGTTTCTAGAGCCTTGTTGGAAGAAGAAACCTGAATCTCATTCATACATTTTGCTTGGATCATACAATTATCCATTGTTATGAACTGTTGGGAGTTAAGTGACATTTTCCCAATCAAGGATTTGGCAGCAACAGGATATTCAATACACAAAGCATTATAATCAACATCAGGGGCAAAAAGTTCTCTCAGAGTTCTTTGGTCATCCATGTTAAACTCAATGAAAAAGAAAAAGAAAATCAATAAACAATAAGAAAACACATAATTAATTCAGCAATGCAGCAACAAATAGGAAAATACCAACAATGTCCCTATTAAGTAAAAACAATTGTGATATGGAAATAGCGATTAAAATAAATAAATAAATAAATATATATATATATATATATATATATATATATATATATATATATATATAAATATATATATATATATATATATATATATATATATATATATATACAAAAACACAAAAATTAATATAATAAAGTCAATTAAGAATTTTGGGAATTGTTTCGGAATTTTCTGAAACTACTAAAATAGAAAACAAATCATAAAAAATAGAAAAATAAGGAATTTCGGGTTTTTAGGACAGATTCCACTATTTAGTTTCTAAATAGAGGTTTTTGATCCTTGATTTTTTCCTAGTTAATTGACAAAGAATCGGATTAATTTGAGACAACTTTCTTTAAAGAAAACAGATTTTTTTATCCTAAAACGCAAAAAGACCAAAATGTAAGAAAGTTAGGGCAAAAAAGAAATGCTAAAACACAATAGCTATGACTATAATAATGGTTAGACTATATTAATTGTTAAAATCTACAAGAGTCCCCAACAACGACGCCAATTTGATCTGGTGTCGCGCATGGGTGAAAACGAGTAATTAGAAAACTGTAGTTTAGCGAAAGCGATAACTCGAGTATCGTATCGCAAGGATTCTTGTTTTATTGTTAACCTAATGAAATATATTAAGGGGGTTTATGTTTTAGTGGTTAATTTATAAAATAAAGCAAAAAAAGTGATTAAAATAAGTGATTATAAAATAGGTCAATCTACTATTTTCAGTTTCCGGCTAATTACTGGTTTTTACCTACCAATTCCCTAAGCGGCTTCAATCTCTATTCGATTCAATTTCAATTGAAAAGCACAATAGATATATGACAGATTTATATTCCTATATTCCGAATTAAGCAAATGGATGAATACAATCGTGAATTAAGCAAACACGATTGACAAACGCAATTTAACGACAAAGCGACGAAAACGGCCATTAATAGTTCGAAATGCAATCATACGAATTTAATCAAAACAATTCCATAAAATACAGATTAAGCAAATGAAATTTCAGACAATAGAATTGAAAGAGAACGAAATAAATTGATAGAATAAAAACCTCAAAGCCTTGGAAATTCGATTACAGCATATTGACTCTAGGAGATTAGTTCCTCTTCATGATCGCACAAAAGCAAAAACTTATCATGAATAATGTGTCAAATGCTACAGTACAACGACTGCTCCTTTTAAACAAAATAAGGGTTACACTTATAATTCAAACTGGGCCGGGAAACCTAAATTCGGCCCAACAAATGGCTCAAAAGAAATTATTTCCTAAAGCATGAAAATTCAACGAATTATTTGAGACTTCTTCACTCCGAATCAGCTTTTGGCTTCAACATGAAAGTCATATCTATTTCTTTCAGCTTTCCAACACATGTCAGAACGCACAAAACAACATCCTGTAGGTCAAGTTATGATCCAAATAGTGAACGAGTATCAAATAACCGCTAAAACTGAAAATTGCAAACGAAAATAGATTAAAGGCAATCATGAACTTAAATCTAAGAACCTAATAAAATAGTAAAATAAAGTAGATAAATGTCTAAGTACAATTATAGAAGACTGTGCATGAAAATGCACTCTCAAATTTTTGGGTTGACACAAGTTCCTCAATGAACGTACTTCCGAAGTCAACTTTGTCGAGGTTGTCATACCAAGGACCTCCGATGAGATATAGTGGCGTGATCGTCAAAGCTTTTGATGGTTCTCGCAAAACGGTGATCGGTGAAGTGGACCTTCCTGTGAAGATAGGTCCGAGTGACTTCCAAATTACTTTTCAAGTAATGGATATCCACCCGGCCTAAAGTTGTTTGTTAGGAAGGCCATGGATTCATGAGGCAGGAGCCGTTACTTCAATATTGCATCAGAAGCTGAAATTTGTCAAGAACGGTAAGCTGGTTATTGTTGGTGGGGAGAAGGCTTTGTTGTTAAGCCACCTGTCATCTTTCTCTTATGTAGAAGATGAGGATGAGATTGGAACTCCGTTCCAAGCTCTATCTATTATTGAGGAAAAGAGAGTTGGGGCACCCATGTCCTCATATAAGGATGCGCAGAGAATTGTTGAAGATGGTCAGTCTGACCAATGGGGACGAATGGTAGAGGTCGCCGACAACAAGAGCAGACCCGATTTGGGATTCCAACAAAGTTCGTCCATGATTAGAGCCGAAGATGTGCAATCCAATTTCCGTAGAGGAGGGTTCATTCATGGTAATGAACAACACTTAACTGCAGTGATAGAGGGTGATGAAGATGAAAACGGAACCAATTCTTTGACGCATAAAAAAAATTGCGACAATTGGACTGCTGTTGATATTCCTGTTATTGTGCATCGATCAAAGTAATTTCTTTTATTTGTTTTTGAAAATCCTTCTCCTATGCCCAAGGGAGAAGTGAACATTGTTTTGCATTCTCAAATTTGATCATCAATAAAATATAATTCTATTCATCCACATCTATGATGTTTTATTTTTACTTTTTGCTTTATTCTGAAAATGGTAATCACAAAAAACATAAATAAATAAATATAATTGTCCATCTGCATAATATTTAGTCACCATTCACTTCTCTAAAATCAAAATATCAAATCATTATGCAGGTTGGTTTCTAAACCCATAGAATACAATGATCCCTATCCTTCTCCAAAGTTTGAATTCCTTGTGTTTGAGGCTAAGGAGGGAAGTGATGAAGAGGTATCTGGTGCATTGTCTCGTCTTCTTGAGCACGAGGAAAAAGCCATTCATCCATTCAAAGAGCAAATTGAGTTAGTCAACTTGGGTGTCGAGGATGATGTGAAGGAAGTCAAGATTGGGTCTCTACTGTGTCCTGATGTTAAGAAGAGGTTAGTTGATCTTCTCCGAGAGTATTCATATGTGTTTGCTTGGTCCTATCAAGACATGCCTGGTTTGGATTCTGAGATTGTGGAGCATAGATTGTCGTTGAAGCTAGAATGCCCCCCAGTCTAGAAGAAGTTGAGGAGAACTTATCTTGATATGGCAGTAAAGATCAAAGAAGAAGTGCAAAAGTAGATTGATGTTGGTTTCCTTGTTACTGCTGAATATCTGCAGTGGGTGGCCAATATTGTGCCTGTTCCGAAGAAGGATGGAAAAGTCCGCACGTATGTCGATTACAAAGATTTGAAAAAAGCTAGTCCGAAAGATGATTTCCCTCTGCCACACATTGATATGTTGGTAGACAATACATCTAAATTCAAAGTCTTTTCGTTTATGGACGGATTTTCCGGATATAATCAGATCAAGATGGCACCCGAAGATATGGAGAAGACCACATTCATTACACCCTGGGGAACATTCTATTATAGAGCGATGCCTTTTAGTTTAAAGAGTGTTGGTGTAACTTACCAAAGAGCAATGACTACTCTTTTTCATGATATGATGCATAAAGAGATTGAAGTCTATGTTGATGATATGATTGCTAAATCTATTGATGAAGAGGAACATGTTGAGCATTTGTTGAAGCTATTCCAACGTTTGAGGAAGTATAAAATCCGCTTGAATCCCAATAAGTGTACATTTGGTGTTCGTTTTTGTAAGTTGTTGGGCTTTATTGTCAGCGAGAAGGGTATTGAAGTTGATCCTGCCAAGGTCAAAGCAGTACAAGAGATGCTTCCGCCCAAAACTGAGAAGCAAGTCAGAGGTTTTCTCGACGCTTGAATTATATTTCAAGATTCATTTCACACATGACTGCCACATGTGCGCCTATATTCAAGTTCCTTCAGAAAGATCAGTCTTGTGATTGGACCGAGGATTGCCGAAAAGCTTTTGACAGTATCAAAGAATACTTGCTTGAACCTTCGATTATGTCTTCGCCTGTGGAAGGAAGACCGTTGATCATGTATTTGAATGTGCTTGATGAGAGTATGGGTTGTCTTCTATGTCAGCAAGATGAAATTGGAAAGAAAGAATATGCGATTTACTACCTCAGCAAGAAATTCACCGATTGTGAGACTCGGTATTCTATGATTGATAAGACCTATTGCGCATTAGCTTGGGCTGCTAAGCGTCTGCGTCGCTATATGTTGAATCATAACACTTGGTTGATATCCAAAATGGATCCAATCAAGTATATATTTGAGAAGCTTGCTTTAACTGGGAGGGTCGCCCGTTGACATATGTTGTTATCAGAGTATGATATTGAATACTGATCTCTGAAAGCGATCAAAGGTAGTGTCTTGGTTGACCATTTGGCTCACCAACCAACTGAAGATTATCAGTCAGTGCAATATGATTTCCCTGACGAAGAGATCTTGTACTTAAAGATGAAAGATTATGATGAACCATTGCTTGAAGAAGGGCCAGAACCTGGTTCCCGTTGGGACATGGTATTTGATGGAGTTGTTAATCAGTATGGTAATAACATTGGGGCAGTAATTACTACTCCTCAAGGCACACATTTTCCGTTTACAGCTAGATTGACTTTCAAGTGTAAAAACAATATGGCTAAGTATGAAGCTTGTATTATGGGGCTTGAAGAGGTCATTGATCTCAGACTCAAGTATTTGGACGTCTATGAAGATACAACTTTGGTTGTGAATCAGACCAAAGGTGAATGGGAGACGAATCAACCCGGTTTGATACCATATAAAGATTATGCGAGGAGGATTTCAACTTTCTTTACAAAGGTTGAATTTCATCATATCCCTCAATATGAAAACCGGATGGCAGATGCTCTTGGGACTTTAGCTTCGATGATCATAGTGAAATATTGGAATGAGGTTCCCAATTTGATAGTGATGCGTCTTGATAGGCCAACTCATGTGTTTTCTATTGAAGAGACCAAAGATGAAAAGCCGTGGTATTTTGATATCAAGTGTTTCCTCCAAAGTCAGATTTACCCTCCTGGGGCATCTTTGAAAGATAAGAAGACTTTTAGGAGATTGGTCGGCAATCTCTACCTGAATGATGATGTGCTTTATAAGATAAACTTTGATATGATTATGCTCAGATGCATGGATAGACACGAAGCAAACCGATTGATGGTTGAAGTCCATGAAGGTTCCTTTGGTACTCATTCCAATGGACATGCAATGGCAAAGAAAATGTTGTGAGCAAGTTACTATTGGTTGACAATGGAATCTGACTATTACAAGTTTGTGAAGAAATGCCACAAGTGTCAAATTTATGCAAATAAGATTCACGTTCCTCCGACACTGTTGAATGCCATTTCCTCTCCATGGCCCTTCTCCATGTGGGGAATCGATATGATTGGTATGATTGAGCCTAAAGCCTCGAACGAACATCGTTTCATTTTGATGGCTCTTGACTACTTCACAAAATGGGTTGAAGCGGCATCGTATGTAAATGTAACCAAACAAGTTGTTGTAAGGTTTATCAAGAATCAGATTATATGCCAATATGGTGTGCCAAGTAAGATCATTACTGATAATGGATCGAACTAGAATAATGATATGGTAGAAGCTCTTTGCAAAGACTTCAAGATTTCACATCATAATTCTTCTCTCTACAGACCCAAGATGAATGGGGATGTTGAAGCTGTGAATAAGAACATCAAGAAGATCATCCAGAAGATGGTTGTGACATACAAGGACTGGCATGAGATGCTCCCATTTGCTTTGCACGGGTATCGTACATCCATCCGCACTTCAACAATGGCAACCCCTTTTGCTCTTGTCTATGGCATGGAAGTTGTGCTCTCCGTGGAGGTTGGGATCCCATCACTACGTGTGTTGATGGAAGCCAAGTTGACTGAGGATGAATGGTGTCAAACCTTGTATGATTAGTTGAATTTCATTGAAGAGAAGAGGTTGACCGCCATGTGTCATGGTCAGTTATACCAGCAGAGAATAAAGAAAGCTTTTGACAAGAAGGTCAGACCTCATGTATTCAGATAAGGTGACCTTGTGCTCAAGAAGATTCTATCTTTCAAACCAGATGCTAGGGGCAAATGGACTCCTAATTATGAAGGTCCATATGTTGTCAAGAGATCCTTTTCAGGCGGCGCTTTGATTCTTACAACTATGGATGGGGAAGAGTTCACTCGTCCTGTGAACGCAGATGCAGTTAAGAAATACTTCGCCTAAAAAAGGAAAAGAAAAAGTTAGAGACTTAAAACAGAAAGAACTATCCTGATAAATTGAGTACCCCACCTTGGGGCAATTTATGAAAAAATTAGGGATTATGGCAAGTAACTGCATCCTGCCGATTTTCAAATTTTGAAGACATTCTTGAGCACATTGTTGAATTCTGATCCCTAGTAGCAGTCGAGAGCACAATGGATATCAAGAGACGGTAGAAGGATTAGTGATCATTGTATTCAATGTAGCCCTTTTCCATGTAAATTACCATTTTTCAAACTTTTGTAAAGATCTATGGAGTCTTCTCATTTACAGACTACCATTCTATTAAATAAAGTTGAGCTTTTGTCCAATTGTTTCTACTCTTATTTAATTCAGCCAAATAGATTTAAATTTTATTATGATCATTTTTGAAATTAAAATTTTAATCAAAATCATATTTTCCTTAAACATATAAAAGCGTTAATTTTAAGCAAATCGATTTCATTAAAAGGAATATCAATAATGGTTTGAAAGTGGTAAGCCCTAAGTGTGTAGCATTATTGGGTTCCCCTAAGCAGCTGACATGTTTCCTCTTTCATCCCCGACAGTATGCTATCACCTGGTGTTTGTTGATTTCCCTAGCCGGTTAATTCGCCGTTATCCTCAACTGAGTTTGTGATTGTCCTCTTTCATGTGGTAGGTGTAAGACCCCAATTTCGACCCTAAGATCCCTCACGGCCTTATAACATTGCATTTGCAAAGCCTCAAGGATCATAAGCATCTTGGTTCCCCTTTCCTTTGGGTGGGACCTCTTGTGAGTGGTTTGAGATCACCAACTTGAGCAATCACAAGGTCAAAAGCTTCAAGGAGATCCTTTGTGCAAAGATATGGTCAAGAGAGGATGAAAGCAAGCATGGTAATGGTTCCCAAATCTCTCATCCATCAAATATGCCTCCCTAGTATCTCAATTCATCATTTTGATCAAAGCAAGTCAAAGGGTTTGAGGTTTTGTTTCTCAAGGAAACCCTAAGTTCATCTGATCACCTACAATGCCTTGCTAGTGAAGCAACCTCAGCCCATGGTCAAATACAATCAAGGTAAGTCCTCCAATTCATCATTTCATGCATATTTGAACTTATTTGAGTATCCTCAATCATCAATTCATCAAGATATGAGTTGTGGACTTGAGAAGTTGATCAGTCAATTCATCTGACTATTTTGAAGTGCACTGAGACCTAACTTTTTATGTGTTGGTAAAATAGAGATGAACCCAAAAGAAAAAATGTTCTTAAGGACAATATGAACAACTTTCATGTTCATAAAAAAATGATTTGAAGCTTGGAAGGTCATTTCCCATTCCAAGACATTATAGGTCATTTTGATTGAAACCCTAATTTTGGGTCAACTTCACAAGAACATCACTCATTCATTTTTTATGATTTTGAGGTGGAATTAAATGCAGTGGAAAGCTTAAGATGTCTACTTCAAATGTTATGTTGAACAAAATTTCAAAATCTCAAAGAAAACACATGTGATAATGCAAAACATTATAGGTCACTTTGGACCTAATGCATTGAAAAGCAAAAAAGTCCAACTTCTAATGCCCATAACTTCTTCATCAAAAATCAAAATGATGCAAAAGTTAAGTCCATTTTTAATGTCTTGAAGAGATCTACAACTTTTATGTTGAAGGTTTTTCCATTTGAAGCTTGCATCATCAGAACAGAAGGGCTTGAAGTTGGTTCAATTTGACAAAATTCTCAAAGGCATGTTGTGCACTATGAACTTCATGGCCTTTTTTCATAAATTTCCACATTTCAAATGAGTTTTTGCTCAACATAACATTTGTTCCTTATGTCAAGACCTTTCCAACCATTACCCACATGCCTATGTTTCAATTTTCCAAGTGGCATTTTCAAAGAGATGAAGTTTTATGACCAATTATGCATTTCATGGTGAAACTTCATATGCAAGCAATTGGAGTGCAAACCACACGTCCAAACCTTCTCCAAATCATTTCAGCATCCATTTGCATTGGCTTTTGGGCCCTCCATGCGCCTGTACAGGCCCATGCATGGAGGCCTCCAATTTTCATGCACACGAAATTCACCTTGCTTTGCATCAGCTCCATCTATAAATAGAAGGCATTACTCACTTCCAAAATCAACCTAAAGGCGCCTGATATGCTGCACAACTGAATCCATAGCCATTACCAAAGGAACTAGTTCACATTTTCTTCAATTTTTCAGATCTAAAATTCAACTGAATTTGGTTGAATCTTTAGATCTAAAGTTCCTAGACCTTCATCATATGATCCATTGATCTTCTGTTTTTCTAAAAGAACCAAGAAAAGGAGCTCAGATCTTCACAATTCAAAGGTTTACTTCAACTGGTTTTTTCTTCGAAACTCCTTATCCCTTGACCTTTTGAACTGGATATTGTGTTATCTAAAGTCCTCTCTGTAGAGGCATCATTGTTGTGTGTTTAATTTTTGAAATCAAGCAAGTTCATGATGAACACCATCATGCTTCCATCTCTGATTTCTCCATTTATAGGAATCTAGAGTGGAAGTGAGTGGTACAGGAGTGATGTACATCACTTCCTCTTTCGAACGGTACCTAGATCGCCCATTTTGGTGGACATTTGCATCTCTGCAATTTTTGAGTCTCACCGGAGCTCGCCGAAGAAGACGGTGGTGTACACCACCATCTCTTTGCCAGATCAATTGTGAGCCCTTGGATCTGATCTCCAGTTTGTATCCCAACCTTTGGATCTTATGACTTTTAATAATGCCTTGTGTGACGCGTTGACTGAAGCCTAGCATGAGCGCGCGCATGAGGTACATTTGATCAGCCACGTCAATTAATGAGGCTTCACCAAACGCTCCTGGTTTTTTTGATTTTTCTTAATTTCTGATTTTATTTCTTTTATTTCTTTTAATTTCAAAAATTCATAACTCTTTCATTTTTAATCCAAAAAATATGGGACCAATTGCATTCTTCTCCATTTTAATTCTAGTTTCTAAAAATGATTTTTAATATTTTTTATTTTGTCATTTAATATTTTTTGTGAATTTTCTCTTTTCTGGTTATTTTTAATTCATTTTAAATAGTTTTCAATATTTAAAAAATACAAAAATATTTTCCTAACCTATTTGAATGATGATGGATCTATGAAAAATATTCTCATCAATTTTTTAATTTATTTGAGATTTATTTGAGATTTTAGTTCAATTGGGTTATTTTTATTCATTTTTAATTGATTAAAAATAGTTTCTCACTTTTAAAAATGCTGAATTTTTTTGTCAAACTTTGTTTGACCTTGTTGAACTTGGGATAAATCACTTGGACCTTTCAAGGTTAATTTGAGGTGATTTTGAAGTTTGACCCTCCTTTAATATTTTAATTCAAGTTTATTTTGAATATTAAAAATGCCAAAAATATGTTATTCATTTCTTGACTTCCAATCTTCATCTCACTTCTGTTTTTGATTGTTTGACCATGATCCTCAATGTAATTGGTCAACACTTGTTGATTGGTACATTTTATTTCATTTAATGTGCTTTATTCCATCCATTTCCTTTTCCATCATTCATCTCCTTCTTCTTCTTCTTTCTTTCTTTTTGATCAATGAGTTAAAGGTTGATAAGTTAGCATTGATTGGGAGACTTAATCTTCCTTGATTCAAATCTAATTCATCTTGATCAATTGATCAAGTGAATGGCTTTGCATTAAGGATAGGTTATTTCCTAAATCATGCAAAAGGCTTAAACCAATACAAGATCAATTCTCTTTTTCTTTTGGCATGGCAAGTTGTAGGAACTTGGTTCACTAATCAAGACTTCTAACTTGTGTTGTTGCCTACATTATTATTGACCGGCCTCAGATAGTTGTGACTTCTACATAAGTCCAATTACGATTGCTTAACATAGCGCTAAATTTGCCTTATGGCACACTAACTACTAACATTAACTATTAACCATTAACATTTACTTTTTGCTCTTTATTTTATGCAATTTATCATTCTTGTACATATTATCCATTTGCTTTTCCTTTTGCTCATTGGAGCACATGTTTATGTTAATTCCATTTGCCTTTTGCTCACTTGAGCACATAATTGTGTATATATCTTTTGTGTTTGTGTTTGTCTGATTGTTGTGAACCAAATGCAAAGAATTGGACAAAATGGACTTAGACTTTAGGACTTTACCCAAGCTAGTGGAGTTTGAAGAGCAACTAGGCCTCATGCCTTTAGAGTGCTTAAATGTCAAAGAGCAACTAGGACTCATGCCTTTAGAATGCTTAAAGTTTGAAGATGAACATTGAAAGGACTATATTCTAAACTCCCTCTTGTCCATTCCTTGTTTGTGTTGCTAGAATCTTTTGATATGTTTGTTCTTGTGCTAGGGATTCCAACTTGATCCAAATGGAGGAACCATTGCCATGAGCACCCAAGAGAGAGAGATCCAATATACCCTGAGGAGCTTTTCCAAGAGTCCCTTTGATTGTTGATTGCTTGAGTTTATACTTATGTGATTGCTTATTCCAAAGGATGGAAGCTACTTGGGTCATCAATATGATCTCAAGAGAGGAACTCCTTTGTGGTTTTGCTTCTTGTCCCTTATCTCTTGTATGCCTAAGACCTTAGCCATTCTTCTTCTTCCCTCCACTCTAACCCAAGCCAAAACTTTTGTTCAAACATTTAACACTTCTTTTTTAAACATTAGAAACCTAAGCCTTATGCTTTTGATTTTCAAACTTACTTTTCATAACACTTATTTTGAATTGAACTTCTAAGTCAACTTTGACTATTTTGTAAATACTTTTCATTGGTAAACACAACCCATTCAAATGTCTTTTTGTGGTTTCAATGGCCACCTTCTTAATTAAATTTTGCATAACCTTTAGCTATTATGTTTGAGTTATCCTTGAGGTAGATATAATACTCACCTATATCCTTAGTGATGGACAATAAGTCTTCCATGCTTATTATAGGGTTAACCCCTCACTAGCATGTGGAAGCTACCCTCACATGGTGGATTTATGGTTTTAGGTTGAGTTTTCTCCCTTGGATAACAAAAGATCTTAAGGCTTTTGGACCAATCAATTCACCAACTCATTTTGAGATTTTTACCCCGAACTACGAGGTTTTGATCCTAATCTTTTAAAGATGGTACGTAGGCAATGGGTTTATCCATCCAAACACAAAAATGTAAATAAACTTGTACATTCTTCTCTCATCTCCCCAATCATGTTTGCACAAATAAATTTTCACAAAATACCAACCTTACAACCATTGTGAAAAGGGCTCCCTAGGAGTACCTAGGATGTTTTGGGTGCTTAAAACCTTCCCATTGCATAACCAACCCCCTTACCCAGATCTCTGACATTTTTACTAGTTTTTGATTCGATAAAACTTTTAGGTTTTTGTTCGCTTTCTAACCATTCCTTTGGATAAATAGAAGTGCGGTGGCGACTCGACTTGTATGGTTTACCTTGGATTTAGCCAGTATCTCTAATGGTAACGAATACCCCGCTACAGTAGGCACTTTATTACAACAGGTTTTGGCAGAACTTTGATTCCCCGTAAGTCTCCATCATATTCATTCCTAGAAAGAATTTCATCTTTGTTTCTGAGCAGCTATTTGTATTTATCCCCTATAGGGTTGTCTCCCATTTAATATGGTGATAACTTAAAATTCCCCACAGAGCTGATAGCAGTTTCCTCAGCGAATCTTCTCCTTCCTTCCCCAGCTAGGGCTGGACTATTGAAGCGTTTGATCTTTTCTCCAGCAGTTGTTTCCCTCTTTAGTGGGTTGGCTGAGAATTGTTTCGATGATTTAAACCAGCGACATCTTGTATCCCGTTGGGATTGTTTTGTCAGCATAATCATCATACATACATATACATATACACGTACACTCATATAGCTCACATTTATTGTATTATTACATTTCTTGTAATTCTGATCCTCTGCTATGGAGGTACTTTATCCCCATACAGGTTTGGTGTGACTGTCCTCTTTCAATTGTAAAGTGTCATCCCCTCCTAAGCAGAAAGACTTTAACCTTTCTCCTTTCCCCACTGAGTTATTTCCTCGTGGATGATTATCATTTCAGCTTCCTTCCCAGTTGATTATCTGGGTGGAACCACTCCCCTTGAGTTATATCCTCATTGGGTTGAGTCTTAACTGACCGTTTCTTTCTAGATCTTACCTAGATAAATGCTTTTGGTCCCCTGAGAGTTTATTACCCAGTAACTGGTAATATTCTTCTTAGTTTGCAATTTGTTACTTTTTGCCCAATACCCGGCAAAAGTAACCCCCTTTTCTCCCCAGCATATTCGTTTTCACGTCTCCCAGGAAGTATATCCTTGATATGTTCATCCTAACCGATGATGGATATTTTCGTCCCCTACTTTGAGTTTATCCTTGATATGTTCATCCTAACCGGTGACGGATATTCTCCCTTTGGTATTCTACCTAGCAAAAAGGTAGTTGTAATCCATATTTTCTTCTTTAGAGAGCTAATCCTTGATATGTTCATCCTAACCGATGACAAGTTTCCTTCTCTTTGTGGTCTTCTGCCTAGTAACCGGTAGTTGTGAATCCTGCTTTTTCTCCCCTTTGCAGAGTTTATCCTTGATATGTTCACCCTAACCAGTGATGGATATTCTCTTTTTGGTATTCTATCCAGCATTCGATGGATATAATTCCTACTTGTTGTTCAGGTGGTTTTTCCTTGATATGTTCATCTTAACCGATAACGGATATCCTCTTCAACATTCCCAGGAAAGTTAATCCTTGATATGTTCATCTTAACCGATGACGTATTTTCTTTCCTTTGAGTCTATCCTTGATATGTTCACTTTAATCAAAGACGGATATTCTTTCCCTATGGTCTTCTGCCCAGTAAATGGTAGTTGTAAATCCTATTTTGGCTTTCCCCAACAGCTTATTCTTACCCAATAACCGGTAGTGAATATACCTCTTGGTGTCCTTCAGAGAGTCATCCTTGATATGTTTACCCTGACCGGTAACAGATGTCCTCCCTGTCAGATTTTTGTTATCCCCGTACCCAGTAACTGGTAGTGGATAATATATTTCTACTCCTTCTGTGTTGAAGATCTTCCCTTCCCCAGTTGAGTTAAGTGAGTATTTCCGTAGTGGAATCTTTGCTCCTGCTTGGTTTGAGTATTTTAGTTTTATTCTGATCTACCTGTTTCCCCTACAGATGTTCCTTTTTTCCCCCCGGTTGAGTCTTTCCATTCTTCATGGAAACCCCTCGTGCCCCCAGCAGTTTTAAGTCATAGCATGGCCTACGCATAACCATTTACTCCCCTCAGAGTCTCTATCTCCCTAGTGAGTTTTCCTTATGGAATGCATTATGCTCCTGTAGACTTCCAGTCTCTCCGGATTTCTTTTCCTTTGTGGCAACATTTCCCCACAAAGATTGATTTTAACACTTCATTCATAAGCATCATGAGGCCTCTCAGGGATCAAAATTTGTTTCTATATGTTGTTATTTAAGTCCATTCTACTGATTCGATACGAAGATTTTAACCTTCATCTTCTTAGTTAGAACGTCCTTAAATAGGGGCAGCTGTAAGACCCTAATTTTGACCCTAAGATCCCTCATCCTATCTCATCATATGCATTAGCATTAGGATCATACCTTGGCATCCTCCTTACCCCTCATTCATTGGGTTTGTATTGGAAGAGATCACCAAACACCATGTGATTGTATCATACTTTGTATTTTATCATCTTTACTAACCAAAATACCAAAAATATATCTTTGCATTTGTCTAATTCTTTTGTAGGTAAGGCACATGATCACTTTTGATCTATCAAAGCTCACATCTAGGGTTTAAGACCCTCTCTGCCAAGAGCACAATTAAGGAATGGTTCGTAATGGATTTAGACATCATATATGAGTCCCCATGAGCTTCAATTGTTATTTTGATCATCAAATCATCAAAAGTTTGGAATTGGTTTGCCTTGGAAATCCTAGTTCATCTGGGTAACTTGTGTACTTCTTCATCCAAGCTTCTTTAACAAATGGTCAAATATTTCAAGGGAAATCTCAAATTTCATCATATTATTCATATATTATCTCCCATGAGTCCCAAAATTCAAGAGAATTGCAAGCTAGCAAGTTGGTTAATGGTGGTTGACCAGAGGAAAGTACTCTAAATGACATTCCAAACAACTTTCATGTTTAGGTCTAGAGCTAGTTTTGCTTGGAAAGTCATTTTTTACGGTGAAAGATTATAGGTCATTTTGTCTAAACCCTAATTTGGAGGTCAACTTCCCAAGGCCATAACTTGCTCAATTTTTATGATATGAAATATTTCCAAGTTGCAAAATCACATTCCAGGTGTCTACTTTAACTTTTATGTTTGGAGGAAGAGCTAATTCAACTTTTATGAGCATCTAATATGAGGATACATTATGGGTCATTTTGGACCAATGCCATTGAACAAGTGATTTTCCTCAACTTCAAAAATGCATAACTCATTCATTTCAAATCCAAATGAAGTAAAATTTGTGACCATTTTAGAGGTCTTTGAAATATATACCACTTTGATTAATACACTTTCCTCATTTGAAGCTCACAAGAAAAGCTAGCCAAGGTGGAATAAGTGAACATATGGCTTGGCACTTAGATTTTTTTTTATATGTTAAATTTTCCAAACTTCCACCTCAAAATTCACCATGATACAAGTTTCAAATGGAAAAGTGTTCAACATAAGAGTTGTTCCTCTTGGTCTAACCTTTCCAAAAAGTTCAATTTCATTCATTTTGGAAAAGATTTGGATGGTCTGCGCATGGCTTGAACATGGCATCATCATTTGGAAAAATCAAAACTTCAAACAGTCATACACAATTGTCTTGCATTCCATGTTGCTTTCAGACTCATTCACACTTGATTATGGACCTAAGAGAGTGACTTCATGGTACTGTACACGCCCATGCAAGCATGCATCATCCATTGCTAAATTTGGAAGTTTAATTTGAAGGTGAAAATAACATGTGCTACAACTATAAATAGAGGCCTTTAGCATCAGAAATGAGGATCCCCTCGCGCTAGCTTTGCTCTAATACCCCAAACCCTTCCATTTGAAAGGAGAAACCTGAGAATTTTCTTTGAAAATTGAGTTTGAATCACACTGTTTTAAGATTCAAAACTACAGGGATACATAGCCTTTGGTTGATTCTAATCTACTTCTACAAGCTTCCTGAGTGAGATCAAGCAAGAATAAAAGCAAGAGCAATCGAATTTTGCACTGCATTGAAGGTATTTTCCAGAATTTTGTATCTCTTCGATTCTCACTCAATTCTCCATGATTCTCTTGGTTCCTTGGTTGTCTGAAGTCCTACCAATGTAGGCAAGAAGATTGAGTTGCTTTGAGGTCAAATCGAAGCAACTAAGATCATGTACCTCAAATTTCAACTCCATGTATCTCTCAATATACTTGGAGTTAGGATAAATTAAGGTCAGATTCGTGCTCAGTGTCATTATTATTTTAAAATCATGTCCTTCTTTTTTATTTTAGTGATGGTGATTAGTGGACCAGTCCGGCGATGCTCGCCTGAGAAGGTGACCAGAGATTTGCTCCGGTGGTAAGTTGGCATGGTCCAGAGCCACATGATCTATTCAAATTGTTTTAATCACGAGCGTTGGTTTTGAATACCTTGTTTGTGGTGTGCTGACTCAAGTCCATGGTGGAACACGCGTTTGGATCCACTTGATCTGCCACCTCAATTAATGAGGGAGATCAAGTGGTCCACGTTTTTTCTGATTTTCCAATTTTCATTTTATTTGTGTTATTTTCATTAATTCATATTTATTTTAATATTGATCCAAAAAATATGAGAGTTTCACCAAAACAATTTAAATAAATTCCTCTTTCATTTTCTGAATTAAAATTATTTTTTGGATCATTATTAATATTTTTCATGATTTAATTAAATTTGTGAATATTTTTAATTGTTTAAAAATACTTTTAAGTTTCCATAAATTATGAAATTTTTTCTCCAAGGTCCTTTGACATTGTTTGACCTATGATAAATCTCATGGCCATTTCCTTGGTGTTTTGATGAGATTTTAGAAAATAGACCACCCATTATTTAATTCAATGCATATTTTGATTATTTTTATTTGTTTAAATGCCAAATAAATCGTGTAGAACCATTTTAATTGACTTGTTGAGTTTGACTGGTGTGGTTGGGCCTTGGTCAAGGTTGATTTGACTTTGTTAGGTTAAGATCATTAGAATTAGGGGATTGATGAAATGTACATTTCATCTCCCAAAATGAATGAATGATCTTAATTTGATAAAAGTCCTCCTTTGACCAATTTGTGTTGATTCCATTCCCCCTCCCTCTTCATCCTATTCCCCTTATTTATTCATTCATGTCATAGACCTATGATATCTCAAATATCCTAATGCTAGTTGATTACAAAATCAACATGAGTATGGATGAGATTAGGTCCACCACTTTGCATATTCTTTTTGTGTGTGGTATGTTTCATGAGCATAGTCCATTATACTATGTCTCTAACATGCATTAACACCAAAATTCTATTGCCCGGTCTCAAATAGTTGTGACTTCTACATAACTCCAATTACGATTGCTTAACATAGCGCTAAATTTGTGACATAAAAAGGCATAACTAAAATTCTGGTATCAGATATGAGATGTCGAAGGTAATGTCACGACACTAATATCTGAACAATACAAACAGGATAAAAGATAAAGAACAGTAATGCAAGAGACACAAGCAATTGTTAACCCAGTTCGGTGCAAACTCACCTACGTCTGGGGGCTACCAAGCCAGGAAGGAAATCCACTAAATAGAATTAGTTGAAAGACTCTCAGTAAACAACTTCAAGTTACAGTCTTTTCACCTAATCTCTACCCGTGTGACTTCTACCTAAGAACTCTTAGATATGAGACCCTACTCACTCCCCCTCAATCACAGCAGTGATATAAACAAGAATTACATTGAAAAGAAGACACTCTTCAAAGACACACACTTGATCTTACTTAACAGCTTCAATTAAGTAGACACACACTCATGGTTAAAAGCTTAAAGTGACAAATTACAACTCAAAAATCAGACCAATTCAATCATATATGGATGTATTGAATGGCTTACAATTCACACGACCACACAAGACTAAAACCCTTATTCTCTCTCAATATTTCGTTCGTTATTTCTTGTGTATCAAATCAGGTTTCCATGTCTTTTTTATAGAAGCAATTGGCTGGGCTTGGACATCATAAAACCCTAAAACTATTTTCCATTCATATCTTCTCATGACAGTTGATTAGATCTCTTTGGAAAATAAGTTAATCTCGTTGTAATTACTGATTGATAGCATGTTCAATCAACTCATCAATCATACACAAATTGGCATTAAAAACGCAATCACATAATACATAACATTCAGACTGAACATTCTGTATACAGATGTCATGACATCGGGTCTGACATCTCAGTAAAATCCTGCATAATCACATTTTAAACATCCAGCAGGTACAAGTTATCTTATGTGAAGACAACACATGTGACAACTTATGAACACTCTTGGTTTTACCAAAATTGCTGCCAACACTTAGAACCAACAAACTCCCCCTTTGGAAAATTTTGGCTAAAACATATATCAGTCCATTTGTTCACAAGAGTACACACATATCAGTAGTTAAGCAGCAGCAGAAGCAATAACCACACAATTACTAGCTATAATAGCAACTAGTAAAAAACACACATTGAACACATATGTGTTTCTTCTCCCCCTAAGTCTGTTCAACACAGACATCTCCTTCCACAACACCTGTAATATTCTGACATTTCCTTCAACAACACAGAACAACATTCTGTTCAACATCAGACATCTCCTTCAACATCACCTATACAGCACAAAACATCATTATGTTCAACACCATCAGCTGTCATCACCTATTAACTGCAACTCTACAGCTCTCCACATATTAACTTCTCCCCCTTTTTAGTAAAAATAGACCAAAGATACCAATTAGACAAAATAAATGTCAATTAGTCCAGCAGAGAATGTCACATAGAATGTTATAACATATAAAATGTTCAAACAAAATGTCAGGTGTTACAGAACCATAATTATACACAGCCATATCAGTTGAGATAAAAAGAAATCAAGGGAAACCACAAAGAACCCAAAAATTACATCATGGCATCAAACAAGACTTCCAAAAACAAAAAACATTAAATCATCAAAGCATCCAGAACAACATCATAATAGGGGGACCATCATCACCATAACTTAGTCTGAGGAGGTAGCATCTTCATCACCTTCAGATCCAGAACTGCCACTAGATTGATCTTGAGAATCAGACCTCTCACTTGAGGTGTGGGTATCTGTTTCCTTGGCTTCACCAATATTATCCATATCTCCTTGCTCCAAGATACTAATTAGAACCTCTAAAGCCTCTTTCCTAGCCTTAGCCACCCTAATCCCAGTTTCCAATTCCTTACAGGTCTCTTTCAATTCAGCAATCAGGCCACCTTGAGAGGCTGGCTTCTTCATTACAAATGTCATGACAATGTCATTGACATGACTGACTTCAATCAACTTGTAATTAATTGACAATGGGGGCTTTCTTCTACTGGGGATATTACTTGTGCTTAAAATACCAAGTTGCTGGCTTAGAATTATCCCGCAAATACTTGAGGGAAAGGCAATTGGCAGCTTCATTGCATTTGTGGAAGCATGTCTAACAATTTGTTCAAACATGAACCTTCCATAATCAAATTTGAGCCTGATTCCAATAGCATATATTATCCTTCCAAGAGCATTAGAGATTGTTAAGATGTGGTTTGTTGGTACCCAGTTGGCTGACCCTATCTTATGCAAGATAGCATATGTTACAGTTAATTTGCCAGCAGAGAAATGCTTTTTGCTTGGCCATTCCTTGACTTATCCAGCAGTGATTGTCCTATAAAGTTCATTGTCTGTGGCCTCTAATTCAACAACTCCTTATGAAGCCACAAAAAGGAGGAGAACTTCACACACCTTCCTCTAACAAACACTTTGTAAAACTCTTTGTTGTTCTTGTCAGCAATATCCTCCGGAATGTTCACCACAAACTCCTTAACAATACCTTCAAAACATTGGGGTAATGCACTAACTATTTTCGTTAAACCAGCAGATTTGATCAACTCCATAACCTCCTTCACTTCCACAACATCCTTTCCTAGTTCCCTTTCCACAACAACTCTCCTTTGTATTACAAATTTCCACTTGGCTGTACCATCTTCCAGATGGAAGGAAATGTTATCCAAATGCACAACTGCAACCTTAGCAGGAGATTTTCTAACAGATTGCTTTTTGACAAGAGAGATGTCTGGGACATCGTCTTCAACATCATCCTCTAAAGCAGAACATTCTCTGACCTTTCTCTTCTTGACCTCCACTTTACTTCATGATTTTGAAGGACCTACAACAATAGCCTTCTTACTAGTTCTGGCTGTTATCATCTCAGCCACAGACCTCCCCTTCCTGGTCTTCATTCTCTTAGCAACCCTTGGCTCCAAGTGATGAAGCAAGGTGTCATATTCATCATCTGAGCTCTCTTCTTCCAAATCAATCACCTTCTCAGTAGAGTCATGCTTCTTAGACTGAGAAGCCTCTACAGGTTTCTTACTAGGCACGATTTTCCCTAAAGAACACAATCCTTCTGCAGCAATATCTTTCTCTGACCTAGATGAATCATTATCTTTCTCATTTTGAGGTTCCACCTCATGTGAGGGGTCCCTTCTAGACAGAGAAGTCGACACTCCCTTGACTGAGTGTCCTTCGTTTAGGATCCTCGTGACCAGATTCCTAATGACACGATCAGTATAATGCATGTCATCCTTAGAGGGAGGGTTATCAAAATTGTTACCTTGAGTGTTTCCTGCAGTGGAAGAAGGACCAGGTGCGTCGCCTGGGATGACTGAAATAGGAATAACTTCCAAAATGTCTTCATGAAGAAAATCCATGGATGGTGTTCTTGCTTTGTGCATAGGTTTGGAACCAGAAGATGAAGGATGTTGTGACATCTTGTTGAGCTTGTGAAAGAATTTTTGTTGGCCTGGCAGAGATGGTCGATACAGTTTGATGAAGATGGAAGTGGTTGAACTGAGGTAGCGTGTGGGAATGCTATAGATGGTAGTTTCAATACTAGGTAATGATTTACCATAAATGGGGCACTTTCTTTTAAGTGGGCAGACAATATTTTTATTACCTTTTCCACTCCAAATTAGTTGCTATAAATTCTCATGAATACAAATCCCAAATTTCCCTCTTAAACATTCAAACTCATTAGCATCCAAAGCCTCTGTAAATATGTCAGCTAATTGCATTTCAGTAGTAACATGCTCCAGTGCTATGATTTTCTCTTCCACTAGTTCTCTAGTAAAGTGATGACGAATATCATTGTGCTTTGTCCTGCTGTGCTGAATAGGATTCTTAGAAATATTTATAGCACTCATGTTGTCACAGTACAATATCATGACATCTTGTGTGACATTGTATTCAGTCAACATTTGTTTCATCCAAACCAGTTGAGAACAACTACTCCCAACTGCTATGTATTCAGCTTCAGCAGTGGATAGGGACGCGCAATTCTGTTTCTTGCTAAACCATGATATCAAGTTGTTCCCCAAGAAGAAACATCCTCCTGATGTGTTTTTCCTATCATCAGCACTTCCAGCCCAATCAGCATCACAATATCCAGTCAGCATAGATCCAGAACCATGAGTATACAACATCCCATAGTCACTAGTGCCAATGACATATTTTAGTATCCTCTTCACTTGGTTTATGTGACTGATTTTTGGCTCAGCTTGATATCTAGCACAAACACCTACAGCAAATGCAATGTCAGGTTTGCTTGCTGTGAGATATAGCAGACTTCCTATCATGCTTCTGTATAGACTTTGATCTACACTAACACCATTTTCATCTTTAGAGACTTTCAAATGTGTAGGAGTAGGTGTTCTTTTATGACTTGCATTTTCCATGCCAAACTTCTTAACAATGTTTTTGGCATATTTGTTTTGAGATAGAAAGATAGAATCTTCCATCTGTTTGACTTGTAGCCCAAGAAAATAGGTCAGCTCTCCAACAAGGCTCATCTCAAACTCAGACTGCATTTGTCTAACAAAATATTCGACCATCTGATCTGACATCCCACCAAACACAATATCATCCACAAATATTTGAGCCACCATGAGTTTTCCTCCTTCATTCTTAACAAATAGGATCTTGTCAATACCCCCCTTCCTGTATCCATTATTAGTGAGGAACACTGTGAGTCTCTCATACCAAGCCCTAGGAGCTTGTTTCAACCCATAAAGGGCTTTCTTCAATTTGTACACATGCTATGGAAGATTTGGATCTGTGAATCCTTTAGGTTGTTCAACATATACCTCCTCATTTAAGTAGCCATTCAAGAAGGCACTTTTTACATCCATTTGGAACAGTTTGAACTTCAAAATACATGCTACTCCAAGCAATAGTCTAATGGACTCAAAGCGAGCTACAGGGGCAAATGTTTCATCAAAATCCACTCCTTCAACTTGGCTATATCCTTGTGCTACTAATCTAGATTTGTTTTTAGTAACCACCCCTTGTTCATCAGATTTATTCTTATACACCCACTTTGTACCTATAATATTTATTCCTTCAGGTCTAGGAACCAGTTCCCATACTTCATTCCTCTTGAATTGACCTAACTCCTCCTGCATGGCATTGATCCAGAACTCATCAGTCAAGGCTTCCTTGAAATTCCTAGGCTCAATCTTGGACGCAAAGCAGCCATGTGAGATCACTTCCCTTGATCTAGTTGTTACCCCTTTATTTGGATCTCCTATAATGAGATATTTGGGATGATCCTTCTGAAGTCTGATGGAGGGTCCCTTGTTGACTTTCTCATCTTTAGGTTCAGCTTGAGAAGGTTCACTCTCCTTATTTTTGTCTGAGAAATCAGCTGAGGGATCATTCAGAGATGTCTCAACATCGTCTGTGACATCAGTCTGTTGATCATCAATCACAACATTGATAGATTCCATCATTACTTTTGTTATGGAATTAAAGAATCTATATGCTCTGTTGTTTGTTGAGTAGCCCAGAAATATTCCTTCATCACTTTTGGGATCCATCTTCCTTCTTTATTCACGACTAGTCAAGATATAACATTTACAACCAAACACATGGAAGTATTTGACTGTAGGTCTTCTGTCGTTCCAGACTTTATATAAGGTAGTAGGAGTCCCTTTCTTCAAGGTTACTCTGTTGTGAACATAGCAGGTTGTGTTCATAGCTTCAGCCCAGAAGTGCTAGAGCAATTTCTTAGCATGAATCATAGCTCTGGCTGATTCTTGAAGGGTTCTATTTTTCCTTTCCACCATACCATTTTGCTGGGGAGTAATGGGAGATGAGAACTCATGATGAATTCCTTCTGATGAACAGAATTCAGTAAATTAGTTGTTCTCAAATTCCTTTCCATGATCACTTCTGATTTTGATAACTTGACTTTCCTTTTCTCTTTGAAGTTTTAGACAAAGATCTTTGAATACTTCAAATACATCAGATTTTTCTCTTATAAAATTGAACCGGGTGTATCTGGAGAAGTCATCCACCACTACATAAGCATACTTATTTCCACCAAGACTTTCCACCTGAATGGGACCCATCAAATCCATATGGAGAAGTTCCAGAACTCTGGAAGTGGTGTCATGTCTGAGCTTCTGATGTGACATCTTTGTCTGTTTTCCAATCAGACATTCTCCACAAATTCTTCCTTCATCAATCTTCAAGTTGGGAATTCCTCTAACAACTTAAACAGACATAATCCTCTTCATACCTTTAAGATGTAGATGGCCTAATCTTTGATGCCATATCTTCACTTCTTCTTCTTTGGCTAGAGTATAATTTGATGAATAACCAGTTTCTTGAGAACTCCACATGTAGCAGTTGTCCTTAGACCTGACTCCTTTCATGATCACTTCATTTTCTCTATTAGTAATTAGACATTCAATTTTCGTGAAGTTTACATTTAGACCTTGGTCACACGGTTGACTGATGCTTATTAGATTTGCAGTCAATCCCTTAACAAGTAGGACATTGTCAAGGTCAGGGACTCCAGGGCAATCAAGCTTTCCAATCCCCTTGATTTCAACCTTTTCTCCATCACCAAAGGTTACATAGCTGGTGGCATGAGGATGAATGCCAGTTAGCAGGTTTTTGTTTCCAGTCATGTGTCTGGAGCACCCAATGTCAAAATACCAATCTTCTTTGGCTGAAACTCTGAAGGAAGTGTGAGCTATCAGACTTCTAACATTAATCCTAGGAACCCATTGCTTTTTGTTGACAGGTCTGTGATGTTTGGGTCTAGGTTGATGATGAGCAGGACTAGGATAGCCATACAACTTATAGTAGAAAGGTTTTATGTGGCCAAATTTTCCACAGTAATGACATCTCCATCTTTGGTGTTTCCCTTTTTGCTGTCTTCCTTTATGATGTTGTGACATGTGATGTAACATCTCTGGTTTTCTCCCAGTGTTACTGCACTTAGGTTTGGACTTTGGTTTGCTACAAGTGTGGCTGCACTCAGGTTTAGATTCATTGAACCCAATGCCAGACTTGTCTCTTGTTATTTGTTCAGTCTGGAGAATTTGGTCTAAGGTGTCAGATCCATTGTTTAGCATTCTTACATACTTGGTCATCTCTTCTAGTTTAGAATTCAAGAATACTGCTTCAGTCTTCAACTTGGAGATGGTTTCCAAATGTTCTGCCTTCTCATTCTCCAACTGTGCTATCACTTTCTTCTGGCTTTCAACTTGTTAACACACTTTTGCACTTTTGTGACACAACTTTCTATAGGTAGTGGCCAACTCTTCAAAGGTTACTTTATCATCACTTGAGTCTTCATAAGAACCTCATCTTCCAATCAAGGCAGTCACAAGATTTGCAGACTCTTCTGTTTCACTTTCATCAGACCAAGTGGCAGCAAGACTCCTCTTCTACTTCTTGAGGTAGGTTCCACATTCAATTCTAATGTGTCCATACCCATCACATTCATGGCACTGAACTCCTTTTCCTTCTTTGGGCTTTTCATCTGACCTTATTCTTCTTCCAGCATTGTTGGATTTACTAATGTCAGATGAGATGTTCTTGACATTAGCCTTAGATCTTACATCCATTTTTTTCAAAAGTCTGTTGAACTGTCTTCCCAGCATTGCTACATCATTCGCCATATCTTCATTAATATCTTGACCACTTTCCTCCTCTTTATCCTCATTGTTTGACATGAAGTCTATGCTTTTGACTTTCTTTTCAGATCCATCACATATTCCCATCTCAAATGTTTGGATGGATCCAATTAGCTCATCAACCCTCATATTGGAAATGTCTTGAGACTCTTCTATGGCTGTCACTTTCATGGCAAATCTCTTAGGGAGTGACCTGAGTATTTTCCTCACTAATTTTTCATCTGACATCTTCTCACCTAGGGCTCATGAGGAATTAGCAATTTCAAGGATATTCATATGAAATTCATCAATATTTTCATCTTCTTTCATCCTTAAATTTTCAAACTTGGTAGTGAGCAGTGTAGCGGGGTATTCGTTACCATTAGAGATATTGACTAAATCCAAGGTAAATCATACAAGTCGAGTCGCCACCGCACTTCTATTTATCCAAAGGAATGGTTAGAAAGCGAACAAAAACCTAAAAGTTTTATCGAATCAAAAACTAGTAAAAATGTTAGAGATTTGGGTAAGGGGGTTGGTTATGCAATGGGAAGGTTTTAAGCACCCAAAACATCCTAGGTACTCCTAGGGAGCCCTTTTCACATTGGTTGTAAGGTTGGTATTTGGTGAAAATTTGTTTGTGCAAACATGATTGAAGAGATGAGAAGAGAATGTACAAGTTTATTTACATTTGTGTTTGGATGGATGAACTCATTGCCTACGTACCATCTTAAAAAAGATTAGGATCTCAAAAATGAATTGGTGAACTGATTGGTCCAAAAGCCTTAAGGTCTTTTGTTATCCAAGGGAGAAAACTCAACCTAAAACCACAAATCCACCATGTGAGGATAGCTTCAACATGCTAGTGAGGGGTTAACCCTATGATAAGCATGGAAGACTCATTGTCCATCACTAAGGATATAGGTGATTATTACATCTACCTCAAGGATAACTCAAACCTAGTAGCTAAAGGTTATAAAAGGTTTTGATTAAGAAAGTGGCCATTGAAACCACAAAAGTACTTGAATGAATGGTATTTACCAATGAAAAGTATTTACAAAATATGGTCAAAGTTGATTTAAGATTCAATTCAAAATAAGTATTATGAAAAGAAAATTTGAAAAGCAAAAGCATAAGGCTTAGGTTTCTAATGTTTGAAAAGAGGTGTTAAATGTTTGCACAAAAGTTTTGGCTTGGGTTAGAGTGGAGAGAAGAAGAAGAATGGCTAAAGTCCTAAACATACAAGAGGTAAGGAATAAGAAGTAAAACCACAAATGCAGTTCCTCTCTTGAGATCATATTAATGATCCAAGTAGCTCCCATCCTTTGGAATAAGCAATTACATAAGCATAAACTCAAGCAATCAACAATCAAATGAACTTTTGGAAAGCTCCTCAATGTATCTTGGGTCCCTCTCTCTTAGAAGCTCATGGTAATGGTTCCTTAATTTGGATCAAGTTGGAATCCCTAGCACAAGAACACACACATTAAAAGATTCTAGCGAAACAAACAAGGAATGGACAAGAAGGGTTTAGAAGTTGGTCCTTTCAAGGTCATCTTTCAACATTAAGCATTCTAAAGGCCCAATGCCTAGTTGCTCTTTGACTTTTATAGCTCTCTAAAGGCCCAATGCCTAGTTGCTCTTTGACTCCAAATTTGCATAGGGAAGGTCCTAAAGTCTAAGTCCATTTTGTCCAATTCTTTGCATTGTGGTCAACAACAAGCAAACAAAACACAAGCACAAAAATATATACAAAATCATATGCTCAAGTGAGCAAAAGGCAAAATTTCATTAACATAAACATGTGCTCCAATGAGCAAAGGGAAAAGGAAATGAATAATATGTACAGGAATAGTAAATTGCATAAATGTAAAGTGCAAAAAGTAAATGTTAATGGTTAATGATTAGTGTTAGTAGTTAGTGTGCCATAAGGCAAATTTAGCGCTATGTTAAGCAATCGTAATTGGACTTATGTAGAAGTCACAACTATCTGAGGCCGATCAATAATAATGTAGGCAACAACACAAGTTAGAAGTCTTGATTAGTCAACCAAGTTCCAACAACTTGTCATGCCAAAAAGAAGAAGAGAATTGATCTTGTATTGGTTTAAGTCCTTTGCATGATTTAGGAAGCAACCTATCCTTAATGCAAAGCCATTTATAACACCCCAAAATTTGCCCTCCTTATTCACGCATTCATTTTTAGGTCATTTAACATTAGATACATTGCATTTCATCATGTCAATCGGGATTAGCTCCAAGAAGCTTGAACATTATTATTATTATTATTTTTAATAATTTATTTTTAAATTTAAAAAAAAACGAAGAAAAAAAACGGAAAAAAAAAACGAAAACGAAGAATAAAAAAAAATTAAAAAAAATTAAAAAATTAATTAATTAAATAAATAAATAAATAAAATAAAATATAACAGAAAAAATCTCAGACTTGGACCTCTCTAAAAAGCCCACTAAGCTACCAATATTAGGCTATAAATACTAGAGTTTCATTGAAACAAAACAGACAGAAAAAGGAAGAGAAGCAAAATACTCTGAGGTTTCCTTGGAACAAAACTCTGGACAAAACCTGGAGAGAAATCTGACAGAGAACTCAGAGCAGCCTCCAAACCCCGAAGGGAACTCAACTGCACAGAATCACCTCTGCCTCACATAAACCCTAAAGATTGTTTTGTAAACCTCATGGGTGCAACTCAATTTCAATCAAGCTCTCCAATCAGGTTTGCCCTTATTCCCATTACCTTTATGCTCTTAATTTGGATCATCTGAATGTATGAGGTATGATGGATGAATTTCATTAGGTTTTTGCCCACGGGTTTTAAATGTATATGAATGTATAAATAATGCCTTGAATGCTTAATCCTTATCGTGTTTCACTAACCCTTTTGTTGAGTTTTTGTGAAGGCTCACATGACTTTTGCAGGGATAGCTCGCTGGATATTCCACTTTGCTCGTGGGATACCATTTGGGAGATTTATTCTGATTGCCTTGTTCGCTCATTTACTTTATGCATGTTTGTTTTGTATGTGTTCGTATTCCCACAGGTAGCGCGGTTCCTTCGTCGAGGACTGCCCTTTTGCCCTTGAGCATCCCCCAAACCCTAAAACCCAAAACAACACGTTAACTCCTTCTACTATAGGCGAGTAAGTCTCCAAAGGTCGAGCATCCGGTAGATTGCGTAGTAACGTCGTTCGTCCAAAACCCAATCCATAACCCCGTAGTTAGCCGAACTACGGCTTGCTCTAATTCTCATTCCAGATGAGATACGTAGGCATAAGACGCGATGTCTTAGCGAGCACAATTACCCTTAACCCCTAGGTAGCCGAGCTACGAAGACTCTGATTCTCATATTCATATGAGATACGTATGCAGTGGATGCGACATCCGTGCGAGTCATTTTCTTTTGACCCCTTTTTTTTAGTAAATAACACATTAGATAAACCCACACCCTTTAGACAAGAACTACAAAAGTGGATCCCGTAGAGTACTACGGATGCGTAGGGGTGCTAATACCTTCCATTCGCATAATCGACTCCCGAACCCAAGATTTGGTTGCGAGACCCTGTCTTGTCCTTTCCTTTTTCCAGGTTTACTTCGAGCGTTTCCTTTCCCTCCTTTGGGATAAATAACGCACGGTGGCGACTCTCCTGTCTTTCTTCGCCGGTTGTTTTTTTTTGCATTCCATTTTTCATGTTGCGACAGCTGGCGACTCTGCTGGGGACTCTGCTGGTGACCCGGTTTCCCTAAGCGAGTCCCTCCTAGCTTTTGTAGGTTGTTTGTTTATTGGGTGTTTATTCTTTTGTACAATTATTTATCTTTCAGCATTTACCTGCTTTATTGCATTGTGTACATATGACTGTCGTATCTGCTGGTTCTGTTTGTGAGATGAGTTCTATACCCGAACTCGAGTGCACTTAGGATAGGAGAATGGCATAGTCTTGTTGACTTGTGTGGAGTTATTCCTTAGCAAGTTGACTTGCAAGCCCATTCACTTGGTGGAGGTCATGTTGGGATCAATAATGTCACACAAGTAAGTTGTGGTTAGACATTACTTTACCCAACATAGACCTTAGAAGCCAAGGACCTTAGTTTACCAAACCCATCTTGGCCTATTCGTAGGACGTAGTGCGAAATTCGTTCAAGTGTAAGATTTGATACGATTGTTACGCGATACTACACTCATAAGAGTCTCTCTTGAGAATATTTTTGGAATACGAGTAGTCGTTCCTCCGATAATATCCGAAAGATGGGATTATGACTATGGGAACCTTTTGTAAAACATGTTTGGCAGGTTTAAACCTTAGTACACTCCCTTTGGGTGGTTCTTAACCTAAACTCCATGCTCGTGACTTGCAACAAACCCTTGATTCATGGTTGATCCATTCAGGTATCCTTAATATCAATGAAACTTGGGTGTTGATAAGGTGTAAACCGTAATCCACCAAAAATGGATGGTTGATATTAAGGATAACATGATCCATCCCATGACCTTTGTTTCATGTGCTTTGCTTGATCCTCTTAATTTCTCTCTAGGCAGTGCAACCTGACAGATGTTCAAGCGGATCCAGCAATTCTGATTGACATGTCATTGCATTGTATAACATCATACTAACCCTTGTTTGTTTTGCAGGTGTCACCGTAGTGTCTAATGTTTGTTCCCTGTTGCAGGCAGTTATTGGTCCCAAGCAAGTTCACAGGTACCCGACAAAGGAAAACCGTCCACGACTAGCAATGGACCAGATACAGAAAGAACTGGCTGATATGCGTGAAAGGATGGACCAGTTCATGACATTGTTGACTGGTATGGCAGAAGGCCAGGCGAAGCTGAAGGAATTGGTTGAGCAACCGAGGCCCGATCCAGAGGTGGAAATACCAAGTGCTAAGGGGAACCCTGGTAACCCTAGGAACGCTGATGACCCTGTGAACACTGGAAACGCGGGTAACGCAAATGTTGATGGAAACCCGGGTAATGTTGGCAACACAGGAAATGTTGGGAATGGTATTGGCGGAAGGTACAATGTGAATCAAGGGATTCGGATTAACGGGCGCCCCGTTACTGAAGATTGTCAATATGATCAATTTTCTTTGCACGACGAGGCCCTCGAGACCACTCGCCGTATGGATGAGCTTGTTGAGAAGCTCAAATCTTTGGAGTCTCAAAATTCCTTAGGTTTTGATGTCACCAAACTTGGTATGGTTCAGGGAGTAAGGATCCCTCACAAGTTCAAACCCCCTACTTTTGAGAAATACAACGGGGCTTCTTGCCCACGCACTCATCTCCAATCTTATCTGGGAAGGTTGAGAGCTCACACTGAAGATGAAAAGCTGTGGATGTACTATTTTGAAGACAGTTTAACTGGAGCTTCTCGTGAATGGTATTCTCATTTGTCTCGTACTACCATCAAGAGCTGGAAAGACTTGGCAGAGGCTTTTGTCAAGCAATATCAATACAACTTGGACATGGCTCCAAATCGGACCTTGTTGCAAGGAATGTCTCAGACTGCCAAGGAAACCTTTAGAGAATATGCTTAGCGTTGGAGACAGATTGTTGAATCCGTCCAACCCCCTATGTCTGAAAGGGAGATGGCGGACATGTTCATGAACACTCTTCAAGGCAATTATATCGAGAGATTGGCTACTTGCCCGTCAATCAGCTTTGTAGAGATAGTGATTGCTGGAGAAAGAATCGAGAGTCTGTTGAAGATGGGCCGAATTCAAGACAACAGTGCTTCCAACTCATCAGTTCCCAAGAAACCGTTTGCTGGTAACGGTCAGCGAAGAAGAGAAGGTGAGACGAGTGTTGTATATGCCGGCAGAGGCAGGGGCAGAGGACGCCCTAATTATCATCAAGATCAAGTGGCCGCAGTCACTATTCCAACACCTGTTCCTCAACCGCAGTATCATCCGCAACAGCAACCCAGGTACAACAATCAACAACAAGGAGGTAATCCGGGTCAGCAGAGACCCTATCAACAACGTCCAAGGCAGGAGGATCGGGTCATTGAGCCAATCCCAATGCCTTATTCTGTATTACTTCCCAAGCTGATTGACATGAATCTGGTTACGTTGAGAACTCTGGCCCCACCGGTCGATCCCAACAATCTGCCTAGAGGTTATGATGTCAACGCCATATGTGCTTTTCACTCCAACGCACCTAGCCATACTACAGATAATTGCAAGGCTCTCCAGCTAAAGGTACAAGATTTGAGAGATGCCCAGGCCATCAATTTTTCTCCGGTGCCTAATGTTATCCAAAACCCGATGCCAGCTCACAGCGGGCAGAGGATTAATGCCGTTGATAGTGGGGAAACTTTGAATTTGGTTCCTGATGTGACTAAAGTGAAGACGACGCTATCGGTGGTCAAAGACCGACTCTTGAAAGGACAGATTTTCCCGGGCTGTGGGGAAGAGTGCAGAAATTGTCAAGACGCCGAGAACGGATGTGATAGTTTGAGAAGGGGTATTCAGCAACTGATAGATGAAGGTTGTCTTCAGTTCGATCAGACTCGTCCAGTGAAGAATGATGTGTTGACAGTAACGTTTTATTTCACTCCTGAAGAAATATATGTTCCCGAGAGACCCGCTCCGACAACAATATATTTCCCAGAAAGTCCAACACCAATTTACTCTGACAACCCTCAACCGACTTTGATTGGTCCGGTCACCATCACGGTACCAGGACCTGTTCCGTAAGAGAAAGACAGTGCTATCCCGTGGCACTATGGGGCTGATATCTACTGCCAGGGGAAGAAAGTTAACGAAGAAGACATTGACATTGGTAGCTCCGCTGTAGACAATGTCGGAGGAGTAGGTGGCTTCACTCGTAGTGGACGCCTGTTTGCACCATCAACACTGTGCACGAATACTGAAGTTGAGGCAGCTGCCAAGGCTAAAGGAAAACAGGTAGCCACCGAAGAGGTTATGACTGAGGAAGCCCCTCCTAAGACCGCGTTCGAGAAGGAAGTGGATGAGTTTATGAGGATTATCAAGAAAAGTGACTACAAGGTAGTCGACCAGCTAAATCAGACACCCTCAAAGATCTCCATTCTCTCATTATTGATGTGCTCTAAGGCTCACAGAGCATCCTTGTTGAAAGTACTAAATATGGCCTATGTTCCACCAGAGATAACTGTTAACCAGCTGGAGTCGGTAGTTTCGAATGTACACACTAGCCATGCGCTAGGTTTCACCGATTATGACCTAACATCTGAGGGCAGGAATCACAACAAAGCCTTGCATATCACAATGGAATGCAAAGGGACGGTGTTTTCCCATGTTTTGGTTGATACAGGTTCTTCTCTGAATGTTCTCCCAAAGAAAGCCTTAACAAAGTTGGATTGCGATGACGCCACCCTGAGGCCGAGTAATTTAGTTGTAAGGGCTTTTGATGGCTCTAAGCGAGCTGTTTGTGGCGAAGTTGAGTTGCCAGTTAAGATTGGACCGCAGGTATTCAAGAGTACCTTTTATGTGATGGATACCCAGCCTGCCTATAGCTGTCTGCTAGGTCGACCCTGGATTCATGTCGCCGGTGTTGTTACTTCTACTCTCCACCAGAAGCTCAAATATGGACTAGAAGGTCAGATCGTCACCGTCTGTGGTGAAGAGGATATTTTTGTTAGCCACCTGTCTACATTTAAGTATGTGGAGATGGATGGCGAGATGCATGAGATGTTGTGTCAGGGCTTCGAAGCCATAAACATCAGTGAGGTCGCGCCCGAAACTGTCTTTTCACCTGAGTCTGAGAAGGTCGGGACTTCTATCTCTTTATACAAGCAAGCTGTTGAAGTGGTTAAAGCTGGTAATGCCCAAGGCTGGGGCAAATTTGTGGAGCCAATCATCAAAGAGGACAAGTTTGGATTGGGGTATACTCCGGGGTATCAGAAGAATGAAGCCGGTACTTTCTCCAGCGGGGGTTTGGTTTCTCCCCACACCGTCAATGTTGCAGATGAAGACAAGGCTGACAGCGACTGTGACTTAGATAGCTGGATTCGCTCGTGTGTCCCAGGAGAAAAGCTCGACAATTGGTCGTCTGAAAAAGCCGTCCGGTTTACTCTACTGAAGGAGTAATTTTTATTGTTTTCCTTTTATCACATGCATAACAAAGTCTTACACTTTGACCAAGGTGTAATGACTCATCTGTAGGGCCATCCATTTAGTTACATTTCGCAATTATTTTCATCATCAACAAAGGACAGCTTTTGCAAACAATTTTGTGTTCTCTTTCTTTCAATTATTTTTACTTTTACAAAAACGGCAATGTTTCTTTTTCGTTTTTCTTTCCAAAAAACACCTCGTAAAACTGATCACCCGGATCTCACTGCTAACGACACTGCTATGGCGAAGTATGACTTCGACAATCCTATCTATCAAGCCGAAGAAGGGGTTAAGGAAGATTGTGAATTGCCTGAGGAGTTAGCCAGGTTGTTGAAATAGGAGGACCGAGCTATCACACCTTATCAGGAGGTGGTTGAGACCATCAACATTGGTACCGAAGACGACAAGAAAGAGATCAAGATCGGGGCCAGTCTACAGGCCGAGAGGAAAAGACCGTTGATCATGTACTTGACTGTGTTAGAAAGGTTAATGGGTTGTGTGCTCGGTCAGCATGACGAGTCAGGTCGAAAAGAGCATGCAATATACTACCTTAGCAAAACGTTTACCGACTGTGAACAAAGATACTCACTGCTCGAGAAAACTTGTTGCGCTTTGGCATGGGCTGCTCGCCGACTAAGACAGTATATGTTGAATCACACGACTCTATTGATATCAAAGATGGATCAAGTCAAGTATATTTTTGAAAAGCCAGCAGGGTTGCTAGGTGGCAAATGATGCTGACAGAGTATGACATCCAATACACTTCACAAAAAGCCATCAAAGGAAGTGTCTTGTCAGACTATCTTGCCGCGCAACCGATTGATGATTACCAACCTATGAGGTTCGACTTTCCTGATGAGGACATCATGTTTCTCAAATCGAAAGATTGTGAGGAACCACTCCCGGAGGAGGGGCCTGACCTTGAATCCAAATGGATTATGATGTTTGATGGGGCGGTCAACGTCAATGGTCGCGGAGTTGGTGCAGTGTTGATCACACCGGAGGGGGTTCATATGCCATTTTGTGCCAGAATAACTTTTCCCTGCACCAACAATGAAGTCGGACGAAGCAGAATGGGTCCGTTCTCGATACAATCAGCTAAGCCTAGTTGAGGAAAAGAGACTAGCAGCTATATGCCATGGCCAGCTATATTAGAGACGGACGAAGAGAGCGTTTGATCAGAAAGTGCGCCCTCGGGAGTATCGAGTCGGTGAATTGGTACTCAAAAGAATTCTTCCTCCCAACACAGATCACAGGGGCAAATGGACACCGAACAACGAGGGTTCATACGTGGTTAAAAGAGTTTTCTCTGGCAGAGCTCTGATGCTAACAACCATGGATGGCGAAGACTTCCCGTCCCCTGTCAACTCAGACGCAGTTAAAAAATACTTCGCATAAAATAGACCCGTTGGACAGTAAAAAGAATAGTCCAGGCAAAAAAGGGGCATCCCGACGAACCAAAAAAAAGAATGAAGAGGTTCGGGAAAAAATTAGGGATATAAAAATCAAAAAAAATGTACACCCGGTGAGTCGAAAACCCGAAAGGGCGGCTCAGGCAAAAAGGGTATCCCGGTGGATTGAAAACCCAAAAGGGCGGTCCACGCAAAAGTTAGGGAATAAGCGAATAACTGTGATCTAAGTTCATCTGTGTTATATCACCGTTTCATTCAATCCGGCAATCTTCGAAGGTTAAAAGATCGACTAATCATCCACTTCAGAAGGCAAGATGAGCAGAGCGTCTTGAGGACATACGAACCATAGCAGAGTCGAAACTCGGTGGGACCCCGTTTCCACATTGCCATTAGGATAGTTTCTCTTGTTCAATTTATAGCGATCGCCTCTTTCCAGGGATCAGCTTCCTGATGTACTCGCCTATTCCTGACACAAATTTTTCAACCAACAAAAGTCGAATAATTCAGTTAAAAAGCCTCTTTACTTTTCATTTATCAGTTTGTTTGCAAAAGATGTCAGAATTCTTGAGGAAACATATTGCATCTGAATGTAATGGTGGCTTTTGCAAATGACTTGCGCAGGAAAACAGTCAAAATTTCTTTGAATGTGCTTAATCCCGGATGGTGAATTCAAACCGCGTAATTCCCCGGGGCATACGTGTATTTTTTGGTTACAGGTCACAGGAACTGGATGCCAAGTCATGAATCCTCACCTCCAAGCGGTTGACAAAGCCTCTCCTCTGCAGAGCAGGTTCCCCAGTAGAGTTGACAGTATCCAGACTGTATATCCCCAGTAGAGTTGACAGAATCCAGTCTGTATATCCCCAGTAGAGTTGACAGTATCCAGACTGTATATCCCCAGCGGAGTCGACAGTGCCTGACTGTATCTTCCCAGCAACAGCGGAGTAGTTGTATACCCAACAGACAAGAGGGTGGTGTTCCTAGTGTTCATCTCGTCCCCAGCAGATTATTTTTTTTAACAGATTTGTTTTAATCCCCAGCCTGAGGACGATTAGCAAGTTCATATCCCCAGCAAAGGTCGATTCCTACGACATTTCCCCAGGAAGTGCTTTCCTCACAGTCTCTCCTCGCAAAGCCTCGCCAAGCAAAGTTTCCATAGTTGACACTTCCCCAACAATGTCAAATTTTCAAAAAAAGGCTGATTTATTTTCGGTGGCTCCCCGGTCCCGGCAGACGGATCGTTCCCCACAGAGCATTCAAGGATTGATACAGCGATCCGCTCCCTGCCAGAGTTGCTTCCCCAAGCAGATTTCTTTTTTCCTTTGCACCATGCATAACATTTGCATTTGCATTCGCATGCATATCAAACATACACATAAGCTGATAAACAGGTTCTTCAAAGCAGACTGAAAAATTACTTTACAACCAAAGTCATGAGATTCGGCCAGAGGATCAAGTGTGTGTGTGTGACCCAACATGAGGGTCATTTCGAAGATTCATCCTGAGAATCGTTTTCCAGAGATCCAGCCTGAGGGTCATTTCGAAGATTCAGCCAGAGAGTCGACTACGAGCGTTATTTCCCCAACAAGCCAGCTGGAGGAATAGATTGACAGCTCAACAGAAAATCAACCTACAAGAGGATCTAGCCCGCGGATCGCATTAAAAAACAAATTCTAATCGAAGAGTCGTTATAACATGTTCTAGCCTGAAGAATATGTACGAAGCCCAAAAGTGAGATGTTCTTGAAGCTGCATATCTAACATGAAGACTGTAGATTTCAAAAGAGGGTCAACCAGCGCATGCCCCAGATGCGAGATCCTGATGATGGGAATTTATCATCAAAACAATCCAGATCTAGCCAGAAGATCAAAGTCAAGTCTAGCCCGAAGACAGAAAAATAGATAGATTCAGCCAGAGAATCGAAACAATTCAGATCTAGCCAGAAGATCGAAGAAGATCTAGCCAGAAGATGAAAGTCAGGTCTAGCCCGAAGACCGAAAAATAGATAGATTCAGCCAGAGAATCAAAGAAAATAGATTCAGCCAGAGAATCGAAACAATTCAGATCTAGCCAGAAGATCGAAATAGATTCAGCCAGAGAATCGAAACAATTCAGATCTAGCCAGAAGATCGAAATAGATTCAGCCAGAGAATCGAAACAATTCAAATCTAGCCAGAAGATCGAAGAAGATCTGGCCAGAAGATCGAAGTCAGGTCTAGCCCGAAGACCGGAAATAGATTCAGCCAGAGAATCGAAACAATTCAGATCTAGCCAGAAGATCGAAGTAGATTCAGCCAGAGAATCAAAGAAAATAGATTCAGCCAGAGAATCGAAACAAAGGAGATCTAGCCAGAAGATCGAAGAAGATCTAGCCAGAAGATCGAAGTCAGGTCTAGCCCGAAGACCGGAAATAGATTCAGCCAGAGAATCGAACAATTCAGATCTAGCCAGAAGATCGAAGTAGATTCAGCCAGAGAATCAAAGAAAATAGATTCAGCCAGAGAATCGAAACAAAGGAGATCTAGCCAGAAGATCGAAGAAGATCTAGCCAGAAGATCGAAGAAGATCTAGCCAAAAGATTGAAACCGTATCCAGCCTGAGGATCAAAATTAACATCCAACCAGAGGACTAAATTGAGTATAGATTCAACTAGAGGATCGAAACTCCAGATTAAGTCAGAAGACTGATTCAGATTCAGCGAGAGGATCGGAAGAGAAATAAACAGCGCGGTGTATTTCAACATTTTTGTGGTGTTCTCGGAGCGCAAATTTTCGGTCTGTCTTTGGTATTCAATCACAGCTCACCCTGTTTGTCTGATAAGCTATTTGATTTCATCCTGCTCGGGTTAGCTGATGACTGAATAGGGGCAGCTGTAACACCCCAAAATTTTCCCTCCTTATTCACGCATTCATTTTTAGGTCATTTAACATTAGATACATTGCATTTCATCATGTCAATCGGGATTAGCTCCAAGAAGCTTGAACATTATTTTTTTTATTTTTTTAATAATTTATTTTTAAATTTAAAAAACAAAAAAACAAAAAAAAAACAAAAAAAAAACGAAAAAGAAAAATAGAATAAAAAAAAATAAAAATAAAAATAATTAAATAAATAAATAAGTAAAATAAAATATAACAGAAAAAATCTCATACTTGGACCTCTCTCAAAAGCCCACTAAGCTACCAATATTAGGCTATAAATACTAGAGTTTCATTGAAACAAAACAGACAGAAAAAGGAAGAGAAGCAAAATACTCTAAGGTTTCCTTGGAACAAAACCCTGGACAAAACCTGGAGAGAAACCGGACAGAGAACTCAGAGCAGCCTCCAAACCCTAAAGGGAACTCAACTGCGCAGAATCACCTCTGCCTCACATAAACCCTAAAGATTGTTTTGTAAACCTCACGGGTGCAACTCAATTTCAATCAAGCTCTCCAATCAGGTTTGCCCTTATTCCCATTACCTTTATGCTCTTAATTTGGATCATCTGAATGTATGAGGTATGATGGATGAATTTCATTAGGTTTTTGCCCACGGGTTTTAAATGTATATGAATGTATAAATAATGCCTTGAATGCTTAATCCTTATCGTGTTTCACTAACACTTTTGTTGAGTTTTTGTGAAGGCTCACATGACTTTTGCAGGGATAGCTCGCTGGATATTCCACTTTGCTCGTGGGATACCATTTGGGAGATTTATTCTGATTGCCTTGTTGGCCCATTTACTTTATGCATGTTTGTTTTGTATGTGTTTGTATCCCCACAGGTAGCGCGGTTCCTTCGTCGAGGACTGTCCTTTTGCCCTTAAGCATCCCCCAAACCCTAAAACCCAAAGCAACACGTTAACTCCTTCTACTACAGGCGAGTAAGTCTCCAAAGGTCGAGCATCCGGTATATTGCGTAGTAATGTCGTTCGTCCAAAACCCAATCCATAACCCCGTAGTTAGCCGAACTACGGCTTGCTCTGATTCTCATTCCAGATGAGATACGTAGGCATAAGACGCGATGTCTTAGCGAGCACAATTACCCTTAACCCCTAGGTAGCCGAGCTACGAAGACTCTGATTCTCATATTCAGATGAGATACGTATGCAGTGGATGCGACATCCGTGCGAGTCATTTTCTTTTGACCCTTTTTTTTAGTAAATAACACATTAGATAAACCCACACCCTTTAGACAAGAACTACAAAAGTGGATCCCGTAGAGTACTACGGATGCATAGGGGTGCTAATACCTTCCCTTCGCATAATCGACTCCCGAACCCAAGATTTGGTTGCGAGACCCTGTCTTGTCCTTTCTTTTTTCCAGGTTTACTTCGAGCGTTTCCTTTCCCTCCTTTGGGATAAATAACGCACGGTGGCGACTCTCCTATCTTTCTTCGCCGGTTGTTTTTTTTCGTATTCCATTTTTCAGGTTATGACACCATTCACTTGATCATTTGATCAAGATGAATTAGGTTTGAATCAAGGAAGATTGAGCCTCCCTAATCAATACTAACTTATCAACCTTTAACTCATTGATCAAAAAGAAAAGAAGAAGAAGGAGATGAATAATGGATAATGAAAATGGAAAGAATAAAGTGCATTAAATGAAATGGAATGTACCAATCAACAAGGGTTGACCAATGACATTGAGGGTCATGGTCAAACCATCAAAAACAGAAGTGAGATAAAGATTGAAAGTCAAGAAATGAACAAAATATTTTTGGCATTTTTAATATTCAACATAAACTTGAATTAAAATATTAAAGAAGGATCAAACTTCTAAATCACTTCAAATAAACTTGGAAAAGTCCAAGTGATTTTCCCCAAGTTCAACAAGGTCAAACAAAGTTTGACAAAAAATTTCAGGATTTTTAAAAGTCAGAAACTATTTTTAATCAATTAAAAATGAATAAAAATAACCTAATTGAACTAAAATCTCAAATAAATCTCAAATCAATTAAAAAATTGATGAGAATACTTTTCATAGATCCATCATCATTCAAAGAGGTTGGGAAAATATTTTTGTATTTTTTTGTATATCTAAAACTATTTAAAATGAATTAAAAATAACCAGAAAAGAGAAAATTCACAAAAAATATCAAATGATAAAATAAAAAATATTAAAAATCATTTTTAGAAACTAGAATTAAAAAGAAAAGAGAAATAATGCAATTGGTCCCATATTTTTTGGAATTAAAATGAGAGAGTTATGAATTTTTGAAGTTAAATGAAATAAAAGAAATAAAATGGAAATTACAAAAATCAGAAAAAAGGAGAGGCGTTGGATGGGATTTCATTAATTGACATGGAGGATCAGACGCTCCACATGCGCGCGCTCACCATAAGCCTTAGTCAATGAGACACACGAGGCATTAAAATAAGTCATAACAATTGATGGCCACGATTAGATCTGGAAAACGCATCTGATGGCTCAGATTTGATCTGGCAAAGAGACGGTGGTGTACACCACCGTCTTCTCCGGCGAGGTTGCATTTTCCGGTGAGAGTTGCAGAGGTAAAAAACTTAATGAAAATGAGCGATCCTCATATCATTGGAAAGCTGGGGTGATGTACATCACCCCTGTACTATTAGTTTCTCTTCTAGATCCCTATAGTAAGAAAAATCAGAAGGAGAAAAATATGGTGTTCATGCTGAACTTCATGGATTTCAACAATTAAGCACTCAATAATGATCCCTCTATAGAGAGAACTTCAGACAACACAATAATAACAAGAAATAAGCAATGTATGATGAGATTCGAAGAGATCAAAGTTTGAAGTAAACCTCTGAAATGGAGAACTTAGGAGCATGAATTCTTGATGTTCAAGCTTGCAGTGTGATCTCTGGATGAAGTTCAGGTTGAGTTTTGAAGTGAGCAATGCCTTCTATTTATAGATGGAGCTGATGCAAAGTCATGAAGAATTCGTGTGCATGAGAATTGGGTCCTCCATGTATGGGCCTGTACAGGCGCATGTGAGGCCCAAAACCTGGTGAAAATGGATGCTGATCTTGTGTGGAGGAAGTTTGGATGTGTGATTTGCAAGGCAATGGCTTGTGCATGAAGTTTCATCATGAATTGCATAATTGTGCCTAAGATTTCATCTCTTCGAAAATGTCAATTAGAAAATCCAAACATAAGCATGTGGGTAATGGGTTGAAAGGTCTTGACATAAGGAACAAATGTTATGTTGGACAAAAACTCATTTGAAGTGTGGAAATTTATGAAAACAGGCCATGAAGTTCATAGTGCAAAACATGCGTTTAAGAATTTAGCCAAAATGAACCAACTTCAAGTCCTTATTTTTGATGATGCAAGTTTCAAATGGAAAAACCTCCAACACTAAAGTTGTAGGTCTTTTAAAGACAATCAATATGGACTTAAAGTTTGCATCATTTGGATTCTTGATGAAGAAGTTATGGGCACTTGAAGTTGGACTTTTTTGCCTTTCAATGCATTTGGTCCAAAGTGACCTATAATATTTTTCATTATCACATGTATTTTCTTTGCGATTATGAAATTTTTCTAAACATAACATTTGAATTAGACACAATAAGCTTTCCAATGCATTTGATCCCATCTCAAAATCATAAAAAATGAATGAGTTATGTTCTTGGGAAGTTGACCCAAAATTAGGGTTTCAGTCAAAATGACCTATAATGTCTTAGAATGGGAGATGACCTTCCAAGCTTCAAATAAATTTTTGATGAACATGAAAGTTGTTCATATTGTCCTTAAGAACATTTTTTATTTTGGGATCATCTCCATTTTACCAACACATAAAAAGTCAGGTCTCAGTGCATTTCAAAATAGTTAGATGAATTGACTGATCAACTTCTCAAGTCCACAACTCATATCTTGATGAATTGATGATTGAGTGTTGGTGTAAGCCCTAGAGGCCAATACTTTTGGTACTTGTATCGAATTATTTATTAATTAATAAAAGGCTTTTTCTTTATTATGTTTGATTAATAAAGTCCCTAGAATAGGTAGTCCTTTTAATGTATCAAGTATGACTTAATCATGAGATCACATTAAACATAAGGACACTATTCTTAAAGTATCCGTAGTCGAGCTTTATTGTGAAGTGGGATAACATTAAAGCATTAAGACTATTATGTTTGTAGACTGATGATCACATCTCATGGATCATGGATAAAGAGTTATCAAGTCTTAAACATAGGTATGAATAATAAGAGTAATATTTATACCGGATTGACCCGCTATGAGAATACTATATAGAAAGTTATGCAAAGTGTCTTAAGTTATTCTCATGGTGATAATGGTGTATACCACTCTTCGACCTGAAACCACTATGGATCCTAGATGTAGAGTCGAGTGCTTTATTATTGATCCAACGTTGTCCGTAACTGGATAACCATAAAGACAGTTGATGGGTACTCCACGAAGCATGTTGAGGGACATGAGTGACCTATATGGAATTTGCCTATCCTACGTAACAGGATAAATGTCTATGGGCCCAATATTGAACTGGACAAGGATGACACGGTTTATACCTTATGTTCAATATAGACATAAGGGCAAAGGGGTAATTATACACATAATTATTATCACAGGAGGTTTTGTCAGATCACATGACATTTTCGTGTCTTGGGTAGTAGTGATATGTTGCTAGATACTGCTCACTGTTTATTATGTTAAATACGTGATTTAATATAATTGCCAACGTCGCGAAAACCTACAGGGTCACACGCAAAGGAAGAATTGATGAGAGATAGAGTAACTAAGGAACATCGTAAGGTACGGTGCACTTAAGTGGAATACGAAATATGGTAAGGTACCAAATACTTAAGTGATTTTGGGCATATTATAAGATATGGGCCAAAATACACTTAAGTGGGCTTTTTAGCTTGAAGCCCACACAAGTGGTTCTATAAATAGAACCCCTTGGGTAGAAGCATTGTCACTCAACTCAGACTAAAGTGAAGACTTGGAATTTCGTTTCCCTCTCTCTCTCACTCAAAGCCTTCATTCGTACCAGCTAGCACTGAGATTGAAGGAACCCGTTCGTGTGGACTGAGTAGAGACGTTGTCATCGTTCAACGTTCGTGATCGCTCCGTGGATTTGTATCCAAGGTTTTGATCGTTATAATAGATCTGCACCAAAGGTTTGAATCGCCATAAGAGGTAACGATTCTATCACATATCATGCCCATTCGTAAGGATCACTAAATGGAGAAATTTTTAAATTCCGCTGCGCCTTGGATGGCAATTCTCCTTCATTGAGGACATTCAAATAAGCTCAAATATGCATGAAATGATGAATTAAATAACTTACCTTGATTGTATTTGACCATGGGCTGAGGTTGCTTCATGAGCAAGGCATTATGGATGATCAGATGGATTAGGGTTTCCTTGGGACACAAACCTCAAACCCTTTGACTTGCTTTGATCAAAATGATGAATTGAGATGCTAGGGAGGCATATTTGGTGGATGAGAGCTTTGGGAACCATTGCCATGCTTGCCTTCATTTTCTCTTGGCCATATCTTTGCACCCATGATCTCCTAGAAGCTTTGGACCTTGTGATTGCTCAAGCTACAATAAAAAGATGTTAGTGACATATTTTTGTGCTTTTGGTTAGTAAATAAAAATGAGAAAAGCAATAATATACAATTCAAGCATGCTTGGTGATCTCAAACCACTCACAAGAAGTCCCATCTAAAGGCAAAGGGAACCAAGATACTTATGATCCTTGAGGCTTTGCAAATGCAATGTTATGATGCCATGAGGGATCTTAGGGCCAAAATTGGGGTCTTACAGATGCCCCTATTTAAGGTCATTCTAGCCGGAGAAGTGAAGGTTAAAATCTTCGTCTCGACGAGGTAGAATGGGCTTAAATAATAACAAAGAGACGAATTTTGGTCCCTAAGAGACCTCATGATGCAAATGTATGTATGCAAATGGTAACACTCTGTAGGGATATGTATCCACAAAGAAAGAAAGAAAAATCCGGAATAACTGAGAATCCACTAGAGTAACATGCTCATAAATGGGACAAAGACTCTAGGGACTGTACTGGGGAGTAAAGGGATAAAAATGCATGAGCAAGTCACGACTTGAAACTTGCTGAGAAACACGAAGGAATTCCATGAAATAAATCAATGGAAAGACTCGGGCTGACTCGAAGATGCATGTATTGGGGAATATGCCAATATAGCAAAAATTATCCGTAACGGATACTTCGGATAAAAATCCGGACTCGGGCTGGGAGAATCCACTAAGGGACTTCTTTGGGGGAAACACCCAAACAAAATTCCTCTGGGGAAGCAACCGGATGAGGTATTACCGGCTACTGGGTAATAAGCTCAAAGAGACATGTGATCTGAACACCGGTATAAGGGTGAGAGAACGACATGCTCAGGAAGAATGAATATCAAAGACCGGTATAAAGGTAAGAGATATCAAACATCCGAAATCATCTGAGGAAGACCTAGAAAGGTAACCTTCAGCTCAGGAAAATCTGACTCCGCAAGGGGACAAAAAGTCATAATAGGGAGCAGGGAGGAAGGAACACCAGGGATACCGGTTACTGGGCATATAATAGGTGACTAACCAAGGCGTGAATTGGGGAATATTCCCAAGACACTCATCATCCATAAGAGGGCTAAAAGCAAAACTCAATTACAGGATGGACATTCGATTCCAAAAAAAAGGGATACAAATCTTACTCGACTGGGGAAGAACAAAAGGCTTCGACCAAAGAGTGCATGAGATATATTATCTATTACCGTCAGAACATAGATAATATACTCGCATGGAAGATTATCCACAACCGGTTACTGGGTTAATAAAGGACAAATCGACCGAAAAGAAAGGACATCAGGATACTGAATACTGGGTATAAAATGATGACCAATCAAGGGGAAAAACAATCGTTACCAACAAAAGGGTACACGAGAGATGACTCACTGGTGGGATACATTGACAAAGGCAACGATCCAAGAGACATATCACCGGTTACTGGGAGATATGCTCAAAAAGAAAGGGGTGAACGAATATCAATACCGAATATTGGATAAAGATAACCGTCAAGGAGGGGATCACATCTACCTGATACTGGGTAGAAAACCACGGAAAAGTAACCGTCATCGATTAGGATGAGAAAAAGGTTAACTCTGCAAGAGGATGAAATAAGGTTTACAACTACCGGTATAAAGGTAGAAAACCACGGACTCCACCGGGGAAAAGATGGACGATTACTAGTTACTGAGCAGTCATTCATCTATACCACGGTGAAGTGCAGGAAACAGTCATAAGAGGCCAGTCTAGGATCAAACTAGATAGGCACGATGAAACAAAGCTTGTCCCTATGAGGATATAACTCAATAGGGAATTCCATCCCAATATATGTGTTGGGGAGGAAACAGAAACAACCATCATCCACGAGGACATAACTCGGTGGGGAATATGGAAGGAAAGATAAATACTTTCTGCTTAAGGGGCTGACTCTATATGGAGGGATCAGACACAGACATCTGCTTGGGGAAATGCATTACCAACTAGCAGGGGATAACAAACAAAGATATATGGCAAAGAATGCAATATGAATATCTGAATGTTTTAGAATTATATGCACACATGCGTGGTTTATGTATGATGAATGCTGACAAACAGACATTTCTAACACAAACAGGTCCGAAGAATAAGTACACAAACATCCGGTACTACATCCCAAGAGAGAAAGCCAGGCCCAGTGGAAAGATATCCAATCTGATGAGGGGCAAGAGATACCAGGAAACAAAGATTTCTGCAGGGGAATGAGCATCCGTCATTCCAACTGGGGCAAAGTCGTTGCATAGATGAACTCCGACGTAGAAGCAACTCTATCGGGGAAGTTATCAAAAAGGAGGATGGATCTCTGAAAGGGAACAACCATAAACCAGAAGCTTCCAAAGATCACCAGATACTGTCCTACCAATGAGATCATATCTGCTGAGGAGGGAGAGATGAATAATCTTACCCAACACTCTGCTTGAGAGAAAGAACCACAAGAGGCTCCGGAGGAAGAGGACATGAGCATGCCAGGAATATGAACAAACGCCTTACCCTATTGAGAATCTTACCATCCTTGGGAGAGCACTGAAAGCATTCCCAGTATCCCTTCATCATTGTGAATGTTCACTTTGTTTAAAAACAAATTATGAAAAATTTGATTATTTAAAACAATGATATTTTTTCAATTAAAACATGCAAAACATTTGTTGAATAGAAACAAATAAGAGTGAAAATAATTGGATAAAGGCTCAAATTTATTTGATGGAATGGTAGTCTGCAAATGGCAAGACTCCATAGATCTTTACAAATTTGAAATTGGTGATATATATTGGAAAAGGGCTACATTGAACATAATGACCATTTCTCCACCAATTCTGAATCCAATGTATTTGAAGCTTTGGTTGATGATGAATGAGCGAGAATCTCTGACGGATGACAGTTGTAGAACAAAGTCTTGTCAGGATGCAGTTACTTGCCAAATCCTTATTTTTTTGCCTAGATTGCCCCAGGATGGGGTAATCAATTTAGCGGGATTTATATATTCCTTTTTTTTATGTCTCTCACTTTTGCCTGGATCGCCCTTTCAGGTTTTCAATCCACCGAGACGCTCATTTTTGCCTAAGCCGCCCTTTCAGGTTTTCAACTTAGCGAGCTATTCTGTTTTTATTCATTTAGGCGAAGTATTTCTTGACTGCATCTGAATTCACAGGACGAGTGAAATCCTCACCATCCATAGTTGTAAGTATCAATGCACCGCCTGAAAAGGCTCTCTTAACAACATATGGACCTTCATAGTTTGGAGTCCACTTGCCCCTGGAATCGGGCGCGAAAGACAGGACTTTCTTGAGCACAAGGTCACCTTCTCGGAACACACAAGGCTTGACCTTCTTATCAAAGGCTTTCTTCATCCTTTGCTGATATAACTGACCATGGCACATGGCAGTCAATCTCTTCTCTTCAATCAAATTCAGCTGGTCATAACGACTCTGAACCCATTCAGCATCAGTCAACTTGGCTTCCATCAAGACTCTCATCGATGGGACCTCCACCTCTACTGGGAGTACAACCTCCATGCCATAAACGAGAGAAAAAGGGGTTGCCTCTATTGAAGTGCGGACAAATGTACGATATCCATGTAAAGAAAATGGCAGCATCTCATGCCAGTCTTTATACGTGACCACCATCTTCTCTATAATTTTCTTGATATTCTTATTAGCAGCTTCAATAGCCCCATTCATCTTGGGTATGTAAGGAGAAGAATTATGATGTGGAATCTTGAACTCACTACATAGCTCTTTCATCATCTTGTTGTTGAAGTTAGATCCATTATCAGTAACGATCTTATCCGGCACACCATAGCGGCATATGAGTTGATTCTTGATAAACTTCACAACCACCTGCCTGGTCACATTTGCATATGATGTCGCTTCAGCCCACTTAGTGAAGTAATCAATTGCTACGAGAATAAATCTGTTTCCATTGGACGGTTTCGGCTCTATCATGCCAATCATGTCGATTCCCCATATGGAGAAAGGCCATGGTGACGAAATCACATTCAGAAGTGTCGGAGGAATATGAATCTTATCCGCATAAATCTGACACTTATGGTATTTCTTCACATATTTGCAGCAGTCAGATTCTATTGTCAGCCAATAGTATCCTGCTCTCAACATCTTTCTAGCCATGGCATGTCCATTAGAATGAGTACCAAATGAACCCTCATGGACCTCAGTCATCAATAGGTCTGCTTCGTGTCTATCCACGCATCTGAGCAGCACCATGTCAAAATTTCTCTTATAAAGCACATCACCATTGAGGTAGAAACTTCCTGATAATCTCCTTAGAGTCTTCCTATCTTTCACTGATGCCCCAGGCGGGTAAATCTGATTCTGAAGGAAACACTTGATATCATAATACCATGGTTTATCATCTTTCACTTCTTCAACTGCAAATACATGAGATGGTCTGTCCAAGTGCATCACAGTGATATTGGGAACTTCATTCCAAAGTCTTACCACAATCATTGAAGCAAGTGTAGCAAGAGCATCTGCCATCCGATTCTCATCTTGAGGAATATGATGGAAGTCAACCTCAGTAAAGAATGTTGAAATCTTCCTCGCATAATCCCTATATGCAATGAGGCCAGGCTGATTCCTTTCCCATTCACCCTTAATCTGATTAACAACGAGGGCCGAATCACCATAAACATCGAGATGTTTGATCCTAAGATCAATACATTCTTCCAATCCCATAATACAAGCTTCATACTCAGCCATATTATTCGTGCATTTGAAAGTTAGCCTTGCTGTAAAAGGAAAATGTGTGCCCTGAGGAGTAATAATCACTGCCCCAATACCATTTCCGTATTGATTTACAGCGCCATCAAATACCATACTCCATCTGGAATCAAGCTCTGGCCCTTCATCGAGCGTAGGCTCATCACAATCTTTCATTTTCAAATACAGAATCTCCTTGTCCGGGAAGTCGTACCGAACTGACTGATGGTCCTCAATTGGCTGATGTGCCAAGTGGTCATCCAAGATACTACCTTTAATAGCCTTCTGAGCTCGATACTCAATATCATACTCAGATAACAACATCTGCCAACGAGCAATTTTCCCTGTTAAAGCAGGCTTCTCGAAGATATACTTGATTGGATCCATTTTGGATATCAACCAAGTCGTATGATTTAACATATACTGGCGTAAGCGCTTAGCAGCCCAGGCCAAAGCACAACATGTCTTTTCAAGCATCGAGTATCGAGACTCACAATCAGTAAACTTCTTACTCAAATAGTAGATGGCATACTCTTTCTTTCCTGATTTGTCCTGATGACCAAGGACACAACCCATTGAGTCTTCAAGAACTGTCAGATACATAATCAATGGTCTTCCTTCCACAGGCAGAGACAAGATCGAAAGCTCAGATAAATACTCTTTAATACTGTCAAAAGCTTTCTGGCAATCCTCGGTCCAATCATGGGACTGATATTACTGGAGGAGCTTGAATATCGGCGCACATGTGGCAGTCATGTGGGATATGAATTTGGAAATGTAATTCAAGCGGCCAAGAAAACCTCGGACTTGCTTCTCAGTGTTGGGCGCAGGCATCTCTTGTATCGCTTTGACCTTTGCAGGATCAACCTCAATACCTCTTTCACTAACGATAAAGCCCAATAGCTTGCCGGAACGGACTCCAAATGTACACTTGTTGGGATTCAGACGAAGCTTGTACTTCCTCAAACGCTGAAAAAGCTTCAACAAGGGCTCTACATGCTCAACTTCCGTTCTCGACTTAGCAATCATATCATCAACATATACCTCGATCTCCTTATGCATCATATCATGAAACAAGGTAGTCATAGCTCGTTGATACGTGGCTCCGGCGTTCTTCAAACCGAAGGGCATCACTCGATAACAGAATGTTCCCCAAGGTGTGATGAATGTCGTCTTCTCCATATCCTCGGGTGCCATTTTAATCTGGTTATATCCGGAAAATCCGTCCATAAATGAGAAGACCTTGAATTTAGCTGTATTATCTACCAACATAACATAATGTGGTAGAGGGAAATCATCTTTCGGACTAGCTTTATTCAAGTCTCTATAGTCCACACACATCCGGACTTTTCCATCTTTCTTAGGCACAGGCACAATATTGGCTACCCATTGAGGATATGTAGAAGTCACCAGAAACCCCGTGTCAATTTGCTTCTGAACTTCCTCCTTGATTTTTACTGCCATATCGGGATGAGTTCTTCTGAGCTTTTGCTTCACAGGCACACACTCAGGCTTCAAAGGTAGGAAATGTTGCACGATATCAGTATCTAGACCAGGCATGTCTTCATATGACCAGGCAAAGATGTCAACATATTCTCGTAGCAACTCAATAAACTCCTTCTTAACAGACTCTTCCAGGAGTGCCCCAATCTTCACTTCTCGCACAAAATCTTCAGACCCCAAATTGACTGTTTCCAGATTCTCAAGATGCGGCTGAATGATCTTCTCTTCATGCTCAAGTAGACGGGTAATCTCGTCAGGAATCTCTTCAACATCATCTTCTTCCGCCTCAAATACAGGGAATTCAAAGTTGGGAGATGGTGTTGGATCATTATGTTCAATGGGTTTGATCAACCTGCATAATGATTTTGGATATAAAGAGCTTTTAGAATTCAAGCGAGGTAAATCATTATGCAGATGAAAAGATGGATTTTATTTTATCTTTAAAGGGTTTTATTTGATCACCAATTTCATACAAAAAGCGAAAAGGGAAAATAAATGGAAAAACAAACATTTAACATGAATTTATTAAATGAAAACATCATTGTATTTATGCGCTAACAATGTCATCACTTCTCCTTTTGGCATGGGAGAAGGGTTTTCAAACACAATGAACATTACTTTGATTTATGGATAACTGTTGGAATATCCACAGCGACCCAATTATTGCAGATCCCTCCAGGGATAATGAAATTGCCAGAATCCTCTTCGTCTTCTTCCAAAATGGCAGCAGCCTCTTCATCTTGACCGGTGTGGATAAATCCTCCACTCTTGAACAAACCTTGTTTGTTGAAGACCCCAGAAGAATAGCCTATGCCAGCCCGGGACTTATTGTCTTCCAACTTGATCATTTGCCCTAATCCAACAGTTACACCATGCTCAATGGCTAACTTTGCATCTTTATAGGAAGCAAATGAGGGAGTTCTCTTCTCAACAGGTTCAGCAATAGATAAAGCTTGGAAGGGAGTTCCAACTTCATCCTCAGCATCTATATACGAGAAGGAAGACAAATGGCTTACCAGGAGAGCCTTTTCTCCCCCTACCACGACCAGCTTCTTATTCTTTACAAATTTCAGTTTCTGGTGTAGGGTGGATGTCACAGCACCTGCCTCGTGAATCCATGGTCTGCCTAAGAAACAACTATACGATGGGTGAATGTCCATAACCTGGAAGGTAATCTGGAAATCACTTGGTCCGATTTTGACTGGGAAATCAACCTCACCAATCACAGTTTTGCGAGACCCATCGAAAGCCTTCACAACTACTCCACTCTACCTCATGGGAGGCCCCTGATATGACAACTTCGTAAGAGTGGACTTCGGTAATACATTCAATGATGATCCAGTGTCTACCAGTACATTGGACATGGCGTCATCTTTGCAGCTCATAGATATATGTAATGCCAAGTTGTGTTCTCTTCCTTCCTCGGGGAGATTAGCGTCACAAAAACTCAAATTGTTACAAGCGGTGATGTTTGCAACAATGATATCAAATTGTTCTAGCGTGACGTCGTGATCCACGTACGCCACATCCAACACCTTCTGCAGAGCTTCTCGGTGTGGTTCTGAATTCAATAGTAGTGATAACACAGATATTTTGGATGGCGTTTGTAGAAGCTGGTCTACAATGTTGTACTCGCTTCTCTTGATGAGCCTCAGCATCTCATCACAACCTTCTTTCATATTGCCACTTGGGCCAGCAGAAGCAGGAGTTTTCAATGTAGAGGAGGGTTTAGCAACAAGTGTCGGATTCGGAGTGCTCACAGCATTCCCAATTGGGCGTTCGATAAAATCAGCATCAACACTTCCTCGAGCATCAACTTGAGGCTTCAATGGAGCTGAAAATACACGACCGCTGCGGGTCAAACCGCTAACATCAGCAATGTTAACGACAGATGAATAGGGCAAGGACACCTCTTTCCCATTTTCCACTGCTACAGCATTGTAGCGATAAGGTACCGCCTTCTCGGAGGAGTACGGTACAGATCCGGTTGGCTTGATAACGACTGTAGGAGAAGCCTTCTGCTTGCTGCCATCATACTTGATGACAACAAGCTCAGGTATCCGGAATACCGAAGAAATTACGTTGACTTCGAGAGCATCTTCGTCGACATTTCTGTTTTGAAGGATCTCAATGACTCCTTCGTCCAACATCTCTTGAACATCTCTGCGCACCTGACGGCACCCTCTCTGATTAACAGAGCATACTCGACATCTATCATGGTCATGCTCATAATGGCTATAATCACACAGCAAGCGATGCATCTCAACCAGCGATTGGCGGATATGACTGACGTATTTAACTTTGTACTTGCCAGAACAACCCTGGACCATATTAACAGACTTCCCATGCTCGGGCAATGGGTTCTTCTTCACATTCGGAACTACGTCCTCGAAAAACAAAATCCCGCTTCTCACAAGGTCTTGCACCTTGGTCTTCAGGGGATAACAGTTCTCTACATCGTGTCCAGGGGCACCGGAATGATACACACAATGAAGCTCAGGCTTGTACCACCACTGGGGTTAGCAGGTACAGCGGGAGGGTCTCGCGGAGTGATTAACTTTCTATCAATCAGAGATGGATAGAGTTCAGCATAAGTCATCGGAATTGGATCAAAGGTGACCCTCTTCCTCTCATAGCTGGTGCTGGCATTGTTGTTATTATTTCGAGGTTGGTAGGCCTGCTGTTGTGGACGCTGTTGTTGTTGCTGATATTGCTGAGTTTGCGGTTGTTGATAATGTTGAGCTTCCCTGAAAACAGGTGCTATATGAGCCACCTGATGCTGATTATAGACTGGGCGAGCAATCTTCCTCTTCACAGAGGGTCTTCTCTTGACATGGGAAGACACAGCATGTGCCTCTCCCTCCTTCTTCTTCGCAAAGCTTCCATATCTCTTTGCTGAAGAGCCTTCATCTCGAGTTAAGCGTCTTTCACGGACCCCCTCTTCCAATCTCATCCCCATATTCACCATCTCGGTGATGTCTGAGGGAGCACTGGCTATCATTATCTCATAATAGAACGAGCTCAAGGTCTTCAAAAAGACCTTGGTCATCTCTTTATCCTCTAGGGGTGGCACTATCTAAGCTGCTATTTCGCGCCATCTCTGGGCGTATTCTTTGAAGGTCTCTTTCTCTTTCAGGGACATCGCCCTCAACTGGTCTTTATCAGGAGCCATATCCACATTATATTTATATTGCTTGACGAAGGCCTCGCCAAGATCGTTGAAAAAGCGGATGTTCGAACTTTCCAGACCCATGTACCACCGGAGAGCGGCACCGGACAGACTGTCTTGGAAATAGTGGATGAGCAATTGATCATTATCAGTTTGCATCGACATCTTGCGAGCATACATCACAAGATGGATGAGAGGGCAAGTGTTTCCCTTATACTTCTCAAAGTCAGGCACTTTGAATTTAATAGGGATCTTTACGTTGGGCACAAGGCACAACTCAGCAGCACTCTTACCAAAGAGGTCTTTCCCCCTCAGAGTCTTCAGTTCCTTGCGAAGCTCAAGGAATTGGTCTTTCATGTCGTCCATCTTCTCATAAACATCTGGGCCCTCAGATGGCTCAGAATGATAGATGGTATCCTCTACGCGAGGAAAAGTGTGCACAACTGGAGGTGGCACGGTCATGACCGGGCTAGATGCCGATAAAGAAGCAAGAGTTAGAGCAAAACCCTCTGGCACAAAGTTGGCAGGCATTCCCCACGGGAACTCGGCTGGCATGGATGGCGCAAAGTGGGATGTTGCAGCAGGTACAGTAGAAGTTACGATATCAGAAATGACCGTCCTCTGGGGAGGAGTTGAGGGTGTTGGAGAAGACTGGCTCTGAGCGACCAAGAATGACTCCATCAGGGCAGTCAATCTGGCTACCTCTTCTTTCAGTTCGCGGTTCTCTTGTTCCAAATGATCCATCAGTCTCGAAGAGTTGGCTCTGGTGTAGTACCGGTGAGTCAGCTTGTCTTCAAAATAAATGAAGAACACAGAGTTAGACCATAGGACAAGAAGCCGGGAACGAAACATGCATATGCATATGATGCATGCAATGCTTGTGCATATGATTTGTTTTTTTATTTCAAAGGAACTTTAGGGTTCTATATGCAAATTTTGGGAAATATTATACTTTTATCATATATGGAAACATCTCATAATATCTGGAAAATATTTTTTACACTGAAGAAGTACAACATTGGTAACCAAATACAAGAGAAAAGGAAAATAATCATCCTATGGATCCCTAGAAACAATCATCTAAAGCTCGGGACACAGGAAGATAAGATGCACGAAGCCTCTTCACCTCCTCCTCATAGGCTAGCTCCATATCTGCCTTCTCCTTGGCGAGTCGATCGTACTTCCTCTTCCAGAACCTAGAAGACTGAGGAAGTAGAGAAGTCCATGCACCATCAGGGTCATCAATAACCTGATGCTCGAGAAAATCTATCAAAGCATCCTTCTCCTTGGTCTGCTGAAGCAACTCTTCTCATTCATGGATCCAGGCACGTGAACGGTCTTCGTCTCTCAACTTCTCTACTCCTTGGTCAGGGAGGGTTGACGGCCCATCCTCAACCAAAGGTGTAGGTCTCGGATACTCGTACGGCATGAGATACTCAAAAGCTCTCCTCCTAACCCAAGTAGTGTAAGGCTCCAAAGAGACACAATTCTTAGGACCCAACTCCTTCCTTCCTTTCCTATGAATCTTGCGCCAAGCGCGGACCATCTTTCCCTTCAAGCCTTGGGGATCTTTACCCTCCTTAAAGAACACACCCTCTAACAAAATTTTATTGGGTTTATCCTTTAGGGGGAACCCAAGTTGACGACGTGCCAAAACAGGGTTGTAGTTAATCCCACCACATGTACCAAGAAGAGGTACATTAGAGAATTGACCACAAGAGTCGATAATCTGCACGCCATCATACACACGGCTGTACCAAGAGATATCATCATTAGTGAGAGACATAAGTCTCGTGGACCACCGTAGACATCCCTTGTTCTCCTTGAAGGCGACCGTCTGCGGTAAGTGAGAAATAAACCACTTATACAACAGAGGCAAACAACATACAATGGCACCACCACCCTTTGTATTCCTCATATGCAAAGAAAAATAAGTGTCACCCAACAGAGTCGGAATGGGATTAAGAGTAGAGAAAATCCTAATAGTGTTCACATCCACAAACTCGTCGATGTTGGGGAATAACACTAACCCATAGATGAGAAGTATAAATATGGCCTCAAAGGCGTCCTCACTGATGGCCTTCCCATACATAGTAGCTTGAGTAATGAGGAACTCAGAAAGGAGACCTTGAATTCCACCTTTGGTAGTCATATGAGCACCAACCAGAGATTCATCTATATGCAACATGTCAGCTATCTCTCGAAAAGTAGGAATACTCTCTAAGCCACTGAACGGCAACTGGTCTAGAATAGGTATACCCACCAGGTAGGCATACTCTTCAAGCGCGGGCAAAAGCTGAAAATCCGGAAATGTGAAGCAACGGTACAAGGGATCATAAAACTGCATCAATACACTCATCAATCCTTCATCCACCTGAGTAGTCAGAAGAGGAAGAAGCTTTCCAAAACGAGCCTTGAAACCCAATGGATCTAATACATAGGATGTAAAATTCCTTAGCTATTTCAAATCGGGTTGTCTGAAGTTGTACTTCTTTGTATTCCTTCTTTGTCTTTCCATGTCTGAAAATTTGCAAATAGACCTCTTAAGTTCCTTGAAAATTTTCTTATTATTTTGATGGCATGGATGCAAATGGGTGCATGAATGCATGAATGCAACAATCACACTCAAGGATCAAGCAAAGCACACCAAACAAAGGTCATGGGATGGATCATGGCATCCTTAATATCAATAATCCATTTTGGTGGATTATGGTTTACACCTTATTAACATCCAAGTTCCATTGATATTAAGGATACATGAACGGATCAACCATGAATCAGGGGTTTGTTGCAAGTCACGAGCATGGAGTCTCGGTTTAGAACCACCCAAAGGGAGTGTGCAAGGGTTTAACCTGCCAAACATGTTTTACAAGAGGTTCCCGTGGTCATTGTCCCATCTTTCGGATATTATCGGATAAACGACTACTCGTATTCCAACAATATTCTCAAGAGAGACTCTTATGGGTGTAGTATCACGTAACAATCGTATCAAATCTTACACTTGAACGACTTTCAGACTACATCCTAAGAATAGGCCAAGATGGGCTTGGTAAACTAAGGTCCTTGGCTTCTAAGGTCTATGTTGGAAAGAGTAATGTCTAACCACAACTACTTGTGTGACATTATTGATCCCAACATGACCTCCATCAAGTGAATGGGCTTGCAAGTCAACTTGCTAAGGAATAACTCCACACAAGTCAATAAGACTATGCCTTTCTCCTATCCTAAGTGCACTCGAGTTCGGGAATAGAACTCATCTCACAAAGATCACCAAGCATACAAGGAATTAATATTCAAGCAATTCAATCATTACATACAATACAGTAATCCCAAATTGCACAAAAATATGTCACCAAACAATATACAATACAATACAACAAATATGAAAAGTAGGCAAAACCCACTAGGCACGATGATTTCCCCAGCAGAGTCGCCACTTTTCTGTAGCGGGGTATTCGTTACCATTAGAGATATTGACTAAATCCAAGGTAAATCATACAAGTCGAGTCGCCACCACACTTCTATTTATCCAAAGGAATGGTTAGAAAGCGAACAAAAACCTAAAAGTTTTATCGAATCAAAAACTAATAAAAATGTTAGAGATCTGGGTAAGGGGGTTGGTTATGCAATGGGAAGGTTTTAAGCACCCAAAACATCCTAGGTACTCCTAGGGAGCCCTTTTCACATTGGTTGTAAGGTTGGTATTTGGTGAAATTTTGTTTGTGCAAACATGATTGAAGAGATGAGAAGAGAATGTACAAGTTTATTTACATTTGTGTTTGGATGGATGAACCCATTGCCTACGTACCATCTTAAAAAAGATTAGGATCAAAACCTCGTAGTTCGGGGTAAAAATCTCAAAAATGAATTGGTGAACTGATTGGTCCAAAAGCCTTAAGGTCATTTGTTATCTAAGGGAGAAAACTCAACCTAAAACCACAAATCCACCATGTGAGGATAGCTTCAACATGCTAGTGAGGGTTTAACCCTATGATAAGCATGGAAGACTCATTGTCCATCACTAAGGATATATGTGATTATTACATCTACCTCAAGGATAACTCAAACCTAGTAGCTAAAGGTTATGAAAGGTTTTGATTAAGAAAGTGGCCATTGAAACCACAAAGTACTTGAATGAATGGTATTTACCAATGAAAAGTATTTACAAAATATGGTCAAAGTTGATTTAAGATTCAATTCAAAATAAGTATTATGAAAAGAAAATTTGAAAAGCAAAAGCATAAGGCTTAGGTTTCTAATGTTTGAAAAGAGGTGTTAAATGTTTGCACAAAAGTTTTGGCTTGGGTTAGAGTGGAGAGAAGAAGAAGAATGGCTAAAGTCCTAAACATACAAGAGGTAAGGAATAAGAAGTAAAACCACAAATGGAGTTCCTCTCTTGAGATCATATTGATGATCCAAGTAGCTCTCATCCTTTGGAATAAGCAATCACATAAGCATAAACTCAAGCAATCAACAATCAAATGAACTCTTGGAAAGCTCTTCAATGTATCTTGGGTCCCTCTCTCTTAGAAGCTCATGGTAATGGTTCCTCAATTTGGATCAAGTTGTAATCCCTAGCACAAGAACACACACATTAAAAGATTCTAGCAAAACAAACAAGGAATGGACAAGAAGGGTTTAGAAGTTGGTCCTTTCAAGGTCATCTTTCAACATTAAGCATTCTAAAGGCCCAATGCCTAGTTGCTCTTTGACTTTTATAGCACTCTAAAGGCCCAATGCCTAGTTTCTCTTTGACTCCAAATTTGCATAGGGAAGGTCCTAAAGTCTAAGTCCATTTTGTCCAATTCTTTGCATTGTGGTCAACAACAATCAAACAAAACACAAGCACAAAAATATATACAAAATCATATGCTCAAGTGAGCAAAAGGCAAAATTGCATTAACATAAACATGTGCTCCAATGAGCAAAGGGAAAAGCAAATGAATAATATGTACAGGAATAGTAAATTGCATAAATGTAAAGTGCAAAAATTAAATGTTAATGGTTAATGATTCGTGTTAGTAGTTAGTGTGCCATAAGGCAAATTTAGCGTTATGTTAAGCAATCGTAATTGGACTTATGTAGAAGTCACAACTATCTGAGGTCGGTCAATAATAATGTAGGCAACAACACAAGTTAAAAGTCTTGATTAGTGAACCAAGTTCCAACAACTTGCCATGCCAAAAAGAAGAAGAGAATTGATCTTGTATTGGTTTAAGTCCTTTGCATGATTTAGGAAGCAACCTATCCTTAATGCAAAGCCATTCACTTGATCATTTGATCAAGATGAATTAGGTTTGAATCAAGGAAGATTAAGCCTCCCTAATCAATACTAACTTATCAACCTTTAACTCATTGATCAAAAAGAAAAGAAGAAGAAGAAGGAGATGAATAATGGATAATGAAAATGGAAAGAATATAGTGCATTAAATGAAATGGAATGTACCAATCAACAAGGGTTGACCAATGACATTGAGGATCATGGTCAAACAATCAAAAACAGAAGTGAGATGAAGATTGGAAGTCAAGAAATGAACAAAATATTTTTGGCATTTTTAATATTCAACATAAACTTGAATTAAAATATTAAAGAAGGGTCAAACTTCAAAATCACTTCAAATAAACTTGGAAAAGTCCAAGTGATTTATCCCAAGTTCAACAAGGTCAAACAAAGTTTGACAAAAAATTTCAGCATTTTTAAAAGTCAGAAACTATTTTTAATCAATTAAAAATGAATAAAAATAACCTAATTGAACTAAAATCTCAAATAAATCTCAAATCAATTAAAAAATTGATGAGAATATTTTTCATAGATCCATAATCATTCAAAGAGGTTGGGAAAATATTTTTGTATTTTTTGAAAATAAAAAACTATTTAAAATAAATTAAAAATAACCAGAAAAGAGAAAATTCACAAAAAATATCAAATGATAAAATAAAAAATATTAAAAATCATTTTTAGAAACTAGAATTAAAAAGAGAAATAATGCAATTGGTCCCATATTTTTTTACATTAAAATGAGAGAGTTATGAATTTTTGAAGTTAAATGAAATAATAGAAATAAAATGGAAATTATAAAAATCAGAAAAAAGGAGAGGCGTTGGATGGGATTTCATTAATTGACGTGGAGGATCAGACGTTCCACATGCGCGCGCTCACCATAAGCCTTAGTCAATGAGACACACGAGGCATTAAAATAAGTCATAACAATTGATGGCCACGATTAGATCTGGAAAACGCATCTGATGGCTCAGATTTGATCTGGCAAAGAGACGGTGGTGTACACCACCGTCTTCTCCGGCAAGGTTGCATTTTCCGGTGATAGTTGCAGAGGTAAAAAACTTAATGAAAATGAGCGATCCTCATATCATTGGAAAGTTGGGGTGATGTACATCACCCCTGTACCATTAGTTTCTCTTCTGGATCCCTATAGTAAGAGAAATCAGAAGGAGAAAAATATGGTGTTCATGCTGAACTTCATGGATTTCAACAATTAAGCATTCAATAATGATGCCTCTATAGAGAGGACTTCAGACAACACAACAATAACAAGAAATAAGCAATGTATGATGACATTTGAAGAGATCAAAGTTTGAAGTAAACCTCTGAAATGGAGAACTTAGGAGCACGAATTCTTGATGTTCAAGTTTGCAGTGTGATCTCTGGATGAAGTGGATGAAGGCTAAGGAACTTCAGATCTGAAATTTCAATCGAGGAGATCAAAATTTAGATCTTAAATTTGAGAGAAAATTGAGATTGTTCCTTTAGTGAGAGGTTGGGGAATCAATTCAGCAGGGTTTCAGGCGCCTTCAGGTTGAGTTTTGAAGTGAGCAATGCCTTCTATTTATAGATGGAGCTGATGCAAAGTCATGAAGAATTCGTGTGCATGAGAATTGGGTCCTCCATGCATGGGCCTGTACAGGCGCATGTGAGGCCCAAAACCTGGTGCAAATGGATGCTGAGCTTGTGTGAAGGAGGTTTGGACGTATGATTTGCAAGGCAATGGCTTGTGCATGAAGTTTCATCATGAATTGCATAATTGTGCCTAAAACTTCATCTCTTTGAAAATGTCAATTAGAAAATCCAAACATAAGCTTGTGCGTAATTGTTAGAAAGGCCTTGACATAAGGAACAAATGTTATGTTGGACAAAAGTTCATTTGAAGTGTGGAAATTTATGAAAACAGGCCATGAAGTTCATAAGGCAAAACATGCCTTTAAGAATTTAGCCAACATGAACCAACTTCAAGTCCTTCTGTTTTGATGATGCAAGCTTCAAATGGAAAAACCTCCAACATAAACGTTGTAGATCCTTTTAAGAAAATAAATATGGACTTAAATTTTGCATCATTTGGATTTTTTATGAAGACGTTATGCGCACTTGAAGTTGGACTTTTTTGCCTTTCAATGCATTTGGTCCAAAGTTACATATAATATTTTGCATTATCACATGTATTTTCTTTGAGATTATGAAATTCTGCTCAACATAACATTTGAAGTAGACACAATAATCTTTCCAATGCATTTGATCCCACTTCAAAATCATAAAAAATGAATGAGTTATGTTCTTGGGAAGTTGACCCAAAATTAGGGTTTCAGTCAAAATGACCTATAATGTCTTAGAATGGGAGATGACCTTCTAAGCTTCAAATCATTTTTTGATGAACATGAAAGTTGTTCATATTGTCCTTAAGAACATTTTTGTTTTTGGGATTATCTCCATTTGACCAACACATAAAAAGTCAGGTCTCAGTGCATTTCAAAATAGTCAGATGAATTGACTAATCAACTTCTCAAGTCCACAACTCATATCTTGATGAATTGATGATTGAGGACATTCAAACAAGCTCAAATATGCATGATGAATTAAAGAAATTCCCTTGATTGTATTTGACCACGGGCTGAGGTTGCTTAATGAGCAAGGCATTATGGATGATCAAATGAATTAGGGTTTCCTTGGGATACAAACCTCAAACCCTTTGACTTGCTTTGATCAAAATAATGAATTGAGATGCTAGGGAGGCATATTTGGTGGATGAGAGCTTTGGGAACCATTGCCATGCTTGCCTTCATCTTCTCTTGGCCATATCTTTGCACCCATGATCTCCTAGAAGCTTTGGACCTTGTGATTGCTCAAGCTACAATCAAAAGATGTTAGTGACACATTTTTGTGCTTTTGGTTAGTAAATAAAAATGAGAAAAGCAATAATATACAATTCAAGCATGCTTGGTGATCTCAAACCACTCACAAGAAGTCCCATCTAAAGGCAAAGGGAACCAAGATGCTTATGATCCTTGAGGCTTTGCAAATGCAATGTTATGATGCCATGAGGGATCTTAGGGCCAAAATTGGGGTCTTACAAGCAGCTGCAGTCTAGACATCTTCACTATAGAGGTGCCTTCATGAGTGGTTTTGAGAATGTCTGAAGCATCTTTAGCCACCTCACAGTTGTTTACTAATATGAAGATATTCTTATCTACTCCATTAAATATAGCATTCAATGCTTTAGAGTTCCCAAGGGCTAAATCCTCCTCCTCCTTGGTTCATTGTTCTTCAGCCTTCTTATCAGTTGTAGCTTCTCCATCCTTAGTAATAACTGGATGTTCCCAGCCTGTTAAAACAGCCTTCCAAGCCTTATTATCCAGAGATTTTAGGAAGGCTACCATTCGAGGTTTCCAGTAGTCATAGTTGGATCCATCCAGAATAGGTGGTCTGTGAACATATCCTCCATCTCTCTCCATAGTACCAGAAAGTAACGTCCCTAGATCTCACCCAGAACCAGAGCAGGATGCCTGCTCTGATACCAATTGAAATTCTAGTATCAGATATGAGATGTCGAAGGTAATGTCATGACACTAATATCTGAACAATACAAACAGGATAAAAGATAAAGAACAGTAATGCAAGAGACACAAGCAATTGTTAACCCAGTTCGGTGCAAACTCACCTACGTCTGGGGACTACCAAGCCAGGAAGGATATCCACTAAATAGAATCAATATTGACCACCCACTTCGGGTACTCAGTGGTAACAAGAAAACCACCATTAATCTGTTTCTGCACTTCCTCTTTGATCTTCACTACCATACCAGGATGAGTCCTTCTCAACTTCTGCTTGACCGGCGGGCATTCTGGCTTCAACAACAATTTATGCTCCACGATCTTAGAATCCAAACCAGACATGTCTTGATAGGACCAAGCAAACACAACTGAATACTCTCAGAGAAGATCAATCAACCCCTCCTTAACCTCTGGACATAGTTGAGACCCAATCTTGACTTCCTTCACATCATCTTCGGAACCCAAGTTGACTAATTCAATTTTCTCTTCAAACGACTGAATGGCTTTTTCCTCATGCTCAAGTAGACGAGACAATTCATCAGATACTTCTTCATCAGTCTCTTCCTCAGCGTCAAACACATGGAAATCAAAGTTTGGAGAGGGAGTAGGATCATTGTATTTAATGGGTTTGGGAACCAACTTGCATAATGATTTGATATTTTGATTTTAGAGAAGTGAATTGTGACCAAATACTTGCATAATGATTTGATATTTTGGTGCAGTCTTCATCATCCCCCTCGATCACAGAAGCCGAGTGTTGTTCATTTACCAGGGATGAACCCTCTGTTATGGAAACTGGTTGCACTTCTTCAGCTTTGACTTTGAACGACCCTTGTTGAAATCCCAATCCGGCCCTATTCTTGTTCTCTACAACTTCTACCATTCGGCCCCACTGATTTGTATTGCCTGCCTCAATAGCTTTCTGAGCATCTTTAAAAGAAGACATTGGTGCCCCAGTTTTCTTCACTTCAGCAATAGACAAGGCTTGGAACGGAGTTCCAACCTCCTCCTCAACTTCAACATACGTAAAAGATGACAAATGGCTCACCAAAAACGCTTTCTCTCCACTGACAACGACAAGCTTGTCGTTCTTCATGAATTTCAATTTCTGGTGCAGAGTAGATGATATAGCTTCGACCTCATGAATCCATGGTCTTCCCAATAAACAACTATAGGCTGGGTGGATATCCATTATATGAAAAGTAATTTGGAAATCACTCGGACCTATCTTCACTAGAAGGTCCACTTATCCAATGATGGGTTTTTGAGAACCATCAAACGCTTTGATAATTACGCCATTGTACCTCATCGGAGCGCCTTGATAGGATAATCTGGACATAGTTGATTTTGGGAGTACATTTAGAGAAGAACCGATATCAACTAGCACATTTGACAACACATCCTCCTTGCAATTCATTGATATATATAGTGCCAGATTGTGATTTCTGCCTTCCTCGGGAAGTTCTTCATTACAAAAACTCAGATTGTTGCAAGAAGTAATGTTAGCCACAACGTGGTCAAAATGATCCACGGTAACATCGTTCTCGACATAGGCTTGCTCCAACACTTTTTGCAACGCTTCTCTGTGCGCTTCAGAATTTATCAACAGAGACAACACTGAAATCTTCGACGGAGTTTGGAGCAGTTGCTCCACCATATTGAACTCACTTTTCTTAATCAAACTTAGCACTTCATCATCATTGTTAGGCTTCAATTTGCTGGATTCACCAGACTGACACGCTGGAGCACTAACTGGGTTTTTAACAGGAACATCCACCTTCTTACTGACTGTAGCCTCTTCTACATCTTTTGGAAAGACCGAACCAAAGACACGACCACTAAGGGTCACCTTTCCAATATCAACTATATTCACAACAGAATTTGTCGTAGGAAATGGAACCTCTTGACCGTTCTCCACCATTGTGGAATTATATTAGTAAGGAACAACTTTATCGGATGCATACGGGACGAGGCCGGCTAACCGCATCACTAACAACGATACCGATCTATTGACATTGTTGTTGTTGCTACTATCAAATTGAATCACTACCCGCTCAGGGGTCTTGAACACTGGTACCATTACATTGACATCATCTACCTCTCTTGACTGATAAACCTGGATAAGCCCTTTATCCATCAATCTTTGAATGTCCCTCTTGACAATGACACATCCTCGAGGGTTCGTAGTGCATACCACACAACCATCATGGTCATGCTCACACTCACTGACCAAATAGATATATATATGAATTGCAACCAAAGACTGTCTAATATGGCGAACATCATAAACATTATATTCTCCAGGATAACCATCTACCATGTTGACATAGGAGTTACCATGTGTAAGACCCTAATTTTTAACCTAAGATCCCTCATGGCATTATATCATTGCACATTGCATTGCCTCAAGTATCATAGCATCTTGGCTCCTTAACCCTAGGGTTGGGACTTGTGTGAGTTGGTTTGAGGCCACCAAGCATGCTTGAATTGTATATTATTGATTTTCTTATTTTGTTTACTAACCAAAAGCACAAAAATATGTCACTAACTTTGTTTGTTTTGAAGCTTGAGCAATCATGTGATCCAAGGCTCCTAGAAGGCCCCTAAGCTCATTGATGTGGCCAGATGAAAGTGAAAGCAAACATGAAAATGGTTCCCAAAGCTCTCAATCATCATATATGCCTCCCAAGTATCTCAATTTGTCAATTTGATCAGGATAAACCAAAGGGCTTGAGGATTGTTTCCCAAGGAAACCCTAATTCAATTATGCATTGATTGTGCCTTACTCATGAAGCAACCTTAACCCATGATCAAATAAAATCAAGGGAAGTTATTTCATTCATCATTTTACATATATATAATCCCATGTGATTGTCCTCAATCCTCAATTCATCAAGATTTGAGGTTTGGACTTGAGAAGTTGATCAGTTAATTCATCTGACTATTTTGAAATCCATTGAGACCTAACTTTTTATATGTTTGTCAAATGAATATGATCCCAAGAAAAACATTGTTATTAATAACCATATGAACAACCTTCATGTTCATCAAAAATATATTTGAAGCTTGGAAGGGCATCATTCATTTCAAAACATTATAGGTCATTTTGACTGAAACCCTAATTTTGGGTCAACTTCCCGAGGACCTAACTCCTTCATTTTTTATGATTTTGAGGTGAGACCAAATTAATTGGAAATTTTAAGATGTCCACTTAAATTGTTATGTTGGATATAATTTCATAATCCTAAAAGAAACACATGTGATAATACGAAACATTATAGGTCACTTTGGACCAAAGCCATTGAAATTTGAAAAAGTCCAACTTCAAGTGCCCATAACTTTCTCATCCAAAATCCAAATGATGCAAACTTTAAGTATAAAGTGATGGCCTTGAAACGATCTACAACTTTGATGTTGAAGGTTTTGTTATTTGAGGCTTTTATCATTGAAACATAAGGGCTTGAAGTTGGTCCATTTTGGTAAAATTTCCATACACATGTTTTGTACATTGAACTTCATGGCCTGTTTTCAATAACTTCCCAACTCTAAATGGATTTTTGTTCAATATAACATTTGTTCCTCATTTCAAGACCTTTCCAACCATTACCCACATGGCTATGTTTCAATTTGGCAAGTGGAATTTTCGAAGAGGAGAAGATTTGTGTTCAATTATGCATAACATGATTAAATTGCTTGCACACCATATTGTCTTGCCATGTACACGTCCAATTTCATTTGTTTCATCATCATCACTCAATTGACATTGCATTTGAGCCTCTCATGCGCCTGTACAGGTCCATGCATGGAGGACGCAAGCTCAAGCACACACGAGTTTTCCATTGCTTGCATCATCTCTTGCTATAAATACACATGCCTGACTTCATTCAAAACCAACCTCAAGGAGCCTGAATTGCTGCAGAAGTAGAATCCCAACCTCCATTAAAAGGAATTTTGCTTTTCTCTTTCAATTTTCAAGTTCAATTTTCAACTTCATTGGTTGATCATTGAGCTTCAATTCCTAGACCTTGCTTCCTTGTCATCTCAAGATCACACTGCATCAAAGAATTGGAGCAGATCAAGTGTTTAAAAGTTGCACTTCAAAGGTTGTTGTTCAAACTTTTTTTATTCGAAACTCCTTGGATACTGATCATTTCTTGTGTTTGTTGGTACCTCTAAAGTCCTCATGTGAGAGGCAAATGATTTGTGCATTTAATTTCATGAATTGAGCAAACTCATATTGAACTCCATAAATTTCTATCTCAGATTTCTCCTTCTATGAGAGTTTAGAGTAGAAACCAATGGCACAGGGGTGATGTACATCACTCCAGCTTTCTAAAGATGTAAGGATCGTGCAAAATGATGAAGGTTTGAAAACCTGCAAATTCTGGCCGGACGGTGAGTCTCACCGGAGAAGACGGTGGTTTCCACCACCGTCCCCACGTGGACGAGTCCATGGCCATTGGATCTGTGGCGTGTGATCTAATCTGGACCTTTGGTTGTCATGACTTGTTTTAATACTTTGTGTTACGCGTTTGACCAAACCCTACCATGAGCGCGCGCCTATCAGCCCTTTGATCTTCCACGTCATTTAATGAGGCAAGATCAAATGCTCCTTGTTTTTCCTATTTTCTATTTTTTCCTTTTATTTTCTTTAATTCCATTTTATTTCAAAAATTCATAACTTCTTCATTTTTAATCCAAAAAATATGGGACCAATTGCATTATTTCCCTTTTTAATTCTAGTTTCTCAAAATGATTATTAACATTTTTTATGAGTTCATTTAATATTTTTTGTGAATTTTCTCTTTTCTGGTTATTTTTAATTCATTTAAAATAGTTTCCAGTATTAAAAAATGCCAAAAATATTTTCTTAACATCTTGAACGATGATGAATCTATGAAAAATATTCTCATCAATTTCTTAATTGATTTGAGATTTATTTGAGATTTTAGTTCAATTATGTTATTTTTCTTCATTTTTAATTGTTTAAAATTAGTTTCTGGTTTCTAAAAATGATGAATTTTTTTGTCAAACCTTGTTTGACCTTGTTGAACTTATAATGATCCAATTGGACTTTTTCCAAGTTGATTTGAATTGGATTTGAAGTTTGACCTTCATTTGTTTATTTTAATTCAAGTATTATTTTAATTCAAGTATTATTTTAATTCCAAAAGCTACCAAAAATATTTATTTGTTTCTTGACTTCTAAGCTTCATTTTTCTTTTGTTTACCATTGATTAACTTTGATTCCATTCATATTTGGTCAATGTATTTTGCTTATGTCATTTGAATTTCAATTATGTACATTTCCATTTCTTCTTCTTCTTCTTCTGCTTCTCCTTTTTTCTTTTTGATCAATGACTTAATGATTGGTGGTTATCCTTGACATATGAGGGTCTTAACCTTCTTTGATCCAAATCAAATTCATCTTGATCAAAGATCAAGTGAATTGCTTTGCATTAGAGATGGGTTGCTTCTTGGTCAAGCAAAAAACCTAAATTCATACGAGATCATTCTTCTTTTCTTTTGGCATGGCAAGTTGTAGGAGCTTGGCTTACTAGTCATGGTCTCTAACTTGTGTTTGTTGCCTATAGTTTTATTGACCGACCTCAGATAGGTGTGACTACTACATTAGTCCACTTACAATTACTTAACATAGCGCTAAATTGCCTTATGGCACACTAACACTAACTACTAATTACTAACTTTTAATTCAAGCATTTAATTCTTGCAATTTACTTTAATATAATTTAATTTCTTTCACATTAATTCATTTGCTTTTGCCCTTTGCTCACTTGAGCTCATGTTTATGTTAATGCAATTTGCCTTTGGCTCACTTGAGCACATTATTGTGTATATACTATTGTGCTTGTTTTGTTTTGTTTGTGTGAACCCAATGCAAATGAATAAAGGAATTAGATTCTAGGACCTTACTTATGCAAAAATGGAGTTTGAAGAGCAACTAGGCCTCATGCCTTTAGAATGCTAAAAAGAAAAGTTGTCAAAGAGCAACTAGGCCTCATGCCTTTAGAATGCTTAATCTTGAAGAAGACATTGAAAAGGACCCCTAATTCTAAACTCACTCTTGTCCATTCTTTCTATTGCATTATGGAACTTTTTGATTTGTGTGTTCTTGTGTGCTAGGGATCCTAAACTTGGGCCAAGTAGAAGAACCATTGTCATGAGCATCCAAAGTGAGAGATACAAAAGCCAATTGGAAGATTCCTAGGAGCTTGATTGATTATTTGTTTGATTGCTTGAGTTATTTGCTTATTGATTGCTAAATCCAAAGCAAGGAGCAACTTGGATCATCTTTATGATCTCAAGAAGGGAACTCCAATGTGGTTTTATTTCTCTTCCTTCATCTTTGCATGTTTAGGACCTAGCCCTTCTCTTCTTCTCTCCACTTTAACCCAAGCCAAACTTTTTGTGCAAACATTAACATTACTTTAAAAATTAGAAACCTAGGCACTATGCCTTTGATTTTTCAAACTCCTTTTCATAACACTTATTTTGAATTGAATCTTAAGTCAACTTTGACCTTATTTTGTGAATACTTTCCATTTGTAAATACAACTTACTCAAATGTTTTTGTGGTTCCAATGGCCATTTTTGCCAAAGCTTTTGATAAACATTAGCTATTAGATTTGAGTTATCCTAGAGGTTGATATAAGACTCACCTATATCCTTAGTGATGGACTATAAGTCTTCCATGCTTATTATAGGGTTAACCCCTCACTAGCATATTGAAGCTCTCCTCACATGGTGGATTTGTGGTTTTAGGTTGAGTTTTCTCCCTTTGATAACAAAAGACCTTAAGTCTTTTGACACACCAATTCACCAACTTCTTTTCAGATTTTTACCCCGAACTACGAGGTTTTGATCCTACCTTTTTAAGATGGTACGTAGGCAAGGGGTTTATCCATTCAAACACAAAATTGTAAGTAACTTGTATATTCTTTTCTCATCTCCCCAATCATGTTTGCACAAATACTTTTCACAAATACCAACCTACCTTACAACATTTGTAAAAAGGGTTCCCTTAGAGTACTAAGGATGTTTTGGGTGCTTAAAACCTTCCCATTGCATAACCAACTCCCTTACCCAGATCTCTGACATTTTTATTAGTTTTTGATTTGATAAAACTTCTCGGTTTTTGTTCGCTTTCTAACCTTTCCTTTAGATAAATAGAAGTGTGGTGGCGACTCAAATTGTATGATTTACTTTTGATTTAGTCAATAAATCTAAAGGTAACGAATACCCTGCTACTGAAAAGTGGCGACTCAGCTGGAGATGAATTTGCCTAGTGGGTTTTGCCTACTTTTTACCTTTGTTGTATTGTATGTTTATATTTATTTGTGACATATTTTTGTGCAAATTTGGGATGACTATATTGTTTGTAATGTATGAATTGCTTGACATATATCAATTGCTTGTGTGCTTGGTGGTCTTTTGTGACATGAGTTCTATACTCGAACTCGAGTGCACTTATGATAGGAGAATGGCATAGTCTTTTTGACTTGTGTGGAGTTATTCCTTAACAAGTTGACTTGTAAGCCAATTTACTTGGTGGAGGTTATGTTGGGATCAATAATGTCACACGAGTATTCGTGGTTAGGAATTACTCTTTCTAATATATGCCTTAGAAGCTAAGGACCTTAGATTACCTAGCCCATCTTGGCCTACTTTTAGGACGTAGTGCGAAGGTCATTCAAGTGTAAGATTTGATACGATTGTTACACGATACTACACTCATAAGAGTCTCTCTTGAGAATATTTTTGGAATACGAGTAGTCGTTTATCCGATAATATCCGAAAGATGGGATGATGACTATGGGAACCTCTTGTAGAACATGATTGTCAGGTTTAACCTTAGTACACTCCCTTTGGGTGGTTCTTAACCGAGACTCCATGCTCGTGACTTGCAACAAACCCTTGATTCATGGTTGATTCGTTCTTGTGTATCCTTAATATCAATGGAACTTAGGTGTTGATAAGGTGTAAACCATAATCCACCAAAATGGATGATTGATATTAAGGATGACTTGATCCATCACATGACCTTTGTGTGGTGTGCTTTGCTTGATCCTTGAGTGTGATTGTTGCATCCATGCATTCATGCATTCATACACATCCATATCATCAACAATGAGAAAATTTTCAAGGAACTTAAAAGGTCTATTTGCAAATTTTCAGACATGGATAAGCAAAGAAGGAATACGAAGAAGTACAGTTTCAGACAACCCGACTTGAAAGAGTTAAGGAGTTTGACATCCTATGTATTAGATCCCTTGAAGTTCAAAGCTCGCCATGGGAAGCTTCTGTCTATTCTTGCTACTCAGGTGGATGAAGGTCTGATGAGTGTGTTGGTACAATTCTATGATCCCTTGTACCGTTGCTTCACATTTCCGGATTTCCAGCTTTTGCCTACGCTTGAGGAGTATGCCTATCTTGTGGATATACCTATTCTAGATCAGTTGCCATTCAATGGCTTGGACAGAGTTCCTTCTTCTCAAGAGATTGTTGATTTGTTGCATATAGATGAATCTATTGTTGGTGCTCATATGACTACCAAAGGTGGAAGTCAAGCTCTCCCATCTGATTTCCTCATTGTTCAAGCTACTATGTTTGGGAAGGCCATGAGTGAGGACGCCTTTGAGGCCATATTTGTACGTCTCATCTATGGGCTAGTGTTATTCCCCAACATCGACAAGTTTGTGGATGTGAACGCTATTAGGATTTTCTCTACTCTTAATCTCGTTCCTACTCTGTTGGGTGACACTTATTTCTCTTTGCATATGAGGAATGCAAAGGGTGGTGTTACCATTGTGTGTGTTTTCCTCTATTGTACAAGTGGTTTATTTTGCACTTGCCACAGACGGTCGCCTTCAAGGAGAACAAAGGATGTCTACGGTGGTCCATGAGGCTTATGTCTCTCACTAATGATGATATCTTTTGGTATAACCATGTATACGATGGTGTGCAGATTATTGACTCTTGTGGTGAATTCTCCAATGTGCCTCTTCTTGGTACATGTGGTGGGATTAACTACAACCCTATTTTGGCAAGTCGTCAGCTTGGGTTCCCCTTAAAGGATAAACCTAATAACATTTTGTTAGAAGGTGTATTCTTTCAAGAGGGTAAAGATCCCCAAAACATGAAGGGCAGAATGGTCCGCGCTTGGCGCAAGATTCATAAGAAGGGAAGGAAAGAGCTTGGTCCGAAGAATTGTATTACTTTGGAACCCTATACCTCGTGGGTGAGGAGGAGAGCTTCTGAGTACCGCATGCCTACACCTTTGTTAAAGTATCCGTAGTCAAGCTTTATTGTGAAGTGGGATAACATTAAAGCATGAAGACTATTATGTTTATAGACTGATGATCACATCTCATGGATCATTGATAAAGAGTTATCAAGTCTTAAACATAGGTATGAATATGAAGAGTAATATTTATACTGGATTGACCCGCTATGAGATCACTATATAGAATGTTATGCAAAGTGTCATAAGTTATTCTCATGGTGATAATGGTGTATACCACCCATCGACCTGAAACCACTATGGACCCTAGATGTAGAGTCGAGTGCCTTATTGCTGATCAAACGTTGTCCGTAATTGGATGACCATAAAGACAGTTGATGGGTACTCCACGAAGCATGCTAAGGGACATGAGTGACCTAGATGGAATTTGCCCATCCTGCGTAACAGGATAAATGTCTATGGGCCCAATATTGAACTGGACAAGGATGACACGGTCTATGCCTTGTGTTCAATATAGACATAAGGGAAAAAGGGTAATTATACACATAATTATTATCACAAAAGGATTTGTCATATCACATGACATTTTCGTGTCTCGGGTAGCAGTGATGTGTTTCTAGATACCGCTCACTGTTTATTATGTTAAATACATGATTTAATATAATTGCCAATGCCGCGAAAACCTATAGGGTCATACACAAAGGACGGATTGATGAGAGATAGAGTAATTAAGGAAGACCGTAATGTACGGCGCCCTTAAGTGAATTATAGAACATCGTAAGGTACGATGTACTTAAGTAGAATATGAAATATGGTAAGGTACCTCGCGCTTAAGTGATTTTGACATATTATAAGATATGGGCCATATACACTTGAGTGGGCTTTTTAGCTTGCAGCCCACACAAGTGGTTCTATAAATAGAACCCTTGTGTAGAAGCATTGTTGTAGTTGCAATTTCGTTTCTCTCTCTCTCTCTCTCTCTCTCTCTCTCTCTCTCTCTCTCTCACTCACTCAAAGCCTTCATTCGTAGCAGCTAGCACTGAAATTGAAGGAATCTGTTCGTGTGGACTGAGTAGAGGCGTTGTCATTGTTCAACGTTCGTGATCGCTCCGTAGATTTGCATCAAAGGTTATAATCGCCACAACAGGTAACGATTCTATCACTGATCATGCTCATTCGTAACGATCAAGTTATATATATGATATAAGTAATCCTGATGCAAAATACGGTATATATGCTATACTGTTTCTGTTTCATTCATTCAAACACTTAATGGTTGTTTTCCTTTAAGCGATCAATGCTCGTTTGCTTCTTGATCCGACATTAGTATGGTGAAGCAATGATGTGTTGATCAATCATACTGAATCAACAATCGAAATGTGTTTGACGGTCTGAAATTGGTGCATTAGGGTTAATGACGGTGTCGCATCCGCGAAAAACAACCGGCGGGCAAAAACAAAACAAACAGAGCCGCCACCGTGCGTTATTTATCCCAAAAGAGGGAAAGGAAACGCTCGAAGTAAACCTGGAAAAGACATGGTCTCGCGACCAAAGAGAGATGGGATCGGGAGTCGGTTATGCGAAGGGAAGGTATTAGCACCCCTACGCATCCGTCGTACTCGACGGGATCCATGCTCAGAAAGAATAGTAGAAAGGTTGCTAAACACTACTCAAAAGAATACACACACACACTGGAAACAACACAGGTGGAAGAAGAGGGGAAAGGGCTCGCTAGGATATCGCATCCTATGCCTACGTATCTCATCTAGAATGAGAATCAGAGCTACCGTAGTTCGGGTCACGCACGCCAAACAAAACCCACACAGGAAACCGACTTCCAATCGTTGGGCTTACGTCAGACTCCACACAAAACGGCAAACATGGAAACCGAATGCCAATCGCTGGACTTACATCAGACTCCGAACCAACAAACACACACAGGAAACCAACTGCCAATTGCTGGACTTACGTCAGACTCCACACAAACAAACACCAATAGGATACGAAATGCCAATCACTGGTCTTACATCCATCTCCTAACACACACAAGAAAGTTAACACACAAACAAGTTACTAAGGAGTCTGGCACTCGAGCCTAGTAACTGTCAAACAAACACACACAAAAAAAGAAAAGGGTGCCCGGAGAGATCTCGTACGATCTCCTGCCTACGTACCTCATCTGGTATGAGGATCAGGGCAACGTAGTTCCCCTTAACAGGGGAGAAACTTTCTCCTAACCAGAGACTGGGAAATGACAAACTAGAAGGGAGACTGACTCGAGCCTAATAGTTATCATGCAATCCATAATGGTCCTAGGTTGAGGTTTCTATCTAACTTGCACAGGCAGCAAGCTATCCTAAACAGCACAAGCAAAGCAAACATACACACAATTAGCACACACTATATACAAACAAAGTGGGCTCACACAAGGTTAGGCTGTGAAACACAAGCCAACTGGAATCGGGTGCAGTTAGCTCTTAACCCTAACATTGAGAGTTAGGGTGAAGCAGATGAAATGGGGAGTGAGGGTAAGACCTCACAGCTCTTATCCCTGGCCTGGGAGAGCTTCAGACAAATGAAAGTGGGAGTTCAGAAAGTTGGAACTTTTCTCCACATATGACTGACACAACAAAGATCTTGGGTTAATATCCACAATGCATCAACACATGGTGTGAGCAAAGTGGATGACACACTGAATAGCAGGAGATGGATTACACATCTCTTTTATCTGCCAATTGCCTTATCAAAGGACTTTTCCTGCTTGGCACAAAAATAAACAAACACAAGCATTGCCTCTTAAGGAGGGCTTCAGACAGGTGCCTGCCCAAGTAACAAGACAGTTCTTCCAGACTACATGAAGTCAGAGAGTTATACCTATGTGGTTAAGCAACCAAGCAAAAGAAAGTTCAAATTGAACTTAAGCAACTTATGTACCTGTAGAAACATCACACAAATCAGTTCAACTGTACAGACAAACAGACAACACTAATATCAACAGTCAAACCCAATGATCAAAGGCATAAGCCAACAAGTCAAACTCAAATGAATTAACAACCCTACAAAACACACAACGTTAGTAGTCAACAGTAAACATCAAAGGCTCAAGTGATAGAGCACCAACAACTAAGGAACTTGAATGCTCCACCTGAAATCAAAGCTCAAACATGAGAGGCAAACCACTAGGTCAAGGCCTAGGATCAAAGATGGAGAAAAAATTCAAAACAGAACATGAAAATTGACATGAATCATCTTCATTCAATCAATAACACAATCCAAAAGGTCTCATTTCAATATCAATTACCAAAAATATTTCATGAACCAAACATGGCAAGGTATGCACATTGTAACCACATAGTGACACCAGAATGAACAAATGCACAATAAATAAAAAATGCTTCAAATAATCTTGGAAAAATTCATGGGTAAACAGAACATACAACATGATCATCACATAAAAAATTAGAGCATTTGGACAACATTAGGCATGGTAATCATGTTGCATAAGTCAAGGCAAGCACAAACAAGCACATGTATGACACCAAATGTCACACCAACTTAGCATAATCCTAAAACAGAAATGAAACATGGTAAAAACCTCAAACCAAAGCCAAAACACCATTCAACATGTCTAGAAATAGTGTGAAAAATTTCACATCCATTGGAAATTCAACAAGCATTTCAAAAATGAATGAAGTTCAAGACCATTCAAAAGCCTAAAAATGATCATCCAGAATGAAAAATCTCAATCAAATAAGAAATCAATCGAAAAATTCCACAAAATATCATGAGCATTCACAACATGCGCATCAAGCACCATACAAAAAATCAGGACACTTGGAATTCATTTGGCATGATAAATTCATCAATCAAATTGGACATCACTAGGTGTGACACAAATTGTCACACCTAACTTAGAAAAATCATAAATCAGCAATGGCAATTGATAAAAATGCAAACTCAACACCAAAATGTCCAGCAAGATGTCTAGTTTCAACATGTAAAATTTCATGATCATTGGATTAAAATTGAGCATTTCACAAATGAAGAAGCAAGGCAAGGTCAAAACATGATACATGTACAAGAACCCTAGCACAAAAAATAAACCAGCCATGCACAATTTAAGGAAAAATGTCCATAAAAAACTAGAGAGAAAATGTGACATAATGCAAAAATCTTGGTATTTTTTGGATGATTATTTAATTTGTTTTGATTTTTTAAAGATGAAGAAAAATAAAAAAATGCATGTGGAGCATATATGAACATGTGGAGGGAAAATTGAATGAAGCATGTGAAAATGTACACGGCCAAGGTTCGAACTGCGTAGCATTTCAAAATGGAATTGGCGCGCTGCATGGCTTTTCATGCAGCCAATCAGGATGCAACCCTAGCGAACACCTAAGGCCACGCTTTGGAATCAAAAAAACCGTTCTCTAAAGGTCTGTGTTCATCTTCTTCATCATTCACGCGCATGAACAGTAGGTGTTCAAGAACACCAAGAACAATTTTTCCAGTTTTTAAAATTGAGCACATGTACATGAACATCTTTCATCATAGATCAAGAATCAACTATCGGCTCAGCATATAACATCATAAACAATTGGAATCGAGCAATTCAAGTTTCATACACAAAACTTCAAATCACCATAACTTGTTCAATAATGCATGGATTTTAGTGGTTCAAAGCTCAGAATCATCACAACAAAGAGATCTACAACAATAGCATAACAATTTCAAGAAATAAAGAGATCGAATCTGTGACCTCTTGATGAGCAGCTTTGTGAAATCGCGTGTTCCTGGCCTTGCAATGCTTCAAGTGTCTTCTAGGAAGCTTGTACAAGTGAATGGATGAAGGCTTGAGGTTCAAATGCTCTTGATTCAACCAGAATTTGATTTCACCATTGTTGCTTCCATAGCTTCAAGCATGAACAAAGTGCACGAATTCTCTTGGATCCTCCTTCAATTTTGCTCACAAATGCTACCAGATGATGAATGGATCAATAAAAATGGAGTGTGTTTGATGAATTTCAAAGAAAAAAGTGAGAGAATTTTGATGAACTTTGTGATTCTAGATCTAAAATTGGGAATTGTGATGAATTCTGTTATGATTAAGCTTATATATGCAATGCGAAACATGATTAATTATGCCTAAACCAAATGCTAATGAAATGGATTAAGTTTGGAGGTGTTTTGACAAATTTTGGTTTTCACCCTTATGCATGGAAATGGCATGTGAACAGTACGAATTTGGATTTAATTTTACTCAAAAACCTGTTTTGGAGCCAATGGTGATGGTAGCATGTTCAAATAATTCACCAATTTTAAATTCCCATTTTCCCTCCAAAAATCAAGTGAATTTTCAAATATTTATGTGAATGTAATGCATGCCATGTAATTCCAAATTTGGAAACTAGAGGTTAAAACAAGAACAATGCAAAAAGAGCCACTTGATTTGGAGTTTTGGTGAAGAAGTTATGCTCATTTGAAGTTCAATGTTCACTTGGTCAAGATTTGATCCATATCTCCTTAACCACACATGAGAAATTGATGATCTTGGACTTTTTGGAAATGGTAGAGAAAGATCTACAACTTTCATGTTCATCAAAATTTCATTTGAAGCATTCTTGATGATGTAATCTTGAGTTGAAAACCTTTCCATTTTTGGCAATTTCAAATTACAAGTCACTTTCTATTTTTGGAAAGTTTTGTCCTGACTTTATTTTCTTCAATGTTGATGTTTGAAATGTCAAATGATACTTGTTTGAACATGAATGAAGTATTTCTAATCACTTCCCACCTCCAAATCCAACAGTTGACTTGTGGTTGACTTTTCCAGTTGACAAAGGACTTGACCATGCACAGATGAATTTGAGCCTCAATCTCCTGATGAAATGGCACCAAAATGAAACCCTAGCTTATACAAGCTCAATAAAATCACATGATGATCTGCATTTCAATAAAAACCTCATCTCCTTGAAAATCCCTGATTGGTATAATGCAACTGATTAGGGTTGACCAGAGGTCAAAACCTTAATCCCAAGGAATTTGATCAGGAATAATGAACCTTGATGATGATGATGTATCATTTCAACCAAGATAATGATCCAATCTCCTTGAGGAACCAAGAAACCCTTAATTGAAGCACAAACCTCAGATGATTAGTGATCAATTTATGAGACCCTCAAGCTTGAATCTTTTAACCTCTCTATCTTCTAAGAAAGACCTAGGAGGATGACTTGCTTATTTCACATGATATGCAAAGATGTAATGCCTAATGTCCTAAAAATGAGATGCAATATGCTAAGCTAGTCCCAAGAGAGGAGGGCAAATTTTGAGGTGTTATAGTTGCCCCTATTCAATCCACTGTGAACCTGTCGATATGAACAGCCTCGGCTTTCAGATGATCAGGGTGAAGAGTGATTGAATACCAAGAACAGACGAACAATTTGCACTCTGATGGGAAATAATTAACAATGCCTGTCAAAATCGGCGGAGAAGCAATCTCAAAAGAAGAATCCGTCTGGTACGGAGAAAGTCGGCCTGAATACCGAAACAGAAATTCGCCCTGTATACCAAAATAAATGGCAACACAGGAATAACCATGGCCTGAACACCACATCCGCTGGGGATTATTATCTTTTTTACTTTTTCTTACTTTTTCTTGAACCCCGGAACTTTCTGATTGATAATTCTTTTTTACTTTTCTTGAACCTCGAAACTTTCTGATTGATAATCCTTTTTTACTTTTCAGGAACCCCAAACAAATATTTTCTTTCACGCGGATGATCCCGGATCACCGCCGTTGAACCCCGACACCTTCATAGTAGTCTTGTTGGCCAAACAATGAACCCCCCTCTCCAATTGAACCCCAGTCGCCTGACGATAACTCGCGATCGCCATTGTGAACCCCGTTCTCCAGAAAACACCTCGTGTCTCCCTTTCTCCATTTGAACCCTGTTCTCCAGAAAATGCCGCAACACTTCCCTTTCTCCATTTGAACCCCGTTCTCCCTTTTCTTGTGATAATTCCGCTGGCAACGCCGGAAATAACATCAAAACACCACTCTGATGGCGACATATCAGAGGACACTCGACCAGACATTTACTGATGACCGGGAAGGAACTCGACGTTTACTGACATCGAACAATGATGTTTACTGACACCAAAGAAAATTCGACCAGACATTGACCAATGACTGGGAGGGAACTCAACGTTTACTGACATCGAACAATGATGTTTACTGACACCAAAGAAAACTCGACCAGACATTGACCAATGACTGGGAGGGAACTCAATGTTTACTGACATCGAACAATGATGTTTACTGACACCAAAGAAAACTCGAACAGACATTGACCAATGACTGGGAGGGAACTCAACAGTTACTGACACCGAACGATGATGTTTACTGACACCAAAGAAAACTCGACCAGACATTGACCAATGACTGGGAGGGAACTCAACGTTTACTGACATCGAACAATGATATTTATTGACACCAAAGAAAACTCGACCAGACATTGACCAATGACTGGGAGGGAACTCAACGTTTACTGACACCGAACAATGATGTTTACTGACACCAAAGAAAACTCGACCAGACATTGACCAATGACTGGGAGGGAACTCAACGTTTACTGACATCGAACAATGATGTTTACTGACACCAAAGAAAACTCGACCAGACTTTGACCAATGACTGGGAGGGAACTCGACGTTTACTGACATTGAACAATGATGTTTACTGACACCAAAGAAAATTTGACCAGACATTGACCAATGACTGGGAGGGAACTCAACGTTTACTGACATCGAACAATGATGTTTACTGACAGCAAAGAAAACTCGACCAGACATTGACCAATGACTGGGAGGGAACTCAACGTTTACTGACATCGAACAATGATGTTTACTGACACCAAAGAAAATTCGACCAGACATTGACCAATGACTGGGAGGGAACTCAACGTTTACTGACATCGAACAATGATGTTTACTGACACCAAAGAAAATAGACATTACGGGGATCGACACGACACTTACTGGTATCGCAAGGATGACATCTACATATGTCAAAACCAGGCAGACGCTTGCCGGGGACTAACTGGGGAATGATGTTGCTCCAAAATCCCGATGCTGAACTCCTCAGGGTAACACCTTCCAACTTCTATTTCGCATGACAGAAATCTTCCTCCAGTATCGCGCTACTGGGGAATACCGTTGACCCAACGTCACAATGCTAAATTCCTCAGAGTATCATCTTCACTGACCGGCAAAACCGATTCTCAGGCGGTAACCACGGCTTGAGTAACCAATGCTTGCAATGCTGATGTTGATCTGCCAACAAGCGAAACCACTTCTCAAACGGTAACCACGGCTTGAGTAGCATCTTCACCAACTGGCGAAACCAAATCTCAAACGGTAACCACGGCTTGAGACTAGCTTATGCTTGCAATGATGATGCATGGGTTTTTTTAGCGCAATGCTCCATAATTATGGAAATGCTACGCAATTTATTATGCAATATGCTATGATCTCTTAAATGATGCATGCATAAAAAGTATCTCCCTCAAGGGACTCTCCTGGGGAGCTTGAGGCACTCTGCCGAGGAACTCACCAACACTCCAATCACCACCCTGCTGGGGAATAGCGCTGCTGCTGGGGAAAGGACCACCCTCACCAGGGATAACCTCCTCTGTATCCGACCCGCTTGGGGACTTCACTGGGGAAAAAACCACCAACGCACTTTGCGGGGAAACAACGGCCTCTGACTTGCTGGGGAATTAACAAGCTCCGCCATGCTAGGGGAAACAACTACCCATAGACACCTCCGCTGGGAAATAGCAACCTTTAGGCCTGGCTGCTGAGGAAACACCGATCTCCAACCTACTGGGGGAGATAACCATCCCGACCCTGCTAGGGAAATCACAGACCTTGAATCTGCTGGGGAGGTATTAATCCCAACTCTGCTTGGGGAAATAAGGAAATTCCGACACAGAACACCCGTCGACTCGTCGAACCCTGGTATTCAACATCCAAATCCAGTGTCAGCTTTTCACTTTTGAGAGCTCTCAGACTCGTCTGGACTTTTCTGATTCATCACCTTGTATTCCCGACTTCTCCGTACTCTACGGAGATCGAAGTCCTTAGATTGGTACTAACTTTCCAGTCCTCAGACTTTGAAGAGTCTTCTTGATTAATTCTCAAGGATCGTCGTACGTTTCCCGCCGTCTTTCCACCATTCTTCAATCTCTTGTCCCTGATCGGACTCCACGGGGATCTTTTGTCAAAAGCTTCACATCACAACCTGCAAGTGAGTGAAAATATCTAACAGCTCCTGCAAAAAAAGATCGTTAGACAAAAAACATGCCCCAGGTATGCCAAAATTTCAACACTTAGGTCACTCAACCTTCCGAATAAGATTTCAAGTTTTCAATCTTATAAGCATGCATTAGAAGGGACTTGTATGTCTTAAAATGCAAAGATTCTTTTCACAAACAATTGGATGTTTTTGCAATCAAAGCGGTAATGAAAACAAAAACAAAATTATTTGACTGAATATGCATTTTATTGATTGAAAAAGTGTGGCTCATAACTGAGCAATACAAAGGAAGCAATTCCTGAAAAGAGGTAATTGCGCACAAAAGGAAAAATCTATCCTAATGGCAATGTGAAACTGTGATCTCATCGAGTTCCAACTCGGTTACACCCCATATGTCCTCAGACTCTCCGTACCTTCTGTCCTCTAAACAAGACGCTTCCGACCGATCCCTGTCGGGGATTATCCTGGTGCCTTAACCAAAGCGCAAACGATCATGCCAGACGCAGTTGTTCGTTTTAATCCCTCTTTTGCCTGGACCGCCCTTTTAGGTTCTCAGTCCACCGGGATACCCTTTTTTGCCCAAGCCGCCCTTGTGGGGTTTTCGACTTGCCGGGTGTACAGTTTTTTCTCTTTTCTTTTTATCCCTAATTTTTGCCCGAACCTTTTCCATTTTTTTTTCGGTTCGCCGGGATGCCCATTTTTGCCTGGACTATTTTATTCTTTTCGTCCAGCGGGTCTCTTATACGAAGTATTTTTTTAACTGCATCCACATTCACAGGGGATGGAAAATCCTTGCCATCCATGGTCGTTAACAACAAGGCTCCGCCAGAGAAAACCTTCTTGACCACGTATGGACCTTCATAATTGGGTGCCTTTTCAACACCAGATCTCCCACATGATACATACGAGGTCGCACCTTTCGGTCAAAAGCGCGCTTCATCCGCTGCTGGTACAACTGCCCATGACAGATGGCCGCCAGCCTCTTTTCCTCAATCAGGCTCAACTCTTCGTACCGAGTCCTTACCCATTCAGCCTCTTGCAATTTCACGCCCATTAGGACTCTCCACAATGGGATCTAGGCTTCTGTAAGTAATACCATTTCTATTCCATACACGAGCGAGCGCGGCGTTGCCCCAGTAGACGTACGCACCGAAGATCGATACCCAAGATACAAGCTTTGTACTCAGCCACCATTGTTGGTGCAGTCAAATGTTATCCGGGCAACAAAAGGAATGTGGGATCTTTTCGGCGTAATCAAAACGGCACTAACTCATCCACATTAACCTCCCCCCACCAGACATCAGAATCCGTTCGGATTCAGGGTCAGGCCCCTCCTCCGGGATCGGTTCCTCAGAATCTTTCGATTTGAGCACCTTAAGATGTCCTCATCAGGGAACTCAAACTTCCTTGGTTGATAATCCTCAATGGGTTGCGGGGCGATGTAATCGGACAATACACTCCCATCGATTGCTTTCTGAGAGGTATACTGTATATCATATTCAGTCAAAATCATTTGCCACCTCGCAACCCGTCCGGTCAATACTGGCTTTTCAAAAATGTACTTGATTGGATCCATATTGGAAATCAATAAAGTGGTATGAACCAGCATATACAGCCTCAGTCGGCGAGCAGCCCAGACCAAAGCACAACAAGTTTTCTCGAGCAGTGAATATCTTGTTTCACAGTCGGTAAACTTTTTGCTAAGGTAGTATATGGCATGCTCTTTTCGACCAGACTCCTCATGCTGCCCCAATACACACCCCATAGACCCCTCGAGGACCGTCAAGTACAGGATTAACGGTCGTCCCTCCACAGGAGGCATCAGAATCGGAGGCTCCTGCAAATATTCTTTTATCTTTTCAAATGCCGCTTGGCAATCATTATTCCACCTGACCGTTTGATCTTTTCTCAACAACTTGAATATTGGTTCGCACGTGGCTGTTAGATGAGATATGAACCGCGAGATGTAGTTCAATATACCTAAGAAACCATGAACCTCTTTCTCTGTTCTCGGTTCAGGCATTTCTCTTATTGCTTTTACTCTTTTTTATATCTTTTATTTTTAGCAGGATCGACCTCGATTCCTCTTTCGCTTACAATGAGCCCCAGCCACTTACCGGACCGCACTCTGATAGTGCACTTATTCGGATTCAACCTCAGTCTGAATTGTCTCCACCGATCAAATAACTTGGCCAGATCTACCAAATGTCCCTCCTCTGTTTGGGAATTTGCTATCATGTCATCACCATAGCATTCGATTTCACGATGAATCATATCATGAAACAAAGTCACTCTGATACGTGGCACTGGCGTTCTGCTTCTCTAGAGGACAGTCTTCTCTCCATGGTAGCTTGTGCACAACGACATCGGCATCCGACCCTGGCATATCCTGACACGACCAGGCGAAGGTATCCACATGCTCTTCCAACAGGGCTACCATTCTGCTCTCGACTTACCTCTGAAGCGGCCCCAATTTCCACTTCCTTTCTGACCTCAGCGATGCCTGGAATAAGAATCTTGAATCGCTCCTCGTGCGATTAAATCACCTTTTCCTCTTATTTCGACAACCTGGCTAATTTCCAGCAGATCACAATCTTCTTCGCCTTATTCTTCGGCATGATAGATCGGATTGTCGAAGTCATACAAAGGTGTAACCGAATTGTTATCAACGAGATCAGGAGAATAGTTTTTTGAAGTCGGAACGAGACAAATCAAAAAGAAAGAAAAATGAAAACAAACATTGCCATTTTTATTTTTGTTTTTAAACTGCAAAAATAAGTGAAAAACAGGGAACACCGCTTTTAACGTGAAAAACATCCATTTATTAATGATGCAGAATGTTGCACAATGAAACACATGAGGTGGCCCTTACAATGGACCATTACGTTTCGGGCAAAACGTATGGTTTTCATGCAAACAGAATTGAAAAACAGAAATATTACTCTTCAAGTAGAGTGACAGTGATGATCTTTTAGGCCTTCCAGTTCTGGACTTCCATCCCTGGCACGCACGGTTTTATCCAACCATCAAACTCGCAGTCACTGTCAGCCTCTTCACCCATCGCACAGACGTGACCTGAATTTTCAGCAATTGCACCCACCATCGCCTGACCATGCGCCGGCATGGGATTAGCATTAACATTCGGAGATGGCGCAAAATTGATGGCCTTGGAGTCTACCAAGTCTTGGACAACATGCTTAAAAGCTCTACAGCCCTCAATGTTATGCCCTGGTGTACCAGAATGGAATTCACACTTGGCATTCTCATCATAGTTAGGAGGCCTCTGATCTGATCTTACCGGAGCCATCGTCCTCGGCTGAACCAACCCAAGATCCATCAACTTCTTAAACAGAACAGCATATGTCACAGGCGGCTTATCGAACTGACGATCAATCCCCTTTCCCCTCACTTGGTACCCATCTCTCTGTGCTCTCTGTTGGGGTGGCTGACGCTGCTGTTGTATCGATTGATTACCAGCAGGAATTGTTACCGCAGCAGTGTGCTGGTAGTAACAATCCCTACCGTGTCCCCTTTGGGCATACACAACACTCGATTCACCCTCATTCTTGTGCTGACCATTCCCAAATGGCTTCTTTACTCCAGATGACGGAGCATTTCCCTGTATTTTCCCCATTCTCAGCCAACTTTCAATTCTCTCACCAGCCACTACTATGTCCGAAAAGCCAGTGATGGGACAACCCACCATCCTTTCAGCAAAAACCCCCTGCAGGGTACCCATGAATAGATCAGAAATCTCCCGATCCACCAGCGGAGGTTGAACTCTGGCAGCCAACTCCCTCCATCTCTGTGCGTATTCTTTAAACCCTTCATTCGGCTTCTGAGACATACCCTGCAATTGGGTACGGCTAGGAGCCATGTCAGCATTGAACTGGTACTGTTTAAAGAATGCATCTCCAAGATCCTGCCAGCTCTTGACATCTGATGATCTCAACTTGGTATACCATTCAAGAGACCCCCCAGACAGACTGTCTTGGAAGAAGTACATCCAGAGCTTCTGATCCATTGTATAGGCAGATATTTTTCGGACAAAGGCCTGGAGATGGGTTTCCGGGCAAGAACTCCCATTGTACTTGTCAAATGCAGGCGCTTTAAACTTTTGTGGAATCGCAATCCCCTCTACCAACCCCATGTTCAACATGTTGACAACCCCAGGAGTAGCATGGCTTTCCAGAGCCCTGATCTTCTCTGCCAGTGCCTGAATCTCCTTGTTTGGCGGTTGAACACCATATTGACCAAACTGTTCGTTAAGCATGGAGAATTGTTCCGCTTCCTTGTCTTCCAGAGCTTTAGAGAAAGGAGGAAACTGATTATCCTTCAAATTATTACCCACAAGATCCGGTCCACCACCTGCAGCGAAACCAAACCCACCACCATTGTTGATAACTACACCAGCAGTAGTTGTCTTCCTTCTGAGATCTCCTCCATCCCTGGAACCACCAAGGCCATGGTTGGAGACCCCCTCTAAATTGACACCACTATTAGCAGCTGAAGCCCGCTCGAGCTTCTCCACTTTATCAGCAAGTGCTTTTTGCCCCACGGCAAACCCTTGCATGACATTGATCAGTTCATTCATTTTCTCCTTAAGCTCAAGAAAATCTGCGTTGGGTAGATCCATCAGCCTGGGTGTGTTGCGTCTGGTAAAGTATCTGTGTGGACGGGTTGTGTGCAGGGGAATGATTCGGCGTGCGCGAGCAATGATTCCTGAGTAAACCCAAACACGTTAGAAACTGACACCTGCAAAACAGAAGACAAGTTATTATGACTCACGCATGAATGCAATGTCTATCCATATGAGGAACACTCTTTCCTTTGATTCTGGCTTCATCGAGACGGATAAAAAATTCGACAATAACATTCTGACATCAGGATGTCTCTCAACCTGAATCTCTATCGAGAATGTACCCTGAGTATGGATAAACATGGGTTATATGCAGATGAATGCAAAATGTGAATGATGCTGATGTATGAATGCAATGCATTGTGCCATCCTCCAAGTCATCTGAACAATCACTGCACTGAGTTACGGCCTCTGAATTGATCACAACCATCTGAAGGAATATGTAACCACAAATCCCACTCAAGGTTCCGAAATAAACGGAACTGAATGATACATCACCATCATCACCAGAGATCCTCTGAACAGATAGCCACAAGACTCTCTGAACCAGCCCAGGGAATCCTGAAATAAACGGATCCCCACAGATAAATACCACGGACAGAACTCCGGCGTCTCGGAAATAAATCCATAAATCCGACTTATAAATAGAACTCTGATCAATAACTGAACCATTAGTCACCATCAGAACATGCATCTATAAGAATCAACCCTCCCCTCACAGGTGAATTCTAATCAAGTCATCCTAAGGCGGATAATGGTCTCGACAATCGGGCAAAGATACTCAACGGGTTTGCCCTTTCGGGTGTGCCGTTGCAGCTCTCATAAGATCGTCTAAACCAAAGATCCGGGAAAGAACGGTCACCAGAGTCAATAGTTCAGATGAAGTTACTCAACCAAAGTGGATACTCCACAAAGGAAGAGCTCCCTCAAAGAACCTTGTCCGGCTTGTGGTATGTCACGTCGCCCAAAACATGTTGACCTAACATTAGAGGCAACATGAGACCACGTTAATCCTAGGTGTATACTCGGGCCTGGGTTTTAGCCCCACTCAGAACACCCACCCCAAAATCAGAGGAACCACCTGTACAAAAGATAGCACAATGACAGTATGATGCATGCAAACATTTATACAAATATATATACAACATAATAATCATAAATGCAATAAATAGAGCAACACAAGCAACCTAAATATCCTAGAGAGCGCTAGGAGAGACTCGCTTAGGGAAGATGGACCAGCAAGAGGTCAACTTCTATGTCCCCAGCAGAGTCGCCAGCTGTCGCATCCGCGAAAATCAACCGGCGGGCTAAAACAAAACAAACAGAGCCGCCACCGTGCGTTACTTATCCCAAAAGAGGGAAAGGAAACGCTCGAAGTAAACCTGGAAAAGACTGGTCTCGCGACCAAAGAGAGATGGGATCGGAAGTCGGTTATGCGAAGGGAAGGTATTAGCACCCCTACGCATCCGTCGTACTCGACGGGATCCATGCTCAGAAAGAATAGAAGAAAAGTTGCTAAACACTGCTCAAAAGAATGCACACACACACTGGAAACAACACAGGTGGAAGAAGAGGGGAAAGGGCTCGCTAGGATATCGCATCCTATGCCTACGTATCTCATCTGGAATGAGAATCAGAGCTACCGTAGTTCGGCTCACGCACGCCAAACAAAACCCACACAGGAAACCGACTGCCAATCGCTCCACTTACGTCAGACTCCACACAAAACGGCAAACATGGAAACCGAATGCCAATCGCTGGACTTACATCAGACTCCGAACCAACAAACACACACAGGAAACCAACTGCCAATCGCTGGACTTACGTCAGACTCCACACAAACAAACACCAATAGGATACGGAATGCCAATCGCTGGTCTTACATCCATCTCCTAACACACACAAGAAAGTTAACACACAAACAAGTTACTAAGGAGTCTGGCACTCGAGCCTAGTAACTGTCAAACAAACACACACAAAAAAAGAAAAGGGTGCCCGGAGAGATCTCGTACGATCTCCTGCCTACGTACCTCATCTTGTATGAGGATCATGGCAACATAGTTCCCCTTAACAGGGGAGAAACTTTCTCCTAACCAAAGACTGGGAAATGACAAACTAGAAGGGAGACTGACTCGAGCCTAATAGTTATCATGCAATCCACAATGGTCCTAGGTTGAGGTTTCTATCTAACTTGCACAGGCAGCAAGCTATCCTAAACAGCACAGGCAAAGCAAACATACACACAATTAGCACACACTATATACAAACAAAGTGGGCTCACACAAGGTTAGGCTGTGAAACACAAGCCAACTGGAATCGGGTGCAGTTAGCTCTTAACCCTAACATTGAGAGTTAGGGTGAAGCAGATGAAATGGGGAGTGAGGGTAAGACCTCACAACTCTTATCCCTGGCCTAGGAGAGCTTCAGACAAATGAAAGTGGGAGTTCAGAAAGTTGGAACTCTTCTCCACATATGACTGACACAACAAAGATCTTAGGTTAATATCCACAATGCATCAACACATGGTGTGAGCAAAGTGGATGACACACTGAATAACAGGAGATGGATTACACATCTCTTTTATCTGCCAATTGCCTTATCAAAGGACTTTTCCTGCTTGGCACAAAAATAAACAAACACAAGCATTGCCTCTTAAGGAGGGCTTCAGACAGGTGCCTGCCCAAGTAACAGGACAGGTCTTCCAGACTACATGAAGTCAGAGAGTTATACCTATGTGGTTAAGCAACCAAGCAAAAGCAAGTTCAAATTGAACTTAAGCAACTTATGTACCTGTAGAAACATCACACAAATCAGTTCAACTGTACAGACAAACAGACAACACTAATATCAACAGTCAAACCCAATGATCAAAGGCATAAGCCAACAAGTCAAACTCAAATGAATTAACAACCCTACAAAACACACAACGTTAGTAGTCAACAGTAAACATCAAAGGCTCAAGTGATAGAGCACCAACAACTAAGTTACTTGAATGCTCCACCTGAAATCAAAGCTCAAACATGAGAGGCAAACCACTAGGTCAAGGCCTAGGATCAAAGATGGAGAAAAAATTCAAAACAGAACATGAAAATTGACATGAATCATCTTCATTCAATCAATAACACAATCCAAAAGGTCTCATTTCAATATCAATTACCAAAAATATTTCATGAACCAAACATGGCAAGGTATGCACATTGTAACCACATAGTGACACCAGAATGAACAAATGCACAATAAATCAAAAATGCTTCAAATAATCTTGGAAATATTCATGGGTAAACAGTACATACAACATGATCATCACACAAAAAATTAGAGCATTTGGACAACATTAGGCATGGTAATCAAATTGCATAAGTCAAGGCAAGCACAAACAAGCACATGTATGACACCAAATGTCACACCAACTTAGCATAAGCCTAAAACAGAAATGAAACATGGTAAAAACCTCAAACCAAAGCCAAAACACCATTCAACATGTCTAGAAATAGTGTGCAAAATTTCACATCCATTGGATAATCAACAAGCATTTCACAAATGAATGAAGTTCAAGACCATTCAAAAGCCTAAAAATGATCATCCACAATGAAAAATCTCAATCAAATTAGAAATCAATCCAAAAATTCCACAAAATATCATGAGCATTCACAACATGCACATCAAGCACCATGCAAAAAATCAGGACATTTGGAATTCATTTGGCATGATAAATTCATCAATCAAATTGGACATCACTAGGTGTGACACAAATTGTCACACCTAACTTAGAAAAATCATAAATCAGCAATGGCAATTGATAAAAATGCAAACTCAACACCAAAATGTCCAGCAAGATGTCTAGTTTCAACATGTAAAATTTCATGATCATTGGATTAAAATTGAGCATTTCACAAATGAAGAAGCAAGGCAAGGTCAAAACATGATACATGTACAAGAACCCTAGCACAAAAAATAAACCAGCCATGCAAAATTTAAGGAAAAATGTCCATAAAAAACTAGAGAGTAAATGTGACACAATGCAAAAATCCTGGTGTTCTTTGGATGATTATTTAATTTGTTTTGATTTTTTAAAGATGAAGAAAAATAAAAAAATGCATGTGGAGCATATATGAACATGTGGAGGGAAAATTGAATGAAGCATGTGAAAATGTACACGGCCAAGGTTCGAACTGAGTAGCATTTCAAAATGGAATTGGTGCGCTGCATGGCTTTTCATGCAGCCAATCAGGACGCAACCCTAGCGAACACCTAAGGCCACGCTTTGGAATAAAAAAAACCGTTCTCTAAAGGTCTGTGTTCATCTTCTTCATCATTCACGCGCGTGAATAGTAGGTGTTCAAGAACACCAAGAACAATTTTTCCAGTTTTTAAAATTGAGCACATGTACATGAACATCTTTCATCATAGATCAAGAATCAACTATCGGCTAAGCATATAACATCATAAACAATTGGAATCGAGCAATTCAAGTTTCATACACAAAACTTCAAATCACCATAACTTGTTCAATAATGCATGGATTTTAGTGGTTCAAAGCTCAGAATCATCACAGCAAAGAGATCTACAACAATAGCATAACAATTTCAAGAAATAAAGAGATCGAATATGTGACCTCTTGATGAGAAGCTTTATCAAATCGCGTGTTCCTGGCCTTGCAATGCTTCAAGTGTCTTCTAGGAAGCTTGTACAAGTGAATGGATGAAGGCTTGAGGTTCAAATGCTCTTGATTCAACCAGAATTTGATTTCACCATTGTTGCTTCCATAGCTTCAAGCATGAACAAAGTGCACGAATTCTCTTGGATCCTCCTTCAATTTTGCTCACAAATGCTACCAGATGATGAATGGATCAAGAAAAAGGGAGTGTGTTTGAAGAATTTCAAAGAAAAAAGTGAGAGAATTTTGATGAACTTTGTGATTCTAGATCTAAAATTGGGAATTGTGATGAATTCTGTTATGATTAAGCTTATATATGCAATGCTAAACATGATTAATTATGCCTAAACCAAATGCTAATGAAATGGATTAAGTTTGGAGGTGTTTTGACAAATTTTGGTTTTCACCCTTATGCATGGAAATGGCATGTGAACAGTACGAATTTGGATTTAATTTTACTCAAAAACCTGTTTTGGAGCCAATGGTGATGGTAGCATGTTCAAATAATTCACCAATTTTAAATTCCCATTTTCCCTCCAAAAATCAAGTGAATTTTCAAATATTTATGTGAATGTAATGCATGCCATGTAATGCCAAATTTGGAAACTAGAGGTTAAAACAAGAACAATGCAAAAAGAGCCACTTGATTTGGAGTTTTGGTGAAGAAGTTATGCTCATTTGAAGTTCAATGTTCACTTGGTCAAGATTTGATCCATATCTCCTTAACAACACATGAGAAATTGATGATCTTGGACTTTTTGGAAATGGGAGAGAAAGATCTACAACTTTAATGTTCAACAAAATTTCATTTGAAGCATTCTTGATGATGTAATCTTGAGTTGAAAACCTTTCCATTTTTGGCAATTTCAAATTACAAGTCACTTTCTATTTTTGGAAAGTTTTGTCCTGACTTTATTTTCTTCAATGTTGATGTTTGAAATGTCAAATGAGACTTGTTTGAACATGAATGAAGTATTTCTAATCACTTCCCACCTCCAAATCCAACAGTTGACTTGTGGTTGACTTTTGCAGTTGACAAAGGACTTGGCCATGCATAGATGAATTTGAGCCTCAATCTCCTGATGAAATGGCACCAAAATGAAACCCTAGCTTATACAAGCTCAATAAAATCACATGATGATCTCCATTTCAATAAAAACCTCATCTCCTTGAAAATCCCTGATTGGTATAATGCAACTGATTAGGGTTGACCAGAGGTCAAAACCCTAATCCCAAGGAATCTGATCAGGAATAATGAACCTTGATGATGATGATGTATCATTTCAACCAAGATAATGATCCAATCTCCTTGAGGAACCAAGAAACCCTTAATTGAAGCACAAACCTCAGATGATTAGTGATCAATTTATGAGACCCTCAAGCTTGAATCTTTTAACCTCTCTATCTTCTGAGAAAGACCTAGGAGGATGACTTGATTATTTCACATGATATGCAAAGATGTAATGGCTAATGTCCTAAAAATGAGATGCAATATGCTAAGCTAGTCCCAAGAGAGGAGGGCAAATTTTGAGGTGTTACAGACGGCACAAGGGTTGTGTTGTCAAAGAGTTATGCGATTAGGGTTGTGACTGCGCAAGAGTTGTGCTTTAAAGTATCAAGTGTTGATGCGAAAAACGACGTCGATTTCAAATGAATTGTTCATTAAAAATTTCGGCCAGGGGAGCTGCCCCTACAACCCCGTAAGGGGCGCTGCCCCCTTGACCCCCGTCTGTTGACCGGGCAGCGGACCCTGTTAACTCTGCGTAGTATGATCGGTCGCCGAAATTTAATTTGGTTTTAATTAATTAAAAGAAAAAAAATTAATAATAATAATGTGTTTATTATTATTGTCTTGTGGTGATCGGTTATGGCCTTAGTTTTCCTTTATTTTGTTTTGGGTTTTAAAATACGACCTGCGTGTCGTGCCTCTCTTTTAATCTCTTCTTGTAACTTCTTTTCTCATCTGACTCCCTCGTATGTAAAACAAGTTTCTTTTATGTAATGTAATGTTATGAAGAAAGAGAAGAATTCTATATCAAAGGAGGACAACCTTGAAGATCTTGCTTGGAGAAGCTTAGATCGTTATTAGGTTAATTTAGGTTCTCTCATTGGCTTGGGAGAACAATTGCGCTAGGGGCCATAACTGTTTCATTATGTATGTATGTTTATGCATGTGAATGTATGTTGATGCATGTGAGAGACGATTTATATGATAAATAAGCCGGTGAGATCAGAATAATTGCAAATTCCCTCAAATTAAATATTAAGTTTATGCTTTCCAGGTCTTATCACTCATCAAGACTAGTATCAGATAATGTAGGTTTCGCCTACGCGAGGTGCATGTTCTATATTAGTAAGGTGCGATGGGATAATTGTAATATCCAATTGTTAAAACAATGGGTCAAACTTAACTAAACAAATTATAATAAGATTATATATGTTTAGAAGCAAGAGTTGGAAATGATCCATGTGATGGATTGGAATAAGGAGTTATTCACCCAACTAAAATATTCGAGAGTTGTATTAGATACAATTGGAAGGAGTTCCTACCTAAATAACCTAGTTTTGTGTAATCCGCCTACACGGACTTAAAACAAAGTGAAATATAGATCTCGACCCACTAGAAAATCTTCCAACAGGATTTTCTGAATCAAATGGTGAGGGTCATTTGTTTTGAGTAAAATAGTGGGAGCATATTTAATTAAAGGCCTAATTAAATATGTTATTGATACTTATATTTTCATTATTTTCATGTATATTACCATGACAACAAACACCTCTAACAACATTTTGTGATCAATCCTTGACAAGGAAAAATTGTCTGGGACAAATTTTCTGGATTGGCACCGAAATTTGAGGATTGTCCTCAAACATGATAGAAAGCTGTACGTGTTGGACAAACCTGTTCCTGAAGAGGAACCTCCTAGTTCTGCACCTAAGGCAGAAAGAGATGCTTATAAGAAGCATGTCGATGATGCCAATGAAACTGCTTGTCTCATGCTAGCTACCATGAACTCAGAGTTGCAAAAGCAACATGAGAACATGGCAGCGTTCAATATGATCGAACACCTGAAGATTCTCTATCAAGAGCAAGCAAGGCATGAAACGTTTGAAGTTTCAAAAGCCCTTTTTCAAGGAAAGTTAGCTGAGGGAGCCCCTGTAGGTCCCCATGTGCTCAAGATGATTGGGTATGTGAAAAACCTTGAGAGGTTGGGTTTTCCCCTCGGTAAGGAACTTGCGATTGATTTGATCTTGCAATCATTGCAAGATAGATTCAGTCAATTTGTCCTAAATTTCAATATGAATGATATGGACAAATCTCTTCCTGAACTGCTAGCCATGTTAAGAACTGCTGAGCAGAATCTGAAGTCAAAAGGGAAGTCCATTCTGATGATCGGAAATGGAAAGAGACAAAACAAAAGGCCCACCAAGCAGGGTGATAAAGGGAAAGGCAAGGAAGTTGCCAAACCCAAACCCACTGTTGCTGCTTTGAAGCCTAGTGGAGGCATAGCAAAAGAAGGCACCTGCTTCCATTGCGGTAAGACCGGACACATGAAGAGAAACTGCCCAAAGTACCTGGAAGATAAGAAGAATGGAGTAGAGACTTCAACTTCAGGTATTTTTGTTATTGAAATTAATTTATCTACTTCTGCATCATGGGTATTAGATACTGGATGCGGTTCTCACATTTGTACCAATGTGCAGGGACTAAAAAGGAGTAGATATTTGGCAAAAGGTGAAGTCAACCTACGAGTTGGCAATGGAGCAAAGGTTGCTGCTTTAGCCATAGGAACTTATGTATTGAATTTACCTAGTGGTTTAATAATTCAGTTAGAGAACTGTTATTATGTACCTGCAATTAGCAGGAATATTATTTCTGTTTCTTGTTTGGACAAGTTTGGTTTTTCATTTATAATAAAGAACAATTGTTGCTCAATTTATTTGAATGATATATTCTATGCTACTGCACAAATGAACAATGGACTATATGTCCTTGATCTTGAAATGCCTATTTATAACATTAATACTAAAAGGATGAAACCTAATGAGTTAAATCCAACTTACCTTTGGCATTGTCGATTAGGCCACATAAATGAGAAATGAATTTCCAAACTCCATAAAGATGGACTCTTGGACTCTTTTGATTATTAATCATATAAGACATGCAGATCTTGTTTAATTGGAAAGATGACAAAATCTCCATTCACAGGAAAAGGTGAAAGAGCAAATGATCTTTTGGCCCTCATACATACTGATGTATGTGGACCCCTAAACATACCAGCCAAAGGAGGTTTTCAGTACTTCATCACATTTACTGATGATTTTAATAGATATGGTTATGTGTATTTAATGAAACACAAATCAGAGTCCTTTGAAAAGTTCAAGGAATTCAAGAATGAAGTACAAAACCAACTAGGTAAGAATATTAAAACTCTTTGATCAGATCGAGGTAGTGAGTATTTAGGCCTAGAGTTTGATGACCATCTGAAAGAGTGTGGGATCCTAACCCAACTTACTCCTCCTGGAACACCCCAGTGGAATGGTGTATCTGAGAGAAGAAATCGAACCCTGTTAGGCATGGTCCGATCCATGATGAGTCATGCTGATCTTCCAAACTCCTTTTGGGGACATGCACTATTGACAGCAGCTTACACACTTAACCGTGTTCCATCCAAAAAGGTCGAGAAGACACCATATGAGATATGGAGTGGTAAGAAACCACATATGTCTTACATGAAGATTTGGGGTTGCGAAGTTTATGTGAAACGACAAATTTCAACTAAGCTTGAGCCCAAATCTGACAAATGCTTATTTGTGGGGTATCCTAAAGAAACAAGAGGGTATTACTTCTACAATCCTTCTGAGGGCAAAGTGTTTGCCGCTCGAACTGGAGTTTTCCTAGAAAAGGATTTTATTTCCAAAGGAATCAGTGGGAGGAAAGTAGAGCTTGAAGAAATTCAAGAATCACAAAGCATCGATACACCTATGGAGGAATTAGAGCAGGAAACACAAGTAGTTGTGGAAGAGCAACCTGCTCAAGTAGAACAAGACCAGCGTAGGTCAAGCAGGATACGTCACCAACCTGAGAGATATGGATATCTCATAACTGATCAAGGTGATGTATTACTCATGGATCAAGATGAGCGTGAACTACCAAGAGGCCATAACTGGTCCCGAGTCTGAGAAGTGGCTAGAAGCCATGAAATCTGAAATGGATTCCATGTACACAAACCAAGTTTGGACCTTGGTAGAGCCTCCTGTAGGAGTTAACCCTATAGGATGCAAGTGGGCCTTCAAAAAGAAGACTGACATGGATGGTAAGGTACATACCTATAATGCAAGACTGGTTGCAAAAGGATGTAAACAAATTCATGGGGTTGACTATGATGAAACCTTTTCACCAGTTGCAATGCTTAAATCTGTTCGGATTTTACTTGATATCGCTGCATATTGTAGCGGGGTATTCGTTACCATTAGAGATATTGACTAAATCTAAGGTAAACCAGACAAGTCGAGTCACCACCGCACTTCTATTTATCCAAAGGAATGGTTAGAAAGCGAACAAAAACCTAAAAGTTTTATCGAATCAAAAACTAGTAAAAATGTCAGAGATCGGGGTAAGGGGGTTGGTTATGCAATGGGAAGGTTTTAAGCACCCAAAACATCCTAGGTACTCCTAGGGAGCCCTTTTCAGACTTGTTGTAAGGTTGGTATTTTGTGAAAATTTATTTGTGCAAACATGATTGGGGAGATGAGAGAAGAATGTACAAATTTATTTACATTTTTGTGTTTGTATGGATAAACCCATTACCTACGTACCATCTTAAAAAGATTATGATCAACACCTCGTAGTTCGGGGTAAAAATCTCAAAATGAGTTGGTGAATTGATTGGTCCAAAAGCCTTAAGGTCTTTTGTTATCCAAGGGAGAAAACTCAACCAAAAACCACAAATCCACCATGTGAGGATAACTTCAACATGCTAGTGAGGGGTTAACCCTATAATAAGCATGGAAGACTCATTGTCCATCACTAAGGATATAGGTGAGTATTACATCTACCACAAGTATAACTCAAACCTAATAGCTAAAGGTTATGAAAAGTTCGATTAAGAAGGTGGCTATTGAAACCACAAAAAGGCATTTGAATGGGTTGTATTTACCAATGATAAGTATGTACAAAATGGTCAAAGTTGACTTAGGAGTTCAATTCAAAATAAGTATTAAGAAAAGAAAGTTTGAAAATCAAAAGCATAAGGCTTAGATTTCTAATGTTGAAAACAAATGCTAAATGTTTGCGCAAAAGTTTTGGCTTGGGTTAGAGTGGAGAGAAGAAGAAGAAAGGCTAAAGTCCTAAGCATACAAGAGATAAGGGACAAGAAGAAAAACCACACATGGAGTTCCTCTCTTGAGATCATATCGATGATCCAAGTAGCTCCCATCCTTTGGAATAAGCAATCACATAAGCATAAACTCAAGCAATCAACAATCAAATGAACCCTTGGAAAGCTCCTTAATGCATCTTGGATCCCTCTCTCTTAGAAGCTCATGGCAATGGTTCCTCAATTTGGATCAAGTTGGAATCCCTAGCACAAGAACACACACATCAAAAAGTTCTATAAACAATCAAAGAATGGACAAGAGGGTGTTTAGAATATAGTCCTTTCAATGTTCAACTTCAAGGTTTAAGCTTTCTAAAGGCATGAGGCCTAGTTGCTCTTTGACATTTAAGCACTCTAAAGGCATGAGGCCTAGTTGCTCTCTGACTCCAAATTTGCATAGGGAAGGTCCTAAAGTCTAAGTCCATTTTGTCCAATTCTTTGCACTTTGGTTCACAACAATCAAAACAAAACACAAGCACAAAAGATATATACACAATTATGTGCTCAAGTGAGCAAAGAGCAAATGGCATTAACATAAACATGTGCTCCAATGAGCAAAGGAAAAAGCAAATGAATAATATGTACAAGAATGATAAATTGCATAAATGTAAAGTGCAAAAAGTAAATGTTAATGGTTAATGGTTAGTGTTAGTAGTTAGTGTGCCATGAGGCAAATTTAGCGCTATGTTAAGCAATCGTAATTGGACTTATGTAGAAGTCACAACTATCTGAGGTCGGTCAATAATAATGTAGGCAACAACACAAGTTAGAAGTCTTGATTAGTGAACCAAGTTCCAACAACTTGCCATGCCAAAAGAAAAAAAAGAGAATTGATCTTGTATTGGTTTAAGTCTTTTGCATGGTTTAGGAAACAACCTATCCTTAATGCAAAGCCATTCACTTGATCAATTGATCAAGATGAATTAGATTTGAATCAAGGAAGGTTAAGTCTCCCTAATCGATGCTAACTTATCAACCTTTAACTCATTGATCAAAAAGAAGAAAGAAGAAGAAGAAGAAGGAGATGAATAATATGGATAATGAAAAGAAGTAAGTGCATTAAATGAAAAAGCATGTACCAATCAACAAGTGTTGACCAATGACATTGAGGATCATGGTCAAACAATCAAAAACAGAAGTGAGATGAAGATTGGAAGTCAAGAAATGAACAAAATATTTTTGGCATTTTTTAATATTTAAAATAAACTTGGATTAAAATATTAAAGAAAGGTCAAACTTCAAAATCACTTCAAATCAACTTTGAAAAGTCCAAGTGATTTATCCTCAGCTCAACAAGGTCAAACAAAGTTTGACAAAAAATTTCAGCATTTTTAAAAGTCAGAAACTATTTTTAATCAATTATAAATGAATAAAAATAACCTAATTGAACTAAAATCTCAAATAAATCTCAAATCAATTAGAAAATTGATGAGAATATTTTTCATAGACCCATCATCATTCAAATAGGTTAGGAAAATATTTTTGTATTTTTTGAATATCAAAAACTATTTAAAGTGAATTAAAAATAACCAGAAAAGAAAAAATTCACAAAAAATATCAAATGACAAGATAAAAAGTATTAAAAATCATTTTTAGAAACTAGAATTAAAATGGAGAAGAATGCAATTAGTCCCATATTTTTTGGATTAAAAATGAAAGAGTTATGAATTTTTGAAAATAAGAGGAAATAAAAGAAATAAAATCAGAAATTAAGAAAATCAAAAAAACAGGAGCGTTTGATCAAGCCTCATTAATTGACATGGCTGATCAAACGCTCCACATGCGCGCACTCATGGTAGGCTTCAGTCAACGCGTCACACAAGGCATTATTAAAAGTCATAACAATGGACTGCTGAGATTAGATCTGGAGATGCCATCACACGGTCCACAATCCATCTGGCAAAGGGACGGTGGCCAGAGCCACCGTCTTCTCCGGCGAGCTCCGGCGAAGTCCAGAAATTGCAGGTCATAAAATCTCAACCAAAAGGAACGATCCTCATATCATTGGAAAGCTGGGGTGATGTACATCACCCCTGTACCATTGGTTTCTCCTCTAGATCCTCATAGAGAGAGAAAATCATGGTTTTCATACTGAACTTCATGGATTTCAACAATTGAGCATTCAAAACAATTGCCTCTATGAAGAGGACTTCAGACAACACAATAGCCAAGCAAATGGATCAAAGATTAATGAGTTTCGAAGAAAAAACCAGTTGAGGATCACCTTTGAATTGTGGAGCTTTGAGCTATCTTCCTTGCTTCTTTTGGCCAAACAAAAGTTCAATGGATCATATGAGGGAGGTCTAGGAACTTTAGATCTAAAGATTCAACCAGATTTAGTTGAATTTTAGATCTGAAAAATTGAAGAAAATATGAACTAGTTCCTTTAGGTGTGGCTGGGTTTTGATTTCTGCAGCATTTCAGATTGATTTAGGGTTGAAGATTTATGAAGCATAACATGTCTATTTATAGCTGAATTGGAGGCAAGGCAAGGAAAAACTCGTGTGCATGGCAAGTGGATATTCTTTGCATGGGCTTGCATGATCATGTAGAAGGCCCAAATTCAATTGCATTTGCATGCTGATGGCCAAACAACTTGAAATGGACGTGTAGATGCAATTGATTTGGAGTGTGCAATGAGTTTCAAACAAGCTTCCATAATTGCACCAAAATTTTCCCCTCTTCGAAAATGCCACTTGAAAAATTGAAACATAGGCATGTGGGTAATGGTTGGAAAGGTCTTGACATAAGGAACAAATGTTATGTTGGACCAAAACTCATTTGGAGTGTGGAAGTTTATGAAAACAGGCCATGAAGTTCATAGTGCAAAACATGCCTTTGAGAATTTTGCCAAATTGGACCAAATTCAAGCCCTTCTGTTTTGATGATGAAAGCCTCAAATGGAAACACTTCCAACATCAAAGTTGTAGGTATTTTCCAGAAAATCAAAATGGACTTAAATTGTGCATCATTTCGATTTTTGATGAAGGAGTTATGGGCACTTGAAGTTGGATTTTTTTGCCTTTCAATGCATTTGGTCCAAAGTGACCTATAATGTTTTGCATTACCACATGTATTTCCTTTGAGATTAGGAAATTTTGTTCAACCTAACATTTGAAGTAGACATCTTAATCTTTCTGATACATTTGTTCCCACCTCAAAATCATGAAAAATGAATGAGTTATGTTCTTGGGAAATTGACCCAAAATTAGGGTTTCAGTCAAAATGACCTATAATGTCTTGGAATGGGATATGACCTTCCAAGATTCAAATCAATTTTTGATGAACATGAAAGTTGTTCATATTGTCCTTAAGAACATTTTTGATTTTGGGATCATCTCCATTTGACCAACACATAAAAAGTTAGGTCTCAGTGCATTTCAAAATAGTCAGATGAATTGACTGATCAACTTTCCAAGTCCACAACTCATATCTTGATGAATTAATGATTGAGGGTACTCAAATAAGTTCAAATATGCATGAAATGATGAATTAAATAACTTCCCTTGATTTTATTTGACCATGGGCTGAGGTTGCTTCCTGAGCAAGGTATTGTGGGTGATCAGTTGAATTAGGGTTTCCTTGAGGAACAAACCTCAAACCCTTTGACTTGCTTTGATCAAAATGATGAATTGAGATACTAGGGAGGCATATTTGATGGATGAGAGCTTTGGGAACCATTACCATGCTTGCATTCATCTTCTCTTGGCCATATCTTGGTACCAATGATCTCCTAGGAGCTTTTAAACCTTGTGATTGCTCAAGCTACAAACAAGAAATGTTAGTGATATATTTTTGTGCTTTTGGTTAGTGAATAAAGATGAGAAAAGCAATAATATACAATTCAATCATACTTGGTGATCTCAAACCACTCACAAGAGGTCCCACCCAAAGGCAAGGAGAACCAAGGTGCTTATGATCCTTGAGGCTTTGCAAATGCAATGTTATGATTCCATTAGGGATATTAGGGACAAATTTGGGGTCTTACACATATCATGATTATGAAATATGGAAGATGGATGTCAAAACTGCTTTCCTTAATGGGAATCTTCTTGAGGATGTGTACATGACACAGCCTGAAGGATTTGACATACCAGAAGAAGCCCAAAAGATATGTAAGTTACAAAGATCAACCTATGGATTGAAGAAAGCTTCCAGAAGCTGGAATCTTCGTTTTGATGAAACGGTAAAACAATATGGATTCATCAAGAACGAAGATGAGCCTTGTGTCTACAAGAAGGTTAGTGGGAGCATGATCGTTTTCCTAGTATTATATGTAGATGACATATTACTCATTGGAAACGATGTCCCTACCCTGCAACAAGTAAAGTCTTGGTTGGGGAAATGTTTTTCTATGAAGGACCTAGGTGAAGCAACCTATATATTAGGAATCAGAATCTATAGAGATAGATCACAAAAACTGCTTGGCCTAAGTCAGAGTACGTACATAGACAAAGTGTTGAGACGCTTTAATATGCATGATTCCAAGAAAGGATTCATACCTATGCAACATGGCATGTGTCTATCAAAAACACAATCCCCTTCAACTAAGGAAGAAAGGGATCGCATGAATAAGATTCCATATGCATCTGCAATAGGATTTATCATGTATGCCATGTTATGTACTCGACCAGATGTCTCATATGCTTTAAGTGCAACGAGTAGGTACCAATCTGATCCTGGTGATGCCCATTGGGTAGCTGTCAAGAATATCCTTAAGTATTTGAGAAGGACTAAGGACTCATTCTTAATATATGGAGGTCAGGAAGAGTTGGCGGTAATTGGATACACCGATGCTAGCTTCCAGACAGATAAGGATGACTTTAGATCGCAATCTGGTTATGTGTTTTTCTTAAACGGTGGCGCTGTGAGCTGGAAAAGTTCAAAGCAAGATATAGTTGTTGATTCTACAACCGAGGCCGAGTATATTGCTGCCTCAAGTGAAGCAAAGGAAGTTGTTTGGATCAAAAAGTTCATTAGTGAACTTGGCATAGTTCTTAGCATTGTGGATCCCATTGGTCTCTATTGTGATAACTATGGTGCTATCACACAAGCTAAGGAGCCTAGATCTCACCAACGATCCAAACACATACTTAGGTGTTATCACCTTATTCGAGAGATAATAGATAGAGGAGATGTGAAAATATGCAGAGTACCTACACTTGACAATATTGCTGACCCACTGACAAAGCCTCTTGCGCAGCAGAAGCATGATGGTCATACTAGATCTATGGGCATTAGGGGTATGCCTGATTGGCTCTAGTGCTAGTGGGAGATTGTTGGTGTAAGTCCTAGAGGCCAATACTTTTTGTACTTGTATCAAATTATTTATTAATAATAAAAGGCTTTTTCTTTATTATGTTTGTTTAATAAAGTCCCTAGAATAACTAGTCCATTTAATGTATCAAGTATGACTTAATCATGAGATCACATTAAACATAAGAACATTATTCTTAAAGTATCCATAGTCAAGCTTTATTGTGAAGTGGGATAACATTAAAGCATGAAGACTATTATGTTTATAGACTGATGATCACATCTCATGGATCATGGATAAAGAGTTATCAAGTCTTAAACATAGGTATGAATATTAATAGTAATATTTATATTGGATTGACCGCTATGAGAATACTATATAGAATATTATGCAAAGTGTCATAAGTTATTCTCATGGTGATAATGGTGTATACCACCCTTCGACCTGAAACGACTATGGACCCTAGATGTAGAGTCGAGTGACTTATTGCTGATCAAACGTTGTTCGTAATTGGATGACCATAAAAACAGTTGATGGGTACTCCACGAAGCATGCTAAGGGACATGAGTGACCTAGATGGAATTTTCCCATCATGCGTAACAGGATAAATGTCTATGGGCCCAATATTGAACTGGACAAGGATGACACGGTCTATGCCTTGTGTTCAATATAGAGATAAGGGCAAAAGGGTAATTATACACATAATTATTATCACAGAAGGATTTGTCAGATCACATGAAATTTTCGTGTCTTGGGTAACAGTGATGTGTTGCTAGATACCGCTCACTGTTTATTATGTTAAATACGTGATTTAATATAATTGCCAATGTCGCGAAAACCTATAGGGTCACACACAAGGGACGGATTGATGAGAGATAGAGTAATTAAGGAATACCGTAATGTACGGTGCCCTTAAGTGAATTATAGAACATCGTAAGGTACGATGTACTTAAGTAGAATACGAAATATGGTAAGGTACCACGCGCTTAAGTGATTTTGGCATATTATAAGATATGGGCCATATATACTTGAGTGGGCTTTTTAGCTTGCAGCCCATACAAGTGGTTCTATAAATAGAACCCTTGTGTAGAAGCATTATTGTAGTTGCAATTTCATTTCTCTCTCTCTCTCTTACTTAAAGCCTTCATCCGTAGTAGCTAGCACTGAGATTGAAGGAATCCGTTCGTGTGGAATGAGTAGAGGCGTTGTCATTGTTCAACGTTCGTGATTGCTCCGTAGATCTGCATCAAAGGTTATAATCGCCACAAGAGGTAACGATTCTATCACTGATCATGCCCATTTGTAAGGATCATTAAAGGAGAAATTTTAAATTCCGCTGCATTTTGGATCGCCCTTCTCCTCCATAGAGGAGTTGAGATATGAAGACCGTTCGTGTGCTTGGGTTCGTGAGCGAGAAGAGCTACTTCAGCAGCTTAGAGATAAGGATGCTTTGATAGAGTTTCTGGAGCATCAGTTTATCGATGAGCGTGATGATGTGGTGACTTCTATTCTTTCTCAGTCTTCCAGGTTTTGGAAGAGGAATTACAATCGACTCGCCAAAGAGAAGGCAAATATGGAGGCAGCCTATGAGAGAGAGGTAAAGAGGCTTCGTGCAACTTATCTTCCGGTCTCGAGAGCTTTGGACGATTGTTTCTAGGGTTCCATAGGATGTTCATTTTCCTTCTCTCTTGTATTGTATTTGGTTACCAAGACTGTACTTCTTTGGTGTAAAATTTTTCCAGATATTATTGATATTATTATTCCATATATGTCTAAATGATTAATATTTTCCAAATGTTTGCAAATAAAACTCTAAAGTTCCTCTGACTAAAAAAATAAATCATATGCACAAGCATTGCATGCATCATGTGCCTAAGCAGGTTTTGTTCTAGGGCTTCTTGTTCAGTGGTCTAACTCTGTGTTCTTCATTTATTTTGAAGACAAATTGACGCACCGGTACTACACACCAGAGCCAACTCATCAAAGCTAATGGATCACCTCGAGCAAGAAAACAGAGAACTGAAGGAGGAAGTGCCAAGATTGATTGCCCTAATGGAGTCATTCTTGGCCGCCCAAAGCCATTATTCTCCAACGCCTTCAACTCCTCCCAAGAGGACGGTCATTTCAGAGGTTGCTTCCTCTACCGTGCCTGCTGTCAGTGCTCACTTCGCTCCTACTGCTATGTCAGTCGGGTTTCCCTGGGGGATGCCCGCTAACTTTGTTCCAGAGGGTCTCGCCCCTACATTTGCTTCTTTGCCGGCATCTAGCCCGGTCCTTACTGTGCCACCTCCAGTCGTGCATACTTTGCCGAGAGTTGATGAAACCATGTACCACTCTGAGCCATCTGAGGGCCCAGATGTCTACAAGAAAATGGACGCTATGAATGATGAATTCCTTGAGCTTCGCAAGGGACTTAAAACTCTCAGAGGGAAGGACCTCTTTGGAAAATCTGATGCTGAGCTATGTCTCGTACCTAATGTCAAGATTCTTTTCAAATTCAAAGTGCCTGACTTTGGAAAGTACAAAGGAAACACTTGCCCGCTCAGCCATCTTGTGATGTATGCACGCAAGATGTCGACTCAGACCGGCAACGATCATCTCCTGATCCACTACATCTAGGACAGCCTGTCCGGTGCCACTTTGAGATGGTACATGGGCCTGGATAGTGCGAACATCCGCTCCTTCAACGACCTTGGCGAGGCCTTCGTCAAGCAGTACAAGTACAATGTTCATATGGCTCCCGATAGGGACCAACTGAGGGACATGTCCCAAAAGGAGAAAGAGATATTCAAGGAGTATGCCCAGAGGTGGCGTGAATTGGCTGCACAAATCGTGCCCCCGCTCGAAGAGAAAGAAATGATGAAGATCTTTCTCAAGACTTTAAGCTCTTTCTACTACGAGCGGATGATGGCTAGCGCTCCTTCTGACTTCACCGAGATGGTGAACATGGGGATGCGTCTAGAAGAGGGAGTCAGGGAAGGGTGCCTGACCAGAGAAGAAGGCTCTTCTGCTAAACGTTATGGGGATTTTGCTAAGAAGAAAGATGGAGAGGCACATGTTGTGACCTCCCATGTTAAATCAAGAAGACCCTCTATGAAGAGGAAGACTGTGCATCCCGCCAGTAACCAACACTAGGTGGCTCATATAACACCTATTTTCAGGGAGAACCAACATTATCAGAACCAGCAACATCAATAGTATCAACAACAACAACATCGTCCTCAACAGCAGGCTTACCAGCCTCGAAACAATAATCAAACAAGCACTAGCTATGATAGGAAGAGGGTCACTTTTGATCCTATTCCCATGACTTATGCCAAGCTTTATCCTTCACTGATTGAAAGGAAGCTGATTACTCCACGTGACCCACCTGTTATACCAACCAAGCCTCAGTGGTGGTATAAGCCCGAGCTTCACTGTGTTTATCATTCCGGTGCTCCCGGACATGATATGGAGAACTGTTACCCTCTCAAGACCAGGGTTCAAGACCTTGTTAGAAGTGGTATTCTGTTTTTCGAGGACGTAGGTCCTAATGTGAAGAAGAACCCATTGCCCGAGCATGGGAAATCTGCTGTCAACATGGTTCAGGGTTGCCCTGGTAAATACAAGGTCAGATATGTCAGCCATATCAGACAATCACTGGTCGATATGCATAGAATGTTATGTGGATACAGTCATTACGAGCATGACCACGACAGTTGTCGTGTTTGCACTATCAATGAGAGGGGATGTCGTCAAGTTAGGAAAGAGATCCAAGAAATTCTGGATCAGGGTGTGATAGAGATACTTCAGAATCATGATGAGGATGAAGTCAATGTGATATCCTCTTGTAAGACCCCAATTTTGACCCTAAGATCCCTCATGGCATCATAACCATTGCTCATTTGCATTTGCCTCAAGGATCATAAGCATCTTGGCTCCTTACCTTTGGGTGGGATCTCTTGAGAGTTGGTTTGAGATCACCAAGCATGCTTGAATTGTATATTATTGCTTTTCTTACCTTATTTACTAACCAAAAGCACAAAAATATGTCACTAACATCTTTTGTTTGTAGCTTGAGCAGTCATAAGATCCAAAGCTTCTAGGAGATCTATGTGCATTGATATGGCCAAGTGAAGATAAAAGCAAGCATGAAAATGCTTCACAATGCTCATTCATCAAATATGCCTCCTAAGTATCTCAATTCACCATTTTGATCAAAGTAAACCAAAGGGTTTGAGGCTTGTTTCCCAAGGAAACCCTAATTCATTTGTTCATCAACTGTGCCTTGCTCATGAAGCAACCTCAACCCATGATCAAATACAATCAAGGGAAGTTATTTAATTCATCATTTCATGCATATTTGAGCTTATTTGAGTGTCCTCAATCATTAATTCATCAAGATATGAGGTTTGGACTTGAGAAGTTGATCAGTCAATTCATCTAACTATTTTGAATTACACTGAGACCTAACTTTTAATGTGTTTGTCAAATGAAGATGACCCCAAGAAAAAAAATGTTCTTAAGAACCATATAAACAATTTGCATGTTCATCAAAAATTTCTTTAAAGCTTGGAAGGTCATCATAAATCTCAAAACATTATAGGTCATTTTGACTAAAACCCTAATTTTGGGTCAACTTCCCAAGAACACAACTCATTCATTTTTCTTGATTTTGAGGTGGGATCAAATGCATTGGAACGTTCAAGATGTCTACTTAAATTGTTATGTTGAACAAATTTTCAAAATCCTAAAATAAATACATGTGATAATGCAAAACATTATAGGTTACTTTGGACCAAAGGCATTGAAATGTGAAAAAATCCAACTTCAAGTGCCCATACCTTCTTCATAAAAAATCCAAATGATGAAAAGTGTAAGTCCAAATTGATTGTCTTGAAAAGATCTACAACTTTTATGTTGAAGATTTTGTCATTTGGAGCTTGCATCATTGAAATAGAAGGGCTTGAACTTTGGCCATTTTTGAAGTTTTCACATATACATGTTTTGCACCTTACACTTCATGATCATTTTTCACCAATTTCCAAGTTTCAAATGAAGTTTTGATCAACATAACAAATGATCCTCATGCAAAAAGCTTTCCAACCATTACCTATAAGGTTATGCTTCACTTTTGGAAATGCCATTTTCGAAGAGATGAACATATTGGTACAATTTTGGAAACTCATTGAAAATGCATTGCATGAGCTAAGCATACATAATCTGCACGTCCATTTTGATTCCATTCCGCATCAGCTTGCAAATCCAAGTGGAATTGGGCCCTTCATGAGCTTGTACAGGCCCATGCATGGAGGCCCTTTTCATCCATGCAATGCTTTGTTCATGCACTCAGTCATGCTTTTGCTATAAATAAGTGTTGCAGGCCTCTCATTTCAACAACCTGAAGGCGCCTTACATGCTGCACGATTCATTCCTCAACCATACTCAAAGGAACTCACCATTTTCTCTCAAATTTTTCAGATCTAAACTTCAATTTCATTGATTGATTTTTAGATCTTAAGTTCCTAGGCCTTGCTCACCTTAATCCATAGAATACACTACAAGCTTAAGCATCAAGAGATCGTGCTCTCAAGCACTCCATTTCAGAGGTTTACTTCAGATTTTATTTTCTTCGAATCTGCTTGAATATTGCTTGTTTCTTGTTGTTGTTGTGTTGTCTGAAGTCCTCTACATAGAGGCAATCATTTTGAGCTTTGAATTTTCAAAATCCAACAAGTTTCAGTTGAACACCATAAAATTCAAGCTCTGATTCCTCTTTCTATGGAAGCCTAGAGCTGAATTGGTTGGTACAGGGGTGATGTACATCACCCCAGCTTTCATTTGGTACCTGGATCGTGGCATTTGGTGAACTTTTTATTCTCTGCAATTTTGGCTGGCGCCGGAAGTTGGCCGGAGAAGACGGTGGTGTACACCACCGTCTGGTCTCCAGATTCAATCACATTCGTGCGTTTCTATTCCCAGATTTGATCATAGCCGTTCCATGTTATGACTTATTTAAAGGCAAGGTGTGATGCATTGACTGAAGCGCATAGTAGGCGCGCATGTGTGGACCAAGCGATTTGCCAGCTCAATTAATGAGCTATGCATCCAACGCTCCACGTTTTTTCGCTATTTTAATTTTTGTTTTTAATTTTCTTTTTATTTCTTTAATTCTCTTTTATTTCTAAAAATCATATCTCCTTCATTATTGGTCCAAAAAATGTGAGACCAATTGCATTATTCTCCTTTTAATTTCTAGTTTCTAAAAATGATTTTTAATATTTTTTATTTTATAATTTGATGTTTTTTAGGAGTTTTCTCTTTTCTGGTTATTTTTAATTCATTTAAAATAGTTTTTGATATTCAAAAAATACAAAATTATTTTCCCAACCTCTTTGAATGATGATAGATCTATGAAAAATATTCTCATCAATTTATTAATTGATTTGAGATTTATTTGAGATTTTAATTCAATTAGGTTATTTTTATGCATTTTTAATTGATTAAAAATAGTTTCTGACTTCTAAAAATGCTGAAATTTTTTGTCAAACTTTGTTTGACCTTGTTGACCTTAGGATAATTCACTTGGACTTTTCAAAGTTGATTTGAAGTGAGTTTGAAGTTTGACCTTTCTTTATTATTTTGATTCAAGTATTACTTTAATTTTGAAAAATACCAAAAATATTTTATTTGTTTCTTGACTTCTAATCTTCATTTTGCTTCTGTTTACTATTGTTTGACCTTGATCTCATATATCTTTGGTCAATGCTTGTTGTTTATCTCATTTCATTTCCATTATGTAAAGACAAAGAGTCAGACAACATACGATCGCATGTTTCGATGATGACAAAAGACCATCATGCACGTCTACAAACAAATGAAACACATCATCCACCATATCCTTTTCTACGTTTGTCTAAATCTATTAAAATGATCAAAAACATATGTGGACAAAGTGTAATCATGACGAAATGCATGAAAATCACAAAACACAGTCTTATGCAGATTTGAAGGCTTTGAGTCGACCATAGGGGTCAGCTCAAAGCTCACGGGTCAGCGCGAAGCTCAGCCCAACTGAAGATGGTCAGCGCATGATGCCTTGCGTCGACCATAAGGGTCGGCGCATACCTCACGGGTCAGCGCAAAACTTCTTTGAGTCGACCATAAGTCAACGTTTAGCATAATGATGCTATCCTGGCTCAGCGCATGGAACAATGGATCGACCATAGGGGTCGGCGCATCACTCACGGCTCAGCGCACGCCGACCTGTGGTCGACCGCTCGCGCGTAAACTCAGTTTTCTGAGTTATTTTCCATGTTTGAAATTCTGTTATTTTTAATTGGTTTTGTCTGTTACTATATATAGAAGTTAAAACACTTTTATTAACCAACATTTGCTAATTGAGTTCAAGTGTTCAAGGAAACAAGAAAGTGTGAAAAAGGTGTCCAAGACTCATCATCTTCATCTTCAACATTTCACAACTCATCATCTGCAAACAATTACTTTTGATGTGGTTCGTGATCGAGCAAAGGTGATAAGGTTCGAAGCTGTGATCGAAGAATCCAGTTCGGGTTGATTCTTGTGGCAGGTTCTTTCTTGAATAAAACCATTAGGGTTTTGTCCTCCAATACGGGTTTGTGTTTGGGGGTTTTTGGATGAATCGTTCTTCAATATTCAGCCGAGCGAAGGTGATTGAGAAGAGGAAAGTCTTCATCAGTCTAGTAGCGGATTCGGTGGCATTGAAGTGAAGGATTCGGGTTCGACTCGTTGTGTTTGAGATCAGCCGGGCCGAGGGTTTGAAGAACGGAAGATTCTTCAACAAAGGGGCTGGAATCGGAGGTCTAGCATCAACGATCGAAGGTCTTGATTCATCTTGAATCAAGGAGCAAGGATAGGAAGCATCGTTCAACACATTGGAAGTTTTGTTGTTTACATGCTTTGCAATCCTTGTATAAACGATTAAATTTCACAGGTGATATCTAATTAATCATCTCAATTCTAGTTTTAGAATTGAGGGCAGACGTACCCCAAAGCGAGGATGGCGGGGGAACTGCCTCATCAAATCTCTGTCTTCTTTAATTTTCTGCATAATCTGTTTTTCAGCTTAAAAATTAAGTGATTTTAGTTTAAGCAATTTTACCAAACTTTGATATAAGTTGAGTAAGAAACTAAAACTGTTGTTTGAATACAAAGTACAATAGTTTATTGTACTAGATAAAATTGAACTACTTACTCAACTCAAATATCTCTTGGAGTGTATGCACACCAAGTGTTTGTGAATTTGCTTAAGCCAAAGTTGTCTTAAGTTTACATTCTGTTTAATTTGGTATTTTGGATCATTGGAACTAGGCTTGCTAGTTAGTGAAATACATCAATTGAGTGTGTAAATAGTGTAGTGATTTGTATTTCATTTTATCTCTAATCCCTTAGCTTAACGCATATCCGGTTTTCCAATAACGGTTCGTTTTAGACTAAAATTTTCCTCGGCCGCTTCCGCACTTAAAACAATTTTTAAAAACCAACTTTCTTTTAAATTGATAGCGCCGACTCAAGTTTTTAATTGGGATCTATTCAACCCCCCCTTCTAGATCCGTGCCATAGTCTAACAAGTGGTATCAGGAGCTCCGGTTCACTCCGTGCTTCAAAATACAACGTTGATAGAAAATGGCTAACGAACCTAAAGGGGCTTACAATAGAGCTCCCGTTTTCAATGGAGAAAATTATAGTTATTGGAAAGACTGTATGCGGGTGCACATAAATTCCATAGGTAGAAAAATATGGAATGTTATTCTCAATGGTCCAATTCAAATAACCATGACCAATGAGAACAACGAAGTTGTGCCTAAGCCCGAAGCACAATGGACCGATGATGATGAAAAGAAATACAATTATGATTGGAAAGCCAAAAACATCCTAATCTCCTCATTAGGTGTAGATGAATACTATCGTGTATCCCATTATCCTACTGCTAAGGCCATGTGGGATTCACTACAAATTGCCCATGAGGGGACAAATGATGTTAAATTGGCTAGAATCAATACACTAACACAAGAGTTTGATCTCTTTTTCATGGAGCAAGGGGAAACCATTGCCGACATGCAAAAGAGATTCACTCATCTCATCAATCGATTACATTCACTTGGTAGGCCTGTTTCCAATGATATTGCTACTAATAAGATCTTAAGATGTCTTAACAGGGAATGGCAGCCGAAAGTGACCGCCATAAAAGAGGCAAATGATCTTACCACATTGGACTTGACAACATTGTTCGGTAAACTACAAGAGCACGAACAAGTTCTCTTAAGCCTGGAACAACACGAAAAGAAAGACAAGAAAGACAAAGCAAAGGTGAGTGAAAAGAAATCAATAACTCTAAAGACTTCCTCCTCAAAGTCTCAAGCAAAAGAGCAAAATGATTATTCATCGAGTGACGAAGAAGAAGAGGACAAGAGTGAAGATATGGGGCTGTTCGTCAAACGCTACAACCGTTACATGAGAAAGAACGGCATCCAACATTCCGAGAAGAACTTGGTAAACTTCCGGAAGCAATCTAGGTTCTCTAAAAATGATGACTCAAAAGGAAAAACAACTAGAGGGTCATGCTATAAGTGTGGAAAGCCCGGTCACTACAAACCGGACTGTCCGATGAACAAAAAGACAAAAGAAAAAGATTCATACAAATCACACAAGAAACCATCAAAGCCAAGGAGAGCATACATAGCTTGGGAAAGCGATAGCGACTCCTCCGATGATGAAAGCTCTAGTGATGAAGATGAAAATGCAAATCTATGTCTCTCTGCTCATCAAAAGAACAAAAAGAAACAGGTACGACATGCTAAATATGAAAAATCCTCTAGTATGTCTCATCATGAATTGCAAACTGTTTTTGAAACTTTACACTGTGAAGCAAAAGAGGCCTTTAAAAGGCTTGCCTCAAATAAGAAATTTTTTTCTCATTTAGAACAAAAAATTCAAGAATCCGAAAGGAAACTTGAGGCACTTAAGGCTTCTATAGTGGAAAGCACAAAAACAAGTTATGAGGACCTTAAAAATAGAATGATGAACTTTGGGTGTGATACTTGTTACATTTGGCAAAGTGAAGTAAGAAACCTAAAAGCCAAACTCGACAAGGCTCTTGAGCCCAAGATTACTTTTGCTATCGACAAATCAAATTTTCGAAAAAGTATGGTTAATCCATATCAAAACTATAAATATGTTATAAAAGATGAAGATAGAAAAAGCAATCCAAATGCAACTTTCTCTTGTCTCTATTGTTGCAAGAAAGGTCATTCCATTGCCAAATGTAGATTTAGGAGGTTTTTAGTTCCTAAAGGCATTTATCAATGGATGCCCAAATGCAACCATTTTGTTCCTCACCACTCAGGACCCAATAAGCAATTGGGTACCTTCTCTTGTTAATTATCTTGTCACAGGTACAATGCCTCGAGACTACCGAGAGAAGATGGTTTCTCGACAGTGGATGCTCAAGGCACATGTCAGGTGACATATCTCTCTTCATTGACTTTGTGGCTAAGAAGAAGGGATATGTAACTTATGGTGATAACAACCGTGGAGCAATACTTGGTAAAGGTAGTGTAGGTAATCCCTCCTCTACTACTATTTCTGATGTGCTGCTTGTCGAAGGTCTTAAACACAATCTACTTAGCATCAGTCAATTATGTGACAAAGGATACAATGTATCGTTTTCAAAAGATTGTTGCAAAATTGTACATAATGATGATAAGAAGAGTATGTTTAATGGTCTTCGTGTGAACAATGTCTATATGCTTGACTTAAATGAAGTATCGTTAACAAGTGACAAATGCCTCGTAACAATGAGTGAAGATTCATGGTTATGGCATAGGCGTTTAGCACATGTTAACTTTGACTTACTCAATAAAGTAGTCTCAAAAGATCTAGTCCTAGGTCTCCCCAAAATTAAGTTCACCAAGGATCACCTTTGTGATGCCTGTCAAAAGGGGAAGCAAACGAGGATCTCATTTAAATCCAAAAATATTGTTTCAACAACGAGACCTCTCGAGCTTCTCCATATGGATTTATTTGGGCCATCTAGGATTAAAAGTCTAGGAGGAAACTATTACGGTTTTGTAATAGTGGACGACTTTTCTCGATTTTGTTGGACTATATTCTTAGTAAGTAAGAGTGACACATTCGCCGCCTTTGACGATTTGCTAAGCTTTCCCAAAATAAACTAAATACAAACATTGTTGCAATTAGAAGCGATCATGGAGGTGAATTTGAAAATCACTTATTTGAAGAATATTGCGGTAACCATGGTATTGATCATAACTTCTCCGCTCCACGTACTCCTCAATAAAATGGGGTGGTGGAGCGTAAAAATCGAATTTTGGAAGAATTGGGAAGAACAATGATCAATGAAAGTGGCTTACCAAAATATTTTTGGGCTGACGCCATTAGTACGGCTTGTTACGTTTTGAATAGGGTGCTCATTCGCCCCATTCTAAACAAAACACCGTATGAACTTTTAAAAGGGCGAAAGCCAGATGTTTCTCACTTACATGTCTTTGGTTGCAAATGTTTTGTATTGAACAATGGAAAGGAAAACTTAGGGAAATTCGATTCCAAGGCCGACGAAGGTATCTTCCTCGGATACTCTCAATCTAGCAAAGCATATAGAATATACAACAAGCGATTACTTACTGTAGAAGAGTCTGTACATGTCACTTTTGATGAATCCAATCCGAGAAATGTCGGAAAGGGTAGTGTTTTACATGGTGCAGGTACATCTACTGAAGACATACTCAAAGGTGGCGAGCCGGGGATTGATCAACCCGACATAGTCAAAATTGAGGAGGACAAAGATGTACACCATGAGGAAACCGAGGTAGTTCATCCGCCTTCAAACGATGATCTCCCTCAAGCTTGGAAGTCTTCCAAAGACCATCCAATTGACAACATTCTCGGAGATATCTCAAAGGGTGTAACAACTCGATCTAAGCTAAGTAACTTCTGTTATCACTTCGCTTTCGTTTCGCAGATGGAACCTAAAAACCCTAAAGAAGCCCTACTCGATGAACACTGGTTTTTATCAATGCAGGAGGAACTTAATCAGTTCACCAGAAATGAGGTTTGGGACCTCGTCCCTCCTCCGCGAGATCATCGAGTAATCGGCACCCGATGGGTGTTTAGGAACAAGCTGGACGAAAATGGGGTAATAACCCGTAATAAGGCGCGTTTAGTCGCGCAAGGGTATAACCAAGAGGAAGGCATCGACTATGAGGAAACTTATGCGCCGGTTGCCCGACTCGAGGCTATACGCCTTCTCCTGGCTTTCGCTTGTGCGAAAGACTTTAAGTTATTCCAAATGGATGTCAAGAGTGCATTCCTTAACGGTCACATAAATGAAGAGGTTTATGTCGCACAACCTCCGGGTTTCGAATCCCATGAGTATCCTGATCATGTTTATAAACTAAAAAGGGCTTTGTATGGCCTCAAACAAGCTCCTAGAGCTTGGTATGAGCGACTAAGCAAATTTCTACTCGATCAAAGTTACTCAAGAGGAAAGGTTGACACAACCCTCTTCATTAAACGTCAAGGAAAGCACTTGATATTAGTGCAAATTTATGTAGATGATATCATATTTGGATCTACTAACATGAATCTTGTGAGAGAGTTTTCTGACCTGATGCAGGGGGAATTCGAGATGAGTATGATGGGGGAGCTCACATACATTCTCGGTCTGCAAATCAAACAGCTCAAAGAAGGAACTTTCGTGAGCCAGACAAAGTACTGTTTGGACCTTATCAAGAGATTTGACATGGCAAAAGCTAAGGCCATAGACACCCCCATGCCTACGTGTACAAACTTGAACAAAGATGAAGACGGTAAGGAAGTAGATGTAAAACGGTATAGAGGTATGATTGGTTCACTCCTTTATCTTACTGCTTCTCGTCCCGATATTATGTTTAGCGTATGCATGTGCGCAAGATATCAATCATGTCCCAAGGAATCCCATTTAAAAGCTGTCAAACGAATACTTCGATACCTATCCGGTACTCCGAAGTATGGACTATGGTATTCCAAAGGTAATGATTGTTCATTGGTAGGTTTTTCCGATTCCGACTTTGCCGGTTGCAAATCGGATAGGAAGAGCACCAGTGGCACTTGTCACTTATTTTCAAACTCTTTGGTCAGTTGGCATAGCAAGAAACAGATTTCTGTTGCTTTATCAACCGCCGAAGCGGAATACGTTGCCGCCGGTGGTTGTTGTGCCCAAATCCTATGGATTAAGCAACAACTATTGGATTTTAACCTCAAACTTGATCGTATTCCCATTTTTTGTGACAATACAAGTGCCATTAACCTAACCAAGAATCCTGTGCTACATTCTCGCACCAAACATATCGAAATACGACACCACTTTCTTCGGGATCATGTAGAGAAAGGTGACATTGTGTTTGAACATGTCAATACTGAAAATTAACTAGCGGACATTTTCACAAAGCCGCTAGCCACTGAACCTTTCTTTCATATCCGCCGAGAACTTGGCATTCTCGATATTTCGGAACGGGGACTATAATCTGCTGCTTTACCTTATTCCATATAAGACTTTAATCTTGTACCTCTAACCAATCCATGTTGTTGTAAGCACAAGTCTACCGTTCACTAAGTCACTCCGGCATTGAGGTGATACTGTTCCTCTCTCTCTCTCTCTACAAAATCTCATGACTACAATAGCTATATTTCATAATGATGTGGTTTATATATATATATTTATGATCTCTCCCTTTGGATGTTTATTGCTGTATGGTGTGTTAATTATGCATCAAACCTGTCATCGCATGTGGAAAATAGTGAAAAATTGAAATTTGGACTGTATGAGTCGACCGCAGCAGGGCTATGGTCGACGCAAGCAAATAAATTTCTGCATTTTCTCAAAAACCAAACAGTATGCGTCGACGCATACAGGGCTATGGTCGACGCATCGCTCGAAAATTTCGTTTTTCTGCAGAAAAATTCAAATCACTTTTTTTTATACATTCCCATCCAAAAATCATCATTAATTGTGCATTTACATTCCATCACCTTTCAAACTACCCACTACTTTGTAACTTGCATCTCCTAGTGGCTATTGTTCTTTGATCTTCCATCTTCCCAAAACCCTAACCTTTCCACTATAAATTGGGAGAACCCTCTATCTAGCAGAATCACTCTCAAAACCCTTCCTAAACCTTCTCTCTATACCCAAACACTCCGTTTCAAACTTGCTCAAATGGCTACCACATCACGCAGACCTTCCGGCAAGAGATCCCGAGAATCATCCGCCGCATCTCTACCCATATCTGCTGTATCACTCGTTCCACCCGCTCGCGTCGAAGTCTTCAACAGAGACATCAGCAAAAGAGGCGTTGTGCAACAACATGCGTTCTACAAACTTACCGCTGAACACATGCATATTCCTGAAGTCCTGGCTCTGCTGCAGCATCAGGGCTTTATCAACTTCTTGGAATGTAATTCCAAATACAGTGAAGACCTTGTTCGCGTGTTCTATGCCGGCCTTCATGACAACTTTCACGGGCACAAGTTTCACTCTAGAATTGGTCCGACAAAGGTACTGCTTAAATCAAATATCTGGAACCAATATTTTGATATGTCTGTTGATGATGATGGAAACCCTCTACCTGAGGTCACTGACACTCGCCACGTCGCTGGCTATGAGTTTAAAAATGCATTGAATGACATGCTGAGACGACCCTATACTGATCAGTTTGTGAACAGTGACGCGTTCCCACGAACTGTCACTACCGGCAAGCTGAAAGCCGGAGAAAGGATCCTTCAGTGGGTTGTCTCACGAATCCTGCGCCCAAAGAAGGGAGGCCTCTCCAGAGTCGAACCGGCCGAGGTTCATCTGATTTACATTCTGAAAAATAAGATAAAAATCAACTGGCCATACTACATTGCCAGTAGAATGTTTGGGCTACGTGACTCCGGACGAGGAACGGCGCTTGCCTACGGATCTTTCATTCAAGAGGTCCTGACTGCAGCTAACGTTCATCATCCGTATTTCAAGTACACTTCCATCTCATCTGACAAAGAGTTCAGTACAAAAACCATGTCTATGATGGGATATCTCTGGTGCAATGAGCGGAGGATGTATAAGTTTATTCGGAGAGCAAATATTCCTGCAGATGATGATAGTGACGAAAGCGAAGACCAAGAAGATGAAGAAGAAAATGAAGAAGAAGAAGTCAGGCACGATGTAGATCACAATGGTGGAGATGATGATCCTCCACCCGTTGACACTCAAGACTACTCGGACTCCGCTTGGGCTCAGCAGTCGCATTCAAATGAAGAAGATGCTCCACGCTGGGGTGGCTGGGGTGAATGGCAACACAAGGGCTGGTCAACTCAGCGTCAATTTTACCAGCCATATTACCAAGATGAGGAAGAATCTCCTCTGTCCCCTCCACAACAAGCTGATTCTTCAGAACTGTTGGATATGATGCATAATATGCAGATAGCTCAACAGTCCTTCATGCAAGCTCAAGATGAGCGCTATGCTCATATCAACGAGCAAATTCAAGCCCAAAATGCGCATCTCGACTCCTTCTCTACAAGCATGAATGACCGGTTTGCAACCTTTTCGGCTTCATTTGAACTTCAAGAAAAGTCAATCGACGAGAGTCTCAAGCATCTGAACGGTGTCACCGAATACCTATCATCTCTGGCTGACCCTTACAAAAACCCGGGAATTTGTTATCATCCAGGACACCGCCACTAGGACATAGACATTCACATGCATTATGTAGTTTGACTGTCATTTTGAATGTATCTCTATGTTTTACTTGTTTGCCTTATAAATGACTATTGCTCAGAAATGACATCGGTGTGTTACTATTATCTGTTTATGTTATTTCCTGTGAAATTTCCTTGATATCTTGAAAAATCACTCTGTCCCTCTTTTTGATGTTGTCAAAGGGGGAGAAAGGTGCACAAAGCAGGCAGACAAAAATGCCCACAACTAACAGTAGCTTTCTGCAGATAGCCTTAGATTACAAAAGAAAGGGGGAGTGTGGAAAATGTGTCAATATCACATGCTGTTCGTCATGCTGAATTATACAGGTTGTCATCATCAAAAAGGGGGAGTATGTAAAGACAAAGAGTCAGACAACATACGATCGCAAGTTTCGATGATGACAAAAGACCATCATGCACGTCTACAAACAAATGAAACACATCATCCACCATATCCTTTTCTACGTTTGTCTAAATCTATTAAAATGATCAAAAACATATGTGGACAAAGTGTAATCATGACGAAATGCATGAAAATCACAAAACACAGTCTTATGCAGATTTGAAGGCTTTGAGTCGACCATAGGGGTCAGCTCAAAGCTCACGGGTCAGCGCGAAGCTCAGCCCAACTGAAGATGGTCAGCGCATGATGCCTTGCGTCGACCATAAGGGTCGGCGCATACCTCACGGGTCAGCGCAAAACTTCTTTGAGTCGACCATAAGTCAGCGCTTAGCATAATGATGCTATCCTGGCTCAGCGCATGGAACAATGGGTCGACCATAGGGGTCGGCGCATCACTCACGGCTCAGCGCACGCCGACCTGTGGTCGACCGCTTGCGCGTGAACTCAGTTTTCTGAGTTATTTTCCATGTTTGAAATTCTGTTATTTTTAATTGGTTTTGTCTGTTACTATATATAGAAGTTAAAACACTTTTATTAACCAACATTTGCTAATTGAGTTCAAGTGTTCAAGGAAACAAGAAAGTGTGAAAAAGGTGTCCAAGACTCATCATCTTCATCTTCAACATTTCACAACTCATCATCTGCAAACAATTACTTTTGATGTGGTTCGTGATCGAGCAAAGGTGATATGGTTCGAAGCTGTGATCGAAGAATCCAGTTCGGGTTGATTCTTGTGGCAGGTTCTTTCTTGAATAAAACCATTAGGGTTTTGTCCTCCGATACGGGTTTGTGTTTGGGGGTTTTTGGACGAATCGTTCTTCAATATTCAGCTGAGCGAAGGTGATTGAGAAGAGGAAAGTCTTCATCAGTCTAGTAGCGGATTCGGTGGCATTGAAGTGAAGGATTTGGGTTCGACTCGTTGTGTTTGAGATCAGCCGGGCCGAGGGTTTGAAGAACGGAAGATTCTTCAACAAAGGGGCTGGAATTGGAGGTCTAGCATCAACGATCGAAGGTCTTGATTCATCTTGAATCAAGGAGCAAGGATAGGAAGCATCGTTCAACACATTGGAAGTTTTGTTGTTTACATGCTTTACAATCCTTGTATAAACGATTAAATTTCACAGGTGATATCTAATTAATCATCTCAATTCTAGTTTTAGAATTGAGGGCAGACGTACCCCGAAGCGAGGACGGCGGGGGAACTGCCTCATCAAATCTCTGTCTTCTTTAATTTTCTGCATAATCTGTTTTTCAGCTTAAAAATTAAGTGATTTTAGTTTAAGCAATTTTACCAAACTTTGATATAAGTTGAGTAAGAAACTAAAACTGCTGTTTGAATACAAAGTACAATAGTTTATTGTACTAGATAAAATTGAACTACTTACTCAACTCAAATATCTCTTGGAGTGTATGCACACCAAGTGTTTGTGAATTTGCTTAAGCCAAAGTTGTCTTAAGTTTACATTCTGTTTAATTTGGTATTTTGGATCATTGGAACTAGGCTTGCTAGTTAGTGAAATACATCAATTGAGTGTGCAAATAGTGTAGTGATTTGTATTTCATTTTATCTCTAATCCATTAGCTTAACGCATATCCGGTTTTCCAAGAACGGTTCGTTTTAGACTAAAATTTTCCTCGGCCGCTCCCGCACTTAAAACAATTTTTAAAAACCAACTTTCTTTTAAATTGATAGCGCCGACTCAAGTTTTTAATTGGGATCTATTCAACCCCCCCTTCTAGATCCGTGCCATAGTCTAACACATTATTGCACTTTAATATTCATCATCTTCTTCTTCTTCTTTTTCTTTTTTTGATCAATGAGTTAAAGATTGGTGGTTAGCCTTGATGTATGGGAGGTCTAACCTTCCTTGATTCAAATCTAATTCAACTTGATCATGGATCAAGTGAATGGCTTTGCATTAAGGATAGGTTGCTTCCTAATCAAGCAAAGAACCTAAATCAATACAAGATCATTTCTCATCTTCTTTTTGGCATGACAAGTTGTAGGAGTTTGATTCACTAATAAAAATCTCTAACTTGTGTTGTTGCCTACATTATTATTGATCGGCCTCAGATAGTTGTGACTTCTACATAAGTCCAATTACGATTGCTTAACATAGCGCTAAATTGCCTTATGGCACACTAATACTAACATTAACCATTAACCAGTAACATTTAATTCTTGCACTTTACATTTATGCGATTTACTATTCTTGTACATATTATTCATTTGCTTTTGCTCTTTGCTCATTTGAGCACATGTTTATGTTAATGCAATTTGCCTTTTGCTCACTTGAGCACATAATTGTGTATATATTATTGTGCTTGTGCTTTTGTTTGATTGTTGTAGACCAAAATGCAAAAATGGACAAAAAGACTTAGATTCTAGGATATTCCCTATGCAAAAATGGAGTAAAAAAGGCCTTAATGTTAAAGATGGATTAGAAGGACCAAATCTCTAAACTCACTCTTGTCCATTCTTAATTTGCTTCATGGAACTTTTTGATGTGTGTGCTTTTGTGCTAGAGGATTCCTATTTGAGCCAAGTTGAAGAACCATTGTCATGTGCTTCTAAAGTGAAAGATATAAGAGCCATTGGAAGATTCCTAAGAGCTTTGCTTGCTTGATTGATTGCTTGAGTATACACTTATTTACTTGCTTATTCCAAAGGATGGGAGCTACTTGGATCATCAATATGATCTTAAGAAAGGAACTCCATTTGTGGTCTTGATTCTTGTCCTTCATCTCTTGTATGATTAGGACTTTAGCCATTCTTCTTCTTCCCTCCACTCTAACCCAAGCACAAACTTTTGTGCAAACATTAACACTTGTTTTTAAACATTAGAAACCTAAGCATTGTGCTTTTGATTTTCAAACTTTCTTTTCATAAAACTTATTTTGAATTGAATCTTTAAGTCAACTTTGATCATATTTTGTAAATACTTTTCATTGGTAAATATAACTCATTCAAATGTTTTGTGGTTTCAATGGCCACATTCTTGTCAATAACTTTTCATAACCTTTAGCTATTAGGTTTGAGTTATCCTTGAGGTAGATGTAATACTCACCTATATCCTTAGTGATGGACAATGAGTCTTCCATGCTTATTATAGTGTTAACCCCTCACTAGCATGTTGAAGTTATCCTCACATGGTGGATTTATGGTTTTAGGTTGAGTTCTCTCCCTTGGATAATAAAAGACCTTAAAGCTCTTGGACCAATCAATTCACCTTTTGAGATTTTTACCCCGAACTACGAGGTTTTGATCCTAATCTTTTTTAAGATGATACGTAGGCAATGGGTTTATCCATTCAAACACAAAATTGTAAATAACTTGTATATTCTCTTCTCATCTCCCCAATCAGGTTTGCACAAACAAATTTTTCACAAAATACCAACCTTACAACAAGTGTGAAAAGGGCTCCCTAGGAGTACCTAGGATGTTTTGGGTGCTTAAAACCTTCCCATTGCATAACCAACCCCCTTACCCAGATCTCAGACATTTTTATTAGTTTTTGATTCGTTAAAACTTCTCGGTTTTTGTTCGCTTTCTAACCTTTCCTTTGGATAAATAGAAGTGCGGTGGCGACTCGACTTGTATGGTTTACCTTTGATTTAGTTAATAAATCTAAAGGTAACGAATACCCCACTACAGAAAAGTGGCGACTCTGCTGGGGACAATTTTCCTAGTGGGTTTTGCCTACTTTTCATCTTTGTTGTATTATATTGTATATTATTCTGCGACATATTTTTGTGCAATTTGGGATTACTGTATTGTATGTAATGATTGAATTGCTTGATATATTAATTCCTTGTATGCTTGGTGATCTTTGTGAGATGAGTTCTATACCCGAACTCGAGTGCACTTAGGATAAGAGAATGACATAGTCTTGTTGACTTTTGTGGAGTTATTCCTTAGCAAGTTGACTTGCAAGCCCATTCACTTGGTGGAGGTCATGTTGGGATCAATAATGTCACATGAGTATTCGTGGTTAGGCATTACTCTTTCCAATATATACCTTAGAAGCCAAGGACCTTAGTTTACAAAGCCCATCTTGGCCTATTTTTTAGGACGTAGTGCGAAAGTCATTCAAGTGTAAGATTTGATACGATTGTTACGCGATACTACACTCATAAGAGTCTCTCTTGAGAATATTTTTGGAATACGAGTAGTTGTTTATCCGATAATATCCGAAAGATGGGATGATGACTATGGGAACCTCTTGTAGAACATGTTTGGCATGTTTAACCCTAGTACACTCCCTTTGGGTGGTTCTTAACCGAGACTCCATGCTCGTGACTTGCAACAAACCCTTGATTCATGGTTGATCCGTTCTTGTATCCTTAATATCAATGGAACTTGGGTGTTGATAAGGTGTAAACCATAATCCACCAAAATGGATGATTGATATTAAGGATGACTTGATCCATCCCATGACTTTTGTGTGGTGTGCTTTGCTTGATCCTTGAGTTTGATTGTTGCATCCATGCATTCATGCACCCATTTGCATCCATATCATCAATAATGAGAAAATTTTCAAGGAACTTAAGAGGTCTATTTGCAAATTTTCAGACATGGATAGACAAAGAAGGAATATGAAGAAGTACAGTTTCAGATAACCTGACTTGAAAGAGCTAAGGAATTTGACATCCTATGTATTAGATCCCTTGGATTTCAAGGCTCGTCATGGGAAGCTTCTATCTATTCCGGCTTCTCAAGTGGACGAAGGTTTGATGAGTGTATTGGTGCAGTTCTACGATCCCTTGTACCGTTGCTTCACATTTCCGGATTTCCAGCTTTTTCCTACGCTTGAGGAGTATGCCTATCTTGTGGGTATACCTATCCTAAACCAGTTGTCGTTCAGTGGCTTAGAGAGGGTTCCTACTTCTCAAGAGATAGCTGATATGTTGCATATAGATGAATCTCTAGTTGGTGCTCATATGACTATTAAAGGTGGAATTCAAGGTCTCCCTTCTGAGTTCCTCATCGCTCAAGCTACTTTATATGGGAAGGCCATGAGTGAGGACACCTTTGAGGCCATATTTGTACTTCTCATCTATGGGCTAGTGTTATTCCCCAATATCGACAAGTTTGCGGATGTGAACGCTATTAGGATTTTCTCTACTCTTAATCTCGTTCCTACTCTGTTGGGTGACACTTAATTTTCTTTGCATATGAGGAATGCAAAGGGTGGTGGTAACATTGTGTGTTGTTTGCCTCTGCTGTACAAGTGGTTTATTTCGCACTTGCCGCAGACAATCGCCTTCAAGGAGAACAAAGGATGTCTATGATGGTCCACGAGACTTATGTCTCTCACTAATGACGACATCTTTTGGTACAACCGTGTATATGATGGTGTGCAGATTATTGACTCTTGTGGTGAATTCTCCAATGTGCCTCTTCTTGGTACATGCGGTGGGATTAACTACAACCCTATTTTGGCACGTCGTCAGCTTGGGTTCCCCCTAAAGGGTAAACTTAATAACATTCTGTTAGAGGGTGTATTCTTTCAGGAGGGTAAAGATCCCCAAGGCTTGAAGGGCAGGATGGTTCGCGCTTGGCGCAAGATCCATAGGAAGTGAAGGAAGGAGCTTGGTCCGAAGAACTGTATTGCTTTGGAACCCTATACCTCGTGGATCAGGAAGAGAGCTTCCGAGTACCTTATGCCTTATGAGTATCCAAGACCTACACCTTTGGTTGTGGCTGGGCCTTCAACCCTCCCTGACCAAGGAGTAGAGGAGTTGAGAGACTCAGACCGTTCACGTGCTTGGATCCGTGAACGAGAGGAACTACTTCAGCAACTTAGAGAGAAGGATGCTTTGATAGAGTTTCTTGAGCATCATGTTATCGACGAGCCTGATGATGTGGTGACTTCTCTTCTTCCTTAGTCTTCCAAGTTCTGGAAGAGGAAGTACGATCGACTCACCAAAGAGAAGGAAGATATGGAGGCAGCCTATGAGAGGGAGGTGAAGAGGCTTCGGGCAGATTATCTTCCAGTCTCCAGAGCTTTAGATGATTGTTTCTAGGGTTCCATAGGATGTTCATTTTCCTTTTCTCTTGTATTATATTTGGTTACCAAGACTGTACTTCTTTGGTGTAAAAATATTTTCCAGATATTATTGATGTGATATTTCCATATATGTCTAAATGATTAATATTTTCAAATATTTGCAAATAGGACTCTAAAGTTCCTATGATAAAAAATAAATCATATGCACAAGCATTGCATGCATCATGTGCATAAGCAGGTTTTGCTCCAGGCTTCTTGTTCAATGGTCTAACTTTGTGTTCTTCATTTATTTTGAAGACAAGCTGATTCACCGGTACTACACTCGAGCCAACGCTTCAAGACTGATGGATCATCTAGAGTAGGAGAACCGTGAACTCAAGGAGGAAGTGGCCAGATTGACTGCCCTGATGGAGTCTTTCATGGCCGCCCAGAGCCAGTCGTCTCCGACACCTTCAACTCCTCCCCAGAGGACAATCATCTCTGAGATTGCCTCTTCGACAGTGCCTGCGGCCAACGCCCACTTTGCACCAACTTCTATGCCAGCCGGGTTTCCTGGGGGATGCCTGCCAACTTTGTTCCTGAGGGCCTTTCCCCCACATTTGCTTCTCTGTCGGCATCTAGCCCGGTCCTCGCCGTTCCATCTCTTGTCGTGCATACTATGCCAAGAGTAGATGACACCATCTACCACTCTGAGCCGTCTGAGGGCCCAGATGTCTATGAAAAGATGGATGCAATGAACGATCTGTTTCTTGAGCTCCACAAGGAACTCAAAACTCTCAGAGGAAAGGACCTCTTTGGCAAGTCTACTGCTGAACTCTGCCTGGTTCCAAATGTTAAGATCCCTGTAAAGTTTAAAGTACCTGACTTTGAAAAGTACAAGGGAAATACTTGCCCTCTCAGCCACTTGGTTATGTATGCAAGGAAGATGTCGACTCAGACCGACAATGATAAGCTCCTCATTCATTATTTCCAGGACAGTCTGTCTGGTGCTGCCCTGAGATGGTATATGGGCTTGGACAGCGCGAACATCCGATCCTTCAATGATCTTGGCAAAGCTTTCGTCAAGCAATACAAGTATAACGTGGATATGGCTCCCGATAGGGATCAATTGAGAGCCATGTCCCAGAAGGACAAGGAAACTTTCAAAGAGTACGCCTAGAGGTGGCGAGAGCTAACAACACAGATTGTGCCTCCGCTGGAAGAGAAAGAAATGACCAAGATCTTCCTGAAGACTTTGAGCTCATTTTATTATGAGTGGATGATTGCCAGCGCTCCTTCTGATTTCACTGAGATGGTGAACATGGGGATACGTGTAGAGAAAGGAGTCAGGTAAGGGCGCCTGACCAGAGAAGAAGGCTCTTCTGCCAAACGATATGGGGCGTTTGGAAAGAAGAAAGATGGTGAGGCACATGTTGTGACCTCCCATGTTAAACCCAGAAGACCCTCAGTAAGGAGGAAGACCGTGCGTCCCACCGGTAATCAGCATTAGGTGGCTCACATAGCACCTGTTTTCATAGATAATCAGCACTATCAGCATAATAACCAGCAACATCAACATCAACAATATCAACAACAACAACACCGTCCTCAACAGCAGGCCTACCAGCCTCGAAACAACAATCAGACTAGTACCAGCTATGAGAGGAAAAGGGTCACCTTTGATCCTATTCCTATGACCTATGCAGAGCTGTATCCCTCTTTGATAGAGAGGAAGCTGATTACTCCACGCGACCCACCGGCTATACCTACCAACCCTCAGTGGTGGAATAAGCCCGAGCTATATTGTGTATATCATTTCAGTGCCCCCGGACATGACGTGGAAAACTGTTACCCGCTGAAGACCAAGGTTCAAGACCTTGTGAGAAGTGGTATCTTGTGTTTCGAGGACGTAGGTCCCAACGTTAAGAAGAACCCATTGCCCGAGCATGGGAAATCTTCTGTCAACATGGTCCAGGGCTGCCCTGGTAAATATAAGGTAAAATATGTCAGCCATATTCGACAATCTTTGGTCGAGATGCACAGACTGTTATGTGAATACAATCATTATGAGCATGACCATGACAGATGCCGTGTCTGCACTGTCAATCAAAGGGGATGTCACCAAGTCCGTAAAGACATCCAAGAAATGCTGGATGAAGGTGTAATTGAGATACTTCATAATCGAGATATTGATAATGATGAAGTTAATGTGATATCTCCAGTATTCAGGATCCCTGAGCCTGTTGTCATCCGGTATGATGGCAGCAAATAGAAGGCTTCTCCCTCTTTGATTATCAAACCAGCTGGCCTTGTGCCATATTCTTCTGATAAAGTTGTCCCCTATCGTTACAATGCTGTGGCATTGGAAGACGGGAAGGAGGTACCTCTACCCTCTACCTCTGTTGTTAACATCGCTGATGTCAGTGGTCTGACCCGTAGTTGTCGTGTTTTCTCGGCTCCGCCGAAACCCCAGGCTGACACCAGAAGGCTGATGTTGCTGATTATGTTGTGCGCCCGGTTGGGAATGCTGTTATTGCTTCAAATCCAGCACTTGTTGCTAGTAAACCTGCCACCGTTGTAAGAACTCCTGTCTCTGCTGGCCAGAGTGGTACATCGAAAGAAGACTGTGATGAGATTCTAAGGCTCATCAAAATGAGTGAATACAATGTTGTAGATCAGCTTCTATAAATGCCATCAAAGATCTTTGTGCTATCTTTGCTTATGACGTCACAATAGAACAATTCGATAGTATTGTTGCAAACATCACCGCTTGTAACAATTTGAGTTTTTGTAATGTTGATCTCCCCGAGGAGGGAAGAGACCATAATTTGGAACTTCACATATCTATGAGCTGTAAGGATGATGTCATGTCTAATATGTTGGTAGACATTGGATCGTCACTGAATGTGTTGCCAAAATCCACTATGGCTAGATTGTCATACCAGGGGCCTCCCATGAGGCAGAGTGGAGTAGTGGTAAAAGCTTTTGATGGATCCCGCAAGATGGTGATTGGTGAGGTTGAACTCCCAGTAAAGATTGGACCAAGTGATTTCCAGATCACTTTTCAGGTCATGGATATCCACCCATCATATAGTTGTTTGTTGGGCAGACCATGGATTCACAAGGCAGGCGCCGTGACATCCACCCTACACCAGAAACTGAAATTTGTCAAGAACAAAAAGCTGGTGGTGGTAGGGGGAGAGAAGGCTCTCCTGGTTAGCCATCTGTCTTCATTTTCTTATATAGATGCTGAGGATGAAGTTGGAACGCCGTTCCAAGCTTTATCTATTGCTGAGCCTACTAAGAAAGGAACTTCTTTATTTGCGTCCTACAATGATGCTAAGTTGGCCATTGAGCATGGCATAACTACCGGTTTAGGACAAATGATCAAGATGGAAGACAAAAAATCCCGGGTTGGCATAGGGTATTCTTCTGGCACTTTCAACAAGCATGGGCTATTTCAGACTGGTGGGTTCATCCACGCCGTCGAAGACGAGGAAGCTACTGCTATTGTGGAAGAGGATGCAGAGGAAGATTCTGGCAACTTTGTCATCCTTAGAGGGGTCTGCAATAATTGGGTCGCTGTTGATGTTCCAACAGTTGTCCATAAGTCAACGTAATGTTCATTTTGTTTAAAAACCCTTTTCCCATGCCAAAAGGAGAAGTGATGACATTGTTGGCTCATAAATACAATGATATTTTCATTCAGTAAATTCATGTTAAATGTTTGTTTTTTCCAATTATTTTCGCTTTTCGCTTTTTGCATGAAATTGGTGATCACATAAAACCTTAAAAAATATAGAATAAAATAAATCTTTTCATCTGCATAATGATTTGTCTCGTTTGAATTCTAAAATCTCTTTATATCCAAAATCATTATGCAGGTTGATCAAACCCATTGAACATAATGATCCAACACCATCTTCCAACTTTGAGTTCCCTGTGTTTGAGGCCGAAGAAGATGATGTTGAAGAGATTCCTGACGAGATTACCCGTCTGCTTGAGCATGAAGAGAAGATCATTCAGCCGCATCTTGAGAATCTGGAAACAGTCAACTTGCGGTCTGAAGTTTATGTGCGAGAAGTGAAGATTGGGGCACTCTTGGAAGAATCTGTTAAGAAGGGGTTGATTGAGTTTCTAGGAGAATACGTCGACGTATTTTCCTGGTCATATGAAGACATTCCTGGTCTGGATACTGATATCGTGCAACATTTCATGCCTTTGAAGCCTGAGTGCGTGCTTGTAAAGCAGAAGCTCAAAAGAACTCATCCCGACATGGCAGTGAAGATTAAAGAAGAAGTTCAGAAGCAAATTGATGCGGGGTTTTTGGTGACTTCTACATATCCTCAATGGGTGGCCAATATTGCGCTCGTGCCTAAGAAAGATGGAAAATTCCGAATGTGTGTGGACTATAGGGACTTGAATAAAGCTAGTCTGAAGGATGACTTTCCTCTACCACATATTGATATGTTGGTAGATAATACAGCTAAATTCAATGTCTTCTCGTTTATGGACGGATTTTCCAGATATAACCAGATTAAGATGGCACCCGAGGATATGGAGAAGACAACATTCATCACACCTTGGGGAACATTCTGTTATCGAGTGATGCCCTTCGGTTTGAAGAACATCGGAGCCACGTATCAACGCGCTATGAATATCTTATTTCATGATATGATGCACAAGGAGATTGAAGTATATGTTGATGATATGATTGCAAAGTCAAGAACGGAAGTTGAACATGTTGAGCACTTGTTGAAGCTTTTTCAGCGTTTGAGGAAGTATAAGATTCGTCTGAATCCTAACAAGTGTACATTTGGAGTCCATTCCGGCAAGTTATTGGGCTTTATTATCAGTGAAAGAGGTATTGAAGTTGATCCTGCCAAGGTCAAAGCAATACAAGAGATGCATGTGCCCAAAACTGAGAAGCAAGTCCGAGGTTTTCTTGGCCGCTTGAATTATATCTCCAGATTTATATCCCACATGTGCGGCTATACTCATGCTCCTCCAGAAAGATCAGCGTCACGATTAGACCGAGGATTTCCAAAAAGCCTTTGACAGTATCAAAGAGTATTTGTCCGAGCCTTCGATTTTGTTTCCGCCTGTGGAAGGGAGACCATTGATTATGTATCTGACAGATCTTGAAGACTCAATGGGTTGTGTCCTTGGTCAGCAAGACGAATCAGGGAAGAAAGAATATGTTATCTACTACCTGAGTAAGAAGTTCACTGATTGTGAGTCTCGATACTCAATGCTTGAGAAGACATGTTGTACTTTGGCTTGGGCTGCTAAGCGCTTATGCCAGTATATGTTGAATCATATGACTTGGTTAATATCCAAAATGGATCCAATCAAGTATATCTTTCTGAAGCCTGCTTTAACTGGGAGGATTGCCCGTTGGCAGATGCTGTTGTCTGAGTATGATATTGAGTATCGAGCTCAGAAAGCTATTAAAGGTAGTATTTTAGCTGACCACTTGGCACATCAACCAATTGAGGATTATCAGTCAGTTTAGTATGACTTCCCGGACGAGGAGATTTTGTATTTGAAAATGAAAGAATGCGATGAGCCTACACTCGATGAAGGGCCAGAGCCTGGTTCCCGATGGAGCATGGTGTTTGATGGCGCTATAAATAAATATGGAAATGGTATTGGGGCAATGATTATTACTCCTCAGGGCTCACATTTTCCCTTTACAGCAAGGCTAACTTTCAAATGCACGAATAATATGGCAGAATATGAGGCTTGTATCATGGGATTGGAATAGTGTATTGATCTTAGGATCAAGCATCTTGATTTTTATGGTGATTCGGCCCTTGTTGTTAATCAAATTAAGGGTGAATGGGAAACGAATCAGCCTGGCCTCATCCCATATAGAGATTATGCGAGGAGGATTTCAACGTTCTTTACTGAGGTTGACTTCCATCATATTCCTCGAGATGAGAATCGTATGGCAGATGCTCTTGCTACACTTGCTTCGATGATCGTGGTGAGACTCTGGGACGAGGTTCCTAATATCACTGTGATGCGCTTGGAAAGGCCAGCTCATGTAGGTGCAACATGATAAGCCATGGTATTCTGATATCAAGTGTTTTCTTCAGAGTTAGATTTACCCGCCTGGGGCATCTGTTAAAGATAGAAAGGCTTTGAGGATTTTATCCGGCAGTTTCTACCTCAATGGTGATGTGCTTTATAAGAGAAATTTTGAAATGGTTTGGCTCATATACATGGATAGACACGAAGCAGACCTGTTAATGACTGAAGTCCATGAGGGTTCATTTGGTACTCATTCCAATGGACATGCCATGGCTAGGAAGATGTTGAGAGCAGGATACTATTGGTTGACAATGGAGTCTGACTACTGCAAATATGTGAAAAAATGCCACAAGTGTCAGATTTATGCGGATAAGATTCATATTCCCCGGACACTTCTGAATGTGATTTCATCACCATGGCCTTTCTCTATGTGGGGAATTGACATGGTTGGCATGATAGAGCCAAAGGCGTCCAACGGTCTGTAGCGATGTATTCGTCGCTATATGATTTATTGATTAAATCAAAAGCAAAGCATACAATGAATCGAGTCGCCACCGCACTTTTATTTATCCAAAGGACTGGCTAAAAAGCGAATAAAAGCCTAAGAAGTTTTACACATAGAAAACTAATGAAAAGATCAGAGAGTCTGGGTAAGGGGTAAATTACGCAATGGGAAGGTGTTAGGCACCCACTACGTCCTAGGTACTCCTAGGGAGCCCTTTTCACACTTGTTGTACTAAATTGTTATTTGTTATGAAATATTTATTGTGCAAACATGATTGGGATGATGAGAAAAGAATGTACAAGTTAATTATTTTTGTGTTCGAACGGATGAACCCGTTGCCTACGTACCTTCCATCAAAGGTAAGGATCAAAACGCCGTAGTTCGGCTAAAAGATTTCCAAAAGTTAGTGGATTCAATTTTAAACACAAGCCCTAAGGTCTTACGTTATCCACGGGAGAAAACTCAACCTTATACAAACAACGAGTCCACCATGTGAGAAAAGCTTCAACTTGCTAGTGAGGGGTTAACCCTATAATAAGCAAGGAAGACTTACAATTCAATCAACTAAGGACAAATAGGTGAGATTGACATCAACCAACTAGGATAAATCAAACCTATGGCTAATGTATGAAAACTTAGCAAGAATGGACAAAGCCACAAAACAATTGAATGGGTGAAATTAATTGATTATGATTATTCATGAAAGTAGGGTCAAAGTATGATTAAGATTGATTCAAAAGAAGTATTATGAAAATGGAGTTTGAAAAAGTCAAGGACTTGGGGTCCAGGTTTTTAATTTAAAAGCATGAAGATGTTTGCACAATATTTATCTCAAGTTTTAAAAGTAACGTGTGAAAAGGTTTAGGACAAAATGGGATGAATGGATGAAGATGGAGTGTAAAACTTCCTAGAAGGTTCACCTCTTGAAATCATATAGAAGATGACTCAAGTGTGTCCTTTGGAATAGGTAATGAGTAATAATAAACAAGCAAAGCAAAGGAAGAAAGTCAACAAAAGCGGATACCGGATGCCAATTACTGGACTTATACCAATCTCCTAAAACAAAACTGGATATCAGAGGCCACTCTATGGACTTATACCAATCTCCTAAACAAAGAAATAAAAAGTGGATACCGGATGCCAATCTATCCGGACTTATACCAATCTCCAACAAAAACAAAGCAAACACTTGGATGTCAGATGCCAATCTATCTGGGCTTACTCTAACCTCCAACATATGATCATAGGAAAACAAATGCCAAATTACATGGACTTACAATTGCATCCTCACATACAACAAACAAATGCATCAAGCAAAGAGATGATGAGTGGCCAATGCAATGGTCTTATACTCACTTCCATATCATAGGAACAATGGCCAATGAATGGTCTTACAATTGTCCTCAATGGGCAAACAACAAAGATATGTCACAAAGACAAATGAAATGATCATGCACTAATGAGCAATTGATGATGATAAATGCACAAAGCATGCAGGCAAACATGTACAAATGAACTAAGTAATCAGTCAACCAAAGTCATTCAGCACACACTATAACCAAACAATTAGGCTCATACAAAGGGTTAGGCATTAAAGCCAACTGGAATAGGGTTAATGATGCTCTTAACCTTGACATTGAGAGCCAAGGTGAAGCAGATGAAAGGATATGAGGGGTGTGCCTCATCACTCTTATCCCTGGTCAGGGAGAGCATTGAATATCAGAAAGTGTGGGAGTTCAGAAAGATGGAACTCTCTCCACAAGTTAGACTCTATAGATCTTGGGCTTTTACTCACTATGCATCAACACATGTGGTGTGAGCAAGGTGAGTGACACACAGAATAGTAGGAGATAGGCTACATATCTCTTTTGTCTACCAATTGCCTTATTCAAAGGACTTTTCCTGCTTGGGACAAAAGTAAACAAGCACAAACATTGCCTCTTAAGGAGGACTTCAGACAGTTGCTTGGCCAAGTAACAAGCCAGGTCTTCCAGACTACATGAAGACAAGAGATTCTACCTCAATGCAAATGCTATCAAGCAAAGCAATGCAAGTTCTCAAAGAACTATTAGCAACTAATGGTACCTGAAACCAATCAAATAAAATCAGTATACAACTCAATTCAAAACCAATATAAGATAAGGATCAACACAATCAGTCAAGTGTGCAATGCATAAAGCTCAAAGCATATGAGCTAAGCATCCTACAAAACAAGCAAGTTAGTTCATGATAATCAATCAAACTCAAGCAACTTGCATTAATCTCCTTGAAGCATTTGCTTCTTAACCTGAAAAGCAAACTCAAACATGAGAAACAAGACCACTAGGACAAGCCTAGGGTCAAAAGGAGATAAAAAATCCAAAACAGCAAGTGAAAGATATCCAAAATCAATTTCAAACAATTAATAAACAAACCCAAGTGGTTTCACATTCATATCATTCATCATTATCATTTCACAAACAAATTAGGTCAAAACATGTCATATAGAACCTCAAAGAAGTCAACAGAAAGACTCCAATCAAATCCAGTCACAAACATTTCAATAAATTCTCAAATAATTCATGATCAAACATCTTCCATAACATGATAAGCATACCAAATTTCAGCTCATTTGGATCAAGGGAAGTAGGTCAATGAAAATCAGAAAGTCAAAGCAAGTTCAAGCAAACACATACAAAGCATCAAAACATGCACCAACTTCAATTAATCATAAAACAGAAACAAAACATGATAAATGAATGGGACCAAAGCCATGATAAACTTCAAGATGTCTACACCACTCATGCCAAATTTCACATCCATCCAATAAATAACCAGAATTTTACAAACCAAATACAAACATGTATCACAAAAAATCAAAAAATGACAAAACAGGGGAGAAAATTCCAATCAAATAGGAAATGCCATCAATAATTCCAGAAACATTCACATGCATTCTCAACATCCATAGGTATATTCATGCAAAAATCCAGACCATTTTGAGTTCAATAAGCATGGTAATTAAAATCATGAAGTTGGACATGAATGGTGTGACACAAATTGTCACACCTCTATTCAAAAAATCATATCTCATCAACCAGCAATGATAAAATCACAAACTCTATACCAAAATCACCATGAACATGTCTAGTTTAAGCACAAAAAATTTCAGCCTCATTGGATTAAGTATCATCATTTCACAAGCAAAATGGTAAAACATAGGCACAAAGCATACATGATCAAAACTATTGGACCAAATTAAAAATCAACCGTGCACAACTTGTTTTATCATACCTATAAACAACTAGATTAAAAATGGAGATGAATGCAAAAATTCCCACACAATTTGGATGCTCCATGAATTATTTATGATTTTTTGAAGTTGTAGCATGAAATGAAATAAAAATTTGAGAAAATAAATGAAATAATGGAACGAATGGCAAACTTGTAAATACTTCGAACATTTGAAACGCGCGCCGTTAAACCCTAGCCACATGCAACCATAATCCGCAGGTAATGTCCAGGATCCGCAGGAAAAAACGCAGGAAACAGTATGAAGGTTGCGGCTAAATCCGCAGGAAAATTTCCAGAAACGAATAACAACAGGCTGGTCATCGTCATCTCCAAACGTGATTTTTCCAGAAAAAGTGAAAAGTTTCAGAAATGAAAATCAGGCATTGCAACGTGTATATCCATCATCAGGCATCAATAAACAACAATCAATTCATCAAACAACAACATATCAAGCACGAATCGAGCGAATCTAACCATGAACATGAAACTTCAAAACCCTCGTTCTCTCTCATTATAGCATGGTTTCAATCGATGTTTAGCTCAGAATCACCACAAAAGAAAGATCTACAAGTATCACATGATGGATTTGAAAAAAGAGAGGGTCGAATTTTTTACCTCTTGATGAACAGTTCGTGATTTCGTGTGCTTCAAGTCCTGAAATGGTCCCAATCGTGTTCTAGCAACCTTGAATGAGTGAATGGAAGGATCCTTGATACTTAAATGAGCTCGAATCAGCAAACTTCAACTTTCACCATTGAAGAACACTTGCTTGGTACAGCTTGTAGTAGCACGAATTCCAGTGGATTATGGCTCAAATGTTGTTCAGTGATGAAGATTGATGATGAATAGAGCAAGAACGAACCAAATACTTGAAGAAATTTGAGAAAAAATTTGGAAAGAAATGAGAGAAATTTTGAGAGAAAAAAGTTTGGTCTGAGTTTTTGTGTATTGTGTGCTAGGGTTTGCAGTCTGAAATGAGTCATATATACTGCTGATTAACAATGCTAAGCTTGGTTAATGAAGTGGTAATGGAATTTTGCTTAATGAAGTGTTTTGGTTAATTAGTGAAATCCACTCAAGTTGCATGTGCATGGCATGCTACAGTGCGAAAATGGGCCTAAACAATCTCCAAATTTGGTTTTTGAACACTTGCCATTGGTAGAAAGTATAAACAATGATTAATTTGAAAGTCAATTTTTCACCCCTCCCATTTTTAATTCAATGCACTTGAAAAAGGCCATTTTGATTGGATGATTTTTGGTGAAATGTGATTAAGGATTTGGATAGAGCATATCAAATGTGACTTGTAGCAAAAAACCTCACTCAATTTGGCCAAATGGTTTGGAAGTTATCTCACTTTGAAGTTCAAAAATTCTTGAGAATGATTTGATCATAACTTGCCAACCACACATGAGAAATGAGTGTTCTTGGACTTTTTGGAAATGGGAGAACAAGATCTTCAAGTTTCATGTTGGACAAAAATTCATTTAAAGCTTGTATGATGAAGTAATTTTGAGGAGAAGAACTTTCCATTTTTGGCAAATTCCAATTACAGGTCAACTTACTATTTTTGGAAGCTTTTCATCTGATCTCAAATTCTTCACTGTGGATGTTTGACATGTTGTATGAGGCTTATATGGACATGAATGAACCATGTTCTGATGAATTCCAAGCCCCTACCACTTGAGATCTTGATTCAAAATGATGTCACAACTCATATGAACTCTTGATGAATGATCATGGTGGCCAAATTCTTCAAGAATGGCCACCATCCACTGTTTAATGGCTGATTTAACTGTTTTGACCTAGCTTGCTTCATCTGCAAGTAACATGGTTAGATGACAATATTTTTGTACTTTTGGTTAATAGACAGATGAAAAGCAATGATATACAAATGCAATACATGCTTGGTGATCAAGAACCACACTCACAAGATAACCCACCCACTAGGAGGGAAGCAAAGGTGCACAAAGATCCTTGAGGCAATGATATGGTATGATATGATGCCATGAGGGATCTTAGGGACAAAATTGGGGTCTTACAGATGCCCCTATTTAAGGTCATTCTAGCCGGAGAAGTGAAGTTTAGAAATCTTCATCTCGACGCGGTAGAATGGGCTTAAATAACAGTAATGAGACAAATTTTGGTCCCTAAGAGACCTCATGATGCAAATGTATGCATGCAAAGACACAAATTCTGTGGGGATACAGTTCACACAGAAGAAAAGACGATCCATCGGAGTAATACACTCACCAGGAACAGAGACTCTAACAATACGCTTGTTGGGGATAGTAAAAGAAAAAGAATGCGTGAGCAGGACACGTCTTCAAGTTGGGGAAAAACAAAACTGACACGGCGTGAACAAGACACGACTCTGATTAGGGTAACAGAAATCAGACTGGAGACCTCACTGGGGAGTGAAGGACTCACACTGGGGAAAAGAAAATTCCAAAGGAAGAACATCCATTGGAGAGACACAAGCTGACTCTTGGGGATAAGCAATAGGGAACTCCACTGGGGAAGCGCCAAAGAATGAGGTGTTACCGGTATAAGGGTAACAAACTCAGGAAGAATGAATATCTAAGACCGGTATAAAGGTGAGAGATATCAATCAACCACGCATCTGAGGAAGACCTGGAAAAGGTACATAAACTCAGGAAAATCTGACTCCACAGGGGACCAAGGTCATAATAGGGAGCAGAAAGGAAGGAACACCAGGGATACCGAGGTATATAATAGGTGACCGACCAAAGCGTGAATTGGTATATATGCCAAAACACTCATCATCCGAAAGGAGGGCTTGAAAAAGTAAATCAACTTACAGGATGGACATTCGAATCCACAACGGGAAAACGAACCTTACTCAACTGGGGACACAAACCCAAAGAGTGCATGAGATATAATATCCATTACCGGCAGACCTTGAATAAGAAAACTCGCATGAGATATATTATCTATTACCGTCAGAACATAGATAATAAACTCGCATGGTAAGAAACACCAGAGATACCGAAGTATATAATAGGTGATCTACCGAACACGTGAATTGGTATATATGCCAAAACACTCATCATCCGAAACACAAACTGGTTAAAGGATGGATATTCGATTCTACAAAGAATACGAATCTTCCTCAGCTGGGGAAAATCAACAAAGGATTCCAACTAAAGAGCGTTTGAGACATATTATTCATTACCGGCAGACCGTGAATAATATACTCGAAAGGAAAAGACACCAGAGATACCGAAGCATATAATAGGTGACTATCCGAAAAGAGAGACAATCGATACCAAGCATCCGGGTAAGCGAAAGACAACTCAAAGAGATAAATTGCAAGCATTTGGCAATTATCCAACAATAAAGAATGTTCGACTCCGCAAAGGGAAATAACGAATCTTACTCGACCAGGGAAACACGAAAGGCTTCGACTGAAGAGTATATGAGATATATTATTCATTACCGGCAGACCGTGAATAACATACTCGCATGGAAGATTATCCACAACCGGTTACTGGGTTAATAAAGGATAAATCAACCGAAAAGAAAGGTATCGGGATACCAAACTAGGTATATAATGATGACCAATCAAAGGGAACAACAACATTACCAACACAAGGGTAAATGAAAGAAGGCCCGCTGGGGATAAATTGCAAGCATCCGACAATTATCCAATTGTACCACAAGGCACAAACTCCGCTGGGGAGAAAAAAAAATCAACACCTGGGATTTACAACTACCGAATACGGGGTAGAAGACCACAAACTCAACTGGGGATAGAAATCACCACAGGGAGATACCAACTCTGTTAGGGATAAAACCACAACAACAGGAATCCACTTATAATCAGGACGAACCACAAAGGTTATCTCTGTTAGGGGAAAAGAGATAGGACTTACAATTACCGAATACGAGGTAATAGCCATACTCTGGTGGGGATAACCATGAATTAGGGTTTACATTTACCGAATACGAGGTAGAAAACCAAAAAACTTGCCAAGGAATAAAAGGTATATAACCACCAATTCCGCTGAAAGGGCAAAGAAAAATAGGACTTACAACTACCGGTATAAGAGTAGAGGCCCGAAAAACTCCGCTGGGGAACAACCCACTGGGAAGCACAAGACAGTTGACAAATAGCCAATTCGGGATCAATCCGAGAAGACAGACTGAATCAAGACACGTCCTAATGAGGATGTAAATCAAATAGGAAAATCCATCCCAATATATATGTTGGATGGAAACGGAAGAAACCGTCATCCACGAGGATATATCTCAGTGGGGAACTGCAGAAGGAAAGACAACAGACACTTTCTGCTTATGGGGCTGACTCTATATGGAGAGATTTAACACCCGTCATCTGCTAGGGGAGATCTATTGGGGATCTGCACCACCATAGTAAGGAACAATCAACAAGAGATATATGGCGAGAAATGCAACATGAATATCTGAATGTTTATGAATATGCATGAATATGCGTGTTTGATGAATGCTGACAAAACAGACATATCGAACACAAACAGGTCCAGGAATCAAACGCCCGGTACTATACTTCTAGGGAAAAACCAACTGGAAAGTCAATCTGCGAAGATCTACATGCTATAAAGCATAGATCTGCGGGTACTGCTAGGGAAGCAGAGGCTTAGAGACATCAGGAAATACCAAATCTCTGAGTGATGGATCAGCAAACAGCCCAACCAGGGTACAGAAAGTCACAACGGGCAAAACAGCCACCAAGACGAATCTGTTGGGGAACAATAGAAAGTCTCGAAGATCCGCAGGGGATCTCAGCATCAACTGAGAAACAAAGAGCTTTGTAACTCCAAACAACTCCGGGGAACAACCCACTGAAGGAGAAGAACATCATCCAAGTAGAAACCAACTGCATAAGCAACTCTACTGGGAAAAACTGCTGCTGGAGAAAACTGAGTCTTCAACAACACTCTGCTTGCAACTATGCTGGGGAACAACCCCATCACAGGATCTAGAGAAAGAAGATACAACCAAACCAGGAGTATGAACCAAATGTCTTACCCGTTGGAGATCATGCCACCCTTGGGAGAGCACTGAGATATTCTTGAGTATCCTTTCAACCTTATGGATATTCACTTTGTTTAAAACAACAATTTTGAAAAATCTGTTCGTTTAAAACAATGACATTTTATCAATTAAAACATGCAAAACATTTGTTGAATTGAAACAAATAAGAGTGCAAATAATTGGATAAAAGCTCAAATTCATTTGATGGAATGGTAGTCTGCAAATGGCAAGACTCCATAGATCTGTACAAATTTGAAATCAGTGATATATATTGGAAGAGGGCTACATTGAACATAATGATCCTTTCTCTACCAATTTGAATCTCGATGTATTCGAAGCTTCAGTTTGACGACGAATCGAGAATCCTCTGACGAAATGACAGCTGGTGAAACAGAAAGTCTTGTCAGGATGCAGTTACTTGCCAAATCCCTAATTTTTGCCTAGATTGCCCCAGAGTGAGGTACTCAATCTAGCGGGATGCAAATATTCTTTTTTCCATGTCTCTAATTTTTGCCTGGATTACCCTTGCGGGTTCTCCACCGAGACGCTCATTTTTGCCTAAGCCGCCCTTTCGGGTTTTCAACTTAGCGAGCTATTCTGTTTTTCATTTGCATATACTTTTTTTTCTAGGCAAAGTATTTCTTGACTGCATCTGAATTCACAGGACGAGTGAAATCCTCCCCATCCATTGTTGTAAGCATCAAAGCACCGCCTGAAAAGGCTCTCTTAACAACATATGGACCCTCGTAGTTTGGAGTCCACTTGCCCCTGGAATCGGGCGCGAAAGACAAGACTTTCTTGAGCACGAGGTCACCTTCTCGGAACACACGAGGCTTGACCTTCTTATCGAATGCTTTCTTCATTCTCTGCTGATATAACTGACCATGACACATGGCAGTTAACCGCTTCTCTTCAATCAAATTCAATTGGTCATAACGACTCTGAATCCATTCAGCATCAGTCAACTAGGGACTTGAGGGTATACTTTTCTTTTTTTCTTTTGAAAAAAATTTTGAATTTTTTTTTGCTGATTTTTGATTTTTTCATCTTTTTCGCCCTCTTTTTTTTTTTTTTACATTACATTTGTAATGCCCCAGTTTGACTGGTTTGCTGATTCTCATGATACAGCTGAATGAGCCTTTTGGTGCTCAAGAAGACGGGTAATCTCATCAAGAATCCCCTTCAACATCATCTTCCTCTGCCTCAAATACAAAGAATTCAAGATTGGGAGATGGCGTTGGATCATTATGTTCAATGGGTTTAGAAATCCCTGCATAATGATTCTCGATAATGAAAAGCTTTTGAATTTAAACAAGCAAATCATTTATGCAGATGAAAAAGCTGTTTTCGTTTTTCAGGGTTTTTTGTGATCACTGATTTCATGCAAAAAGCAAAAAGTGAAAACAAATGGAAAAACAAATGTTTAACAATGCATTAATTGAATGAAACATCATTGTATTAAATGCTGCCAACAATGTCATCACTTCTCCTTTTGGCATGGGAGAAGGGTTTTGAACAAAGTGAACAATTACTCTGATATATGGATGACTGTGGGAACATCTACAGCGACCCAATTGTGGCAGACACCACTAGGAATGACGAAATTGTTCAGATCTTCTGCATCCTCTTCTAAGATAGCAGCAGCTTCTTCCGGTTGATCAGCATGGATGAATCCTCCACTCGTGAACAAACCTTGCTCATTATATGCCCCAGAACAGTAGCCAATGCCAACCCGGGATCTATTGTCTTCAAGTTCAATCACCTTCCCTAATCCAGCAACTGCACCACATTCGATGGCCAGCTTTGCATCACGGTAGGAAGTGAATGAAGGAGACTTCTTCTCGATTGGTTCATCAATAGATAAAGCTTGGAATGGCGTTCCAACTTCATCCTCAGCGTCAATATACGAGAAAGAAGACAGATGGCTAACCAGGAGAGCCTTTTCTCCCCCTACTACAACCAGTTTCTTATTCTTCACAAATTTCAGCTTCTGGTGTAGGGTGGATGTCACGGCACCAGCCTCGTGAATCCATGGTCTGCCTAAGAGACAGCTATAAGATGGGTGGATGTCCATTACCTGGAAGGTAACTTGGAAATCACTTGGTCCAATTTTGATAGGGAGATCAACTTCCCCAATCACTGTCTTACGCGACCCATCGAATGCTTTCACAACAACCCCACTCTGCCTCATAGGAGGACCTTGATATGACAATCTGGAGAGTGTGGTTTTTGGCAATACATTTAAAGAAGATCCAGTGTCCACCAGCACATTGGACATTGCATCAGATTTGCAATTCATGGAGATATGTAAAGCCATGTTGTGGTCTCTTCCCTCCTCAGGGAGATCAGCGTCACAAAAGCTCAAAGTGTTGCAAGCGGTAATGTTTGCAATAATACTATCAAATTGCTCAATGGTGACGTCGTGATCAACATACGCCAGATCCAAGACTTTCTGCAGAGCCTCCCTATGGGGTTCTGAATTCAGCAGTAGAGAAAGAATGGAAATCTTGGATGGCGTTTGTAGAAGCTGGTCTACAATGTTGTACTCACTCTTTCTGATGAGCCTTAGCATCTCATCAGATTCTTCATCTACAATGCCACTCGGGCCAACTGAAGAAACGGGAGTTTTTTGTACAGAGGAGGATGGTTTGGCAACATCACGTGCCTGATTCTGAATATTCATAGCTGTCCCTACAGGATGCTCAACAGTATCAGAAGCAACAGCCTTAGGAGGCGCAGAAAATACCCGACCACTTCGGGTCAACCCACTTACGTCAGCGACGTTGGTCACAGAAGTTGAAGGCAAAGGAACTTCTACCCCATCTTGCACAGCAACAGGGTTATATCTGAATGGTACAGCTTTGTCTGAAGAGTAAGGCACAGGGCCTGCAGGTTTAATGACCAAAGAAGGGGAAGCCTTCGGCTTGCTGCTATTGTAACGAATAACAACAGGCTCGGGCAGCTTGAACACTGGTGAAATCACATTCACCTCAGGCTCGTCTTCGTCAACATTGCGATTCTGCAGAATCTCAATGGTACCCTCATCCAACAACTTTTGGAGTTCTCTTCGTACTTGATCGCAACCCAAGCGGTTAACCGAGCAGACGCGGCACTTGTCATGGTTATGCTCTAAGTAGCTGTACTGACACAGCAAACAATGTAATTCAACCAACGACTGCCTAATGTGGCTTACACTACGCCAAAAACTGGAATAGACAGCGCACCTTAAAGGGCGCTTTATTACAAAAGCGCCCTCTAAAGTGAAGCGAAAAATAAGGAGCAATACACAGCGCACTTTAGAGGGCGCTTTTGTAATAAACAACCCTCTAAGGTGAAGCGAAAAAATAAGGAGGAGATAGAGGGACAACAATACATGGCGCTTTTTAGAAAGCGCCCTCTAAGGTTACCCTTAGAGGGCGCTTTTAATAAAGCGCTGTTATAAGTCCATGTGCATTTCCAGCTTATAAAGCGCTTCTGGAAAGCCTTAGAGAGCGCTTTCATAAGCGCCCTCTTAGGCCCCCTTTAGAGGGCGCTTTTTTTCCACAAGCGCCCTCTAAGGTGAAACGAAAAAATAAGGAGGAGATAGAGGGACAACAATACATGGCGCTTTTTAGAAAGCGCCCTCTAAGGTTACCCTTAGAGGGCGCTTTTAATAAAGCGCTGTTATAAGTCCATGTGCATTTCCAGCTTATAAAGCGCTTCTGGAAAGCCTTAGAGAGCGCTTTCATAAGCGCCCTCTTAGGCCCCCTTTAGAGGGCGCTTTTTTTCCACAAGCGCCCTCTAAGGTGAAACGAAAAAATAAGGAGGAGATAGAGGGACAACAATACATGGCGCTTTTTAGAAAGCGCCCTCTAAGGTTACCCTTAGAGGGCGCTTTTAATAAAGCACTGTTATAAGTCCATGTGCATTTCCAGCTTATAAAGCGCTTCTGGAAAGCCTTAGAGAGCGCTTTCATAAGCGCCCTCTTAGGCCCCCTTTAGAGGGCGCTTTTTTTCCACAAGCGCCCTCTAATGTCCCCTTTAGTAAACATTAAAATTATAACATACTGCGCGTTTTGTTATTTCACTATCTGTTATTTTCGTTCTTTTTCACGTTAGGGTTCTGAGGCGTTTTCCTTCCACCTCTGTTAGATCTACATGCGCGTTTCCTTCTTCTACCAATCAAAGGTACACGCTTTTCCGAATTTCTGTTTTATGTTATTGCTTTGTTTTAGCTTTGCCCAATTTCTGTTTTACCTTATTACTGCGCGTTTCCTCCTTCTACGTTTGTTTCGACCATGATAGCGGATGCAATAGGAAATTGACGGTTGGTTTTTAGTGACCATGATAGCGCATGCAATGGGACTACATTACCCAGTAGTTAGGGTTATACGACCTATGAACATATGATTTTGTGTCAACACCAGTATCATTAGAAACCTAGGTCCGAATGTGTTTGAACTCTTCTAAAATTGTTTTTTGTTTATTCTAATTAGTAATGGATAATACATGGATGTCTTCCAATCGATTGTCGAGAGAGTACGAGAATGGGGTATCAGAATTCGTTAAGTTTGTCGTTGCGCACGCCGAAGACCCCAGTAGAATGATATGTCCTTGCTTGGGTTGTTGTTATGGGAAACGGGTTGACGCAGTTCAGTTGACATCGCATCTAATGAGGCATGGAATTGATCGAAGTTATACATGTTGGAATTTGCATGGTGAGAAAAGTAACGATAATGTTGAACTGGGGGATAGTACGACCTATGCCTCAAACTATAGTGGCGCAGATACATACGATTGTGATCGAGTTGAAGAGATTGCAGAAGCACTTGAAGGAGATCTTAAGGATTGTCCCGAAATGTTTGAGAGGTTGGTAAGTGATGCAGAGAAACCTTTGTATGATGGTTGCACTAAATTCACAAGATTGTCTGCGGTATTAAAGTTGTACAACTTAAAGGCGGGCAATGGGTGGTCGGATAAAAGTTTCACAGAGTTATTAGCCCTTTTGAAAGATATGCTTCCTGAGGATAATGTTCTTCCCAATCGAACATATGAGACCAAAAAGATGTTGTGCTCTATTGGCATGAGCTATGATAAGATACATGCATGTCCAAACGATTGCGTTTTGTTTTGAAATGAGTATGCATCGTTAAATGAGTGTCCTAAATGCGGTGTCTCGCGATATAAGAACAAGTTGTCTCCAGCAAAAGTCTTGTGGTATTTTCCTGTTATTCCGAGATTTAGACGCATGTTTCATAGTGAAACCGATTCAAGACACTTGACCTGGCATGCAGATGAAAGAATTATAGATGGAAAGTATCGACATCCGGCAGATTCACCACAGTGGTTGAAAATTGATAATGATTATCCTGAATTTGGAGAAGAATCAAGAAACCTTCGCTTGGCATTATCTACTGATGGAATGAACCCACACGGTATCCAGAGTATCTCACACAGTACATGGCCTGTGATTATTATGATTTATAACCTACCTCCATGGCTATGTATGAAGCGTAAGTACATGATGTTGTCTATGTTGATTTCTGGACCTAAACAACCAGGGAATGACATAGACGTGTACTTGAAGCCCTTAATCGAAGATTTAAAGATTTTGTGGGAGACCGGTGTGGAGGTTTATGATGGATATAGGAAAGAAAGTTTCAACTTGAGGGCGATGTTGTTTGGCACAATTAATGATTTTCCAGCATACGGAAATCTATCAGGGTATAGCATAAAAGGTCAATGTGCGTGTCCTATTTGTGAAGATAAAACAGATTGGAAGCGCTTGGAGTTTGGTCAGAAGAATGTCTTTCTCGGTCATCGGAGATTCTTAAATTCAAATCATCACTACCGTGGATGGAGAAAGGCGTTCAATGGAGAGACAGAACAAGGCAGAGCTCCACCTATATTGACGGGTGATCAAATTTTTGAAAAGGTGAAAGATTTGGATACTCAGTTTGGCAAGCCTTTTGCCCACACACTTGTCAAAAGTGGGTGGAAGAAGAGGTCAGTTTTTTTTGAATTGCCGTATTGGAAGTCCTTGTATGTGAGACATTTTCTTGATGTTATGCATATTGAAAAAAATGTATTTGAAAGTGTTATTGGCACGTTACTCAATATACAAGGAAAGTCTAAGGATGGCCTTAAGGCAAGAAAGGACTTGATAGCGATGGGAATAAGAACTGAATTAGGACCCTTGAAGAAAGGAAAACGAACATATCTACCTCCTGCTGCTTATACTCTATCTAGAAAGGAGAAAAAAACATTGTGTAAGTTTCTAAGTGAAGTTAAAGTTCCAGAAGGATACTCTTCAGATATTAGAAGACTTGTGTCTATGAAAGACCTCAAGTTAAAGAGTTTAAAGACCCATGATTGCCATGTTATAATGGAACATTTTCTCCCAATAGGTATACGTTCTATTCTTCCAGAAAAAGTAAGAAGCTCTATAACTAAGTTGTGTTCTTTCTTCAAGTCAATTTGCAGTAAGGTGATCAATCCTGCGATCTTACCAATGTTGCAAAAAGAAATCGTTATTACTTTGTGTGAGCTTGAAATGTTTTTTCCTCCATCATTTTTTGACATAATGGTACATCTAGTTGTTCATCTTGTGAAAGAGACACAATTGTGTGGACCAGCTTATATGAGATGGATGTACCCTGTTGAACGTTATATGAAAATATTAAAAGGGTACGTGAAGAACCGAAGTCGACTAGAAGGTTGTATGGTTGAAAGATACATTGTTGAAGAAGCGATTGAGTTTTGTACTGAATATTTGTCTAATGTTCAGTCAATCGGACTCCCCAAGTCTCGGCTTGTCGAAAAGAAAGAAGGAAAAAATCTAATTGGGAATAAAATCGTGGCAGTATCAAGGGTCGAACGGGATCAAGTGCATTTGTATGTTCTGCACAATGAGAATGAGGTTGAGCCGTATGTTGAAATTCACAAGGATGTTCTCCGAGGTTTAAATCCCAATAGAAATGAAAATTGGATAGTACGAGAGCACAATCGATGTTTTATACCTTGGTTTAAGGATCATATTTATTCAAAGTATTATTCAGATCCCGCTTCAATAACAGAAAGGTTGAGATGCTTAGCATATGGTCCAAGTTTCCATGTTTTTTCTTATAGCGCATACGCGATTAATGGATACACATTTTATACCAAAGAACAAGATGATAAAAGTACTATGCAGAATAGTGGTGTCACCGTGGTAGCTGAAGCAATGCACATATCAAGTGTGAAGGACTTAAACCCCAAATTTGCAAATCTGTCGTATTTTGGTGTTATCGAGCGCATTTGGGTGTTTGATTATGAGAAGTTTCAGATTCCTATATTTGGTTGCAAGTGGGTTGAAAATAATAACGGGATTCGAATGGATAAGTCAGGATTTTTGCAAGTGGATCTTAATAGGGTGGGATACAAAGATGAGTCTTTTATTCTAGCCTCTCAAGCTAGACAAGTGTTCTATGTCAATGATCCGAAAAGTACGAAATGGTCTATAGTTCTTTTTTCCAACAAAGTAATTGATGAAAACACTGGAGATCAAGGTGATATTGATGTTGAGATTGAATCGTTTACCAGAAATGATCAAGATGAGAATATTATATCAAATGATTCATATATTAGAAATGATCATAATGAGGGTATTTGGATCAATCCAACCGTCCGTGTTGTTAAGAGACATGTAGAACATATTCCAACCAAGAAAAGAAAGAGAACTTAGTGAAAAAGGTACAGGTCAAATGATTTTAATTGTTTTCTTTATTACAGGTAAAATGACTTTTATGATTTTAATTGTTTTTACATTTGTCATCTGATTTTAATTATTTTCTTTATTACAGGTAAAATGGCTATTATGAAGTCAATCATTCGTGCAAGAGACAAGGGTGTAAAATTTGAAGTACATTGGAGTGCTGAAGACCAACTAATTTTTTTTCATCAGGCTTGTGTCTCAATAGAGGAGGGGTATCTACCTAAAGTTACTTTTGTAGTGGTCCAAAAGAGACATCACACCCGTCTCTTTCCTGTCAACCCCAAAGAGACCGATAGAAGTGGAAATATTATGCCAGGTTTTTTCAATATATTTCTCAACGCAGCTGGTATATATTATCATTTGAATTTATCACTTTTTGCTGATTTTGTTGTTCTAAATTGTCAAAGGAACCGTGGTAGACACCAACATTTGTCACCCTAGGGAATTTGATTTTTACCTTAACAGCTATGCAGGAATTCAGGTAATATTAGCTATGTCATTTAACTTTATGCCATTGTTTACTATTTGTTGCTCAATCGCCTTTTGACAGTTCTGTGTTATTTTCATTTGGACGTGTTCTTTTTGCAGGGGACTAGTCGACCAACGCATTATCATGTGCTGTATGATGAAAATAAATTCACTGCAGACAGCTACAGAGTTTGACCAATAACTTGTGCTACACGTAATGATATGATTTGCTTTTTTAATCTTAATTAATGTTTTCTAAACTTGTACTGTTTTCATTTAATTTTAGAAGCCTTCTGATACTATTTTTTTCCATTCAGTTATGCGAGGTGTACTCGATCTGTCTCAATAGGTTTGTTACTCGATTCCCTTTGCTTGTTTTTGTTTTAGGCTATACAAAACTTTAGTTTAACAAAAATGTTATCTTGTATGCAGTTCCTCCTGCCTATTATGCACACTTGCTATTATTCATCATGGGTGGATGGGCGTTATTTTGTTTAGTATTGGTTAGAACTACTAGACAGCTTTTGGATACAGTGGTCACTGGGTGTTGGTTGCTATGGATCTTTCGAGACTAATAGTGTATATTGTTGTTGTACTTTTACTAAATCATGAATATGTTGTTGTATATTGTTGATCAAAGAATCATATATTAATGTTGTATATATGGAGGATTAATGTTGTATATAAATGGATTCATGTTGTATATATCAATGGATTAATGGTGTATAACATTGGATTAAAGGATGAAATCAATATGAATTTTACACTTTTGCAGCATGCGAACAGGTTACCAATTAAATATCCACTGTTTTTCAAACAATTTTTTTTAAAATAACTAACACTTTAGAGGGCGCTTTGTCCAGAAAGCGCCCTCTAAACACTTTACATTGACAACTTTAGAGGGCGCTTTTTCCTGAAAGCGCCCTCTAAACACTTTACATTGACAACTTTAGAGGGCGCTTTTTCCTGAAAGCGCCCTCTAAACACTTTACATTGACAACTTTAGAGGGCGCTTTTTCCAGAAAGCGCCCTCTAAGGTGTCCCTTTATGGACCACTCCAGAGGGCCCTTTTTTCTGAAAGCGCACTATAATTTGGCCACTTTAGACAGCGCTTTCTCCAGGAAAATAAAGCGTTGTCTTTACCTATGCCAGCGCCACTTTAGAGGGCGCTTAAAAGCGCTGTTATAGGCCAAAATAAGCGCCCTCTTTTCCCTTATTTGGCGTAGTGTTACATATCTGACCTTGTACTTCCCAAGGCATTCCTGAACCATATTAACTGATTTCCCATGCGCAGGCAATGGGTTCTTGGTGACATTCGGGCCCGAATCTTCAAAACTCAAGATTCCACATCTCATAAGGTCTTGAACCTTAGTCTTGAGCGGGTAGCAATTCTCAATGTTATGACCCGGAGCACCGGAATGGTAAACACAATGCTGATCTGGTTTATACCACCATTGTGGATTTGCAGGAATGGTAGGAGGATCCCTGGGAGAAACCAATTTCCTTTCCAACAAGGAAGGATAAAGCTCTGCATATGACATAGGAATTGGATCAAAACTGATCTTCTTCCTATCATAACTCAAGTTAGCTTGATTGGTTGTACTTCCACGAGGCTGATAAGCCTGTTGCTGTGGACAATGTTGTTGCTGATACTGAGGCTGTTGATATTGTTGCTGATGCTGATATTGCTGATGTTGCTGAGCATTGTCTTTAAAGACAGGTGCTATATGAGCCACCTGGTGCTGATGACCGGCACGACGTGCAGGCTTCCTCTGAACAAAAGGTCTTCTGTGCTTGGGATGGGATTGCACAGCATGTGCTTCCCCATCCTTCCTCTTAAACGCCCCATATCATTTAGAAGAAGAGCTCTCATCTTTCGCCAATCGTCCTTCACGGACACCTTCCTCAAGACGCATCCCCATGTTCACCATCTCGGTGAAATCAGAGGGAGCGCTTGCTACCATCCGCTCATAATAGAATGAGCCAAGAGTCTTCAAAAAGATCTTTGTCATTTCTTTTTCCTCCAGCGGTGGAGTAATCTGAGCTGCCAGCTCTCGCCACCTCTGGGCATACTCCTTGAAAGTTTCCTTGTCCTTCTGCGACATGGACCTGAGTTGATCTCGGTCAGGCGCCATATCGACGTTATACTTATACTGCTTGACGAAGGCTTCACCAAGGTCGTTGAAGGATCTGATATTGGCACTGTCTAAACTCATGTACCATCTGAGCGCGGCACCGGACAGACTGTCTTGGAAATAATGAATCAGAAGCTGATCATTATCAGTCTGGGTAGACATCTTCCTGGCGTACATGACCAGGTGAGCGAGTGGATAGGTGTTCCCTTTATACTTTTCAAAGTCAGGTACTTTGAATTTAATCAGTATCTTCACACCGGGAACAAGGCACAACTCGGCAGCAGATTTGCCGAACAAATCTTTACCTCGAAGAGTCCTCAATTCCTTTCTCAGCTCAAGGAATTGGTCGTTCATGGCGTCCATCTTTTCATAAAATTTCGGGCCCTCAGACGGCTCGGAGTGATAGATGGTGTCGTCTACCCTTGGCATGGTATGCACGACAGGAGGAGCGGCAACAGGGACCGGGCTAGATGCCGGCATATGAGCAAAAGTTGGAGCAGGCCGATCAGGCATAAAACCTGGAGGCATTCCCCAAGGGAACCCGGCTGGCATAGCATTAGGCACCTGATGAGCACTGACTGGCACAGTCGAAGTGACGACCTCTGAGATGACCGTCCTCTGGGCAGGAGTTGCAGGCGGTTGAGCAGGTTGATTTTGAGCAGCGAGGAGTTGCTCCATCAAAGCGCCAAGTCTGGCGACCTCTTTTTTCAGTTCTCTGTTCTCTTGTTCTAGCTGCTCCATGACTCTTGCAGAATTGACTCGAGTATAATACCGGTGAGTCAGCTTGTCTTCAAAATAAATGAAGAACACAGAGTTAGGACAAGAAGACCAGAAACAAAGGGTACCTGCTTATGCAAAAATGATGCATGAAATGCTTGTGCAGATGCTTTGTTTATTTTCAAGGATCCCTTAGGGTATTATTTGCAATATTTTGAATAGTTAAAGCATTTTAATTTCTTACGGAAAATATCTCATTCAATATATCGAGACAAAGAAGTACATCATTTTTGATCATTACAAAGAGAAAAGGGAAATAAACATCCTATGGATCCCTAGAAGCTCGGGATGCTGGAAGACGAGAAGTACACAGCTTCTTGATCTCTCTCTCATAGGCCGCTTCCATATCTGCTTTCTCCTTTGCAAGTCGATCATACCTCCTCTTCCAGAATTTGGAAGACTGAGGAAGCAGAGAGGTCCAAGTGTCGTTCGGATCATCGATCACTCGATGCTCGAGGAACTCAATCATAACGTCCTTCTCCTTAAGCTGCTGAAGCAATTCTTCTCTTTCACGGATCCAAGCACGTGAAAGGTCTTCTTCTCTCAACTCCTCTACACGTTGGGTAGGGAGGGTTGAAGGGCCAGCCACATCCAACGGTGTAGGTCTCGGATGATCATATGGCATCAAGTACACGGCAGCTCTCTGTCTGACCCAAGAGGTGTATGGCTCCAAAGCAATGCAGTTCTTTGGACCCAACTCGTTCCTACTCTTCTTGTGAATACTGCGTCAAGCACGGACAAATCTGGCCTTCAGGCCTTGGGGATCTTTACCCTCCTGGAAGAATACGCCTTCTAACAGAATGTTATGAGGTTTATCCTTCAGGGGGAACCCAAGCTGACGTCGTGCGAGAATAGGATTGTAGCTGATCCCACCACATGTGCCAAGAAGAGGCACATTAGGGAATTCACCACAATAGTCAATGATCTGGACGGTATCATACACGCGATCATACCAAGTGATATCATCATTAGTGAGAGACATAAGTCTCTGAGACCACCGTAGACATCCCTTGTTCTCCTTGAAAGCAACTGTCTGCGGCAAGTGCGAAATAAACCACTTGTACAGCAGGGGTAGACAGCAGACAATAACTCCTTCACCCTTTGCGTTCCTTAGATGCAAAGAGACATAGGCATCGCCCAACAAAGTCGGAACGGGATTAAAAACTGAGAAGATCCTAATGGCGTTCATGTCCACGAACTTGTCGAAGTTGGGAAACAACACCAATCCATAGATGAGCAGCACAAACAAAGCCTCAAAGGCATCCTCGCTCATGGCCTTCCCATAAAAGGTAGCTTGAGCAATGAGGAACTCGGAAGGAAAACCCTGAATTCCGCCTTTGGTAGTCAGATTAGCCCTAATCAGATCTTCATCTATGTGCAACAAGCTGGCAATCTCTCGAGCAGTCGGAATACTCTCTAGGCCACTGAACGGCACTTGATCCAGAATCGGGATCCCAATGAGATGAGAATACTCCTCCAAAGTAGGCAACAGCTGGAAGTCCGGAAATAAGAAGCAATGATACAGGGGGTCATAAAATTGGGCTAGAGTACTCATCAAACCCTCGTCAACCTGAGTAGTCAGCAGAGGTAGAAGCTTCCCATAGCGAGCTTTGAAACCCAAGGGATCTAATACATAAGATGTCAGATTCCTTAACTCTTTTACATCGGGCTGTCTAAAGCTGTACTTCTTCGTATGCCTTTTTGGTCTTTCCATGTCTGAAAATTTTGCAAATAAACCCTTTTAAGTTCCTTGAAAATTTTCTTTCTGATGACATGAAGTGCAGATGAATGCATGAATGCATGAATGCAACAATCACACTCAAGGATCAAACAAGTCACACCAAACAAAGGTCATGGGAAAGCTCATTGTATCCCTAATATCAATCATCCATTTTGGTGGATTTAGGTTTTCACCTTATCGACACCCAAGTTCCATTGATATTAAGGGTACATGAACCGGCTCGAACATCCTTAATATCAACCATCCTTTTTTTGGGGATTTAGGTTTTATACCTGATCAACGCCCAGGTTCCATTGATATTAAGGTTGTCTGAACGACTCAACCACGAATCACGGGTTTGTTGAGAGTCAAGAGCATGGAGTCTCGGTTAAGAACCACCCAAAGGGAGTGTACTAGGGTTTAAACCTGCCAGACATGTTCTACCAGAGGTTCCCATAATCATCATTCCATCTTTCGAATATTATCGGAGGAACGAATACTCGTATTCCAAAAATATTCTCAAGAGAAACTCTTATGAGTGTAGTATCGCGTAACAATCGCATCAGAACTTACATCTGAACGACCTCCGCACTACGTCCAAAAAAAATAGGCCAAGATGGGTTTTGGTAAACTACGGCCCTTGGCTTCTGCGGCACATGATTGAAAGAATAATGCCTAACCACAAATAACTTGTGTGACATTATTAAATCAACATGACCTCCACCAAGTGAATGGACTCGCAAGTCAACTGGCTAAGGAATACTCCACACCAGTCAACAAGAGATCACCAAAGCAAACAACAATTGTATATCAAGCAATTCAAACATTACAATCAATACAGTTATCCCAAATTGTACAAAAATATGTCAAATAACAGACAAACAAATATCATACAACAAGGGTGAAAAGTAGGCAATACCACCAAGGATTCCTCCCCAGCAGAGTCGCCACTTTTCTGTAGCGGTGTATTCGTCGCTATATGATTTATTGATTAAATCAAAAGCAAAGCATACAATGAATCGAGTCGCCACCGCACTTTTATTTATCCAAAGGACTGGCTAAAAAGCGAACAAAAGCCTAAGAAGTTTTACACATAGAAAACTAATGAAAAGATCAGAGAGTCTGGGTAAGGGGTAAATTACGCAATGGGAAGGTGTTAGGCACCCACTACGTCCTAGGTACTCCTAGGGAGCCCTTTTCACACTTGTTGTACTAAATTGTTATTTGTTATGAAATATTTATTGTGCAAACATGATTGGGATGATGAGAAAAGAATGTACAAGTTAATTATTTTTGTGTTCGAACGGATGAACCCGTTGCCTACGTACCTTCCATCAAAGGTAAGGATCAAAACGCCGTAGTTCGGCTAAAAGATTTCCAAAAGTTAGTGGATTCAATTTTAAACACAAGCCCTAAGGTCTTACGTTATCCACGGGAGAAAACTCAACCTTATACAAACAACGAGTCCACCATGTGAGAAAAGCTTCAACTTGCTAGTGAGGGGTTAACCCTATAATAAGCAAGGAAGACTTACAATTCAATCAACTAAGGACAAATAGGTGAGATTGACATCAACCAACTAGGATAAATCAAACCTATGGCTAATGTATGAAAACTTAGCAAGAATGGACAAAGCCACAAAACAATTGAATGGGTGAAATTAATTGATTATGATTATTCATGAAAGTAGGGTCAAAGTATGATTAAGATTGATTCAAAATAAGTATTATGAAAATGGAGTTTGAAAAAGTCAAGGACTTGGGGTCAAGGTTTTTAATTTAAAAGCATGAAGATGTTTGCACAATATTTATCTCAAGTTTTAAAAGCAACGTGTGAAAAGGTTTAGGACAAAATGGGATGAATGGATGAAGATGGAGTGTAAAACTTCCTAGAAGGTTCACCTCTTGAAATCATATAGAAGATGACTCAAGTGTGTCCTTTGGAATAGGTAATGAGTAATAATAAACAAGCAAAGCAAAGGAAGAAAGTCAACAAAAGCGGATACCGGATGCCAATTACTGGACTTATACCAATCTCCTAAAACAAAACTGGATATCAGAGGCCACTCTATGGACTTATACCAATCTCCTAAACAAAGAAATAAAAAGTGGATACCTGATGCCAATCTATCTGGACTTATACGAATCTCCAACAAAAACAAAGCAAACACTTGGATGTCAGATGCCAATCTATCTGGGCTTACTCTAACCTCCAACATATGATCATAGGAAAACAAACGCCAAATTACATGGACTTACAATTGCATCCTCACATACAACAAACAAATGCATCAAGCAAAGAGATGATGAGTGGCCAATGCAATGGTCTTATACTCACTTCCATATCATAGGAACAATGGCCAATGAATGGTCTTACAATTGTCCTCAATGGGCAAACAACAAAGATATGTCACAAAGACAAATGAAATGATCATGCACTAATGAGCAATTGATGATGATAAATGCACAAAGCATGCAGGCAAACATGTACAAATGAACTAAGTAATCAGTCAACCAAAGTCATTCAGCACACACTATAACCAAACAATTAGGCTCATACAAAGGGTTGGGCATTGAAGCCAACTGGAATAGGGTTAATGATGCTCTTAACCTTGACATTGAGAGCCAAGGTGAAGCAGATGAAAGGATATGAGGGGTGTGCCTCATCACTCTTATCCCTGGTCAGGGAGAGCATTGAATATCAGAAAGTGTGGGAGTTCAGAAAGATGGAACTCTCTCCACAAGTTAGACTCTATAGATCTTGGGCTTTTACTCACTATGCATCAACACATGTGGTGTGAGCAAGGTGAGTGACACACAGAATAGTAGGAGATAGGCTACATATCTCTTTTGTCTACCAATTGCCTTATTCAAAGGACTTTTCCTGCTTGGGACAAAAGTAAACAAGCACAAACATTGCCTCTTAAGGAGGACTTCAGACAGTTGCCTGGCCAAGTAACAGGCCAGGTCTTCCAGACTACATGAAGACAAGATATTCTACCTCAATGCAAATGCTATCAAGCAAAGCAATGCAAGTTCTCAAAGAACTATTAGCAACTAATGGTACCTGAAACCAATCAAATAAAATCAGTATACAACTCAAATTCAAAACCAATATAAGATAAGGATCAACACAATCAGTCAAGTGTGCAATGCACAAAGCTCAAAGCATATGAGCTAAGCATCCTACAAAACAAGCAAGTTAGTTCATGATAATCAATCAAACTCAAGCAACTTGCATTAATCTCCTTGAAGCATTTGCTTCTTAACCTGAAAAGCAAACTCAAACATGAGAAACAAGACCACTAGGACAAGCCTAGGGTCAAAAGGAGATAAAAAATCCAAAACAGCAAGTGAAAGATATCCAAAATCAAGTTCAAACAATTAAGAAACAAACCCAAGTGGTTTCACATTCATATCATTCATCATTATCATTTCACAAACAAATTAGGTCAAAACATGTCATATAGAACCTCAAAGAAGTCAACAGAAAGACTCCAATCAAATCCAGTCACAAACATTTCAATAAATTCTCAAATAATTCATGATCAAACATCTTCTATAACATGATAAGCGTACCAAATTTCAGCTCATTTGGATCAAGGAAAGTAGGTTAATGAAAATCAGAAAGTCAAAGCAAGTTCAAGCAAACACATACAAAGCATCAAAACATGCACCAACTTCAATTAATCATAAAACAAAAACAAAACATGATAAATGAATGGGACCAAAGCCATGATAAACTTCAATATGTCTACATTACTCATGCCAAATTTCACATCCATCCAATAAATAACCAGAATTTCACAAACCAAATACAAACATGTATCACAAAAAATCAACAAATGACCAAACAGGGGAGAAAATTCCAATCAAAGAGGAAATACCATCAATAATTCCACAAACATTCACATGCATTCTCAACATCCATAGGTATATTCATGCAAAAATCCAGACCATTTTGAGTTCAATAAGCATGGTAATTAAAATCATGAAGTTGGACATGAATGGTGTGACACAAATTGTTACACCTCTATTCAAAAAATCATATCTCATCAACCAGCAATGATAAAATCACAAACTCTATACCAAAATCACCATGAACATGTCTAGTTTAAGCACAAAAAATTTCAGCCTCATTGGATTAAGTATCATCATTTCACAAGCAAAATGGTAAAACATAGGCACAAAGCATACATGATCAAAACTATTGGACGAAATTAAAAATCAACCGTGCACAACTTGTGTTATCATACCTATAAAAAACTAGATGAAAAATGGAGATGAATGCAAAAATTCCCACACAATTTGGATGCTCCATGAATTATTTATGATTTTTTGAAGTTGTAGCATGAAATGAAATAAAAATTTGAGAAAATAAATGAAATAATGGAACGAATGGCAAAATTGTAAATACTTCGAACATTTGAAACGCGCGCCGTTAAACCCTAGCCACATGCAACCATAATCCGCAGGTAATGTCCAGGATCCGCAGGAAAAAACGCAGGAAACAGTATGAAGGTTGCGGCTAAATCCGCAGGAAAATTTCCAGAAACGAATAACAACAGGCTGGTCATCGTCATCTCCAAACGTGATTTTTCCAGAAAAAGTGAAAAGATTCAGAAATGAAAATCAGGCATTGCAACGTGTATATCCATCATCAGGCATCAATAAACAACAATCAATTCATCAAACAACAACATATCAAGCACGAATCGAGCGAATCTAACCATGAACATGAAACTTCAAAACCCTCGTTCTCTCTCATTATAGCATAGTTTCAATCGATGTTTAGCTCAGAATCACCACAAAAGAAAGATCTACAAGTATCACATGATGGATTTGAAAAAAGAGAGGGTCGAATTTTTTACCTCTTGATGAACAGTTCGTGATTTCGTGTGCTTCAAGTCCTGAAATGGTCCCAATCGTGTTCTAGCAACCTTGAATGAGTGAATGGAAGGATCCTTGATACTTAAATGAGCTCGAATCAACAAACTTCAACTTTCACCATTGAAGAACACTTGCTTGGTACAGCTTGTAGTAGCACGAATTCCAGTGGATTATGGCTCAAATGTTGCTCAGTGATGAAGATTGATGATGAATAGAGCAAGAACGAACCAAATACTTGAAGAAATTTGAGAAAAAATTTGGAAAGAAATGAGAGAAATTTTGAGAGAAAAAAGTTTGGTCTGAGTTTTTGTGTATTGTGTGCTAGGGTTTGCAGTCTGAAATGAGTCATATATACTGCTGATTAACAATGCTAAGCTTGGTTAATGAAGTGGTAATGGAATTTTGCTTAATGAAGTGTTTTGGTTAATTAGTGAAATCCACTCAAGTTGCATGTGCATGGCATGCTACAGTGCGAAAATGGGCCTAAACAATCTCCAAATTTGGTTTTTGAACACTTGCCATTGGTAGAAAGTATAAACAATGATTAATTTGAAAGTCAATTTTTCACCCCTCCCATTTTTAATTCAATGCACTTGAAAAAGGCCATTTTGATTGGATGATTTTTGGTGAAATGTGATTAAGGATTTGGATAGAGCATATCAAATGTAACTTGTAGCAAAAAACCTCACTCAATTTGGCCAAATGGTTTGGAAGTTATCTCACTTTGAAGTTCAAAAATTCTTGAGAATGATTTGATCATAACTTGCCAACCACACATGAGAAATGAGTGTTCTTGGACTTTTTGGAAATGGGAGAACAAGATCTTCAACTTTCATGTTGGAAAAAAATTCATTTAAAGCTTGTATGATGAAGTAATTTTGAGGAGAAGAACTTTCCATTTTTGGCAAATTCCAATTACAGGTCAACTTACTATTTTTGGAAGCTTTTCATCTGATCTCAAATTATTCACTGTGGATGTTTGACATGTTGTATGAGGCTTATATGGACATGAATGAGACCTCTCAGACCAATTCCCACCATCAAATCACTGAGTAAATGCACAGTTGACCACAGTTGACTTTGCTAGGGTTTTGGTTGACTGAACCATGTTCTGATGAATTCCAAGCCCCTACCACTTGAGATCTTGATTCAAAATGATGTCACAACTCATATGAACTCTTGATGAATGATCATGGTGCCCAAATTCTTCAAGAATGGCCACCATCCACTGTTTAATGGCTGATTTGACTGTTTTGACCTAGCTTGCTTCATCTGCAAGTAACATGGTTAGATGACAATATTTTTGTACTTTTGGTTAATAGACAGATGAAAAGCAATGATATACAAATTCAATACATGCATGGTGATCAAGAACCACACTCACAAGATAACCCACCCACTAGGAGGGAAGCAAAGGTGCACAAAGATCCTTGAGGCAATGATATGGTATGATATGATGCCATGAGGGATCTTAGGGACAAAATTGGGGTCTTACACGGTCACAGGTTTATTCTCGTAGCAATTGATTACTTCACAAAGTGGGTCGAAGAGGCATCATATGCAAATGTGACCAGTCAAGTGGTTGTGAAGTTTATCAAGAATCAACTCATATGCTGTTATGGTGTGCCAGATAAGATCATTACTGATAATGGATCTAAGTTAAACAACAAGATGATGAAAGAGTTGTGTAGCGAGTTCAAGATTGCGCATCATAATTCTTCCCCTTATAGACCCAAGATGAATGGGGCCATTGAAGCTGCTAATAAGAATATCAAGAAGATTATCCAGAACATGGTTGTTACATACAAAGATTGGCATGAGATGCTGCCATTTGCTTTGCATGGCTATCGTACATCTGTCTGCACTTCAACAAGGGAAACCCCTTTCTCCCTTGTATATGGCATGGAGGTTGTGCTCCCCGTGGAGGTTGAGATCCCATCAATGAGAGTCTTGATGGAAGCCAAGTTGACTGAGGCTGAATGGGTCCAGAGTCGTTATGACCAACGGAATTTGATTGAAGAGAAGAGATTGACTGCCACGTGTCATGGTCAGTTATATCAGCAAAGGATGAAGAAAGCCTTTGATAAAAAGGTCAAGCCTCGTGTGTTTCGAGAAGGTGACCTTGTGCTCAAGAAAGTCTTGTCTTTCGCGCCCGATTCCAGGGGCAAGCGGACTCCAAACTATGAAGGCCCATATGTTGTTAAGAGAGCCTTTTCAGGCGGTGCTTTGATACTTACAACTATGGATGGGGAGGATTTCACTCGTCTTGTGAATTCAGATGCAGCCAAGAAATACTTCGCCTAAAATAAAAACAGAATAGCTCGCTAAGTTGAAAACCCGAAAGGGAGACTTAGGCAAAAATGAGCGTCTCGATGGATTGAAAACCCGAAAGGACGGTCCAGGAAAAAATTAGAGACCTAGAAAGAATGAATATATATCTCACTAGATTGAGTACCTCACCCTGGGGCAATCTAGGCAAAAATTAGGGATTTGGCAAGTAACTGCATCTGGACAAGACTTTGTTCTACAAACCGTCTTCTGTCAAAGAATTTCACTCAATCATCGTCAACTGAAGCTTCAAATACATTGGATTCAGAGTTGGTGGAGAAATGGTCATTATGTTCAATGTAGCCTTTTCTAATATATATATCACCAATTTCAAATTTGTAAAGATCCATGTAGTCTTGCCATTTGCAGACTACCATTCCATCAAATAAATTTGAGCCTTATCCAATTCTTTACACTCTTATTTGTTTCTGTTTAACAAATGTTTTCATGTTTTATTGATAAATATCATTGTTTTAAAATAAACAAAGTTTTTATAAACTGTTTTTAAATAAAGTGAACATTCACACTGACTGAAAGGATAATTGGGACATCTTCCGTGCTCTCCCAAGGATAGTATGATCTCCAAAAGGGTAAGGCATTTGTTCATATTCCTAGCATATTTGTATCCTCTTCATCATCTTTCAGGTTGTCTCCTCAATGAGCACAGAGAAAGTGATACCCCACCTAGATCCCCTGAGAGTCTGGAGTTTGGTCCTAATCTTCTAGCTCCCCAGTGAGGCTGGATCTAGCATCTGCATTATCAATTATATGGTTGTCATCCCTTGTGTGGATTGACCTAAAATCCCTTATAGATTGATAAATTGATATGCTATCTTGTCGAGGAAGTTGGTATTCCCTCATTCAAATAGGAAATCCCCCCGCAGAGTGAGCAGGAACTCCCTTCATGAGCAGTCGGTTTGTAGCTTATCCCTTATGGATTCGCCTACATTAATCTCCAGCAGGTTTGCCTCTTATACAGTCCTCAGCAGTTGTTCCCTAGTGGAGTTGCCTGATCGGAGTTTGACTGTTGTTGCTTCCTCCTTCTTGGATAATTTTCCTCCTAATAGAGCGGGTGATAAAAATGTTTATTTTTCTATCCCCAGTGGAGCGGTATTTCCCTTTTCCTCGGCAGAAATTTGTTTCTCCAGCAGTTTGAGGAAATGTGATGGTTTTTAGAACTTTTATTCGGTGGTTATTCCCCGAAAAGTTTCTTATTTTTTCTTAGCTCTTCCCCAGTAGAGTTACTTCTACAGTGGATCTTACCTGTGCTAAGCTCCCTAGTGGTGATTAAGTAGCTTCCCCAGCTAAGGCTTTACCTGATTTTAGTTTGGCGTTGGAATTTCTAAGGAGGACGCGTTGTTTTCTTCCCTAGTGGAGTGACTAGTTCCATTTCTCCATAGCAGAGAATATTTCCTTCCGTGATTAGAAGTGAATGTTGTTTTGATGTGCTTCTGTTTAGTGGTTGTTCCCCACAGAATCCCACATCACCCCCTGATAGGATCCCCAGTATGTTTCTTCTCTGACTGATCTTATCCTTGTCTCTGTGTATTGTTGGAAGATCCCCAGCTTTGGTAATTGTGATCCCTTGCTCATCCCGAACAACAGTCTCTGATCTCTAGTGATCCTGTTTGAGCCCCTAGCTGTGATTTTTATCCCTGGCAGCGACTTCGCTCGATCCTTAGCTTTGGCCTTTATCCCCTGCAGAGACTGGTGTTTCCTGGTATTTGCTGCCCCCACCAAATTGGATGTTCTCCAGTGGGCCTGGCTTTCTCTTTTGAGATGTAGTACCGGATGTCCTGTCCGTTGATTCTTGGACTTGTTTGTGTTAGATATGTCTGTTTGTCAGCATTAATCATACATAAACCATGCATATACAAATATTCATGCTGCATTCTTTGCCATATATCTTTGTTTGTTATCTCCTGCTATTTGGTGATATATATTTCCCCAAAGCAGATGTTTGTGTCTGATCTCTCCATATAGTCAGCCCCCATAGGCAGAAAGTGTTTATCCTTTCTTCCACATCCCCACTGAGTTATGTCCTCGTGGATGATTATTATTTCAGTTTCCTCCCAAAGATATGTATTGGGATGGAATTACTCCCCTGAGTTATATCCTCATCGGGTTGAGTCTTGTTTCATTGTGTCTCTCTAGTTTGTTCCTAGATTGACTCCTCTTGTTATATCCCCTGCACTTCCATGTGAGTCGGGTGATTAATTGCTCGGTAAACAGTAATTGTTCATTCTTTCCCCAACGGATGTTGTGGCCTTCTACCCAGTAACCGGTAGTTATAAGTCCTATTTCTGTGGTTTTCTACCCAATAACCAGTAGTTGTAAACCCCATTTTGTCCCCGTGTAAAGTTAACCCTTGACTTTTGTTCATCCTAACCGATGACGGTTACTCTCTTCTGTGGTTTTCTACCCAGTAACCGGTAGATGTAATCCCCTCCTTGTTGGTTATCTTTATCCAATATTCGGTATTGATGTTCCTTCATTTTGAGTATTTCACCCAGTAACCGGTGGTATATCTCTTGGATAATTGCTCTGATCAAGCAATTCATCTCCAGCGAGTCATCTTTCATTTACCCTTGTTTGGTAATGATTATTTCTCCCCTTGCTTGGTCATCATTTTATACCCAGTGGTCGGTATCCCGATGTCCTTTCTTTTCGGTCGATTTATCCTTCTTTAACCCAGTAACCGGTTATGGATAATCTTCCATGCGAGTATGTTATCTATGTTCTGACGGTAATAGATAATATATCTCATGCGCTCTTTCTGTCGAAGTCTTTTTCTTCCCTAGTTGAGTAAGATTTGTATTTCCTTATGGAACCGAATGTCCATCCTGTAATCGAGTTCTCTTTTTTAGCCCTCCTTTCGGATGATGAGTGTCTTGGAAATATTCCCCAATTCACGCCTGGTTGGTCACCTATTATATGCCCAGTAACCGGTATCCCTGGTGTTCCCTCCTTTCTGCTCCTTATTATGACTTTTGTCCCCTGTGGAGTCAGATTTTTCTGAGTTGAAATATACCTTTGTAGGTCTTCCTCATATGTTTTGGATGATTGATATCTCTCACCCTTATACCGGTCTTAGATATTCTTTCTCCCTGAGTGTGTTGTTCTCTCACCCTTATACCGGTGTTTTGATCATATGTCTCTTTGAGTTTATTACCCAGTAACCGGTAATACCTCATTTGTTTCTTCCTCAGCTGAGTCATGTGTGGATGTTCCCAGCCTGAGTCCCTTAGCGGATTTTCCCCATCCGAGTCCGGATTTTTTTATCCGAAGTATCCTTTTTGGATAGTTTTGTTGTATTGGCATATTCCCCAATACATGCGTCTTTGCGTCAGCTCGAGTCTTTCCATTGATTTATTTTCATGGAATCCTTCTCGTGTCTCCCAGCAAATTTCAAGTCGTGATCTGCTCACGCATGTTATTCCCCTTTATTCCTTAGTAATGTCCCTAGAGTCTTTGTCCCATTTATGAGTGTATTACTCCTATGGATTCTCAGTTTCTCCTGGTTTATTTTTCCTTTGCGGACATATCTCCCCAAAGAGTATTAACCTTTGCATACATACATTTGCATCATGAGGTCTCTTAGGGACCAAAATTCGTCTCTTTGTTATTATTTAAGCCCATTCTACCTCGCCGAGACAAAGATTTTAACGTTCATATCCCCGACTAGAATGACCTTAAATAGTGGCATCTGTAAGACCGTAATTTTGACCCTAAGATCCCTCATGGCATCATATCATTGCATATTGAATTGCCTCAAGGATCATAGCATCTTCGCTCCTTAACCCTAGGGTTGGGACTTATGTGAGTTGGTTTGTGTCCACCAAGCATGCTTGAATTGTATATTATTGCTTTTCTTATTTTGTTTACTAACCAAAAGTACAAAAATATGTCACTAACTTTGTTTGTTTTGGAGCTTGAGCAATCATGTGATCCAAGGCTCCTAGAAGGCCCCTATGCTCATTGATGTGGCCAGATGAAAGTGAATGCAAGCATGACAATGGTTCCCAAAGCTCTTAATCATCAATATGCCTCCCAAGTATCTCCATTGTTCAATTTGATCAGGATAAACCAAAGGGCTTGAGGATTGTTTCCCAAGGAAACCCTAATTCAACTGTGCATTGGAAGGTTGGAAGGTCATCATTCATTTCAAAACATTATAGGTCATTTTGATTGAAACCCTAATTTTGGGTCAACTTCCCAAGGACCTAACTCCTTCATTTTTTTATGATTTTGAGGTGAGACCAAATTCATTGGGACGTTTAAGATGTCTACTTCAATTGTTATGTTGGACAAAATTTCATAATCCTAAAATAAACACATGTGATAATACAAAACATTATAGGTCACTTTGGACCAAAGCCATTGAAATTTGAAAAAGTCCAACTTCAAGTGCCCATAACTTTCTCATAAAAATCAAAATGATGCAAACTTTAAGTCCAAATTGATTTTCTTTAAACGATATACAACTTTTATGTTGAAGATTTTGTCATTTGAGGCTTGAATCATTGAAACATAAGGGCTTAAAGTTGGTCCATTTTGGTAAAATTTCCATACACATGTTTTGTACATTGAACTTCATGGCCTGTTTTCAATAATTTCCCAACTCCAAATGGATTTTTGTTCAACATAACATTTGTTCCTCATGTCAAGACATTTCCAGCAATTACCCACATGGCTATGTTTCAATTTGGCAAGTGGTGTTTTCGAAGAGGAGAAGATTTGTGTTCAATTATGCATAACATGATTAAATTGCTTGCACACCACATTGCCTTGCCATGTACACGTCCAATTTCATTTGTTTCATCATCAGCACTCAATTGCCATTGCATTTGGGCCTCCCATGCGCCTGTACAGGCCCATGCATGGAGGACCCAAGCTCATGCACACACGAGTTTTCCATTGCTTGCACCATCTTTTGCTATAAATACACATGCCCGGCTTCATTTAAAACCAACCTCAAGGAGCCTGAATTGCTGCAGAAGTAGAATCCCATCTCTCTTTCAATTTTCAAGTTCAATTTTCAACTTCATTGGTTGATCATTGAGCTTCAATTCCTAGACCTTGCTTCCTTGCCATCTCAAGATCACACTGCATCAAAGAATTGGAGTAGATCAAGTGTTTAAAAGTTGCACTTCAAAAGTTGTTGTTCAAACTTTTTTAATTCGAAACTCCTTGGGTACTGATCATTTCTTGTGTTTGTTGGTACCTCTGAAGTCCTCATGTGAGAGACAATTGATCTGTGCATTTAATTTCATGAATTGAGCAAACTCAGATTCAACTCCATAAATTTCTTTCTCAGATTTCTCCTTCTATGAGAGTCTAGAGTAGAAACCAATGGCACAGGGGTGATGTACATCACCCTAGCTTTCTAAAGATGTAAGTATCATGCAAAATGATGAAGGTTTGAAAACCTGCAAATTCTGGCCGGACGGTGAGTCTCACCGAAGAAGACGGTGGTTTCCACCACCGTCTCCACGTGGACGAGTCCATGGCCATTGGATCTGTGGCTTGTGATCTAGTCTGGACCTTTGGTTGTCATGACTTGTTTTAATACTTTGTGTTACGCGTTTGACCAATGTCGCAACCTGAAAAATACAGTGCGCGAAAAAACAACCGGCGAAAGAAAATGACAGAAGAGTCGCCACCGTGCGTTATTTATCCAAAGGGAGGGAAAGGAAACGCTCGAAGTAAACCTGAAAAAGGAAAGGACAAGACGGGGTCTCGCAACCAAATCTTGGGTTCGGGAGTCGGTTATGCGAAGGGAAGGTATTAGCACCCATACGCATCCGTAGTACTCTACGAGATCCACTTTTGTAGTTCTTGTCTAAAGGGTGTGAGTTTATCTTGTGCTGTTTGCCCAAAAAAAAGGGTTAAATGAAAATGACTCGCGCGGATGTTGCATCCACTGCATACGTATCTCATTTGAATATGAGAATCAGAGTCTTCGTAGCTCGGCTGACCTATGGGTTGGGGGGATGTGTGCTCGCTAAGACATCGCGTCTTATGCCTACGTATCTCATCTGGAATGAGAATCAGAGCAAGCCGTAGTTCGGCTAACTACGGGGTTATGGATTGGGTTTTGGATGAACAACGTTACTACGTAATCTACCGGATGCTCGACCTTTGGAGACTTACTCGCCTGTAGTAGAAGGAGATAACATGTTGCTTTGGGTTTTAGGGTTTGGGATGCTCGAGGGCAAACAAGCAGTCCTTGACGAAGGAACCGCGCTACATGTGGGGATATGAATACAAAACACAAAACATGTATCTCAAAGTAAAATGCCACCAAGGGGCCCAAACATTGCCTCCTATCGAGGTCTTCCAGCTAAGAAAGCGATAAAGTACAAGAAAAGGAAAAAATTACCACACGGATAAAGATCCGAAGCTATAGCAGTTAAAGGGGCAAGAAACCCTGAAATGTCTCCAGCTGGACCGTCAAAGGAAATCAGTCAACACGAATAATCAGAATAAAACTCCAGGGGGTATCCCACAAATAAATTGAGAAACCACGCGAGTGTCTCTGCGAAAGCCATGTGAGCCCTCACAAAACTCGACAAAGGGTTAGAGCAGCAGGATGAAATCAAGAGAAAACAATGCCATGGAAACACAAGACAGGTTAGAATAAACAAAATAGGGTAACCCAGAGTTGCCCCTAAATCAAAATGTAACCACATGAATAATTCCATCAAAATTCACAAAAGGCTCACAAAAAAGGTATCAAATTCACCCATAATACCTCATACATTTAGAGCATTCAAATTAAAGGCATAAAGATGATGGATATAGGGCAAACCTGATTGGAGAGCTTGATTGAAATTGAGTTGCACCCGTGAGGTTTACAAGTTGAGTTCCCTTCAGGGTTTGGAGGCTGCTCTGAACTCTGTTAGTTCTTCTCTCACTATCTTTTTCCTCGGGGTTTTGTTCCAAGGAAACCTCAGAGTATTTTTGCTTCTCTCCCTTTTTCTCAAGTGAATCTCCCAGTGTAACTCCAAGTGTCACTCCTCTGCTGAAACTTCAGTATTTATAGACTGATTTTCGTTGGTAATGGGCTCAAATGAGGGAGACCCAAGTCCAAAATAATTTGTTATATTTTATTTATTTATTTATTTATTTATTTATTTAATTAATTAATTAATTAATTAATTAAATAATTTTTTTTGTTTTTTTTGTTTTTTTTTTTTTAGGAAAAATGAAGGGTAAATTTTGGGGTATTACAGCTGCCCCTATTCAATCAACTGGAGACCCGGAAAGAAGATGGCAGCTGCTTTCGTGCTTTCGAGGTATGAAGGGATTCAATACAATAAAAGCCCAAAAATTTGCACTGAAGTGAAGTGAAGTAACAATGTCTGTCAGAATCGGCAAAGTGGTGGTCTTGAAAGAAGAATCCGTCTGGTACGGTGAAAGTCAGTCTGAATATCGAAAAAGAATGTTAAACTGGATACCAAAATAAATGGTAACACAGAAATAACCATGGCCTGAATGCCGCTCATCAGTCTGAATACTGGAAAGGATTTCGATCTGAACATCGGAAAATGGGCCTGAATGCCACAAGTCGCATCGACCTGAACGTCGGAAACTTCTTCGATCTGAACATCGGAAAATTGGCCTGAATGCCACTTCGATCTGAATATCGGAAAATTGGCCTGAATGCCACTTCGATCTGAATATCAGAAAATTGGCCTGAATGCCACTTCGGTCTGAATATCGGAAAACTGGCCTGAATGCCACTTCGGTCTGGATACCGGAAAACTGGCCTGAATGCCACTTCGGTCTGGATACCGGAAAACTGGCCTGAATGCCACAAGTTGCATTGACCTGAACGTCGGAAACTTCTTCGATCTGAATATCGGAAAATTGGCCTGAATGCCACTTCGGTCTGGATACCGGAAAACTGGCCTGAATGCCACTTCGGTCTGGATACCGGAAAACTGGCTTGAATGCCACTTCGGTCTGGATACCGGAAAATTGGCCTGAATGCCACAAGTTGCATCGACCTGAACGTCGGAAACTTCTTCGATCTGAATATCGGAAAATTGGCCTGAATGCCACTTCGGTCTGGATACCGGAAAACTGGCCTGAATGCCATAAGTTGCATCGACCTGAACGTCGGAAACTTCTTCGATCTGAACATCGGAAAACTTCATGCCTGTCAGCATTGGCAGAAATAGGGAATGATAATAGAGGCGGCGCATGGGCCAATGACACTTGCTGGGGATAACAAAGGTAAGTCATGAACAATCTTCAGTCTGAGTACTGGAAACAACTTCTAGCTTATCACTTGGGATACCGAGAATGTTTTATGCTTACATGCGTATGTTTGAATTTTTCAATGGCGTAATGCTCCATGAAAATGGAAATGCTACGCGATTTGGAAGGATGCAATGCGATATGATTCTACATGCAGGGATGCGAAATGCTGGGTAGAATGCCAAGCCGAGGCAAGGGGATCTGCTGGGGAAATGATTACCATCCTCTGGGCTCTGGCCAGGCTGCTGGAGATACACACCACAATGAACTCTGTGGGGAGATGACTAGCCATGCGGTGTTCTGGCCATACCGAGACTCTGATCGGGGAAAGAATGGCATTGGAAGCCTGCTGCTGAGGATGACTCAGCAGGGGGAGCAAACACTGATACGGTACCGAGGTTCTGCTTCAAGGAAAGAAACCATGGATCTGGCATTGGGATTATCGATCTGGCATCGAACTCTAAGGAGCAGCCACTTCTGCTGGGAAGATACAGTCTGGCACTGTCAACTCCGCTGGGGATATATAGTCTAGCAGTGTCAACTCTACTGGGGAGTGTATGTCCTGAAACAACCGCTTGGGGAAGTATGGTGGTGAGAAACTGCTGGGGATTGAAGAATCCAACGCTCTGATCAGCTCTGCAGGGATAAGACACCGAATTTGTCTGTTGGTGACTTCACTGAGGAAGATATTCACGATCATCTGCAGGGAATTTTAAGGAAATGCCCCGAGGGTATCTGTTCTGAATAGACGATCCAAAGCACTTAAAATTTACAGCAATTTTAAATGTTTATTGAGCATGTACCTGTAAAGCCCTTATGTGTCATGATGCAATGTTTATCAAAAATTCGGACGTCATTTTTGCAAACAAAACAGTAAAATGAAAATGAAAACAGAGATATACTGAATAACATGATTTTATTGATTGAATGGCCTCTGAATAGGCATTTACATTAAGAAGCAATCCCTTGAAAGAGGTAATCGCACAAAAGATAAAAACAGAAATTAATCTAATGGCAATATGAAATGGATTTCTATTGGGTTCCAATTCTGCTATGACTTGCCCATCTTCAAGATCCTCCAGATGATCAGCCTTCTGAGAAGGTGATTGGACTGTTTCCTACCCTTTCGAAAATTTCCAGTCATTGGCACGAGATGAGATTCAGAACTACTCAGAACGCAGTCATTCGCTTAATCCCTAACTTTTGCCTGGATCGCCCTTTTCGGGTTTTCAATCCACCGGGATACCCATTTTTGCCTAAGTTGCCTTTTCAGGTTTTCAACTTACCGGGTGTACAATCTTTTTTTATTTTTGCCCGAACCTTTTCATTTTCTTGGTTCGCCGGGATGCCCATTTTTTGCCTGGACTATTCTTTTTACTGTCCAGCGGGTCTATTTTATGCGAAGTATTTTTTTAACTGCGTCTGAGTTCACAGGGGAAGTGAAGTTTTCACCATCCATAGTTGCAAGTATTAAAGCCCCACCATCAAAAACCTTGGTGACAATATACGGTCCATCATAGTTAGGAGTCCACTTGCCCCTGTGATCTGTCTGAGGAGGAAGGATCCTTTTCAACACTAAATCTCCGACTTGGAAACAACGAGGATGCACTTTCTGATCAAAGGCTCTCTTCATCCGACTCTGATACAACTGCCCATGACAAATGGCTGCCATTCGCTTCTCTTCGATAAGACTCAACTCATTGAACCTTGTCCGAATCCATTCAGCTTCATCTAACTTGACATCCAACATGACTCTTAGAGAAGGAATCTCCACTTCAACAGGTAGGACTGCTTCCATACCATACACCAGGGAGTAAGGGGTTTCCCCGGTCGATGTACGTACTGAAGTACGGTACCCATGCAAGGCGAAAGGTAGCATCTCATGCCAATCTCTGTACGTGACGACCATCTTCTGCACAATCTTCTTTATGTTCTTATTTGCCGCCTCAACAGCGCCGTTCATCTTAGGGCGGTAAGGGGAAGATTTGTGATGCTAAATGTTGAAGTTCTGACACAACTCCTTCATCATTTTGTTGTTGAGATTAGAACCATTATCAGTAATGATTCTTTCGGGAATCCCATAGCGACAAATGATTTCTTTCTTGATGAAACGGGCAACCACATGTCTGGTGACATTCGCGAACGACGCTGCCTCGACCCACTTGGTGAAATAGTCGATGGCAACAAGGATGAAGCGATGCCCATTGGAAGCAGTCGGCTCAATTTCCAATCATGTCAATGCCCCACATGGCAAACGGCCACGGCGAAGACATCACATTCAGAGGATTCGGCGGTACATGCACCTTATCAGCATAAATCTGGCATTTATGACACTTCCGAGCATACTTGAAACAATCTGATTCCATGGTCATCCAATAATAACCCGCTCTCAACAATTTCTTAGCCATTGCATGTCCACCGGCATGAGTACCGAAGGAACCTTCATCAACTTCCTGCATTAACATGTCCGCCTCGTGTCTGTCCACGCATCTGAGCAAAACCATGTCGAAGTTCCTCTTATACAGCACATCGTCTTTGTTCAAGAAGAAACTGCCTGCCAATCTTCTCAAAGTCTTTCTGTCATTGTTGGATGCCCCTGCAGGGTACTCTTGATTCTTCAGAAAGCACTTGATATCGTGATACCAGGGCTTGTCATCGACTACCAGTTCAGCAGCATACACATACGCGGCCCTGTCAAGGCGCATCACATCGATCCTGGGAGCATGGTTCCAACGAATTACCTTGATCATGGAGGATAGAGTAGCAAGTGCGTCTGCCATCTAGTTTTCATCACGAGGTATATGATACAATTTTACCGTTGTGAAGAAAGTCAAAAGTCTTCTCGTGTAATCTCTGTAGGGGACCAGAGTGGGCTGGAGAGTATTCCAATCACCATTCACTTGATTGATCACCAAAGCTGAATCTCCGAAGATGTCCAGAGTCTTGATTCTCAGATCAATGGCTTGCTCAATACCCAAGATACAGGCCTCGTACTCAGCTTCATTATTTGTGCACTCAAAAGTCAAACGAGCGGTGAAAGGCATGTGGGCACCCTTCGGAGTAGTAATGACAGCGCCAATTCCACTACCTCTAGCATTCACAGCCCCATCAAACAACAAAGTCCACTTTTCGTTTGGATCAGGTCCCTCCTCAACAACTGGCTCTTCACAGTCTTTCATCTTGAGGAACATGATGTCTTCATCAGGGAATTCAAACTTCATCGGTTCATAATCATCAATTGGCTGCTGAGCAAGATAGTCTGACAGAATACTCCCTTCGATGGCCTTCTGTGACGTGTACTGAATATCATACTCTGTTAAAATCATTTGCCAACGAGCGACCCTTCCGGTGAGAGCTGGCTTCTCGAATATGTACTTCACTGGATCCATCTTAGAAATCAACAAGGTAGTATGGTTCAACATATACTGTCTCAGTCGGCGAGCAGCCCAGGCCAAAGCACAACAAGTTTTCTCAAGCTGCGAATATTTGATTTCACAGTCGGTAAACTTTTTGCTAAGGTAGTATATGGCATGCTCTTTTCGACCAGACTCGTCATGTTGTCCCAATACACACCCCATCGAGTTCTCGGTCACTGACAGGTACATTATCAGAGGTCTCCCAGGAACTGGAGGTATAAGGGTTGGAGGTTTCTGTAGATACTCTTTTATCTTCTCGAAAGCCCTTTGACAATCTTCATTCCACCTGATAGCCTGATCTTTCCTCAGCAATTTGAAAATTGGCTCACACGTGGTTGTTAGGTGAGAGATGAACCTTGCAATGTAGTTCAACCTCCCTAAGAAACTACGGACTTTCTTCTCTGTTCTTGGCTCTGGCATTTCCTGTATCGCTTTTGCTTTGTCGGGATCCACCTCAATCCCTTTCCCGCTAACGATAAAACCCAACAATTTTCCCGATCTCACCCCGAAAGTACACTTGTTCGGGTTAAGTCTCAGTTTGAATTTCCTCAAACGCTCAAACAGTTTCTGCAAATTCAACAAATGTTCTTCTTCTGTCTGAGATTTGGCAATCATATCATCAACATAAACCTCGATTTCATGATGAATCATATCATGGAACAGAGTCACCATTGCTCGCTGATATGTTGCTCCGGCATTTTTCAGACCAAACGGCATCACCTTGTAGCAGAAGGTGCCCCATGGGGTTATGAAAGTTGTCTTTTCCATGTCTTCTGGTGCCATCTTGATTTGGTTATAGCTAGAAAAGCCATCCATGAAGGAGAATACCGAGAACTGAGCTGTATTATCCACCAAAACGTCGATGTGAGGTAATGGGAAATCATCTTTAGGGCTAGCTCTGTTCAGATCCCGGTAGTCGACACACATCCGTACCTTTCCATCCTTCTTAGGTACTGGGACGATGTTTGCAACCCATGGTGGATAATTGGTGACTGCTAGAAACCCTGCATCCAACTGCTTTTGCACTTCTTCCTTTATCTTGACAACCATCTCTGGTCTTGTTCTTCTGAGTTTCTGCTTGACCGGAGGACAACCTTCTTTGAGAGGCAAGCGGTGTACCACGATGTCTGTGTCCAGCCCAGGCATGTCCTGATAAGACCAGGCGAAGATGTCAACGTATTCTTGCAGCAATTCAATCAGCCCTTTCTTCACATTGTCTTCTAAAGCAGCCCCTATCTTGATTTCTCTCTTGGCGTCCTCAGTGCCGAGATTAATCACTTCAACAGACTCTTGATGCGGTTGAATGACCCTTTCTTCCTGTTTTAATAACCTGGTAAGTTCTTCAGGGAGTTCACAGTCTTCATCACCCTCTTCTTCAGCTTGAAAGATTGGATTTTCAAAGTCGAAGCGAGCCATAGCAGAACCGTTATCAATAGGATCCGGTGTTGTGCATCTGCATGAGTGATGGTATGTGCTTATGAGTGTGAACAAGAAGTGAAAACTAAACAAAACATTGCCATTTTGTTATTTTGAAAAACTACAAAAATAGAAAGACAGGGAACGAAATATTTGAATGCAAAAATATGTCCTTTATTTATGATAAAAATGCAAGTGTCACATAGACGGACCCTACAATGAGTCATTACGCCCTGGGCGGAACGTAAGACTTGGATATGCATGAATAAACAAAGAAAATTACTCTTCAAGAAGAGTGACTTGGATAATCTCTTCAGAAGACCAATTGTTGATGACTTCACCCGGGATCCTCGGACGCACCCAGTTGTCAATGTCACAATCACTATCCCCATCTTCTTCGTCGACTGCAGAGACTTGACCATACTGAATGATGCCAGCACTGGAGAAAGTGATCGGCCCCTGAAGAGTCTGAGGCGTTGAAGTACACACATCCGAAACATCGGAATCCATTTCAGTTACATCATGGATTACAGAATCAGTAGGAACAACATCTGCGAATTCATTAGTAGCATCTTCTAACCCTTCTTCCTCAACCCCTTCCACAGACTCTTGGACAGACAAACCCTCAACCTGGAGGATACCTTTGTCGAGCAAGGCCTGGATACCCTGCTGTAACTTCATACAACCTCCGCCCTGAGTGGCACAATCCAAACAACCCTTCCCACAACCGGGGAAAACGTCGGCCTTCAGCAAGCATCCTTTGACATCCGACAATGGAGTCTTCAGCTTCAACACATCCTTAATGGACTTGGCTTCTCCCTCTACCAAATTAACATTCGCACCACCATGCTGGGGCATGGGATTGTTGACGACATTCGGAGCTGGTGCAAGGTCGAGGGCCTTTGAATCTATGAGGTCCTGAACTACGTGCTTAAAAGCTTTGCAGTTCTCAATGTCATGGCCAGGTGCCCCAGAGTGGAAGCTACACCTAACGTTGGCGTCGTAACCCACCGGAAGTCTACCAATAGGAGGGGCCAGAGTGCGCAATTGCACAAGTTGTAGTTGTTGAAGACTAGAAAGTAACTGGCGTACGACATTGGAAGGGTGTCGAAACGCCGGTCCATCATCCTTTGCCTCTGTTGATAAGCGGGTCTGTTACCCGGTTGTTGCTGCTGTTGATACTGAGCTGGTTGACGTTGTGATTGTTGTTGTTGTAGTGGTGCTGCAGCTGGAATGGTCACAGCCGCAACATACGGTTGCTGATGATAATTCTGAAAATTATTCCTCCGGTTATCCCTGTTCTGATAAGAAGATATGGCATTTGCATCCCCTTCTCTTCTCTTTTGTCCCTGAATGAACGGCTTCTTCACCCCTGATGAGGATCCACCTCCACTCTGGATCTTGTAGGTCTTTAGGTAATTCTCCACCCTTTCTCCAGTAGAGACCACATCAGCAAAGTTGGAAGCATTGCAACCTACCAGACGCTCCAAGTAAGGTTCAGGCAGCGTATTCATGAACATGTTGGCCATTTCCTTTTCCAACATAGGAGGCTGAACACGGGAAGCTGTATCCCTCCAGCATTGAGCGTATTCCCTGAAGCACTCATTGCTTTTAAGAGACAGATTCTGAAGTTGAGTTCTGTCCGGAGCCATGTCTGCATTATACTGATACTGCTTCACGAAAGCCTCTGCCAAATCCCTCCAACAACGGATGTGGGCTCTGTCCAGCCTCATATACCATTCCAAGGATGCCCCAGCTAGGCTATCCTGGAAGAAGTACATAAGTAGCTTCTCGTCATCAGAGTATGCAACCATTTTACGGAAATAGGCTTGCGCGTGAGTTTTGGGGCAAGAGCTGCCATCGTATTTGTCAAATATCGGGACCTTGAATTTCGGTGGCACTCTCACACCTGGGACCAGCCCCAAGTCAGCAACATCTACTCCCAGAGGATTCTGTCCTTCCACTGCCTTCAACCTTTCTTCCAATCTTCTAAACATGGGGTCCATGCCAAAGTCTTCCTGAAGCAAGGGGAACTGATCATCCTGACCATCCTGAATGGGTTGTTGACTGGAGGTGACATGTAGGATTGGGATAGGCCCCGGTCCATTGGGACCATTAGCCTCTCCAGCTGGAGGATCAGCCAACGTCTCCGGTTGAGTAATAGGGGGATCCTTCTGCACCAATAATCTAAGCTCCTGCTGTCCTTGAGCCACCCCTTGAACCAAATCCATGAATTGATTCATGCGAATCTTCATCTCGGCGAGCTCTGCCTGTAGGCTTTCCATTACTCTCTGTTGATTCCTTCGGCTACCGTATCGGTGAATGCCTGAGTCAGCTATCCTGCTAGTGGGACACCAAACAAACTGAGAACACTGTGGCGGTACCTGTTATGCAAGACATGCGGATGACTATGCAAATGCAATGACATGTTTATCAATTCCGAAAGTATTCTACCCCCTTGATTCCAGTCTCACATTTGATAAACAGTGTAAAAAAAAAAAACTCCGACTAGGATCAAGAAGAAGATATAAACCCCACAGAAATGGATAAACATGTGTTAAATGATATGAATGCAAATGATGTGATGCAACGATGTGAATGCAATGCAGTGGCATGTCAATCAGGATTGCTGTATCTGCTTGAACATCTGTCAGGTTGCACTGTCTGGAGAGAAATTAAGAGCACACCAAACAAAGGTCATGGGATGGATCATGTTATCCTTAATATCAACCACCCATTTTGGCGGATTATGGTTTACACCTTGTCAACACCCGAGTTTCATTGATATTAAGGATACCTGATCGGATCAACCATGAATCAAGGGTTTGTCGCAAGTCACGAGCATGGAGTTTAGGTTAAGAACCACCCAAAAGGAGTGTACTAAGGTTTAAACCTGCCAAACATGTTCTACAAAAGGTTCCCATAGTCATAATCCCATCTTTCGGATATTATCAGAGGAACGACTACTCGTATTCCAACAATATTCTCAAGAGAGACTCTTATGAGTGTAGTATCGCGTAACAATCGTATCAAATCTTACACTTGAACGACTTTCGCACTACGTCCTACGAATAGGCCAAGATGGGTTAGGTAAACTAAGGTCCTTGGCTTCTTAGGTCTATATTGGAACAAGTAATGTCTAACCACAACTTACTTATGTGACATTATTGATCTCAACATGACCTCCACCAAGTGAATGGGCTTGCAATTCAACTCGCTAAGGAATACTCCACACAAGTTGACAGGACTATGCCATTCTCCTATCTTAAGTGCACTCGAGTTCGGGTATAGAACTCATCTCACAAAGATCACCAAGCAGCCATAGCCAACCAACAGATACAACAATGATATGTACACAATGTAATAAGGTAAAGCAGGTAAATAAATAACTGTACAAAAGCATGAACACCCAATAAACAAACAAACTACAAAAGCTAGGAGGGACTCGCTTAGGGAAGATGGACCAGCAAGAGGTCAACTTCTTAGATTCCCCAGCAGAGTCGCCAGCTGTCGCAACCTGAAAAATACAGTGCGCGAAAAAACAACCGGCGAAAGAAAATGACAGAAGAGTCGCCACCGTGCGTTATTTATCCCAAGGGAGGGAAAGGAAACGCTCGAAGTAAACCTGAAAAAGGAAAGGACAAGACGGGGTCTCGCAACCAAATCTTTGGTTCGGGAGTCGGTTATGCGAAGGGAAGGTATTAGCACCCCTACGCATCCGTAGTACTCTACGGGATCCACTTTTGTAGTTCTTGTCTAAAGGGTGTGAGTTTATCTTGTGCTGTTTGCCAAAAAAAAAGGGTTAAATGAAAATGACTCGCGCGGATGTTGCATCCACTACATACGTATCTCATATGAATATGAGAATCAGAGTCTTCGTAGCTCGGCTGACCTATGGGTTGGGGGGACGTGTGCTCGCTAAGACATCGCGTCTTATGCCTACGTATCTCATCTGGAATGAGAATCAGAGCAAGCCGTAGTTCGGCTAACTACAGGGTTATGGATTGGGTTTTGGACGAACAACGTTACTACGCAATCTACTGGATGCTCGACCTTTGGAGACTTACTCGCCTGTAGTAGAAGGAGATAACGTGTTGCTTTGGGTTTTAGGGTTTGGGATGCTCGAGGGCAAACAGGCAGTCCTTGACGAAGGAACCACGCTACATGTGGGGATATGAATACAAAACACAAAACATGTATCTCAAAGTAAAATGCCACCAAGGGGCCCAAACATTGCCTCCTATCGAGGTCTTCCAGCTAAGAAAGCGATAAAGTACGAGAAAAGGAAAAAATTACCACACAGATAAAGATCCGAAGCTATAGCAGTTAAAGGGGCAAGAAACCCTGAAATGTCTCCAGCTGGACCGTCAAAGGAAATCAGTCAACACGAATAATCAGAATAAAACTCCAGGGGGTATCCCACAAATAAAGTGGGAAACCACGCGAGTGTCTCTGCAAAAGCCATGTGAGCCCTCACAGAACTCGACAAAGGGTTAGAGCAGCAGGATGAAATCAAGAGAAAACAATGCCATGGAAACACAAGACAGGTTAGAATAAACAAAACAGGGTAACCCAGAGTTGCCCCTAAATCAAAATGTAACCACATGAATAATCCCATCAAAATTCACAAAAGGCTCACAAAAAAGGTATCAAATTCACCCATAATACCTCATACATTTAGAGCATTCAAATTAAAGGCATAAAGATGATGGATATAGGGCAAACCTGATTGGAGAGCTTGATTGAAATTGAGTTGCACCCGTGAGGTTTACAAGTTGAGTTCCCTTCAGGGTTTGGAGGCTGCTCTGAATTCTGTTAGTTCTTCTCTCACTATCTTTTTCCTCGGGGTTTTGTTCCAAGGAAACCTCATAGTATTTTTGCTTCTCTCCCTTTTTCTCAAGTGAATCTCCCAGTGTAACTCCAAGTGTAACTCCAAGTGTCACTCCTCTACTGAAACTTCAGTATTTATAGACTGATTTTCGTGGGTAATGGGCTCAAATGAGGGAGACCCAAGTCCAAAATAATTTGTTATATTTTATTTATTTATTTTATTTATTTATTTATTTAATTAATTAATTAAATAATTATTTTTTTTTCGTTTCTTTTTTTTTTTTCGTTTTTTTTTTAGGAAAAATGAAGGGTAAATTTTGGGGTATTACAACCAAACCCTACCATGAGCGCGCGCCTATCAGCCCTCTGATCTTCCACGTCATTTAATGAGGCAAGATCAGACGCTCCTTGTTTTTCCTATTTTCTGTTTTTTCCTTTTATTTTCTTTAATTCCATTTTATTTCAAAAATTCATAACTTCTTCATTTTTAATCCAAAAAATATGGGACAAATTGCATTATTTCCCTTTTTAATTCTAGTTTCTGAAAATTATTTTTAATATTGTTTATGAGTTCATTTAATATTTCTTGTGAATTTTCTCTTTTCTGGTTATTTTTAATTCATTTAAAATAGTGTCCGATATTCAAAAATGCCAAAAATATTTTCTTAACATCTTTGAATGATGATGAATCTATGAAAAATATTCTCATCAATTTCTTAATTGATTTGAGATTTTATTTCAATTATGTTATTTTTCTTCATTTTTAATTGTTTAAAATTAGTTTCTGGTTTCTAAAAATGATGAAATTTTTTGTCAAACCTTGTTTGACCTTGTTGAACTTATGATGATCCAATTGGACTTTTTCCAAGTTGATTTGAATTGGATTTGATGTTTGACCTTCATTTGTTTATTTTAATTCAAGTATTATTTTAATTCAAGAATTATTTTAATTCAAGTATTATTTTAATTCCAAAAATTACCAAAAATATTTTATTTATTTCTTGACTTCTAAGCTTCATTTTGCTTCTGTTTACCATTGATTGACTTTGATTCCATTCATATTTGGTCAATGTATTTTTCTTATGTCATTTGAATATCAATTATGTACATTTCCACTACTTCTTCTTCTTCTTCTTATTTCTTTTTGATCAATGATTTAATGATTGGTGGTTAGCCTTGACATGTGAGGGGCTTAACCTTCTTTGATCCAAATAAAATTCATCTTGATCAAAGATCAAGTGAATTGCTTTGCATTAGAGATAGGTTGCTTCTTGGTCAAGCAAAAAATCTAAATCCATACAAGATCATTCTTCTTTTATTTTGGCATGGCAAGTTGTAGGAGCTTGGCTTACTAGTCATGGTCTCTAACTTGTGTTTGTTGCCTATAGTTTTATTGACCGGCCTCAGATAGGTGTGACTACTACATTAGTCCACTTACGATTGCTTAACATAGCGCTAAATTGCCTTATGGCACACTAACACTAACTACTAATTACTACATTTTAATTCAAGCATTTAATTCTTGCAATTTACTTTAATGCAATTTAATTTCTTGCACATTAATTCATTTGCTTTTGCCCTTTGCTCACTTGAGCTCATGTTTATGTTAATGCAATTTGCCTTTTGCTCACTTGAGCACATTATTGTGTATATACTATTGTGCTTATTTTGTTTTGTTTGTGTGAACCCAATGCAAATGGAGAAAGGACATAGATTTTAGGACCTTACCTATGCAAAAATGGAGTTTGAAGATCAACTAGGCCTCATGCCTTTAGAATGCTAAAAAGAAAAATTGTCAAAGAGCAACTAGGCCTCATGCCTTTAGAATGCTTAATCTTGAAGAAGACATTAAAAAGGACCCCTAATTCTAAACTCACTCTTGTCCATTATTTCTATTGCATTGTGGAACTTTTTGATTTGTGTGTTCTTGTGTGCTAGGGATCCTAAACTTGGGCCAAGTAGAAGAACCATTGTCATGAGCATCCAAAGTGAGAGATACAAAAGCCAAATGGAAGATTCCTAGGAGCTTGATTGATTATTTGTTTGATTGCTTGAGTTATTTGCTTATTGATTGCTAAATCCAAAGGAAGGAGCAACTTGTATCATCTTTATAATCTCAAGAAGGGAACTCCAATATGGTTTTATTTCTCTTCCTTCATCTTTGCATGTTTAGGACCTAGCCCTTCTCTTCTTCTCTCCACTCTAACCCAAGCCAAACTTTTTGTGCAAACATTAACATTACTTTCAAAATTAGAAACCTAGGCACTATGCCTTTGATTTTTCAAACTCCTTTTTATAACACTTATTTTGAATTGAATCTTAAATCAACTTTGACCTTATTTTGTGAATACTTTCCATTTGTAAATACAACTCACTCAAATGTTTTGGTGGTAACAATGGCCACTTTTGCGAAAGCTTTTCATAAACATTAGCTATTAGGTTTGAGTTATACTAGAGGATGATATAATACTCACCTATATCCTTAGTGATGGACTATAAGTCTTCCATGCTTATTATAGGGTTAACCCCTCACTAGCATGTTAAAGCTCTCCTCACATGGTGGATTTGTGGCTTTAGGTTGAGTTTTCTCCCTTTTATAACAAAAGACCTTAAGGATTTTGACAAACCAATTCACCAACTTCTTTTGAGATTTTTACCCTGAACTATGAGGTTTTGATCCTACCTTTTTAAGATGGTACGTAGGCAATGGGTTTATCCATTCAAACACAAAATTGTAAATAACTTGTATATTCTTTTCTCATGTCCCCAATCATGTTTGCACAAATACTTTTCACAAATACCAACCTACCTTACAACATTTGTAAAAAGGGCTCCCTTAGAGTACTAAGGATGTTTTGGGTGCTTAAAACATTCCCATTACATAACCAACCCCCTTACCCAGATCTCTGACATTTTTATTAGTTTTTGATTTGATAAAACTTCTCAGTTTTTGTTCGCTTTCTAAACCTTTACTTTGGATAAATAGAAGTGCGGGGGCGACTTGAATTCTATGATTTACTTTTGATTTAGTCAATAAATCTAAAGGTAACGAATACCCCGCTACACCATGAGCGTGCAACGTGTTAGCTTTCACATTCGGCGCATTGTCCTTAAAGGACACCATCCCACTCTTCACAAGTTTCTATACCTCATACTTCAACGGGTAACAGTTCTCAATATCATGGCCGAGAGCTCCTTGATGAAAGGCACAACGGAGTTCAGGCTTATACCACCATGGAAGGGACTCGGGAATTTGAGGTGGATTTCTTGGTTGGAGTAGGTTCTTGTGAACCAAAGACGGATATAGTTCGGCATATGACATGGGAATAGGTTTAAAAGAGACATTTTTCCTCTCAAAGTTTTATTGCTGATTATTATTGTTGTTGTAGTTGGTTCTTTGTTGTCATTGTTGTTGACGTTGTTGTTGAATTGGCGCTGATTGATTATTGGAATTGTTTGGGAACATTGGAATTACTGATGAAACTAGATGTTGATGCTGACGCAATTGAGGATTTCTTCTGACATGAGGTCTCCTCTGCCTCCCTATAGACACTGCATTGGTTTCCCCTTCCTTCTTGGCAAAACCGCTACCATATTTCCTACCGGACGACACCTCTTCCTTAGACAGACGTCCCTCCACCTTTGGGCATACTTTTTAAACGTCTCCTTGTCCTTCTGAGACATAGACCTCAGCTGGTCACTATCAAGCGCCATATCCATATTATACTCGTATTGTTTCACAAAAGCTTCTCCCAAATCATTGAATGTGAGAACACTTGTGTCATACCCCAATTTTGTTCGGGCATTTTAAATCTTCATAAGTTTGATCTCATTTTTTAAACTGCATCATATGCACAACATGACCTGCATTCCATCATGAGTAATACTTAAAATATCAGTCGGAATAAATTTATTGAAAAACAGACAAATTGGTTAAATCATTTCTCAAGAACATGCAAAATCAGCGGGTAAAAAGTTTCAAAATTAAAATTACAGACTCTAGTATTATTAATCTACGGTTCACGTAGTTTAACCTGGTGTGCTCGTTATATTTGTCAGCGACTGTTTCGGCTGCGTTTTGACCCGTCTGAGCCTTTTAACTGTTGAAAATTTATTCCAGAATTAGAAGAAACATTGTATTTTTTCTATAAGTACATTTCGCATTGATCATTTTTATGCATTCGATTTAATTTTTCAAGCAGATTTTCGCTTGACTCTTATTCAATTTTAGTCATTTTAGTTTCGTTCTTTTATAAGACTAATCGGGATAACTAAATAGAATTTTCCATGTCCCTATTTTATTTTTATCATGACTGGTTCGAAAATGAGATTTTTTGGATTCAATTGATCTAAGTTATTTAAATTGATTGAATCATCAAAAAAGAGTTGATTTTTGCATCTTTAAAGATTAATTGCCATTTGTGTCACTTTGATTTAATCTCGATCCTTGAAATCAAGATTAATCAAAGGTTCATATTTTCTAAACCATGTATTTATTTATTGACCAATCAAAATCAAATTTAATTAAATAGATTGAATAAATAAAATCAAAAAAATCAAATCTCTCTGCATTTCAAACAGAAGCGTGTGGACAACTAGCAATTGGAAAAAGATGTCCATTTAATAGGTGACACGCGTTCCCCCTCTCTCATGGGATCCTCTCATATTTTGGTGTGGACAACTATGAGGGGGATAGGTGGTAACAACTCATAGGATACCAAAAGGAAAATAAAATAAAATGACTCCCTAGAATCTCCACCCAACGGTTACCTCACGCAGTAAGTGCCCTCACTCACTTTATGGCTCTCTCTTCGGAAAAATAAAGAAAAAGAAAATAAAAAACTCTCTAAAGTCTCCACCCAACGGACACTCACCTCACGCCTCTCTCTCTCCTCACACTCCCTCACGTCACTTCTCTGACTCCACTAAAAAGGCACTCACTCATTTATGACCCTTCACCTACCACTCTCACACTCCTCTCTCAGGCTCTCTCTCACCTGATACCACTCATTTTTCTCTCATTGACCTCTCTCCACTATCTCTTGCCACAAAAAACAAAACAGAAAGAAAAATAAAAGGATTATTGTTCCTCTTCTTCATTCCCCATCTCCGCCACGACTCCAACCTCCAAACCTTCTACGCCGCATCCGCCGCTACACCACCATACATCTGCCTTCTTCGACCAAACCCGTCAACGATCTATCCCTCAACTCTCCGACCACCGCTGCTAACCCCAATCTACTTGCGCCTTAACTCCGACCTTCATCCTATGTTTCTTCGTCGGAACCACTCACAGCCACAACAACCACCGTCCACACCGTCCGCGCCCCCGTCTTTCCCCTTCCATCGCCGCACTTCATTCTTCAACCGCCGATAGACCCCTCACCTCCGTAAGGATTTCTCCACGAGATCGACAATAACGGCGTCACAACAACATCCTCGTTCTAACATCTCAACAATGACGAAGCAGTAGCGAAAGGAGGAAGAAGAGAAAAAATCTCAAACAAGAATGTTGATACATGATGCAAGAAAATTATGTATTGTTCAATAGAAAAATCTACAAGATTTTTCTTTAAGGTTTCACAGAGTTGCCTCGGTAGCCATTGGAATCCTAGGTCTTTTAGACTAAACCTCCACTGCGTCTCATATCCTTCTCCAATAAACCCAGTATAATACTTTTCTCTTTTCTTTTATTTTAATGTTATCAGTTTTTTATTTCAATTTGTTTAATGTTGAACTGATTTTTAGAATAAGTTGTCCATGAAGTGATTATTGGTTGTGCTCAAATGTTCAATATTTCTTATATTTCGTTTTCGTTTTTCTCTTAAAATGTATTGGAAATAGTGATTAGACACACTTTATTTCTTATGGACTTTGATTTGCGTTTATTGGTCAATAACTTTGTTGATACTGATGTTATTTTATATTCGAGCACGTAACACTTGTAAATGTGTAAATATAATATTGGGTTACTATTTGATTTTCATTGCGTTTAAAATAGGATTTCGATCCACGGATTCGACAATATCATGTCGTTATACCGCCAACATTCCAATACATTATTCGAACATTTTCACCGCGTTATGACCTCGCGTATGACATCAATTATATTGTCATTTCGCCCTAACCGGTTCTTGAGCACATTTTGTAACCGATTCTATTCAATCCTGTAAATCAACATTATCGCATATTTCCATTCTTTTAATTAAATTAATCAATCAATTTAAATTTTGTTTAATTATTTAATTACCATTAATTAATTTTAATTAACATGATTATTTAGCTTAAATAAATAATTTTGATAACTAATTTTAATTAAGTTAATTAATCGATTCAATCAAACTTTAATTAATTAATTTGGTTAATTAAATATTTATTGATTTATTTCATTCCAATTCATCATCAATCCAAACCAACTTCAAAAACACAAATCACACAATTCTCGATTCAAAGTTGAGCCTATTTTCAAACACCTTTGTAAGTCGATCGCTTTTAAAAGCATCGCCATCCACCTCACCTAGCTTACTCTTGGGCTTTTTTACTATGAGACCTATTCGGTTATTAATTAATCGAGTAGATGATTGATTCACTAAATAAAATTCGTTTCATTCATAAACACCAAATTAAAACCTCGATCCAATGTCGAGTATTTTCAATCAAAATTAAATTAACGTACCCAATCACAATCAAATTATTTTCATAACAGCGAAATGAAAAGGGAGATGGCTTTGAGTTTTCAACTTCTCTCCTCGATTGTTTGAATACGAGTTCTCTTACTCGGTCAGTCGAACAATTGTCATTTTTCCACAATTTAATCAAATCATTTTCATAATAATCTCTGCGAAAAGGAGACGGTCTTGAGTCTTTGATTCCTTTCCTCAAATGCTTGGATATGAGTTGTCTTACTCACCCATTCAAGTACTTGTCGTCTATTCTAAAATACATCAACCATACATAATCCTATTTTCACAATCACCCAGATGAAAAAGAATGTGGTTTAGAGTCTTCTATTCCCTTTCCCGATTATTAGCATACGAGCTGTCTTACTCGATTATCTGAGAATTCGTCATCCATTTAAAACAACTTAATCATCATTAAAATCCTTTCATAATTAAGGATGAAAAAGAAAGCGATCTAGAGTCTTCTATTCCCTTTCCCGGTTATTAAGATACGAGTTGTCTTACTCGGCCATCCGAGTAATCGTCATCCAATCAAAAGTACCTTAACACATCAAACCTATCTTTTCTCGCCCTCGTGTGATTGAACCCAACCAACAAAACATCAAACACATCAATTCAACTTGTCACCCCATGTGACCAAACACTTCTTTCAAAAAGAACAATGTTAATCCTTTCTAATGCGCACAACAAACTAGTGCTAGAGCCTCCACCGAGAGTACACAAGCCAACGTTTGCCTTTAGAATGCCGACCTACACAGTCGTTCATAAAACGAAACACACCAATTATTCGTAGTACCCCGAACTAAGAGTTTCCTTATTGCACCATAAGGATACGTAGGCAGGAGATTGTTGTATCTTCGCGAGCACACTAATAAAAAACCTCCCTTTTCCCCTTTCTGAGGTCTTCATCCATATCTATTATCAACTCTAATTACTCAAAGAAAACAAACAACGTAAGTTAACACTGAAATTGCAAAATTGAACTAAAAGGTTCTCGTTGAGTACAACGGACGTGAGGGGTGCTAATACCTTCCCCTTGGGTAATCAACTCCCAAACCCGAATATGGTTGCGACGACCATTATTCAATTTCCTAAAGGTTTTATCTATATTTTCCTATACCTTCATTGGAATGAATAAAGTTCGGTGGCGACTCTGTTCGAACTAACATTTTTCCGCGTCCATCGCGAGGGATCGCATTTTTTCGAGGTGCGACAGCTGGCGACTCTGCTGGGGACTCATGCTCCAAGCAAGAGAGAGTGAAGCCTAACTTAGTTTAATTTCTGTATTGGGTGTTAACCTGGTTTGTTTGAATTTTTATTCTGTTATTATTTTGTTGTAATTATTGTGTTGTGGTTTATTTCCTATGACACTATGGGGTTTTCTCTGATTGTTGGTACTTTGTGAGATAGGCTCTCTACCTAAGCCTGAGAAAAACCATAGGATTAAGATGGTGGTTGTGTAGTGGACGCCCATAAGGAGTCTTCCTTGTTGGGACGATACAAAGACCCCGCCTAGAGAAGATTCTCTTGAGACACTATTGCCTGACGAGCCTTTGTCACGGCGATGGTGTTTCAAGTTGGATCAATGAATCTAGGGACCTTTTAACCCACTATATCTGGTGTTTATGTAGTACTAACCTACGAAGTTTTATACTTGTTGGGTTAATACGAAAACCCCAATCAGATGAGATCCCTTGGACGTATTATTACCTTATAGTAATACTTCCAACCTCGATATATGACTTTGAAAACCTTATTATAACATTGGACTCGAGAGTGGCGTAGTAGAATCCCCATGGAGCCTTCCTTGTTGGGACAATACGAAGACCTCACCTAAGATGAGATTATCTTAGGAGTATTACTGTCCGACGAGTCTTTGTCACAGCAGTGACGCTCTCAATGAGAATCGATGACTCTGGGAACCTATTAACCTTAGAGCCTACCCTTGGGAATTCCAGTAATCGGAGAAACCTATACTTCCTCCTACTATCCTGATGTACACGACGTGTGAATGATCTTGAGTATTTGTATTCCTTTGCGAAAAACATAGCAAAATTTCTTCTAGAAACAAAAACTTACACCATATTCTACCCTTTGTCTAGTAACACTGACTACTCGACACCGATACGAGACACGCCGCAACTACAAAATGATGCTCGAACAACATGAAGCAAACCAGGTTTCGATGAGGACAGACATTGATTCCATGCAGGTAAAGATGGACCGTTTACTTGAAACCATGTTACTCATAGCTTAGAAGGAAAAGGATGTTGAGACTAGCGCCGAAGCCAGGAAAGTTGCTGCTCAGTTTGGATCGCCATCACTTAGCATCCCTGGAGTAACTAACCTTGATGGTAATCCTGCTCATCCTAGAGGAGGACCTACCCTTATTCCTATTCCCATGGACAATGTGAACCCCCATGAGCATTCTGCTACGTCTGCTCATCATGGATCCATGATGGGTGATGAAGATCCATATGATGCTTTCTTCATGCCATAACTCGCCAAACTTGTTGTTGGAGATATCCTAGACCCAATTGTTGAAAGACTCCATGCTTTGGAGGAAAAATTCAAGTCTTTGGAGGTTCACACTACTCCCGGTTTGGACGCCGTTGATATGTGCTTGGTGCCAGGCCTCGTGATTCCGCCAAAATTCAAAGTCCCGGACTTTGACAAGTACAGAGGGATCAGCTGCCCTAGGATTCATCTCAGAGCTTACTGTCGCAAGATGGCTGCCCACATCAGTAATGATCAACTCCTGATTCATTACTTCCATGATAGCCTCAGTGGGGCATCTTTGGAGTGGTATATGCAGTTAGAAAGAGGACAGGTTCAGTCGTGGAGAGACCTCGCTGAAGCCTTTCTTAGGCATTATCAATATAATACTGATCTAGCACCCAATCGCACCCAGCTGCAGGACATGACTCAATGCAAAAATGAGTTATTCAAGGAATACGCACAGCGGTGGAGAGAGCTTGTAGCTCATGTCCAACCTCCTCTCCTTGACAAAGAACTAATTGATATGTTTATGGGAACTCTTCATACTCAATACATGGAGAAAATGGTAGGATCCAGCTTCCCAACTTTTGCCGAGGTTGTCTCCGTGGGAGAACGAATCGAGAGCCAGATCAAGAAGGGAAAGTTACCTTGCGCGCCCAATGCTTCAAGTGGGATGAAGAAACCCTATCACAATCTCCCAAAGAAGCCAGAAGGGCATACTGATAACACTGAAATTCACCGTATTTTCGACTCCGATTTCGCATGCATTTTAGTAGTTTTATTGTCATTTTGTTGTGTTATTACTATGTTTCTCTTTGTTTTCAGGTTTTTACTTTAATCGGAGCCCCAATCGAGAAAAGGAGTGAAAAAGAGCTAAAAACCCTAAAATTCAGCATTTTGTACTTGTGGCTCCCACTGTGGTTGGCGCCATAGACCCTGCCATGACGTGTCCCAGCTCAACTTCCCTCAACTGCCACGTTCCCCGCTACTTCCACTAAGGCGCCTCAGATTGGCCTTGTGGCGGGCGCCACAAGAGGAAAAGTTTTCCCTCCCATTTTCAAGTTGAAGGGCATCCTTGTCATTTCCATCATTTTACTCTCCTATAAATAGAGACTTGAAATCACTTTTTCAATCACCCAAACTTAGAGCAGAGGAAGATCCAAACTTAGAGCAGAGGCAAACTTAGAAGCAAACTTTGTTTCACTTAGGCATATATTCAGTATTTTAAAGTGGTAATCGCTTCGCATTGGGGTGTTACCACAATTGTGTAATCGAGTTTTGTGATCGAGTCTGTAATCGAGTTTGGAGCACTTTGGAAGGAAGTTAATCTTGCCTCCATTTTCATTTCCGCTTTGCATTTTATTCAACCCTCCGATTGGAACAGGTTTTTATTACTTTGCCTTTACTTTATTTATTTCCCGCACTCGCTTTACTTTATTTATTTCCCGCACTCGCTTTACTTTATTTATTTCCCCACTCGCTTTACTTTATTTATTTTCCCGCACTCGCTTTACTTTATTTATTTTCCGCACTCGCTTTACTTTATTTATTTCTCGCACTCGCTTTACTTTTATTTTCTTCCCGCACTCGCACTACTTTTATTTACTTTCTGCACTCGCACTACTTTTATTTACTTTCTGCACTCGCACTACTTTTATTTAAATTAATGCACTTTTACTTTACCATGTCTAACTAAATCTATAAGGTTAGAATGTAAGGATCGTAATTGAACCGATAATCCGTACAATTTTTCGTAGAAACACTTAAGGGCTATTTTAACTTTCAACTTAAGTTTTCCCGCACTTAATTTCCGTTGGGTAAGACCGAAAGCCGTCCAACGTCTTTTTAAACTTAATTGTTTTTAACTATTTCAAAAACAGAGAAAGCGCTTTGTTTAGTTCATTAGGAGTCTTAATTTAAGAAGAAAAGAGATTTTAAAACTATTTTTGGATGCGTTTATAAGTTAAGAGTCTGGTTCGTGAGAACCTCTTTTGGTTAAGAAATCCAGGTTAAAATACTTTCCAACTTAGTCAAGATACTATATTTCTTAAAAATAGGTTTACTACTCTAACGCAATGCCCGCCTTTTTATAAGTGACAATAAGAGGGTTTGATTAGGGAGTACAACTCGGTTCTGAATACGCGAAAGCGACAGTTCCCGTTAAATTGGTTCTTTTCAAAGTAGGAAACATTGCCCATAAGTTGCTCTATTAGCAAGTACTAGGATTATTAATTGATTATGTGAATTAGATTCGACCCTGTCTTTATTAATTGAACTTTATTCAATACTTTACTTTACATTGCACACTCTAAAAACACCTATTTTGATTGCCTTTGATAAACACCATAACAATAGATAACGTTAGATTGACACTTGGTCTCCGTGGATTCGACAATCTTTTATATTACTCTGACGCGTTCGTATACTTGCGAAAAACACGCATCAAGTTTTTGGCGCCATTGCCGGGGACCAATTTCGTCAAATTTCATTTCCCTGTTGTTATATCATTTAGACTTAGGTTATTTCCCGCCGGTCAATGCGAAGAACTCGCAGCACCGGAAGTTTAAGCTTAGTACACCCTTTGGCGGAACCTGAATGTTACGCTCGCGCACGTTTATTCTTTCATAGAGTTAAGAGAGCTATGGCCGAAGATCAAAACCAAAGACCTCTTAAGGACTTTGCTCAACCATCCAACGAAGAACCTAGTTCTAGTATAGTAAACCCAACCATCCCAGCTAATAATTTCGAACTTAAACCATCCTTGTTGCAACTAGTGCAACAGAGACAATTCGCAGGTCTCACTACTGAAAACCCAAACCAACATTTAAAAACATTTCTTCAATTAGCAGACACTTTTAAAACCAATGGAGCTTCTCCTGAGGCAATACGTTTAAGATTATTCCCTTTTTCCCTCAGAGACAAAGCTCTATCATGGTTAGATTCCCTTCCACCCAATTCCATTACGACTTGGGATAACCTTAGAAGAGTATTCCTTGCTAGATACTTTCCCCCAAGTAAGACCGTCGTTCTTCGAAACCATATAACTAGATTTACCCAAAACCAAGTAGAATCGTTGTTCGAAGCTTGGGAGAGATATAAAGAGTTGTTACGAGCATGCCCACATCATGGTTTGGAAAATTGGTTAATCATTCAAACCTTCTATAATGGACTTCACTATAACACCAAGATGACCATCGACGCTGCAGCAGGCGGTGCTCTGATGAACAAACCTTACCCTGAAGCTAGTGCCCTCATCGAAGATATGGCTCAAAACCATCAATCATGGGGAGTCGAACGAGCGACAGTTGAGAAGAAGGAAGCCCAAGGAGGAGTGCATGAACTAAGCTCTATAGACATGATGCAAGCTAAAATGGGCGCATTAGCCCTTAAGGTCGAGCATATGTGCATAAACCCGAATACTGTAGCCGTAGTTTCGTCGGATTGTGAGATATGTGGGACCAAAGGACACTAATCTGCAGAATGCAGTCTATTAAACGAAACCCACTCTGAGCAAGTGAACTACACCCAAGGGAACCCATATTCGAATACCTATAACCCCGGATGGAGGAATCACCCGAACTTCTCCTATAAAAGCAATAACCCAATCCAAAATAATGCACCTCCGAGACCTAGTTATCAAGCCCCAAGGTCAAATCAACCTATGCCACCAAAGCCGAGCCTTGAGAAAATTATGGAAAATTTTATCACCGCTCAAACCCAACAAAACAAGGAGTTCATGAACCAAAACATTCATGTTAACGAATTGATTACTCAATTAGGAACCAAGGTTGACCAAATAGTTACTCATACTAAGATGCTCGAAACCCAGATCTCTCAGGTAGCTTTAAACCAAGCCCCTCAGACCATACCTGGAGGACAGTTCCCTGGACAACCTCAACAGAATCCGAGAGGACAAGCCAATGCCATTACCCTACGAAGTGGGAACGCTTATGATGAGCCACCAAACCCTAGATTGAGTGAACCTAAAACTTCTAAGGAATATACCAAGCCCCCGGACGAAGTAAAGGAACTAGAGGAACCTGAAAACCAGGAGGGTCGAGAAAAAGGAGAAGAACCTAAAGATAAAACTTACGTACCACCCCCGCCATATAAACCACCTATACCATATTCGCAAAGACTCAAACAAACCCAGATTAATAAACAGTATCAAAAATTTATTAAAGTTATAGAAAAACTTCACGTAGAAATCCCTTTCATAGAAGCCATCACCCAAATACCTTATGCAAAGTTTCTCAAAGACATCCTTACCAACAAACGTAGACTTGACGATCCGAAGCCTTTGGAATGTAATGCTATTTCCGAGAATAAATTAGCCAAAAAAGATAAAGATCCTGGAAATTTCTCCATTCCTTGTCTTTTGGGAAGTCATGTCATCAAAAACGCTTTTCTAGACTTAGGAGCTAGTGTGAGCTTAATGCCTTTAGCAGTTTGTGAGAGGTTAAACTTAGGAGAATTACAGCCCACTAAGATGTCGCTTCAGTTAGCCGATAGATCTGTTAAATATCCGATAGGTATCTTAGAAGATGTTCCTGTTAGGATAGGTCAGTTATTTATCCCTACTGACTTTGTTGTCATGGACATCAAAGAGGACAATGATATACCAATCCTTCTAGGTAGACCATTCTTATCGACTGCAGGAGCCATAATAGATGTCAAGAAAGGAAAGTTGACATTTGAGGTAGGTGACGACAAAATAGAATTTATACTTTCGAAATTTCTTATGGCACCTGTGATGGGAGACACGTGTTGTGCCCTAGATATCATTGATGAATGTGTTAGAGAATTAGAACAAGAAGAAATTATAAAAACAATTAAGTTACCATCAACCCTCATAATAGAAGATGATGACTTTAAGAAACCCTACATCGATGATAACCTATACGAATGTTTATCCCTTACCCCAGATCCTATGCCATGCCCTAAGAAACCAACCTTAGAACTTAAGGAACTGCCTAAGAATCTGAGATATGAGTTCCCCGATGAAAAGATGAGCCGTCCAGTCATAGTTAGTGCTACCTTGAGCCAAGAGGAAACGAACCAACTTTTAGACGTTTTACGAAGATATCCCTCAGCCTTAGGATATAATATCTCTGACCTGAAAGGTATAAACCCATCTGTATGCATGCATCGGATTTCGCTCGAAGAAGACTCAAAACCCTCCATAGAATATCAGAGAAGAATAAACCCTATAATGAGTGATGTTGATAAAAAGGAAGATCTTAAGTTACTTGAGGCAGGTATAATCTATCAGATCTCGGATAGTAAGTGGGTGAGCCTTGTGCATGTAGTACCTAAAAAGGGAGGCATCACAATCGTGCAAAACGATAAAGGCGAACATGTAGCAAAACGATTAGAAGGAGGATGGCGGATGTGTATAGATTATAGAAAATTAAATAAAGCAACCAGGAAGGATCATTTCCCTTTACCATTTATAGACCAGATGTTGGAGCGTCTAGCTAGACACTCTTACTTCTGCTACCTAGATGGATACTCTGGATTCTTCCAAATACCTATTCACCCCGAAGATCAAGAAAAAACTACCTTTACATGCCCTTATGGAACTTTTGCCTACAGATGAATGCCATTCAGCCTCTGTAATGCCCCAGCCACTTTCCAACGTTGCATAATGTCAATCTTTGCAGATTACCTAGATGGTATCATGGAAGTGTTTTGGATGATTTCTCGGTTTGCGGATTTGATTTCCACAATTGCCTTGCTAACCTTGAGAAAATCCTGGAGAGATGCGTGGAGGTGAACCTCGTGCTAAATTAGGAAAAGTGTCATTTCATGGTGACCGAAGGAATTGTTTTAGGACATATAGTTTCCGAAAAAGGTATAGAGGTAGATAGAGCTAAAATAGAAGTTATAGAAAACCTAAAACCACCAAAAACCATCAGAGAAGTCCAAAGCTTTCTTGGACACGCTGGATTCTACCGACGTTTTATTAAGGACTTCTCCAAAATAACTAAACCTTTAACTGGACTTTTAATGAAAGATGCTGAATTCATTTTCGATGGAAAATGTAATGAAGCATTTAATCTTTTAAAGCAAGCGTTAGTATCGGCACCCATTATGAAACCACCTGATTGGTCAGAACCTTTTGAGATAATGTGCGATGCTAGTGATTATGCAGTTGGAGCCGTTCTAGGACAAAGGAAAGATAAAAAATTACATGCCATTTATTATGCCAGTAGAACCCTAGATGCTGCCCAACTTAACTATGCAACAACTGAAAAAGAATTTCTCGCTGTAGTTTTCGCTATAGACAAATTTAGATCTTATCTAGTAGGAGCAAAAATTATAGTTTACACCGATCATGCTGCCATTCGTTACGTATTAAGTAAAAAAGATGCCAAGCCTAGGTTACTCCGATGGATTCTATTACTACAAGAGTTTGATTTAGATATAAGAGATAAAAAAAGGCACTGAAAATGTAGTAGCCAATCACCTTTCTAGGCTAGAACATCTAAAACCAGAACTAGTACCCATAAATGATGATTTCGCCTATGATAGACTGATAGCTAGACTAGAAACCATTGAAGATGATAACCTAGGCCCTGATGAGCACTCCCAAAATTCCTTAGCAATAAGTAACGTACCCTGGTATGCAGACTTCAATAATTACCTGGCTGCTGATATAGTACCCCCTGATCTTGACTACCACCGCAAGAAGAAATTCTTCCACGATGTGAGAAACTTCTATTGGGACGAACCGCTCCTTTTCAAAAGGGGTAAAGATGGCATTTTTCGCCGTTGTGTTCCGGAAGAAGAGGTAAATAGTATTATCGAGCATTGTCATTCTGCACCCTATGGTGGACATGCGAGCCCCTCTAAGACATACGCCAAGATTCTTCAAGCTGGCCTATTCTGGCCTACCATGTGGCGTGATGTCTATGCTTGCATTGTCAAATGTGATAGATGCCAACGCACTGGAAACATTTCAAGGCGTGATGAAATGCCTCTAAGAAACATTCAGGAAGTAGAACTCTTCGACGTATGGGGTATAGATTTCATGGGACCTTTCCCACCATCCTTAGGAAACAGGTATATCTTAGTAGCTGTAGACTATGTGTCTAAGTGGATTGAAGCTATAACTGCACCCACAAACGACACTAGGGTAGTAATCAAACTATTTAAAAACTACATATTCCCTAGATTTGGAACACCACGTTTAGTCATAAGCGATGGAGGATCACACTTCATATCAAGGATATTTGATAAACTTTTAAGAATATATGGAGTTAGGCATAGAGTAGCAACACCATACCATCCACAAACTAGTGGCCAAGTAGAAGTATCCAATAGGGAGATAAAACAAATCCTAGAGAAAACTGTTTCTATTTCTAGGAGAGACTGGTCTCAGAAGCTTCAAGAAGCATTATGGGCCTACAGAACCGCTTTCAAAACCCCTATAGGAACTACTCCTTACCAACTAGTCTATGGAAAATCCTGTCACTTACCGTTCGAATTAGAGCATAAGGCCTATTGGGCCATTAAAACTTTGAATTTAGACTACCTAGCCGCTGGAGAAAAGTGTACCCTAGACATTCATAAACTAGAAGAACTTAGGCAATCTGCCTACGAGAATGCAAAAATATACAAAGAGAGAACAAAAGCCTATCACGACAAAAGGATAGTAAAGAAAAACTTCAATATAGGCAATCCTGTTCTCCTTTTCAACTCTAGGTTACGACTCTTCCCTGGAAAGCTACGCTCAAGATGGACTGGCCCTTTCGAAGTATCCAAGATTCTGAGATCTAGAGCCGTAGAAATCAAGAACGAAACCTGTAGTCCATTCATTGTTAATGGACAAAGACTGAAGCTCTACGAAGGAGGAGACACTCCAGCATACTACTCAAGCCACACTCTGATTGATCCATCAATTCCTACTACTATAGGTGTATAAATTCTAATCTCAAGCTAATGACGTTAAACAAGCGCTGCGTGGGAGGCAACCCATGGTTTTTTCATTTTACTTTTTCGCATTTATTTAATTTAATTTAATTTTATCATTTTTTTCATCGAGACTAAAAAAATTGAATGCTTTGTATTTTCAGGATCACTTTCCTAACTTTTACAGGATGCAGGATTTCGACGATATGCACGTGGCCTATAGAGATAATGCTCAAAGAGAGCGTTACATCGCTCTGTGTCAGCGCCCTATGGCACCCACACGTTATCCTGATCATCACTGTATGGAGGCACTGGGCATTGAGCCGAGTATCCGATTCCTTAGCCACCAGCTTCACTGGGACGAGTTTGCTGACGATTTGAGTAACACCTACAGGAACCTGACATTGGAGTTCCTGAGTTGATTCGACTATGACCCATACTCTGGAACAAATGGGTGCGCTGCTTTCAGGCTCTTTGGAGTTGAGTACTCTTTTAGCCAGAAAGAGTTCGGCGACCTATTGGGTTTCCACACCACTCCTGATGCTATCCTGGAGACACCTATGGGATATTTTCTGGGTAAGGAGGTGGAGAAGTTTTGAAGTGATATATCGGGTGGTGGAAGCCAGGATCCGTCTACGCAGCTGTCTTATGTTATACATAACCCTGCCTTTAGATACTTCCAGATGATATTGGCACATTCCTTCCTAGGAAGACCGGATGCTGAGACATTACTGAGTGAAGAGGAGATCTTCCTACTATTTTGTGCATCCCAGTCTCTCCCAGTAGCATGTGGGAACTTTCTGTTATGTAGCCTCAGTGGTGTCTCCAGATCGACCGAAGGAGTCATCCATGTGGGCGAGATCATTACACAGATTGATGTCGCTTTAGGTCTATCTCGCAAGCTGTTACATCTCTGGAACTACTGTGGGTACACTACCATGGACATCAACTTCTGTTTGACCAGAGGGTTGATGAGGAAAGCCTCTTTCCACCCATGTCAGTTCCGATTGCTAGTCGACAGCGAGGCTATTCATTATTTCACACTGCCTGATCCTATGATGACCAGTGTGCATGACCCAGCAAATTGGAGTTATGCTCTGGAGGGCCAGGGAGAGACCGTCGAGGAGCCGAGATCACCACCCATTGCTGAGTACATGCCTACACCACCTTCTCCCAGGATCATTGTTTTCTCTAACAATCTATCATTGCAGACCCCAGACATCCGCACCCAGATTGCAGAGTGTCGTAGAGAGATTACAGAGCTTAGACAGGAGGTAGCTGACCTCACCTTATAGATGGGAGTATCTGATCTCACCCACGCTACCGAAGCCGACTGTTTATATCAGGAGATCGCCGAGCTCAGGCAGGAGGTAGCCATGCTCCGTGGATCCACTCAGGAAGACGACATCCCTACTATATGATCTCACCATTTCATCTTATTTTATCTTTTTTTTTTATATTTCTCGTATTTACATAACTCATTTTATATCATCGCATTTGGAATATTATATAAACTATGTCTATACATTGATATTTCTACTTTTATATATATATATATATATATATATATATATATATATATATATATATATATATATATATATATATATATATATATATATATATATATATATATATATATATATATATATATATATATATATGTCTTATGTTTGTTTTATTTGCATTTTTTATTTTTGTTTATTTATTTATTAGTCTAATATTTAAATTTTGTTTTATTTTTATTTTTATTTTTACTTTTATAAAACTATGCAAGCCAATGATACTAGGAAAATTACAAGACAAATGCTATCAGGACCCCTCAAGCCAAAAGACAAAGAGAAGCCCAAGCCAAAGGACCAAAATCCGGCCCAGCCAGATTTTGCCTTGTGGCGCCCGCCATAGACCCTGTGGCGCCCGCAACAATGTCTGTAAAAGCTCGGGGCAGACTCCCTTTCTTCACCATTTTCACACCTTACAACCTTCCAAACCCATTTTTTCACCTTGCAAAAACGTCCTTGAACCCACAAAAAGCTCACACCTTTCTCATCCTCACACCATATAAATCATTATCCCGATTTCCATTTTCATTTTCATCCGTCGGATTTCGTAAAAATCCAACCTTTTCACATTCCACTTCATCTTCTTCGTCACATTTCAAGAGCTACACAATGGAGTTTAATGGATTCATTCTTCGAGGAGGGAAACCGGGAGATAGGCAAAGGAAAATCATCGAACGTTTACAAAATCGGGAGATCCTCCCGACAAGGTATGTTGACGAAAACTGTCTCTACACTTTAGGTATCTATCATAGCATATTTCATTTATTAGATAACTTAGGTTTGCATAATTTCTTTTCAAACAAAGAACCTACCTATGAGCGATTGACAATCGAATTTTTGAGTTGTTTAATCTATATTGTCAATCCTAACACTGCTAGCACAGTTGGTACTGTCAGATTTAGAATGTTTGCTGTTGAATATGAATTCAGTACCGACGAACTAGCAGGCTTGTTAGGAGTCCCTCATGGGGACGGTGCTATTTGTGAGGCCCCTTTGGATTCAGATTGGTCAGTTGAGGTGTTCTCCTTCTGGCAGAGACTGTCAAACACTTCCATAAATTCTTTTGAGGGAGTTCTTGCCTCGACTATCCACAACCCGGTCATCAGAGTTTTTAGATATCTGTTGGCATGTACTATTTTTGGCCGGGAGAATCCAAATAAGGTTAATGCTAGAGAGCTTCTATTTTTGCAAGGAAGCCTCACAAATAGACGAATTAATTCGGTCCCCTTCATGCTCGCTCATATGACTTTGACTTTAAATAAAGCGGGACCGATTTCTTTTGGAGGATTGATTACATCTATTGCTCAGGTGCTTAACCTGAACAATGAGATAGCCACCCTAGACCCCTTACCTCCTCGCACAATTAACCTAAAATTTTTTAGAGACATGAAATTGTGCCGATTGAGGAGAGAAGGAGGCTATGTGCTTATGGTTCATGGTATAGCTATCCCATCTGTTGTTTTACCATGAACTAGACGTACAAATGTACGAGATGAAAGGAATTGGACCTACGCTTTAGATGATCCACCTGTTTTGGGTCCTCTTCCTCCTAACATTCCTGATGAGGCGGGACACGATACTGATGACGAATATGATCGGAGAGAGAGATCTCCCGTACCTGATGTGTCCCCCCATCACACTTCACCACCACACACCGCACCATCTTCTTCTTCTGCAGGTACCGCTCCTGGCTTTTATATTACAAAGGAGATGTGGCGTGACCACATGGCTAGAGAGCAAAGGCGTGACGACCTACTCTCTACCATCCAACAACAACTGGCGAATAACATGAGCTTCATGCAAGAATCGCAGCGGAGGACAGACAGGTCCTATGACACTGTTTTACAGTCCCTGCAAACTATCACAGATACGCAAGCCCTCCAGCAACACTACCATCGTCAGCTTATTGCACTCATAGAAAACACTCAGGGTTCCATTTTTGGTAACGTTCAAGAAGTGAGGACTGCTCAGGATGCCTTACGGGCGAGGATGGATCAGAGAGACCGTCGTCGTACCCGATCCCGTCGTCCACCTCAGGATGGCGAGGGCACTAGTGGTCAGCAGTAGGTTATCAGGTAACTCTTCCCTTATCTTATTTCGAAACATTGGGGACATAGTTCGATTTAAGTGTGGGAGGAGACTCTATCGTCTTTTCTTTATTGCTTTTCTCGTCTTTTCTTTATCGCTTTTCTTTGCTGTTTTTAGATAGTTTGTTTATTTTTATTGCCTTTTAGTTGTTTATTTTGCTTTTTAGTTTAAGTGTCTTAGATAATGCATGAGTCTGACGAGTCACCAAATATAGTGTATCTTTAGTACAATCTAATCTCCCCATACCTTTAGCCCTACCAAAAAATTTTTGCAAAAGAAAATAGTGTTATTCCGAAAGTTTTCAGGTTTTAAAGACAGGTTTTGAGTAAGGATGCGGTGACTTGGGAGAACTTTGTGAAACATCAGTATCTATTTTAGCACCATAAGCTTCGTAAATATAGGAATCATTCCTGAAACCCCATATACCATGGCCTTAATCATCATTTCAATATAAGTCCTCAGTAGTTTATCTCAGCAGTCAGCTCCGGCCTACGCATCCTCTACGTAGGGGACCGATGCAAATAAGTGAATGATCCAGCGAAACAAAAAATAAAAGAAAGCAAAAAGGCAACTCCGGTATAGGTGGCCCTCACAAAGTCATTTAAACCAAAGAATTGTAAAAATTTACTACAAAAAGAAAAAGAAAAAGAAAAACTTACCCGCTGTTAGTTGGTTCAGACGTATCTGGCACTGAACTCGGTAGGGCGGATTACGGTCCGATCCCCCACAACTACAGTTGGGTCAAATAAAAGGGTTTACACATATTTATGTGCCAGAAACCCCATGTTTAGGTCATAATCACTAACAGGTCACTCTACTATGAAGCATGTACGGATAACGGGCTTAATGTGATTGCGCCTGAATGAAAAGGACACAAAAAGAGATGAAGAGGTAGGCCTAGATATTGTGGGATAATATGGGTTGATTAATATAGGAATGAAGTTTATGTCCGCATTTGCGGATTAGTGTCATCATGATGCCCTTAGTTCACTCAGTTAGTACTTATCACTGCATCCCGACTTGAACTTAGAACCTTTTTAACCTGAAGCACTCGTTTACACCAGTTTTTCTTTTATGAGCTTTTTAATGTTTTGCTTGAGGACAAGCAAAGGTTTAAGTGTGGGAGAGTTTGATAACACTGAAATTCACCGTATTTTCGACTCCGATTTCGCATGCATTTTAGTAGTTTTATTGTCATTTTGTTGTGTTATTACTATGTTTCTCTTTGTTTTCATGTTTTTACTTTAATCGGAGCCCCGATCGAGAAAAGGAGTGAAAAAGAGCTAAAAACCCTAAAATTCAGCATTTTCTACTTATGGCTCCCACTGTGGTTGGCGCCATAGACCCTGCCATGACGTGTCCCAGCTCAACTTCCCTCAACTGCCATGTTCCCCACTACTTCCACTAAGGCGCCTCAGATTGGCCTTGTGGCGGGCGCCATGGCTTTGTGGCGGACGCCACAAGAGGAAAAGTTTTCCCTCCCATTTTCAAGTTGAAGGGCATCATTGTCATTTCCATCATTTTACTCTCCTATAAATAGAGACTCGAAATCACTTTTTCAATCACCCAAACTTAGAGAAGAGGAAGATCCAAACTTAGAGCAGAGGCAAATTTAGAAGCAAACTTTGTTTCACTTAGGCATATATTCAGTATTTTAAAGTGGTAATCGCTTCGCATTGGGGTGTTACCACAATTGTGTAATCGAGTTTTATGATCGAGTCTGTAATCGAGTTTGGAGCACTTTGGAAGGAAGTTAATCCTGTCGCCATTTTCATTTCCGCTTTGTATTTTATTCAACCCTCCGATTGGAGCAGGTTTTTATTAATTTTCCTTTACTTTATTTATTTCCCGCACTCGCTTTACTTTATTTATTTCCCGCACTCGCTTTACTTTATTTATTTCCCTCACTCGCTTTACTTTATTTATTTTCCCGCACTCGCTTTACTTTATTTATTTTCCCGAACTCGCTTTACTTTATTTATTTCCCGCACTCGCTTTACTTTATTTATTTCTCGCACTCGCTTTACTTTTATTTATTTCCCGCACTTGCACTACTTTTATTTACTTTCCGCACTCGCACTATTTTTATTTAAATTAATGCACTTTTACTTTACCATGTCTAACTAAATCTATAAGGTTAGAATGTAAGGATCGTAATTGAACCGATAATCCGTACAATTGTTCGTAGAAACACTTAAGGGCTATTTTAACTTTCACCTTAAGTTTTCCCGCACTTAATTTCTGTTGGGTAAGACCGAAAGTCGTCCAACGTCTTTTTAAACTTAATTGTTTTTAACTATATCAAAAACAATGAAAGCGCTTTGTTTAGTTCATTAGGAGTCTTAATTTAAGAAGAAAAGAGATTTTAAAACTATTTTCGGACGCGTTTATAAGTTTAGAGTCTGGTTCGTAAGAACCTCTTTTGGTTAAGAAATCCAAAATACTTTCCAACTTAGTCAAGATACTATATTTCTTAAAAATAGGTTTACTACTCTAACTCAATGTGCGCCTTTTTATAAGTGACAATAAGAGGGTTTGATTAGGGAGTACAACTCGGTTCTGAATACGCGAAAGCGACATTTCCCGTTAAATTGGTTCTTTTTAAAGTAGGAAGCATTGCCCATAAGTAGCTCTATTAGCAAGTACTTGGATTATTAATTGATTATGTGAATTACATTCGATCCTGTCTTTATTAATTGAACTTTATTCAATACTTTACTTTACATTGCACACTCTAAAAACACCTACTTTGATTACCTTTGATAAACACCATAACAATAGATAACGATAGATTAATACTTGGTCTCTGTGGATTCGACAATCTTTTATATTACTCTGACGCGTTCGTATACTTGCGAAAAGAACGCATCACATACCAATGCCATAATGAGAGGAGGAGGATATAAGGCACATCCATATGTTCCTATGCCTTATCATCAGGTTGTCGCTGTCATCCCAACACCATATCAACAACCATATCAGCAACAACATCATCAGTCGTATCAACAGCCAGCTTACCAACAACAACATTAGAATCAACAGCAGCGTGCTCTACAACAACGTCAACTTAACCAGCGGAGGGCAAGGAGACCAGAAGTACATTTTGATCCCTTGCCGGTACCATACAGCAAGATCCATCCCTACCTGCAAAAGGATGCATCAGTTGTTTTGAAGGAGCTAACACCCGCAACTCCTCCCTATCCACCAGGCTACGACGCCAATGCTCACTGCGAGTATCATATGGGGGCCCCAGGGCACACAGTGGAGAATTGCAAGGCTTTCAAACACAAAGTCCAGGACCTGATTGACAGTAAGGCAGTTACTTTCACGCCAGTTAGGCCAAACGTTGCAACAAATCCCATGCCAGCGCATGCAGAGTCGAGTGAAGCTCGAATATAAAGCTTCCCACCGGCCTGAACAAGCAGAGCGACTCCTCACAGAGAATCAAGAGATGAAGGACCGTTTCTTCGAATGAAGGCAATCATTATGCCATTTTTACCATTTCGCACTTTTGTAATTTATTCTTGTTTGTTTAAGTATTGTATGCTTTAAACATTTTTATTTGTATTTGGTCTTATTAATGGGATGATTATGCATGCTTTGAATCAATCTTTCATATTCACTCATCTATCACGTTTGCAAAGCACAAACACATACTTTTCCACTTTACCTTCTTTATCACACTATAGTTAGCAAATGTTGGAAGGAGGATGACAAAAACAAAATACTTATAATTGCTGATTGTATGCTTTTGGATAAAATCCTACTAATGATGTACATGCATTTTTCAAATCCCCAAACACTGGAGAGATATGGAGTTAATCCCTAGTCAACCACTTCGAGCCTAGAAGTAGGAGTGTCTTTCAGATCTACAAACCCTTACGCTCAACCTGGGGCAGGGTAGTGTTCAGTTAATCTGACTACACGTTTAAATTACAAGAAGAAATATCCCATACGAGGATCAACCACATGATATTCTTCGCACACATCTTGAAGTGTCGAAGGAACCATACAAATCAAAATTTTATGTCGGTCATTCTTCAAATGACCAATGACTCGGCAGTCACAATTTTTCCGAAAAAATATATAAGAAAAATCAAAGAAAGAGCACGCTAAGTCCAACACCCTAAAAGGAGACTTAGGCAAAAACTGGGGCCATCCCGATGGATTAAAGCTTCAACAAGCAGTCCATGCAAAAGTTAGGGATAAAAAAAATCAAGAGAGACAGTGAAAGTCCTCGACAAAACAAAACAAAATCAGTGACCACCATACCCAAATCAAAAAGTCACTAACATCCATGAAGAGAAAAATAGGATGAATGTCATTTCAAGGGATATTGCACTGCTGAACTCTCGCAAAAGTAAGTGTGTGTCGAATTAACTGAATGTATGATTGGAGATCATCATGAAGAAGGGGTGGGTTAAAATATACCTTGAGCCTTATATCCTTTCGTTTCAATAACCGTGAACCAAGCCACGTTACAACCCTCAAAAGACCTAATTGAAGTAAGGTTTATTCTGAAAGCATACTACAGCAAGGTTACGTAAGCTGACTCCTAGAGATTTGCTAATATTTTATTCTCACTACATCACTCACTCGCTAGCTAAATCAGCACCGCGTTTGGACTCATGGTCCACTCACCACACATTACCACGACACTCCAAATGAATGATTATTTTTCAAAACTTTCATAAATTTTGCATTAAAATCACCATTTCTTGAATGACAATTCTTAACTGTCAGTCAGTACTTGACATCAGAAAATTCCAACAAGGGGCAATTTGAGTGGTACTTGATCATTGGTGCCAACGAGAAACCAAACCATCTCATAACCCTATGGATCAGGGGAATAACATCTCTTGATTATGTTGACCTAACGGTTTGCCAGCATAAGGAAAATCTCCAAGCATTAGTTGATCAGGGAGGAAAAAACACTTCAATACTTAGTACGTCTTGGGCAAATCCCTCAAAGGCTAATCAGGGGCAGACCATTGCAAGATTTAGGAGCCGGAAAAAATAGACTCAGACCATGTCATGGAATAATCACTCCTAAGGGCTTCCTTTCAAGGATACGTCTTTTGAACATCCTACAGCCTGGGGCACGACAAGTTGCAAGAGGAAAGTTCTCTTCATATCTTCAAGTCAGTCAAGCAGATTGTGTCAGACACTAGTGACTGCTTGAATTCACAAAAAAAATATCGAAAGTCCACGCTAATACAGCATCATATGTGGGCAAGATTCCATGGGGCACGTCAAAAGCATGATCATCATGCGTTGATCACGTCGCTATGCTCAGTCACAGTCTGACCAGACACTTCAAAAGAAGAATCGAGATCTTCTCGAAGACAAATACACAACATATCAACAAGAGAACAAACTTGGGGCACCAAGTGTATCCACGCCTATTGCGTGTTCATCACATCATCAACTGTCGAGTGTCGGGTAGTCAGATCCTCCCACCAACCAACAGTCCAACTCATATTAACAGTTACCAGAGAAACCAAAGTCCACCTTGCTGGCACCCACACAAAAACAAATACAACCAGTATTGGTATCCAGAAAATACATTGCCTTTGAAAAGGGGGCCAGTCCCATACGAACAAGCCATCATTTGCATTCACACATGCATCACATGCATCACCTCATACATAACGCATACATGACATTTATTCATATAGCGCGAATCAAGATCCAAGATTTAGTCGTAGGCATCCAGGCTAACCCTCAGTCGAGTCATTACCACTTCCTCTAAGTGAGTTCCTACCCTACTATCGGGTGTTCCCCGTTGAGCCACATCCTTCAACCTTTTGTTGATAAGACGTTATCCTCAGCTAGGTCAAACATTGTTTCTTTAAACACTTACCTTGTTTCGCGTTGAGCGTCCCTTAATAAGTCGTTTCCTATAACCTTTTGTTGATAGAAACTACATCTCCCTAGAGAATATTTGTTCTGTAACCTTTTGTTTTTGATACCCCAAGTAAGTCTTACCCAGTAATGTTCCAATGCTACCCAACAAGTCGGGTTTATTGAACTTTTGTCAGTAGCCTTATTTTTCCAATAGTTCTCTCACTATCATCCTTTTGGTGAAAGTCCATTGAGGAATAATACTAATCATCACCCTATTTACAATAACCATTATCCTTTTGGTAATGGTAAATCCTTGACATACGTGATCTTACCATCATCCTTTTGGTGTCGGTGATCCTTGACGTTTTGGTCTAACCTTCATCCTTTTGGTGAATGGCTGCCTCTTATTATTAAAGCTTATTGTCATCCTTTTGGTGGTAACAAGTTTTGTCGTGATCTTACCTTCATCCTTTTGGTGTCGGCGATCCTTGAAGTTTTGGGCCTAACCTTCATCCTTTTGGTGAATGGTAACCTCTGCAATAATTACAGCCTACCGTCATCCTTTTGGTGTCGACGATCCTTATGGTGATAAGGATCCTTGTCATTTTGGTTCAACCATCATCCTTTTGTTGATGGTGATCTTTGTTATTATGTCTAATCATCATCCTTTTGATGATGACGTCTAGTTCGACTTGATTATCATCCTTTTGGTGATAACCGGTTTTGTTGTTTAGTCTTACTGTCATCCTTTTGGTGTCAGTGATATTTGAAGTTACTATAACTTATTATCATCCTTTTGGTGGTAACAAGTTTCGAAGTTATGATCTCACCTTCATCCTTTTGGTGATGGTGATTGTTGATTCATTATCATCCTTTGGTGATAACGAGTCCTGTTGTTTTTAGTACCTTCATCCTTTTGGTGATGGTGATTGTCAACTTATTATCATCCTTTTGGTGATAACAAGTATTGTTGTTCGATCCTACCTTCATCCTTTTGGTGACGGTGATCAGTAAAAGTTATCGACTTATTATCATCCTTTTGCTGGTAACGAGTTTTGTTGTTTAATCGTACCTTCATCCTTTTGGTGACGGTAACCATTTGAGTTATGGACTCATTATCATCCTTTTGGTGATAACGAGTTTTGTTTTGATCTTACCCTCATCCTTTTGTTGATGGGGATCATTTGAGTTGTTTTGATTTAGCATCATCCTGTTGGTGATAACGAGTCTTGTTGTTTACCTTCATCCTTTTTGTGATGGTGACTATTGACTTATTATCATCCTTTTGGTGGTAACAAGTTTTTGTCTTGATTTTACCTTCATCCTTTTGGTGATGGTGATCATTTAAATTGTTTTAACTTATTATCATCCTTTTGGTGATAACGAGTTCTGTTATTTGTAGTACCTTCATCCTTTAGGTGATGGTAACTGTCGACTTATTATCATCCTTTTGGTGATAACGAGTTTTGAAGTTTTGTTCTCACCTTCATCCTTTTAGTGATGGTGATCATTTAAGTGGTTATGACTTATTATCATCCTTTTGGTGATAACAAGTTTTGTTGTTAATTTTACCTTCATCCTTTTGGAGATGGTGATCATTGACTTATTATCATCCTTTTTGTGATAATTAGTTTTGAAGTTTTCTTCATACCTTCATCCTTTTGGTGACGATTATCATTTAAGTTGTCGTGACTTATTATCATCTTTTTGGTGGTAATAGGTTTTGTTATCAAATTTACCTTCATCCTTTTGGTGATGGTGATTGTTGACTCATTATCATCCTTTTGGTGATAACGGGTTTGGTTTTGATCTTACCTTCATCCTTTTGGTGACGACGATCATTAAATTTATGACTTATTATCATCTTTTTTGTGGTAACAAGTTTTGTTTTGATCTTACCTTCAACCTTTTGGTGATGGCGATCCTGAAAATCATGGTGAATTACTGTCATCCTTTGGTGATGGCTATTAATCTACTGTCATCCTTTTGGTTCCAGAAGACCTGTTCAATTGTTGTCCTCCTATCAATAACGACCTTTTCACGATTTGAATGTCGACTCGAGGGTTGGCATTGATTTGGCATTCTACCCCTATTACCTTAGGTGCTGTAGAATTCGTTGCATTTTCTTTCTACATTTCTCCATCGCATTTCAAAGGACAAAATTTGGGTTTTCTCGTATTTAATTACCTTCTACCACGAATGTATGAAGACCGTTGCCATTCTTACCTTCAAGTTCAAGTTAATTAAATAGGGGCAACTGTCATACCCAATTTTGTCCGGGCATTTTAAATCTTCGTAAATTTGATCTCATTTTTAAACTGCATCATATGCACAACATGACATGCATTCCATCATGAATAATACTTAAAATATCAGTCGGAATAAATTTATTGAAAATACAGACAAATTGGTTAAATCATTTCTCAAGAACATGCAAAATCAGCGGGTAAAAAGTTTCAAAATTAAAATTACAGACGCCAGTATTATTAATCTACGGTTCACGTAGTTTAACCTGGTGTGCTCGTTATATTTGTCAGCGACTGTTTCAGCTGCGTTTTGACCTGTCTGAGCCTTTTAACCGGTGAAAATTTATTCCAGAATTAGAAGAAACGCTGTATTTTTTCAATAAGTATATTTCGCACTGATCATTTTTATGCATTCAATTTAATTTTTCGAGCAGATTTTCGCTTGACTCTTATTTATTTTTAGTCGTTTTAGTTTCGTTCTTTTATAAAATAAATTGGGATAATTAAATAGAATTTTCCATGTCCCTATTTTACTTTTATCATGATTGGTTCGAAAATGAGATTTTTTTGATTCAATTGATCTAAGTTGTTTAAGTTGATTAAATCATCAAAAAATAGTTGATTTTTGCATCTTTAAAGATTAATTGGCTTTTGTGTCACTTTGATTTAATCTCGATCCTTAAAATCAAGATTAATCAAAGGTTCATATTTTCTAAACCATGTATTTATTTATTGACCAATCAAAATCATATTTAATTAAATAGATTGAATAAATAAAATCAAAAAAATAAAATCTCTCTGCATTTCAAAAAGAAGCGTGTGGACAACTAGCAATTGGAAAAAGATGCCCATATAATAGGTGACACACGTTCCCCTCTCTCATGGGATCCTCTCATATTTTGGTGTTGACAACTATGAGGGGGATAGATGGTAACAGCTTATAGGATACCAAAAGGAAAATAAAATAAAAAGACTCCCTAGAATCTCCACCCAACGGTTACCTCACGCAGTAAGCGCCCTCACTCACTTTATGGCTCTCTCTTCGGAAAAATAAAGAAAAATAAAATAAAAAACCCTCTAAAGTCTCCACCCAACGGGAACTCACCTCACGCCTCTCTCTCCTCACACTCCCTCACGTCACTTCTCTGACTCCACTAAAAAGGCACTCACTCATTTATGACCCCTCACCTACCATTCTCACGCTCCTCTCTCAGGCTCTCTCTCACCTGATACCACTCATTTTCCCTCATTAACCTCTCTCCATTATCTCTTGGCCACAAAAAACAAAATAGAAAGAAAAATAAAAGGATTATTGTTCCTCTTCTTCATTCCCCGTCTCCACCACGACTCCAACCTCCAAACCATCTGCGCCGCATCCGCCGCTACACCACCATACATCTGCCTTCTTTGACCAAACCCGTCAACGATCTATCCCTCAACTCTCCGACCACCGCTGCTAAGCCCAATCTTCTTGTGCCTCAACTCCGACCTTCATCCTCGGTTTCTTTGCCGGAACCACTCACAGCCACAACAACCACCGTCCACACCCTTCGCGCCTCCGTCTTTCCCCTTCCATCGCCGCACTTCATTATTCAACCACCGACAGACCCCTCACCTCCATAAGGATTTTTCCACGAGATCGGCAACAACGGTGTCACAACGACGTCCTCGTTCTAACATCTCAACAATGACGAAGCAGCAACGAAAGGAGGAAGAAGAGAAAAAATCTCAAACAAGAATGTTGATACATGATGCAAGAAAATTATGTGTTGTTCAATAGAAAAATCCACATAATTTGTCTTTAAGGTTTCAGAGAGTTGCCTCGGTAGCCATTGGAATCCTGGGCCTTTTAGACTAAACCTCCATTGCGTCTCATATCCTTCTCCAATAAACCCAGTATAATACTTTTCTCTTTTCTTTTATTTTAATGTTATCAGTTTTTTATTTCAATTAGTTTAATGTTGAACTGATTTTTAGAATAAGTTGTCCATGAAGTGATTATTGGTTATGCTCAAATGTTCAATATTTCTTATATTTCGTTTTCATTTTTTTCTTAAAATGTATTTGAAATAGTGATTAGACACACTTTATTTCTTATGGACTTTGATTTGCATTTTTTGGGCAATAACTTTGTTGATACTGATGTTATTTTATATTCGAGCACGTAACACTCGTAAATGCGTAAATATAATATTGGGTTGCTATTTGATTTTCATTGCGTTTAAAATAGGATTTCGATCCACGGATTCGACAATTTCATGTCATTATACCGCCAACATTCCAATACATTAATCGAACATTTTCACCGCATTATGACCTCGCGTATGACATCAATTATATTGCCATTTCGCCCTAACTAGTTATTGAGCACATTTTGTAACTGATTCTATTAAATCCTGTAAATCAACATTATCGCATATTTCCATTCTTTTAATTAAATTGATCAATCAATTTAAATTTTGTTTAATTAATTAATTACCATTAATTAATTTTAATTAACATGATTATTTGGCTTAAATAATTAATTTTGATAATTAATTTTAATTAAGTTAATTAGTCGATTCAATCAAACTTTAATTAATTAATTTGGTTAATTAAATATTTATTGATTTATTTCATTCCAATTCATCATCAATCCAAACCAATTTCAAAAACACAAATCACACAATTCACGATTCAAAGTCGAACCTATTTTCAAACCCCTTTGTAAGTCGATCGCTTTTAAAAGCATCGCCATCCACCTCACATAGCTTACTCTTGGGCTTTCTTACAATGAGACCTATTCGGTTATTATTTAATCGAGTAGATGATTGATTCACTAAATAAAATTCGTTTCATTCATAAACACCAAATTAAAACCTCGATCCAATGTCAAGTATTTTCATTCAAAATTAAATTAACGTACCCAATCACAATCAAATTATTTTCATAACAGCGAAATGAAAAGGGAGATGGCTTTGAGTTTTCAACTTCACTCCTCGATTGTTTGAATACGAGTTCTCTTACTCGGTCAGTCGAACAATTGTCATTTATCCACAAATTAATCAAATCATTTTCACAATAATCTATGCGAAAAAGGAGATGGTCTTGAGTCTTCGATTCCTTTCGTCAAATGCTTGGATATGAGTTGTCTTACTCAGCCATTCAAGTACTTGTCGTCTATTCTAAAATACATCAACCATACATAATCCTATTTTCACAATCACCCAGATGAAAAAGAGAGTGGTTTAGAGTCTTCTATTCCCTTTCCCGATTATTAGGATACGAGTTGTCTTACTCGATTATCCGAGTATTCGTCATCCATTTAAAACACCTTAATCATCATTAAAATCCTTTCACAATTAAGGATGAAAAAGAAAGCGGTCTAGAGTCTTCTATTCCCTTTCCCGATTATTAGGATACGAGTTGTCTTACTTGGCCATCCGAGTAATCGTCATCCAATCAAAAGTACCTTAACACATCAAACCTATCTTTTCTCGCCCTCGTGCGATCGAACCCAACCAACAAAACGTCAAACACATCAATTCAACTTGTCACCCTGTGTGACCAAACACTTCTTTCAAAATGAACAATGTTAATCCTTTCTAATGCGCACAACAAACTAGTGCTAAAGCCTCCACCGAGAGTAGACAAGCCAACGTTTAGCCTTTAGAACGCCGACCTACATAGTCGTTCATAAAACGAAACACACCAATTTTTCGTAGTACCCCGAACTACGAATGCTCTGATTTCCTTATTGCACCATAAGGATACATAGGCAGGAGATTGTTGTATCTTCGCGAGCACACTAATAAAAAACCTCCCTTTTCCCCTTTTTGAGGTCTTCATCCATATCTATTATCAACTCTAATTACTCAAAGAAAACAAACAACGTAAGTTAACACTCAAATCTCAAAATTGAACTAAAAGGTTCCCGTTGAGTACAACAGACGTGAGGGGTGCTAATACCTTCCCCTTGCGTAATCAACTCCCGAACCCGAATATGGTTGCGACGACCATTATTCAATTTCCTAAAGGTTTTATCGATATTTTCCTATTGCTTCATTGGAATGAATAAAGTTCGGTGGTGACTCTGTTCGAAGTAACATTTTTCCGCGTCCATCGCGAGGGATCGCATTTTTTCGAGGTGCGACAACTTGCACCGTCTAGCCCCATATACCATCTCAGAGCAACACCAGTCAAACTATCTTGAAAGTAGTGAATCAGTAACTGATCATTATCAGTTTGAGTTGGCATCTTCCTGGCATACCTAACAAGGTGGCTTAATGGACAATGTTTCTTTTATACTTTTCAAAGTCAGGGACTTTGAACTTCATCAGGATCTTCACATTTCGTACCAAGCAGAGTTCAGCAGCACTCTTACCAAACATGTCCTTTTCTCTCAATGTTTTCAATTCCTTGCGCAACTAAAGGAACTGATCCTTCATTTCATCCATTTTCTCATAAACATCTGGGCCCTCAGACGGCTTAGAATGGTAGATGTTATCCTCAACACAAGGAAAGGTATGGACAACTTGAGGTGGCACAGACACGACCGGGCTAGATGTTGGCATAGAATCAAACATGGGTGCAAACCCTTCAGGCATGAAATTCGGAGGCATTCCCCACGGGGATCCAGCAGGCATAGTCAGACCAGATTGAGTAGCAACAACAAGCATGGTTGACGTAGCAACCTCGGAGATGACAGTCCTCTGGGAGGAGGAGTTACAGGAGCTGGTGAAGACTGATTCTGCGCAGCAAGAACAGACTTCATCATGGCTGTTAGAAGAGAAATCTCATCCTTCAGTTCTCTATTCTCTTGCTCCAAATGCTCCATAATTCTGGGTTGATTGGCGCGAGTGTTGTATCGGTGAGTCAGTTTGGGCTGAAGCACAATGTAAGACCCCAATTTTGACCCTAAGATCCCTCATGTTATTCGCATCATATGCATTAGCATTGGGATCACACCTTAGCATCCTCCTTACCCCTTATTCATTGGGTTTGCATTGGGAGAGATCACCAAACACATTTGATTGTATCATACTTCATTTATCTTTATTTTACTAACCCAAATACCAAAATTATGTCATTGTATAGTTTAACTCTTTTGTAGGTAGTGTACATGCTCACCTATGCTCTATCAAGCTCACATCTAGGGTTTAAGACCCTCATTGTAAGAAGCTCAACTAATAAGTGGTTTACTATGGCTCTAAGTATCATATATGGATCCCCATGATCTTCACATGTTATTTTGATCAAGAAATCATTAAGAGTTTGGAGTTAGTTTGCCTTGGAAACCCTAATTCATATGGGTATCTTATGTGACTTCTTCAACAAGTTTCTTCACCAATTGATCAAATATTTCAAGGGATGCTTCAAATTTTATCATCTTATGCATATATGATCCTCCATGAGTCCCAAGAGTCAAGACAATATCAAGCTAGCAAGTTGGTTCATGTTGGTTGACCAGAGGAATTCAACTAATCAAAACTGGGGTTCCCTAGACCCTATCTCCTACAATATTTGTCATATCAAAATGATTCCAAAATAGAAGTTACTTTAAGTGACATTCCAGACAACTTTAATGTTGAGGTCTAGAGCTAGTTTTTCTTCGAAAGTCATTTTTTATGGTGAAAGATTATAGGTCATTTTGCCTAAACCCTAATTTGGAGGTCAACTTCCCAAGACCATAACTTGCTCAATTTTTATGAAATGAAAGTTGTTCAAGTTTCAAAATTGAATTCAAGATGTGTACTTCAACTTTGATATTTGTAGGAAGTTCAAATTAAACTTTTAAATGCATGTGATATGAGGAAAAATTATAGGTCATTTTGGGCCAATACCATTGAACAAGTGATTTTCCTCAACTTCTAAAATGCATAACTCCTTCATGCTAAATCCAAATTAGGTCAAATTTGTGACCAATTTGAAGGAATTTGAGATATCTACAACTTTATTGAAGGAACATGTCTCATTTGAAGCCCATAGAAAAAGTTCTTCAAGGTGGAAGAAGTGAACATATGGCTTGGTACTTAGAATTTTTTTGATATGTTTGATTTTCCAAACTTCCACCTCAAAATCATCATGATCCAAGCTTCAAATGAAAAAGTGTTCAACATGAAATTAGTTCCTCTTGATGTAAATTTTCCAAAAAAGTACAAATTCATATCATTTGGACAAAGTATGAGTGAGTTGCGCATGGCTTAAAGTTGGATGACCATTTGGCATATTTGAACTTCCACTTTCCACACATGAATGCATGGCTTGTTAACATGACTTCAGCATTGCTTACACATGATTTTGGACCTGAATGCATCATCACATGGGCCTATCACACGCCCATGCATCCATCCAAGGCGATTTTCTATTTTTGAAAGTTTGAAAGAAGTGTGCAAATATCAAAGGCTTTGGCTATAAATAGAAGTGTCTATGCTCAGAATTAAGGACCCTTGCGCGCCAGCTTTGAAGCTACAACCCTAAACCTCCATAACCAAAGGATAACCTTGAGGATTTTCATTGAAAATCGAGTTTGAATCTCCTACTATTTTGAGATTTAAAACTCCAAGAGTCCTGCTTCTTTCTTGATCCATTTTCTCTCCATCAAACATCGAGAGCAAGGCCAAGCACAATTGAGAGCAAGATCATGTCCATCTGAACCTGCAATGAAGGTGAATTTCTGAATTTTTCATCTATTCGATTCTCACTCAATTCTCCACTATTCTTGATAATTTTTGGTTGTATGAAGTCTTACCAATGTAGGAAACAAGATTGAGTTGCTTTGAGGTCAAATCAAAGAAACTCAGATCATGATCCTCAAAATTCAACTCCCTGTATCTTTCAATGTACTTGGATTTAGGTGAAATTGAGGCCAGGTTCGAGCTCCTGAGCATTTTTGCTTTAAATTCATATCCTCCTTTTTCATTTTGGTGGTGGTTGAGGGTGGACCAGTCTGATGAGGTCCACCGGAGAAGAAGATGGAAGCTCTGGCTCCGACGATGTCTTGGCATGTCTCCAGACCATAAGATCCTTCTATTTTGTTTTAATCTTGAGCGTCCAAATTGATTACCACACATGTGGCACATTGAATAAGGAACATCATGGAACGCGCGCTTTGATCCACTTGATCTGCCACCTCAATTAATGAGGGAGATTAAGTGGTTCACGTATTTTTTCATTTTCTGATTTTTATTTTTATTGACTTATTTTCATTAATTCATATTAATTTTAATATTGATCCAAAAATATGGGACTTTCACCAAAAAAATTCAAAAAAATTTCTCTTTCATTTTCTTAATTAAAATTATTTTTTAGATCATTATTAATATTTTTTAGGACTTAATTGTTTTTGTACATATTTTTAATTGTTTAAAAACACTTTTAAGTTTCCAAAAATTCAGAAATTTTTCCTCCAAGGTCCTTTGACCTTGTTTGACCTATGATAAATCTCATGGCCATTTATTTGGTGTTTTGATGAGATTTTAGGATTTTGACCAACCATAATTTAATTTAATTGATTTTTAATTGTTTAATTGCAAATAAATTGTGTTGAGCTCTTTTTATTAACTTGTTGAGTTTGACTATTGTTGTTGGGCCTTGGTCAAGGTTGATTTGACTTTGTTGGATTAAAATCATTGGATTTAGGGGATTGATGAAATATACATTTCATCTCCCAAAATGAATGAATGGTTTTACTTTGATAAAAGTCCTCCAATGACCAATTTGTGTTGATTTCATTTCCCCTCCCTCTTCATCTTAATCCCATTCTATCCCGTCCATTTCATTTAACCTATGATATCTCTATATGCTAAGGCTAGTTGATTGCAAAATCAACATAAGTGTGGATGAGATTAGGTCCACCCTTTTGCCATTTTGTTTTTAACTATGGTATGTTTTAGGAGTATGGTTGACAATACCATATCTCTAACATGCATTAACGCTAAAATTTCTATTGCCCAACCTCAAATAGTTGTGACTTCTACATAAGTCCAATTAAGATTTCTTGAGGAAAAGAATGAAGCCAGAGTCCGAACTCCATGGGCGGAAGGGGATTGCCAAGGTCTGCACCTTGAGGCAAAGGATCAAGCCAGAGTCTGAACTCCATGGGCTAGAAGGTTGCCAAGGAATTCACCTTGAGGGAAAGCAACAAAGTAAGCCATAGTCTGAACTGATAGGCAATGCTTGAAGCTAATGATTGAGAAATGGGCATGCGACCCTTTCATGAAATGGATGAGGATTGACTAATGGTCCAAAAATTTGCCCATTAAGAGTGGACGTAATGAGAGTTTTGTGGTTTGCCAAGCAAGGGTTGGGCTTTGGGTTAGTCAACAAAACTAGACCCCTTTTTTTTTCTTGCAAGGCTTCATGTTATGCTTTATGAATGATATGCATGAGTGAAATGACATGGTGTATGCATGATAACAATTTATGCAATGGTTAAGCCAGATGCTCATATAAAGGGCGGTGGGGATTTTGGGAAAGGATGATGATCATCCATACGTGATTCTCGGACACCTACTTCAAGCTCAAAAGTTGTTGTAACACTTCTGGATTATGTCCTAAACATGGAGAGAGTTCGTACCTGCGTAACCTGCCTCTGCCCCAATATATTGGGTATCTGCACTAACTGCCCCAGTCACAAGTTATGGAGTGGCCTCATCATCTGAGTATCTCAAACTGGTTTGCCCTAATGTCTTGAAACTGTATTCCCTCGATCAACCATCTTGGGAAGTATTGACTTCTCGTGCTCTTGGGGTAGCTTGCCCCAATATGAGCCTTAAAGTGATATTTTCCCCTATCCGGCTGATTCAGAGAGATTTGTCGAATCTCGACGTGGTTGCCCCAGATTGACTGACTCTTGAAGAGATTTGAGCTATGTGATATCAGGAATTTGTTCAACCTTTCCAATATGTAAGCTTCCTTGATGCCCAACGACTGTTCGCATGTGAAATGCTTATTTTGAAAATGATAATTGTAATGTCATGCTCATGCAAGTTTTGAAAACCCAAGTGTGTTCACTAAGATTATGACATCTAGTGAAAGAATCACTGATTGAAATGTCATATCAGTACCAATATAGATGACAAGCAAATCTTTAGGAGTCAGCTTAACGCGATCTTACCATAGTATGCTTTCGAAATAGACTATGCTTCAATTAGGTCTTTTGAGGGTTGTAACGTGGCCTGGTTCACAGTTTCAGAAAGGAAGGATATAAGGCTCAAGACCTAACCTAACCAACCCGTTCTTCATGATGTTATCCAGTCCTACATTCGGTTAGCTTAAAACAAGCCTTCATCTTTCGGAAAAGGATTTTGTATATCAACAATGATGATGAAGGAACCCTATGAGAGTTTGGAGCGATAGTCACTCACCTATTTTTTGTTTGCAGTCACATGGATTTTCTTTTACTGAGGATTCTGATATTGATCCTCTTGTTATTTTTCTTTGTTTACCCTTATTTTTTCCTGGGCTGGTCCTTTGGGTCTGCAGCCCACCGGGATACCCTTAACTTTTTCCTAAGTCAATCATGTTTTCAAGTTCTTGACTTAGAGGGATTTTTATTTGCTTTTGATTTTTTTTTCATCTTTTCTTTTTTTGTACTTGAGAAAATCCTATGATACTCTACTTTCTTGAGTTTTTGCAAGGTTCGTGACTGTCTCACTCCTTTTGTGGTAAGGGATAACCATTCTGAATTTGTGATTCCATCCACTTGAGAGGGATATGGTATGATTAATCACTTGATGAGACATGCTCTTTTTTGGAAACTTGAATGCAGGTTCAAACTAACTGAAGACTACCCAGCCTCTGGTTAAGCATGAGGATTTTATGTGTTAAAGAAAGAAACTCCTACTTCAAGGCCCAAAGAGGTTGACTAGGGATTAACTTCCTTATAACTCCGATGTTTAGGGGTTGAACAATGCCTTACATCATCGACACGGTCTTACTCAAAAGCATACAGGCAACGATCTTGCGTATTTTTATTTGCATCATTCTCTTTCAATTCTATTTGATAAACAGTTTGATACTGAAAAATAAAATACAAGTGAACACAAATGGATTTAAGCAAAACATGCACGTTTATTTCATTATTATTATCATCTGAAAACCAGACAAGTTTTACACATGAGAAACATATAACAAGCAAGAAAAGATTACAAATGAGACATGATTGATTTAATATGATATTCCTAGCCTTGATACTCCTCTGAAGAAGTAACTGAATCTGAGCAATCCTCTCCACTTATTGAATTGACAATCTGTCCATAGCGGTCTAGCAGCGGGTTGGTTATGACATTAGGTCCTGCTTCGGATGATGACAAAACCTTCTGATCAATTAACTCTTGTATTCTGGCCTTGTGGACCAAACAATCCTCTTTAGAATGCCCTATGTATCCAACATAGAAGGCACAAGACACATTAGGATTATGCTTGTTATTGTCGGGAGGCATTGCAGGCGGAATCTCCTTTGGCACAATTTCCCGTTGTTGGAAAAGATATGTCAACAACTGAGTGTATGACACAGGGATCTGGTCATGCTGAGGATGCGTCTTATCAAACCGTCTACGTTGACCTTGATTCTGGTTTTTGCTGTTTTGTTGATTCTGAGGGGCTAGAGCTTGTGGAGGTTGTTGATATTGAGGTTGGTATACAGGTTGCTGATGTTGAGCGGCGGCAATGTATGGATATGGGTAGTATGGCATAGGAGCCATAGGTGCTTGAACTTGAGGATAGACATTTGTTGTTACCGTGTTTGCCTCGGCCTCTTTCTTCTTAGCAAAACCCTAAGATTTCTTGACTACTGTCTGGCTATCAACACTGGTAATCTTCCCTGTTTTCAACCCATTCTCAATAGGTTCTCCAATAGTTACCATGTCTGCAAAGTTGGATGATGAGATACCAACCATCTCCTCATAGTACAAACCTTGGAGGGTGCCCATAAAGATGTCAACCAAGTCGACATATGTCAATGCAGGTTTAACTCTAGAAGCCATCTCACGCCATCTCTGAGCGTATTCCTTGAATGTTTCATTGCGCTTACAGGTTTGATTTTGCAGTTGTAACCTGGTGGGAGCCATGTCTAGGTTATATTTGTATTTCTTGAGAAAGGCTTTAGACAAGTCCTTCCAAGATCTAATTTTACTATGTTCTAGGCCTATGTACCAGTCTAAGGATGCCCCAAATAAGCTGTCTTGGAAGATTGGATAAGAAGATCATCATTGTCAATGTAGGATTCCAGTTTCCTACAGTACATGATGACATAACTTCTTGGACAACTTAAACCCTTGTATTTTAAGAGGTATCTGAATACCTTGGTTCAAATTCTGAACAGTAGGTTGAGTAGCTCGAGGAGGAAGACGAAAGTGAAGGGTAGGACCTCTGCACTTATCTTCATTATCATTGGGAGTTTCAATAGTCACTGGTGCAGAAGTTTGAAGAACCTATTCTAGGAGGATCTCACGGTTGTCAACATTAACCATTTGAGGAGAATGAGCGGTCATGCCCCAAGGATGGGCAACAACATTCCCATTGGCATGCTGAATAGCAAACGACTGATATGGCACAAACGCATTCCCATTAACAACTTGGGGAGTAAAGTTAGGAGGAAACCCCCAGGGATATGCAAGGGCATGCCTACTAGGACCTGGCTGACAGATAGGTTGGCTCACCACCGGTTGAATCACAGTATCCATAACAACATCGACAAAAATGGTAACAGCAATAACATCATTAGCTATAGCAGAAGCAGGATTGGCAGCAGAAGTAGAGGTAGTAGCCTTCTGAGCTTGAAGGTACTCCAATGTAGTGTTCATGTTACCTTGGAAGGTGTAGCGGTAAATTCATGATCATCAAGCTATGGATAATCTAGACATCAAATAACAAGAGTCGCCATCGCACTTTTATTGTTTCCAAGGGAAAAGGGAAAAATTACGAACAAAACCCAAAAGTAAGAAGCTTTCAAATTAAAACTAATAAAATGTCAGAGATTACAGATAAGGGGGTTGGTTACACATAGGGAAGGTGGTAGCACCCAAAGTGTCCTAGGTACTCCTAGGGAGCCCTTTTTTGTGTGCATATGTATTTTGTACAAAGTGATGTTTACAAACAAATAGAATGAGGAGATGAGAAAAGAATTCATTAATTATATTTTTGTATTTGACAAGACCTTCGGATTTGTGCCCACGTACCAACATAAAAATGAGGGATCAAAACCTCGTAATTCGTGATAGAAATTTCAAAGTGGATGCATTACTTTTATCAAAAATTAAGTTTGAAAGGCACAAAGGCCTGAAAATGATATGAATGAGTTAGTTCTTTTTGGCTTTTGAAAGTTTAAGTCAAGTATAGTTAAGTTTATTTACAAGTTTGATTTAAGAAAAGAAGTTTGAAAATGCAATGCATAAGGCCAAAGTTTCTATCTTTTTGCAAAGTGGTCAAAGTTTAGAACAAAATAAGTTCAAACAAAGAAAATTTTAAAAGGAGGGAGAGATTTTGAAATTAAAGAAATGAGGAGAAGATGAAGAGACTAATCCTATGCACAAAATTAAAAGTTAGGAGTTGAAAAGATCTGACCGATGGATAGCAATCCAATAGGCAAGAATGCCATATAGAAACCCCAAATTCCCTTGGACATTTAGAATTAAGCAACACACAAATGCACAATTATATCAATCTTGAAGAGAAAAGGCATCAAATAAAGATAGCCACATCCAAGCTTTAGCCACTCCAAGATCTTCTTCAAATTAGCCCTTGTAACAAATGAATTCGACAAGTCACAGGTTCAAAATAACAACTTCATAATGATCATGTTGCAGATGAACTCAAAGGGATCTTGAATGATGTATCAGATGAAGTTCCCAAATTGCAAGCACTTGGTTTCACAAAAAGTTGGCATTGGCCAAGTTCCTTAGCATAGGAATGTTGCCTAAATTCTAAGTCCATTTGTTCAAAATCAAGTCAACAGTCCACACAAAAGTTATTTAGGGTTTTTGTTGTTATTATGTACATTAATGGTCAAAGACCACACAAACAAGCAAAGTATACACAAATAAGATATATCACACAATATGGTCCAAATGGACAAAGTGAAAATTGCATTAACATAAACAATTAGAATGGTATGAATAATGGCAAATGAATAAAGGCTAAAATTAAATACATTAAAGTAAATGGCTTGAAATATAAAGTTAGTTGATAATGAGTTAGAAGTTAGTATTTGTTTTCTTTTTCTTTTCATTTTTAAGTCATTCTTTGGAGAACACTCAAGCCACTTATCACAAGCATGGATCCTTGAGCCAATACATCTTCCAAAGGAAGGAAAAAAGGCCAAGTTTCCACACAATACCATGAAAGATGGGAGACTTACAATCTCACTAACTAGAATGCTATGCCTTTTGTGTCACAAATTTAGCGCTATGTTAAGCAATCGTAATTGGACTTATGCAGAAGTCACAACTATTTGAGGTCGGGCAATAGAATTTCGGTGTTAATGCATGTTTGAGACATAGTATAATGGACTTTGAGATGCATGAAACATACCACACACAGAAAGAATATGCAAAAGAGGTGGCCTAATCTCATTCATACTCATGTTGATTTTTCAATCAACTAGCCTTAGGACTTTGAGATATCATAGGTCAAATGAGATGAATGCATAAAGAATGGGAATGAGATGAAGAGGGATGGGAATGAATCAAAACTAAAATTGGTCAAAGGAGGACTTTTACCAAATTAATATCATCCATTCATTTTGGGAGATGGAATATACATTCCATCAATCCCCTAAATCCAATGATATTAACTTGACAAAGTCAAATCAACCTTGACCAAGGCGCAACAACAAGAGTCAAACTCAAACAAGTCATCACAATTGGTCAACACAATTAATTGGCATTTATTCAAATTAAAAATACTAAAATAATACATTTAAATTAAATATGGTTTGTCAAATTCCTAAAACCTCATCAAAACACCAAAGAAATGGCCATGAGATTTATCATAGGTCAAACAAGGTCAAAGGACCTTGGAGAAAAAATTTCAGAATTTTTAAAGATTTAAAAGTATTTTTAAACAAGTAAAAATAATCACAAAATCAATTAAATCATGAAAAATATTAATAATGATCCAAAAAATAATTTTAATTCAAAATATGAAAGAGGAAATTATTTGAAATTTTTTGGTGAAACTCTCATATTTTTTGGGTCAATATTAAAATTAATATGAATTAATGAAAATAAAAAGATTAAAATGAAAATCAGAAAATAGCAAAAAACGTGGACCACTTGATCTCCCTCATTAATTGAGGTGGCAGATCAAGGGGTCCTTAACGTGTGATCCACAATAGATTTTAGTCAATACGCTGTAGGGATGGTAATCAGAACCAACGCGTGAGATTAAAACATTTGAAAATGATCCCATGGTTGGAGACGTGCCAACACACGGCCGGAGCTGTAGCTCTGGTCTTCTTCTCTGGTGGACCTTACTGGACTGGTCCGCCTTCAACCATCACCAAATAAAAAAGGAGGACATGACCTAAAAGAAAAAATGGCATAGAGCACGAATCTGACCTCAATCTCAACTAACTCCAAATATATAAAAAGATACGAGGAGTTGAATTTTGAGGTGTGTCAACTGAGTTGCTTCGACTTGACCTTTAAGAAACTCAATCTTCTTACCTACATTGGTAGGACTTCAAACAACCAAAGATCCAAGAGAATTGAGTAGAATTGAGTGAGAATCGAAGAGATGAAGTTTTCTGAAAATTACCTTCAATGCTATCTAGTTCTTGATGTGGCTTGCTCCAAACACGATCTGATCACACTTGAGAAGCTAGCAGGAAGTGATTAGAGAGGTTGCAAGGCTTTGGATCCAGGAGTTCTTGAATCTCCAACAGTTGAGATTCAAACTCAAATTTCAAATTGAAATTTCTCAGGTTTTCCTTTAGAATGAGAGGGTTTCGATGGGGGGCAAAGATGGCGCGCAAGGTGTCGTTCAAATGAGCTCAGAGGCCTTTTATTTATAGCCAAAGGGAATGATATTTGCACACTTCAAAAATCTGTCCAAAATTGGCAATATGATTGGCACGAGTGCATGGGCATGTACAGGCCCATGATGCAATGCATTAAGGTCCAAAATGATTCCAAATGAAGTCTGAATTAAGCTTGAATGGCAAGGCAATGTGAACTGAAATTTGTGTCATTGATTCTTTCCAATGATACAACCCTGTTAAATCCATGCGCAGACCTAAGAATCTTTGTCAAAAATGCAAGAACTTGGGTTCTTTGGAAAGCTTGGATCAACGGGAACAAGTTTGATGTTTAACACTTTTTCATTTAGAGATTGGAACATGGAGAATTTTGAGGTGGAAGTTTGGAAATTTCAACATGTTGAAAATTTTTCTAAGTGTCAAGCCATATACCTAAATATTCCACCTTACTTAATTTTTTATGTGAGCTTCAAATGAGAAAGGTGTCTTCATCAAAGTTGTATCCCTTTCAAAGACCTTAAAAATGGTCACAAATTTCATGTCATTTGGATTTAGAATGATAGATTTATGCATTTTTGAAGTTCGGAAAAATCACTTGTTCAAAGGTAAAGGTCAAAAAATGACCTATAATGTAACCTCATATCACATGCTCATAAAAGTTGAATTAGCTCTCACTCCAAACATAAACGTTGAAGTATACATATTGAATTTGATTATGAAACTTGGAAATCTTTCATCTCATAAAAATTGATCAAGATATGGCCTTGGGAAGTTGACTTTCAAATTAGGGTTTAGACAAAATGACCTATAATGTTTCAACATAGAAGATGATTTTCCAAGCAAAACTAGCTCTAGGTCTCAACATGAAAGTTGTTTGGAATGTCATTTAGAGTAATGTTTCTCTTGTAATCATTTTCATATGGTGAAAATTGTAGGAGATAAGGTCTAGGGAGACCCAGTTTTGATCAGATGAATTCATCTGGCCAACCACCACCAACCAAATTGCTAACCTTCAATTCTTTTGACAAAAGGCTCATGGTAGATAATATATGCATAAGATGATGAACTTTGAAGTGTACCTTGAGAAATTTGATCAATTGGTGAGATAGCTTGTTGGAGAAGTTACTCAAGATACCCAGTCAAACTAGGGTTTCCAAGGAAAATCACCTTCAAACTCTTGAAGAAAACTTGATCAATATAACATGTAGGAAATAATGGAACTCATATATGATACTCATAACCATTCTTGGATCAATTCATGGTTGTGCTTTTTGTCATTAGGGTCTTAAACCCTAGATATGAACTTGATAGATCAATGGAGATCATGCCCCACCTACAAAAGAGTTAGTCAAATGCAAAGACATATTTTTGTATTTTGGTTAGTAAAATGATGATATACAAGTATGATACAATCACATAGTGCTTGGTGATCTCTCCCAAAACAAACCCAATGAAAGAGGGGTAAGGTGAATGCCAAGGTATGATCCCAATGCTAATGCTTATGATGAAATTGCATGAGGGATCTTAGGGTCAAAATTGGGGTCTTACAGAAAGTATCCATTATGCCTTGAACTTGAGCCAAAGTTTCCCTATAGGTAGCATTCTCTTGTTCCAGATCTACCATGATTCTCAACTTGTTAGCTCTTATGAAGTACTGGTGTTGAAGAGTCGTCGTCTTTCAGGATGGAGAAAGGACAAGGTGTGATTTTTCTGGTTGATAGTCATGAAATTTCGATGCATGAATTCACATGTTGGGGTTGGAATGCAAATAATTATGCAACACACATAGATTCAAATAATTCAGGGTCAGGACTCTAACGTATATACAACAATGCGATAATGATATACAATAGAGTGCTTCAATAACATAAAATAATCCAGACAATCTGCGCATACTGCCCGATGCAGGATCAAAGGTCCGATGACCATGAGAATAAAGGTATGTAGAGGCCATGGTTTCCTGCAGAAAAATCTCATATCCCCTTCACAGGTATGAACTATGCTCCAAGGCGGTCCCTACAAGGTCTCCCAGAGTCATCGACTCGAAATGGAAATACCCTGCTGTAGTGAATACTCACAGGACAAAAGTACTTCCAAGTGAATCTAGTCTGGGTGTGGTTCTCGTGACAACCCAACGCACGAAACGCAGGTGCACATGACTATCCACGAGTCTATCCTATGGGTATACTAAGCTCGGTTATAGAGATTCTCTCTCATGTAATCTATTCGAACCCAATAGGGAGTATAATAGATAATATCCATAATATAAAGCAATAAGAAATGCGATAAGTAAAGCGAGTAGACGCATAAAGATAAACACCTAAAACTAGCGAGAAAGCAACCTAAACTAGGCTCGACTCCTTTTAGTGACCAGGATGTACTCCAAGTAGCGAAACATCCCCAGCAGAGTCGCCAGCTGAAGCTAGCGGAAATATATCCAAACATATCGCAGGCTCGAACATACACCAGAGTCACCATCGAACTTTATTTATCCCCAAAGGAAAGGGAAAACGTTGATAAAACTCGGGGGAAAGAGATATGATGGGTAAGGAAGTCGGTTATGCAAGGGGAAGGTATTAGCACCCCAAACATCCATGGTACTCCATGGGAACCGTTTTGATTATTCTCGCTCGAATAGGTGTTATCTAAAGATTACTCGTAAAAGAATGGGAAAAGGAAAGAAATAGATAAAGTGATCGGTGGGGATTGGGCCCCTCATGCCTACGTATCCTCATAGTGCAATAAGGAATTCAGAGCTTCATAGTTCAAGGAACTAGAGGCAGGAGGTGGAAAGAAGTGCGATAAAGGCATGGTCTGAACCAAAGAATAGTGTTTTGAACTCCAACAAGGGTGAAAAGATGAACCCAAGAGTAAGGTGGCTATTACCAATACGTGGATCAGCAGGCCGCCATTGTAGGGTAAAGCCGAAAAGACGAAGAAATAGGTGAGTGAGTGAAAATGTCCAAAATTACCCCTAAGGGGTAAAATGGTCTTTTGATCAAATGTATCCAATTATGAACATAAACTTAATCAAATCCTAATTAGAAAACTATACAAAATTCCAATTAGTTATAATTAAAGTCCAAAGCCTAATTAGACCTAATTAAAATGTTAACAAGATGATTAGTAAAATTACCAACACAAAGAAAAATTAGAATTGAAGGTAATGGAAATGGTAATTAACATGTTAGGCCAATGGGGTGCATGCCCTGAAAAGAGTGCAGAATTTAGCAATAGAGGCTTTGAGGCCAACAGAATAACCCCAAATACTAAAAATGTAGTTGGATTCAACAACTCTGTTGCCATGCAAAACAGGGGTGTAGAAAGCAGAGTATTGGGCTTAATGGCTAAGCCCAACATAAATTGCAAAGAGACATGTGAAAAAATGAACACTCACTCCCTCATCTCTACACATTATCTTCCAATTTTCATGTCAAAACAGAACCACCACCAGAGTTCCAGCACCACCGCGCCGGAGGCAGCGGAGCTAGCCGAAATCAAGAAAAAGCATCAATTTCTTACTCCTCTCAAATTAATTAATTCTGGAAATTAAGCCAATAAAGCCAAGAACCCTAAGTACAAAAATCTGCAATTAAATGGAGGTGAAGGAGAACCAAACCATCAAACTTTGTGATTTTGATTCTCCACTACACAAGCCACAATGTGGTATAAAAATTCAGCAAACAAGCACAGATGAAAGATGAACATTCACCAACCTACACGACGGAGGATTGTCTTGGAATTTGTTTCAATTTGTAAGTGATGAAGGTGAAGAAGAGAAAACCATAGATTATGCTACTTTGAACATTTAATCTTCTCCTTCTACTATGAACTCCTCCTCTTCAAGAATCAACTCTAAAAAATTCCGAATTGAATTGTTGTTGTTGATGTGAATGTAGGGATGATTATTGAGTGCAAGAGGTTTAGCTCAATTGATAACAAACTTCAACGTGAAGCTTGATCAAATGGTGGCTTGAGCTTTGGTGTAGGGTGAAGAAATGGAGAAGATGAAGTGAGAAAACTTGAAGGTGATGTTTGTAGAAAAGGTGAGGCCCCTGAAATGATGGTGAAGATGTAAATTTATAGTGATTAGGCTTGGGATTAACATGGCTTGGAGTTATTTAAATGAGGTCTGGAGTTAGTTGGGGTGAACTCAGTGAGTTTAGGTGATTAAATCACTGAGTTGGAAGTTAGTTAATTGGTTAACTTAATGGAAGGTGTTCAAGTGATTGTTTATGACTGGTTATTGCAGGTTAAAACTTGAATGAAATTAGGCTTTAATGTTGGTTAAAAACCTGCTATCTATTGGCTTAGGTGCAAGGTAACTTGCAGTTGTGGGTGGGTTAATGCAGAGTGTGTGAATCATTATGATTGTGTTGGCATGACAGGGGCTTGCATTTTGCATTGTTTCAGCAGCAAGGAACAGTTTGAGTCGACTCAAACAGGGGAGAACAGTTGAATCCAGACTTGCATTGAAGGTATTTTCCAGAAATTTTCATCTCTTCGATTCTCTCTCAATCTTGCTCAATTCTCTTGATTCTTTGGTTGTCTGAAGTCCTACCAATGTAGGCAAGAATATTGAGTTGCTTAGAGGTCAAATTGAAGCAACTCAGTTGACAGACCTCAAAATTCAACTCCTCATATCTTTCTATATGTGAGGATTTAGTTAAAATTGAGGTCATATTCGTGGTCTACGCCATTTTTTCTTTCAGATCATGTCCTCCTTTTTCATTTTTTTAATGGTGATGAGTGAACCAGTCCGGCCAGGGTCACTGGAGAAGATGACCGGCCTTTGGACGCCGGTGATGTGTTGGCACAGTTTAGAGCCATTAATCTCTTTTAAATTGTTTTAATCTCATGCGTTGTTTTTAATTACCATGCCTGTGTCGCGTTGACTCAAGTCTATCATGGAACGCGCGCTGGTGGCCACTTGATTTGCCACCTCAATTAATGAGGGAGATCAAGTGGTCCACATTTTTTCTGATTATTTGAATTTCATTTTAATTGCTTTATTTTCATTAATTCATATTAATTTTAATATTGATCCAAAAAATATGAGAGTTTCACCAAAAAATTTCAAATAATTTCCTCTTTCATATTCTGAATTAAAATTGTTTTTTGGAGCATTATTAATATTTTTCATGATTTAATTGATTTTTCATTTGTTTTTAATTGTTTAAAAATACTTTTAAGTCTTTAAAAATTATGAAAAAAATTCTCCAAGGTCCTTTGACCTTGTTTGACCTATGATAAATCTCATGACCATTTATTTGGTGTTTTTATGAGGTTTTAGGAATTTGACAAACCATATTTAATTTAAATGTATTATTTTAGTATTTTTAATTTGAATAAATGCCAAATAATTTTATTGACCAATTGTAATGACTTGTTTGTGCTTGACTCTTTTTGTTGGGCCTTGATCAAGGTTGATTTGACTTTGTCAAGTTAATATCATTGGATTTAGGGGATTGATGGAATGTACATTCCATATCCCAAAATGAATGGATGATATTAATTTGGTAAAAGTCCTCCTTGGGTCAATTTGAGTTTTCATCTATTCCCCTCCCTCTACATCTCATTCCCTTTCTTGATACATTCATCTCATTTGGCCTATGATATCTCAAAGTCCTAAAGCTAGTTGATTGAAAAATTAACATGAGTATGGATGAGATTAGGCCACATCTTTTGCATATCCTTTTTGTGTGCGGTATGTTTCATGAGCATAGTTCATAATACTATGTCTCTAACATGTATTTACACCAAAATTCTATTGCTCTGCCTCAAATAGTTGTGACTTCTACATAAGTCTAATTACGATTGGTTAACATAGCGCTAAATTTGTGACATAAAAGGCATAGTATTCTAGTTAGGGAGATTGTAAGTCTCCCCTCTTTCATGGTACTGTGTGGAAACTTGGCATTTTTTCCTTCCTTTGGAAGATGTCTTGGTTCAAGGATCCATGCTTGTGATAAGTGGGTTGAGTGTTCTCCAAAGAATGTCTAAGAATGAAAATCAGAAGAAAAACAATACTAACTTCTAACCTATTAACAACTAACTTTTAATTTCAAGCCTACTTTAATGCCATTTAATTCTAGCTTTTATACATTTGCCATTGCTCATATCATTCTAATTGTTTATGTTAATGTAATTTTCACTTTGTCCACTTGGACCATATTGTGTGATATTTTGTTTGTGTATACTTAGCTTGTTTGTGTGGTTTTTGACCATTAATGTACATAATAACAACAAAAACCCTAAAAGACTTTTGTATGGACTGTTGGCTTGATCTTGGACAAATGGACTTAGAACTTAGGCAACATTCCTATGCTAAAGGACTTGGCCAATGCCAACTTGTTGAGAAACCAAGTGCTTGCAATTGGAAACTTCATCTGATACATCATTCAAGATCCCTCTGAGTTCATCTACCACATGATCATTGTGAAGTTGTTATTTGAACCTGTGACTTGTGAAATTCATCTATTACATGGGCAATTTTGAAGAAGATCATAGAATGGATAAGCTTGGATGTGGCTATCTTTATTTGATGCCTTTGCTCTTCAAGATAATATAATTTTTCATTTGTGTGTTTCTTGATTCTAAAAGTCCAAGGGAATTCTGGGTTTCTATTGACATTCTTGTCTATTGGATTGCTACCCATTTGGTCAAATTTTTTTAGCTCTCAACTTTTAATTTTGTGCATAGGATTAGTCCCTTCATCTTCTCCCCATTTATTTAATTTCAAAATCTTTCCCTCCTTTTTTCAAAATCTTCATTGATTGAACTTATTTTGTTCTAAACTTTGACCACTTTGCAAAAAGATAGAAACTTTGGCCTTATGCCATTGCATTTTCAAACTTCTTTTCATAAATCAAACTTGTAAATAAACTGAACTATACTTGACTTAAACTTTCAAAAAGCCAAAAATAACTAACTCATTCAAACCATTTTTAGGCCTCTGTGCCTTTCAAAAATTAATTTTTGTTAAAAGTAATACATTCACTTTGAAATTTATATCACGAACTACGAGGTTTTGATCCCTCATTTTTATGTTGGTACGTAGGCACAAGACCGAAGGTCTTGCCAAACACAAAAATATAATTAATGAATTCTTTTCTCATCCCCCCCTTCTATTTGTTTGTAAACATCATTTTGTACTAAATACATATGCACACAAAAAGGGCTCCATAGGAGTACCTAGGACACTTCGGGTGCTAACACCTTCCCTCTGTGTAACCAACCCCGTTACCTGTAATCTCTGACATTTTATTAGTTTTGATTTGAAACTTCTTACTTTTGGGTTTTGTTCGTACTTTTTCCCTTTTCCCTTGGAAACAATAAAAGCGCGATGGAGACTCTTGTTATTTGATCTCTAGCTTATCCATAGCTTGAGGATCATGAATATATCACTATAAAAATTAAGTGGCGACTCTGCTGGGGAGTAGTCTCCAGTGGGTTTAGCCTACTTTTTGTGTGTATATATTTGTATATATGTCATGTTTGTATATATGTATGTGTGATATAATCTGCTTGTTGTGCTTGGTGGTCTCTGAGTGGTGAGATAAGTTCTAACCCGAACTTGAGTGCAATTAAGATAGGAGGATGGTATAGTCATGTTCGACTCGTGTGGAGTAGTCCTTAACAAGTTGGATTGAGATCCACCTGCTCAGTGGAGACTCTTTTGGATTTGGAAATGTCACACAAGTATTTATGGTTAGGCATTACTATATCTAATTTGGGTCTGAGAAGTTGAGGATCGTAGAACATTTACCCCCTCTTAGCCTAGTTAGGACGTAGTGCAGAAACTATTCAAGTGTAGACTTGATAACAGTTGTTACGCGATACTACACTCATACTAGTTTCTCTTGAGAATATTATGGGTCGATGAGTCAGTCATCTTAACCTGTAATATCCGATAGATGGAATTAAGACTCTGGGAACTTTTTAGAACATGATCTACAGGTTTTTATCCTTAGTTCACTCCTTTGGGATGATTCTTACCCAGACTTCATGCTCGTGACTTGCAACAAACCCTTGATTCTTGGTTGGTCCAATCAAGTCCTGTCAATATCAATGGAACTTGGATTTTGATAGGGTGAAAACCATAATCCACTAAAATGGATGATTGATCTTGACAATGACTTGATTCATCCCTTGACCTTTATTTGCCTTGTGTGTGATCCCTTATTTGTGATTGTTGCATTCATGCATTCATGCGCTTCATAACATTCATCACATGAAAATTTCGAGGAACTAAGGTGTCATTTGCAAAAAAAATCAGACCATGGATTATGGACGAAGGAACACTAAGAAGTACAGTTTCAGATGTCCCGACTTGAAAGAGTTAAGGAACTTAGCATCTTTTGTATTATATCCCTTGGACTTCAAACAACGTCATGGGAAGCTTTTGTCTATCTTGTCTGCTGATGTGGTTGAAGGACTTCTGAGTGTGCTAGTGCAGTTCTATGATCCTCTCTACCGTTGTTTCACTTTCCCATATTTTCAGCTTGTGCCTACCTTGGAAGAGTATTCTCATATTTTGGGGATACCTATTTCTAGTAGAGTGCCTTTTAGTGGATTGGAGGAAATTCCTCGATCTAGTATTATTGTTTAAGCTCTTCACTTGAAGAAGTTTGAGATAGAGGCTCATTGGGTGAAGAAAGGAGGGTTATTTGGGTTTCCATCTGATTTCCTCATCAAGTAAACTACTGCTTTTGCTCAAGCCGGTAGTGTGGATGCTTTTGAAGCTATCTTTGTGTTGCTCATCTATGGATTAGCTTTGTTCCCTAACATTGACGATTTTGTTGATGTTAACGCCATTAGACTTTTCTTGATGGGGAATATTGTGCCTACTTTGTTGGGTGATATGTATTTCTCTTTGCATCTAAGGAATTCTAAAGGTGGTGGAACGATTGTCTATTGCATTCCTCTTATGTACAAGTGGTTTATTTCACACTTGCCTCAAACACCTGCTTTTGTGGAGAATAAATAATGTCTAAGGTGGTCTCAAAGACTTATGTCTCTCAGTAATGATGATATAGTTTGGTATGATCCGTCTTTGAGCAGTTTGGAGATTATTGATATTTGTGGTGAATTCTCTAATGTGCCTCTCATTGGTACACAAGGAGGAATTAGCTACAACCCTGCTTTGGCTCGTCGTCAACTTGGGTTCCCCTTGAGAGACAAACCTAATAACACTTTGTTAGAAGGTCTTTTCTATCAAGAGGGTAAAGATCCCCAACATTTGAAGCAGAAGATTGTGCATGCTTGGCATAATGTGTATAGGAAGGGAAGATCCGAGCTTGGTCCGTGAAATTGTGTAGCTTTGGAAGCTTACACTCTTTGGGGGAAGAAGAAAGCTTTGGAATTAAAGATGTATTATCCTTGTGAAAGACCCATGTCTATGGTTATGGTTGAGCCATTAACTCTCCCTAACCAAGATGTATAGGAGTAGGAAGACGCGATCATCAAGATGAAGCAAGAGAAGGACATGTGGGAAAAGCATTTTCGTGCTTTGAGCAAGAAGCATGAAGAGTTGCAGTTGGAGTCTAAGGACAAAGATGCACTTATTGAGCTACTTGAAGACCGAGTAACGAAGAGACAGAGGGAGCCAGAGGTTTCATCTTCTAGCATCCCTCAACCTTCCGTTTCATGGAAGAAGATTGTTGATCAGCTTGTTCTCGAGAAGACTCAGATGAAGGCTTCTTTTGAGACCGAGATCCGTCGCATTTGAAGAAAGTACGCGCCTTCAGTTAGGTCTTCTGACATTGTTGTTAGGGATCCTTAGGATGACTAGTCTCCTTTTCTCTTGTATTTTTCATTTGGTTTCTGAAATTGTACTCATAAACCAAATCATATAGTAAGTTCCTTTCTCTTATATATATATATATATATATATATATATATATATATATATATATATATATATATATATATATATATATATATATATATATATATATATATATATATATATATATATATATATATATATATATATATATATATATATATATATATATATATATATATATATATATATATATATATATATATATATATATATTTTTGCAAATGATATAGTAAATTCCTTGAAAACAAAAATAAATAAACAAGCATTGTATTTCATGCATCATTTGCATAAGCAGGTTTCTCTTTCGCCAGATGTCTCATTGGTGTTTCTTCTGTGCTTTAGCCAAGATGACTCATCGATACAATACCCGCGCCAATCATCTGAGAAATATAGAGCATCTAGAGCAAGAGAACAGGGAATTGAAGGACGAGATCGCCCACCTGACTGCCATGATGGAGTCAGTTTTTGCTGCTCAGAGTCAATCTTCTCCATTGCCTGCAACTCCTCCCGTGAGGACTGTTATTTCAGAGGTGGTTACCTCTACCACGCCTTCTGGTTCTGCCCATTTCACGCCGACTATGCCTGCCGGATTCCCATGGGGAATGCCGTCAAACTTTGTGCCTGAAGGCTTTGCGCCTACCTTTGCTTTCATGCCAGCATCTAGCCCGGTCATGTCCGTGCCACCTCCTGTTGTGCACACCTTGCCTCGCATAGAGGACACCATCTATCACTCTGAGTTGTCTGAGGGTCCGGATATCTACGAGAAAATGGATGAAATGAAGGATCAGTTTCTTGAGTTATGCAAGGAATTGAAGACGCTGAGAGGTAAGGATTTGTTTGGGAAGAGTGTTGTTGAGTTGTGTTTAGTGCCCAACATCAAGATCCTGGTGAAGTTCAAAGTGCCTGACTTTGAAAAGTATAAGGGGAACTATTGTCCGCTCAGTCATCTGGTGATGTATGCTCGCAAGATGTCTACTCAGATTGACAATGATCAATTGCTTATTCACTACTTCCAAGATAGTCTGACCGGCGCTGCGCTCCATTGGTACATGGGATTGGACAGTGCCAGCGTTCATACTCTGAATGACTTGGGGGAGGCTTTTGTCAAACAGTATAAGTATAATGTGGACATGGCGCCTGATAGAGACGAGTTGAGGTCTATGTCTCAAAAGGACAAAGAGACATTTAAAGAGTACGCGTAGAGATGGAGGGAATTGGCTGCCCAGATCACTCCTCCTTTGGAGGAAAAAGAGATGACAAAGATCTTCTTGAAAACTCTGAGTTTATTTTACTATGAACGAATGATTTCTAGTGCCCCCAGTGACTTTACCGGAATCGTAAACATGGGGATGAGGCTTGAGGAAGGAGTCCGAGAGGGACGTTTGTCAAGAGATGAGGCATCAACAAGCAAGAGATATGGCAGTAATTTCAGTAAGAATAAAGAAAGTGAAGCGAATGCAATAAGCAGTGGGAGGCAGAGGAGGCCTCAGATCAGAAGAAATCCACCATCCCGTCAACATCATCATCATCAAGTATCTTCTGTTATTCCGGTATTTTCTAATCAACAAACAACACCAGTTCAACAACAACAACGCCAACAGCAACAACCGCAACAACGAACGAACACCTACAACAACAACAATACCAACAACAATCATCATCAACAAAACTTTGATAGGAAGAAGGTCTCTTTTGACCCGATTCCTATGTCTTATGCAGAACCTTATCCATCCTTGGTTCTCAAGAACCTGATTTAACCAAGAAACCTGCCACAGATTCCAGATTCCAGATTCCTGAGCTCCGTTGTGATTTTCATCAAGGAGAACCCGGACATGATATTGAAAACTGTTATCCGCTCAAGTATGAGGTTCAAAAATTGATGAAGAATGGTATGGTGTCCTTTGAGGACCGTCCGCCAAATGTGAAAGCGAACCCGTTGCCCGCTCATGGGAACTCTTCTGTGAATATGGTGGACGGTTGTCCTGGGGAGTTTAAACTTTTTGATGTGCGGTTTATCCGAAGATCCTTGGTGAAAATGCATAAGGATGTTTGTTTGGCAAGTGAATGTGAGCATGGCCATGATGGTTGTGCTATTTGTAGTGTTAACCCAAGGGGTTGTGAAGTTGTGAAAAGGGACATCCAACGACTGATGGATGAAGGCATGATTCAGATTGTTCGATCCCGTCATGTAGATGATGATGTTAATGTCATAGTGCATGTTTTCAAGCAGCCTGAGAAGTTGGTAATCCAGTATGACTCCAGTAACAACAACAGTCAAAGATCAGTATCGCCGTTGGTAATACGGTTAGTGGGCCCAGTCCCGTATTCATCTGATAAAGTTATGTCGTATCAGTATAGTGCTACCATGATGAAGGATGGTCAAGAGGTCCCGTTACCTACAACTAGTTCAGTAGTGAGCATTGTTGATGTTACTAAGGTGACCCGTAGTGGTCGAGTGTTTGGCCCGGTGTTCCCAAAAGATAAAGAAGAATCAGTTGTGAGTAAGAAGGTGGAAGTGCCTGTTGAAGACTCAGTTGGCTTTTCAAAAGGTAAGTCTGGTGAATCCAGCAATTTGAAACCTAATGATGATGATGAGGTACTTCGGTTAATCAAGAAGTGAGTTTAATGTGGTGGAGCAGTTGCTCCAAACCCCCTCAAAGATCTCAGTGTTGTCTATGCTCATGAATTCCGAAGCACACAGAGAAGCACTACAGAGAGTTCTAGAGCAAGCGTTTGTAGAACATGATGTTATAGTGGATTAATTCGATCATATTGTGGCTAACATCACTTCTTGCAATAATCTTAGCTTCTGTGATGAAGAGCTCCCTAAGGAGGGCAGAAATCATAATCTGGCTTTGCACATTTCTATGAAGTGCAAAGAAAATGCTTTGTCGAATGTGCTTGTTGACACCGGTTCGTCACTAAATGTGCTTCCGAAGTCAACTTTGTCAAAGTTATCTTACCAAGGAGCGCTCATGAGGTATAGTGGTGTAATCGTCAAAGCTTTTGATGGTTCGCGCAAGACGGTTATTGGCTAAGTGGACCATCCAGTCAAAATAGGTCCAAGTGATTTTCAAATTACTTTTCAAGTAATGGATATCCTCCCGGCCTACAGTTGCTTGTTGGGAAGGCCATGGATCCATGAGGCAGGAGTTGTTACTTCAACTTTGCACCAGAAGCTCAAATTTGTGAAGAATGGCAAGCTAGTGATTGATGGTAGAGAGAAGGCGATGTTGGTTAGCCATTTGTCATCTTTCTCTTAAGTGGATGTTGAGGATGAGGTTGGAACTCCGTTCCAAGCCTTATCTATTGCTTCTGAAAAGAGGGTTGGGGAACCTATGTCCTCATTAAAATATGCTAAGAAGATTGTGGAAGAAGGCAATGTTGATCAGTGGGGGCGCATGGTAGAGGTCTCCGACAACAAAGGCAGAACTGGTTTGGGGCTCCAGAAAGGTTCAACAACTGTAAGGACCATAGATATGCAACTTAGCTTCCGTAGCGGAGGGTTCATTCATGGCAATGAACAACACTTAGTTGTTGTGTTGGAGGATGACGAAGAGGAAGACTGCACCACTTTTGTGACGCATGGAAAGGCTTGCAACAATTCGACTGCTGTTGATATTCCTGTTATTTTGCATCGATCTAAGTAATTGCTTTTATATGTTTTAAAAATCCTTCTCCTATGCCTAAGGGAGAAGTGAACATTGTTTGGGCATTTTCAAATTGATCATCAATAAAATTAATTCTATTCATCCACATATATGATGTGTATTTTTACTTTTTGCTTTATTCTGAAAATGGTAATCACAAAAAACATAAATAAACAATATAATTGTCCATCTGCATAATATTTGGTCATAAATCCACTTCTCTAAAATCAAAATATCAAATCATTATGCAGGTTGATTCCTAACCCCATTGAGTACAATGATCCTTCTCCTTCTCCAAATTTTGAATTCCCTGTGTTTGAAGCTGAGGAGGAAAGTGATGTGGAAGTGAGTGATGAATTATCTCGTCTTCTTGAGAAAGATGAAAAGACCATTCAGTCGTTCGAAGAGCAGATTGAGCTTGTCAATTTGGGTTCCGAGGATGATGTGAAGGAAGTCAAGACTAGGTCTCGCCTGTGTCCAGAAGTCAAGAAGGGGTTGATGGATCTTCTTCGAGAGTATTCAAATGTGTTTTCTTGGTCCTATCAAGACATGCTTGATTTGGATTCTGAGATTGTGGAGCATAGATTGCCGTTGAAGCCAGAATTCCCGCCAGTCAAACAGAAGTTGAGAAGAACGCATCCTGATATGGCTGTGAAGATCAAAGAGGAAGTGCAGAAGCAGATTGAGGCAGGTTTCCTTGTAACTACTGAGTATCCGTAATGGGTGGCCAATATTGTGCCAGTGCCGAAGAAAGATGGAAAATTCCGTATGTGTGTTGACTATAGAGATTTGAATAAATCCAGTCCGAAAGATGATTTCCCTCTGCCACACATTGATATGTTGGTAGACAATACTGCTAAATTCAAAGTATTTTCGTTTATGGATGGATTTTCCAGGTATAATCAGATCAAGATGGCACCCGAAGATATGGAGAAGACCGCATTCATTACACCTTGAGGAACATTCTGTTATAGAGTGATGCCTTTCGGTCTAAAGAATGATGGTGCAACTATCCAAAGAGCAATGACTACTCTTTTTCATGATATGATGCATAAAGAGATCGAGGTTTATGTCGATGACATGATTGCTAAGTCAATTGATAAAGAGGAACATGTTAAGCATTTGTTGAAGCTATTCCAGCGTTTGAGGAAGTATAAACTCCGCTTGAATCTCAGTAAGTGTACTTTTGGTGTTCGTTCTGGTAAGTTGTTGGGCTCTATTGTCAGCAAGAAAGGTATTGAAGTTGATCCTGCCAAGGTCAAAGCAATACAAGAGATGCTTGCGCCTAAAACTGAGAAGCAAGTCAGAGGTTTTCTCGGCCGCTTGAATTATTTTTCCAGATTCATTTCCCACATGACTGCCACATGTGCGCCTATATTCAAGCTTCTTCGGAAAGATCAATCTTGTGATTGGACCGAAGACTGCCAGAAAGCTTTTGACAGTATCAAGGAATACTTGCTTGAGCCTCCGATTTTGTCTCCGCCTGTTGAAGGAAGATCGTTGATTATGTATTTGACTGTGCTCGAAGATAGTATTGGTTGTGTTCTAGGTCAGCAAGACGAGACTGGAAAGAAAGAATCTGCAATCTACTACCTCAGTAAGAAGTTCACCGACTGTGAGACTCAGTATTCTATGCTTGAGAAAACTTGTTGCGCATTGGCTTGGGCTGCTAAGCGTCTGCGTCAGTATATGTTGAATCATACCACTTGGTTGATATCCAAAATGGATCCAATCAAGTATATATTTGAGAAGCCTGCCTTAACTGGGAGAATTGCCAGTTGGCAGATGTTGTTATCAGAGTATGATATCGAATACCGATCTCAGAAAGCGATCAAAGGTAGTATCTTGGCTGATCATTTGGCTCACCAACCAATTGAAGATTATCAGTCAGTACAGTATGATTTTCCTGATGAAGAGATTTTGTACTTGAAAATGAAAGATTGTGATGAACCATTGCTTGAAGAAGGGCTAGAACCTGTTTCCTGTTGAGGCATGGTATTTGATGGAGTTGTTAATCAATATGGAAATGGCATTGGGGAATTGATTATAACTCCTCAAGGCACGCATCTACCATTTATAGCTAGATTGACTTTCAAGTGTACACACAACATGGCAGAATATGAAGCTTGCATTATGGCGCTTGAAGAGGCCATGAATCTCAGAATCAAGTATTTGGATGTCTCCGGTGATTCGGCTTTGGTTGTGAATTAAATCAAAGGAGAATGGGAGACAAATAAACCCGGTTTGATACCATATAGAGATTATGCGAGGAGGATTTCAACTTTCTTTACAAAGGTTAAGTTTCATCATATCCCTCGAGATGAAAATCGGATGGCAGATGCTCTTGCAACGTTGGCATCAATGATTCTGGTTAAATATTGGAATGAAGTTCCCAATTTATCTATGATGCGTCTTGATAGGCCAACTCATGTGTTTTCTGTTGAAGAGATCAAAGACGAAATCCGTGGTATTATGACATCAAATGTTTCCTCCAAAGTCAGATTTACCCGCCTGGGGCATCTTTGAAAGATAAGAAGACTTTGAGAAGATTAGCCGGCAATTTCTACTTAAAGGATGATATACTATACAAGAGAAACTTCGACATGGTTTTGCTCAGATGCGTGGATAGACACGAAGCATACTTGTTGATGACCGAAGTGCACGAAGGTTCCTTTGGTACTCATTCCAATGGACATGCAATGGCGAAGAAGATGCTGTGAGCAGGTTACTATTGGCTGACAATGGAATCTGATTGTTGTAAGTTTGTGAAGAAATGCCACAAGTGTCCAATTTATGGTGATAAGATTCATGTTCCTCCGACACTATTGAATGTTATCTCTTCCCCATGGCCCTTCTCCATGTGGGGAATTGATATGATTGGGATGATTGAACCCAAAGCTTCCAATGGACACCGTTTAATTTTGGTGGCAATTGACTACTTCACAAAATGGGTTGAAGCGTTATCGTATGCAAATGTAACCAAGTAAGTTGTTGTAAGGTTTATCAAGAATTAGATCATATGCCGTTATGGTGTGCCAAGCAAGATCATTACTGATAATGGATCGAACATGAATAACAATATGGTGGAAGCTATTTGTAAAGACTTCAAGATTGCACATCATAATTCTTCTCCCTACAGACCCAAGATGAATGGGGTTGTTGAAGATGTGAATAAGAACATCAAGAAGATTATTCAGAAGATGGTTGTCACATACAAGGATTGGCATGAGATGCTCCCATTTTCTTTGCACGGGTATCGTACATCCATTCACACTTCAACAGGGGCAACCCATTTCTCTCTTGTGTATGGTATGGAAGCAATGCTCCCCATAGAGGTTGAGATTCCTTCATTACGTGTGCTCATGGAAGCCAAATTGACTGAGGCTGAATGGTGTCAGACCAGGTTCGATCAGCTAAATTTAATTGAAGAGAAAATATTAACTGCCATGTGTCATGGTCAGTTATATCAGCAAAGGATGAAGAGAGCTTTTGATAAGAAGGTCAGACCTCGTGTGTTTAGAGAAGGAGACCTTGTGCTCAAGAAGATTTTATCGTTCAAACCAGATTCTAGAGGGAAGTAGACTCCTAATTATGAAGGCCCATATGTTGCTAAAAGAGCCTTTTCAGGCGGTGCATTGATTCTTAAAACTATGGATGATGAAGAGTTCACTCGTCCTATGAACGCAGATGCAGTCAAGAAATACTTCGCCTAGAAATAAAAGAACAGCTCGCTAAGTTGAAAACCCGAAAGGGCGGCTTAGGCAAAAATGAGCGTCTCGGTGGATTGAAAACCCGAAAGGGCGATCCAGGAAAAAATTAGAGACATAAAACAGAAAGAATGTCCCGATAAGTTGAGTACCCCATCTTGGGGCAACTTATGCAAAAATTAGGGATTATGGAAAGTAACTGCATTCTGTTGATCTTCAGTGTTTTAAAAACTTGATTGAGCATAAGGGTTGACATTAATTCATCACCCCGACAGCGGTCAAGAGCACAACAGATATCAAGAGTTGGTAGAAGGATTAAGGACCAGTTGTATTCAATGTAACCCTTTTCCATGAAAATTACCATTTTCAGCTTTGTAAAAAATCTATGGAGTCTTGTCATTTACAGACTACCATTTTATCAAATAAAGTTGAGCTTTTATCCAATTGTTTCTGCTCTTATTTATTTCAGCCAATAGTTTTGAAGTTTATTATGCTCATTTTTGAAAACTTAAAATTTTAATCAAAATCTCTTTTTCTTAAAACACATAAAAGCAAGAATTTTCCAAAGCAATTGAAAAGAAATATCAACAGCATTTCGATGGATAACAAGTCCTTGAGTGTGAAACATCAGAGGTTCCCTAAGCAGTTAACCCTTATGGTATCCCTAGACGATTGTGTTGATTGAGTTCCTCGACGAAGTTTTTGATTCCCCAGTGGAACTTCATTCCTTTTCCCTAGCTGAGTTGGTTGATTCAGGTACCCTGCGGCTTGTCTCCCCCGACAGAGTTTCTGCCTTCCCCAGTGAAGTTTGTGTTCCTTCAGCAGAAGTGGTTGATCTCCCCAGTAGATCGCATTGGTTTCCCCGCCAATCGCCATTTGACTTGCTCCCTAGTCAGAGTTTCCTCCTGGTTTCTGAGCAGTTTATTTCCCTGTAGGGTTCTCTCCCATTTTTATGGTATTGACCTAAAATTCCCCACAGGTTCAATGATATGTCTCTTTCCTCAGCAGATCTCCTCCTTCCCCAGTTAGGGTTGAGCCTTTTTGGATTGTTGATCTCTTTATTCTCCAGCAATTGTCTCCATATTTTGTGGATTTACTGAGGATTGTACCGATGATTCAATTTCTTTATGACACCTTTGTATCCTTTGTGATCGTTCTTGTCAGCATAATCATCATATACATACATTCATATAACTTCATAATTACCTATTTGCACATCTTATTAACTTGTTGTTTTAAGATTCTCATTCCCTGTATGGCGGTACTTTATCCCCATACAAATTTCGGTGTCTGTCCTCCTTCAATGGTAGAGTGTTAGCCCCTTAGGCAGAAAGACTTTAACCTTTCTCCTCTTCCCCACTGAGTTGTTTCCTCGTGGATGATTATTATTTCAGTTTCCTCCCCAGTTGTTCATCTGGATGGAACCACACCCCTTGAGTTATGTCCTCATTGGGTTGAGTCTTGTTTGACTGTTTCTTTCTAGCTCTTACCTAGATAGATGCTTCGAGTCTCCTAAGAGTTTATTACCCAGTAACTGGTAATATTCTTCTCAGTTTGCAGTTTGTTACTTCTTGCCCAATACCCGGCAAAAGTATCCCTGTTTTTCTTCTCAGTAGAGTCCCTAGTGGATATGATTCCCCAGAAAGTGTATCCTTGATATGTTCACCCTAACCGGTGACGGATATCTTTCTTTCCCCTGTCTGAGTCTATCCTTGATATGTTCATCCTAACCGATGACGGATATTCTCACCTTTGGTATTCTACCTAGTAAAAAGGTAGTTGTAATCCCTATTCTTGTTTCCCAAAGAGTTAATCCTTGATATGTTCATCCTAATCAATGACGGGTTTCCTTCTCTTTGCGGTCTTCTACCCAGTAACCGGTAGTTGTAAATCCTGCTTTTGTCCCCTCCGCAGAGTTTATCCTTGATATGTTCACTTTAACCAGTGACGGATTCTCTCTCTTGGTATTCTATCCAGTAACTGATAGATGTAATCCCTATTTTCTCCCCTCTCAGATTCTATCCTTGATATGTTCATCTTAATCGGTGACGGATTTTCTCTTTGACGATATTCTATCTAGCATTCGATAGATGTAATTCCTACTTTTTGTTCAGTTGGTTTATCCTTGATATGTTCATCTTAACCGATGACGGATATCCTCCTTGACATGTCCCAGGAGAGTTAATCCTTGATATGTTCATCCTAACCGATGACGGATACTCTCACCCTTGGTCTTCTGCCCAGTAACTGGTAGTTATAAATCCTATTTTCTGCAGTTTCCCCATCAAGGCTATTCTTACCCAGTAACCGGTAATGAATATTCCCTTCTGTTGTTTCCCAGCGAGTCATCCTTGATATGTTCATCCTAACCGATGACGGATGTTCTCTCTGTCAGATCTTTATTATCTCCTCACCCAGTAACACGTAGTAGATAATAGATCTCTGTTCCTCCTGTGTTGAAGTTTATTTCTTCCCCAGACGAGTTGAGTGCGCATTTCCTTAGTGAAATCGTTTTTCCTGCATGATTCAAGTACTTCAGTTTTATCCTGACTTACTCGTATCCCCTGCAGATGTTGTTGTTCCTTGGCTGAGTCTTTCCATTTCATATGGAATTCCTCGAGTTCCCCAGCAGTTTTTAAGTCGTAGCCTGGCCTACGCAAAATTCCCTTATCCCCCAGAGTCTCTGTCTCCCCAGTGAATTTTCCTTACGAAATACATTATACTCCTACAGACTTTCGGTGTCTCTGATTTCTTTTCCTTTGTGGCCATATTTCCCCACAAAGCATTTACTTTTGCATTCATAACATTTGCATCATGAGGTCTCTTAGGGACCGAAATTTGTTTCTGTGTTGTTATTTAAGCCCATTCTACTGAATCGACATGAATATTTTAACCTTCGCCTCCTCAGTTAGAATGTCCTTAAATAGGGGCAGCTGTAAGACCCCAATTTTGACCCTAAGATCCGTCATGCAATTTCATCATAAGCATTAGCATAGGGATCATACCTTGGCATTCTCCTTACCGCTTTTCATTGGGTTTGTTTTGGGAGATATCACCAAGCACTTTATGATTGTATCATACTTGTATTTTATCATTTTTACTAACCAAAAATACCAAAGATATGTCTTTGTATTTGCCTTACTCTTTTGTAGGTAGCACATGATCACCATTGATCTATCAAGTTCACATCTAGGGTTTGAGACCCTCATGACAAAGAGAACAACCATGAATTTATCACAAGAATGGCTATGAGCATCATATATGAGTTCCATTGATTCCTACATGTTATATTGATCAAGCATTCCTCAAGAGTTTTAGGGTGATTTGCCTTGGAAACCCTAGTTTGGCTGGGTATCTTGAGTAACTTCTCCAACAAAATATCTCACCAATTGATCAAATTTCTTAAGGGACACTTCAAAATTCATCATCTTATTCATATATTATCTACCATGAGCCTATAAAGTCAAGAGAATTGAAGATTAGCAAGTTGGTTGATGGTGGTTGGCCAGATGAATTCATCTGATCAAAACTGGGTCTCCCTTGACCCTATCTCCTACACTTTTCACCATATGAAAATGATTCCAAGAGAAACCTTACTCTAAACTACATTACAAACAACTTTCATGTTGAGATCTAGAGCTAGTTTTGCTTGGAAAATCATTTTCTATGTTGAAACATTATATGTCATTTTGTCTAAACCCTAATTTGAAAGTCAACTTCCCAAGGCCATAACTTGCTCAATTTTTATGATATGAAAGATTTACCAGTTGCAAAAATAAATTCAAGATGTCTACTTAAACTTTGATGTTTGGAGTGAGAGCTAATTCAACTTTTATGAGCACGTGATATGAGGCCACATTATAGGTCACTTTTGACCTATACCATTGAACAAGTGATTTTTCCAAACTTCAAAAATGCATAACTCTATCATTTCAAATACAAATGACATGAAATTGGTGACCATTTTGAAGGTATTTGAAAGAGTTACAAGTTTGATGAAGACACGTTTCTCAGTTGAAGCTCACATAAAACGTTAAGCAAGGTGGAATATTGAGATATATGGCTTGACAATTAGAAATTTTTTTGATATGTTGAAATTTTCAAACTTCCACCTCAAAATTTATCATGATACAAGCGTCAAATGGAAAAGTGTTTAGCATGAAAGTTGTTCCTCTTGATCTAACCTTTCCAAAAAGTCAAATTTTATCCATTTTGGACAAGATTTGCTAGGGTTGCGCATGGCTTGATATGGTATCATCATTTGGCAAAGATCAAACTTAATATCTTCATACACACTTGCCTTGCAATCCAAGTTGATTTCAGACTCTCTCACACTCATTTGTGGACCTAAAAAAATGATATCATGGGCTTGTACACGCCCATGCACCCATGCGTCATCCATTTCTAATTTTGGAAAGTGATTTGGAAGGTACAATTATCACTTGATCCAGCTATAAATAGAGCTCCATATGCTCAGAATTCAACGGACATCTGCGCCAGCTTTGATCCTAGACCCATAACCCTTCCATTTGAGAGAATAATCCTAAGAATTTCATCTTGAAATTGAGTTTGAATCTCACTATTTTGAGATTCAAAACTTCGGGGATCCAAGACCTTTTATGCATTTCATTCTACTTCTGCAAGCATTCTGAGTGAGATCAAGCACGAGCCAAGGCAAGAACAGTTGAATCCATACCTGCATTGAAGGTATTTTCCAGAAAATTTCATCTCTTCGATTCTCTCTCAATCTTGGTCAATTCTCTTGATTCTTTGGTTGTCTGAAGTCCTACCAATGTAGGCAAGAATATTGAGTTGCTTAGAGCTCAAATCGAAGCAACTAAGTTGACATACCTCAAAATTCAACTCCTCATATCTTTCTATATGTGAGAAGTTAGTTAAAATTGAGGTCAGATTCGTGCTCTACGCAATTTTTTCTTTCAGATCATGTCCTCCTTTTTCATTTTTTTAATGGTGATGAGTGAACCAGTCCGGCCAGGGTCACCGGAGAAGATGACCGGCCTTTGGACGCCGGTGATGTGTTGGCACGGTTTAGAGCCATTGATCTCTCTTAAATTGTTTTAATCTCGTGCGTTATTTTTAATTACCATGCCTCTGTCGCGTTGACTCAAGTCTATCATGGAACACGCGTTGGTGGCCACTTGATTTGCCACCTCGATTAATGAGGGAGATCAAGTGGTCCATGTTTTTTCTTATTATTTGAATTCCATTTTAATTGCTTTATTTTCATTATTTCATATTAGTTTTAATATTGATCCAAAAAATATGAGAGTTTCACCAAAAAAATTTAAATAATTTCCTCTTTAATATTCTGAATTAAAATTGTTTTTTGGATCATTATTAATATTTTTCATGATTTAATTTATTTTTCATTTGTTTTTAATTATTTAAAAATACTTTTAAGTCTTTAAAAATTCTGAAAAATTTTCTCCAAGGTCATTTGACCTTGTTTGACCTATGATAAATCTCATGGCCATTTATTTGGTGTTTTGATGAGGTGTTAGGAATTTGACAAACCATATTTAATTTAAATGTATTATTTTAGTATTTTTAATTTGAATAAATGCCAAATAATTTTATTGACCAATTGTAATGACTTGTTTGTGCTTGACTCTTGTTGTTACGCCTTGATCAAGGTTGATTTGACTTTGTCAAGTTAATATCATTGGATTTAGGGGATTGATGGAATGTACATTCCATCTCCCAAAATGAATGGATGATACTAATTTGGTAAAAGTCCTCCTTTGATCAATTTGAGTTTTCATCTATTCCTCTCCCTCTTCATCTCATTCCCCTTCTTGATACATTCATCCCATTTGACCTATGATATCTCAAAGTCCTAAAGCTAGTTGATTGAAAAATTAACATGAGTATGGATGAGATTAGGCCACACCTTTTTCATATCCTTTTTGTGTGCGGTATGTTTCATGAGCATAGTCCATAATACTATGTCTCTAACATGCATTTACACCAAAATTCTATTGCCCGACCTCAAATAGTTGGGACTTCTACATAAGTCCAATTACGATTGGTTAATATAGCGCTAAATTTGTGACATAAAAGGCATAGCATTCTAGTTAGTGAGATTATAAGTCTCCCCTCATTCATGGTACTATGTGGAAACTTGGTCTTTTTTCCTTCCTTTGGAAGATGTGTTGGTTCAAGGATTCATGCTTGTGATAAGTGGGTTGAGTGTTCTCCAAAGAATGTCTAAAAATGAAAAGCAAAAGCAAAATAATACTAACTTCTAACCTATTAACAACTAACTTTTAATTTTAAGCGATTTACTTTAATTCCATTTATTTCTAGCTTTTATACATTTTCCATTGTTCATATCATTCTAATTGTTTATGTTAATGCAAATTTCACTTTGTCCACTTGGACCATATTGTGTGATATTTTGTTTGTGTATACCTTGCTTGTTTGTGTGGTTTCTGACCATTAATGTACATAATAAAAACAAAAACCCTAAAAAACTTTTGTGTGGACTGTTGGCTTGATCTTGGACAAATGGACTTAGAACTTAGGCAACATTCCTATGCTAAAGGACTTGGCCAATGCCAACTTGTTGATAAGCCAAGTGCTTAGAATTGGAAACTTCGTCTGATACATCATTCAAGATCCCTTTGAGTTCATCTGCAACATGATCATTCTGAAGCTGTTATTTTGAACCTGTGACTTGTGAAATTCATCTACTACATGGGCTCTTTTTAAGAAGATCATGGAATGGATAATCTTGGATGTGGATATCTTTGTTTTATGCCTTTGCTCTTCAATATAATATAATTGTGCATTTGTGTGTTGCTTGATTCTAAAAGTCCAAGGGAATTCTAGGTTTCTATTGACATTCTTGTCTATTGGATTGCTGCCCATTTGGTCAGATCTTTTCAGCTCTCAACTTTTAATTTTGTGCATAGGATTAGTCCCTTCATCTTCTCCCCGTTTATTTAATTTCAAAATCTCTCCCTCCTTTTTTCAAAATATTCTTTGATTGAACTTATTTTGTTCTAAACTTTGACCACTTTGCAAAAAGTTAGAAACTTTGGCCTTATGCCGTTGCATTTTCAAACTTCTTTTCATAAATCAAACTTGTTAATAAAATTAACTATACTTGACTTAAACTTTCAAAAAGCCAAAAAGAACAAACTCATTCAAACCATTTTTAGGCCTCTGCGCCTTTCAAAAATTAATTTCTGTTAAAAGCAATACATCCACTTTGAAATTTGTATCACGAACTACGAGATTTTGATCCCTTATTTTTATGTTGGTACGTAGGCACAAGACCGAAGGTCTTGCCAAACACAAAAATATAATTAATGAATTCTTTTCTCATCCCCCTATTTTATTTTTTTGTAAACATCATTTTGTTCTAAATACATATGCACACAAAAAGGGCTCCCTAGGAGTACCTAGGACACTTCGGGTGCTAACACCTTCCCTCTATGTAACCAACCCCCTTACTTGTAATCTCTGACATTTTATTAGTTTTGATTTGAAAACTTCTTACTTTTTGGTTTTGTTCGTACTTTTTCCCTTTTCCCTTGGAAACAATAAAAGCACGGTGGAAACTCTTGTTATTTGATCTCTAGCTTATCCATAGCTTGATGATCATGAATTTACCGCTACAGTCAGTACGAAGATTTTAACCTTCATCTCCTCAGCTAGAATGTCCTTAAATAGGGGCAGCTGTAAGACCCCAATTTTGACCCTAACATCCTTCATGCTATCGCATCATATGCATTCTCCCCCCCCCCCCCTCATTCATTGGGTTTGCATTGGGAGATATCACCAAGCACTTTTATTGTACCCTACTTTTTTTTCATTATATACTAACCAAAATACCAAATATATGTCAATGTATAGTTTGTTACTTTTTTAGGTAGTGTGTGTGCTCACCCATGCCCTATCAAGCTTATATCTAGGGTTTTAGACCCCCAGTGCAAGGAGTTCAATCAAGAAATGGTTCACTTTGGCTCTAAGCATCATATATGGATTCCCGTGATCTTCACATGTCATTTTGATCAAGTATTTATTAAGAGTTTGGAGATTGTATTCCTTGGAAACCCTAATTCATCTAGGTATCTTGTGTGACTTCTTTAACAAGTTTCTCTAACAATTGATCAAATATTTCATGGGATACTTCATATTACATCATCTCGCATATATATAATCCTCCATGATTCCCAAAAGTCAATAGAATGTCAAGTTAGCAAGTTTGTTAATGGTGGTTGAACAAGGAAAGTCAACTTGTCAAAACTGGGGTTACCTAGACCTTATCTCCTACAAATTTTGTCATATGAAAATTATTACAAGAGAAAAGTTACTCAAAATGACATCCCAAACAACTTTCATGTTGAGGTCAAGATATATTTTTGCTTGGAAAGTCATTTTTTATGGTGAAAGATTATAGGTCATTTTGTCTAAATCCTAGTTTGGAGGTCAACTTCCCAAGACCATAACTTGCTCAATTTTTATGAGATGAAATCCATTCCAATTCCATGACCAAATTCAAGATTTCTAATTCAACTTTTATGTTTTGAATAAGTTCAAATTCAACTTGAAAATGCATGTTCCAAGAGGAAACATTATAGGTCACTTTGGACCAATGCCATTGAACAAGTGATTTTCCTCAACTTCTAAAATGCATAACTGCTTCATGCCAAATCCAAATGAGGTCCAATTTGTGACCAAATTGAATAGGTTTGAAGTAAATACAACTTTTATGAAGAAACGTTTCTCATTTGAATTCCATAGTAAAAGTTATTCAAGGTGGAAGAAGTGAACATTTGACATGGGACTTAGAAAATTTTCAAATATGTTTGATTTCCCAGACTTCCACCTCAAAATTAATCAGATCCAAACTTCAAATGGAAATGTGTTCAACATGAAAGTTGTTCCCCTTGATCTCACCTTTCCAAAAAGTCCAAGATCATCTCATTTGGATCAAAATTGAGGGACTTTTGCATGGCTCCATTATGGGAAGTGTTTCGGCAAGATTTGGATTCAAATGATCATTCTTCTTTGCATGCTTCAACATGATGATTTCAATACACTTTGCAAACTAATTGAAGTTGGATAACATCAGTCCTTAGGCCCATACCATTTCCCATGCACCAATGCAAGGAGGTTTCTAAATTTGGCCAAATTTCAAGTGGTGCAAAAATCAAATTCATTGCCTATTTAAACAAGCTCAAGGCTTCAGAATCAACATCAACACCCTGCCCAAGCTTTGCTAGACTGATCCAAACCCTCACTACCATAGAATTTCTGAAGGTTTATCTTGAAATTGAGTTTGAACTTCATCTTCTGTTTGGAAGTTCAAACTCTAGAAATTCACTTCAATTTTCATCTCAATTGGTTTCTGCAAGCAAGCGGAAGAGAAAGCAAGCAAATCCAGATCAAGATCAAGTGAAATTGGATCAACTCGAAGGTAATTTTTTAGAAACTCTGTCTCTTTGATTCTCTCTCAATTCTTCATAATTCTTTGTGATTTTTGGTTGTCTAAAGTCCTATCAATGTAGGCAAGAAGATTGAGTTGGTTTGAGGTCAAATCGAAGCAACTCAGTTCATGATCCTCAAAACTCAAATCCCTGTATCTTTTTATATACTTGGAATTGGAGAAAATTGAGGCCAGATTCGTGCTCTTGAGCATTTTTCCTTCAAATTAGTGTATTCGCTTTTCATTTTTCATGAAGTTGAGCTTGAACTAGACCGGTGGTGATCACCAGAGAAGATGACCGGAGCTAGGGCTCTGGAGGTGTGCTGGCATTACCCAGACCATCTAATCTTGGTTCCACGTTTTAATCAGGACCCTTGCTTTTGATTACCATGCGTCTGGCACTTTGACTCAAGTCTACCATGGATAGCACGCGCGTGGCCATCAAATCTGCCACCTTAATTAATGAGTGAGATCTGATGGCCCCTGAGTTTTCATATTTTCTGATTTTTTATTTAATCCATTTATTTTGATTAATTCATATTAATTTCATTTTTAATCCAAAAAATATGGGACTTTCACCAAAAATCTTTAAATATTTTCCTCTTTCATTTTCTGAATTAAAATTATTTTTTGGATAAATCTGTATATTTTTCATGAATTAATTGTTTTATGCATATTTTTAATTGTTTAAAAATACTTCTGACTTTTCAAAAATCATGAATTTTTTTGTCTAAGGTCCTTTGATCTTGTTTGACCAAGGATAAATCACTTGGCTATTTATTTGGTGTTTTGAAGAGGTTTTGGGTTTTTACCAAACTAAATTTAATTTAAATGCATTTTTAATTTGATTTTTAATTGATTAATTGTATAGAAATTATGTTGAGCCATTTTTATTAACTTGTGATGTTTGATTATGTGTTTGGGCCTTGGTCAAAGTTGATTTGACTTTTGTTGAGTTAAAATCATTGGATTTAGGGGATTGATGAAATGTATATTTCATCTCCCAAAATGAATGAATGATTTTAATTTGATAAAATTCCTCCCATAACCAATTTGTGTTTCTCTCATCTCCCCTCCCTCTTTATCTTCAATCCCATTTTCTTCCATCCTTTTCATTGACCAATGAATTCTCAATATCCTAAGGCTAATTGGTTCATCAATAACTTTGTGTTATATGAACCAATACAAGTATGGATGAGATAGGTCCATCCTTTTGATCTTTTCTTTTAGTCTGTGGTATGTTTTAGGAGTTTGGTTCATCATACCAAATCTCTAACATACATTAGCACCTAAATTTTTATTGCCCGCCCTCAGATATTTGTGACTTCTATATAAGTCAAATTACAATTGCTTAACATAAAGTTAAATTTGATCCTAAAGGCATAACATTCTAGTAAGTGAGATTGTAAGTCTCCCACCTTTCATGATATTGTGTGGAAACTTGGCCTTTTTTCCTTCCTTTGGAAGATGTCTTGGTTCAAGGATACATGCTTGTGAATAGAGGGTTGAGTGTTCTCCAAAGAATGACTTAATCAATTGAATAGCAAAACATCACTAACATCTAATCAACTAACATTTGATTAACTTGTATTAATATTGCTTTTATTTTTCAAGTCATTTACTTTATGCAATTTAAATTCAAGTTATTTACCATTTCATTTGTCATTTTACATATCATTTAACTTTTTTATGTTTATGCCATTTTCACTTTGCTCATTTGAGCCATATATTGTGATTGTATATATTTGTTTGTATATTTTGTTTGTGTTTCTGGTATTAGGAACTTAAAATACTTAATACACAACAAAAACCTTTAAAAAATGTTGGTGTGGAGTGTTGGATTTGATCTGAACTTTTGGACTTAGAATTAGGCAACATTCCATGAGCAAAAGGACTTAGACAATGCTAACATTTTTGAGACCAAGTTATTGTGATTTGAGCTTTCATCTTATGCAAGTACTGGGATCCCCTTGAATTCATCTGCTATATGGTCTTGATACAACTGTTATTTTGATCTTCTGTCTAATATCTTCTTCTGACTTGATGAAAGAGTATTCCATCTGACACATGAGAAGACAAAGAAGACTTCTAGCTATGGGATTTGCTTGCTTGGATGTGGCTATCTTTATTTGATGCCTTGATTTTCATGATGCTTGATATTTCTAATTGCTTGCTAATTATTATTTGATTCAAAGTCCAAAGGGGAAGTGGGTTTTCTATATGACATTCTTGTCTACTGGATTGCATCTCATTGGTCAGATCTTTTCAACTCTTAAATTTTAACTTTATGCTTAGGATTAATCTCTTCATCTCCTCCCATTTCTTAAATTTCAAATCACTCCCCCCTTTCAAAAACTTTCTTGACTTGTGATTTTAAAACATAGACTTTATTACAAACTAGAAACTTTGGCCTTATGCCATTGTATTTTCTAAAGTCTTTCTTAAATCAAACTTGTAAATGAAATTAACCATATTGACTTAAAATTTCAAAAGACAAAAAGAACTAACACTCATTCAAACTTTTGGCTCCTTTGGGCCTCTTTTAAACACAAATTTTGATTAAAAGCAATCCAGTCATTTTGAAATTGATACCACGAACTACGAGGTTTTGATCCCTCATTTTCATGTTGGTACATAGGCACAAGTCCGAAGGTCTTGTCAAACACAAAAATATAATTAATGAATTATTTTCTCATCCCCACACCTATTTATTGCAAACATCTTTTATACCAAAAAACACATACACACATAAAAAAGGGCTCCCTAGGAGTACCTAGGACACTTTGGGTGCTAACACCTTCCCTCTGTGTAACCACCCCCCTTACCTGTAATCTCTGGAATTTTATTAGTTTTGATTTGAAAACTTCTTATTTTTGGGTTTTGTTTGTACTTTTTCCTTTTCCTTTGGAAACAATAAAAGTGCGGTGGTGACTCTGGTTTTATTGACGTTACGTTTATTCATAGCTTAATGGTCATGAATTTACCGCTACAAAATGGAGTCCTAATTATAAAGGCATATATGTTGTTAAGAGAGCCTTCTCAGACGGTGTATTAATTCTTACAACTATGGATGGTGAAGAGTTCAGTCATCCTATGAATGCCAATGCAGTCAAGAAATACTTCACATAAAAAGGGAAAAGAACAACTCGCTAAGTTGAAAACCCGATAGGGCGGCTTAGGCAAAAATGAGGGTCCCAGTGGATTGAAAACTCAGGACAATCCAGGAAAAAGTTAGAGACATAAAACAGAAAATTATTCTGGTAGATTGAGTACCCCACCTTGGGGAAATCTAGGCAAAAAATAGGGATTATGGCAAGTAACTCCATCTGGATGGATCTGATCATGGAAGCAATTTTGAACAGTCATTTGGTTCTGATTCATCATTCTCAACCGAAGACAAGAGCATACTGGATTTCAAAGTTGGTAGGGAGAGTAGTGGTCATTGTATCCAATGTAGCCTTTTTTTCCATGTAAATTACCATTTTTAAACTTTGTAAAGATCCATAGAGTCTTGTCATTTGCAGACTACCATTTTATTAAATAAAGTTGAGCCTTTTATCTAATCATTTGTTATTATTACTTGTTTCTGTTTAATTAAATTGAAATTTTATGATGATAATTTTGAAATAAATAAATCCATGAAATAACCATTTTTCTAAAAAAAATAATAAGGCATTTACTTTAAGAACATCGAATTCAAAAAGGAATGTCAACAACAATCTAAGAATGGTAAATCTTGATGTGTGAAGCATTGTTGTCTTCCCCAAGCAGTTGTTGGTGATTTTATCTCCCCAACAATTTGTTGTTCATCCTCAGCGTGGTTGATAAGACTCTCCCCAAGAAGTTTATCATTTATCTCCAGTAGAGTTGATGTGTTGTTCTCTTTGAATTTCATCCATCCCCAGTTGAGGCTTTCTTGAGTTTGTAATTTGCATTTGCATTTGCATTTGTGGATGAACCTTGGATCTCTGGTAAAACCTTTATTTCGTTCTCATATCCCCAACACACATTTATTTGGTTGTTGCATAGCCGTGACAGTATTTCCCCTATGTGAGTCTGCAGATCCGGTTAATATTTGGTACCTTGGAATTGGTTTATTTCTCAATCTCCAAGAAGAGATTTGTGACTGTTGTTTTCCTCTTGAGTAATTTGTTGCAGGTTTACATCCTCGTGTGGCCTTTGATTTATCCTGGAAGATTTTGAATCCCTAGGGAAAACCTTCACATAGTTGATTTTTGTTGGAATCCCGAGTAGATTATCTAGTTCCCCACTTAGAGTTTTGCCTCTTTTTGTGACATAGATTCCATGCGGAGTTTCCTCTTCTGATGAAAGATCTCCTCATTTTATACAGTGTTTGATTTTGAGCAGTTTTGATGCAGTTGTTCCTTGTAGGGTTGTCTCCCATTTTATATGGTGTTGACCTAAAAATTCCCTGCAGCATTGACTTGTTACTTTGAAGTATATATATCCATCTGCTTGAAGATGTGGATCCTCAACAGATCTCTCTTCTTCTCAGCATGTTAGTAGATTTTCTCAGCAGTTCTTTTGTTCCCCGCGAAGTTGCCAAACTGTATTTTCTCCTCTCCTATAGAGTTTGAGCCTTTAAGAAAAATCTTTGTTAATCACTGCTTATCCCCTAGCAGTTATGTTCTCCTCTCCCGAGAGTCGAGTTTTGTGGATTCAGATCTTTTCCTCTGAGCGCTAGGTCTTCAGCAATTTTTTGTCGGGCGCATCTTCTCTATCTGTTCCCCAACCGGAGTTGAGCATTTGTTTTGGATTGTTATATCCCCAGTATTCCTTGAGCACTTGGCTATGGGACATCCCTAGGGGATTGGATACAGTTGAAGTTTGGATTTGTATCCTCGATGATTTATTTTCATCCCTAGAAGGTTCTCCAATTGGTGTTCCAGTCTTGTTGAGATTAGCCGAGTATCTAGTTGCGATGATTAGATCTTCATGTTTGTATCCTTTGTGCTCGTTTGTCAGCATAATCATATACACACTCATGCAAATACATGCATAAATATAACATCAGATATTTCATTGCGCATTTTATGCATTTGACTAATTTTTCTGATCCTCTGCCTTGGTAATATAATTTTCCCTTGCAGATTTTGGTGTGTCGGTCCTCCTTCAATGTAGAGTGTCAATCCCTTGAGCAGAAAGAGTTTATCCTTTCTTCTTCCCCACTGAGTTATTTCCTCGTGGGTGATTGTTATTTATGTTTCCTCCCCAGTTCTTTATCAGGATGGAACCACTCCCCTTGAGTTATTTCCTTATTGGGTTGAGTCTTGCTTAACCGTTTCTTTCTAGTTCTTACCTAGATAGATCTTTTGGTCCCCAAGAGTTTATTACCTAGTAACTGGTAATATCGTTCTTGATGTTGAGTACTTTACATGTGTTAATTTACTCAGTAACCGGTAAAAGGTAATTTACTTCTTTGTTTTTTCGACGGATTCGTTTTTTCGTTTCCCCAGGAAGTCTATCCTTGATATGTTCTCCTTAATCAGTGACAGGTATTCTTCCTTATGATTTTATCCTTGATATGTTCATCTTAATCGGTGACAGATACTCTCTCTTTCGTCTTCTACCTAGTAACCCGTAGTTTTAAATCCTTCTTTTCCAGCAAGTTTATCCTTGATATGTTCAATTTAACCGGTGACGGATATTCTTCCTGTTCGGTATTCTACCCAGTAAATGGTAGATATAAATCCTATTTTAAGGACGATCACCTTTGTTAAGCTGCCCTAACTGGTAGTTGGTGTCTCTCCCTTTGAGTTTATCCTTTGATATGTTCATCTTAACCGGTGACGGATACCCTCTCTTTGGTCTTCTACCCAGTAACTGGTAGTTATAAATCCTATTTTTCCCCAGCATTCTATCCTTGATATGTTCACCTTAACCGATAACGGATATTATTCCTTCTGAGTTTATCCTTGATATGTTCATCTTAATCGGTGACAGGTGCGCTCTCTTTAGTCTTCTACCCAGTAAACCGGTAGTTTTAAATCCAATGGTTTCTTTTAGGCTATTCTTACCCAATAACCGGTAGTGAATATTCCTCATTTTTTCCTCAACGAGTCATCCTTGATATATTTACCTTAACCGGTAACGGATGTCCCTCTTCCGGAGTCTATTATCTTCCTACTCAGTAACATGTGGTTGATAATATATCTTTTTTACTCCTGTGTCGAAGATTTTTCTTCCCCGGTTGAGTTTGGATTCGTATTTCTTTGTGAAATTGATTTTCCTTTTGGTGTTTGGGTATTTCAGCTTTGTTCTGATTTACGCATTTCCCAAGTGGGTGTTTCTTGATGTATTGTGTTATCCCAATACATGTAGATTCCTTTTTCACGTATCTGAGTCTTTCCATTGATTTATTTTCATGGAAATCCCCTTGCGTCTCCAGTTGTTTTGAAGTTGTAGCCTAGCCTACATAGAGCTTTTTATCCCCTAGAGTCTATGTCTTCCTAGTGAGTTTTCCTTATGGAATGCATTGTGCTCCTATGGACTTTCAGTCTCTCCCAGGTTCTTTTTCTTTATGGCAATATATTCCCCACAAAATTTATTTTTGCATTCATATTATATGCATCATGAGGTCTCTTAGGGACCAAAATTTGTTTATTGATGTTGTTATTTAAGTCCATTCTACCGAGTTGATACGAAGATTTTAACCTTCACATCCTCGGTTAGAATAACCTTAAATAAGGGAAGTTGTAAGACCCTAATTTTGACCCTAATACCCCACATGCCCTCTTATCATTTGCATTGGTTTTGGGATGACACCTTGGTATCCTCCTCACCCATATTTCTTTGGGTTTGAATTGGGAGATATCATAAAGCATTTGTTTGTATCATACTTTATTTCTCTTTGTTTAACTAACCAAAATACTAAAAATATGTCTAGTGTAGTATCATTTCTTTTGTACGTAGTGTGTGCATCCACATGTGCCTCATCAAGTTCACATCTAGGGTTTTAGACCCTTAGTGCAAGAGGTCAATCAAATAAAGGTTCACATTTTTTCTAAGCATCATATATGGATCCCCATGTTCTTTATTTTTCATTTTGATCAATAATTCGTCAAGAGTTTGAAGCTTGTTTGTCAAGGAAGCCCTAATTCATTTGTGTATCTTGTATGCCTTCCTTAGCAAGTTTCTTCAACATTTGGTCAAATATATCAAGGAATACCATTTTTCATCATCATAAGCATATATTATCCTCCATAAGCCCCAAAGAGCAAAATAACTTCAAGTTTTCAAGTTGTTTCAAGGAGGTTGACCAGAGAAGTCAACTAGTCAAATCTAGGGTTCCCTAGACCTTATCTCCGACATTTTTTGTCATATGAAAATTATTCAAATAGAAAGGTTACTATTTATTACATTACAAACAACTTTCATGTTTGCATCAAGAGCTAATTTTGCTTGGAATGTCATTTTTTATGGTGAAAGATTATGGGTCATTTTCTTTGTGCTCTAGATAGAAGGTCAACTTCCAAGAACCGTAAATTTCTAAACTTTTGTCATATTAAGGTCATCCAAGTTTCATGATCAATTTCAAGATGTCTTCTCCAACTTTTTTTCTTTGAGAAATGTCAATTTCCACATGCAAGGGCATGTACTAAGAGGAAACATTATAGGTCATTTTGGGTCATCATCATTGAACAAGCATTTTTCCTCAACTTCTAAAATCCATAACTCCATAATGCTAGATCAATATGGTGTCAGATTTATGACGACATTGAAGAGGATTAAAATACCTACAACGTTTAATAAGGAACCAAAGTCATTTAAAGATCATAGCAAAAGTTATTCAAGGTGTAAAGAGGGGTCATTTGACTTTTAACTTAAAAAAATTTCAAGTATGTTTTATTCCTCCAACTTCCACACCAAAATTAATCATGATCCAAGCTCCAAATGGAAAAAGTTTCAACAGAAAAGTTGTTCCCCTTCATGCTAGATTTCCAAAGAGTATAAGATCATGGTATTTGGATTTAAATTGAGGGACTTATGCATGGTTCCTTTGCATGGCCCTATTTGGCATCTTTTGAACTCAAATTTCACACACCTTTGCATGGCTTCATGAAATGATCTCATCATCAAATGTGCATAAATTTGGATCTATTGCAATCATCATTTGGGCCTTAATGCATGCCCATGCAACCATGCATATGAGTTTCTATTTTTTGATTCAATTTGAAATAGTGTGAATATCACTTTGCCTTGCCTATATAGTGAACTCATTGGCATCAAAATGAAGGAGGACCTTTGCCCAAGCTTTGACCATCAATCCCAAACCTCCATTAAAAGAATACCTTGAAAGTTTTAATTAAAATTGAGTTTTAGTTCTCTTTTTGAACTAAAATTCCAAGGATTCAAATCCTTTTGTGTCCCAATCATCTCCTACAAGCAAGAGGAAGCAAGGCCATCATCATTTGCATTGAGATCTAGCTCATAATTCACTATCTGAAGGTGAATTTTCAGAAACTTCAAGTCTTTGATTCTCTCTCAATTCTTCATAATTTTACTTGATTTATGGTTGACTGAAGTCCTACCAATGTAGGCAACAAGGTTGAGTTGCTTTGAGGTCAAATCGAAGCAACTCAGTTTGCATACCTAATTTTTCAATTCCACATATCTTTATATATATTGAAAATTGGAAGAAATGGAGGTCATATTCGTGTTCCTCGTGATTTTCTCTTTAAAACCATATATGGATCTTTCATTTTTGTGAAGCTTTTAGTTGGACCAATTCGGTGAGGGTCACCGGAGAAGATGACCGGAGCTAGGGCTCTGGTGGTGTGTTGGAATGATCCAGGTCATCTGATCTGGTTCATAGCTTCTAATCTTGGCCCTTGGTTCTGATTACCATGTTTGTTGCGCATTGACTTTGGTCCACCATAAGCCTCATACGTGTGGCTATCAGATTTGCCACCTCAGTTAATGAGGGAGATCTGAAGGCCCTCCTTTTTTCTGATTTAATTAATTTTCATTTTAATATTTTAAATACCTCTTTCTTATCAAATTCATAATAATTTCAATTTTAATCCAAAAAATATGGGACTTTCACCAAAAATCTTTAAATAATTTCCTCTTCCATATTTGAATTAAAATAATTTTTTGGATTATATTTGATAATTTTTGTGAATTTAATGTTTTTTGACTTGTTTTCAATTAATTTTAAAGACTTCTGACTTTCCATAAATTCCCAAAAATGTTGTCTAAGGTCCTTTGACCTTGTTTGACCTAGGCTAAATCCCTTGGCCATTTATTTGGTGATTTGAAGGGATTTGAGGTTTTTCCCCTTTAGAAATTCATTTTTATTCATTTAAAAATTGTTTAAAAATTATGTTGAGCCATTTGGTTGACCTTGAGTTGTTCGATCTTCTGTTTGGCCTTGATCATTATTGATTTGGACTTCAATTTGGTCAATACTATTGGATTTAGGGGATTGATGAAGTGTAAACACCATCCCTCGAGATGAATGGATAATATTGATCAGATGAAATTCCTGCCTTGATCAATTTGGGATTCCATTTCCATTTCCATTTTGCTTCATCTTCATCCCTCTTCTTCCCCAATCCCTCATTGACCAATAAATTCTCAAATATTCAAATGTTAGTTGATTCATCAATGGACTTTTGTCAGATGAATCAACATGAGCTTGATTGAGATAAGTTCATCCTCTTTTTTTTTGTGGTATGCTTTAGGAGCTTGGTTCTTTGTACCTTGTCTCTATCATGCATTAACACCAAAAAAATTATTGTCCGACCTCAGATAGTTGTGACTTCTACATAAATCCAATTACGATTACTTAACATAGAGCTAAATTTATCCCAAAAGGCATAGCATTTTTGTAAGTGAGATTGTAAGTCTCCCATTCCTCATGATATTGTGTGAAGACTTAACATTTTTTCCATTTTGTGAGAACTAGTGGCATACTTGTTGATTTATCCAAGTTAGAGCCTGTAGCGGTAAATTCATGTTCATCAAGCTATGGATAAGCTAGAGATCAAATAACAAGAGTCGCCACCGCGGTTTTATTGTTTCCAAGGGAAAAGGGAAAAAGTACGAACAAAACCCAAAAAGTAAGAATTTTTCAAATCAAAACTAATAAAGTGTCAAAGATTACAAGTAAGGGGGTTGGTTACACAGAGGGAAGGTGTTAGTACCCAAAGTGTCCTAGGGAGCCCTTTTTGTGTGCATATGTATTTTGTACAAAGTGATGTTTACAAACAAATAGAATGGGGGAATGAGAAAAGAATTCATTAATTATATTTTTGTGTTTGACAAGACCTTCAGTCTTGTTCCTACGTACCAACATAAAAATGAGGGATCAAAACCTCGTAGTTCGTGATACAAATTTCAAAGTGGATGCATTGCTTTTAACAAAAATTAAGTTTGAAAGGCACAAAGGCCTAAAAATGGTTTGAATGAGTTAGTTCTTTTTGGCTTTTTGAAAGTTTAAGTTAAGTATAGTTAATTTCATTTACAAGTTTGATTTACGGAAAGAAGTTTAAAAATACAATGGCATAAGGCCAAAGTTTCTATCTTTTTGCAAAAGTGGTCAAAGTTTAGAACAAAATAAGTTCAATCAAAGAATATTTTTGAAAAGGGAGGGAGAGATTTTGAAATTAAATAAATGGGGAGGAGATGAAGAGATTATCCTATGTATAAAATTAAAAGTTTAGAGTTGAAAATATCTGACCAAATGGGTAACAATCCAATAGACAAGAATGTCAATAGAAACCCAGAATTCCCTTGGACTTTTAGAATCAAGCAACACACAAATACACAATTATATTATCTTGAAGAGCAAGACATCAAATAAAGATGGCCACATCCAAGCTTATCCATTCCATGATCTTCTTCAAGGTAGCCCATGTAACAGATGAATGTCACAAGTCACAGGTTCAAAATAACAGCTTCACAATGATCATGTTGCATATGAACTTAGAGAGATCTTGAATTATGTATCAGATGAAGTTTCAAATTGAAAGCACTTGGTTTATCAATAAGTTGGCATTGGCCAAGTGCTTTAGCATAGGAATAATGCCTAAGTTCTAAGTCCATTTGTCCAAGATCAAGCCAACAGTCCACACAAAAGTTTTTTAGGGTTTTTGTTGTTATTATGTACATTAATGGTCAAAGACCACACAAACAAATAAAGTATACACACAAAAAATATATCACACAATATGGTCCAAATGGACAAAGTGAAAATTGCATTAACATAAACAATTAGAATGATATGAACAATGGCAAATGTATAAAAGCTATAATTAAATGGCATTAAAGTAAAGGGCTTAAAATTAAAAGTTAGTAGTTAATAGGTTAGAAGTTAGTATTGTTTTGTTTTTGCTTTTCATTCTTAGACATTCTTTGGAGAACACTCAACCCACTTATCACAAGCATGGATCATTGAGCCAAGACATCTTCTAGAGGAATGAAAAAAGTCCAAGTTTCCACACAATACCATGAAAGAGGGGAGACTTACAATCTCACTAACTAGAATGATATGCCTTTTATGTCACAAATTTAGCGCTATGTTAAGCAATCGTAATTGGACTTATGTAGAAGTCACAAATATTTGAGGTCGGGCAATAGAATTTTGGTGTTAATGCATGTTAGAGACATAGTATTATGAACTATGCTCATGAAACATACCACACACGAAAAGAGTATGCAAAAGGTGTGACCTAATCTCATCCATACTCATGTTAATTTTTCAATCAACTAGTTTTAGGACTTTGAGATATCATAGGCCAAATGAGATGAATGCATAAAGAAAGGGAATGAGATGAAGAGGGAGGGGAATGGATGAAATCACAAATTGATCAAAGGAGGACTTTTACCAAATTAATATCATTCATTTATTTTGGGAGATGGAATGTACATTCCATCAATCCCATAAATCCAATGATATTAATTTGACAAAGTCAAATCAACCTTGATCAAGGCCCAACAACAAGAGTCAAACATAAACAAGTCATCACAATTGGTCAACAAAATTATTTGGCACTTATTCCAATTAAAAATACTAAAATAATGCATTTAAATTAAATATGGTTTGTCAAATTCCTAAAACCTCGTCAAAACACCAAATAAATGGCCATGAGATTTATCATAGGTCAAACAAGGTCAAAGGACCTTGGAGAAAAAATTTCAGAATTTTAAAAGACTTAAAAGTATTTTTAAACAATTAAAAACAAATGAAAAATCAATTAAATCATGAAAAATATTAATAATGATCCAAAAAATAATTTTAATTCAGAATATGAAAGAGAAAAATATTTTGAAAATTTTTGGTGTAACTCTCATATTTTTTGGATCAATATTAAAATTAATATGAATTAATGAAAATAAAAGGAATAAAAAAAATCAGAAAATAACCAAAAAATGGAGCCACTTGATCTCCCTCGTTAATTGAGGTGGCAGATCAAGTGGCCTAGAACACTCGTTCCATGATACACGCGAGTCAGCGCGCCACACACTTGGTAATCACAATGGACACGCGAGATTAGAACAAAATAACAAGATCATGTGGCTGGGAGACATGCCAGCGCATGGCCGGAGTTGTAGCTCCGGTCTTCTTCTCTGGTGGACCTCACCGGACTGGTCCACCCTCAACCATCACTAAAATAAAAAAGGAGGACATGATCTGAAAGAAAAAATGGCGTAGAGCACGAATCTGACCTCAATTTTAACTAACTCCGCATATATTGAAAGATATAAGGAGTTGAATTTTGAGGTGTGTCAACTGAGTTGCTTTTATTTGACCTCTAAGCAACTCAACCTTCTTGCCTACATTGGTAGGACTTCATACAAGCAAAGAATCAAGAGAATTGAGCAAGATTGAGAGAGAATCAAAGAGATGAAAATTTCTGGAAAATACCTTCAATGTATGTATGGATTCAACTGTTCTTGCTTTGGCTTGTGCTTGATCTCACTCAGAATGCTTGCAGAAGTAGAATGGAATGCACAAAACAGTGAAAATTCAAACTCAATTTCAAATGAAATTCTCAGGATTATCCTTTCAAATGGAAGGGTTAGAGGTTTGGGATCAAAGCTGGCGCGAATGTGTGTTCAATTCTGAGAAGAAAAGGCTCTATTTATAGCTGAATAAAGTGATAATTGCACCTTCCAAATCACTTTCCAAAATTGGCAATTGATGATGCATGGGTCCATGGGCATGTACAGACCCATGAGATCATTGCTTAAGGTCCACAAATGAGTGTGAGAGGGTCTGAAATCAACTTGGATTGCAAGGCAAGTGTGTGTGAAGATTTGAAGTTTGATCTTTGCCAAATGAGGATACCATGTTCATGCGATGCGTATCCCTAGTAATTCTTGTCCAAAATGGATGAACTTGGACTTTTTGGAAAGGTTAGATCAAGAGGAACAACTTTCATGTTCAACACTTTTCCATTTTAAGCTTTTATCATGATGAATTTTGAGGTGGAAGTTTGGAAATTTCAATATGTTGAAAATGTTTCTAAGTGTCAAGCCATATATCTCAATATTCCACCTTGCTTAACTTTTTATGTGAGCTTCAAATGAGAAAAGAGTCTTCATCAAAGTTGTATCTCTTTCAAATACCTTCAAAATGGTCACCAATTTCATGTCATTTGGATTTGAACTGATATAATTATGCATTTTTTAAGTTTGGAAAAATCACTTGTTCAAGGGTATAAGTCAAAAGTGACCTATAATGTAGCCTCATATCACAGGCTCATAAAAGTTGAATTAGATCTCACTACAAACATAAAAGTTTAAGTAGACATCTTTAATTTTATTGTGCAACTTGTAAATCTTTCATCTCATAAAAATTGAGCAAGTTATGGCCTTGGGAAGTTGACTTTTAAATTAGGGTTTAGACAAAATGACATATAATGTTTCAACATAGAAAATGATTTTCCAAGAAAAACTATCTCTAGGTCTCAACATGAAAGTTATTTGGAATGTCATTTAGAGTAACTTTTCTCTTGAAATCATTTTCGTATGGTGAAAATGGTAGGAGATAGGGTCTAGGGAGACCCAGTTTTTATCAGATGAATTCATCTGGCCAACCACCATCAACCAACTTGCTAACCTTCAATTCTCTTGACTTTCTAGGCTCATGGTAGATCATATATACATAATATGGTGAATTTTGAAGTGTCCCTTGAGAAATTTAATCAATTGGTGAGATAGCTTGTTGGAGAAGTTACTCAAGATACCCAGTCAAACTAGGGTTTCCAAGGAAAATCACCCTTAAACTCTTGAAGAAAACATGATCAATATAACATGTAGTAATCACTGGGACTCATATATGATGCTCATAACCATTCTTGGATCAATTCAATGGTTGTGCTCTTTGTCATGGGGTCTCAAACCCTATATATGAACTTGATAGATCAATGGTGATCATGCCCTACCTACAAAAGAGTTAGGCAAATGCCAAGACATATTTTTGTATTTTGGTTAGTAAAATGATAATATACAAGTATGATACAATCACATAGTGCTTGGTGATCTCTCCCAAAACAAACCCAATGAAATAGGGGTGAGGAGGATGTCAAGGTATGATGTCAATGCTAATGTTTATGATGAAATTGCATGAGGAATCTTAAGGTCAAAATTGGGGTCTTACAGAGCCCTACTCATGGATGATGTCTTGGTTCATGTCTTCATGCTTGTGAGTGGATGGTTGACTGTTCTCCAAAGAATGACTTAAACAATTGTTTTCTTCACTAACATTTGACTAAATTCCCTTTATTATTGCTTTACTTTCAATGTAATTTACTTAATGCAATTTAAAATTTAGTACCTTTATCATTCATTTCCATTTACATTTCATGCAAGATGTTTATGTTTCAGTCATTTTTACTTTTCTCACTTGAGCCATATCTTTGTGCTTGTATATATATTGTGTGCTTATGATTTTGTTCTGTTTGTGGTCTTAGGACCTTAAAATACCTAATAACAACAAAAACCCTAAAAATATATTGGTGGACTGTTGGACCTCTTCTTGGGACTTGATCTGAGCTTTGGACTTAGAATGGGCAACATGCATATTCTGTAGAAAGGACTTGGCCAATGCCATTATTTGAGACTGAGTTATCTTGGCCAATCCTATTCATCTAATACAAGCCTTGAGAACTCATTTTGTTAATATGTTATTTTGTCTCTGTGCTTAAGTTGTTATTTTGATCTTATTGTTTATATCTGATGATTGCTTCTATGAGTTTGCCACAAGGAATATTTCATCTACTACATTTGAAGACATTGAAGATTGCTTGCTTTTGGAGTGTTTACTTGGATGTTTGGTTGTCTTTATTTGATACCATTTTGCCTTCTTATTAATGGCTTGGATGATTATGCTTGTTGCTTGCTCAATTGTCCAAAGGAAATGAGTTTCTATCTAACACTATTGTCTTGTGTATGCTTCCTATTGGTCAAATTTTTTCAACTCTAAAATTTTAAATTTTGTCTAGGATAGTCCCTTCATATCCTCCTTCCCTTCTTAAATTTCAAAAATCTTTCCATCATTTTAAAACCTTCTTTATTTGTGTTTTCAACTTAGACTTGTTTTAAAGAGTATAAACTTTGGCCTTATGCCATTGATTTTCAAAACATTTTCTTAATCAAGCTTGTGAATAATCTTAATCATATTGACTTTAATTTCAAGAGACAAAAAGAACTAAAAACCTCATCTAATCCTTTTGGCCATTTTGTGCCTTTTTCTTTTTAACTTTCTTTATTTCAAAAAAGGGCATTTAGATTTGAGTTATCTTGGGTTGAGATGTAATTCTCTCATTCCATGATATATTGATTATAAGTCTTTCCATTTGTTAGGGGTTTGTGGCATACTTATTGATTGAATCCAAGTTGGAGCCCTCCCTCTTAAATGTTATAAAGCACTCATTATCGGTGGATGTTTGGTTGAGTATTCTCCCATTGATAACAAAATATCTTTTAGCGTTTGTTAAAGCCAATCCACCAATCTTTGAAATTTTTACCTCGAATTACGAGGTTTTGATCCCTCATTTTTATGTTGGTACGTAGGCATAAGACCGAAGGTCTTGTCAAACACAAAAATATAATTAATGAACTCTTTTTCTCATCCCCCAATTCTATATTTTAGCAAACATCATTTTCAATCAAAACACTTTCACACAAAAAGGGCTCTCTAGGAGTACCTAGGACACTTTGGGTGCTAATACCTTCCCTCTGTGTAACCAACCCCCTTACCAGTAATCTCTGACATTTTATTAGTTTTGATTTTAAAACTTTTTATCTTTGGGTTTTGTTCATACTTTTCCCTTTTCTTTGGAAACAATAAAAGCGCAGTGGCGACTCTGCTTTTATTGACGTTGAGTTAACCAATAGCTCAAAGGTCATGAATTTACCGCTACACATATACAGATTTTTCATAATCAATAAAATTCATTTTCCTTTATCAATTGCTTTTTACTTCTCTCGCATTTTGTTTGAAAAATAGATGATTCATTTTGATCACATAATGCTATAAAATTTTGAGAATAATAAAAGCTACATTAAGGGAAAACTTTATGCATTGCTTTGATTACCTAAAGAGTTCTAAAGGGAGATCGGTAGTCTATAGTAATTGCTTGATATCCGGAAGCATCTTGATGACTTCCCAGTCAGATTATATATCCTTCCCTCCCTAGGCAGACCGAGTTAAAATTTCAGCAGTGGTGGTAACGGGAAGAATTCCTTCAGTACAGTTTCTTTGGTACAGTAGTGGCGAGTTGAAGTCTACCCTACACTAGAAACCCTATCTTGTGAATATCACTCATGTGGCCACATAAGCATTCATGTATCATAAAAAATAAAATCATACATTACATATAACATGCATATCATTTTTTTCCTTGCGATTGATGTGTTTGCCCATATAATATTTCAATCAAACCCCATCAGATGAACTTATGCAACTCTACATGCCATTCCGCATTCCATTTACGCTTACCTATTTCACATTATAATCCTTCTCAATGGGAAGTTTTTTGTATGTTTTGGTATTTAATCCCCTTCTACCTCGAATACCCAAAAAGTTGTCGTAACTCGTGCTTCGGGTTTAAGATAATTAAATAGGGGCAGTTGTCATCCCCCAAAATTTACCCTCCCCTTCTCACTTTTCATCTAACCTTTGGCTTGAGATTCATCTACACTCATTCATGTGTATAATCCATTCATGTGCATAATTCATTCATGTTAACACTTTCTAATAATCATCATATATTCAAAGTTTATGGCTAACAAAAGCTAGGGTTTGGTTATGGATCAAGCCCTAAAGATGTGTTATGGCTCATCATATAGAGTCATTGGGCTGAAACCCTAATTTTATGATATTTGGGACCTCGGTTCATGAAAATCACATCATGACATTCATCTATACATCAAAATCCTAATTTTGGACTTTGCACCTCTTAGATCTTGTGTTTGACCTCTTAAGCATTGACTTGACCATAAAACCCTAATTGTGGGCCCATGTGTTGGGAGATTGACTGTGGAGCTCTAGGCTTGGTTTGAGTACATTGATTAGAGGATATGCATCATGATTGAACTTTTGACCATGAGATTGATTGAAACCCTAATTCATGGGGGGAGTTTCTTGACCATCTTGTCATGCATCATCAACCATTAAACTTACTTTATGTATGTAAATCATCCAATTGACATACATGTCCATATGCTTGGTATTTCATCCGGTTCAAGGTTTTATTCAAAGATCCATACATATGCATTTTTACTTGGTCAATATTAGCCCATTGATTATAAACATAAGACTTTCAAATTCCTAGGTCTTTGGTCATTCATTCGTGTTTGCATTGATTCGGTGATCTTTTGGTCCACTTATTGTCCTTGATCCTTTATGATTCATAAGTCATTAAGTCTTGATTTCACATATGTACCTTGGTCTATTTAGTTCATGTGTTATCCTATGCTCATGATCTTTATGATTCAATGGATTGGGGTGATTGTTTCATTCATAGACCAATTTGGTGTTATGTCAAAAGTCAAGTTTTAATTCACATACAATCATGTTTTATTTCATCCAAACAATTTAGTTTTCATCCATTCATAAAGGTACACATAGTCCATTACAAAAAGAAATAAAAAAAATTACATTTTTCAAAAGTTGACTTTTTGGTCAAACAGTTGACCAAAGTCAACCATTGTGTTTTTGTCATCCTACACCTAATTCTTACTACATTCTAGCCATACATGATTCATTAAATCCGATGTAGCTTCACTAATAAGAAAACTCCATTTTTTGCAAAATTGATAACATTATGCCATAACTTGATCTTCCATGCCATGAGCCAAGCCTTGTCTTGCACCTTGCCTCCACAATTTGCCTTTCATTTTCTTGCCATCATTTTCCAAACCTTATACCCAAACAGATCAACCACATACCTCACAAGCATTACTTCACAAGAGATACAAGTCATTTGCAAACACATGAACTCTACCTTGCCTTGCTTGCTGCAATATACCAACACCTTGCCTTGCCATCTGTAACAACTTCCTGCATTAGGTCTTATCAGTCATGAAGAACAATACAATTCAACATATAAACTTGCATTCAACAACCACACAAATCTGAAGCAAGAGCAACTTACCAAGTTATGTAACCTGCCCTAACCTATAAGACAGACCACCAATCTTACAAAGCATCATCAAGTTAGTAGCTCGCCAAGCAATGCACCACAAAAACTTGCAATTTCCAACACTGCAGCAATTTTTCTGACCTACATACCTGGAATGCATCATGGACAAGCCCTACCATCAACCATGCCATGGACCTGAACTTGCAACAGTCAACAGACAATACCATAAAGCCTATATCAGTGTAATAGGAACATGAGCCATCATACCAGGATAGGCCAAGGCACAACCTTCAGATCAACCATTGCATTGATATAAACCTGGTCAACATGAACATGAGCAAACCAACATCAATTACACATCCTCGAGCCATAACAAACTTCAACAACAATTCACATCACCACTTTCAACTAAGCTAAATCCAAAAAAAACAATCAAATTGAATTCGTGCCATCACCTAACTAACTAACCCTAACATTAAACCTCAATTAACATTTCACGTTCCATATGGATTGCCTCAAGGCACACTAAACTAGAAACAGTTACATAACTAACTCTGACCCTCGAATCACCAATTTTAGCAGCTGAATCCTAACATAATTCTCACGGATCCCAAGGCACCAACAACCTTTAAATTTTATCATTCCCTAATTATTACCCATCATTTCAATATCAGAAGCATCATTCTCCAACCATCGAAAATTTCAGAACTTCAAAATTCCCCAATCCTAGCTCTCACAACATTCATCTCCACCTAAAATCCCTGAATCCGTTATCATTATCAACCTCCATCAAAACCATTCCAATCACCCGAACCTCAAACTCAAGGTCTCAATTTTAGCTCCCTCAACATTCACTCACTCACCATTTCAATCAGAAGAAGAGAGTAGAAGAATATGGGAATTCACATCAAGAAATGGCAGAGAGAAGGGATCAGAAGGTGGTTACCTGAGACATTACTCCGAGCTTCTTCTCCAGCGAGGTATTTCTTCATCCCATGCATTTCTTCATTTTCTGGTTACCGAGATATAGGTTTTGTCAAAAGGAATCAAATCCCTAAGCTCCCGGGCCTTGATTACTCATAAAACTCATTTAATTTAAGATCAACCACCTAGGATTCTTGGTGGTGTTGCCTTTGATTCAAGCTTTACCTTGAGAATCTTGCAAAATCATCCCCAGTTTCATGCTTAGTGAGCCAATGCGCTTTAGATGGTGGTTTTAATTTGAATATTGGTGCACCACCGCTACTGAAGGCAACCTTCACACGATGGTCAGTGGTGGAGCCAACCTGAGTCCATTCTAATTCTCATTTCTTGTTTGGCACGTGAATTTTGAAGCATTTTCATTTTGAAATGTTGAATACTGATACCACATGCCTTGTGCTTTATTTTGGGCTCAATTGATGTGGGTTTTGTAACACTTTGCTGAACATTACCCTTCTTTCCTTATACCCCCTCTAATCCCATGGCTATGTGAATTGGGCCTTCACCCATGGGCTTCTGCACATGTCACTTTTTACACCTCTGTCCACATTGTTGACCCCTTTGTTTTACTCATTTTAACATGTTTTTTTTACATTTCTTCTTTCCAATATTACTTCCTAATATTCTCTACTACATTTTGATACCTTTTTTGTGATGAACATTGATTAAAATTGGTCATGACTAGTGTTAATTTTATAGGGTTTTAACGTGATTCTTCTTAGTCCATTTTAGATTGTTAATGGTAAGTATCATGTTAATGACCATTTAATCACAATGATCAAATATGTCTTGCCTAGGTTTTATTAGGTTTATAGATGTATTGATCTTAATATGGATCCATGAGCCTTGATAGTTTAATTCATAATTGTATGCAATGCATGATTTTCCCATTAGTTTAATTCCCTATTTTATTTATCTTTAGATTGTGATTCTCGATATATTGAAAATGTCATTTCAATTTATCATAATATTATGCTTTATTTAGATATCATTTTGTTCATGAGATTATTCTTCATTGATTGGCCATGTGGAATCCTTTTCTATTTTATTGAATGATACCATTGAATGTGATGAATTTTTATGCACGTTTCTATTCAATCTTAATTCTATACTAACCCCATTTTCCTTGTGTTTACTTGGATCATGTGGCTTCAAGTTTGATCCTTAATGTCTTTCATTATCACCATTATGTTACACTTTTCATTTACCTTTGTATTATATGTTTACACACAGGATACCATGTCACTTGATTATTTTAGGCATGGTACTTGATTTGTAATGTGTATGATTCCATTTCCATTTCTTGTATTATTTGCCATCATCCCCCTATTATGGGTCATATGTCCCCCTCCCCCATGAAAATGTAATAGCTTAGGTTTATCTTTACTTTATTGCTTTCAATGTATGCTAACCAAAAAGATAAAAATCAAACGATAAAAATATCATTTTCAAAAGACAAAAAGCACACTTGATCCAACGTCAAGTATTTTCCAAATTAAATCAAACCAAATGCAACACGAGTGCTTGATCCAACGTCAAGTATTTCATCCTCCATTCCATTTCCATCCTATCCTTATCTCATTCAATCCATTTTATTCCTATCTTATTATATCCTTAATCCATTCCTATTTATCAAATCATTTTCATAATAAACTTGGATGAAAAGTGGGGTGTACATCCTTGTGCACAACACTCAAGTAATTGGGTTTCCGGCCAAACTTAGCTTATGGCCCGATTAATTGAATTCCATTCAAAACACTTAACAAATAAACGCGAGCCTAGTCCATTGCTCTAAGAGTGAAAGATTGGTTACGATGAGATTGACCTCTCAACTCCCGAGTATTCTGATTGTCGACCATACTTAGCCGGTGGTTAGACGCTCGTCTCCCTCTAAGTACCAATGATTAAACTCATAAAACGTATTTCATAATCAAATCAATAATACCATTATCTTTTAGTTTCAGATTAACTGTTCCCCAACAGTCAGATATTGTTTCCTTGGACGAAATACCATTTTATTTGGGTCCCATATATAATTTTAAGCAAATAACCAGTGTCCATCCTATGAACCAAGAGTTGTTTGTCTTGATGTCAAACATTTCATTCTTTTCTTTTTGGCCAATATGTCTTCTTTACTCTTCGGTTCATAGTTATTACCTTTATGGGTTCCTGAAATACCATTGTGTTTTGGTGTCATGTTGTACTCTTCATCACTTCTATGAAATCTCTATTTCCTTTGTTTCGTATTAGTTCCACGAACTATGGAGCTCTGATTTTCTCATTGCACGACATGAATATGTAGGCACAAGAGTTCTAACCCTTAGTGTGCATACTAATTATTGATTCTCCCTTCAGCATGCTAATTATTTCTTCTACATTAGAGCACCATTCGTATCTTTCATGAACCATTATCATTTATCTTCAATCATAAACACTCATCTCAGTGATGTATTGTCTTTATTTGAAACCAAATACCATTTTTCATTAGGATTCCATATATACCCTTTTAGGGCAAATAACCAGTGTCCACCTTTGAACCAAAAGTTGTTTGTTTTGATGCCAAAAATTTCATTCCCTTTTCTTTTTGGCTTGATGCCTGCTTTAATCTTTGGTTCAAATATAATTCCTTTATGGATTCCAATAATACCATTGTTTTTTGGTTTCAAAGTATACCTTTCTGTCACTTCTGTCAAACCTTTCAGTTTTTTCCACTTTAATTATTTCTCTATATCATTCACCTTCCATTATTCACTATTCATTACCTTAATTAAATATCTTTTACCAATCATTCATCCTCAGTGATATATTGATCTCTTTTAAGTCAAATACACTATTTCTTTGAGCTCTATACATACTTTTGGGCAAATAACCAGTGTCCATACTCTGAACCAATACCCCTTATTTTTGGCTTGGTGCGAGTTTACCCTTTATTTTTGACTTGATGCTAGTTTACCCTTTATTTCTGGCTTGATGCCAGTGTACCCTTTGTCTTAGCTTGATGCCACCTTTTCCTATTTGTTTAAATATACCTACCCTACGGGTTCAGACAATATTATCCTTTGGTTCAAACCATACTTCAATCACAACTTCTTTTATCTCCCACCATTATTTCTATAAACTAAGGAGCTATGATTTCCTTATTTCATTATAAGGATACATATGTATGAGGGCCATAATCCTTACCGAGCACACTATCTATTCCATTCTTTTTCCCTTTTTAGAGTAACCTTTAGATAGTAACACCCATCCAAGTGAAGAGCAATCAAAATGGTCCCCGTTGATTACAATGGATATGGGGGGTGCTAATACCTTCCCCTTACATAACCGACTTCCTTACCCTTTTTCTATTCCCCCGAGTTTTATCAGACTTTTCCCTTTTCTTCGGGAATAAATAAAGTTCGATGACAACTCTGTTGTATCTTCAAGTGTGCAATGCACTCAGGTATTTTTCGCGTAGCTTCAAGAACCAATGATTTGTGCCTCAAATGGGTTTGAGTCCCAATTATGGTTGAGCCATTGGGAAGAGGTGTACACCTAAGTGGGTTCGAGTCCCATACGATGAAAGATACTTAAAGTGGGTTCGAGTCTCATACGAGTGACGGTTCTTGAAGTGGGTTTGAGTCCCATTGAGAACCCGATATCCACATGAAAGTCGAATCATACGAGCATGCGTAAACCGAGCTTGCCTTAAACGTAGGTCCGGTCGGAGATCGATGTTTCGTGAATCCGAATAGTGATTTATTGAGTTATGTAAACTTAAGTGACATGTTTCCATACATTACGAATATCCATTAAATACTTAAGTCTTAGTTACGTTGTATGAGTGATACACAAGTAACAAAAGATGAAGACTTGAATTAGGAATCAATTAGAAACCCTATAGAGCCGAGTGAACCCATAGGATAGAGGAACTCACTGAGATTATTATCTCACCCCACTATTATTGTTTTTTTAAGTGTTATTTGCAGGTTAAATTCAAGAGAAGATGTTTATTCATGTTTTGAAGATTTTGGGTTATCGTGATCTTCCGCTATGGATTGTGTGCAATGAAGATATTGCACATGCATCTTAATTTTTATTTAGGCACTATTGTATGTCATGTGTCATACTTTTTATTTCATCTTATGGACATGTATATAATAATGCCGCTAGACACATGTTGTATCAATACCAAATTAATATCTCGTGTAATGTATTTTCTCAATGTATATTATACGAGGTATTACAACATGTCTAATCACAAGGGATAACAATTTAAGGCATTAGTACCTAGATTCTTATTAGGCTTTGTGTTGTCCTTACTAAGGTTAAGTTCAAATTGAAAGATACTTAACTGTAGTAACATTCTTTGTTTATCTTTTTCTGAATTGATCTTATCATTATTAGAACAAGTGGGGGATCGTTGTAATTAATAATAATTAGTGATCATATGTGTGTTTCAAATTGACAAGAAAATATGCAAGTGAAAGTTATTTTTAGAATTCAGAAATAGGCAACACTTATGAATCGTTGTAGTAGACTATTTGTATTTTAAATTCGGAAATAAATAACACTTTGTAAAGTGTTGCAGAATGAGTCAAAATAGACAATCTTCTGAAGTGTTGCAATAGGTGAAAAATTGCAACACTCAGCGAAAAATGATGCTGAAAGAGTGTGCGTATTCAAGGGTTGCAAGATTGTGAAACAACACTACTTGGCCTATAAATTCATAATTCTAGATTTAGAAAAAAAAATAAGAAAATAAAACCTATCCTCTTAACTCAAAATTCATGATTTCATCTTCCTTACATTCGCGTTTTCATTAATCTTTTGCAAACTCGAGTATAAGCTGAATTATCCTGGATATTGCTGTACAAAATCTAAGACAATTAGAGTGTTTGAAATACTATAATAAAAGTGATTCATTCACGATTTAAGCATCGACCAATTTAATTTACAATTTTTTTTTCTTATAATAAATTACTTCTATTGCAAAAAAATGGTGTATGATAAAATAATTTAAAGTAACATGTATTGTTTTCTTTTTCAATTTTATATCATTCACCAATTTTTTGTGTTGTAATATTAAAACTAATGACTATATTCGAAATAAAATTTTTAAGATCTTATTTTGTGAAATATCAACATTGATGAATGATTATGATAAATTTATTAATGTTGTCAATTGAAGAAGGCAATGATGTTTTCTTAGACGGACAACATTGAGAAGTTATTCCAAAGTATAACAATGACATTCACTACGCCAAATAAGGGAAAAGAGGGCGCTTATTTTGGCCTATAACAGCGCTTTTAAGCGCCCTCTAAAGTGGCGCTGGCATAGGTAAAGACAGCGCTTTGTTTTCCTGGAGAAAGCGCTGTCTAAAGTGGCCCTTTAAGGGCCACATTATAGTGCGCTTTCAGAAAAAAGCGCCCTCTGGAGTGGTCCATAAAGGGACACCTTAGAGGGCGCTTTCTGGAAAAAGCGCCCTCTAAAGTTGTCAATGTAAAGTGTTTAGAGGGCGCTTTCTGGAAAAAGCGCCCTCTAAAGTTGTCATTGTAAAGTGTTTAGAGGGCGCTTTCTGGAAAAAGCACCCTCTAAAGTTGTCAATGTAAAGTGTTTAGAGGGCGCTTTCTGGACAAAACGACCTCTAAAGTTGTCAATGTAAAATGTTTAGAGGGCGCTTCCTACAGAAAGCGCCCTCTAAAGTGTTAGTTATTTTAAAAAAATTTGTTTGAAAAACAGTGGATATTTAATTGGTAACCTGTTCGCATGCTGCAAAAGTGTAAAATTCATATTGATTTCATCCTTTAATCCAATGTTATACACCATTAATCCATTGATATATACAACATGAATCCATTTATATACAACATTAATCCTCCATATATACAACATTAATATATGATTCTTTGATCAACAATATACAACAACATATTCATGATTTAGTAAAAGTACAACAACAATATACAACATATATACAACAACAGCATACAACAACAACATTCCATACATATATGTACAACAATATACAACCTAGCTATATGATTCTTTGATCAACAATGAATTGACACAATTCATCCTTCATTTCATCCAAATGAGCTCTTGAGTAAGATTTGTATTCCTCAAAGTACTACAATTAAGAGAATAAAACATATTCATGATTTAGTAACAAATTAGATGAAATATCCGATAATATTAAAATAAACCCTAAGTTATTATTCCATACCATTTTTGGGATGTCTATACGGTTCAACGCAATGATATCTCTCATAAATCTCAATACAAAAAATCCGCAATCGACCGAATTATTTTGCTGAGGACACTACACAGAAAAACAAACAATATATATATAGTTAATTTCTTACAAACACTATTATAAGCAAAAAAACAAACACTATTATAAGCAAAAATAAGATACTTAATATATATCTGAACTCTGATCCAGGTAATGTCCTTCCTATTGCGATAATTCTTTTTCGATCTAAATTTTATTATTGCCCTAACAAAATAAAAACGTATATTGAGATCAATCTGACAGACATAATTAAATATACAAATACACACAAATATTTAGGGGAATTTCACTTACGCGTCAACCGTCTTCTTCATACTCGGATATTTACTCCAATCACCCGATAACGAATCGAGATAATACACTATTAGTCTCGAAAGATCCATAGCAACCAACACCCAGTGACCACTGTAAAATAAAACAAAAATTTAGATGAATGAAAATTTTCTACGTAAAAGATATACATAGATTAGAATGAAATTATTAGAAAGAAAATCTAACCCGTTGCCAGAATTAAACGGTAAAAAATACAAACTGGGTGTAGTATTATCGCCGGCCGCCATGAATCTATCGACTAGATCATTCTTTACGGATGTTGGATTTTTCGTTATTAACGTTGCGTTGATACGGGAAGCAGCAATAAAATTGAAACGGTTACACAATTCAGTTCCCCGCAGCAATGTTACATACATATACCTTAAATAGAAACATAATAAACATTAGACTACTCATTGAAATGTGTAAATAAATTGTTCAACTAAGTAAGTTATAGATTGATCGAAGTACCATATGTATGTATGAATGACAGCGATGCCCAATTCGTCGTGTTCAAAAAGTTGTTGCATGTCCTCCTTTGCAATTATTTCGAAATGAGCAGCTCCGAAAACACCTTCATCAAAATCTATACTACGAATGGCCCCGTGCATAATATCGGACTCATTCACCATTTTCTCAAGACGGATCATAATTTGAGATTATGTCCCGGACGTCGTTGGAGGAATATCGTTACCAGCTTTTTTCAACTTTCGACCGGGAACCTAAAAATTCATATAAATTAAATCATGACTTTTTGTGATGCAACAGAATCGTTGCGTATATAATTCAATAGGTATATATATTTGTACCTCTTTTAGAGATGCAACCGACTCGATGCGTCTTGAAATCCCTTTACCAGCTTTATGCGTGGGTCTTGTAGGAGTCTAACATTACCATGTAATAAGGATTGATTAAATATCATAATTGTAGCTGAATTGAAATGTGAATACTAAAGATTCATAATCATTTAGAACATATATACCTCGGCATCTGGGAAAATTAGATCTGACGACCATCCAACAAAGGATCCGACTGCTTCTCGCATCAACGTTGTCTCTGAAACAACGTCAGGTAATGGTAGAAGCGCGTCGGTATCTAATACAAGGTCAACCGAAACTTTCATATATCCCACCGGGAGGGGATTATGGTGAAGTAATTCACCTGAAGTGTTGTGCACTTTTCCCTTGCCAACCATGCGATAAGTTGGTGACGATAGATACAGCTGACAAGGTGAAATGCCCTAAACCAATAATAAATGTTATTGTTAACGTGTATATGTGTCAAGTAAAAAAGTGCTATTTTAATTTCATAATAACATATATAATTACCTCGGGAAATTTCGGTTGACAATTGATACTAGCTCGGTCACTAGTATCTTTTGCCTCGGAGGCGCACCTTTCCTCTCTATACCTTGCATTCTCGTTTTGCAGTTGGAGTACTTGTGCCCTTAACTCCGCCAAGGTCTCCATCACCTCTTTGTTGGTAGGATTTTTTGTTTTTGGTTTTTTATAAAATGACGACGGAGTCACACCAAAACCCTTACCCCTCACACGACCGGAATACTCAGGAACATTTAGTACTCGACTAAGTACGCTCCTGCAATCCTGGACCTCGGTTGAAGGTAAGGTTTGGGATAAAGTCTCCTGAAATATTATTAGAGGAGATTAAAAATGAATTATATGTCTAACAAAATTTTCGATATAATTAAAGAAATAATGTTACATATACTTACACATTCGTCATAAACAGTTTGGACCGCTTCAACGACAGCCCCATCCTTCCCAACCCGAGCAGCCTTCCATAATACGTGCTCCGGAAGAGATGTTGCGTCACTTTTCTCCTCGGCTAGCTACGCCCTTTTTTGTACGGATACGCGGGTTTTGATGCCCTTTTCCGATTTATGTCGCTTACTTCCTGGATAAAAAAGTTTAAGGCATATTAGAACCAAGTAACTTAATAATTGTATAATACCATATTTAATAGACATTACATGGAATTTTTCGTTTCTTCGTTTGGCGACAAAGTTATCCCATTCATCGGCTGAAATAATCTCGGCATACTTCATTGGCCGTTCTGCTTCAACAAATTTTCCTTCCTCATCCTTGAGAAATTTGTTGGACAAAAAGGATCGAAATCCTCGGAGTCTTTTTCCGGCCAATTGAATACAATATTTTTGCCGGCTTTCATCGATGTGAAAGGATCTCTAAAAAACATACACATGGAGTGTGTTATTATAAAGTAATATTATAACAATATATGGTCAACAAATAGTCAACAAAAAAAACATATAACAATATATGGTAAGTACCTGTATCTCGGACCATATTTTTTCTTTGCCAACCTTCAAGTCCGGACTTCTCCAATTATCACATGTAATCGGAATATGTTGTTGTTAGATGCCCAAAAGTGCTTATTTGAGCTATCATATGTGGGCATCTTTCACTCTTTTGCCTTGCTAAAATTGTCAAAATCACATTTATTTTACATGGAATGCGTACATTGATAAACAAGCTTGGTGCCTTTGATGTGTTTGTTATTGTGCAGGAAAGGCATGAATTAATTGATAATAAAGACACAAGAGAATTGGCAAAGGAACCAAAGCAAAGGAGCATTTCATCTGCCTGCTCGCTAGGCGAGTCTGTGGCGAAGAATGGGTTCGCTAGGCGAGCTCCTGGCGAACAGCTCCAGTAAATTAGCAAATTAATTCGCTAGGCGAGCTCATGGCGAAGTCTGCAGCGAATTCATTCTGTTTTGGTGAAAAAGTGCAGCCAGCACTCACTCGCTAGGCGAGGCTCTAGCGAGTCCCCAGCGAGCATTCCAGTAGCAAAACCTCTCAACCTCGCTGGGGGCGAGCTTGAAGCGTTTCCTTCGCTAGGCGAAGGTATGTTCGCTAGGCGAACATGACAGTTTAGCAGGCCCTGTTTGCTCTGGGCGCAGGGGCTTTTTGTGCCCATTTTAGGACCTCGCTAGGCGAGCTATTCTGCTCGCCTAGCGAACATGACAGTTCTGCACTTGTCTATAAGTAGCAGGTGCCACTTTTGGGCACCATACCTCATTTTTACCAACTTTTCCATTTTTTGTACTTTCTCCTAGATATTTTACAGCATTGCTTTGTGGGAGATTTTATGCCCTAATTTCATTTCTCTTCATCTAGCAACCATCTTCCACAAAAAGAAGGTGGATTCCCATCCAACTTCGATTATTCGACTTGGATGTTGATCAACCCTCTTTCCTTACTTGCCGACCAAGCTACCATGAAAATGAGTAGCTAAGTCTTCCATTTGTCAAGGTTAGATGTAGGTGATTGCTAGCTTTGTGTGTAAATGTAAGGATCCTCATATGTAAACTCTTTAACGGTAAATATATGATGAAAACTTTGTTTCTATTTAAAACTCTTTGTGTTGGTATTTGATCGAGAGATGTTTACCGATTCTTGACCTAGGTTTTCATCCAAACTTGTTTGTTAGCTAGAGATAGTAACGAATGATTTTGTTCACCATAAGGTTGAACCAAAACGTTGTCTTTTTGATAGATTGTGTTCGAGAGAAACAATGGATCAAAATGACAAAACTCACAATGGGTGTTCGAGAGAAACGCATTGAGAGGACTTTGTGAAATTATTTATCATCTAAAGGAGTTTATAAGATTGTTGACCGAGCAAATACATGCAAAGCAAATGTAATCATTGAAACCTAACTTTGACAATATTTCTCATATTAATCAAAACGTAACTTTTACCGCAATTAATTACTTTGTATGCAAGATAACTTGATTAAAACCAAAACCCTAGTGTTACATTAAGTTAAGATTAATTCAACCATTGAACGGCAGTGATATCTTACAATCTCTGTGGATACGATAACAAAACTCGACACTTAAAAACTGTCTCAACAAAAATGGCGCCGTTGCCGGGGATTGTAAATTGATATTGCGAGCATCGCATTGGTTGTTTAAGTTTTAGCTTGTGAATTTTTGACTTGTGCTTGTAATTTGTTTGGTTTAGTGTGCAGCTTACGTTTTATGCGAGGGAAAATCCCTGTGGACGAACTTCTTTTTGATCCTGAGATCGAGAGAACCGCAAGGAGGCTCAATAGCAAAACAAGACGTAGGAGGCAACAGGCTACGCAACGCCAAGAGCAAGGAGAAAGTTCTTCAACCACAAATCCACACCCATTCGTACCAAACATGGAGCCACAACCACCACCACCGATTTCTACTCCATGTATCAACAGTCCAAGGAACACCGCTCAGTTTGCCAACCAAACTGGAAGGCAAGCTGAGATGAAGACGGGAACTCTGAATTTATTGTATGGGAGTCCATTCACCGGAATGGACCATGAAGACCCATTTGCTTTTCTCACAAAATTCTATGAGATAGCATTGGCTGCCGGAGTGGATCAGGCTCAGGAGCTTCCGTTGTTCAGACGTTTATTTCCTCACGCTTTGCTCGGTAAAGTAAAGGATTGGTATCTCGATCAAACACCTGCCGTAATGACAGATTGGAATGTGTTAGAGGAGAAATTCATTGAAAGATTTTTCTCTCACAACCGATTCATGGAATCAAAGACGGCCATCTCGGTGTTTTCTCAAGGAACCAGTGAATCGTTGAATGAAGCGTGGGAGAGATTCAAGTCCATGCTAAGGAAATGCAAAGGGCATGGATTTGATGAATTAACTCAAATCCATATCTTCAGAAATGGACTTCAACCAAACTGTAAGACGTTGTTGGATGCCACCTCGGGTGGCTCGTTGATGTCAAAGAGTGCCGAAGAAGCCACAAACATTATCAACCGTATGGCTTTGAATGATCTTCAAAGTCAAAGTCGTGGAAATTCTTTGAAGAAGGCGGGAGTGCTTGAGTTAGGGACGAATGATGCCATACTTGCCCAAAACAAGCTCATCTCACAACAAGTGGAACTTTTAACGCAACAAATCAAAGAGTTAAGAGAACCGTCAAAAGCTAAACAAATAGCTTGTTGTGAACTTTGTAAAGGTGAACATGACACTGGATTTTGTCCACCTCCCGGTTTTGACGAAGTAAATTACATGGCCAATCAACGGGACTATCAACCAAGACAACAACAACCTTATCAACCGCACCCTCAACAACAACAACAACAACAATTCCAAGGGAACCAAGGGTTCCAACCTAGAAGCAACTATTATCATAACCAAGGTTATGGAGGTGGTTCTTCTAGTCGTCAAAATCCTCCCCAAAATCCGTATCAATCTCAACAACCGCCGGTAGTCAATTCTAAATTGGAGGAGACATTGACGCAATTCATGCAAATGTCAATGGCCAATCAAAAGAGTAATGACGCGGCCATAAAAAATCTTGAAACTCAAGTTGGGCAACTTGCCAAGCAACTCGCTGAACAACAAACCGGTCCTTCTTTTTCGGCTAATACGCAAACAAATCCTAAGGAGCATTGTAAGGCGATTATGACGAGAAGTGGAAGGGAGTTGGGTAGTGAAAATGAAAAAAGAGTGGAGAGTGAAAAAAGAGAGAAAGAGAAGGAGATTGAGGAGGAAATAGTGGAAGAAAATGTTGACGGTGAAGTAGGAGTATGGAGTGATGAGGAAGTAGTTGAAAATAATAAAAATAATGGTGAAGTTGAACAAGAAAAAGGTGTGGAGATTGAGGAAAATAAAAATGATGAGGTGATAAGGGAGGTAGCGAAGAAGCCTAGATGGAAAAGTGCTAGAATTGCAAAGGGAAAGGAGGTAGTGAGCGCTACTCCGGTCCAAAATCTTCCTTACCCTCATGCCCCTTCCAAAAGGGAAAATGAACGGCATTACGCCCGGTTCATGGATATTTTTAAGCAATTACAAATAAACATTCCGTTTGCTGAAGCTTTGGAACAAATGCCAAAGTATGCCAAGTTCATGAAGGACATACTAACCAAAAAGCGGAGGTATACGGAACCGGAGACCATCGTCCTTGATGCGAGCTGTAGTGCCATCATTCAAAGGACGCTTCCTAAGAAAGAGGTTGATCCGGGAAGAGTTACATTGCCGGTTAAAATTGGTGATGTGTATGTCGGAAAGGGACTTATTGACTTGGGGTCGAGCATAAATCTTATACCTTTGTCAATAATCAAGAGGCTTGGCAACATCGAGATTAAGTCCATCCGAATGACATTACAATTGGCGGATAAGTCGACGACCCATCCTCATGGCGTAGCCCAAGATGTGTTGGTGAAGGTCGACAAATTCTTTTTCCCGGTGGATTTTATTGTAATTGATATGGAGGAAGATGATGATGCTCCGCTCATATTGGGCCGACCATTCATGAAGACCGCAAGAATGATGATTGATGTTGATGACGGTTTAATGAAGGTGCGTGTTCAAAATGAGGAGGTCACCTTTGATCTATTCGAGGCGATGAAGCATTCCAAGGATAGAAATGATAGCTTTCGCATCGATGTGATGGAAGACGCTATTATGGAAGTTTCAAAGCATATCCATGAGATATCTCCTATGGAGTTAGCTCTCGACGACTCATTGGAGGTTTTCACTGTTGAGGAGGAGCTAGCTCTTGAGGAATGCTTAAAGGAACTTGATAGCTTGGAAGACCTACAACCGTGGGAAGTAGAGGAAGAAAATTTGAAGAAGGAGGTAATTGACGAGAAAGCGCCAATTGAATTAAAAGAGTTACCTTCGACTTTGAAATATGTGTTTCTAGATGAGACCGAGGCAAAGCCGGTCATCATAAGCAACCTTTTGATAAAAGAAGAAGAAGCCTGTCTAATCATTGTGCTAAAAACCAATCAAGAAGCTATGGGTTGGACTCTTTCCGATCTTAAAGGAATTAGTCCATCCTATTGTATGCACAAGATTTTGATGGAGGAGGATTTCAAGCCGGTGGCTCAACCACAACGCCGCTTAAATCCTACAATGAAAGAGGTTGTAAGAAAGGAAGTGGTGAAGCTTTTGGATGCGGGAATGATTTACCCGATTTCGGATAGTCCGTGGGTTAGTCCCGTGCACGTGGTTCCGAAGAAGGGTGGAATGACCGTAATCCGTAATGACAAAGACGAATTGATCCCGACTAAAGTAGCAACGGGGTGGAGAATGTGTATAGATTATAGACGGTTGAATACCGCGACTCGTAAGTGTCGCATCGCGCGAAAAACCGGCGGGAAAAGAAAGAAACAACAGAGCCGCCACCGTGCGTTATTTATCCCAAAAGAGGGAAAGGAAACGCTCGAAGTAAACCTGGAAAAGAACATGGTCTCGCGACCAAAGAGTATGGGTTCGGGAGTCGGTTATGCGAAGGGAAGGTATTAGCACCCCTACGCATCCGTAGTACTCTACGGGATCCACGCACAAAAGGAAGGATAAATTGGTTGCTAAACACTGCTCATACTCACACACACACTGGCTGAAAGAGACAAAAGAAACTGACTGAAACTGACTCGGCAGGATATCGCATCCTGGGCCTACTTAGTCTATCAAGCATAGACATCAGAGTCGAAGTAGTTCGGACTGGGGAAACGACACATGCTCGCTAGGATATCGCATCCTATGCATACGTATCTTCTCGGACGAGAGAAGAATCAGAGCATTCGTAGCTCAGCTGACACGCGCACAAACAAACGCAGGCAAAGGCAAACGTGGAGCCCGACTGCCAATCACTGGACTTACATCAGCATCCGAACCAAACACACGCACACTGGAACCCAAATGCCACTCGATGGAGTTACATCAGCTTCCAAGCACACAACAGCACAACAAGTTAATAGGGAGTCGGGGACTCGAGCCTATAACTGTCAAACACACTCAAACACACAGACAACAAATTGCTAAGGAGTCAGGCACTCGAGCCTAGCAACTGTCAGACAACACACACAAAAAGAAAAAAGGGCGCCCGGAGAGATCAGCTCAATCTCCTGCCTACATACTTCATCTGGTATGAAGATCAGGGCGATGTAGTTCCCCTACAGAGGGATAAAGGACTAGCCTAACCAGATAACAGAGGGAGACACAACTAGGGAGACTACGACTCGAGCCTAGATGTTATCATGCAAATCATCCCTAAGTTAAGGTTTCTAGCTAACTGGCACAGGGAGCCAGCCTATCCTAAGTATGGCTTGCACAGGAAGTAAGCCACACACACACTTAACTTGCACAGGAAGCAAGCCAAGCAAAACCTACTTGCACAGGAAGCAAGTCTAAACTAATCCTAACTTGCACAGGAAGCAAGTCAAACAATCCTAACTTGCACAGGAAGCAAGTCAAACAATCCTAACTTGCACAGGAAGCAAGTCAAACAATCCTAACTTGCACAGGAAGCAAGTCAAACAATCCTACAAGCACAGGTAGCACACACTATACACAAGCAAGTGGCTCACACAAGGCTAGGTTTTAGTCGAGGGGTCATATCAACCTCAACAAACAAACCTCTGGAATGGGGTGGGTGTTGCTCTTAACCTTGCCATTGAGGGGCTAAGGTGAAGCAGATGAAAGGTGAGTGAAGATAAGACTTCACAGCTCTTATCCCTGGCCTGGGAGAGCTCAAGACAAGAATGTGTGGGTTCAGAAAGTGGGAACCCTTCTACACATTTGAAACTGACTCAACTGTACAATTGTACAAGATCTTGGGTTTGTATCTGCAATGCATCAACACAGTGGTGTGAGCAAAGCAGATGACACACTGAATAGTGGGGGATAGATTGCATATCCCTACCTTCCACCAATTGCCTCTTCACTTAGGAGGTCTTTGACTCTATGCAAGGACAAAATTAAACAGTCACAAACATTGCCTCTTAAGGAGGACTTCAGACAGTTGCCTGGCCAAGTAACAGGCCAGGTCTTCCAGACTACATGAAGTAAAAGAGATTATACCTCAAGCAAGTTGCTAAAAAGCAAAGCAAATCAAGTTCAGAGAACTTTAAGCAACTAAAGTACCTGAAAAAAGTCAAAACAATCAGCAAACAGTTCAAAAGTTTAAATCAAAAGGAATTGGTAAACAGTCAACACAGATGGTCAACTGTGCAAGGCACAAGACTCAAACACATGAGTCAAACCTACAAAACAAAGGTTGGCATATGGTAAACAATCAAGTTCAAACAAGTTTGAATGATCTTTGAGGCATTGGTGCTTAACCTGAAACAAGAACTCAATTGTAAGCTCAAAAGACCACTAGGACTAGCCTAGGGTCAAGGATGAAAGAAAAAGTCAAAACAGCAAAGAAAAGTCAACCAAAGTCAAGGTCAAACATTTAGTAAGCAATCACAATTGGGCCCACATTCAAATCATGCATTATTATCATTTCATGAACATTTGAAGTCAAAGTAAGGCAAATGAAAGCACAAAAAAGTCAACAGAATGACTTGCATCAAAAGTCAACCCAAACAATCTCAAAAATCATCAAATAAATCACATTCAATCCTAACATCTAGCATGGCAAGCATGTCAAATTTCATGACATTTGGATGAGAGGAAGGCAGTCAATGAAAATCAAGAAGTCAAACCAAATTTAAGCATGCACAATGAAGTCAACCAAACATGCATCAACTTAGAAAAATCATAAGTCAAGAATGGTGTATGATAAATGAATGGGATCAAAGCCATAGCAAAGATGAGGATGTCTAGTTATCTCATGTAAAATTTCATGTCCATCTAATAAAGTATGAGAATTTCACAAATGAAGTGGGAACATGTGTCATACAAAGTCAACATTTGACTAGGCAGGGAAGAAAAATCTCAAACAAATGGAAAATAGTTCAATTAAATCCAAGAAAATTCACAAGTCAACTAGACATACAAGAGTAGGTTCATGCAAAATTTGGGGTCATTTGGATGTAAGGAAGCATGGTAATGAAAATCATGAAGTTGGTCATCAATGGTGTGACACAAATTGTCACACCCTAATTCAAAAAATCATAACTCACAAACCACAAATGATAAATTCACAAACTCTACACCAAAATCACCATGAATGTGTCTAGTTTAAGCACAAACAATTTGGGAGCCACTGGATGCATTCTCATCATTTCACAATTGATTTGGCAAAGTGTACAAAATTTGGTCACATGTCACAAACCCTAGCACCATTTAAAAACCACTCATCCAAAAATTCTGGAAAAATAATGATAAAAAAGTAGAGATCACGGTGAATACAACACAAAAAATCCCATTGAATTTGGATCAAAAATGAGCAAGTTATGATTTTTGGAAGATTGGTTATAAAATGTGAAATTAAAATGAAATAAATGGAGCAAGAATGGCAAAGTTGTAATATCATGATTCACTTAACCAAACACAGTCGTTTTGGGCTTTAAAGGAAATGTTTTGATTGGACGAGGGAGTCAAGCCATGTATGCACGAAAATGGGGAAAATCTGGGCAAATTGGGATTAGGGTTTTACTGTTCATCCCTCTCAAAAATCATGATTTCACAAACTTGCCCAAAAATCAAAATTGAATATATGGAAATGATCAGCATGGCAAGGTCAACATGAATCCACCATTGATTTCCATTAAAACCACACACAAGTCAAGAATCGAGCAAAAACACATTTTAACACCAAACTTGTTTTCCAAATAACTTCATGCCCACACAGCCATTTTTTAAAAATAAGAGCATCATGGTACTCAGCATAGAAAGACCTTTTAAAAACATGTACCAATTTGACAAAAGAGGGAGGTCGAATCCATACCTATTTTTGAAGGACAGTTGTGTTCTTGATGTTGTTTGATGTTATTGAAGTGAAACAGTTGTCCTAGAGCTTTGCCTTGATGTATGATGCAGATGCCTTGGCTTGTGGATGCTTGGAATGACTTCAAATGAACTCTGCCATGGCTAATGCTTCTTTGAAACCAGTGTTAGGAAGGGAGTTTACAGGTGGGAAAATGTGATGAAATCAAGCTCACAAGGTTGCTTGGACATTGTTTTAGGCCAGGCAAAGTTTGTTCTTTGGAAGTGTCTTGACTGTTTTGGTGAAAAAGGCAAAAATGTGTTTTTTGAGAGAGAGGGCACCAAGGCTTTTTTTGTTATGTGGCTGTTAGCAGGATTTGGCAATGATGAATGAATGGTCAAAATGCAAGGCTAGGTTCTTTTGGTATTTTGGACAGGGTTTTAGAAATGGCCAAAAGTGGTCTTTTGAGAGAATGAAAAGCAAAGGTTTCTTGTTGTGTGTTTTGTGGCTGCTGCTTATTCATTTTGATGAGTGGATGAAGCCAAAGCCAAGGCCATTTTGAGTATCATAGTGAAAATAGCAATGCAAGGTTCAGTCTTTTGTGTTTGGACTGTTTAGAACAAATGCAAGTGAGAGGGATTTTTAGAGAGTGAGGGAACCAATGCTTCTTCTGCTGTCTTGTGGCTGCAATTAGCAACTGCTACTGGTTTCTCATCATGACATCTGCTGTTGCAAGGCCAGGCTTGGTAACTTTGGAAGTTCTTGACAGAAGATGATCTTGGCCAAGAATGAAGTGTTTTAGAGAATGGGAAGTTGGTTGGTCTTTTTGCTGCAGTTGGAGGTGGTTAGTTGTTGCTATTGGTTTTTAACATGACAGACAGACAGAAAAAAAATGATCCAAAACCCTGCTGTTTTGTGGTGCTGGTGGCTTTTGTACAGCACTTGCAATCTTGACAAAATGCCAAGCAAATCAGTCTTTTGCATCAGTTGAAATTGGTTGGTCTGTTGCTAGCAGGGTTTTTTCATGACAGAAAAATGAGGTTTGGATATTGTGTCAAGCAGGGCCAGGCTAGGTTTTTGGACAGACTTCTCACAATGCAAAAGATCAGGTTTTGTTGGAAGTTTAGACAGAAAATTCTAAAAGTGCCAAAGCAAAGTCAATACAGTTTTTTCTAGGATGAATGAGCCATGACTTTGTGTTTGTTATGTTGGTTTGTGTGTCTGCTATGACAGAAAATGCTGGGACATATTGCCTCAAGCCAAGCCAGCTTTTGTTCTCCTGCTGTTGAATGTCTCTTGGTTTGGAGTTTGACAGGTTTTAGAAGAATATGGCCAAAGTGGTTTTTTCAGCATGAATGAAATTCTATATGTTTGTCATGTCTTGCCAAGAGTTTGTAGTATGACAGAAAATGAACAAGACTGCTATGTGCAGTACCAAGCATGGCCAGTTTTTTTGTTCTTTTTAAATTCTTTTGACAGCTCTTTGAAATGTAACAGCAAGGTGAGTTTTTTGAGAGTGGACCATGCTTCTTCTGCTGTCAAATGGCTGCTATTACTGACTTCTCATGACAGAAAATCATGGACAATTTTGCTGCCTTTGTGGTAAAAGCATGGCTTATGGGATGTGGTTTGGTGAAACTTGTACTTTCTTTCCAAAAATCAAGCAAACTAGCATGGGCTGTATGTACTTCATAATTTGACTTGGCAAACATGTTTTAAATGATATTTCTGAGCTGTTCCAATTAGCCAAATGTTAGAAAAATGTTTATATCAAAAAGTCAAACATTGGTCAAACTTGCATTTAAATGAGATAGGTCAAAAAATGCCATTTTGATTGGTGAAGTTTTGGCTTATGAAATTTATATTTTTGGAAAGAGGGGATCAAATGTGACTTGTAGGAAAAAACCCCACCAAATTTGGCCAAACGGTTTGAGAGATATGGCCCTTTGAAGTTCAAGATTTTCTGAAATCGATTCGATCATAACTTGCCAACCACACATGGGAATTAAGAGTTCTTGGACTTTTTGGAAATGGGAGAACAAGATCTTCAACTTTCATGTTGGGCAAAAATTCATTTGAAGCTTGTATCATGATGTAAGTTTGAGGATCAAGACTTTCCATTTTTGGTAAGTTTCAGTTACAGGTCCAGTTTCCATTTTTGGAAATTTTTGATCTGGCTTCAAATTCTTCCATGATGGTGTTTGACATGATATATAAGGACTATTTGGACATGGATGAGCTCTCACAAACCAATTCCAATCATCAAATCACTGATTAAATGGACAGTTGACCAACAGTTGACTTTTAGGGTTTCTGCCTGACTGAACCATGACTGATGACTTCCAAACCCTAATTCCTTGAGACCTTGACTTCAAATGATGTCCCAAGTTGTATGAACTCTTGATTATTGATCATGGTGCCCAAATTCCACAAGAATGGCCACCATCCACTGCTGTTGACTGACTGTTGACTTTCTAGGGTTTTAGACTGTCTGTGCACAAACTGATGACCTCTGAGCCTTCAACCCTTGACCAAAATACTTCAAATGGACCTCCAAGTCATGTGAATTTGTTGGACCAACCCTAAGGCTTTGGCTCCTTGAGAATTGTGCTTGCTTGCTTGATTGACTGATCTCCTGACCAGTTTGACCTAATTCCTTGACTGGCTTGCACTTGAGGCAAAAGAGGCAATGCAATGCTATGCAATGGACCATGATATGCTATGACCTAATATGAAAATGTATGTACAATGACAGGTGCAAATTTGAGGTGCTACAGCTGCCCCTATTCAATCAGCTGGGAACCCGAATGGATGAGAGCAACGGCTGTCAGACTTTCAGGGTAAACAGGGATTGAATACCAAGAACCGTAGAATTTGCACAATACAGGGATCCACCAATGGAAACGTCCACTGGGATTTGATATTTATTGCTGGGTATATATATTTTTTGGTTTTGTTTTCAAAGGGTACGGCCACATCCAGACATCACAACGATGACGAATGGGGAAAGAAATCACAACTAGATGTCAACGGACAACTAGGAAAAACTCGACGTTTACCAAGACCAACGGAGAGGTAACCAGACATTAATGAATGACCGGAAGGGATACAACCATACGTCAACGGACGAAATGGGAAAAACTCGACGTTTATCGAAACCAACGGAGAGGTAGCCAGACATTAATGAACGACTGGGAGGACTCGGCCAGACATCGACGGATGAATGGGAGAAAACTCGACGTTTACAGACATCGGAAGATGATGTTTACAGACACCAAAAAGATCGACCAGACATTTACAGATGAATGGGAAAACTCGACGTTTACAGACATCGAAAGATGATGTTTACAGACACCAAAAAGATCGACCAGACATTTACAGATGAATGGGAATAAGAGAAACACAACCAGACGTCAACGGACGAATGGGAAAAACTCGTCGTTTATCGAAACCAACGGAGAGGTAAGTCCACATGGGGAGGGTACAACTAGACATCACCGGATGACTAGGAAAAACTCGACGTTTATCGACACCAACGGAGAGGAGTAATTTTCACTAGGGAAGGGAGGCCGACGTTACGAACATCGAGAGATGATGTTTACAGACATCAAAGAAGACCAGACACTTACGCATGACTGGGAAATCACCGAAAGATGGTGTTTACCGACACCTAAGAAGACCAGACACTTACGCATGACTAGAAATCACCGAAAGATGGTGTTTACCGACACCAAGGAAACAACACACACGGGTGCTGACAGGGTACTGACATCCACAAGATGACCGGGCAAGGCTGAACACTTGCAGGGGGGTCTCACTGGGGAGAAGCAGGATTTCCTTTCACCAACGGATGAGGAAATAAACCTCTATGGGGATTATCAACACCAAATGTTGACTGGAGCAACTGTAACAAATGCGTTGCACAGGTTGAACAAAAATCCGTCTCTGCAGGGAATACGGTCTGATGGGGTTTCGAACATATGAATGCATATGTTTGATTTTTTTCCATGGCGTAATGCTCCATTTATGAATGGAAATGCTACGCAATTTTTGAGAATGCAATGATTACTACATGCAAAATGCAAATGAACCCTGGCTAGTGAGCCGAAATGATCAGATACTCTGACTCTGTGGGGAGATTCCTCTTGGGGAAATACTCTGCGGGGAACTCTGCTTGGGGAATGGTAAAGCGACTTCACACTCATGTTGAAGAATAGCACTGCTGCTGGGAAAAGGTAAACTTCGCTGGGGATAACCTTCAGTCCACAGATAGGATAAATGCTGGAGATAAATTTCAATGAACCTGCCTCGCTCGGGGAGGAAATCAGCAAATACAGGCCTGCCGGGGATAGGCAATCCTCAGATCTGTTGGGGAATAGAAGGCACTATCCACAGACGTCTTCGCGGGGGAACATAGCTCTGGTAGCTTCCAAACTTGCTTGGGGAAAATATTTGCTGAGGAAACATCCTCACAGATGCCAATCTGAAAAACATCGCAAATAAATGCCCCCAGGGGATACATGGACAAGATACGCTCAAGTGTCCTCAACATTCAAAATGATTTTCAAATGTTTTATCTTTCTGCACGTTATTGTGTAGCCTCCATGTTCTTATATGCAATGCTTATCAAAAATTCGGACATTTTTGCAAACAAAACAGTAAAAATAAAAACAGAAAAGCTATTTATCTGAATAACGACTTTTATTGATTGAAAATGTGCCTGAAGAGGCAAAGTACATTGGGAAGCAATTCCTAGAAAGAGGTAATTGCGCACAAAAGGAAAAATCTATCCTGATGGCAATGTGAACACGGCATCCACTATTTCCCAATTCTGTTATAACTCACAGATCATCATTTTTCCTCCCAACTCCTTGCTTTCTGAGAAGAATGAATGGACGGATCACATCTTTCGAGATGGCAGACGACAAAGCTTGATGAAGTACAGACAACTCAGACTGTAGTCTTCGCTTTAATCCCTAACTTTTGCCTGGATCGCCCTTTCGGGTTTTCAATCCACCGGGATACCCATTTTTGCCTAAGTCGCCCTTGCGGGTTTTCGACTTACCGGGTGTACAAATTCTTTTCATTTTATCCCTAATTTTTGCCCGAACCTTTTCTTTCTGTTTTTGGTTCGCCGGGATGCCCATTTTTTGCCTGGACTCTTTTTTCTTTTTGTCCAGCGGGTCTATTTATGCGAAGTATTTTTTGACTACATCTGAGTTAACAGGAGACGGGAAATCTTCACCATCCATAGTTGTAAGCATCAAGGCTCCACCGGAGAAGACTTTCTTCACAACATACGGACCTTCATAATTAGGAGTCCACTTGCCCCTGTTATCTGTACTGGGAGGGAGGATCCTCTTCAAAACTAGATCACCGATCTGATAGCTTCGAGGACGCACTTTCTGATCAAAGGCTCGCTTCATCCTTCGCTGATACAGCTGTCCATGGCATACAGCTGCTAGCCGTCTCTCCTCTATAAGGCTCAACTCATTAAACCTTGTTCGAATCCACTCGGCTTCGTCCAGCTTGACATCCAATAAAACTCTTAGAGAAGGAATCTCCACTTCAACAGGTAGGACAGCTTCCATACCATACACAAGGGAGTAAGGGGTTGCCCCGGTCGACGTACGTACTGAGGTACGGTACCCGTGCAAAGCGAAAGGCAGCATCTCATGCCAATCCTTGTACGTAACGACCATCTTCTGCACAATCTTCTTGATATTCTTGTTTGCCGCTTCTACGGCACCATTCATCTTCGGTCTGTAAGGAGAAGAATTGTGATGTTCAATCTTGAAATCTTTACAAAGCTCTTTCATCATCTTGTTGTTGAGATTCGAACCATTGTCAGTGATGATTCTCTCAGGAACTCCATAACGACATATGATTTCTTTCTTGATGAACCGGGTAACCACTTGTTTGGTAACGTTAGCATAGGAAGCTGCTTCCACCCATTTGGTGAAATAGTCAATTGCAACCAAGATGAAGCGATGCCCATTCGAAGCAGTAGGCTCAATCTTCCCAATCATATCAATGCCCCACATGGCAAACGGCCAAGGCGAATTCATGATATTCAGAGGGCTTGGTGGTACATGCACCTTATCAGCATAAATTTGACACTTATGGCACTTCCGAGCATACTTGAAACAATCGGATTCCATAGTCATCCAGTAATAACCCGCTCTTAACAATTTCTTAGCCATTGCATGTCCGCCAGCATGAGTACCGAAGGAACCTTCATGAACTTCCTGCATTAACATGTCTGCCTCGGGTCTGTCCACGCATCTGAGCAAGACCATGTCAAAGTTTCTTTTATACAACACATCATCCTGATTCAAATAGAAGCTTCCAGCTAGCCTCCTCAGGGTTTTCTTGTCATTCTTCGACGCACCTTCAGGATACTCTTGAGTCTTGAGGAAATTCTTGATGTCATAATACCACGGCTTCTCATCAATCACAACAGACTCGGCTGCAAACACATACGCAGGCCTCTCGAGTCGATTCACCGCAACATGTGGCACATGATTCCACCAATGAACTTTGATCATAGAAGATAAAGTAGCCAGAGCATCCGCCATTTGATTCTCATCCCGGAGGACATGATACAACTTCACCTTCTTGAAGAACGTCAGTATTCTTCTGGTATAATCTCTATATGGAATCAGATGCGGCTGATTCGTATTCCAATCTCCATTGACTTGATTAACCACTAGAGCGGAATCTCCAAATATGTCAAGTGTTTTGATCCTCAGATCAATGGCTTCTTCTATCCCCATGATACAAGCCTTATACTCGGCTTCGTTGTTGGTGACGTCAAACGTCAATCTGGCAGAAAAAGGTATATGAGCACCTTTAGGATTGATCAATACTGCCCCAACACCGTTACCATTCATATTCACAGCCCCATCAAACATCAGTGTCCATTTGTCATCCGGGTCCGGTCCTTCCTCGACAAGAGGCTCTTCACAATCTTTCATTTTAAGATACATGATGTCTTCGTCAGGGAATTCAAACATCATAGGCTGATAATCTTCAATCGGTTGTTCGGCGAGGTAGTCTGACAGAATACTACCTTTGATGGCCTTCTGGGACGTGTACTGAATGTCATACTCTGTTAGAATCATCTGCCAACGGGCAACACGTCCGGTGAGAGCTGGTTTCTCAAAGATGTACTTCACTGGATCCATCTTAGAAATCAATAAGGTAGTATGGTTCAACATATACTGTCTTAGTCGGCGAGCAGCCCAGGCCAAAGCACAGCAAGTTTTCTCGAGCAGTGAATATCTTGTTTCACAGTCGGTAAACTTTTTGCTGAGGTAGTATATGGCATGCTCTTTTCGACCAGACTCGTCATGCTGTCCCAATACACACCCCATCGAATTCTCAGTCACTGACAGGTACATTATCAGAGGTCTCCCTGGAACTGGAGGTATAAGGATTGGAGGTTTCTGTAAATACTCCTTAATCTTGTCAAAAGCTTTCTGACAGTCATCATTCCACTTGATCGCCTGATTCTTTCTAAGCAGTTTGAAAATTGGTTCACACGTAGCAGTTAGATGAGATATGAACCTTGCAATGTAGTTCAATCTCCCTAAAAACCCACGGACTTGCTTCTCCGTTTTCGGTTCAGGCATCTCTTGAATAGCTTTGACTTTCGCTGGATCAACCTCAATCCCTTTCTCACTGACAATGAAGCCTAAAAGCTTCCCTGATCTCACCCCAAACGTACACTTGTTCGGATTCAACCTCAGCTTGAACTTTCTCAACCGGTCAAACAGCTTCTGCAAGTTAACCAGGTGCTCCTCTTCTGTCTGCGACTTCGCAATCATATCATCTACGTACACTTCAATCTCTTTGTGCATCATGTCATGAAAGAGAGTCATCATTGCCCTCTGATAGGTAGCACCAGCATTCTTTAGCCCAAATGGCATCACCTTATAGCAGAACGTGCCCCAAGGTGTAATGAATGTCGTCTTTTCCATGTCTTCTGGCGCCATCTTGATCTGATTATATCCAGAGAAACCATCCATGAAAGAGAATACCGAGGATTGAGCCGTATTATCAACCAATACATCAATGTGAGGTAATGGGAAATCATCCTTCGGACTCGCTCTATTCAAATCCCGGTAATCGACACACATTCTGACTTTTCCGTCCTTCTTCGGCACAGGAACGATGTTGGCCACCCACGGTGGATAACTTGTAACAGCCAGAAAACCCGCATCCCACTGCTTCTGAACCTCTTCCTTGATCTTAGTTGCCATGTCAGGACTCGTTCTACGAAGCTTCTGCTTGACCGAAGGACACCCTTCTCTAAGAGGTAATCGGTGCATCACAATATCTGTATCTAAACCAGGCATATCTTGGTATGACCAGGCGAATACCTCCACATATTCTCTCAGCATCTCAATCAGCCTCCTCTTGACAGAGTCTTCTAAAGTAGCCCCAATCTTGATTTCTCTTTTGGCGTCCTCAGTACCCAAATTAATAGTTTCCAACTCCTCCTGATGAGGTTGGATGACCCTTTCCTCCTGCTTCAGCAACCTGGCCAATTCTGCAGGGAGTTCACAGTCTTCCTCACTTTCCTCTTCAGCCTGGTAGATGGGATTGTCGAAATCATACTGAGCCATAACAGAACTGTTCATAGTGAATGCCATAAGATCGCTTCTGCATGTTTAATGCTTTGTTTTTAGAAAAAGAGTTCAAGAAGTCACAAAAACAAAAAACATTGCCATTTTTATTGTTTTTGAAAAAGAAAAATGAAAACAAAAATAGAAAGACAGGGATCACAAAGTTTGATTTCAAAAAAATGTCCTTCATTAATGATAATCATTAAAACATGATGAGGCCCTACAAAATGAATCACTACGCCTTGGGCAGAACGTAGGATTTTCATGCAAAATGACAAAACAACAGAAAATTACTCTGTCAGAAGAGTAACTTGAACCACTTCTTCAGCCGTCCAGTTGTTGATAGACCCCCCTGGTGCACACGGGCGAACCCAGTTGTCCAAATCACAATCGCTGTCACAGTCTTCAATACCGGTTGCGGAGACGTCACCATGATTCATCAGCCCAGCGCTGGTAAAGGTACTCGGACCCGCTTGACCATTCTGCTCTGCTCGGAGAGGCTCATAACCAACGCCAAATTTGTCTTCTTTAACCGGCAAATCCACCATCTTGCCCCAGCCTTCAGTTTTGCCAGAATCAACAACCTCTTTGCCTGCTTATAAGAAGTAATTGAAGCACCTGGCTTCCTCTGCTCAGCGTACGCCACTTTCTCAAGAGCCACAGTCTCAAACGCCTGGCATAAGGTTTCGTGGATCTCGCCATCCACCTCAACATATTTGAACGAGGATAGATGACTCACCAGAATCTCTTCTTCACCGCACACAGTCACAATCTGACCGTTCCAGACATACTTGAGCTTTTGATGGAGAGTCGACGAGACTGCCCCTGCTGCATGAATCCATGGACGCCCCAATAAACAACTATAGGCGGGCTGGATGTCCATAACATAGAAGATGATATCGAATACCTCAGGACCTATCTTCACAGGCAAGGTAACTTCTCCACACACAGAACGTTTGGATCCGTCGAAAGCACGAACGATCAGGTCACTGGGATTAAGCACAGACCCTTCCGCATCAATCTTCTTCAGAATCTGCTTAGGCAGCACATTCAACGACGACCCGGTGTCTACCAATACGTGAGACAATACTGCCCCCTTGCACTCCATGGTGATGTGCAAGGCTTTGTTATGGTTTCGCCCTTCAGGCGGTAAGTCCAGGTTGGTGAATCCTACACCATGCCTGGTGCTCACATTGGCCATCACACCCTCCAGTTGATTGACAGAAATCTCCTGAGGCACGTAAGCCAAATTCAACATCTTCAGCAAGGCATTACGGTGTGCTCAGAGCACATCAACAGTGAAAGTATAGAAATCTTGGACGGAGTTTGATTCAACTGATCTACAATTTGTAGTCACTCTTCTTGATTATCTTCATAAACTCCTCCACGTCCTTCTCAAATGACCCCTCGGGCGCTTCCTTCTGGACAGGTTCTTCCTCAACCACAGCTTGCTTACCCTTTGCTCTGGCGAGAGCCTCAGCATTATTGTCCCTCAAAGGCTGCGGTGCGAACAGACGACCGCTTCTGGTAAAACCTCCTGGACCTCCTACATTATCCACAGCCGGACCAACAGTTGCAGGAACTCTATTCGGTAAACCAATTGTCACTGGAGTTTGATTCACTGGTCTTGTCTGACTTTCAGCCTTTCTGTAACTGCGGTGAGCATTATCATACTTCCACGGCACGGCTCTACTATTCTCAACAGTCCTTCTTCCAGACGCAACGATAGTAGTTGGAACACTGATGGTTACAGGCACAGGAATGGTAACTGGGGTACCATTTGCTGCAGGTGCACTGACGACCCTTTGTCCACGTTCTTCAGACGGTTTAAAGTAGATGGTGATAGTTGACACTGTTCCACGATCTTTTACAGCCCTACTGAATTGCAAACAACCCTCATCCATCATACCCTGGATACCGGCCCTTAACTGATCGCAACCATTCTCAGATTCTGCACAGCCCAAACAATCCTCATTACAGCCCGGGTAGACACCCCCATTCAGCAGACGGCCCTTCACAACTAGCAGAGAAGTCTGAACATCATCAACACTAACAACCAGATCTTCAACTTCCTTCCCCTCAATATTGTTCACTCTATGCCCACCATGCTGAGGCATAGGGTTGTTTACGACGTTAGGCACTGGAGCGAAGTTGATCGCCTTGGCATCGATCAAATCTTGGACCTTGTGCTGGAGAGCCCGACACTTCTCAGTATGATGCCCTGGTGCCCCAGAGTGAAAGTCACATCTAACATTAGCATCATAACCAGGAGGCAGCACGGTTGGAGTGGCCATCGTACGCAACTCTACAAACCCTAACCGGAGTAGTTCGGGTAGTAGCTCTGCGTAAGACATAGGCAGAGGATCAAATCTTCTATCAGCCTGTAATCTCTGCCTAGGCTGGAAAGGACGTTGCTGTTGTTGTTGTTGTTACGGTTGTTGGACTCTTTGTTGTTGTTGTTGACGAGGCTGAGGTGCCGGAATGGTTACTGCAGCAGCTTGACGGTATTCAATTCTGTTCTGATCTCGGCGGTGTTGAACAGCATTAGTTTCACCCTCTCTTCGACGAGGTGCCCCAGCAAACGGCTTCTTAGAGGAAGAGGAACCAGCATCTTGGATCTTCCCAGTTTTAATCAAACTCTCAGTCCTCTCTCCACAAATGACAACATCAGAAAAACTACCGAATGGGCAGCTCCCCATCCGGTCCATAAACACACCTTGAAGAGTACCGATAAACATATCTGTCAACTCCCTTTCCAGCATAGGGGGTTGAACTCTAGCAGCCAGTTCACGCCACCTCTGGGCATACTCCTTGAAGCTTTCATTGGATTTCTGACATAGACTCTGCAGCTGAGTCCGGCTCGGTGCCATGTCCATGTTGTGTTTGTATTGCCTCAAAAAGGCCTCACCCAGATCTCTCCAGCATCGGATCGAATCTCTCTTCAATTCCATGTACCAGTCCAAAGAAGCCCCAGATAGACTATCTTGGAAAAAATACATCCACATCTTTTCATCATCGGTATACGCAGAGATCTTTCGATAATAAGCCTGCACATGGGTGCGAGGGCAAGAAGTACCGTTGTATTTGTCGAATGACGGTGCTTTGAACTTGTGAGGGATTCTCAAACCTTCAACCAATCCCATATTAGTAACATCAAAACCGAGAGAATTTTGACTTTCCATAGCACGGATCTTCTCAGCAAGAGCTTCAACTTTACGGTCTCTCTCGTTAACCCTTCCCAGAACGTCTTCGTCTTCACTGAGCAGAGAGAACATATCCTCTTGTCTGTCAACAATCGGAACAGGATTACGGGCCGGAGCACGGACTACTCTGGCATTAGCGGCATCTGGAACAATAGGTTGACCGTTGATTCGAATACCCCCCAACTCATCACCTACAGCATAGTTGTTGATGGGTACAGCAGCAGCAGCATTGTTATCATTAACCGGGCCTCCCTCTGGCGGAGCATGGTTGACCAGTGGATTTGCAGCCTCTTGTCTCTGAACCATGGCTCGGAGTTCTTCTTGCCCTTGCGCAACCCCTTGCATCATATTCATAAACTGGGCCATGCTAGCCTTCATCTCAGCCAACTCAGCTTGAAATTGATCCATACTTCTCTGTTGATTCAGTCTTGTTGAGTAGCGGTGCGGACGTTGATCAGCTATCCTGCCTGAACAGGAACCAAGAGTGAGAAGTCACGACCAAGAACACCTGTTATGCAAAAATGATATGAGTATGATGCTAATGATGCGTATGATGCACATGATATGCTCATTTCTCAGGCATTCAAAGAGCCTGACCCATCCTGAAAAGATGGCAACTTGCAGCAACAAGAGAACAAACAGATACAAGGAAATGCTGACATCCTTATATATACATAAGGGTAAAAAGGCATACAACCAATGTCAACAGAATATCTGAATAAACAACGTACAAAGAAAAAGAATCCCATCCAACAAGCCTGGAGGTGATTCTTAACAAAAGATCTAAGAGATGTCTTACACGCAAATGAATCCCATCCAACAAGCCTGGAGGTGATTCTCAACAAAATACAATCAGAGACACAAACTAAGACAGACGGTCTTCCGGAATGAGGGTCTTCAGGTAATGGCACTGGTCTATCAACAGTGTGCATTCTGAACATTCTGGTAGAGGGGTAATCTTCTCCTTCAACTGCCGTCTAAGCTCTACCACTTCTCCTCCAAGGTGGTTCTCTGATGCCTGTCTCAAGTCTACTTCCTTCTTTAACTGGATGTCTTTATCTCTGAGTTGCTTCTCCAAGTCTCTGATCTTCTTCTGATAGCTGGCCTCAACCCTCTGCAGCCTCAAGCGCTCCCGATGTTCTGCGTCTAACATGCTCTCCATCTCCTCGTAGGATCTCTTCTTGTTCCTTGCTCTGCTAGCATCCTCTCCTTGCACTTCCCTGAGTTGATGGGCCAAGTGCAGCTTATCAGCTTTAGCTTTGTACAGCTCCATCTGGGTATCTTGCTCCTTCTCTCTCAAACGGCGATTCTCCATCAAGGCTTGCTTGTAGTGCTCTGCAGGCACACTATCAGCAAGGACCAAAGGTGGTTGCTCTTGCAACGGCTCCATCCTATCATAGGGTAGCAGCAAAGTTTCCACTCTCTTCTTTACCCAATCGGTGTAATCGGGCATTGCAATGGCAAACTTCTTCCCTAAGACGGATCCATCCTTCACTCCCACATCTCTCCAGGCTTTCCCTATCTGCTCCAACTTAGCAGGGTCATCCTTCTTCTCAAAACAAAAACTTTCGGCCATCTCAGCTTCGAGCGGTCTTTCACCCATAACAAACCCTAGCTGGCGAAGAGAAAGAACTGGATTGTAGTTGATGCAACCTTTGGTCCCTATGAGTGGCACGCTCCGGAATTCACCACAACTTATGATGACATCCTTCACATCCATCCGGTACGACTGCCACCTGATGTCATAGGAAGTGAGCGACATGACCCTCTGAGTCCACTTCAGAGTACTCTGGGTATCCATAAATGGTCCACTGGCTGGCAGAAGAGACATGAACCATTTGAACAGAAGAGGCAGGCAGCACCTGATGGCTCCTCCCTTACCATGCCTGCTGTGAATGGCATAGTAAGTATCTGCTAGAAGAGTAGGGATTGGATTCCCTCTGATGAAAATGCTGATAGCAGTGAAGTCAATGAAATTTGGCATACTGGGAAATAGGATGATCCCATAGATCATGGCAGCTAGCTGTGCGTGAAAAACTTCCCAACTTCCCTTCTCTGCTTCAACTCTGGCTACTCTCAACAGGAACCTCAATGGCAGACCTACAACCTCTCCACAGGGCTTCCAATTCTCACCAACTTCCTCAACACTCAACCGGAGAACTCTGGCAATCAATCTGAAGTCGACCTCCTTTGGGACGTCCAAGAAGGGAGTCTGATGCTGAATAGGGATACTCAATAGGATAGAATACTCTTCGAGAGTGGGTGCAAGCTGATAATCCTGGAAAGTGAAGCACCTGAGCTCTGGGTCATAAAACTGAAGTAGTGTCTGCAGAGGCACCGGGTCAACTACTGTCTTCAATACTGTCAAGATATCTCCGTACCGCCCAACAAAACTCTTCAGTCGGTCATCTATCACGAGGCTACCCAACTCGACTAGCGGAGTCAACGGCTCACGGTGGAAACTGTAGGAACAGGTTTTCCGCTTCGGCTCGGGAACTGTTGTCATCTCTATCAGTAGACAGACTCTGGAATGTACCTGAGAAATGATATGCATGCAGAGATTAGTTTTTTCTTTTTTCTCTTTTTTTTTTTTTGATGATTTTTTTTTGATTTTTTTTTCAATGCGTTTCTTTTGAAAAATAAATATGCTATGATGCACATGATGCAGACTGGACTGGCTGGTTGTGCAAACTCTGATACTAGGTCGAAGCTTCAGTCAAAATCGGAACATAAATCCCACTTAAGGTTAACTGAACACTGTCTGAACACAAAGTCACCATCAGAACCAAGTCACCAACAGAACCGAGTCACCCACGGTACCTGTAATGAAATAACCCTTCCCCACTCACGGGTGTAGTCTAGGCCAGGGTAAAGCTGAGAGAAACGCAGCATAAATAACCTTTCGCAGAAATACTATCATATACACACCCGAAGTATGTAACGACAGTATCCCACCAGGGTCTGAACTGCTCGTGATATCAATGTTCCGCTAAGTGGCGCCATACCACCCGCTTCCCATGAATCACTCTATTCCTAATCATCCTAGATTTTCACTCATGGTCTGGGTATTGGACCTTTTACCTCAACTGACTCCCCCCACACACAGAGAAAAACAGACAGCCAGCCAGTAATGAATAATGAATATGAATGCAAACATCAATGCATACAATCAATGCAAACAATAAATGTGCATATATACAATGAATGCAATAAAATACAACAAGCAGAAAGCAACCAAAACCCTAATCCTAGAGAGCGCTAGGAGAGACTCGCTTAGGGAAGATGGACCAGCACAGGTCAACTTCTCTATATCCCCAGCAGAGTCGCCAGCTGTCGCATCGCGCGAAAAACCGGCGGGAAAAGAAAGAAACAACAGAGCCGCCACCGTGCGTTATTTATCCCAAAAGAGGGAAAGGAAACGCTCGAAGTAAACCTGGAAAAGAACATGGTCTCGCGACCAAAGAGTATGGGTTCGGGAGTCGGTTATGCGAAGGGAAGGTATTAGCACCCCTACGCATCCGTAGTACTCTACGGGATCCACGCACAAAAGGAAGGATAAATTGGTTGCTAAACACTGCTCATACTCACACACACACTGGCTGAAAGAGACAAAAGAAACTGACTGAAACTGACTCGGCAGGATATCGCATCCTGGGCCTACTTAGTCTATCAAGCATAGACATCAGAGTCGAAGTAGTTCGGACTGGGGAAACGACACATGCTCGCTAGGATATCGCATCCTATGCATACGTATCTTCTCGGACGAGAGAAGAATCAGAGCATTCGTAGCTCAGCTGACACGCGCACAAACAAACGCAGGCAAAGGCAAACGTGGAGCCCGACTGCCAATCACTGGACTTACATCAGCATCCGAACCAAACACACGCACACTGGAACCCAAATGCCACTCGATGGACTTACATCAGCTTCCAAGCACACAACAGCACAACAAGTTAATAGGGAGTCGGGGACTCGAGCCTATAACTGTCAAACACACTCAAACACACAGACAACAAATTGCTAAGGAGTCAGGCACTCGAGCCTAGCAACTGTCAGACAACACACACAAAAAGAAAAAAGGGCGCCCGGAGAGATCAGCTCAATCTCCTGCCTACATACTTCATCTGGTATGAAGATCAGGGCGATGTAGTTCCCCTACAGAGGGATAAAGGACTAGCCTAACCAGATAACAGAGGGAGACACAACTAGGGAGACTACGACTCGAGCCTAGATGTTATCATGCAAATCATCCCTAAGTTAAGGTTTCTAGCTAACTGGCACAGGGAGCCAGCCTATCCTAAGTATGGCTTGCACAGGAAGTAAGCCACACACACACTTAACTTGCACAGGAAGCAAGCCAAGCAAAACCTACTTGCACAGGAAGCAAGTCTAAACTAATCCTAACTTGCACAGGAAGCAAGTCAAACAATCCTAACTTGCACAGGAAGCAAGTCAAACAATCCTAACTTGCACAGGAAGCAAGTCAAACAATCCTAACTTGCACAGGAAGCAAGTCAAACAATCCTACAAGCACAGGTAGCACACACTATACACAAGCAAGTGGCTCACACAAGGCTAGGTTTTAGTCGAGGGGTCATATCAACCTCAACAAACAAACCTCTGGAATGGGGTGGGTGTTGCTCTTAACCTTGCCATTGAGGGGCTAAGGTGAAGCAGATGAAAGGTGAGTGAAGATAAGACTTCACAGCTCTTATCCCTGGCCTGGGAGAGCTCAAGACAAGAATGTGTGGGTTCAGAAAGTGGGAACCCTTCTACACATTTGAAACTGACTCAACTGTACAATTGTACAAGATCTTGGGTTTGTATCTGCAATGCATCAACACAGTGGTGTGAGCAAAGCAGATGACACACTGAATAGTGGGGGATAGATTTCATATCCCTACCTTCCACCAATTGCCTCTTCACTTAGGAGGTCTTTGACTCTATGCAAGGACAAAATTAAACAGTCACAAACATTGCCTCTTAAGGAGGACTTCAGACAGTTGCCTGGCCAAGTAACAGGCCAGGTCTTCCAGACTACATGAAGTAAAAGAGATTATACCTCAAGCAAGTTGCTAAAAAGCAAAGCAAATCAAGTTCAGAGAACTTTAAGCAACTAAAGTACCTGAAAAAAGTCAAAACAATCAGCAAACAGTTCAAAAGTTTAAATCAAAAGGAATTGGTAAACAGTCAACACAGATGGTCAACTGTGCAAGGCACAAGACTCAAACACATGAGTCAAACCTACAAAACAAAGGTTGGCATATGGTAAACAATCAAGTTCAAACAAGTTTGAATGATCTTTGAGGCATTGGTGCTTAACCTGAAACAAGAACTCAATTGTAAGCTCAAAAGACCACTAGGACTAGCCTAGGGTCAAGGATGAAAGAAAAAGTCAAAACAGCAAAGAAAAGTCAACCAAAGTCAAGGTCAAACATTTAGTAAGCAATCACAATTGGGCCCACATTCAAATCATGCATTATTATCATTTCATGAACATTTGAAGTCAAAGTAAGGCAAATGAAAGCACAAAAAAGTCAACAGAATGACTTGCATCAAAAGTCAACCCAAACAATCTCAAAAATCATCAAATAAATCACATTCAATCCTAACATCTAGCATGGCAAGCATGTCAAATTTCATGGCATTTGGATGAGAGGAAGGCAGTCAATGAAAATCAAGAAGTCAAACCAAATTTAAGCATGCACAATGAAGTCAACCAAACATGCATAAACTTAGAAAAATCATAAGTCAATAATGGTGTATGATAAATGAATGGGATCAAAGCCATAGCAAAGATGAGGATGTCTAGTTATCTCATGTAAAATTTCATGTCCATCTAATAAAGTATGAGAATTTCACAAATGAAGTGGGAACATGTGTCATACAAAGTCAACATTTGACTAGGCAGGGAAGAAAAATCTCAAACAAATGGAAAATAGTTCAATTAAATCCAAGAAAATTCACACGTCAACTAGACATACAAGAGTAGGTTCATGCAAAATTTGGGGTCATTTGGATGTAAGGAAGCATGGTAATGAAAATCATGAAGTTGGTCATCAATGGTGTGACACAAATTGTCACACCCTAATTCAAAAAATCATAACTCACAAACCACAAATGATAAATTCACAAACTCTACACCAAAATCACCATGAATGTGTCTAGTTTAAGCACAAAAAATTTGGGAGCCACTGGATGCATTCTCATCATTTCACAATTGATTTGGCAAAGTGTACAAAATTTGGTCACATGTCACAAACCCTAGCACCATTTAAAAACCACTCATCCAAAAATTCTGGAAAAATAATGATAAAAAAGTAGAGATCACGTTGAATACAACACAAAAAATCCCATTGAATTTGGATCAAAAATGAGCAAGTTATGATTTTTGGAAGATTGGTTATAAAATGTGAAATTAAAATGAAATAAATGGAGCAAGAATGGCAAAGTTGTAATATCATGATTCACTTAACCAAACACAGTCGTTTTGGGCTTTAAAGGAAATGTTTTGATTGGACGAGGGAGTCAAGCCATGTATGCACGAAAATGGGGAAAATCTGGGCAAATTGGGATTAGGGTTTTACTGTTCATCCCTCTCAAAAATCATGATTTCACAAACTTGCCCAAAAATCAAAATTGAATATATGGAAATGATCAGCATGGCAAGGTCAACATGAATCCACCATTGATTTCCATTAAAACCACACACAAGTCAAGAATCGAGCAAAAACACATTTTAACACCAAACTTGTTTTCCAAATAACTTCATGCCCACACTGCCATTTTTTAAAAATAAGAGCATCATGGTACTCAGCATAGAAAGACCTTTTAAAAACATGTACCAATTTGACAAAAGAGGGAGGTCGAATCCATACCTATTTTTGAAGGACAGTTGTGTTCTTGATGTTGTTTGATGTTATTGAAGTGAAACAGTTGTCCTAGAGCTTTGCCTTGATGTATGATGCAGATGCCTTGGCTTGTGGATGCTTGGAATGACTTCAAATGAACTCTGCCATGGCTAATGCTTCTTTGAAACCAGTGTTAGGAAGGGAGTTTACAGGTGGGAAAATGTGATGAAATCAAGCTCACAAGGTTGCTTGGACATTGTTTTAGGCCAGGCAAAGTTTGTCCTTTGGAAGTGTCTTGACTGTTTTGGTGAAAAAGGCAAAAATGTGTTTTTTGAGAGAGAGGGCACCAAGGCTTTTTTTGTTATGTGGCTGTTAGCAGGATTTGGCAATGATGAATTAATGGTCAAAATGCAAGGCTAGGTTCTTTTGGTATTTTGGACAGGGTTTTAGAAATGGCCAAAAGTGGTCTTTTGAGAGAATGAAAAGCAAAGGTTTCTTGTTGTGTGTTTTGTGGCTGCTGCTTATTCATTTTGATGAGTGGATGAAGCCAAAGCCAAGGCCATTTTGAGTATCATAGTGAAAATAGCAATGCAAGGTTCAGTCTTTTGTGTTTGGACTGTTTAGAACAAATGCAAGTGAGAGGGATTTTTAGAGAGTGAGGGAACCAATGCTTCTTCTGCTGTCTTGTGGCTGCAATTAGCAACTGCTACTGGTTTCTCATCATGACATCTGCTGTTGCAAGGCCAGGCTTGGTAACTTTGGAAGTTCTTGACAGAAGATGATCTTGGCCAAGAATGAAGTGTTTTAGAGAATGGGAAGTTGGTTGGTCTTTTTGCTGCAGTTGGAGGTGGTTAGTTATTGCTATTGGTTTTTAACATGACAGACAGACAGAAAAAAAAATGATCCAAAACCCTGCTGTTTTGTGGTGCTGGTGGCTTTTGTACAGCACTTGCAATCTTGACAAAATGCCAAGCAAATCAGTCTTTTGCATCAGTTGAAATTGGTTGGTCTGTTGCTAGCAGGGTTTTTTCATGACAGAAAAATGAGGTTTGGATATTGTGTCAAGCAGGGCCAGGCTAGGTTTTTGGACAGACTTCTCACAATGCAAAAGATCAGGTTTTGTTGGAAGTTTAGACAGAAAATTCTAAAAGTGCCAAAGCAAAGTCAATACAGTTTTTTCTAGGATGAATGAGCCATGACTTTGTGTTTGTTATGTTGGTTTGTGTGTATGCTATGACAGAAAATGCTGGGACATATTGCCTCAAGCCAAGCCAGCTTTTGTTCTCCTGCTGTTGAATGTCTCTTGGTTTGGAGTTTGACAGGTTTTAGAAGAATATGGCCAAAGTGGTTTTTTCAGCATGAATGAAATTCTATATGTTTGTCATGTCTTGCCAAGAGTTTGTAGTATGACAGAAAATGAACAAGACTGCTATGTGCAGTACCAAGCATGGCCAGTTTTTTTGTTCTTTTTAAATTCTTTTGACAGCTCTTTGAAATGTAACAGCAAGGTGAGTTTTTTGAGAGAGTGGACCATGCTTCTTCTGCTATCAAATGGCTGCTATTACTGACTTCTCATGACAGAAAATCATGGACAATTCTGCTGCCTTTGTGGTAAAAGCATGGCTTATGGGATGTGGTTTGGTGAAACTTGTACTTTCTTTCCAAAAATCAAGCAAACTAGCATGGGCTGTATGTACTTCATAATTTGACTTGGCAAACATGTTTTAAATGATATTTCTGAGCTGTTCCAATTGGCCAAATGTTAGAAAAATGTTTATATCAAAAAGTCAAACATTGGTCAAACTTGCATTTAAATGAGATAGGTCAAAAAATGCCATTTTGATTGGTGAAGTTTTGGCTTATGAAATTTATATTTTTGGAAAGAGGGGATCAAATGTGACTTGTAGGAAAAAACCCCACCAAATTTGGCCAAACGGTTTGAGAGATATGGCCCTTTGAAGTTCAAGATTTTCTGAAATCGATTCGATCATAACTTGCCAACCACACATGGGAATTAAGAGTTCTTGGACTTTTTGGAAATGGGAGAACAAGATCTTCAACTTTCATGTTGGGCAAAAATTCATTTGAAGCTTGTATCATGATGTAAGTTTGAGGATCAAGACTTTCCATTTTTGGTAAGTTTCAGTTAAAGGTCCAGTTTCCATTTTTGGAAATTTTTGATCTGGCTTCAAATTCTTCCATGATGGTGTTTGACATGATATATGAGGACTATTTGGACATGGATGAGCTCTCACAAACCAATTCCAATCATCAAATCACTGATTAAATGGACAGTTGACCAACAGTTGACTTTTAGGGTTTCTGCCTGACTGAACCATGACTGATGACTTCCAAACCCTAATTCCTTGAGACCTTGACTTCAAATGATGTCCCAAGTTGTATGAACTCTTGATTATTGATCATGGTGCCCAAATTCCACAAGAATGGCCACCATCCACTACTGTTGACTGACTGTTGACTTTCTAGGGTTTTAGACTGTCTGTGCACAAACTGATGACCTCTGAGCCTTCAACCCTTGACCAAAATACTTCAAATGGACCTCCAAGTCATGTGAATTTGTTGGACCAACCCTAAGGCTTTGGCTCCTTGAGAATTGTGCTTGCTTGCTTGATTGACTGATCTCCTGACCAGTTTGACCTAATTCCTTGACTGGCTTGCACTTGAGGCAAAAGAGGCAATGCAATGCTATGCAATGGACCATGATATGCTATGACCTAATATGAAAATGTATGTACAATGACAGGTGCAAATTTGAGGTGCTACAGTAAGGACCATTTTCCACTCCCATTTATGGATCAAATGCTTGAAAGACTATCGGGCCAACAATACTACTGTTTTTTAGACGGCTACTCCGGGTACAACTAAATTGCGGTTGACCCGGTTGATCATGAAAAGACGGCTTTCACGTGTCCGTTTGGAGTGTTCGCATACAGAAAAATGCCTTTTGGGCTTTGCAATGCGCCGGCGACATTCCAACGATGTGTCCAAGCTATTTTTGCCGATCTAATAGAGAAAACAATGGAAGTCTTCATGGATGACTTCTCAGTGTTTGGTGGGACGTTTAGTCTATGCTTGGCAAATTTGAAGACGGTGTTGGAAAGGTGTGTGAAGACTAATTTGGTGCTAAATTGGGAAAAGTGTCACTTTATGGTGACCGAGGGGATTGTGCTAGGCCACAAAGTCTCTAAAAGGGGGCTTGAAGTGGATAGAGCTAAGGTTGATGTAATTGAAAAATTACTCCCTCCGGTCAATGTGAAGGGCATCCGTAGTTTTTTGGGGCACGCGGGGTTCTACCGGCGCTTCATCAAGGACTTCTCAAAGGTGGCTAAACCTTTGAGCAATTTACTCGCCAAAGATCAGGTATTTCTCTTCACCGACGATTGTTTGCAAGCTTTCGAGGTTTTAAAAGAAAAATTGGTTACCGCTCCAATAATAGTCGCTCCCGATTGGAAGGAAAATTTTGAACTAATGTGTGACGCGAGTGACTATGCCGTTGGAGCGGTACTTGGCCAAAGAAAGGACAAAACTTTTCATGCTATACATTATGCGAGTAAGGTTCTTAACGAGGCTTAAATAAATTATGCCACAACGGAAAAAGAACTACTCGCAATAGTGTATGCGCTAGAAAAGTTTAGGTCCTATCTTATAGGGTCTAAAGTCGTGGTATACACCGACCACGCGGCGATTAAATATCTGCTGACCAAGCCGGATTCGAAGCAAAGGCTCATCCGTTGGATCCTCTTGTTACAAGAATTCGATGTCGAAATTAAAGACAAGAAGGGGTCGGAAAACTTGGTAGCGGATCATTTATCCCGCTTGGTGAATGTCGAGGTCACCGCATCTGAAAAGGAAATCCGGGAAGAATTTCCTGATGAAAAATTGTTTAAGGTTCAAGTTAGGCCGTGGTTTGCAGACTTTGCAAACCACAAGGCTAGTGGTTGTGTGCCGGCCGATCTAACTTCGAACCAAAAGAGGAAGTTCCTTTCGGATGCGAAGTATTATGTTTGGGATGACCCATACTTGTTTAAGTTGGGTAGCGATAACCTGTTAAGGAGATGCGTAACTGGTGATGAAGCCCAGAGCATCCTTTGGCATTGTCACAACTCGCCTTATGGCGGACATTATAATGGGGTTAGAACGGCCACAAAAATTCTTCAATCGGGATTTTATTGGCCAACTATTTTCAAAGACGCACATACCCATGCGCAAAGTTGTGACAGTTGCCAAAGAAGTGGTGGGATAGGTAAGAGAGATGAGATGCCTCTCCAAAATATTCAAGAAGTGGAAGTGTTCGATTGTTGGGGCATAGATTTTGTTGGACCTTTCCCACCCTCTTACGGGAATGAGTACATGCTTGTAGCTGTTGATTATGTCTCTAAGTGGGTTGAGGTGATTGCCTCACCTCGGGCGGATGCCAAAACGGTGATAAAATTTTTAAAGAAAAACATCTTTTCCCGTTTTGGAACCCCCCCGAGTGTTGATAAGTGACGGAGGGTCACACTTTTGCAATGCACCTTTGGAAACAATTCTAAAACATTATGGTGTGTCGCATAGGGTGACAACTCCGTACCACCCTCAGGCTAACGGGCAAGCGGAGGTCTCTAATCGAGAGATTAAGAGAATCCTAGAAAAAACCGTGTCTAATTCTAAAAAAGAGTGGTCCCAAAAATTGGACGAAGCATTATGGGCCTACCGTACGGCCTTTAAAGCTCCAATTGGACTAACTCCGTTTCAATTGGTGTTTGGTAAAACTTGCCATTTGCCGGTTGAATTGGAGCACAAGGCTTTGTGGGCCCTAAAATTTCTAAATTTTGAACCTGAGTTGGCCGGTAACAAAAGGAAAGTACAACTACTTGAGTTGGAGGAGATGCGCAATGCCGCATACCACTCAAGTTGGTTGTACAAGGAAAAAGCAAAGAAGTATCATGACAAGAAGATCCGTACCAAAGAATTTGTGCCCGGACAATTGGTCCTATTGTTCAACTCCCGGTTGAAGTTGTTTCCCGGGAAGTTGAAATCGAAATGGTCCGGGCCATTTCGGGTGAAAGAAGTAAAAGAGTACGGGGCCATTATCATTGAAGACATGGACGAGAAAGACAGTTGGACCGTGAATGGCCAACGATTGAAAGTGTATCTCGGCGGTCATGTGGATCGCGAGAGTTGTGCTCAGCCGCTCGATGCTCCCCTGTGAGCATCGCACCGTCGAGCTTAGCCGACGTTAAACAAGCGCTAGTTGGGAGGCACCCCAACATTGTAAGTATTTATTGTTTTATGTATCATGTTGAATTCTGTTACAGTGTGCGAAACATGGCTGGATGACTTGCAAGTGCTGCATTTTCAAATGCATTTGCTGTCATGCTCGCTTGCAGCTCGCTAGGCGAGGCAGAAGCGAGCATGCTCGCAAGCACTCGCTAGGCGAGGCAGCAGCGAGCGCTGCAGCACTGTTTTATATTTAAACACTTCAGCAGAGCCATTTTGCCCTACCTTCAAAAATTTGTCTGAACGGCTCTGCTGAGGATTTCGTGCGTGGTTTCTCAAACTCCCTCTGTTGCATCTTTATCACCGACACGTGCTTCTTTCGCCAATTGCAAACTCTCCCCACTTCTCTTTTCCAAATCCGTTTACCAAAGGTTTGCCCCACTTCTTTTTCTTTTTGTTTACTCTTAATTTCCAAACATGCATAGCAAATAGGATAAATTTGGTATGGGAAACATGGAGGTTGCATGAGATTTTGGGAGTTTGCAATGTTGTACATTTAGGTTTTCAAATTAGGGATTTAATTTTACTTTAGGTTTTCCATGAAATTAGGCATCCCCAATAGCATTGAACAATTCATTATCATGAGAAATCATTGGGTTTTGCTGTGGGAACCTTGTGTGTACGGGTATTGGGGGAAACATCTTTGAAAATGCAGAAAATCCCAAAACCCGTAAGGTTCGCTAGCAGCTCGCTAGGCGACCTGGGGCGAACGTTCGCTGCAACTTCGCTAGGCGAAGCAGCAGCGAACATGACAGTAATTTGAATGTTGTTTTAATGGCTAATCTGTTTGTTGGTGTGTATTGTTTCTTTGTATATTTTGCAGAATGGAGTCTAGATCTGGAGCTGGTAAGAAGAGAAAAGGAGATGCAACTACTTCCAGGACCGTGCCGATTCAATTCGACAACGACAAGTTCGTAGGCCCGAAACAAGCGGCACGTTACATCGCTTTGGAGAAGCGAAAAATCCTTCCTGAGAGGCGTTTTCTGATCAACCCGCAGGGCACTTACCGAACTTTCGCCGGGTTGATTGACGCCAAGAAGTGGGATAGGCTGATAAGTCCCTTGGAGCATTATGACATTGGTACAGTGCGGGAGTTCTATGCTAACGCACTGCCCGACGACGACGAGCCCTTCACTTGGGTTTCTAGAGTTGCCTGGCGTACTATTCCTTTTGACCGGGATGCGATCAACAGAATCCTAGGGGAACCGCTCCAGCTGGGAGCTGATCAGAGAGACCAGTACCACACCGACCTCAGACTTCATCGAGACGTCGCTGCCATTACCACCGACCTGCTTTTGGCTGGGAGATCGGTTGAGCCGAACCCATCTGGGGTTCCTGTGAGATATCACCGGGAGGACATGACTCCCATGGCTCAGCTGATTCTACTTCTGGTTTTAACCAACATCCAACCCAAATCACACACCTCTACTGTGCCGATCCCAGTGGCACATTTAGTCCATTCCATCCTGACTAATGTTGAGATTGATGTGGCGAGGATAATCGCCAATGAGCTGAAGACTGTGGTTGAGAGTGGGCTGAAATCGGGGGCTCGTGTGAATTGCCCACTGGCCTTCCCGTGTTTGATTATGAGCTTATGTATTCAGGCTAGGGTGAGACTTCCGTCTCGTGGACAGGTTAGGATCCCGGCTCCAATTGATGATCGGTATGTAGCTAAGTATTGTAGAGCTAAGACTACCGCTGGCAGTGCGGCCTCGGGAAGTACTCGGGCTGCTGATGGTCCTAGTGCTTCTTCTCCCGGACTTGATCCGTACCTGAGGGCTGTTTGTGACTACAGTTTTGAGTGGATGGCAGCATCCCAAAGAGCTATGATTGACATGCACAACAGTATGCAGAGGTTGGAGCTGCAAGGTAATGACCCCTCCGGTGCTCGAGCATTGTTAGCGCGTGAGCAGTTTATGCTCAACGCTAATTGGCCTGTGGACAGGCCAGTCTATGGTGAGGGGGAGGGAGCTGAAGCTGATGATGAGGATATTGATGATGAGGCTACCGGTTCTGAAGCCGGTAGTGAAGAGGAGTCTTGAGCCCTGTGTGGGTTAAGTTTTTGAGTATTTGTATTTCAGTTTTTATTATGTCATTTTTATTTGTACTTTCGAATTTTGTATTTTGACCATGGGTTGTACTATTGGGGTGTTTTGTCCCCCACGAACAAAATTTTATTTTTCAGTTAATGTTATTTATGTTTGTTGTTAATTTTGTGTGTTTAATAAATTTTTGGTTGAATGAGTGGCAAACCCTTCTAGATTGGTTGCTCCTCAAGAAGTACCCAATGAAGGTGCATCCGAGCTTGGATGGCAATGATAAGAATAACAAGTGAATGAAGCTAAGGTACATGGTTACCGTCGGCTAGAATTTTAGAATGCATTAGGAACTTTACTCTTTTTGGTAAATTGAATATTGTCTTTGTGCAACATAATTGAATGAATGTTTCATCTAGAACCTAAAACCACAAAGTGTGAGGAAACCTCCATTGTTCACTTAAATGCTGGATTCTAATAAGTTTTGTTGATTCATGTGATTCATTATTTGTCTGTTATTATTGTGAAATTGTGGAAGCAATTAGAAATGATCAAGGCACTTGTTTTCTTTCGAGCACAACTACATCCAAAAACAACTTACCTGTGAGCAGAGAGAGTATTTGTTAACCCCTTTGAGCCTAAACAGTTGAATCTCGGCTTGAAATAAAGCGAGATCTCAAAAATCTTTTTTTTACAACCCGGAAAATATTGATTATTGTTCTTTTGCCGTAAAAAGGTAAGAGCATTCACTTAGGGTGTGGAAGAAATAAGTTGGGGAGAACGAAAAAGAAGTGGTAAGCACCACAACTCTTGAAAAAGAAAAGAAAAACCGAGCAAGCATAGAAAAATATATGTATAGAAAATATAGAAAAGAAACATCTGTTTTGTACATTTGATGTGAAAGAAAAGAACAAAAATATAAAGAATGAAAATGAATGCTTGCTTGGAAGAAAAATAGTGAAAAATAAGAGTTGAGTTGTGGAATATGTGTTGTGAAGGTTACAAATAAGAAACAGATGAAACAAGTCGAGTAGTGTGAATAATACTGTGAATGTCTCTTTTGCATCGGCACTTTCGTTTCAATAGCCTTAGAAATGACCCTTGTTTGTTAACCTGACCAAGCTTCAACCGAAAAGCCCTTAGTGATCTTTATGCTTCCACAGTACCATTTGTAATTGATTAGACATTGTATGAATCTGTTTGATTTCTTCATTATTTGTTAGAGAGCGAGATTAGTCCCGCGGTTGCAAACGCGCAAAATCTTCATTCCTGATTCGAAGAGGAGAGATAGGATGATTCATTCAGAAGAGTATTGTTGTAGATAGATAAATATTTTGCATTGCTATTTAAGTTTAAGTTCCTAGGTATTATTTTATTCAAACCGTTGGGAACTTGTATATGCGAATTTCGCTTGTGTTTGAGCCGTTTATCCAACTTCGGAGAAACCGTTTCTTTATGCAAATCCTCTTGTCTTTCAAGAGGCATACTTTGCTTGAGGACAAGCAAGAATCTAGTTGGGGAGAGTTGTTAGATGCCCAAAAGTGCTTATTTGAGCTATCATATGTGGGCATCTTTCACTCTTTTGCCTTGCTAAAATTGTCAAAATCACATTTATTTTACATGGAATGCGTACATTGATAAACAAGCTTGGTGCCTTTGATGTGTTTGTTATTGTGCAGGAAAGGCATGAATTAATTGATAATAAAGACACAAGAGAATTGGCAAAGGAACCAAAGCAAAGGAGCATTTCATCTGCCTGCTCGCTAGGCGAGTCTGTGGCGAAGAATGGGTTCGCTAGGCGAGCTCCTGGCGAACAGCTCCAGTAAATTAGCAAATTAATTCGCTAGGCGAGCTCATGGCGAAGTCTGCAGCGAATTCATTCTGTTTTGGTGAAAAAGTGCAGCCAGCACTCACTCGCTAGGCGAGGCTCTAGCGAGTCCCCAGCGAGCATTCCAGTAGCAAAACCTCTCAACCTCGCTGGGGGCGAGCTTGAAGCGTTTCCTTCGCTAGGCGAAGGTATGTTCGCTAGGCGAACATGACAGTTTAGCAGGCCCTGTTTGCTCTGGGCGCAGGGGCTTTTTGTGCCCATTTTAGGACCTCGCTAGGCGAGCTATTCTGCTCGCCTAGCGAACGTGATAGTTTTGCACTTGTCTATAAGTAGCAGGTGCCACTTTTGGGCACCATACCTCATTTTTACCAACTTTTCCATTTTTTGTACTTTCTCCTAGATATTTTACAGCATTGCTTTGTGGGAGATTTTATGCCCTAATTTCATTTCTCTTCATCTAGCAACCATCTTCCACAAAAAGAAGGTGGATTCCCATCCAACTTCGATTATTCGACTTGGATGTTGATCAACCCTCTTTCCTTACTTGCCGACCAAGCTACCATGAAAATGAGTAGCTAAGTCTTCCATTTGTCAAGGTTAGATGTAGGTGATTGCTAGCTTTGTGTGTAAATGTAAGGATCCTCATATGTAAACTCTTTAACGGTAAATATATGATGAAAACTTTGTTTCTATTTAAAACTCTTTGTGTTGGTATTTGATCGAGAGATGTTTACCGATTCTTGACCTAGGTTTTCATCCAAACTTGTTTGTTAGCTAGAGATAGTAACGAATGATTTTGTTCACCATAAGGTTGAACCAAAACGTTGTCTTTTTGATAGATTGTGTTCGAGAGAAACAATGGATCAAAATGACAAAACTCACAATGGGTGTTCGAGAGAAACGCATTGAGAGGACTTTGTGAAATTATTTATCATCTAAAGGAGTTTATAAGATTGTTGACCGAGCAAATACATGCAAAGCAAATGTAATCATTGAAACCTAACTTTGACAATATTTCTCATATTAATCAAAACGTAACTTTTACCGCAATTAATTACTTTGTATGCAAGATAACTTGATTAAAACCAAAACCCTAGTGTTACATTAAGTTAAGATTAATTCAACCATTGAACGGCAGTGATATCTTACAATCTCTGTGGATACGATAACAAAACCCGACACTTAAAAACTGTCTCAACAGTTGTCGAACAAGGAAACCAATGTAACTTGCCAACATTGAACCGTTAGGCTCAATTAGTTGGTCTTCAGCACTCCAATGTACTTCAAATTTTACACCCTTGTCTCTTGCACGAATGATTGACTTCATAACAGTCAATCCTCGTTTGATTTCTTTTTCAACATTGTTACGTGATCCATTCGCGTCATGGGTATCGTCTTGGTTAGCCATTTTATCTGTAATATAGAAATGATTCAATAAGACCCAAGTAAGACAATGATTCAATACGTGAACACATTCATATACCTTCCATTTCTCTCATGTTACAACAATCTAAACTCTTTTTTTTTATCATTATTGAATACAAACTCACACACACCTACTGCATGCAAAAGACCAATGCAAACTTATGGTGTTTGGAACATGAACAAACTTGCATCCATAATCATCAAACTTCCAAGCACAAGCTCAAACACACTTCAAATGATATCAGTTTTCAATCAGAAATAAAAAACTCAGTTTGCCCTAAATAACATTAATCAACATAATGCACAAAATGTAAAACTAAGTTTAGAAAATGCCCTAATCAAACACATGAAGAAAGTGAACGGTAACGATGGAGAAGAGAAATACCTTCAAGGTGACGGTAACGATGGAGAAGAAAGTGAACAGTGACGGTGGACGCAGATAACTCAGTGAACGTGAACGCAGCAGCAGAAAAAGGCGACGGCGACGACGACGGTGAGGGAGGGAGAACGACGGTGAGTAATCGCAGTAGAGAGAAAACCCAGTTACGTAAACGAAATAGCTTGTAGAGAGGGAAAATAAAGAGACATGCAGTATATGTTATAATTTTAATGTTTACTAAAGGGGACCTTAGAGGGCGCTTTTGTAAAAAAAGCGCCCTCTAAAGGGGGCCTAAGAGGGCGCTTCTGAAAGCGCTCTCTAAGGCTTTCCAAAAGCGCCTTCTAAACTGGAAATGTACATGGACTTAGAGAGCGCTTTTTTAAAAGCGCCCTCTAAGAGTAACCTTAGAGGGCGCTTTCACTAAAGCGCCCTCTATTGTTGTCCCTCCATTTCCTCATTATTATTTTTTTGACTTCACTTTAGAGGGCGCTTTGTTACAAAAGCGCCCTCTAAAGGGGGCCTAAGAGGGCGCTTCTAAAAGCGCTCTCTAAGGCTTTCCAAAAGCGCCTTATAAACTGGAAATGTACATGGACATAGAGAGCGCTTTTTTAAAAGCGCCCTCTAAGGTTACCCTTAGAGGGCGCTTTCAATAAAGCGTCCTCTATTGGTGTCCCTCCATTTCCTCATTATTTTTTGACTTCACTTTAGAGGGCGCTTTGTTACAAAAGCGCCCTCTAAAGGGGGCCTAAGAGGGCGCTTCTAAAAGCGCTCTCTAAGGCTTTCCAAAAGCGCCTTATAAACTGGAAATGTACATGGACATAGAGAGCGCTTTTTTAAAAGCGCCCTCTAAGGTTACCCTTAGAGGGCGCTTTCAATAAAGCGTCCTCTATTGGTGTCCCTCCATTTCCTCATTATTTTTTCGCTTCACTTTAGAGTGCGCTTTGTTACAAAAGCGCCCTCTAAAGTGCGCTGTCTATTCCAATAGTATGCTCCTTATTTTTTCTCTTCACTTTAGAGTGCGCTTTTGTAATAAAGCGCCCTCTAAGGGGCGCTGTCTATTCCAGTTTTTGGCGTAGTGATTGTAAGAGGTGGAAACAACAACAACACCTTTATGTGAGATAGATTATAAGAACATAAAAATATTTTGTTCAAGGTTGGTTTTAGAAGAACAATAACACCGAACTTTGAAAATATTCTTAACTAATTAAGAAAAGTTTAAAAAAATTGTCTCGTAATCTATTCCAAAGAATGCAATTTACATGTTTGGAACGACCGAAGATTACTTAGGTTTATTGTACAACTTAATGAACTGACGCTTTTATAGTTAAATCTAAGTATCTAATCCATCAGTTATTGAGGACACCTAAAGAATAGATTAAAGGTGCAATTTTTAAAGAATTAAAAACATAAACGGTATTTATTGGGAATCAAAACATATCTCTTGAATCAATTCTCCCCGATATATTAAAATCGAGGAAATAGATGATATAGTTTTAAAATATAAAATAAAATGTGGTGCGTCTAATAATTATATATCAATTTTGTTATTGGATGAGATGAAAATATTGTCATAAATAATATTATTTGAAGTAGTTCTCAACTAATGCAAAATTGAATTTAAGAAAATTCTTCCATAATATCTTTCATTATTGATGAGGATACTACAAATCTTTTTGATTAATCTTTTGCAGTCGGCGGTCATTCATCTTTCCACAACGTATGTTGTAACTTTTTTTGTTAATTATAAAATCCTAGATATTTTGAATTCTATACCACTTAGCTTGTGCATGCATGGCTATATATATATATATATATATATATATATGATTTAGTAATATATGTTGTGATTCATGAACCAAATCGGATTTTGGATATTAAAATTAGACAAACAAGTGGTAACCTAATCTGTTTTTTTATAATTCTATATCACTTAACTATTGTCAAGTGGTAACCCCAAATTGACACTATAGCTACTTCAATTCCTTCCAAGAGAAAAGAAAAATGCTGTCACTGATTATAGTTGTTAATTTGTTTCTGTTATATGGTTGAGGGAACATGAATGTGATTATACATATGCAGGCCAGGCCCAAGGAGGATCCACCAATGTCATTGCATTGGGCCTCAAAAAATGTTATCTACTAGCTATTCTTAGGGGTGACTAGTGTTTTTCTTTATGTGTACAGTAGCATGTGTTTTCTATATCAGTAACATGCAGATTTGAAGAAAATAGTGGAAACGACAGAAGAACTACAAATGGAAAGAATGAACTTTTATTTCATTTTGTCATTTTATGCATTCAGTGTGATCATGTCAATTTTAATTTTTTTATAGTATTTATTTTATATTTATAAGTAGTTAAAATTTAAAATATATTAGTTTACATCCCAAAAAAAATATTATTTTTTCAAAAATCTTATTTAACAATTTTTTATATTACAAAAAAAATCCTATTTTAAAAATGACCTTAGGCCTCAAAGTGTTAGGTTGGCCTTGTATATATGTCATTAATATGATTTTGGAGACTTTGATTTATTCTTCAATCATTGGTATCGAAATTGTGGCATACAATAAGGTGGGGTAAATATGATTATGAGTTCCTTAAAAGCTTGAAACTCTTGCAGTTGTACCTCAAGCAAAGATAGCTTTGATTTCTTCAACCCTCTAAATGAGGGAAAACTCAGTATCAGGATAAGTTTAAATTTAGATTTGACACTTTGTTGTGGTCCTGCAACTTTTCCCCAACCGTTTGTTTTGTAATTATATACATAAATATATACATTTAAATATATACAACATATGTTTAATAATCATTTATGACTGTATCCTTATAATTTCTTTCCCTTTTTGTTCCATATCTTCGTTCTTTTTGCTTTATTGAACTTGGATGAGGTTGGCTAGCTTTGAAGAGCAGATGCATTTTATTTATTGCTTTAATTATAGCACAAAAGGACAAATGAAAGTTAGGAAAAATTACACTAGAAATGATTCATTTCATTGTTACTATGATTTTTTATACTATTATGGATGATTAAGAAACCACAAAGGCGTGAGGAGGGGATCCCAAGAAAGAGAAAATTCCCCATATGCTCGTGGACAATTTTATGAATAAGCAAAGCACTACCATGTCTATGTTGGTTGGAGTATCTAGGATTGAGGTTTTTTTATTTGTCATTTAGGTAGTGTGGTTGATTTGAAAATTTTGGAACAATGATTTATTTACATATACCGTTGAAGGTATGAAGTATCTGCATAAGGGCTTTAAAGTTTTCTCAAACTAGTAACAACCTTATCATTTTTAGTAATGGTCATATACTAATTTTCAATCCTGAGATCTCATATATCATTTGTATCATTGCACACAAACAAGATCACATATTGGTCCTTTACCCCTTATCCACCTTTGGATTTACTTCTTGCAGTGATAACTGTAAGACCCCAATTTTGACCCTAAGATCCATCATACCATCTCATCATATGCATTAGCATTGAGATCATACCTTGGGATTTTCCTTGCCCCTCTTTCATTAGGTTTGTTTTGGGAGGGATCACCAAACACCATGTGATTGTATCATATTTGTATTTTATCATTTTACTAACCAAAATACTAAAAATATGTCTTTGCATTTGCCTAACTCTTTTGTAGGTAGGGCATGATCACATTGATCTATCAAGTTCACATCTAGGGTTTAAGACCCTCCTTGCTAAGAGCACAACCAAGGAATGATCCACGAGATCTCTAAGCATCATATATGAGTCCCAATGATCTCTACATGTTATTTTGATCAAGCATTCTTCAAGAGTTTGGAGTTGATTTGTCTTGGAAACCCTAGTTCATCTGGGTATCTTGAGTAACTTCTTCAACAAGCTTATTCACCGATTGATCAAATTTCTCAAGGGATACTTCAAAGTTCATCATCTTATGCATATATGATCTACCATGAGCCTAAAAAGTCAAGAGAATTGAAGGTTAGCAAGGTGGTTGATGGTGGTTGGCCAGATGAATTCATCTGATCAAAACTAGGTCTCCCTAGACCCTATCTCCTACAATTTTCATCATATGCAAATGATTTCAAGAGAAACGTTACTCTAAATGACATTCCAAACAACTTTCATGTTGAGGTCTAGAGCTAATTTTGCTTGGAAAGTCGTTTTCTATGTTGAAACATTATAGGTCATTTTGTCTAAACCCTAATTTGAAAGTCAACTTCCCAAGGCCATAACTTGTTCATTTTTCATGAGATAAAATATTTCCAAGTTTCAAAATCAAATTCAAGATGCCTACTTAAACTTTTATGTTTGGAGTGAGAGCTATATCAACTTTTATGAGCATGTGATATGAGGAAACATTGTAGGTCATTTTGGACCAATACCATTGAACAAGTGATTTTCCTCAACTTCAAAAATGCATAACTCACTCATTCTAAATCCAAATGATAACAAATTGGTGACCATGTTTAAGGTCTTGTAAAGATAAACAACTTTGATGAAGACGTGTTTTTTATTTGGAGCTCACATAAAAAGTTAAGTAAGGTGGAATAATTGAATATGTGACTTGACACTTAGAAAATATTTTACCATGTTGAAATTTCCAAACTTCCACCTCAAAATTTACCATGATACAAGTTTCAAATGGAAACGTATTCAACATAAGAGTTGTTCCTCTTGATCTAAGCTTTCCAAAGAGTCATAACTCATTCATTTTGGACTAAATTTGATAGGTCTGCTCATGGTGTAAACAGACCTGTATCAGTTGGCAAAATCAAAGTTTCAAATGTTCAAACAACTTTGCCTTGCCATTCAAGCTTCATGCAGGCCTCATTTCAGTTAATTTTGGACCTAAATGGATTTCTTCATGGGCCTGCACACGCCCATGCAAGCATGTGCATTGCATTACCAAATTTGGAGAATTTTTCAAGTGTGCAAATAACACTTCTCATGGCTAGAAATAGAGCCCCCCTGCATAAATTCAAAGAAGCTTGCGCGCCATCTTTCCCCCAATCTTCCAAACCCTCTCAATTCAAAGAAAAACTTGAGAAATTTCATTTGAAATTTGAGTTTGAATCTCACTGTTTGGAGATTCAAAAACTCCAGGATCCAAAGCTTTGCATTGTTCTTAAGCCGCTTCCACAAGCTCCATAAGCAAGATCAAGCACAAATTGAAGCAAGAGAGATCCATTTCTGCACAACATTGAAGGTAATTTTCCAGATATTTCCTCTCTTAGATTCTCTCTTAATACTCATCAATTCTCTTGGATCCTTGGTTGTCTGAAGTCCTACCAATGTAGGCAAGAAGGTTGAGTTGCTTTGAGGTCAAATCGAAGTAACTCAGTTGGCACACCTCAAAATTCAACTCCATGTATCTCTATATATATTTGGAGTTAGTTAAAATTGAGGTGATATTCGTGATCTACGCCATTTTATCTTTAAGATCATCTCCTCTTTATTCATTTATGATATGGTGATGATTGAACCAGTCCGGCCAGGATCATCGGAGAAGATGACCGGCTTTGGCTCTAGCGATGCGTTGGAAGCGTTCAGAGCCATTAGATGAGTTTGAAATATTTTAATCAGGAGCGTACATTGTGATTATCAGGCGTGTGGATGTTTGACTCAAGCGCATCATGAAACGCGCGCGCTCCACCACTTGATCTGCCACCTCAATTAATGAGGCAGATCAAGTGGTCCACGTTTTTTGATTATCTGATTTTATTTTTTTATTCATTTCATTTTCATTAATTCATATTAATTTTAATATTGATCCAAAAAATATGAGAGTTTCACCAAAAAATTTCAAATAAAATCCTCTTTCATTTTCTGAATTAAAATTATTTTTTGGATCATTATTAATATTTTTCATGATTTAATTGATTTTGTGAATATTTTTAATTATTTAAAAATACTTTTAAGTCTCCAAAAATTCTGAAATTTTTTCTCCAAGGTCCTTTGACTTTGTTTGACCTATGATAAATCTTATGGTCATTTCTTTGGTGTTTTGATGAGGTTTTAGGAAATTGACTAACCATATTTAATTTAATGTATTATTTTTAATATTTTTAATTGTTTAAATGGCAAATTAATTGTGTTGAGCCATTTTAATTGACTTTGTGAGTTTAACTTGTGTTGTTGGGCCTTGATCAAGGTTGATTTGACTTTGTTAGGTTAAGATCATTGGATTTAGGGGATTGATAGAATGTACATTCCATTTCCCAAAATGAATGAATGATCTTAGCTTGGTAAAAGTCCTCCTTTTTCCAATTTGAGTTTGATTCATTTACCCTCCCTCTTCATCTCATTCCCCTTCTTTATGCATTCATGCCATGGACCTATGATATCTCAATATCCTAAGGCTAGTTGATTTCAAAACCAACATAAGTATGGATGAGATTAGGTCCCCCACTTTGCATATTCTTTTTGTGTGTGGTAGGTTTCATGAGCATAGTTCATCATACTATGTCTCTAACATGCATTAACACCAAGATTCTATTGTCTGACCTCAAATAGTTGTGACTTCTACATAAGTCCAATTACGATTGCTTAACATAGCGCTAAATTTTGATCCAAAAGGCATAGCATTCTAGTTAGTGAGATTGTAAGTCTCCCCTCTTTCAAGGTATTATATGGAAACTTGGCATTTTTTCCTTCCTTTGGAAGATGTTTTGGTTCAAGGATCCATGCTTGTGATAAGTGGGTTGAGTGTTCTCCAAAGAATGACTTAAACAAATGCAAAGCAAAATCAATATTAACTTCTAACTCATTAACAACTAACATTTATTTTCAAGTCCTTTACTTTCAATGCAATTTAATATTTGAGCCTTAATCATTCGTCATTATTCATACCATTTTAATTGTTTATGTTTATGTCATTTTCACTTTGTCCATTTGGACCATATTTTTGTGATATTTTTTGTTTGTGTATATTGTGTTTGTTTGTGTGGCCTTTGACCATTAATGTACATAATAAGAACAAAACCCTAAAAAATATCTTGTGTGGACTGTTGTTTTATCTGAGACAATTGGACTTAGAATTTAGGCAACATTCCCTTTGCAAAGGACTTGGCCAATGCCAACTTTCATGTGACCAAGTGTTTGTAATTTGAAACTTCATCTGATACATCATTGAAGATCCATTTGAGTTCATCTGCAACATGATCATTATGAAGCTGTTATTTTGAACATGTGACTTAGTGCATTGTGAAATTCATCTGCTACATGGGCAAATTTGAAGAAGATCATGGAGTTGCTAAGCTTGGATGTGGCTATCTTTATTTGATGCCTTGCTCTTCAAGTTGATATTTTGTGCATTGTTTGCTGCTTGCTTCTAAAAGTCCAAGGGAATTTGGGTTTCTATATGACATTCTTGTCTATTGGATTGCAGCTCATTGGTCAGATCTTTTCAACTCTTAACTTTTAATTTTATGCTTAGGATTAGTCTCTTCATCTCCTCCCCATTTCTTTAATTTCAAAATCTCTCCCTCCTTTCAAAAATCTTCTTTGCTTGAGTTTTGTTGATTTTTAAACTTTGACCACTATTACAAATTAGAAACTCTGGCCTTATGCCATTGCCTTTTCAAACTTTTTCTTAATCAAACTTGTAAATAAACTTAACTATACTTGTCTTAAAATTTCAAAAGCTACAAATAACTAACTCATTCAAACCTTTTTTTTAGGTCTTTGTACCTTTCAAACTTAAATTTTTGTTAAAAACAATGCATCCACTTTGAAATTGATACCACGAACTATGAGGTTTTGATCCCTCGTTTTTATGTTGGTACGTAGGCACAAGTCCGAAGGTCTTGTCAAACACAAAAATATAATTAACAAATTCTTTTCTCATCCCCCCATTCTATTTGTTTGCAAACATCATTTGTACAAAAACACTTATGCACACAAAAAAGGGCTCCCTAGGAGTACCTAGGACACTTTGGGTGCTAACACCTTCCCTCTATGTAACCAACCCCTTACCTGTAATCTCTGCCATTTTATTAGTTTTGATTTGAAAACTTCTTGTTTTTTGGGTTTTGTTCGTACTTTTCCCTTTTCCCTTGGAAACAATAAAAGCATCGTGGAGACTCTTGTTATTTGATGTCTTGCTTATCCATAGCTTGATGATCCTGAATTTACCGCTATAGAAATTAAGTGGCGACTCTGCTGGGGAGTAGTCTCCAGTGGGTTTAGCCTACTTTTTGTGTGTATATAACTGTATATTTGATGTATGTATATTTATTTGTATGATATAATCTGCTTGTTGTGCCTGGTTATCTCTGAGTGGTGAGATAAGTTCTAACCTGAACTTGAGTGCAATTAAGATAGGAGGATGGTATAGTCATGTTCGACTTGTGTGGAGTAGTCCTTAACAAGTTGGTTTGAGACCCATCTACTCAATGGAGACCCTTTTGGATTTGGAAATGTCACACAAGTATTTGTGGTTAGGCATTACTATCTCTAATTTGGGTCCGAGAAGCTGAGGATCGTAGAACATATACCCCCTCTTGGCCTATTTAGGACGTAGTGCAGAGACTGTTCAAGTGTAGACTTGATAACAGTTGTTACGCGATACTACACTCAGACGAGTTTCTCTTGAGAATATTATGGGTTGATGAGTCAGTCATCCTAACCTGTAATATCCGATAGATGGAATTAAGACTCTGGGAACTTTTTAGAACATGATCTACAGGTTTTTATCCTTAGTTCACTCCTTTGGGATGGTTCTTACCCAGACTCCATGCTCGTGACTTACAATAAACCCTTGATTCTTGGTTGATCCAATCAAGTCTTGTCAATATCAATGGAGCTTGGGTGTTGATAAGGTGTAAACCATAATCCACCAAAATGGATGATTGATCTTGACAATGACTTGATTCATCCCTTGACCTTTGTTTGTTTTCCTTGTGTGTGATCCCTTATTTATGATTGTTGCATTCATGCGCATCATAACATCCATCACACAAAAATTTCAAGGAAACTGAGGTATTATTTGCAAATATTTTCAGACCATGGATTATGGACGAAGGAATACTAAGAAGTACAGTTTCAAAAGTCCTAACTTGAAAGAGTCAAGGAAGCTAACATCTCTTATATTAGATCCCTTGGACTTCAAGCAACGTCATGGGAAGCTTCTATCTGTCTTGCCAGTTGATGTGGTTGAAGGACTCTTGAGTGTGTTGGTTCAGTTTTATGATCCTCTCTACCATTGTTTCACTTTTCTGGATTATCAGCTTATGCCTATGTTGGATGAGTATGCCCATATCTTGGGAATACCTGTTTCTAGCAAAGTGCCTTTTAGTGGATTGGAAGAGATTCCCATATCTCATCTTATTGCCGAAGCTCTTCACTTGAAGAAGTCTGAGATAGAGGCTCATTGGGTGAAGAAAGGAGGATTGTTTGGATTGCCATCTGATTTCCTCATCAAATAAGATACTGCTTTTGCTCAAGCCGGTAGTGTGGACGCTTTTGAAGCTATCTTTGTGTTGCTCATCTATGGTCTAGCTTTGTTCCCTAAGATTGAAGGTTTTGTTGATGTTAACGCCATTAGAATTTTCTTGATTGGGAATCCTGTGCCTACTCTGTTAGGTGATTTGTACTTCTCTTTGCATCTAAGGAATTCTAAGGGTGGTGGAATGATTGTCTGTTGCATTCCTCTTCTGTACAAGTGGTTTATTTCGCACTTGCCTCAGACGCCTGCTTTTGTGGAGAACAAACAATGTCTACGGTGGTCTCAGAGACTTATGTCTCTCACTAATGATGATATAGTTTGGTATGATCCTTCTTTGAGAAGTTTGGAGATTATTGATAGTTGTGGTGAATTCTCTAATGTGCCTCTCATTGGTACACAAGGAGGAATTAACTACAACCCTGCTTTGGCTCGTCGTCAACTTGGATTCCCCTTGAGAGACAAACCTAATAACACTTTGTTAGAAGGTATTTTCTATCAAGAGGGTAAAGATCCCCAACATTTGAAGCAGAAGATTGTGCATGCTTAGCATAATGTGCATAGGAAAGGAAGATCCGAGCTTGGTGTCATACCCCAATTTTGTTCGGGTAAGGAAAAATCTTCAATCATCATTCACTACCCAATGTTATAAGACTTGAATTTTATCTTAAGACATAGGTTCTATTTTAGGGTTTCTCATCCTTTGGTGATATCAAGTCTTTAATGACATTTTCATCTGTTGAGATCCTTAAGAAGATATCTGCTACATTTGTCTCTTACTGAAGCATGGGATGGTATGTGCATTTTTTGGTTAACAAGGCCCATGTTAGTTTATCCATGAGAACTTTTGGTTTTAAAAAAGGTCAATTCACATAAACATGTCCATGATTAATATTGCAAAGTGTGGTTCAAATCTTTTTACATTACCAATCCAAAATCCATTTGATTATTAGTAAGTATTAAGAGTCATGGATATTTTTTATGATCATTTGTTATTAAGCTCACTTCCACATGTTTAGGCCAAAGTTTTGATCCTTCTTAAATATCTAGATTCAAATTGCATTTTAAAACATGTATTTGTTTTAAGCTAAGGTGGATTGTTGAAAACTATGATAATGGACAATGTTTTAAAACTCACTTTGGAATTGTTTCTTTTATTTGCTTATGATGCACATTTCATATTGTTCATTTAAGTTAATAATAAACATAATTAGAAGTGACCAAGTGAAAAGTCCAATTTGATTAATATGGCCCAATCCATTTTCAGTTTGAGTTAGAGTTTAAACATTTTGATTAACACAAATGAAATATTGAGATAATGTTTTAAAAAAAAGATTAATTGCATAATTATTTTTTTTTATCCAAGTGTTACAAATAATTCCAAAAAGGCCAATGCATAATCAAAAAAAAGATGTTATAAATAATCTAAGATATTCCAAATAATCCAAAATTACAAATAATCAAAAAAGAGGTTCACATAATGATCCAAATATTTACATAATTATCCAACAAAAGGATTTTAAATTGAAATTATATAACAATATCCAAAAGTTCGGTTACATCTAAATAAAGTTGAAAAAGTTGGAAATAAGCTGTAAAATACAGCAGTTTGAAGCAGCAAGCTTCAAATACATTTCCAAAGCCAATGGTTTAAAATCTGCAGCGCCCCCAATTCCAATCCCTAAAGCAAGCGCAGACCCCCTTTTCAATCAACATACATTCACTTTTTACAAAACCTGCAAAACCAATTCAAAGGTTAAAATAGCTTATCAAATAAGCACTTAAAAAACTGGAAAGTAATTGATAAAATAAACAGATTAATTTTTTACACGATTAATCAAGGTGAACGCCCAAGAACACATTTCATTATCCAAATCAAACAACTCTAAATCCATAGAATAATTATCCCATGAAATATGGAAGAGATAACTTAACAAGTTATCTTAAGATCTAAAAATCAACATATAAATACCTAGAACAAAATTAACAGTAAAAACGTTCTGGAAAATCCAAGAAGAAATTATCAATTTTTTTTTAACATCAAAACAACAAAATACACGTCTTTTTGAGAATCAAAGGAGAAAACAATCAAAATATTTTTCTGTTAAACCAAAACCCTAACATTCAAACCAAGCAACAACAGCATTCAAAACAAAAATAAAGGAAGACAAAGAGAAGAAGAAGAAGAAGCGACTTATCTGAAGCACGGCGGGGACACGTCGCCGGCGTTAGACTTCAAACAAGTAAATCTTCCATTCTCGTTCAATCTTTGCACCATCATCTTCGCCCTTCCACATTGGTAGAAACTCCCATGTTAATTTCTTCGAAGCATAACCATACAAGGTCTAATTTTAGATTTAGGGTTTGAGTTTTCAACTGCTTGTGGTTAGTGTTTAGGTTTGCTTCGTTGGGAGGGCAATTTAGGGTTTGTTGTCCGCGAGAGAGAGAGATTTTAGATTAGGTTTAGGTTTGTATTTTGAAGGAGGGCCTCGATCCGGCCATTTGAGAAGGATTTTTGAGAAAACAAGGTCGGATTTGGAATCTCCGGCCAAAAAAAGGGGGGGTATGCGTTTGGATTTTTTGGGTTAGGGTTGGAGGTCGCCGGAGAAGAGGGCGGCGCCACCGCGGTTGGCCGGCCGCCACCGTCTTCTCCGGCAGGTTTGACCGTGAGGGGTGGTGACGGAGGAGAAGAGGAAGTTGCAGAGCAACTTCATTCTCAAGAGTGAAGAGAGAGAACGAGAGGAGCAAATGGCTCTCTCTCTCTCTCTCAATTTTTATTTTTATATGGTGAAATGGGTGGTTGCATGGGCGCCACAGGGCCTCTCCAAGAGGCATCATATTTTGTTGACTTCTAAGTCAACCAGGGGATCTTGTATGGATCCCCCCACCATATGGTGGTGCACCCTCACGTGCCCCCATCTGATTTGTTGACCAGGTCAAGGTCTTCCAATCCAACGATCCAGACACCTCCATAGGAGGTCAATGTTTGACCAAGCCATTTAGGGCCTTGGTGATTCCGTTTTGGGCCAACTCAGGTTGGACCCAAAGATTTTTTTTTATTCAAACCCCCTTTTATTATCCAGTAGCGCCCAGAGTTGGGCCTTCTCTTGCCTAGCCCATTTTCTTCATTCTTTTTTATTTGTTCTTTCTTTTATTATATTTTTTTTTATAAACACTTATAAAATATATATTAGATTGTTATTAATTCCTAAATGATAATTATTTAATTATTTTACCATATTTAAATATTTTATTTACTTTCATTTATTTTATTTTATTTACTTTCTTTCAAAATTATATAATTATACATTATTATTATTATTAATACTTAATGGTAAATATTTAGTTATTGGGTTATATCATCATTTTTTAATTACTTATTATTTAACTAAATAACCTATTAAATATTTAATTAATTAATTACATTATTATTAATATTACTTATAATTTAGATAATTGTTTATTTTTGTGGAGTGTATATGTATGATTATTTTGTATTTATTTATTTATACCGAGTCTTGAGCGCATATGGATGACATGTTATAATTGTGACAAAATTATGTCATTTTCACCGAGTTAAAATCATTCAAACCAATTTCAAAAATAAATCACATATTTCTCGATTCAAAGTCGAGCCCATTTTCAAAACACCTTTGTAAGTCGATTACTTGTAAAAGTATCGCCATCAACCTCACATGGCTTACTCTTGGGCCTTCTTACAATGACACCTATTCGGTTTTTATTAATCGATTAGATGAACTAATGACTAAATAAATTCAATTTATTCACAAAATATAAATTTAAAAACCTCGATCCAACATCGAGTATTCTTTATTAAGAACTAAAATACCTAATCACAATCAAATACTATTTCACTTAGGAATAAAAGAGGAAATGGTTTTGAATTTTCAACTCCTCTCCTCGATTGTTTAAACACTAACTCTTGTACTCGATTAATCGAACATTCGTCGTTCCTAATTTACCTAAACACAGATAAATCAAGTTCCTTTACAATAAGGAATGAAAAGGGAGATGACTTTGAGTCTTCAATTTTTCTCCTCGACTATTTGAATACAAGTTCTCTTACTTGATTAGTCAAGCAATTGTCGTTCCTCTACAAACCCTCCAAACCCCGATTAAATCAAAATATTTCCACAATAAGCCAAATGAAAAGAGAGTTGACTTTGAGTTTTCAACTTCACTCCTCAATTGGACAAATGCGAGTTCTCTTACTCGGTCAGTCGAACAATTATCATTTTTCCACAAACATACAACTCAATTAAATCATTTTCTTAACAAATTATACGAAAAAGGAGATGGTTTTGAGCTTTCAACTCCTCTTCTCAAACGCTTGAATATGAGTTGTTTTACTCAGTTATTCAAGTACTTGTCGTTCATTCTAAAATACGTCAACCATATACAACGTTATTGTCATAAGTACTCAGATGAAACAGAAAGCGGTCTAGAGTCTTCTATTCCTTTTCCTGATTATTAGGATACGAGTTGTCTTGCTCGATTATCTGAGTATTCGTCATCCATTCAAAACACCTTAGCTATTATCAAATCCCTCCTATAATTAAGGATGAAAAAGAAAGTGGTCTAGAGTCTTCTACTCCCTGTCCTGACTGTTAGGATACGAGTTGTCTTACCCGACTATCCGAGTAATCGTCATCCAACCCAAAAACATCTCAACCAATCAAAACATCCAACATATCAATTCAACTTGTCACCTCCGTGTGACCAAAACATCCAACCCAATGCTTAAGCCTCCGCCGAGAGTAGACAAGCCAACGTTTAGCCTTTAGGATGCGATCTAAACAGTTGTTCACTAAAAAGCACCACCCAACTGTAGTTTCCCGAACTACGAATGCTCTGATTTCCTTATTACCATAAGGATACGTAGGCGGGAGATTGTTGTATCTTCGCAAGCACACTAATAAAAAACCTCCCCTTTCTCCTTTCTGAGGTTCTCATCCATTTCTACATTTTATAACCCAAAGATAACAAACAAACATAAATTAACAGTCGAAACACACATTAGAACTAAAAGGTTCCCGTTGAATACAACGGACGTAAGGGGTGCTAATACCTTCCCCTTACGTAATCCACTCCCGAATCTGAATATGGTTGCAACGACCATTATTCCATTTCCTTAAGGTTTTATCGATATTTTCCTATCCCTTCATTGGGATAAATAAACTTCGGTGGCGACTCTGTTCGAACGTAAATTTTTTCCGCGACCATCGCGAGGGATCGTAGTTTTCGAGATGCGACAAATGGCGACTTTGCTGGGGACTAGCTCCAAGCAAAAGAGAGTGAAGCCTAACTTAGTTCAGTTGATGAATTGTGTGTTAATTTAATTGTTTGTTATTTATTCTGCTATTATTATGTTGTGATGATGATTGTATTGAGATTTATTAAATATGCCTTATTTGGGGTTCTCTGGTCGGTGATACTCTGTGAGATAGGCTCTCCACCCGAGTCTGAGAAAAACCATAAGATTAAGTTGGTGGTTGCGTAGTGGGCGCCCACAAGGAGTTTTCCTTGTTGGGAAGATACGAAGACCCCTCCTAGAGGAGATTCTCTTGAGATATTATTGCCCGATGAGTTTTCGTCACGATGATAGTATTCTCAAGTTGGATCGATGACTCTAGGGACCTTTTAACCCATTATATCCGGTGGTTATGTAGTATTTACCTGAAAAGTCTCAGACTTATTGGGTTAATACGAAAGTCCCAATCAGATGAGATCCCTTGGGCGTATTACTACCTTACAGTAGTATTCCCAACCTCGATCTATGACTCTGAGAACCTTATTAGAACCTCGGACTCGAGAGTTGTGTAGTATGGACCCACTAGGAGCTTTCCTTTTTGGGACCATATGAAGGCCTCACCCAAACGAGACTCTATTTGGGGATGTTATTTGCAGATGAGTTTTCTTCATGACAATAACCTTCCTAAATAGTGATTGATGACTTTGGGAACATCTTAACTTTAGCATCCTCCCAAAAGGGTTTTGTTTAGTAACCAAGAATACCCGCTCTCACGACCTATATATTGACCTACCTGTGGCATGCATAACATCATTCATGACATGACATTCATATTGTTTCATTTCCAAGGAATCAGAGTATCATGAGTTGCAGGAATTCAAGAAACATGGAATTAAGCAAAAGAAACATTTACTCATTCAAGTTCAAAGATCCTGATCTAAGGAGCTTACGTGACTTGGTCTCTCAGATGCACCCAGTATACAAAATCAACTTTGGAAAGAATTATGGCAATCTGCTCAGCATCCTCAATCAACAAGTGGACCATACAACTTTAATCACTTTGGCCTAATTCTATGACCTACCTTTAAGATGCTTCACATTCCAAGACTTCCAGCTAGCACCAACGTTGGAAGAATTCGAGCATCTTGTTAGGATTATTATGAAGAACAAGCCACTATTTGAAGGGATAGATGAATCTTTGCCCCTTGAGGTCATTGCTAGTGCGCTTCACATGGATGAAAAGGAAGCAGAGGCTAACATAGAGACCAAAGGGAATACCAAAGGATTTTCACTAAATTTTCTCTTGGAAAGAGCTCATTCCCTATTGAAAGCAGAAAGTTGGGATGCTTGTTACTCTGCTATTGCATTGGCCATCTATGGCGTCGTCCTGTTCCCAAATATGGATGGTTTCGTAGACATGGCTGCCCTTTGTGTTTTTCTTATTGGAAACCCAGTACCCACTTTATTAGCTGATGTTTACTATTACATAAGCCATAGGTACACTAAGAAGAAGGGATTGATTGCTTGTTGTGCTCCTTTATTATATCAGTGGTTTCTAGAACATCTTCCGAAGACATGTGCTTGGGTTGAACAGATAGATGTTAGTTGGCCACAGTGATTGGGATGACTCTGATCTGAAGATCTTTCTTGGTATTCCAAAGAATACATCGACATGGACATCATATTCAGCTGTGGGGATTTCCCTAATCTACCACTTATTGGAGCTCAAGGTTGTGTGAATGCTAACCTGGTTCTATCACTCAAATAACTTGGCTACCCAATGGAAGGTCCTCCAGAGGCGAAATCTTTGGAAGCTTTCTTGTTACTTGACTTTGGGGTTGAGAATCCTAGCTTGTTCCAACAAATCAAAGAGGCTTAGAAGAATGTGAATCGAAAAGGGAAAGCCGATTTAGGGAGACAAAATGGGATTACAAAAGAACCATATTTTCAGTGCGTAAAGGAAAGGGTGGAGATGATTAAAATTCCATTTGTCATTCAGACACCCATACCTCTTCCTGAACCTAAGCTCATCCATGTCCCTATTGAAGAAGTGGAGGAACTCAAGACTACCATGGCAAAGTTAGAAAAAGAGAATGAAGAGTTGTAGATAAAACTCCAACAAACAATCAATGAGAAAAACACCATGAAGTGGGAGCTTGAGAGAAAAGAGTCACAGCTTCAAGCACATGTGGAAAAGTTCAACAAGGAAGAGCATAAGAGGAAAAAGATCAAAGTGGGATTAGAACAAGCTGACCATTGTTTAGATACTCTTAAGGGTCAACTACGACAGGCTCAGAAAGAATGTCAATACAATAAGCGTTGGTGGCATCTAGCCATGAAGGAAAACAAGACGATAAGAGATACACTTGGGGCTCAGATAAAAGAACTCACAAATTTTGTTCGTCATGCAAAGGCTGAAGTAGATCAGGAGCGTCGACTCAAGAATATAGCCACCGAAGCTTCTAGGGTTTCACCCATGATATGGGAGGAGAAGTGTCGAGAAGTAAGAGATGCAAGGGAGTCTGTCAGCTATTGGAAGAACCAGCTAGAGTCATTACGCCAAGACAGCTCCATATGGTTGAAAGAGCGAGACTATGTGATTGAAGATTATGAATCCTTTAAGAAGACCATAGACTTTTTGCAAAGAGATAGGGATAAGTTTCGTGCAAAACTCGATGGGCTAGTAGGGTTCTGTAATTGGGAGGCTAAAGAATTACCATGGAAGTTAAGAGACGCAGTCGAAGAATTGAAGGAAGATAGCACTCCTCCAACCATAATCAGTTTCATTCTGCTTTGTAGAGGGTTGCTGAAGAGATTCAAGGAGGAACTAGAAGAGCTTCAAGCCAGAAAGCCAGCCGTTTAATTTTCTTGCGTCTTATATTTTGTTCCTTTGACAAATGTATTTTTGAACTATGGCCCTTTTGGACCCCTATGTTATGTACTTGAATGAATGATGTTTAAAATTACTCCTTTATTGTTATTCTAAGTATTTCTTGTTTCTGCAAATTACTAACAACTAATGAAACTCGAATGATTCCATGAAAATAAAAATATGCATAACATTCACATCTTCATTATGCATCACGCTTAATAAAAATTCAAAAAAACTTACCCAACCTTTTTACCCTTTATCCAGCCAACTGACTAATCAACACCGATACGAGATGCGAAGAAACTACAAGATGACGTTAGAGCAAGTTGAGGCTAACCAAGTTACCATGAGGAAAGACATCAATACGATCCAAGAGAAAATGGATCAACTGTTGGAGACAATGCTCGCAGTTGCTCAAAGAGAGAGGATTGAGGAGGAAGAAGCTAGGGCAAAAAGGAATGATAGCACGCCAGGTCTAAATCCCCAAGACGAGGGTTACGCCCCCACCAAGAAGAGATTGGTTCAGATACCGGTAGGAGGCAAAGGAGATGGGGATCGTGCAGAACCTTCTGATACGTCTACTCATCATGGATCCGAAATTGGAGACGGCTAGTATAATGCTTTCTATATGCCTGATCAACCGAAGCCTAAGATACTTCCAGATCCTGCTACAGATAGGCTCCGTGCCCTAGAAAAGAAGATCAAAGCCATAGAAGGAAACAATATCTTCGGTGCCTCTGCCATGAACATGCGTTTGGTATCGAATCTAGTCATCTCGGCTAAATTTAAAACTCCTAACTTCGAGAAATACAAAGGACAGACTTGTCCAAGAAGTCACTTGGTAATGTACTTCAGGAAAATGACTGCTCACACCGAAAACGACAAATTACTCGTACACTGTTTCCAAGACAGTCTAAGTGGAACATCTCTAAGATGGTACATGAGCTTAGAACAGGGGCGGATTCAAAGCTGGGAGGATTTGGCTGACCCATTTCTCCGTCAATACAAATATAACTTAGATATGGCACCCGACCGAATGCAGTTGCAAGGGATGGCTATGAAGGAGAGTGAGTCATTTAAAGAATACGCCCAGCGGTGCAGAGAGTTGGCTGCTCAGGTAGAGCCATAATTGTCTGAAAAGGAAATGACCGGAATATTTGTAGACACCTTGAAGGACCCATTCTTTGATAGATTGGTGAGCAGTGCAACATCTGACTTCGCACATCTAGTCACAATTGGAGATCGCATAGAGAAGGGGTTAAGGGATGGAAAGATTCCAGGAGCTGTGGCAGCCCCTAGTGCACCGAAAAAGTATTCTGGAGGCTTCCCGAAGAAAATAGAAGGTGAAACAAACGCCATATCCAGAAACTATAAAGGGAAGCAACAAGCTTCATATGGTCAAGTCGCCACCGTAGTACCTATACCTTATCAACAACCAATACAGCAACAACAAATGTATCAACCACAACATCAACAACATCATCAATAGTAAAACACTGCGCCACCAAGACAATTCAAGCCAAGACCTCCAAGAAGGCAACTCGATCCCCTACCAGTACCTTATAGCCAGATATTCCCATATCTGCAAAAAGAGGGTCTTCTAACATTAAGGGAGTAAAAACCAGCTGTTTTTCCATATCCACCCGGATACGATGCTAATGCCCATTGTGAGTTTCACATGGGAGCACCTGGTCATACCTTGGAGAATTGTTTTTCGTTTCAAAATCAGGTACAAGACTTGATCGAAGAAAAAGTCGTCTCATTCACTCCGAGACGCCCGAACGTGAACACCAATCCTATGCCAACACATAAGGATGCTTCCGTCAGTGCCATTGAGGAGAGTGATCAAGTAAAATTGATTCGTAAGATTGAAGAGATTCAAACCCCTATCGCCAGGATAGGAGCACAATTGCTGAAGAGTGGTCTAATCCCGGAGGAACTAGTTGTTGAAGAAAACAATAAAGAGTTGAGGAATTTTATACAACAAATGCTGGATCGAGGCGAGTTACAGATAAATTGTCGTGTCAAGAGCAAGCGCCAGGAAGAGATAGCCGTGGTGGACATCCCTTATGATGAGGTTAAAGTGGAAATACCTATAAGCCCATTGGTAATAGAGTTTCCAGCACCGTTCGCATATAAAGATGAGAAGGCAGTCTCGTGGATATATCAGCCCAGAGATTTTAAGCAGGGGCAGGAAGACCAACCTTTGATGATCAACAAACCAAATGTCACTTCAATTGTGGGGCCGGCAGGAATGACACGTGAGTGTTCGTACCAAGAACTGTTGATACTTCTGCAAAAGCCAAAGGGAAGGAAGTCGTTGTCCAGATCCCCATCCCTAATCAAGAAATACAAGACATGCACCTATCTCCTAAAGTTGCGGTCACTCGTGAAGAGGCTGAGGAATTTCTGAGGATAATCAAGAAGAGCGATTATAAGGTGGTAGACCAGCTAAATCAAACACCTTCCAAGATCTCTATGTTATCTCTATTGCTCAACTAAGAAGCACACAGGAACTCGCAGTTGAAGGTATTAAGCGCCGCTCATATCACGAAGGACATAACAATAGAACAGTTTGACGATGTGATAGCTTGTGTGACCATTGGAAATTTCTTGGGTTTTAATGATGATGAATTGCCGATCGAGGGAAAGAACCATAACAAGGTCTTCCATATCTCCTTGAAATGCATAGATATTATACTGTCAAGGGTGTTAGTAGACACAGGTTCCTCACTGAATGTCATACCGAAGACAACTTTGATAAAGCTGCCAATGGAAGGGATAAGTATGAAACCTAGCACCCTAATCATAAAGGCATTTGATGGCTCAAGGAGAGCAGTGATAGGAGAGGTTGACTTACCAACCAAGATAGGTCCAACTATTTTCAATATCACGTTCCAAGTCATGGACATACATCTCGGTTATAGTTGCCTACTTGAGAGACCCTGGATTCACTCCGCAGGTGCTGTCACCTCCACTCTGCATCAAAAACTAAAATTCATTACAAATGACAAGATGATTGTAATCGGAGGAGAAGAAGATATCTTGGTTAGTCACTTGACATCTTTCCGATATATCGAGGTGGATGGTGAAATCACTGAGACACCATTCCAATCCTTGGTAGTGGTAAATATGATGGCCATCCAACAGACCTTGGAGACCCCGAAATCAGGACCATCCATGGCCTCGTGGCAAGGAGCTAAAGCTGTTATGGAAAGTGAAGATGCTCAAGACTGGGGCAAAGTGGTGGAAGTGAAAGAGAAACGAGACAGGTTTGGCCTGGGGTATGACCCATCATCACACAAAGCCGGTAACCAACATGACAAAGAACATATTCCTTCTGCAGAGAAAACGTTCACCAGCGCTGGCCACATCTTTGGCAAGCAGGTGGCAATATCAGTGAAGAAGATCGCGAAGAGGGGGTGTCTAGCTGGATGCGACAAGCCGCACCTAATGAAGAACTAACAAACTGGAAGGCTGTGGAAGTTCCCCAAATATTTCAAAAGTAATTTTATTATTATAGACAAAACCTTGTGCTCAGCCCAAGGCATAGTGGCGTGTTGTAGGGCCTCCTTTATCTTTTTCAAAGAGCTTTTATCATTAATGAAATGACGTTTTGCATCCAAATTTTTATTCCTTTCCTTTCGTTTTTTATTATCACAAAAATGGCATCAATTTTTATGCACGCACTTTCTAAATAAACTGCATAAATCATAACATGCAGAAACACCATCGAGACCATTGATAATGACACTGCTACGGTCCAATATGACTTTGATTGTCCAATCTACCAAGCTGAAGACGAAGTGGGGGAAGATTGCGAGCTCCCTGAAGAGTTGGTCAGATTACTCAGACAAGAAGAGAAGATCATTCAACCACACCAAGAAGACGTTGAAGTTATCAATCTGGGAACAGAAGAAGATAAGAGAGAAGTGAGGGTAGGTACCGCGCTTCAAGATACAGTGAAGACAAGATTGATAGAGCTCCTCCAAAAATATGATGACGTGTTTGCTTGGTCATACCAAGACATTCCTGGATTAGATACTGATATTGTGACTCACAAGCTTCCCCTTAAAGAAGAATGCCCTGCTGTCAAACAAAAGCTAAGAAGAACTCGACCAGATATGGCTCTCAAGATCAGAGAAGAGGTGAGAAAGCAGTTTGTCGTTGGCTTCCTAGAAGTCGTCAAATACCCACAATGGGTTATCAACATTGTACCGGTACCAAAGAAAGATGGGAAGGTCCGTATGTGCGTAGACTATCGAGACTTAAACAGAGCCAGTCCCAAAGACGATTTCTCATTACCTCACATTGATGTGTTAGTGGATAACATAGCTCAATTCTCCGTGTTTTCCTTTATGGATGGTTTCTCTGGATACAACCAAATTAAAATGGATCCCGAGGACATGGAGAAGACCACGTTCATTACCCCTTGGGGCATCTTTTGTTACAAAGTAATGCCATTTGGATTAAAAAACGTTGGGACAACATATCAACGTGCTATGGTGACTCTCTTTCACGACATGATTCATGAATAGATTGAAGTGTATGTTGATGACATGATTGCCAAATCCCATACAGAAGAACATATCACCAACCTGGGGAAACTGTTTGCCCATTTGAGGAAGTTTAGGTTGAGACTTAATCCTAACAAATGCACATTTGGGGTTCGATCTGGGAAGCTTTTAGGCTTTATTGTAAGCCAAAAAGGAATTGAAGTAGATCCTGACAAGGTTCAAGCCATTCAGAACATGCCTGCACCAAGGACTGAGAAGGAGGTTTGTGGTTTCTTGGGAAGGCTAAATTACATCGCCAGATTTATCTCTCACCTTACTACAACATGTAAACCAATATTCAAGCTCCTGAGGAAGAATCAAGGCGTGGAGTGGAACGATGACTGTTAAATAGCCTTCGATAAAATTAAAGAATACTTGCAAGAGCCACTGATTCTGATGCCCCCTACAGAAGGGAGACCTCTCATCATGTATCAAACCGTGCTCGACGAGTCCACGGGTTGTGTATTGGGACAACAAGATGAGACTGGTAGAAAAGAGTATGCCATCTATTATCTGAGCAAGAAATTTAATGATTGTGAGACCATATATTCATTACTCAAGAAGACTTATTGTGCACTCGCATGGGCCGCTAAGCGTCTCAGGCATTACATGTTAACTCACACGACTTGGTTGGTATCTAAAATGGATCCCATCAAGTACATATTCGAGAAACCAGCTCTCACTGGTAGAATTTCCTGATGGCAGATGTTGTTGTTAGAATACGATATCCAATATGTTGCGCAAAAGGCGACCAAAGGAAGCATATTAACAGACCATCTTGCTCACCAACCACTGGAGGATTACCAATCTTTGAAATTTGACTTCCCAAATGAGAACATCATGGCTATTAAGGATGTTGAAGACTCCGGACTAGAGGAGAGTCTTGAGCCAAGAGCAGGCTGGACGCTCATGTTTGATGGTGCCTCAAATGCAATAGTCCATGGAATTGGGGCAGTGCTGATGTCTCCCAAGATTTTCCATCTACCATTCACCGCAAAGCTCTATTTTACCTACACAAATAACATGGCCGAGTATGAAGCTTGCATATTAGGGTTGGAAGAAGCCATTGAGTTAAAGATCAAGATACTAGAAGTATTCGAGGACTCCGCTCTAGTCATACATCAGATTAGAGGCGATTGGGAAATAAGACATGCTAACCTAATTCCATATCGGGATTACGTGCTGAAGCTACTCCCAAAATTCGACGACATCACTTTCTCTCATATTCCTCGAGAAGAGAATCAGATGGCAGATGCCTTAGCAACTTTGGCTTCCATGTACAAATCATTATGGCCCAACCATCAGCCTCACATTGAAATTAGGCGTTTTGACGAACCTGCTCATTGCTTGATGACAGTAGAAGAGCTACATGGTAAACCCTGGTTCTTCGATATCAAACAATATTTGGAGAAGCAGGAATATCCGGCAGAGGCGTCCAGCCTTGAAAAAAGGACCCTCCGGAGGTTGGCATCAAAGTTCCTCTTGAATGGAGAGGTACTGTACAAAAAAAACTATGACATGGTTTTGTTGAGATGTGTGGACAAGCACAAAGCCGATCAGCTTATGAAGGACATACACGAAGGGTCTTTCGGTACGCACGCCAATGGGCATGCCATGGAGAAGAAAATTCTAAGGGCAGGTTACTACTGGTTGACGATGGAAGCTGACTGTTACCATTACACCAGAACATGCCACAAATGCCAAATCTATGCTGACAAAATACATGTACCGCCTACCCCGTTGAATGTCATAGTATCACCTTGGCCTTTCTCTATGTGGGGCATCGATATGATTAGAATGATAGAACCCAAAGCATCAAATGGACACAGATTTATCATGGTGGCCATAGATTAATTTACCAAATGGGTGGAAGTCGCGTCTTATGCGAATGTCACAAAGTACGTAGTCGCCCGTTTCTTAAAAAACAACATCATATGTCGATATGGGATTCCCAATAAAATCATCATTGATAATGGGTCCAATCTCAACAACAAGACCATGGATGAGTTATGCGCAACATTCAAGATCGAGCATCACAACTCATCACCCTATCGACCTAAGATGAATGGGGCTGTTGAAGCTGCAAATAAAAATATCAAGAAAATCATCCAAAAGATGGTTGTCACGTACAAGGATTGGCATGAGATGTTACCTTTTGCATTACATGGTTATCACACGTCGGTACAAACTTCATCAGGGGCAACCCCTTATTCCTTGGTATACGGTATGGAAGCAGTTCTCCCTATAGAAGTGGAGATCCCATTGATGAGAGTCTTGATGGAGGCTAAGCTAGACGAGGCAACATAGGTTCAATCAAGGTACGACGAGCTCAACCTTATTGAGGAGAAACGCTTGAAAGTGTTAGGTCACGGTCAACTCTATCAAAGGCGTCTTAAGAAGGCATTCGACAAGAAAGTTCGTCCCAGAGTGTTTCAAGAGGGAGATTTAGTGTTGAAGAAAATCTTGCCCATTCACAAAGACTCTAGAGGGAAATGGACACCAAATTATGAAGGTCCATTTGTGGTGGTTAGAGCCTTTTCCAGAGGCACTCTGATTCTAGCTACTATGGATGGTGATGAGTTGCCGCTTCCCACCAACACTGATGCTGTTAAAAAGTACTTCGCCTAAAAAAGTGGAATAATAAAAGCCGCTAAATCGAAAACCTGAAAGGGAGATTTAGGCAAAAATGGCTATCCCGATGGATTGAAAACCAAAAAGGGAGATCAAGGCAAAAATTAGGGATAAAAATAAAAGAATTGACCCGCTGAGTTGAAAACCCGAAAGGGCGATTCAGGCAAAAAAAGGGTATCCCGGTGGATCGAAAACTCGAAAGGGCGATCCAGGCAAAAGTTAGGGATTAATTCCAAGGCAAAAAGTTGTACTTACATACATTTGACATACCCCTCGAAGACAAAGGATTAATCTACTTCACTTTCCAAAAGCAAAGTGCTCGGATTATCAAAGACATAAGGATCATAGCAGTTTGGAAACTCGATAAAAACTCAATTTTCATTGCCATTTTGTTTCTATGCACAACAATTACCTCATTAAGGAATTGCATCTTTATGTATAATCGCCCATTTAAGGGTAAAATCAATAAAAGAGAAATTTTCTCAACAAAAATGTGCCCAAATCATTTTTTGTATTTTATCTGTTTGTTTGCAAAGCACCTTTTATTTTTGATAAACCTCATTTCTTAAAATTATCGGAGAAAATAAAACACATGTTTGAATAAAGTGGTAAAATTGCTTTTGAAACAGAAAGCGGACGAATCCTTTAGTCTCCAAGATTCATTTATGTTTTTCATAAGGGTATATGACTGTTTGCAGACACCTATGTTCCTTTCAATCACTAATTCACACTTCTCATAAATGTACTCAGGGTATAGCCAAACCGGGGCAAGGCTCCATTACATTTCCAGCAGAAACATTAATAAATCATGGATGGAGTATCGCGTGTTGAGAAGTAGGAACCTTTCAGTGGGTTGGAGCAACCCAAATATACTCCCAAAATCACCTAGTAAGGGCATCAAAGCTTGATCTTCACTGGTCACCGCAATAACAAAAGTCCACACTACTGGCATCATTCCTCAAAACAAAAACGTCTTAACCGGGGCATATCTCAGTTACCCATTTTTCCATACCTGCATACATCACATGCACCATGTACATCAATTACATACATAATCTTCCTACTAGATAGGAAAATTCACCAAGAAATAATCCTACCAGTCATCAACATACTCATGCATAACACTCCCACAAAATGGGAATTTCAACAAAATAAAAATCATTCGCATTCTACATGCACATCCAAATTTCCCCCAGCAAATTGCATACTTGCATACATCCCATGCACCATCCCATGCATGGAATTCCCACCTAAAGTGGAACATCATACAAAAATCAAATATAAAATATCGAGATCCAAGGTCATTCATGTGTATCTTGGACATTCCTCATTCCCAAATGAAGTAATTACCATGCATATTTGAGATACTGCTTCATTTATCTGAAGAATCTCATTTATCTGTTTGAGATACTGCTTCATTTATCTGAAGAATCTCATTTATCTGTTTGAGATACTGCTTCAAGTACCCTCGAAAAGTCTTAGATTCAATTAAGGTATTTATCCCTTTGCTGGAATATCTTAATTCTATCATATAAGATGTTGTTTCGACCCGATACAGAGAATCTCATTTTTACTGTTTGAGATGTTGCTTCATCAATATGAAGAGTCTCATTTCAGATCTTTTTAGAGATATTGCTCTAATATCCTCAGAGAGTCTTAGATTCAATTAAGGTATTTTCCCCTTGCTGGAATACCTTAATTATATCATATAAGATGTTGTTTCGACTCGATACAGAGAATCTCACTTGTACTATTTGAGATGCTGCTTCATCAATATGAAGAGTCTCATTTCAGATTTTTTAAGAGATGTTGCTCTAATACCCTCGGAGAGTCTTATATTCAATTAAGGTATTTTTCCCTTGTTGGAATATCTTAATTCTATCATATAAGATATTGTTTCGACTCGATACAGAGAATCTCACTTTTACTGTTTGAGATGCTGCTTCATCAATATGAAGAGTCTCATTTCAGATTTTTTTAAGAGATATTGCTTTAATATCCTCGGAGAGTCTTAGATTCAATTAAGGTATTTTTCCCTTGCTGGAATATCTTAATTTTATCATATAAGATGCTGTTTCGACCCGATACAAAGAATCTCAGTTTTACTGTTTGAGATGCTGCTTCATCAAAATGAAGAATCCCATGCCAGATTTTCTTTTATACCATTCTAACATCCTGGAAAAGTCTGGAGATTTAGCTAGGGATGTCAGTCCATTATTAACATATCTCGACTGAGATGTCCAAGATACTGTTCTGACGACTCCCAGAAAGTTTTAACTGTTCCATTTTACTGTAGGATAATGTCTTTTACCATTTCTCACTGCATTCTCTTCCTGTATTTTCTTCCTTGCATTTCCTAGGACAAAAATTGGGTCTTTTTGTATTTAATTATCTCCCACCATGAATGCACGAAGACTGCTGTCATTCTTACTTTCTGGTTCGAGGTAATTAAATAAGGGCAGTTGTCATACCCTAATTTTGTCTGGGTAAGGAAAAATCTTCAACCAGCATTCACTACCCAATGTTATAAGACTTGAATTTTATCTTAAGACATAGGTTCTATTTTAGGGTTTCTCAGCCTTTGGTGACATCAAGTCTTCAATGACATTTTCATCTGTTGAGATCCTTAAGATATCTGCTACATTTGTCTCTTATTGAAGCATGGGATGGTATGTGCATTTTTTTGGTTAACAAGGCCCATGTTAGTTTATCCATGAGAACTTTTGGTTTTAAAAAAGGTCCATTCACATAAACATGTTCATGATTAATATTGCAAAGTGTGGTTCAAATCTTTTTACATTACTAATCCAAAATCCATTTGATTATTAGTAAGTATTAAGAGTCATGGATATTTTTTATGATCATTTGTTATTAAGCTCGCTTCCACATGTTTAGGCCAAAGTCTTGATCCTTCATAAATATCTAGATTCAAATTGCATTTTTAAACATGTATTTGTTTTAAGCTAAGGTGGATTGTTGAAAACTATGATAATGGACAATGTTTTAAAACTCACTTTGGAATTGTTTCTTTTATTTGCTTATGATGCACATTTCATATTCTTCATTTAAGTTAATAATAAACATAATTAGAAGTGACCAAGTGGAAAGTCCAATTTGATTAATATGGCCCAATCCATTTTCAGTTTGAGTTAGAGTTTAAACATTTTGATTAACACAAATGAAATATTGAGATAATATTTTAAAAAAAAGATTAATTGCATAATTAATTTTTTTTAATCCAAGTGTTACAAATAATTCCAAAAAGGCCAATGCATAATCAAAAAAAAGATGTTATAAATAACCCAAGATATTCCAAATAAATTCCAAATAATCCAAAATTACAAATAATCAAAAAAGAAGTTCACATAATGATCCAAATATTTACATAATTATCCAAGAAAAGGATTTTAAATTGAAATTATATAACAATATCCAAAAGTTCTGTTACATCTAAATAAAGTTGAAAAAGTTAGAAATAAGCTGTAAAATATAGTAGTTTGAAACAACAAGCTTCAAAGACATTTCCAAAGCCAATGGTTTAAAATCTGCATCGCCCCCAATTCCAATCCCTAAAGCAAGCGCAGACCCCCTTTTCAATCAACATCCATTCACCTTTTACAAAACCTGCAAAACCAATTCAAAGGTTAAAATAGCTTATCAAATAAGCACTAAAAAACTGGAAAGTAATTGATAAAATAAACAGATTAATTTTTTACACGATGAATCAAGGTGAACGCCCAGGAATACATTTCATTATCCATATCAAACAACTCTAAATCCATAGAATAATTATCCCATGAAATCTGGAAGAGATAACTTAACAAGTTATCTTAAGATCTAAAAATCAACATATAAATACTCAGAACAAAATTAACAGTAAAAACGTTCTGGAAAATCCAAGAAGAAATTATCAATTTTTTCTTTAACATCAAAACAACAAAATACACGTCTTTTTGAGAATCAAAGGAGAAAACAATCAAAATATTTTTCTGTTAAACCAAAACCCTAACATTCAAACCAAGCAACAACAACATTCAAAACAAAAATAAAGGAAGACGAAAAGAAGAAGAAGAAGAAGCGACTTATCTGAAGCACGGTGGGGAGACGTCGCCAGCGTTTGACTTCAAACAAGTAAATCTTCCATTCTCGTTCAATCTTTGCACCATCATCTTCGCCCTTCCACATTGGTAGAAACTCCCATGTTAATTTCTTTGAAGCATAACCATAGAAGGTCTAATTTTAGATTTAGGGTTTGAGTTTTCAACTGCTTGTGGTTAGTGTTTAGGTTTGCTTCGTTCGGGAGACGATTTAGGGTTTGTTGGCCGCGAGAGAGAGAGAGAGAGAGCTTAGATTAGGTTTAGGTTTGTGTTTTGAAGGAGGGCCTCGATCCGGCCATTTGAGAAGGATTTTTGAGAAAACAAGGTCGGATTTGGAATCTCCGGCCAAAAAAAGGGGGGGTATGTGTTTGGATTTTTCGGGTTATGATTGGAGGTCGCCGGAGAAGAGGGCGGCGCCGTCGCGGTTGGCCGGCCGCCACCGTCTTCACCGGTATGTTTGGCCGTGAGGGGTGGTGACGAAGGAGAAGAGGAAGTTGCAGAGCAACTTCATTCTCAAGAGTGAAGAGAGAGAACGAGAGGAGCAAATGGCTCTCTCTCTCTCTCAATTTTTATTTTTATATGGTGAAATGGGTGGCTTCATGGGCGCTACATGGCCTCTCCAAGAGGCATCACATTTTGTTGACTTCTGAGTCAACCAGGGGATCCTGTGTGGATCCCCCCATCATATGGTGGTGCACCCTCACGCACCTCCATCTGATTTGTTGACCAGGTCAAGGTCTTCCAATCCAACGGCCCACACACCTCCATAGGAGGTCAATCTTTGACCAAGCCATTTAGGGCCTTGGTGATTCCGTTTTGGGCCAACTCAGGTTGGACCCAAAGATTTTTTTTTATTCAAACCCCCTTTTATTATCCAGTAGCGCCCAGAGTTGGGCCTTCTCTTGCCTAGCCCATTTTCTTCATTCTTTTTTATTTGAACTTTCTTTTTATTATATTTTTTTTATAAACACTTATAAAATATATATTAGATAGTTATTAATTCCTAAATGATAATTATTTAATTATTTTACCATATTTAAATATTTTATTTACTTTCATTTATTTTATTTTATTTACTTTCTTTCAAAATTATATAATTATACATTATTATTATTATTGTTAATACTTAATGGTAAATATTTAGTTATTGGGTTATATCATCATTTTTTAATTACTTATTATTTAACCAAATAACCTATTAAATATTTAATTAATTAATTACATTATTATTAATATTACTTATAATTTAGATAATTGTTTATTTTTGTGGAGTGTATATGTATGATTATTTTGTATTTATTTATTTATACCGACTCTTGAGCGCATATGGATGACATGTTATAATTGTGACAAAATTATGTCATTTTCACCGAGTTAAAATCATTCAAACCAATTTCAAAAATAAATCACATATTTCTCGATTCAAAGTCGAGCCCATTTTCAAAACACCTTTGTAAGTCGATTACTTGTAAAAGTATCGCCATCAACCTCACATGGCTTACTCTTGGGCCTTCTTACAATGACACCTATTCGGTTTTTATTAATCGATTAGATGAACTAATGACTAAATAAATTCAATTTATTCACAAAATATAAATTTAAAAACCTCGATCCAACATCGAGTATTCTTTATTAAGAACTAAAATACCTAATCACAATCAAATACTATTTCACTTAGGAATAAAAGAGGAAATGGTTTTGAATTTTCAACTCCTCTCCTCGATTATTTAAACACTAACTCTTGTACTCATTAATCGAACATTCGTCGTTCCTAATTTACCTAAACACAGATAAGTCAAGTTCCTTTACAATAAGGAATGAAAAGGGAGATGACTTTGAGTCTTCAATTTTTCTCCTCGACTATTTGAATACAAGTTCTCTTACTTGGTTAGTCAAGCAATTGTCGTTCCTCTACAAACCCTCCAAACCCCGATTAAATCAAAATATTTCCACAATAAGCCAAATGAAAAGAGAGTTGACTTTGAGTTTTCAACTTCACTCCTCAATTGGACAAATGCGAGTTCTCTTACTCGGTCAGTCGAACAATTGTCATTTTTCCACAAACATACAACTCAATTAAATCATTTTTCTTAACAAATTATACGAAAAAGGAGATGGTTTTGAGCTTTCAAATCCTCTTCTCAAACGCTTGGATATGAGTTGTTTTACTCAGTTATTCAAGTACTTGTCGTTCATTCTAAAATACGTCAACCATATACAACCTTATTGTCATAAATACTCAGATGAAACAGAGAGCGGTCTAGAGTCTTCTATTCCTTTTCCCGATTATTAGGATACGAGTTGTCTTACTCGATTATCCAAGTATTCGTCATCCATTCAAAACACCTTAGCTATTATCAAATCCTTCCTATAATTAAGGATGAAAAAGAAAGTGGTCTAGAGTCTTCTATTCCCTGTCCCGACTGTTAGGATATGAGTTGTCTTACCCGACTATCCGAGTAATCGTCATCCAACCCCAAAACATCTCAACCAATGAAAACATCCAACATATGAATTCAACTTGTCACCTCCGTGTGACCAAAACTCTTTTCAGAAAGAACATCATTTAATCTTTTCTAATGCGCATAACAAACCAATGCTTAAGCCTCCGCCGAGAGTAGACAAGCCAACATTTAGCCTTTAGGATGCGATCTAAACAGTTGTTCACTAAAAAGCACCAACCAACCGTAGTTTCCTGAACTACGAATGCTCTGATTTCCTTATTACCATAAGGATACGTAGGCAGGAGATTGATGTATCTTCGCGAGCACACTAATAAAAAACCTCCCCTTTCTCCTTTTTGAGGTTCTCATCCATTTCTATATTTTATAACCCAAAGATAACAAACAAACATAAATTAACACTCGAAACGCACATTAGAACTAAAAGGTTCCCGTTGAATACAACGGACGTAAGGGGTGTTAATACCTTCCCCTTACGTAATCCACTCCCGAACCCGAATATGGTTGTGACGACCATTATTCCATTTCCTTAAGGTTTTATCGATATTTTCCTATCCCTTCATTGGGATAAATAAAGTTCGGTGGCGACTCTGTTCAAACGTAAATTTTTTCCGCGACCATCGCGAGGGATCGTATTTTTCGAGATGCGACACTTGGTCCACGCAATTGTGTAGTTTTGGAAGCTTACACTCTTTGGGTGAAGAAGAGAGCTTTGGAGTTGAAGATGCCTTATCCTTGTGAAAGACATATGTCTATGGTTGTAGTTGAGCCATTAACTCTCCCTAACCAAGATGTAGAGGATTTGGAAGACGCACCCGCCAAGATGAAACAAGAGAAGGATTCTTTTTAGCCTGAGCTTTCTTCCTTCGGATTGGAGTAGGAGGCGTTGTGGGTGGTGCCTTTGATGTCAGGAAAATATGTGAATGCACAGTGCCTTCGGACTCCTCGTTGTCGATCGAAGGGACCTCCTCAGGAACCTGGATCATAAGACAAGTAATAAGGTGATGAAAATTGTTAAAATAGAAAGCCTGCCGAGGATATTGATACTAAGTACCTTCGATTTTGGAGTCGATGGCACCCTTTATTTTTTCGAAGGCTTGTCCAAGGTTGGTTCAGACGAGGGGACCCTCTTTCGACCCTAACAACATAAATGTTTAGTTTTTTACATTCGTAGGGAAAGAGGGAGTGAAAGAATGACGTTTACCTTTCTTGGGGATTCATCGACGTTGTCAATTTGGATGGTGGTGTCGGGAGCATTGATAGACGGTGGCGGAGGCGGTATATCACCGACGAAGGTGGAAAAGGCATCAATCACGTTCTGTAGAAAGAGATCACTTGAAAAGTCTTGACTTTGGTAGATGGCCCACCATTCGTCAAAATCAGCAGTTGTTAAAAAGGATTATTGGAACTTGAACACAGGAAGTTCAAAACATTGAGTGGACTTGCAGAAACGAAGGTAGGCTTTATGGTCATCCGCATTTAATGGTCGACCAGACCATACAATGTAGGTCACATGTGATACTAAAGGCTTCGGGACCATTTGACTTAACCCAAATTGGCGAGCCACCAAATTGGGTTGATAGCTCATAAAACCGTACCCCTTCGACCTTGCTTCAATTATGAAAATAGCAATGTAGGAGTAAAATATGCTCTCCATACGACATTCGATTGTGCTGCAGCCTGAGGAGAGTCACCTGGGAAGGGATCTTTAAACCATTTTGGCCGAAGTTTCGATCAGCGAATAGGGCCATGCTAGGGGAAAATTTATCGACCTCGATAAACAAATTCAGGTACTTCATGAAGAGGTGTTTGTGGGAGTTTCCTGGAATGTTATCAAAGTTAACCTTGCCCCTTCGATCGGTCGATCCTCATTCAACCTAAGGATACGTTCCGACACTGGGTAGCCTATCTGATACTCGAAGGTGGCATTTAACTAGTGTTATAAGATCCACAGGGGACCCAACAAATTCAGGGCCTTGGGAGTGTTTTGGACGAATTTTAGCTTTAGGGTTGCAAGCCCCAAAGATTGATACAAGAAGGCTACTAACAGCTTACCCAGAGAAACCTATCGACCCTCGTGAATTTGGATAGCCAAATTGATATAACTCTTGGCTATTTGCAAAGAGCTGGGACATAATACGTAATACGAATGCCATAGTGTAAGGAAGGTTATATGTTCTTCGTCTGATACTTCGACATAGTCTTTCTTGTGGTGGTCCTCAATGTAATTTTGAAGATTGGCTCGACTAAACGAGAAAGTGTTTTTCGTCGGAAGTGTGGGGTCGAAGGTATCTCCCAACGGTGATAGACCAATAATGGACGCTACGTCGAAGAGTCTGGGCATCAGCATCCCACATGGTAGTCGGAAGGTTTTGGTCGAAACCTCCCAGAAGTACATAGAAGCCAACAACATGCAAGGATTGATGCGGTGGGCATACCTGGAGATTTGGATGGCATCGAAGATCCATGCACTCCTTCATTGATCTTGGCGTTTCCTATGGACTTTGTTGAGCCACGCAAAATATTCTTTATTACCCAGAGTAGGCATAGATCTAAAGACTCTGGCTTTGGAATCCATAAACCTAACGTTGATAACTCCGGCCTTGTCGAAGGAAGGAGGAGCAGCAAGACCATAACCATGGAAAAATCCTTGGACTGCTTTTGGTGAGGACTTTGGGTCTACAAGAGGCACATGAAACGCAACTAATTTCTTGTCAACTACAAAAGGAATGAGCATCTGGCGTTTCTAGATTTTCATCACCGCTTCGTCAGAAGAAGCACGTTGAGGGATGCGTTTCATGCTTTCTTTCGCGTTAAGATGAAAGGCAATAGGGTTGTCGCCGGTGTTGAAAGAGCTTGCATCTTTAGTACGGTTGGAAGAAGCCATTGTTAAGGAAGATTGAAGGAAATATGGTGAAACTAAGGTTACTGTGAGGTAGTGGGAGAGTTGGTGGCGTCAGTTGCAATCCCACGACCTAGGGGTAGCTAATAATGATGATAGTGTGTTTGGGAAACCGCACTGCAGGAAATCCATCATCACACATAAAACCATAATTAATGATTATATGGCTAGCATAAATTTGGAAAGTCAAAATTCGGGTTCCTCGGTCGACAAGCTCAAGTTGAAACCAACCTTTTCATGGTACAATTTGTTAACTGGAAAATTTCGTCAAAGAGTGGAAAGGTTGGTCGATTACAAGGACTGTCAGAGGACTAAATCGATGAGGCAAACACCAGAGCACATGGTCGACATAGAAAGAAACCTGTCGAAGTCGAAGACCATGGCAAAAATTAATCGTGGGTATCTAAACGTGGGAAGTTACCTGAAGACGTGGGGGAGGTGCTCCGACATGTGTCATCTCGTAAGTAGTTCGTAACCTCCCAACAATTATTTTCTACTAGTATTTAAACAAATTGTAATGGTCATTTTAGGGGTGGCATTTTTAGCATTGGCAGTAGGAGTATACTTGAAGTACCAAAGCGTTTACAAGAAAAGAGTCATCTCCCTACAAAAATATACTTTTGCTTCCACTTATATTTACAAGTCATTTAACTTACCAAATTGTCTTTTTCATTTCCATCAGACTTTTGTCTTTTATCGCATTACTTCACTGTATTTTTAACTTGCGAAAAAGTTACATTTACTACCTTTAAACATTCTAAACACTTTACCAACTAAATAGCCATATACTCAACACCAAGTCTAGGACTTTGTAGCCGGTCCTGCAAGTAAACCTCTGATAGGAAGGTTAGAGATTATTGGCGAAAAACAGTATACTTCTCACAAAATTGTTTTCATGGTTGTAATCGCATAGTTATGCTGTTTATGTGTTATATTTGTTTGTGATGTTATTTTATATTAACGAGCTTCGTCAACATACGCCCAACAACAAATCCCCGCCCAAGAACAATGTCAACCCACACAAACCCAACGACCAACCTCACACCATCACCATACCATATACACCCAACCACCAACCACCTAACCTCGCAACCAATTCATGTCACACACCCAAACTCAAAACTAGGAACCAAACCTTAACCACCAACAACCATACACATCCACCACATCTATCTATAGCCTGAATGATTCATACGATTCAACCCCATGCCATCATAGCCCCCACTTATGAACACTCAAACATCCCATCACCACAACACTCAACCATTATTTGACTTTAATACACCACAAGAACCATCGCCACAACACTCAACCATTATTTAACTTTAATACACCACATGGACCTTCCACCATACCTTCACACCAGCCACCATTGCATCATGTCAGCATTCAAAGACCCCAAACACCTCAGGAAAACCATGAGAGACCTCGAATACAGGCTAATGCACCGGGATGTGGAATACGGGGGCGTTTCAATCGAGCGAGTCATTGATTTTCTTGTCAATTGTTATGTATTTTTTATTAGCTTTATATCATAATATTAATAATTATTTTTCATTTATCTATTTATTTTATTTATTTCAATTTTATATAAATATAACATAAAAAATTAGATTCATAGCATATGCCACATACAATGGCGCATACACTTCATGTCGTAAAGTATGCGCCAATTGCATTGACTTCATCTGCATGCATGCGCCATTACTATTGACGCCTAACTTCAATATCAACATGCATGCGCCAGTCCAACTGACGCATACTTTACAAGGATGCATGAAATGTGGTTATATTGGTAAATAATTTGAAATAGTGGTTATTTGGAAAATTTAATTGAAAAACTTGATTATTTTAAAAAAAATCGATTATTTTAAAAAAAATCGATTAGACAAGTAGAAGGCAAATAAGGTAACGAAAATCAACTTGTGGTAATAAAAACCTGGACAAAGTGGATGAAACATGAAAGATTTAAATAAGAAAACTTTGATTGGTAAGGATGAATATTTGAAGAATTTTTTATTTATGTATTAGTCCTTTTGTGTGTAAATATTTTCAAAGTGTAATATTGGTATTTGGCTGACATTTAAATAGTGGAAAAGTCTTAGACGAAAACAACCCTAATAAATAGTAGTTACAGACACTCAATCATAATTTTTTTATTAATTAAAAAATTAAAATAAAATTTTCTCTCTCCTTCATAATCACAACTATCCCATAAATTCAATTAAAAAACAAATTAAATTTAAACTTTTCTAATATGATTCTAAGAATATGGATTTCCATAGGGTTCCATCCATGCAAGTATTCCTCTTAAATAGTTGGTACGTTCAGCAACATGTTTAAATAGTTGATAGATAATTGATTGATATAAATTATTTATATTTATTTTTTATAAATTAAAACTAATAAGATACACATCCGTCAAATAAATATATTAAACTAATATAAAATATATTTAGGTATACATGGAAATTTTCATCGATCAATTTTAAAGATCATAAGATGTTTCTAAACATATGAATAAATTCAAAAATTTATAAATTATTTTTGATCAAATTAATTAATCAGATTGCTTTAAAAAATATATAAAATAATTTAATATTATTAAAAAACAATTCAATAATTAAATTTATGCTTAACTTTGCCGCCGACTTAAAAAAAAGGTTACATTACTAAGTAAACTTTAATAGACTACCGAATTACTACATTTATATGAAGTGCGATGTGCTATTTTCTTTTTTACTTAGAAAAGTGAAAAAGTTGGCTTTTTTTATTTTGATTCTAAAGAAAAGTTAGTTATTTAGTTTATATTAGTCAATTGGAATATGCAGTTAAAAAAAAAAGTTACTTACACGCAACACATCACAAACCGTTTCAAAAGAACAAGGATGGATGAGACCGCAGAGATACTCTGTTCACGGTTCAACTGCCTGACCGGGTCAGACCAGTTCACTAATCAGATTATGGTTTTTGCATGATTCTGCATGCTCACAGAATTTATTTTCATTATCGTTCTTTTCATTTGATTTCTCTAACACACTCGTCTTTTCAACTTCCACTCGTCGTCTTCTTCTTCGTCTAACACTGCAATGGAACCCAAACTTCCCAATGAAGAAATGTGAGTAGTACAACGTTTCATGTTCTTCTTCTTCCCATGTTTCTTCTTGCATTTTTTCTTCTTGCTGAAGTTTCTTGCCAAGTTATTGTTCTTCCAGGTTTCTTCTTGTTGCCATGCTTGTTATATACTTTAATTTCTTAAAATGTTTGTTAATTACGTGTGTTGTGTTGTGAAGTTTTCAAAAGTTTGTATATGCTTACCTGATGGAGAACGGATATGCAAGGACGGCTGAGGTTTTCCGAACTAAGACTCAAATTACTGAACCAATGCCTGATGGTACGCATTTGCAAGCGTTATTTATTACTACTATCTATGTTCCGTTCCATTCATCTTCTTTTCCTTGTTTGAGACTGATTCATAATTTTCTTATTTTAATCAAGAACCACCTGGATTTTTGTCCGACTTCTGTAATATTTTCTATGACGTCTATAACTCCAGAGTTAGGCATCGCATTCAACAAACTTCCCCTCAGAATACTTGTTCCACTCAGAATCAGGTTATAGTGCAACCCCTAAACATTGGTCCTGTAATCAACACTACTGCTGCCCAAATGATTCCTATTCAACACCATTCAAGTAATCTTCTATTCTCTACATACATCTATATTTCACATATCACACTTCTGTTGATGATTTAATGTTTATTTTAATTTCTAACACAAGGTTTTGGAAGCGGTGGGTCACCTTTGTCCTGCGTAAATCAATGCCATCCATTTCATTTCACTACCTTTCTTTACTCATTTTTGTATTTTATCTTTCATATTTATAGCCCATCATTTGCTACACGAAAACTGGTATTTCTCTTACTACACATGACACACATAAACATGCAATCTTAGAAGTTAGATTTCATCCAGATTGTAAACTGTTTGCATCCGCTTCAGCTGATACAACAATAAAACTATGGGATGCAACAACTGTGAGTCTCTTTCTTTTCATTCTTATGCATTCATTGTAACTTGAGGATTCATTAATTCATTATGTTATCATGTTTCATGATATATAGCATCAGACGGTGATGTGCTATATGGATGTTGGACTTGGACATGGTGGGAGAGTAAGATCGTTGGACTTCCACCCATTCGACAACAATACTCTTTGCTCATCCGACTTTGCTGTAATTAAAGTATGGGATCTCAATCAGCAAATCCTGGATAACAGCTTTAAGGTGAGTCTTATGAATATATAACGACTCACATGCATGTCACATATATCACACGTATAAAATGAATTTCAGGACGGTGGAAGAATAGTTAGAGTTCAGCCTGTATATGGGAGACTTTTGGCAGTTGCTAATGGAAATGCTATCACCATACTTGATTATCATAATTTGGTTTTTGTGAGGAAACTTGAGGTGAGCTTCCTATATAGAATGTATCATGACATGACACTTGTATTACTTCCTATATAGAATCTCATCATTCTGTATTAGGGACAAGTTAAAGACATTAAGTCCATGTGTTGGGATGTCACTGGCCAAATGATTGCCTCTGTGAGTGAAGATGAAGCACGTGTCTGGTCGGCGGGCGATGGACAATGCATAGGTAGCTATCCATCGAAAGAGAGGAAGTTTCAGTCTGTCATATTTCATCCTCGATACCATAAGGCCTTAGTTATTGGTGGCCATAAGGTAAATTATCATGCTTGTTAAAGTTTTGTTGTCGTTGATTAGTTGTTATGTAACAACTAAATGGACAATTTTTTTGCAGTGTTTGTTATCGTTGAACCTTGAGAGTATGAGCGAATATACTATGCGTGACACTCAGTTCTCAATTACTGCACTGGCAGCTAGCAGGGCGCGAAATCAATTCATTGCATCAGGTAGCGATGATGGTGTGGTGAAGATTTGGAAATGATCAAGTTCTAGAAGTTCTAGTTAATGTCTCTTCTCTTCTGTTAGATATAATCTTTCCGTATGTGCCACTTGTATGTCTTGTTGCTAGTCACAAAACTGAACAAATTTCACGTGCAATTGAGGAATGGATGAACCATTTTTGTTAGAAAATTGGTTGCTTGGTTATAGTGTTATGTCGCGGAAGGAATGATGTGAAATGATATACTTGAAGAGTGTAGTAAATACCATAGAATGATTCTCTCAATTCTTCTTTTCCATGACAATGCATGTTCTTTTACTATTAATTCTTGCTTTGCATCACTATCAATATCCTCTTAATTTCATGAATCCTATACGTTCTAACAAAGATATGTATGTTCAATATTGCTAGATATATTATTCTTTCATACTTCTCTTATTATATTTATTAAATTGTGTTTTAATTTGTGTAGCTATTAGAAGGAGTAAGTTGTTTTTTATTAGAGGAATGCTTTATATCTACACCTTTTTTTAATGTTTATAAATATCACTAATATTATTTTTTTTTAAATTAATCTTAAAATAAAAAATATTTTTAAGATTTTTTTTATTTAAAAAAAATTACGCTGTAACACAAATATAAAATAGTGTCATTAACTATATATTAATCACTAAATTGATTTTATTAATCCCTTATTTCACTTATACTCATTAATCATTTTCACAACTTTCTTAACCAAATAACATACCTAATATTAACCACTTTCAAACACTAAATTATAAGTTGCATTAATCAATATTTTACATTACTACTTAAGACTATTTTTTATGAATATAGGCATGGCAACGGGGCGGGTCGGGGGACGGTTTTTACCTCCCCAAACCCAAACCCGAATCCCCAAACCATCCCCGTTCCCCGCCCCAAACCCAAACGGGGATGGAGAATCAAAACCCAAACCCGTCCCAAACGGGTTCGGGTTGGGTTCGGGTATCCCCGCCCCGCCACCATTCATTTAGCGAAATCAATTTTTTTAATAGAAATATTTATTTTTATAAAATAAAATTACATTTCGAATAATAAAATAAAACATTCTAAAAATATTCCATACACACATTTCAAATACTTTAAATAATAAATTAAAATTAAAATATCAAAATATTGATCATATATTTAATATTCTAAATTATCAAAAATAAATAATAATATAAATAATAAAATAAACGGGGCGGGTTCGGGGACAGGTTCGGGGTGGGTACTAGTGTCCCCGTTACCCGACCCGTCTCCATATTTTAAAATCGGAGAAAACCCAAACCCAAACCCAAACCCAATCAAAGCGGGTTTTTCCCGTCAACTTCGGGGCGGGTTCGGGTTGGTACCCGCGGGTACGGGTTATATTGTCATGCCTATATAAATACTTATCGATCAAATTATGAACTATATTAACCAATATTTTACATATCATTAACCAAATTTTATTTAACACGTAAGACTTTATTTTTTAATATATTAACTATTTTTTTACACTTTATTTTATGACTACTTCGTTAATCTAACCAAATTCTAACATGAAATTATGAAAATATAATAATTAGTCTTTACACTTCATTAATCAACTTTATTTTACTAACTTTATTAATCAACCTTATATACACCATTAACAAAAGTTGATTTATCATATAAGACTGAATTTTTTGATGTCATACACTCAAATACCAAATTATAAAGTATATTAATTGCCTCATTATACTTATTTAATCAACTTTATTTTCTCACTTAAAATTATTTTTTATTAATATCAAAACACGTGTCAATCAAACCACAAATTATATTAACCAAATTTTTATTTACCATTAATCAAAAGTGTTTCGGAAAGAATCAAATAAAGATGTTGAAATTCAAAATTATAAATGTCATTATTCACTATATTTATAAATAGTGACATACAATGTAGATGCAACATTTTGGTGTCAAAATAGATTTTTCTATTTTCTATTAATTAGGATTACGTTAATTGTTTGTTAGATGTATATGCTAAGTATATAGTTTACTTGGCTCTCTCAGTGGTATACATTCCATACTTTGATAAATAACATCAAGCCTTCAAGGCTATTCAATATATATTTTCTTTCATACACCTCACAAATATGATGTGTAACATGGTATCAGATAATAATTAGATCCGAGTCTTTTTTATTGTTTTTCGTTTCTCAATTGCTTTTGTAATTATTTTAGGTTTTTTCATCATCCCATTTCTTATTCTACAAATTAAATACCGATTCATCTCACGATGTTATGATTTGTCAACCGCCGCCATCGCCCCAAAGATTCAGCGACAGATTCTTGAAACCCTTACTATTTATATCGTGACAAAAACCCAAGTACAATCTTTATCGTCTTGCCTCTTTGACAATCATTACTGGAGTTGTTCCATGCATCATGCTCTGACATTGAAGAACAAGTTATCTTTCATAAACAAACCCTATAAAAATTTGCTTCATCTAACCCTAATTTTAAGCTTTGGGTCGAGGGAACAACATGATTGTTTCTTGGATCAAGTAAACCTTTTAGTATATCTTAATATTTTTATTTATTATTTATGATCTATTACCAAAGTTAAGCTAGCAACCGAAGAGGGAAACTTCTGTCCAATTTCATGAAAAAATTAAATAATGAATTTTTATCGTCCATTTATAAAGTAACAACGGTCAAGATATTTACACCTCATCAATCCACATGAAACATCAGTGATCCGCGTGAAACACTTAACAACCAATCAGAACGTGAATACCACAAACCATATTGGATGCAAAGTGTTGAAATGCAAACTTAATGTAATGAAAACAATGATAATGAAAGCAGATGCATGAAGTACACGATCATTCTCTATGATGGATTGCAAGAGTAGGCCAATATTTTAAGGTTGGTTCTTTAATGTATTATCCTCTCTTATAATTGCTTGTTAAAAATGTTTAATATTAGTTAAATTATGTTTGCCTTATGGAAGGATGTCAAAAACAATATTTGGTGTATGACACGATTAATGCAGTAACAAATTAAATGTGAATATAAATAAAAAGTCTCAAGGAACTGATAATCCAGTGTGGTACAAAGTCACCTACGTCTGCAGGGCATTAACCCCAAAAAGTAAATCAACTATTAATAGTAAAAGTACAAATTGGTCTTAGTTGAACTCTCCTGGTTCAAAGTCTTTTTTCTTAATACTACATGTGAATTTCTATTCAGGACTCCCTCTCACTTTCTCTCAAACACTCTCTCAAATGCTTGGATAGTTACGGTATTTTGTGAATGATGAAACATATTACAACTCAAAACAAACTTTATTCCTCTATATAGAAATGTTACTAGTGAATAGAGTTTAACAACACAAAAGCTAACAATAAAACAAAAAACTCAATACTACTCAAACACGCCTTGCTTGTTTCTCCAAGTCCGAGTCTTTTTCATGGAGAGATTCTCTTTTATATAATAATAGAATTAAGTTGCATGGCCCGTTAGGGTTTGTATTATTTCGTGCAGCTAAAGCAAATCCAAAAAAGCGCAAGACTTTAATCTTCATTAAGTTGATTTTCAATCTTTGATTTGGTAAATCTCAAACAATCTAGTTTAATCATTTTAATTCTTGAAAACTGGTCTTTTGGAAAAACTTTCTATATTTTGAAAAGCTTATAAATCAAACAAACAATAATGGAAACAAATCTTTATCGGGCTCAAGATTTACTCAGCACAAACTAACTTCTGGTTGAGGAAGAATGTCTAACAATGTGTGGAACATCTTGCACCACATCTTTCCTCCTTGTTTAAGCTTATAGAGACATCTTGTCTCACCTAATGTTATGACATCTTGGTTCATATATTTCCTATTAAAATAACGCTAATCAAATGTAACAGTAATCTCCCCCTTGGGCATTTTTTAGGAAAATACAACTTGCAAGATAAGCAGCAGAATGCAAACACTACTACAAAATATACCTTGGGTAACACCATATTTCTATGGCCATTTCGTCAACTATAGTAATATCTCATTTTTAGCGTGCCTGGTTTTTTTATTTTATTAAAATACATTTCATCACCGTTCGTAACAACAACCGTGGTGATAGATTAAGGGTTACAAACTTCGAATCCCAGCATTAAAATTTTTACCTAGAAAAGTGAAAAAGTTGGCATTTTTATTCCAAGAAAAGTAGGTGATTTAGTTTATATTATTCTCTCCGTTCTACCATAAATGTTTTATTTGACCATTTTATACATATTAAAAAAATAAATAAATAAGAGAATGATATTTTTATTATAAAATTAAAAAACATGTTTTGAAAATTAAAATTAATCATTTATTTTAGAATTCTTTTTAATTGCAAATCGATCATTCATTATGGAACGGAATGAGTAGTCAATTAGAATATGTAGTTAAAAATAAAAGTTAGTTGCACACACACATCACAAACCGTTTGAAAAGAACAACTCGAACAACGATGGATGAAACCGCAGAGATATCATGTTCACGGTTCTACTGCCTGACCGGGTCAGGCCGGTTCACTAGGAAGATTTTTGTTTTTGCATGACACTGTATGCTCACACTATTTATTCTTCATTATCGTTCTTTTCATTCATTTCTTTACCACTCGTCTTTTCAACTTCCACTCGTCTTCTTCGTCTAACACTGTGTAGCGGGAAATTCATGATCATCAAGCTATTGATAAGCTATAGATCAATTAACAAGAGTCGCCACCGCGCTTTTATTGTTTCCAAGTGAAAAGGGAAAAAGTACGAACAAAACCCGAATAGTAAGAAGTTTTCAAATAAAAACTAATAAAAGTCAGAGATCACAAGTAAAGGGGTTGGTTACACAGAGGGAAGGTGTTAGCACCCAAAGTGTCCTAGGTACTCCTAAGGAGTCCTTTTTGTGTGTATATGTATTTGGTATAAAATGATGTTTACAAACAAATAGAATGGGGGGATGAGAAAAGAATTCATTAATTATATTTTTGTGTTTGACAAGACCTTTGGTCTTTAGCCTACGTATCAACATAAAAATGAGGGATCAAAACCTCGTAGTTCGTGATACAAATTTAAAATGAGTGTGTTGATTTTAACAAAATTTAAGTTTGAAAGGCACAAAGGCCTAAAATGGTTTGAATGAGTTAGTTCTTTTTGGCTTTTTGAAAGTTTAAGTCAAGTATAGTTAAGTATATTTACAAGTTTGATTTAAGAAAATAAGTTTGAATAAGTAATGGCATAACGCCAAAGTTTCTATCTTTTTGTAAAAAGTGGTCAAAGTTTAGAACAAATTTAGTTCACACAAAGAAGGTTTTTAAAAATGGATGGAGAGATTTTGAAATTAAAGAAATGGGGAGAAGATGAAGATACTACCCTATACACAAAAATTAAAAGTTTAGAGTTGAAAAGATCTGACCGAATGGGTAGCAATCCAATAGACATGTATGTCAATAGAAACCTTAAATTCCCTTGGACTTTTAGAATTAAGCAACACACAAATGCACAATTATATTATCTTGAAGAGCAAGGCATCAAATAAAGATGGCCTAATCCAAGCTTTATCCCATCCATGATCTTCTTCAAAAATAACTCATGTAACAGATGAATTCCACAAGTCACGGGTTCGAAATAACAGCTTCACAATGATCATGTTGCAGATGAATCTTAGAGAGATCTTCAAAGATGTATCAAATGAAGTTCGAATTGCAAGCATTTGGTTCTTTAATAAGTTGGCATTGGCCAAGTCCTTTAACATAGGGAAGTTGCTTAAATTATAAGTCCATTTGTCCAAGATCAAGCCAACAGTCCACTCAAAGTTTTTTAGTGTTTTTATGATTATTATGTACATTAATGGTCAAAGACCGCACAAACAAACAAAGTAACACACACAAAAAATATCACACAATATGTTCCAAATGGACAAAGTGAAAATTACACTAACATAAACAATTAGAATGATATGTATAATGGCAAATGAAATAAAGTGCTAAAAGTAAATTGCATTAAAGTAAAAGCTTGAAATTAAAAGTCAATAGTTAGTAGGTTAGAGGTTAGTTTTGTTTTACTTTTGCTTTTCAAGACATTCTTTGGAGAACACTCAACCCACTTATCACAAGCATGGATCCTTGAACCAAAACATCTTCCAAAGGAAGGAAAGAAGACCAAGTTTCCACACAATACCATGAAAGAGGGGAGACTTACAATCTCACTAACTAGAATGCTTATGCCTTTTGTGTCACAAATTTAACGCTGTGTTAAGCAATCGTAATTGGACTTATGTAGAAGTCACAACTATTTGAGGTCGGGCAATAGAACTTTGGTGTTAATGCATGTTAGAGACATAATATAATGGACTATGCTCATGAAACATACCACACACAAAAAAGAATATGCAAAAGGTGTGACCTGATCTCATCCATACTCATGTCAATTTCTCAATCAACTAGCATTAGGACTTTGAGATGTCATAGGCTAAATGGAATGAATGAATTAAGAAGAGTAATGAGATGAAGTGGGAAGGGGATGAATGAGATCACAAATTGGTCAAAGGAGGACTTTTATTAAATTAATATCATTCATTCATTTTGGGAGATGGAATGTACATTTGAACAATCCCCTAAATCCAATGATATTAACTTGACAAAGTCAAATCAACCTTGACCAAGGCCCAACAACAATAAGCAAACTCATACAAGTCAATTCAAATGGTCAATAAATTTTAATTGGCATTTATTCAATTAAAAATAATAAAATAATGCATTTAAATCAAATATGTTTTGTCCAATTCCTAAAATCTCATCAAAACACCAAAGAAATGGCCATGAGATTTATCATAGGTCAAACAAGGTCAAATGACTTTGGAGAAATATTTAAAAATATGTTTTGGACATTTAAAAATATTTTTAAACAATTAAAAGCAAATGCAAAAGCAAATGCTTATACAAGAGAGAAAGGGGTTGCCCCTATTGAAGTGCGGACGAATGTACGATACCCATGTAAAGCAAATGGGAGCATCTCATGCCAATCCTTATATGTGAAAACCATCTTCTAGATAATCTTCTTGATGTTCTTATTCGCAGCTTCAACAACCCCATTTATCTTGGGTCTGTATGGAGAAGAATTATGATGTGCAATCTTTAAGTCTTTGTAAAAAGCTTCCACCATATTGTTATTCAAGTTCGATCCATTATCAGTAATGATCTTACTTGGCACACCATAACGGCATATAATTTGATTCTTGATAAACCTTATGATAACCTGCTTGGTTACATTTGCATACGATGCCGCTTCAACCCACTTTGTGAAGTATTCAATTGCCACTAAAATGAAACGATGTCCATTCAAAGCTTTGGGCTCGATCATTCCAATCATATCAATTCCCCACATGGAGAATGTAACACCCTTCTAAAATACCCCAAATGTTTAATAATAAAATAACGACAATTAAATCATACATATCAGAGTAATCATACATCTCAAGGGTGTCACACAACAACTTCTTCACAAAAGTCAATATAAAATCAGTCATGCTCAATTTTATTCAACATAAAACTTTTTTTTTACAATACGCAGCGGATAAAATATTTCAACATCTGTAATTCATCAAAATTAACATTTATTCAACAATTCAAACATCCCGTCCCGATGTTACATCTATCAGAGCATGACCCTCTAACCACACTAGACTTCAAGCACTAGCTTCTATTCGACTCACTGCTCGTTACCTGAAAAATATAGCTGTAAGGGTGAGTTCCTCAATCGATATAACAAATATTATAATTTATCATGTTATGTTAAGTAATTCTACACGTTAATCACCCTAATTATATCATGCATTAGGCAACGGCACAGTCAACTCAATTATCATATTCAAACACAACGTAAAGGCAACTCAATAACAACATAAAATGCAACTCAATGAGACTCGACTCTTCGTGCATGTGGTACCATTTGGAGCAAAACTCCCAACTTAAAATCATTGCCAGTTTAGTGGGCATCAAGGCATAAGCCTTCAACTTTCAACTTAAAATTTTGCCAATCCAGGCCAACGTGGTGTGAGCAAAAGCCCCATATTTTTGCCAATCCAGGCCAACGTGGTGTGAGCAAAAGCCCCATAATCTTGCCAATCCAGGCCAACGTGGTGTGAGACGAAGCTCCGACTTAATGCATATGGATGTATATGACACGTACGACTTGAAACTTTAACAACATAATAGCAACAGCAACGCAACAGCTTTTCAACCAAAACAACTTAAATCAACTTTGGCTCATCAGCCTACAACTCAGTATTTTTCAACAAAGCAACTTAAAATTTAACTTTTCAACATAATTGCATCAACGTTTCACAACCATAAACCTAATAAATTCATTCATCACAATTAACTATGATAGGCCAGCTACCAATTGCATTCACAACATAAAATCAACTATTTTTCCATTCTGCAAAGACTCTGCTCAACTGGAGGGAGTCGGCGCAAAAGCCCTATGCGTCGACGCATACAGTCGACGCTTAGCTCACTGGTCGGCGCAAAACTACCATCCGTCGACGCATGCAGTCAGCGCATGCCTCACGGGTCAGCGCACGCCGACCCTATGGTCGACCGCTCGCGCGCAGACTCAGATTTTTCTGAGTTTTCCAGGGTTCCGTTAGCTTACGCTTATCCGGTTTTCCGGCCGTTTCCTCATCTAAAACCATCTCTAACAGAATAATTTGTCTTGTAAATTGGTAACGCCGATTCAAGTTTTTGATTGGGATTCGTGCCCTAGTCTAACCTTTACGACTCACACAACTATCGAATCAATTTACAGGTTTTAACAACGTTTATCCGATATCAATTTCAGCATATACAGTCCCAATTAGGGTTAAATCAACGGCTTATCACTACCCATGACATGTTAATCTATAATACCCATTAACCGACGATAAACCCCCCTTACCTGAGATAATCCGGCAATTCTCTAAGCTTTAGCTTTTCCGTTCCTCAACCGTGCTTTTCGGCTCTTTGCCCTTTTTCCTCTTCTCTGCAGCTTCTCTGAGTTTCACGTGAAAACTCTTCTGTTCCAAAAATATGAAACCCTTTTCTTTATTCCCACTTATATATATATTCCAATTATTATTATTCCAAAATAATAATAATAATAATAATAATAATAATAATAATCCAATAATCCAATTTATTTAATTAAATTAATAATTATATTATCAACTTAATTAAATAATTCTTTTTTCTTTATTTGGGGTGTTACAGAGAAGGGCCATGGGGAAGAGATAACATTTAATAGTGTCGGAGGAACATGAATCTTATCAGCATAAATTTGACACTTGTGGCACTTCTTCACAAATTTGCAACAGTCAGATTCCATTGTCAGCCAATAGTAACCTGCTCACAACATCTTATTCGCCATTGCATGTCCATTGGAATGAGTACCAAAGGAACCTGCATGCACTTCGGTCGTCAACAAGTCTACTTCGTGTCTATCCACGCATCTGAGCAAAACCAAGTCGAAGTTTCTCTTGTACAATATATCACCATTCAAGTAGAAATTACCGGCTAATCTTCTCAAAGTCTTCTTATCCTTCAAAGATGCCCCAGGCGGGTAAATTTGACTTTGGAGGAAACACTTGATGTCGTAATACCACAGTTTCTCGTCTTTGATCACTTCAACAGCAAACACATGAGTTGGCTTTTCAAGACACATTACAGATAAATTGGGAACTTAATTCCAATATTTTACTACAATCATTGACGCCAGTGTTGCAAGAGCGTCTGCCATCCGGTTTTCATCTCGAGGAATATGATGAAACTCAACCTTTGTAAAGAAAGTTGAAATCCTCTTCGTATAATCTCTATATGGTATCAAACCAGGTTGATTAGTCTCCCATTCACCTTTGATTTGATTCACAACCGAAGACGAATCACCGAAGACATCCAAATACTTGATTCTGAGATTCATGGCCTCTTCAAGCCCCATAATGCAAGCTTCATATTCTGCCATGTTGTTTGTACATTTGAAAGTCAATCTAGCTATAAATGGTAGATGCATGCCTTGAGGAGTAATAATCACTACCCCAATGCCATTTCCATATTGATTAACAGCTCCATCAAATACCATGCCCCAGCGGGAACCATGTTCTGGACCTTCTCCAAGCAATGGTTCATCACACTCTTTCATTTTCAAGTACAAAATCTCTTCATCAGGGAAATCATACTGCACTGACTGGTAATCTTCAATTGGTTGGTGAGCCAAATGGTTAGCCAAGATACTACCTTTATTTGCTTTCTGAGATTGGTATCGATATCATACTCTGATAACAACATCTGCCAACGGGGAATTCTCCCAGTTAAAGTAGGCTTCTCAAATATATACTTGATTGGATCCATTTTGGATATGAACCAAGTGGTATGATTCAACATATACTGGCGCAGACGCTTAGCAGCCCAAGCCAATACGCAAAAAGTCTTCTCAAGCATTGAATACTGAGTCTCACAATCGGTGAACTTCTTACTGAGGTAGTAAATTGCAAATTCTTTCTTTCCAGTCTCATCTTGTTGACCAAGAACACAACCCATACTATCTTCTAGCACAGTCAAATACATGATCAACGGTCTTCCTTCAACAGGTGGAGACAAGATTGGAGGTTCAAGCAAATATTCCTTGATACTATCAAATGCTTTATGGCAGTCTTCGGTCCAATCACAAGACTGATCTTTCTGAAGAAGCTTGAATATAGGCGCACATGTGGCAGTCATGTGGGAAATGAATCTGGAAATATAATTCAAGCGACCGAGAAAACCCCTGACTTGCTTCTCAGTTTTGGGCGCATGCATCTCTTGTATTGCTTTGACCTTGGCAAGATCAACTTCAATACCCTTCTCGCTAACAATAAAGCCCAACAACTTACCAGAACGAACACCAAAAGTACACTTATTGGGATTCAAGCGGAGTTTATACTTCCTCAAACGCTGGAATAACTTCAACAAATGCTCAACATGTTCCTCTTCATCAATTGATTTAGCAATCATGTCATTGACATAAACTTCAATCTCTTTATGCATCATATCATGAAAAAGAGTAGTCATTTCTCTCTGGTAAGTTGCACCAACATTCTTTAAAGCGAAAGGCATCACTCTATAACAGAATATTCCCCAGGGTGTAATGAATGTGGTCTTCTCCATATCTTCGGGTGTCATATTGATCTGATTATATCCGAAAAATCCATCCATAAACGAAACGACTTTGAATTTAGTTGTATTGTCTACCAACATATGAATGTGTGGCAGAGGGAAATTATCTTTCGGACTGGCTTTATTCAAATCTCTATAGTCGACACACATGCGGACTTTTCCATCTTTCTTCGATACTGGCACATTATTAGCCACCCATTGCGGATACTCAGCGGTCACGAGGAAACCGGTGTCAATCTGCTTCTGAACTTCCTCTTTGATCTTCACAGCCATATCAAGATGCGTTCTTCTCAACTTCAGCTTGACTGGCGGGCATTTTGGCTTCAACAGTAATCTATGCTCCACAATCTCAGAATCCAACCGCGGCATGTCTTGATAGGACCAAGCAAACACATCTGAATACTCTCGAAGAAGATCAATCAACCCCTTCTTAGCATCTGGACACAGTCGAGACCCAATCTTGACTTCCTTCACATCATCTTCGTAACCCAAGTTGACTAGCTCAATCTGCTATTCAAACGGCTGAATAATCTTTTCATCTTGCTCAAGAAGACTAGACAATTCCTCACTCACTTCTACATCACTTTCCTCCTCGGCCTCAAACATAGGGAATTCAAAATTTGGAGAAGGAGAAGGATCATTGTATTCAATGGGGTTAGGAACCAACCTGCATAATGATTTGATATTTTGATTTTAGAGAAGTGAATTTGTGACCAAATATTATGGAGATGGACAATTGTATTGTTTATTTATGTTTTTTGTGATTACCATTTTCAGAATAAACCAAAAAGTAAAAAAACAAACATCAAAGATGTGGATGAATAGAATTAATTTTATCGATGATCAATTTAAAATTCCCAAACAATGTTCAGTTCTCCCTTAGGCATAGTGTAGCGGGGTTTTCGTTACCTTATGGTTTATTGTCTAAACCAAAAGTAAACATACAATTCGAGTCGCCACCGCACTTTTATTTGTCCAAAGGAAAGGCTAAAAAGCGAACAAAAGCCAAGTAATAAGTTTTATCAAATCAAAAACTAATAAAAATGTCAGAGATCTGGGTAAGGGGGTTGGTTATGAAATGGGAAGGTTTTACGCACCCAAAATATCCTTAGTACTCTAAGGGAACCTCTTTTTGAAAATATGTGTGGTAGGTTGGTGTTTGTGAAAATATGTGCAAAAGATGGGAGGGATGAGAAGAGAATAGATTATATTTACAAGTTTTGTTGTTTGAATGGATGAACCCATTGCCTACGTACCATCACAAAGGTAGGATCAAAACCTCGTAGTTCGGGGTAAAAATCTCACAAGATTGGTGAATTGATTTGATCAAAAGCCTTAAGGTCTTTTGTTATCAAAGGGAGAAAACTCAACCTAAACCAACAATCCACCATGTGAGGAAGACTTCAACATACTAGTGCGGGGTTAACCCTATAATAAGTATGGAAGACTTATAATCCAATCACTAAGGATAAGGTGAGGTTTACATCAACCATTATGATAACTCAAACCTATGGCTAATGTTTATGAAAATTTTTAACAAAGGTGGCCATTGGAACCACAAAAACAACTTGAAGTGAGTTGTATTTACAAGTTAGATGTACTTATAAAAATGAAGTCAAAGTAGGATTAAGATTCATTCATAATGAGTATTAATGAAAAGATTTTGAAAAGTCAAAGGCATAAGGCCTAGGTTTCTAGTTTGAAACAAAGTCAAAGTTTACAAGAAAAGATTTTGGCTTGGGTTAGAGTGGAGAGAAGAAGAGAAGGGCTAGTCCTAAAGCATACAAAGATACGAGAGAATATAAAACCCTTGGAGTTCATTTTCTTGAAATCATAGAGATGATTCAAGATGCTCATTTCCTTTGGACTTAGCACATAATCAAGCAATCAAACAAATTAGATTCAAGCTCCTAGGATCTCCATTTGGCTTGTCTCTCTTAACTTGGATATTCATGACAATGGTCCTCTTTACTATCTCAAGATGGAATCCCTATCGCACAAGAGCAAACATCAAAAAGTTCACAACACAATAAGAGGAATGGACAAAGAATGAGTTTTGGAAGGGAAGTCCTTTGAAGTCAACTTTGAAATTTAGCATTCTAAAGGCATGAGGCCTAGTTGCTCTTCCACAAATTTAGCATTCTAAAGGCATGAGGCCTAGTTGCTCTTGAACTCCTTTAAGCATGGGTAAGTCCTAATTCTAAGTCCTTTTCTCCTTTTTGCATTAGGTTCACACAAGACAAAAGCAAAACTAACACAAGACAACAATATATTTATGTACAATAATGAGCTCAAATGAGCAAAAGGAAAATGGCATAAACATAAAATATATGCTCAAGTGAGCAAAATGAAAAGAAATATGAATAAATGAGCAAGAAATAAATGACATTAAAGTAAATTATAAGAAATTAAATGCTCAAATTAAAGTTAGTAATCAGTGAAGTTATGTTAGTTCGTCATAAGACAATGTAGAGCTATGTTAAGCAATCGTAAGTGGACTAATGTAGTAGTCACACCTATCTGAGGCCGGTCAATAAAACTATAGGCAAAGAAACACAAGTTAGAGATCATGACTAGTAAGCCAAGCTCCAAAACTTGGCATGCCAAAACAAAATGGGAGAGGCCTTGTATGGACTTTAGGTTTTTTGCTTGACCAAGAAGCAACCTATCTTGGACACAAAGCAACTCACTTGATCTTGGATCAAGTTGAGTTTGATTTGGATCAAAGAAGGTTAAACCTCTCATTTGTCAAGACCAACCATAAGACATTAACTCATTGGCCAAAATTATGAAAAGAAAGGGATGGAGATGAAATGGATGGAAAGAAAATTCAAGCATCAAACATAAATGATCAAATGTGAATTAAATCATCACCAATCAATGCTAAACAGCAAAGAAATGAAGGTTACCAGTCAACAAGTCAACCACATTTTTTTTGGTATATTTGAATTAAAAATAAATGCAAAATAAAATAAACAAAATATGGTCAAACCTCAAATTTAATTCAAATCAACTTCAACAAGTCCAATTAAATTCTCATAGGTCTAACATGGTCAAACAAACTTTGACAATTTTTTTCAATAATTTTTGAAATCAGAAACTATTTAAAAACAATTATAAACAATTAAAAAATAACACAATATGAATTAAAATCTCAAATAAATCTCAAATCAAATAAGAAATTAATGAGACTATTTTTCATTGAATTAACATGATCCAAATGTGTTAGGAGAATATTTTTGGATTTTTCAAATATCAAAAAGTATTTTAAAATGAATTAAAACTATTAAAAACCAAATAATTCAGAAAAAATATTAAATGAAGTCACAAAAATAATTAAAAATCAAAATATGAAACTAGATTTTTCAAGAAATTTTTTGGCATTGGTCTCATATTTTTGTGACTTCAAATAAAATATTTATGAATTTTTGAAAATAAAAGGAATTAACTGAAATTAAAAGGAAATAAGAAAAATAGGAAAACCCAACGCCATCAGATGAATTCATTAATTGATGTGGCATGGATCTCAAGGCTCAGAGGCGCGGTCACATGATAGACCTAAGTCAAGCGCGCTACACCTTGCATTTAAATGGGTCAACATAAAGAAAGGCCAAGATTAAAACGTTTATGCATGATCCAATGGCTCTAAAGCAAACACGTGGGGATGGTGGTGGACACCACCATCTTCTCCGGCGATCTAACCATCTCTGGCCACCACGCGCAGGAAAATAAATGGCAATGAAAATGAAAAATGAAGGCATCAAAATGAAGCTGAGGTGATGTACATCACCCCTGTAACCATGGATCATCCTTACAACTCCTATTTAGAGAGAAACATGAGCTTTAAGACCATGGTGCTTGAACTGAAATGACACGATTTACAAAATTAAGACCACCACTGGCTTGCCTCGAGCATGAGGACTTTAGAAAACAGCATAAACCAAAGGAATTCACATTGTATTACAAGATCTGAATCAAAAAAGTTTGAGGTTCTACCTCTGAAATGAAGCTTCAAACAACACGAATCCTTCAAGCTCTTGATCTACTTTTGCTCTGGAAGTGTGATGGTGATGCTAGGTTAAGGAATTGAGCTTTAAAAATCAACTAATGATGTTGAAATTCAAGCTTGAAAAAGGGAAAGAAAAATGAAAATTCCTTTGGTGAGGGTTTGGATTTCAATTCAGCAGCAGTTCAGATCTCCACTTGGTTTCCAATTGAATGGGAATGAGCACTTATTTATAGCTGAAATATGATGCAAGGCAATGGTTCCCTCGTGTGCATGAAGTTTGAATCCTCCTTGCATGGGCCTGTATAGGCGCATGTGAGGCACAAGAATGAATGCAAATTCATGCTGAGATCAAATGGAATTGAATTGGACGTGCACAATGGACAACACAAGCTTGCACATCAAGTTTTAATGTGAAATGCAAAAGTAAACATAAACATAAAGCTCTTCGAAACTCCCACATGAAAAGTCCAAAATATTAATGTGAGTAATGGTTGGAAAGCCCTTGAAATAAGGAACAAAAGTCATGTTGGGCAAAAATTCATTTGGAGTTTGGAACTTAATGAAAACTGGCTGTGAAAGTTTGGGTACAAAACATGTTTAAGTCACCTTTGAAATTTTTTACCAAAAGCAAGCATCTTCAAGCCCTTCTATTTCAATTATGAAAGCTTCAAATGAAAAAACCTAGAACATCCAAGTTGTAGATATTTTCAAGATGATCAATTTAGACTTAAATTTTGCATCATTTTGAGTTTTCATGAGAAAGTTATGGGTACTTGATGTTGGACATTTTTCAAATTAAATTACTTAGGTCCAAAGTGACCTATAATGTTTTGTATTATCACATGTATTTATTTTAGGATTATGAAATTTTGACCAACATAACATTTTAAGTAGACATATTAAACTTTCCAATGCATTTTGTCTCACCACAAAATAATAAAAATTAAGGAAGTTAGGTCCTTGGGAAGTTGACCCAAAATTAGGGTTTCAGTCAAAATGACCTATAATGTTTTGAAATGAATGATGACCTTCCACGTTTCAAATGGATTTTTGATGAACATAAAAGTTGTTCATAAGGTTCTTAAAAAAATTGTTTCTCTTGGTGTCATCCTCATTTGACAAACACATCAAAAGTTGTATCTCAGTGATCCTTAGTTTAGTTAGATGACTTGACTGGTCAACTTTTCAAGGCCAAACTTCCAATCTTGATGAATGAATGATTGAGGAACCTCACATAAGCTCATATATGCATAAAAATAATGAATGAAAGAACTTACCTTGATTAAATTTGATCAGAGGTTGAGATTGCTTCATGGGCAAGGCACAATGAAAGCACAGTTGAATTAGGGTTTCCTTGGGAAACAAATCTCAAGCCCTTTGGGTTATCTTGATCAAATTGGAAAATTGAGATACTTGGGAGACATATGTGATGATTAGTAACTTTATGGACCATTGTCATGCTTTTTCTCTTCTTCATCTAGCCACTTCATTGAGCTTAGGAGCCTCCTAAGAGCATGGGAGCACATGATCACTTGAACTTCAAAACAAAAAGAGTTAGTGACATATTTTTGTGCTTTTGGTTAGTAAAAATTAAGAAAATCAATAATATACAATACAAACATGCTTGGTGATCTCAAACCAACTCACACAAGTCCCACCCCCTAGGGTTAATGAGCTACAAATGCTATGATCCTTGAGGCAATGTATTGAGCAAATGATATGATGTCATGAGGGATCTTAGGGTCAAAATTAGGGTCTTACACATAGGAGAAGGATATTTAAAATATAAAAGCAATTACTTAGATCGATGCAAAATAACAGGAATATCAACGGCAGTCCAATTGTTGCATGTCCTTCCATGCGTTACAAAGTTGGTTCAGTCTTCCTCTTTGCTATCCTCTAGCACAGCAGCTAAGTGTTGTTCATTGCCATGAATGAACCCTCCGCTACGGAAACTAAGTTGCATATCTTCAGATCTAACAGCTGATGAGCCTTTCTGGAGACCCAAACTGGTTCTACCCTTGTTGTCTGAGACCTCTACCATGTGCCCCCACTGGTCAACAAGACCTTCTTCAACAATCTTCTGAGCATCTTTCAACGAGGACATAGGTGCCCCGGTTCTCTTCTCAATAGAAATAGATAAGGCTTCGATTGGAGTCCCAACCTCATCCTCAACTTCCACATAAGAGAAAGATGACAGATGGCTAACCAACAGTGCTTTCTCTCCTCTCACAATCACTAGCTTGCCATTCTTGACAAATTTGAGCTTCTGGTGCAGAGTGGAGGTAACAACCCCTGCCTCATGAATCCATGGCCTTCCCAATAAATAGTTGTAGGGCGGGTGGATATCCATTACTTGAAAAGTAATTTGAAAATCATTCGGACCTATCTTGACTGGAAGGTTCACTTCACCAATAACTGTTTTGCGCGAGCCATCGAAGGCTTTGACAATCACCCCACTATATCTCATGGGAGCTCCTTGGTAAGATAACTTTGACAAAGTTGACTTCGGAAGCACATTGAGTGATGAACCGGTGTCAACAAGCACATTTGACAAAGCATCTTCCTTACAGTTCATTGAAATATGCAAAGCCAGGTTATGATTTCTTCCCTCCTCAAGGAGTTCTTCGTCATAGAAGCTCAAATTATTGCATGAAGTGATGTTGGCCACAATGTGATCAAATTGATCAACAGTAACATCCTGCTCCACATATGCTTGTTCGAGAACTCTCTGTAGCGCTTCTCTGTGCGCTTCAGAATTTAAAAGCAGAGGCAACACTGAAATATTTGAGGGAGTCTGGAGCAGCTGCTCAACCACATTAAATTCACTTCTTTTTATCAATCGGAGTACCTCATCATCATCACTAACTTTCAAGTTATTGGATTCACCAGACTTATCCTTCGAACAACCAACTGTTCTACATTAGGTACCTCCATCTTCTTTCCAACAATCATTTTATTCTTTACTTTCTGGGACGACTGGCCCAAACACTCGACCACTGCGGGTCACCTTCGTAACATCAGCAATGCTCACCACTGAACTAGTCATAAGTAATGGTACCTCTTGCCCATTCTTCATCATTGTAGCATTATACTGATACGATACAACCTTATCAGATGAATACGGAACTGGGCCCTCTAACCGTATTACCAACGACGATACTGATCTTTGACTGACATTCTTGTTACTGCTGCTATCATACTGGATTATCAACCGCTCTTGTTGCTTGAAAATGGGCACTATGACATTGACATCGTCATCTACATGACGGGATTGAACAATATGGATCATGCCTTCATCCATCCGACATTGGATGTCCCTTTTCACCATATTACACCTTCTTAGGTTCACGCTACAAACAACACAACCATCATGGTCATGTTCACAGTTACTCACCATACAGATATCCTTGTGCATCTGCACCAAAGATCTTTGGATAAACCGGACATCAAAAACTTTGAATTCACCAGGACAGCCGTCCATCATATTCACTGAAGAGTTCCCATGAGCGGACAAAGGGTTTGCTTTCACGTTCGGCGCACGGTCCTCAAAGGACACCATACCATTCTTCATAAGCTTTTGAACCTCATATTTCAATGGATAGAAATTTTCAATGTCATGCCCAGGTGCACCTTGATGAAAAGCATAACGAAGCTCAGGTTTATACCACCAGGGAAGTGGTTCTGGGATCTGCGGTGGGTTCCTCGGTTGAATCAAGTTCTTGAGAACTAACGAGGGATACAACTCTGCATACGACATAGGAATCGGGTCAAAAGAGACCTTCTTCCTCTCAAAGTTTTGTTGTTTATGATGATTGTTGTTGGAATTGTTGTTGTTGTAGGTGTTCGTTCTTTATTGCGGTTGTTGTTGTTGACGTTGATTTTGTTGTTGTTGAATTGGTGTTGTTTGTTGATTAGAAAATATCGGAATTACTGATGACACTTGATGATGATGATGTTGACAGGGTGGTGGATTTCTTCTAATCTGAGGCCTCCTCTGCCTCCCATTGGTAATTGCATTGGTCTCACTATCCTTCTTCTTGCTGAAACTACTGCCATATCTCTTACTTGTTGACGCCTCATCTATTAACAAATGTCCTTCACGGACCCCTTCTTCAAGTCTCATCCTCATATTTACCATTTCGGTAAAATCACTAGGGGCACTAGCAATCATGCGTTCATAATAAAGTGAACTCAGGGTTTTCAAGAATATCTTTGTCATCTCTTTCTCCTCCAAAGGAGGAATGATCTGGGCAGCCAACTCCCTTCATCTCTGTGCATACTCTTTAAATGTCTCTTTATCTTTTTGAGACATAGACCTCAACTGGTATCTATCTAGCGCCATGTCCATATTATATTTGTATTGATTCACAAAAGCCTCTCCCAAGTCGTTGAAAGTGAGGATGCTTACACTATCCAACCCCATATACCAACGGAGTGCAGCACCTGTCAAGCTATCCTGGAAGTAGTGAATAAGCAATTGGTCATTATCTGTCTGGGTTGACATCTTGTGGGCATACATCACAAGATCACTGAGCGGACAAGAATTCCCCTTATATTTTTCAAAGTCAGACACTTTGAATTTCACCGGGATCTTCACATTGGGCACCAAACACAATCCGATAGCACTCTTCCCAAACATATCTTTACCTCTCAGCGTTTTCAATTCCTTACGCAGCTCAAGAAATTGGTCTTTCATTTCGTCCATCTTCTCATAAACATCCGGACCCTCAGACGACTCAGAATGATAGATAGTATCCTCTACGCGAGGCAAAGTGTGCACAACTGGAGGTGGCACGGACATGACCGGGCTAGATGCCGGCATGGAAGCAAAGGTAGGCGCAAAGCCTTCTGGCACAAAATTTGGCGGCATTCCCCACGGGAATCCGGCAGGCAGGTTTGGCGCGAAGTGGGCGGTAGCAGCAGGCACGGTAGAGGTAACCACTTCTGAAGTAACAGTCCTCGCGGGAGGAGTTGCAGGCGTTAGAGAAGCTTGGCTTTGAGCAGCAAGAACTGACTCCATCATGGCAGTCAGTCGGGCGATCTCGTCCTTCAGCTCTCTGTTCTCTTGCTCTAAATGCTCCATAACTCTCAGATGATTGGCTCTGGTATTGTACCGATGAGTCAGCTTGGCTAAAGCATAGAAGAAACACCAATCAGACACCTGGCAAAAACCTGCTTATGCAAATGATGCATGGAATGCAATGCTTGATTATTTTTTATTTCCAATAAACTTACTATATCATTTGCAAATATATAATATTTAAATGGCAATTGCAACAATTTGATATGACCAAAAATATCTTTCATTTATATAAATTGGAAGGATTACACTGAGTACAATTTCATAAACCAAAACAAAAAGATACAAGAGATAAGGAGACTAGTCATCCTAAGGATCCATAACAACAATGTCAGAAGATCTGGCTGTAGGTGGGTACTTCCTTTGAATGCGACGGATCTCGGTCTCAAAAGAAGCCTTCATCTGAGTCTTCTCGAGGACAAGCTGATCAACAATCTTCTTCCAAGCAACGGAAGGCTGAGGTATGCTAGAAGATGAAACCTCTGGCTCTCTCTGTCTCTTCGTCACTCAGTCTTCAAGTAGCTCAATAAGTGCATCTTTGTCCTTAGACTCCAACTTCAACTCTTCATGCTTCTTGCTCAAAGCATGGAAACACTCTTCCTACATGTCCTTCTCTTGCTTCATCTTTGTGAGCGCGTCTTCCAACTCCTCTACATCTTGGTTAGGGAGAGTTAATGGCTCAACCACAACCATAGACATAGGTCTTTCACAAGGATAAGGCATCTTCAACTCCATAGCTCTCTTTTTCACCCAAAGAGTGTAAGCTTTCAAAGCTACACAATTGCATGGACCAAGCTCGGATCTTCCTTTCCTATGCACATTATGCCAAGCATGCACAATCTTCTACTTCAAAAGTTGGGGATCTTTACCCTCTTGATAGAAAAGACCTTCTAACAACATGTTATTAGGTTTGTCTCTCAAGGGAAACCCAAGTTGACGACGAGCCAAAGCAGGGTTGTAATTAATTCCTCCTTGTGTACCAATAAGAGGCACATTAGAGAATTCACCACAACTATCAATAATATGTAAACTACTTAAATACGGATCATACCAAATTATATCATCATTAGTGAGAGACATAAGTCTCTGAGACCACCTTAGACATTGTTTGTTCTCCACAAAAGTAGGTGTCTGAGGCAAGTGCGAAATAAACCACTTGTACAGAAAAGGAGTACAACAGACAATCGTTCCACCACCCTTAGAATTCCTTAGATGCAAAGAGAAATACATATCACCCTACAAAGTAGGCACAAGATTCCCAATCAAGAAAAGTCTAATGGTGTTAACATCAACAAAACCGTCAATGTTAGGGAACAAAGCTAATCCATAGATGAGCAACACAAAAATAGTTTCAAAAGCATCCACACTACCAGCTTGAGCAAAAGTAGTAGCTTCCTTGATGAGGAAAACAAATGGCAACCCAAATAATCCTCATTTCTTCACCCATTGAGCCTCTATCATAGACTTATTCAAGTGAAGAGCTTCAGCAATAATACTAGATCGAGGAATCTCCTCCAATCCACTAAAAGGCACTCTACTAGTAACAGGTATCCCCAAAAGATGAGAATACTCCTCCAGGGTAGGCACAAGCTGAAAATACGGGAAAGTGAAACAATGGTAGAGAGGATCATAGAACTGCACCAATACACTCAAAAGTCCTTCAACCACATCAGCAGACAAGATGGACAAAAGCTTCCCATGACGTTGTTTTAAATCCAAGGGATCTAATACAAAAGATGCTAGCTTCCTTAACTCTTTTATGTTGGGACATCTAAAATTGTACTTCTTAGTGTTCCTTCGTCCATAATCCATGGTCTGAAAATATTTGCAAATGATACCTTAGTTCCTTGAAAATTTCGTGTGATGAATGTTATGATGCGCATGAATGCAACAATCACAAATAAGGGATCACACACAAGGCAAACAAAGGTCAAGGGATGAATCAAGTCATTGTCAAGATCAATCATCCATTTTGGTGGATTATGATTTGCACCTTATCAACACCCAAGTTCCATTGATATTGACAAGACTTGATTGGATCAACCAAGAATCAAGGGTTTGTTGCAAGTCACGCGCATGGAGTATGGGTAAGAACCATCCCAAAGGAGTGAACTAAGGATAAAAACCTGTAGATCATGTTCTAAAAAGTTCCCAGAGTCTTAATTCCATCTATCGGATATTACAGGTTAAGATGACTGACTCATCGACCCATAATATTCTCAAGAGAAACTCGTCTGAGTGTAGTATCGTGTAACAACTGTTATCAAGTCTACACTTGAACAATTTCCGCACTACATCCTAAATAGGCCAAGATGGGTTAATTGTTCTAAGGTCCTCAGCTTCTCAGACCCAATTAGAAATAGTAATGCCTAACTACAAATACTTGTGTGACATTCCCAAATCCAAAGGAGTCTCCACTGAGCAGATGGATCTCAAGTCAACTTGTTAAGGACTACTCCACACAAGTCGAACATGACTATACCATCCTCCTATCTCATTTGCACTCAAGTTCGGGTTAGAACTTATCTCACCACTCAGAGATCACCAAGCACAACAAGCAGATTATATCACACATACATATACACAAACATCGCATATATAAAAATATATTCACACAAAAAGTAGGCTAAACCCACTGGAGACTACTCCCCGGCAGAGTCGCCACTTAATTTCTGTAGCGGGAAATTCATAATCATCAAGCTATTGATAAGCTAGAGATCAATTAACAAGATTCGCCACCGCGCTTTTATTGTTTCCAAGGGAAAAGGGAAAAAGTACGAACAAAACCCGAATAGTAAGAAGTTTTCAAATAAAAACTAAAAAAAGTCAGAGATCACGGGTAAGGGGGTTGGTTACACAGAGGGAAGGTGTTAGCATCCAAAGTGTCCTATGTACTCCTAGGGATCCCTTTTTTTATGTATATTTATTAGGTATAAAGTCATTGTAAGACCCCAATTTTGACCCTAAGATGCCTCATGCAATTCCATTATAAGCATAAGCATTGGGATCATACCTTGGCATCCTCCTTACCCCTCTTTCATTGGGTTTGTTTTGGGAGAGATCACCAAGAATTTTGTGATTATATCATACTTGTATATTATCATTTTACTAACCAAAATACCAAAAATGTGTCTTTGCATTTGCCTAACTCTTTTGTAGGTAGGGCATGATCTCATTGATTCATCAATATCACATCTAGGGTTTGAGACCCTCATGAACAAAGAGCACAATCAAGAATTGATTCAATAATGGTTATTATCATCATATATTAGTCCCAATGATCTCTACATGTCATATTGATCAAGTTTTCTTCAAGAGTTTGAGGGTGATTTACCTTGGCAACCCTAGTTTGACTAGGTATCTTGAGTAACTTCTCCAACAAGATATCTCACCAATTGATCAAATTCCTCAAGGGACACTTCAAAATTCATCATCTTATGCATATATGATCTACCATGATCCAAGAAAGACAAGATAATTGGAATTTAGCAAGTTGGTTGATGGTGGTTGGCCAAATGAATTCATCTGATCAAAACTGGGTCTCCCTAGACCCTATCTCCTACAATTTTCACCGTATGGAAATGATTCCAAGATCAAACTTACTCTAAATGACATTCCAAACAACTTTCATGTTGATACCTAGAGCTAGTTTTGCTTGGAAAATCACTTTCTATGTTGAAACATTATAGGTCATTTTGTATAAACCCTAAATTGAAAGTCAACTTCCCAAGGCCATAACTTGCTCAATTTTTATGAGATGAAATATTTCCAAGTTGAACAATCAAATTCAATGTGTCTAATTCAACTTTTATGTTTGGAGTGAGATCAAATTCAACTTTTTTGAGCATGTGATATGAGGCTACATTATAGGTCACTTTTGACCTATGCCATTGATCAAGTGATTTTTCCAAACTTAAAAAATGCATAACTCTATCATTTCAAATCCAAATGACATGAAATTGGTGATTAGTTTAAATTTCTTTGATAGAGCCACAATTTTGGTGAAGACACTTTTCTCATTTGAAACTCATATAAAAAGTTAAGCAAGGTGGAATATTGAGACATATGGCTTGACACTTAGAAAAAAATTTATATGTCAAATTTTCCAAACTTCCACCTCAAATTTCTCCAAGTTCCAAGCTCCAAATGAAAAAGTGTTAAACATCAAACTTGTTCCTCTTGATCTCACCTTTCCAAAGAGCTTAAATTCATTCATTTTGGACTTGAAATGCATAGGTTGTGCATGGCTTAAACAGGCTGATATCATTTGGCATGGATCCAACTTCAAGCATCAATGTACTTGTGCCTTGCAATCTAAGCTAACCTCAAAGCATCTGAACTTCAAATTTGGACCTTCAGCTATCATTTCATAGGCCTATGTGCGCCCATGCAGCATTGCATCATCATGTGCCAATTTTGGAAAGTGAAAGTGAGTGTGCAAATATCACATGATTCATCTATAAATAGAGCTTCAAGTGCTCAGAATTCACAACACCATTGTGCCACCTTTGATCCCCCATTGAAAACCCTTCACTCTCATAGGATAAACATGATAAACTCGTTTGAATTTGAGCTTGAATATCCACTGTTTTGGAATTCAATTCTCCAGGAATCCATTGCTTCTAAACCTTTCCATTCTCTTCCTGCAAGCAATTGAAGTGAGTTCAAGCACAAGCCAGATCAAGATCCATCATGTTCAGACCTCCATTGAAGGTAATTTTTAGAAATTTTAAACTCTTCGATTCTCTTAAATTCTTGCTCAATTCCATTGATTCTTTGGTTGTCTAAAGTCCTACCAATGTAGGCAAGAAGATTGAGTTGCTTTGAGGTCAAATTGAAGCAACTCAGTTCATGTACCTCATATTTCAATTCCACATATCTCTTAATATATTTGGAATTGGAGTAATTGGAGGTCAAATTCGAGCTCAGTGCCATTTTCTCTTTAAGATCATGTCCCTATTTCTTTTTTTGGTGATGGTTCATGTTGACCAGTCCAGTGAGGCTCACCGGAGAAGATGACCGGAGCTCTGGCTCCGGCGATGAGGTGTCTTGCATCTAAACCATATGATCCATGTCTCATGTTCTAATTCTGAGCGTTGCTTTGAATTACCATCTGTGCCACGCGGTTGACTCATGTACATGTGGAGCGCGCGTTTTGGATCATCAGATCTGCCACCTCAATTAATGAGGGAGATCTGATGGTCCACGTAATTTACATTTTCTGATTTTTTATTTTAATTGCATTTTCTTCAAGAATTCATATTAAATTCAATATTGATCCAAAAAATATGGGACTTTCACCAAAAAAAATCAAATATTTTTCTCTTTCATATTCTGAATTAAAATTATTTTTTGGATCATTATTAATATTTTTCATGAATTAATTGATTTTGCATTTATTTTTAATTGTTTAAAAATATTTTTAAGTATCCAAAAACTATGAATTTTTTTCTCCAAGGTCCTTTGACCTTATTTGACCTATGATAAATCTCATGGCCATTTCTTTGGTGTTTTGATAAAAATTTATGAATTGGACAAAACATATTTGAATTAAATGCACTATTTTATTATTTTTAATTGAATAAATGTCATTTAAATTATGTTGAGCATTTGTATTGACTTAATTGAGTTGGCTTGTTTGTTGTTGGGCCTTGGTCAAGGTTGATTTGTCTTTGTCAAGTTAATATCATTGGATTTAGGGGATTGATGGAATGTACATTCCATCTCCCAAAATGAATGAATGATATTAATTTGGTAAAAGTCCTCCTTTGACCAGTTTGTGATCTCATTCATCCCCTTCCCTCTTCATCCAATTCCCCTTCTTCATCCATTCATTTCCATTTGGCCTATGACATCTCAAAGTCCTAATGCTAGTTGATTGAAAAATTGACATGAGTATGGATGAGATTAGGCCACATCTTTTGCATTTTTTTTTGTGTGGTATGTTTCATGAGCATAGTTCATAATATTATGTCTCCAACATGCATTAACACCAAAAGTCTATTGCCCGACCTCAAATAGTTGTGACTTCTACATAATTCCAATTACGATTGCTTAATATAGCGCTAAATTTGTGACATAAAAGGCATAAGCATTCTAGTTAGTGAGATTGTAAGTCTCCCGTCTTTCATGGTATTGTGTGGAAACTTGGCCTTCTTTCCTTCCTTTGGAAGATGTTTTGGTTCAAGGATCCATGCTTGTGATAAGTGGGTTGAGTGTTCTCCAAAGAATATCTTGAAAAGCAAAAGCAAAGCAAAACTAACCTCTAACCTACTAACTATTGACTTTTAATTTCATGTTTTTACTTTAATGCAATTTACTTTTAGCACTTTATTTCATTTGCCGTTATACATATCATTCTAATTGTTTATGTTAATGTAATTTTCACTTTGTCCATTTAGACCATATTGTGTGATATATTTTGTTTGTGTTGCTTTGTTTGTTTGTGTGGTCTTTGACCATTTAATGTACATAATAAAAAACAAAAACACTAAAAAACTTTTGAGTGGACTGTTGGTTTGATCTTGAGCAAAGGACTTTGAATCTAGGCAACCTTCCTAAGCTAAAGGACTTGGCCAATGCCAACTTGTTGAAGAACCAAGTGCTTGCAAATTTGAAATTCATCTGATACATCTTTGAAGATTTCTTTAAGATTCATCTGCAACATGATCATTGTGAAGTTGTTATTTTGAACCTATGACTTGTGGAATTCATCTGTTGCATGGGCAATTCCTGAAGGAGATCATGGAATGGATAAGCCTGGATGAGGTCATCTTTATTTGATGCCTTGCTCTTCAAGATTGATATAATTGTGCATTTGTATGTTGCTTGATTCTAATAGTCCAAGGGAATTCTGGGTTTCTATTGACATACTTGTCTATTGGATTGCTACCCATTTGGTCAGATCTTTTCAACTCTAAACTTTTAATTTTTGAGTATAGGATAGTCTCTTCATCTTCTCCCCACTTCTTTAATTTCAAAATCTCCCCCCTCCATTTTCAAAATCTTCTTTGTGTGAACTATTTTTGTTCTAAACTTAGACCACTTTCAAAAAAAATAGAAACTTTGGCCTTATGCCATTGCATTTTCAAACTTCATTTTCTTTAATCAAATTTGTAAATATACTTAACTATACTTGACTTAAACTTTCAAAAAGCCAAAAAGAACTAACTCATGTAAATCATTTTAGGCCTTTGTGCCTTTCAAATTTAAATTTTGTTAAAAATCAACAGACTCATTTTGAAATTTCTAGCACGAACTACGAGATTTTTATCCCTCATTTTTATGTTGGTACGTAGGCATAAGACCGAAGATCTTGTCAAACCCAAAAATATAATTAATGAATTATTTTCTCATCCCCCATTCTATTTGTTTGTTAACATCAGTTTGTACAAAATACAGATGCATACAAAAAGGGCTCCCTAGGAGTACCTAGGATACTTTGGATGCTAACACCTTCCCTCTGTGTAACCAACCCCCTTACTTGTGATCTCTAACTTTTATTAGTTTTTATTTGAAAACTTCTTACTATTTGGGTTTTGTTCGTACTTTTTCCCTTTTTCCCTTGGAAACAATAAAAGCGCGGTGGCGAGTCATGTTAATTGATCTCTAGCTTATCAATAGCTTGATGATCATGAATTTCCCGCTACAGTGATGTTTACAAACAAATAGAATGAGGGGATGAGAAAAGAATTCATTAATTATATTTTTGTGTTTGACAAGACCTTCGGTCTTGTGCCTACGTACCAACATAAAAATGAGGGATCAAGACCTCGTAGTTCGTGATACAAATTTAAAATGAGTGTGTTGATTTTAACAAAATTTAAGTTTGAAAGGCACAAAGGCCTAAAATAGTTTGAATGAGTTAGTTCTTTTTGGCTTTTCGAAAGTTTAAGTCAAGTATAGTTAAGTCTATTTACAAGTTTGATTTAAGAAAATAAGTTTGAAAATGCAATGGCATAAGGCCAAAGTTTCTATCTCTTTGTAAAAAGTGGTCAAAGTTTAGAACAAATGTAGTTCACACAAAGAAGGTTTTTAAAAATGGAGGGAGAGATTTTGAAATTAAAGAAATGGGGAGAAGATTAAGAGACTACCCTATACACAAAAATTAAAAGTTTAGAGTTGAAAAGATCTGACCGAATGGGTAGTAATCCAATAGACAAGTATGTCAATAGAAACCCATAATTCCCTTGGACTTTTAGAATTAAGCAACACACAAATGCACAATTATATTATCTTGAAGAGCAAGGCATCAAATAAAGATGGCCACATCCAAGCTTTATCCTATCCATGATCTTCTTCAAAAATAACCCATGTAACAGATAAATTCCACAAGTCACGGGTTCAAAATAACATCTTCACAATGATCATGTTGCAGATGAATCTTAGAGAGATCTTCAAAGATGTATCAGATAAAGTTCAAATTGCAAGCACTTGGTTCTGTAACAAGTTGGCATTGGCGAAGTCCTTTAGCTTAGGGAAGTTGCCTTGATTCTAAGTCCATTTGTCCAAGATCAAGCCAACAGTCCACTCAAAAGTTTTTTTAGTGTTTTTATGATTATTATGTACATTAATGGTCAAAGACCACACAAACAAACAAAGTAACACAAACAAAAAATATCACACAATATGGTCCAAATGGACAAAGTGAAAATTACACTAACATAAACAATTAGAATGATATGTATAATGGCAAATGAAATAAAGTGCTAAAAGTAAATTGCATTAAAGTAAAAGCTTGAAATTAAAAGTCAATAGTTAGTAGGTTAGAGGTTAGTTTTGTTTTGCTTTTGCTTTTCAAGATATTCTTTGGAGAACACTCAACCCACTTATCATAAGCATGGATCCTTGAACCAAAACATCTTCCAAAGGAAGGAAAGAAGCCAAGTTTCCACATAATACCATGAAAGAGGGGAGACTTACAATCTCACTAACTAGAATGCTTATGCCTTTTGTGTCATAAATTTAGCGCTAGGTTAAGCAATTGTAATTGAACTTATGTAGAAGTCACAACTATTTGAGGTCGGGCAATAGAATTTTGGTGTTAATGCATGTTAGAGACATAGTATAATAGATTATGATCATGAAACATACCACACACAAAAAAGAATATGCAAAAGGTGTGGCCTAATCTCATCCATACTCATGTCAATTTTTTAATCAACTAGCATTAGGACTTTGAGATGTCATAGGCCAAATGGAATGAATGAATCAAGAACAGGAATGAGATGAAGTGGGAAGGGGATGAATGAGATCACAAATTGGTCAAAGGAGGACTTTTATTAAATTAATATCATTCATTCATTTTGGGAGATGGAATGTACATTCCATCAATCCCCTAAATCCAATGATATTAACTTGACAAAGTCAAATCAACCTTGACCAAGGCCCAACAATAATAAGCAAACTCATACAAGTCAATACAAATGGTCAACAAAATTTAATTGGCATTTATTCAATTAAAAATAATAAAACAATGCATTTAAATCAAATATATTTTGTCCAATTCCTAAAATCTCATCAAAATACCAAAGAAATGGTCATGAAATTTATCATAGGACAAACAAGGTCAAAGGACCTTGGAGAAAAAATTTCATAATTTTTTGGACATTTAAAAATATTTTTAAACAATTAAAAACAAATGCAAAATTTATTAATTCATGAAAAATATTAATAATGATCCAAAAAATAATTTTAATTCAAAATATGAAAGAGAAAAATATTTGAAATTTTTTAGTGAAAGTCTCATATTTTTTGGATCAATATTGAATTTAATATGAATTATTGAAGAAAATACAATAAAAATAAAAATTCAGAAAATCAAAAATACGTGGACCATCAGATCTCCCTCATTAATTGAGGTGGCAGATCTGATGGTCCCTAGCGCGCATTCCACCATGGTCCTTAGTCAGCGCGTGAAAAATGTGGTATTTAAAACCAACGATCAAGATTAAAACGTGATGGACGGATCATGTGGTTCAAATCTAGCCAACTCATCGCCGGAGCCAGAGCTCCGGTCATCTTCTCCGGTGGACCTCACCGGACTGGTCCACCATGAACTATCACCATAATGAAAAACAAGAACATGATCTTGAAGAAAAAATAGCACTGAGTTCGAATCTAACCTCCATTCATTCCAATTCCAAATATATTGAGAGATACATGGAATTGAAATTTGAGGTGCATGAACTGAGTTGCTTCAATTTGACCCCAAAGCAAGTCAATCTTCTTGCCTACATTGGTAGGACTTCAGACAACCAAAGAATCAATAGAATTGAGCAAGAATTTAAGAGAATCGAAGAGTTTAAAATTTCTGAAAATACCTTCAATGGAGGTCTGGATTCTCTTGATCTTGATCTTGATCTTGCTTGTGCTTGGACTCACTTCACTTGCTTGCAGGAAGAGGATTGAATGGTTAAGAAGCAATGGATTCCTGGAGAATTGAATTCCAAAACAGTGGAGATTCAAGCTCAAATTCAAGAGAATTTATCAGGCTTATCCTATGAGAGTGAAGGGTTTTCAATGGGGGATCAAAGCTGGCGCGATTGTGTGTTTATTTCTGAGCAATTGAAGCTCTATTTATAGTTGAATTGGTTGATAATTGCACACTCTCTTTCACTTTCCAATTTTGGCAAATGATGGTGCCAGTGTGCATGGGCACGCATATGCCCATGAAATGATTGCTAGAGGTCCAAAAATGCATATCAGATGCTCTGAAGTAAGCTTGGATTGCAAGGCAACTGAACATTGATGTTGGAAGTTTGATCTTTGATAAATGATGTCACCATGTTTAAGCCATGCGCAACCTATGCATTTCTCATCCAAAATGAATGAATTTGAGCTCTTTGGAAAGGTGAGATCAATAGGAACAACTTTGATGTTCAACACTTTTTCATTTGGAGCTTGGAACTTTGAGAAATTTGAGGTGGAAATTTGGAAATTTTTGACATATCAAAATTTTTCTAAGTGTCAAGCCATATGTCTCAATATTCCACCTTGCTTCACTTTTTATAGGAGCTTCAAATGAGAAAAGTGTCTGTGTCAAAGTTGTAGCTCTCTCAAAGACTTTCAAAATGGTCACAAATTTCATGTCATTTAGATTTGAAATGATAGAGTTATGCATTTTTTAAGTTTGGAAAAATCACTTGATTAATGGTATAAGTCAAAAGTGACCTATAATGTAGCCTCATATCACATGCTCAAAAAACTTGAATTAGCTCCCACTCCAAACATCAAAGTTGAATTAGACACACTGAATTTGACTGTTCAACTTGTAAATCTTTCATCTCATAAAAATTGAGCAAGTTATGGCCTTGGGAAGTTGACTTTCAAATTAGGGTTTAGACAAAATGACCTATAATGTTTCAACATAGAAGATCATTTTCCAAGCAGAAATAGCTCTAGGTATAAACATGAAAATTGTTTGGAATGTAATTTAGAGTAAGTTTTATCTTGGAATAATTTTCATATGGTGAAAATTGTATGATATAGGGTCTAGGGAAACCCAGTTTTGATCAAATGAATTCATCTGGCCAACCACCATCAACCAACTTGCTAATTTCCAAATCTCTTGACTTTCTTGGCTCATGGTAGATCATATATGCATAATATGATGATATTTGAAGTGTACCTTTAGAAATTTGATCAATTGGTGAGATAGCTTGTTGGAGAAGTTACTCAAGATACCCAGTCAAATTAGGGTTTCCAAGGCAAATCACCCTCAAACTTTTGAAGAAAACTTGATCAATACATCATGTAAAGAACATGGGGACTTATATATGATGATCATAACCATCCTTGAATCAATTCTTGGTTGTGCTCTTTGTTCATGAGGGTCTCAAACCCTAGATGTGAACTTGATGAATCAATGAGATCATGCCCTTCCTACAAAAGAGTTAGGCAAATGCAAAGACATATTTTTGGTATTTTAATTAGTAAAATGATGATATACAAGTATGATATAATTACAAAGTGCTTGGTGATCTCTCCCAAAACAAACCCAATGAAAGAGGGGGTAAGGAGAATGCCAAAATATGATCCAATGCTAAATGCTTATGATGAAATTTCATGAGGGATCTTAGGGTCAAAATTGGGGTCTTACAAGTACTCCATGGGAACCATTTTGAATGATCTTGCTTAGATGGGTGTTGTTATCTTCAGGTACCTACAAAACAGAAAAGGGTTAGAAAAAGGGTGCTCGAGGAGGATTGTGGCCCTCATGCCTACGTATTCTCACGGTGCAATGAGAAAGTCAGATATTTGTAGTTCGGAGAACTAGAGAAAGGAAAAAGGGGAGAGGAAATAGGGGTGGAGAAGGGTGGTCGCCAATGATTCACATCCTCGTGCCTATGTATCCTCATAGTGCAATAAAGAAGTCAGAGCTTCGTAGTTCGGAGGATAAAGACTAAGGAAAGAGAGATTGGGGTGGTGTTTAAACCAAGGGAAAAATGGTGTCAAAACCAAGAAATGGGGGTTAACCATAAAGGTGTGTCCCAAAAGAAAAGGATAGAGGGTTAACCATAAAGGTGTGTATTTGAAAAGGTAGGGGGTTAACCATAAAGGTGTATCCATGAAACTCTATGGGGTTAACCATAAAGGTGTGTCCCTAAAAGGTTAAGGGGTTAACCATAAAGATGTGTCCCTAAGGAGGTAGGGGTTAACCATAGAGGCGTGTCCCTGAAAAGGATAGAGAGTTAACCATAAAGGTGTGTCCCTAAAAAGGATAAGGGTTAATTATAAAGGTGTGTCCCTGAAAAAGATAGGGGGTTAACCATGTGTGTCCCTGAAAAGGTAGGGGTTAACCATAAAGGTATGTCCTTGAAAAGGTAGGGGGTTAACCATAAAGGTGTATCCATAAAGAGGATAGGGGTTAACCATAAAGGTGTGTCCCTGAAAAGGATAAGGAGTTAACCATAAACATGTGTCCCTAAAAAGATAGGGGGTTAACCATAAAGGTGTGTCCTTGAAAAGGTAGGGGTTTCCCATAAAGGTGTGTCCTTGAAAAGGCTAGGGGTTTAACAAAAAAGGTGTCTCCCTGAAAAGGTAGGGGTTAACCATAAAGGTATGTCCCTAAGGAGGTAGGGGGTTAACCATAAAGGTGTGTTCCTGAAAAGGTAGGGGGTTAACCATAAAAGTGTGTCCCTAAAAAGGTAGATGGTTATCCATAAAGGTGTGTCCCTAAGGAGGTAGGGGTTAACCATGGAGGTGTATCCCTGAAAAGGATAGGGGGTTAACCATAGAGGTGTGTCCCTGAAAAGGATAGAGGGTTAACCATAAAGGTGTGTCCCTGAAAAGGATAAGGGGTTAACCATAAAGGTGTGTCCCTGAAAAGGTAGGGGGTTAAACACAAAGGTGTGTCCCTGAAAAGGATAGGGGGTTAACCATAAATGTGTGTCTCTGAAAATATAGGGGGTTAACCATAAAGGTGTCTCCCTGAAAAGGTAGGGGGTTAACTATAAAGGTGTGTCCCGAAAAAGGGTAGGGGGTTAACTATAAAGGCGCGTCTCTGAAAAGGATAGGGGGTTAACCATAAAGGTATGTCCTTGAAAATGTAGGGGTTAACCATAAAGGCGTGTCCTTAAAAATGCGTATAACCATGATGGTGTTAAATTGAATTGTGGTGTCAAAACCAAGGAAATATGAGGGTTAACCATAAATGTTTGTCCTACAAGATAAGGATATTACAATGGTGTTTAAACCAAAATAATATGAAAAGAGTAGCCACATAGGCTAGGTGTAGACTTGACAGTGAATTGACTGGAATTGCAATAAAGTGTATGAACAGAGACAAATACTCTGAAGGCTTAAGGCTCTAGACAAGGGTAGAGAAGATCCCCTCTCATCATTCTCTGTTTCTTAAGGCTCATGGCATGCAAGCGTAGTCAATATATGACAAGTGTTGAAGCAAATTCCCACAGTTGCTTGCGAGGATGAGTCAGATGACAAGGGTATGCTGAGGAAAGTTGTACTCCACTGAGGATTTTGAACTTGTTGGGGAGGTTGAAACTCCAAAGTAACAGAGGCAATTCCCGTCAAGTTACCAAGGGACTTATGGTCACTTGACAAAGACAAAGGGAAATGTAATAGATGAAGGGATTTAGTTGATCAAATGGGAATTTGATCAAGTCAAATCAAAGGAATGGGATTGATGAACAAACAAAGATGCATGATCATACAAAACTAGCCTAGGGTCTCATTGTTAGGTAGCCCAAGAGAAATCCATATGGGTGAAAAGTGTATTGTCTTATGTCTCATTGTTAGGTGGACCAAGAGAAATCCATATACAAATGTGTACTAAGCCTAAGAAGATGAATGCAGTAAACAAGAGGCATAACAAACACAAACTCAAAAGTTCAATAGGAGCAAAGCAAGTAAAAGTGTCAACAAGATGCATGGGTCCAAGGTCACTCCAAGTCAAGCAAATGGCCTAAATCCTAAGCCAAAGTCCAAAGTGTAACACCCCTTTTTCTACCCCAAAATACTTAACATATAATCAGAGTAAATAAGCATGTATATAAACAAAAGGGCGTCACATCGATGTTTTCAAAAACTAAGAGCTTTCAAAAACCAACATCATTCATCATCAATATACAATACACCTGGTCATTTAAAATAACACATTTCAATTATCATGAATATTCAAGCATATGCGTTCGCAGCGGAAAATAATGAATACTCATGCATTTCATAAAATGATCCATGTCCCATACCATGATCATCTCTCAATAATCTCTTCAAATAAACATGTCCACAAGTAATAACACAATGCATATCCAACTAAGATATGAGTTCAATACTACGAATCGACCCAGTGTTACATGACCAGAGCATTGAGTCACTACTTAGTGTCTAAAACAAAGCACCGAAGCTCTCCAGCTAACCTCGAGTGCTACAGTTCACTTACTTCAGCAATACTACTCCTGAATAGCTGCACGATACCCATGTAAAGGTAACATTCAAACAGAAAGGGTGAGAATTCAAATCATTATGAAGAAGTATAATAAGGCACAATGATTAAATCAACAATTAAAGGAATTCATCACACTTCATATAACCATGTAAATAATATTAAACAACATTTATTTCACATGTTTCAAGCACACATAAAAACTCAAGGAGTATAATATTCAAATCCAATAGTATATTCCCAAAAATACACATAACGACAATTATCACATAATCACATAATTTGCCAAGTTATGTATCCAAACATCACCAAATTCAATTACCATATCTCATACACACATCACAATCACAACAATGCAAACATTCAACTATCACATGACTCTAATGTGACTCAATGCAAGACATGTGACTCTATGCATGTGGTACCATAATGTGAACCCAATGTTTCACCGCTTTCCGATTCAATATCTAGAATCCAAGCCACCACGTCTATTTCCAATTAAGGATCAACGTCTGCTACGCCTATTTCCAATTAAGGATCAACGTCTAATACCATGTGAACCCACAGTTTCACCGCTTCCACTATGAAGCCGACCATTCCATGAATGAATGTACAAATACCAATACATATGCAATTAAGATCATCTCTACCATCTTAATATTCCACATATCACCATAATTCAACTCTATGAATTATCCACCAATGGTACATATACACATTCATAACAAATACACAATTCACATAATATGCAATTAAGATCATCTCTACCATCTTAACATTCATAACAAATACACCATCCACATAATATGCAATTAAGATCATCTCTACCATCTTAAAATTCATAACAAATACACCATTCACATAATATGCAATTAAGATCATCTCTACCATCTTAACATTCATAACAAATACACCATTCACATAATATGCAATTAAGATCATCTCTACCATCTTATCATTCATAACAAATACACCATTCACATAATATGCAATTAAGATCATCTTTCTAATGCTTTAAACCCCAACCCAAAATGATTCACGAGTTGAAAGTTATGAATAAGACCGTGCACGAAGGCATTACTAAAAAGTTGTTGTTTATTAAATTTTCCAACATAATTTTCATCTTCTTCAACCCCCAAAAAGTCCATGAAATAATCTCCAAAATTATTTTATTCCTGAAACAAAGTTATAGCCCTCTGTTTCAGCTATACAACGCTTCAAACAACACTCAATTTGGACTTACGGATCAAAAGTTATGACCAAAACGATTTCGACAATAAAACATAAAAAAAGGGCCACGATTGTGACGGACAGCATGCATAATTTTTTGCGGTTTTCATCGTTGGAGGACTTCCGGACCTCTGATTTCGATTCCGTAAAAAGCCAAACGTTCAGAAAATTATAACTCACACAATACTCCAAATATATAACATTAATTTGCAGTTTAACACAATCAATCACCACAATCGAGCATACTCATCAAAACCTAACAATTCCAAACAACCATACAAAATTAGGGATTTTAACCTAAACATACATCTACCCATTGACCCAATCATACTAACCCATAATAATAAGGATTCCCCCCTTACCTCTTCAATTTTCTGGAAACCCTAGCTCTTCTCTTTACTTTTCCTCTCCTCTTTCTCTATTGCCTTCAATGATCAAATGAATCCTAATTCTCACTCTCCTCACCTCTTACTATTTATATTAGTATTCTCTTTGGGCTTAAGTCATTATACTTCTAATTTAATTAATAGGCTCAATAAGACCTAATATTTAAATATCTCTATTTAATTCAAATAAATTAAACTAACACCATATATCCACCAAGTTAATTAATTCAATTATTCATGATATCTCCTATCAACTAAATAATTAATTAACACTCCACATTAATTAATATAATCGATTATTATACTACCGAACAACCCATTAATTAATTAACACTCCACATAAATAAAATAAAATCTAGTAATAATAGTATAATAAATAAATACTAAAAATTGGGTTGTTACAACTCTCCCCCACTTAAAAGATTTTCGTCCTCGAAAATTCACCTCAAACGAACAACTCCGGATACGATTCCCTCATCTTATCCTCGAGTTCCCAAGTAATATTTCCATTGGCGACTCCGTCCCATATCACTTTCACCAAAGCAATTTCCTTACCACGAAGCTTCTTCACTTCTCGATCTTCTCTAATCTCGTCAAGAATGCCACACGTAAGCTTCAACATACCAAGCTTAACACACGAAGACGTCGCTTCACAAACCAATCTTCCTTAGCACCAACCTCAGGAAAAATAACCATCTTCTCGAAACAGTTGATATACACCCGATTAAATTCTAACCAACACCATCCTCGAATCTGACCTCTCTTCGGGTTCAGGAAAAGCACAACATTCTCAAACAGGTTAACTAGCCCACTGCACTCTTGCATGCGACCACATAATGTCCAAGCTCGATACAATTGGAACATCCAAGAGAAGCAGACGCTTCTCCCCCACTTATTTCATTCCCGGCCTATCAATGGAAAATAAAACAAGCATCGACAGTGTTATCACACACATGTCGCATACTAGGGAACAATCCTAATTAAAGAACCTGGCCGGACGGACCGACCTGCTCTGATACTACTAATGTATCAGACAAACAGTATCGATCGTGTCAGATACACGAATCAAATACAATGGGATGGAAAACCCTAACGACTATTGACCAACTGGTCAACCAGGCTCTGATACCACTAATGTAACACCCCTTTTTCTACCCCAAAATACTTAAAATATAATCAGAGTAAATAAGCACGCATATAAACAAAAGGGCGTCACATCGACGTTTTCAAAAACTAAGAGCTTTCAAAAACCAACATCATTCATCATCAATATACAATACACCTGGTCATTTAAAACAACACATTTCAATTATCATGAATAATCAAGCATATGCGTTCGCAGCGGAAAATAATGAATACTCATGCATTTCATAAAATGATCCATGTCCCATACCATGATCATCTCTCAATAATATCTTCAAATAAACATGTCAACAAGTAATAACATAATGCATATCCAACTAAGATATGAGTTCAATACTACGAATATACCCAGTGTTACATGACCAAAGCATTGACTCACTACTTAGTCTCTAAAACAAAGCACCGAAGCTCTCCAGCTAACCTCGAGTGCTACCGTTCACTTACTTCAGCAATACTACTCTTGAGTAGCTGCACGATACCCTTGTAAAGGTAACTGTAAGTAGGATTATGTAGATGTCATGCCTATTTGAGGTCGGTCAATAACAATGTATGTGTCAGACATGTTAGAGAATTAACATAAAGTTTATCTCCTACGACATGTAACACAATGATTAAAGCAAAAGAAGAGAGGAGGTGAAAATAGAAAGAGTTAAGAGGAGAGTCAAGACAACCACATAAGGATCATCCTATCCGCAAATCAAAGGGCTCAAAATATGGCACATCGAAGGTTAACCTATCATTGAGGCAAAGTATTGAAGATGACTTAGGATTATCTATCCATAATTTTGGATCAAATAAGGTTGAATCAACCTCAATTCCATCTATCAATAATTTGAGATATGGAAGAAATCATCAACCAAGCAATCAACTCAATTTAAAACATCAAGTGATCATAAAAAAAAACAGAATGATTAAAAATGAATTAATAATGATTAATAAAAGAAAATAAAAGAGAAAATGTCAAAGAGGCATCAAAACACAAAATAAAAGTCCAAGAGAAATGGAGAAGGTCAACAAAAATAAAAATGACTTGACCTTAAAAGTTGGGATAAAAAATGTTTAAGAATGTTAAAAGAAAATTAAATGAAAAATAAGAGAAAATATGAAGTAAATGCAAAATGAGATAAAATCATGCAAAAATTATATGTGATAGAAATTATTTTTATGAAATTGTTAAAAAAAGTTGGACTAAAAAATAATAAAAGAGCTATTTAAAATTAATTTTGGAAGAAAAGGAAATTAAATGAAATTAAAAAAAATTAAAACATTTGAATATTACGACTAGGTCATGTGGCGCGTCCTGATTGGATGAGGAGTTTGAATTTCCCTCTGAAGCGCGCGAAGAACTTCATCTTCAACCTCTGGATTTTAAATTTTGCGACTTCATGAACTCTTGTTTTTAACATGAATTACGCATGGATTCATTTGCTAAACATCTCATTGTTCATGTATCCCTACTATCACATCTCGAAAAATACAATTCCTCGCGATGGTCACGGAAAAAAATTTATATTCGAACAGAGTCACCACCGAACTTTATTTATCCCAATAAAGGAATAGGAAAATATCGATAAAACCTTTGGAAAATAGGATAATGGTCGTTGCAACCATATTTGGGTTCGGGAGTGGATTACGTAAGGGGAAGGTATTAGCACCCCTTACGTCCGTTGTACTCAACGGGAACCTTTTAGTTCTAATTTGCGTTTCGAGTGTTAATTTATGTTTGTTTGTTATCTTTGGGTTATAAAACATCGAAAATAGAAATGGATAAGAACCTTAGAAAGGGGAAAGGGAGGTTTTCTATTAGTGTGCTCGCGAAGATACATCAATCTCCTGCTTACGTATCCTTATGGTGTAATAAGGAAATCAGAGCATTAGTAGTTCGGGGAACTATGGTTGGTTGGTGTGTTTTTTTATGAACAACTGTTTAGATCGCATTCTAAAGGCTAAACACTAGCTTGTCTACTCTCGGCGGAGGCTTAAGCACTAGTTTGCTATGCGCGTTAGAAGGGATTAAACAGCGTCTTTTTGAAAAGAGTTTTGATCACACGAGGGTGACAAATTGGATTAATATGTTGGATGTTTTGATTGGTTGAGATGTTTTTGGTTGGATGACAATTACTTGGATACTCGAGTAAGACAACTCATATCCTAACAATCGAGAAGGGAATAGTAAACTCTAGACCTTTTCCTTTTTCATCCTTAATTATAGAAAGGCTTTGATAATAATTAAGGTATTTTGAATGGATGACGAATACTTGGATAATCGAGTAAGACAACTCGTATCCTAATAATCGGGAAAGGGAATAAAAGATTCTAGAGCGCTTTTTGTTTCATCTAAGTATTTATGAAAATAAGGTTGTATATGGTTGACGTATTTTAGAATGAACGACAAGTACTTGAATGACTGAGTAAGACAACTCATATCCAAGCTTTGAGAAGAGGAGTTGAAAACTCAAAACTATCTCCTTTTTCGTATAGTTTGTTATGAAAGTGATTTGATTAAGTTGAAAAAAATGTCAATTGTTCGACTAACCGAGTAAGAGAACTCGTATTCAAACAGATGAGGAGAGAAGTTGAAGGCTCAAAGTCATCTCTCTTTTCATTTTTGTCGTTATGGAAGGTAGTTTGATTTAATCGGGGTTTGGAAGTTTGTAAAAGAACGACAATTATTTGACTAACCAAGTAAGAGAACTTGTATTCAAATAGTCGAGGAGAAAAATTGAAGACTCAAAGTTATCTCCCTTTTCGTTTCTTATTATAAAAGAATTTGATTTGTTTGTGCTTAAGTGGATTAGAAATGACGATTATTCGACTAACCGAGTAAAAGAATTTGTATTCAAATAATCGAGGAGAGGAGTTGAAAACTCAAAACCATCTCCTTTTTCATTTCTAAATGAAATAGTATTTAATTGTGATTAGGTATTCTAATTTAATTTTAATAAAGAATACTCAATGTTGGATCGAGGTTTAAAATTTATGTTTACGAATGGATTGAATTTATTTAGTGGATAGTTCATCTAATTGATTAACTAAAATAGAATAGGTCTCATTGTAAGAAAGCCCAAGAGTAAGCCATGTGAGGTTGATGACGATGCTTTAAAAGTGATCGACTTACAAAAGGTGTCTGAAAATGGGCTCGACTTTGAATCGAGAATTGTTGATTTGCCTTTTAAAAAAAAATTGGTTTGGATTGATGGAATGGGAATGGTTTGTCTTAAATGTACCACAACACGCATATAAAATCGAACACTTATACAAACGACTAAATAAATATTAACACACATAAACCTCATAAAATCCAAAAAAATGAATAATTATATAATTGAAATAACTAATGATAATGATAATAATAATAGATAATCAAATAGTTTTAATTATTTTTTTAGAAATGATAATGGTAATTTAATTAATTTATAAAACTCTATTTAAATCAAGTAAGTAAAAAATGGACTAAATGAAAATAAAGATAAAAAACAATTTGGGCCTTGGGATAGAAACCAAGCCCAAACTGAATTTGTCAAACATGGGCAAAAGGGGGGGTTCAAATGGGAAAACAGATGCAGGCCCAAGCTTGAAAAGGCCCAAAATGAAACACACAGGGCCTTTAACACCTGGTCAACCGTGTTGACCCATGAATATGCTCCAGACCGTCAGATCTGGAGATCTGACTCAGTCAACAGATCGAGCGGATGGATGGAGAGGGTACACCACCATACGGTGGGGGGATCTGCACGGGATCCCCTAGTTAAGTCAACAGTCAACCATATGTGGCGTGTTCTGGGGAGATCACTTTGCCTCCATGCATTTACTCTCATTACTATACAAAACCATTTTTGAGAGAGAGAGAGAGAGAGAGAGAGAGAGAGAGAGAGCTCATTTGACACTCTCGTGTCTCTCTCCTCAATCAAAGCCTCTCTCACTCTCTGCAACTTCCGATCCAACGGTGGCGGCGCCGCCTTCTTCTCTGGCGACCCTCTAACTCAAAACCTAAACCTCCAAACACTAACCCCACCTTATTTTTGCTGGTGACCACGAATCCGTCCTCGGTTTAACCTAAATGTTCTTCCTCCGACCGGATCGGCGTCCCTATCAAGACGGAGATTCAAATCTCCGTTCAACTCTCAACATCAACCATGACTCTCAACTACTAACGGACTCAACCCAGCAATCGATAAGAAAAAGCTTAAAAACCCTAACCCTAATTTCAAAATTAAACCCACCAATCATTGTGATTTAAACAAATTAACAAAGGGTTTTTGCTCCATTTACAACGGCGAATGAAATGGCGTACGAAATTTAAGCAAAAAGGGAGAGGAAAACTACTTGGTCAGAGTTGGTCCGGCGATGACGTCTCCTTCAGCGCAATTCAGATAAGCCCTCTTCTATCCTTTAAAACTCTCTTCGCTTTCCTCTATTCTTCTTTTTGAATGCTATGTGGTTGTGTTCAAAATGGAAAAACTTCTTTTTTATTTCTCTCCTTTTATGATTCACCATTCTCTCTTTCTTGATGTGTTTTCTAGGTATTTAAGTTATTTATCTTCATCATGAGCTAGTATCCTATGATAACTTGTCAGGTTTACTTTTTCTTATCCCAGATTTCGTGGGATTTCGGTTTTGTGGATTGCTTACATAAATTTGTTTGTCTGTAGCGAATACACTCTTGGGTGTTCATGGTGGTCCTCTGTGCAAAGTGTTAACCTATTCAATTCATTAATTATTTTCCAGCTTTTTAAGTACTTATTGATAAGGCTTTTGACTTGAGTTGATTTCTTTGCAAGTCACACAAGTGAAGTGACCCTAATTGAGGAGAAGATTGGCTGCGCCAGCTTTAGGAGGAGGTTGAATTTTAGGGCGTTTCACTCCAAAGGACGGTTTTGGCAATGGCTTTTGAAAGTTCTATTTTCAAACTGCTGGATATGCACCAACTCTGTTTATTTAATTTCAAACAATTAAGATGTAACAGTAGATTTTTGGACAATATGTATTAAGTTGAGGACTACCCTGTAATATGTGTAATCATTTCTTTTGGACTTACTCTCAGAACTTTGTTTATGTGATAATTAAAATTCTTAATTCTTAGAGTAACCATCTTATTTGAAAATATGGTTTGGGCCACAATAAAATTGAAATGAACATTCCACAAGTGATTGCTTTTAGTAAACTTGTTATTGGCTAAATAATCAGATAACTAAAGGAACAAAAGGAATGCACATTATAAGCATGGAAAACTCAATTCCAACCAAATAGAGCCTTAAAAAGTTGTCCATCACCATAGTGCCTTCCAACAATTGACCTTAGATTAAATCAAACATATACATGTTTAAAAAAAATGCAACTTTAATTTAAGGACCTACGAAGGACTTAGAATTTGGCATAAATATTTGGGATGTGAAAATGGGCTAATAACAAGTGATCATATAAAAAAAATAACATGGCTCTTAATACTCACTAATAAGAAAATGGACTTTGGATTAGTAATGTAAAAAAGATTTGAACCACACTTTGGACTTGCAATATTAATTATGGACATGTTGATGGGAATGGGCCTTTTTTTAAAACCAAAAGATCTTATGGATAAACCAAAATGGGCCTTGTTAACCAATAAGTCCCAAAATGCGCATACCATCCCATGCTTTAGTAACAACAATAAGAGACAAATGCAACAAATGTTTTCTTGAGTCATGTACAAAGATCTTAACAGATGAAATGCTACTGAAAGATTTGTTGAAAATTTGATGTCATTGAGGGTTTTATTTAGAATAATCATGTGAGTATTGAATGTGTCTTTAGAAATGATGGGGAGTTTGGAGTAGCTTAGAGCTGAGAAACCCTAAGATAGAGTTTATGCCTTATAACATCTGGTGGTGAATGCTGGTGAAAGATTTTTCTTACGCGGACAAAATTGGGGTATGACAGCAGCCCCTATTTAATTACCTCGAACCGGAAAGTAAGAATGACAGTCGTCTTCGTGCACTCGCGATGGGAGATAATTAAATACAAAAAAGACCTAAATATTGTCCTAGGAAATGCAAGGAAGAAAATGCAGTGAGAAATAGTAAAAGACATTATCCTAAAGTAAAACGGAACAACCAAGACTTTCTAGGAGTCGTCAGAACAGTATCTCGGACGTCATAGTCGAGATATGTTAGTAATGGAATGACATCCCTAGCTAAATCTCAAGACTTTTCCAGGATGCTAGAGTAGTATAAAGAAAATCTGGCATGAGACTCTTCATATTGATGAAACAGCATCTCAACAGTAAAAGTGAGATTCTCTGTATCGAGTCGAAGCAGCTTCTTATATGATAGAATTAAGATGTTCCAGTAAGGTAAAGATACCTTAATTGAATCTAAGACTCTCCGAGGATATTAGAGTAGTATCTCTAAAAAAATCTGAAATGAGACTCTTCATATTGATGAAGCAGTATCTCAAACAGTAAAAATGAGATTCTCTGTATCGATTTGAAGCAACATCTTATGTGATAGAATTAAGATGTTCCAGCAAGGGAAAGATACCTTAATTGAATCTAAGACTCTCCGAGGATATTAGAGCAGTATCTCTAAAAAATCTGAAATGAGACTCTTCATATTGATGAAGCAGTATCTCAAACAGTAAAAATGAGATTCTCTGTATCGAGTCGAAGCAGCATCTTATATGATAGAATTAAGATGTTCCAGTAAGGGAAAGATACCTTAATTGAATTTAAGACTCTCCGAGGATATTAGAGCAGTATCTCTAAAAAAACTCTGAAATGAGACTCTTCATATTGATGAAGCAGTATCTCAAACAGTAAAAATGAGATTCTCTGTATCGAGTCGAAGCAGCATCTTATATGATAGAATTAAGATGTTCCAGCAAGGGAAAGATACCTTAATTGAATCTAAGACTCTCAGAGGATATTAGAGCAGTATCTCTAAAAAATCGGAAATGAGACTCTTCATATTGATGAATCAGTATCTCAAACAGTAAAAATGAGATTCTCTGTATCGAGTCGAAGTAGCATCTTATATGATAGAATTAAGATGTTCCAGTAAGGGAAAGATACCTTAATTTAATCTAAGACTCTCCGAGGATATTAGAGTAGTATCTCTAAAAAAATCTGAAATGAGACTCTTCATGTTGATGAAGCAGTATCTCAAATAGTAAAAATGAGATTCTCTGTATGAGTCGAAGCAGCATCTTATATGATAGAATTAAGATGTTCCAGCAAGGGAAAGATACCTTAATTGAATCTAAGACTCTCCGAGGATATTAGAGCAGTATCTCTAAAAAAATCTGAAATGAGACTCTTCATATTGATGAAGCAGTGTCTCAAACAGTAAAAATGAGATTCTCTGTATCGAGTCGAAGCAGCATCTTATATGATAGAATTAAGATGTTCCAGTAAGGAAAAGATACCTTAATTGAATCTAAGACTCTCCATGGATATTAGAGCAGTATCTCTAAAGAAATCTGAAATGAGACTCTCCATATTAATGAAGCAGTATCTCTGATAGAGAAATGAGCTTTTTCAGATAGATGAAGTAACATCACAAATGCTCATCTGTTGGGGGAAATATTTAAGAGAAGGCTCCTTTCGAGGGAGATTTACTAGAAATGCTTTGCAGGAGAAAAGCTCATAAGAGACTTTTTAGGGTAACCTCTGCTTGGGGAGCAATGATAGTAAAGAAGATGCTGGGAATATCATCGTTAATCATAAAGTTGAAAAATGGTTTGCTGAGAAATAATTCCACGAGCATATACAGGGTAATAACTTTATTTGGAAATGAGGAATGTATAAGATATACATGAATGACCCTGGATCCTGGTATCTCATATTTGATTTTTGTATGATGTTCCATTTTAGGTGGGAATACCATGCATGGGATGATGCATGAGACGTATGAAAGTATGCCATTGTTGGGGATATTTAGGATGTGTATGTAGGAATGCGAATCGTATAAGGCTATGAATATGTATGACAATGATTGGTATGATTATTTCTTGGTGAATTTTCCTATTTGGTAGGAAGATAATGTATGTAATTGATGTACATGGCACATGTGATGTATGCGGGTATGCAAATGGGTAATTGGGATATGCCCCGGTTAAGACGTTTTTGCTTTGGGGAATGATGCCAATAGTGTGGGCTTTTGTTATTGGGGTGACCAATGAAGATCAAGATTTGATGCTTCACTAGGTGATTTTGGGAATATATTTGGGTTGCTCCAAGCCACTGAAGGGTTCATACTTCTCAACACGCGATATTCCATCCATGATTTATTAACGTTTACATTGGAAATGCAATGGAGCCTTGCCCTCGTTTGGCTATACCATGAGTACATTTATGAGAGGCGTGAATTAGTGGTTGAAAGGAACACAGGTGTCTGCAAACAGTCCTACACTTCTATGAAAAACAAGAACGAACTTGGAGACTAAGGGATATGTCCGCTTACTGTTTCGAAAGCAAATTTATCACTTTGTTCAAACATGTGTTTTATTTTATCCAAGATTTTAAGAGTGATGTTTATAAAAAATAAAGGTGCTTTGCAAACAAACAGATAAAATACAAAAATGATTTGGCCACAACTTTTGTTGAGAAAATTTCTCTTTTATTGATTTGACCCTTAAATGGGCGATTGTACATAAAGATGCAATTCCTTAATGAGGTAATTGTTGTGCATAGAAACAAAATGGCAATAAAAAATTGAGTTCATATTGAGTTTCCACACTGCTATGATCCTTATGTCTTTGATAGTCCGAGCACTTTGCTTTTGAAAAGTTAGGTAGATTGATTCTTTGTCTTTGAGGGATATGTTAGACACCTGAAAGTGCAACTCTTTGCCTTGGAATTAATCCCTAACTTTTGCCTGGACCTCCCTTTCGGGTTTTCGATCCACCGGGATACCCATTTTTGCCTGAGTCACCCTTTCGGGTTTTCAACTCAGTGGATCAATTCTTTTATTTTTATCCCTAATTTTTGCCTGGATTGCCCTTTCGGGTTTTCGATCCACCGGGATAGCCATTTTTGCCTAAATCTCCCTTTCAGGTTTTCGATTTAGCGGCTTTTATTATTCCACTTTTTTAGGCAAAGTACTTTTTAACAGCATCAGTATTGGTGGGAAGTGGCAACTCATCACCGCCCATAGTTGCTAGGATTAGAGCGCCTCCGGAAAAGGCTCTAACCACCACAAATGGACCTTCATAATTTGGTGTCCATTTGCCTCTGGAGTCCTTGTGAATGGGCAAGATTTTCTTCAGCACCAAGTCCCCTTCTTGAAACACCCTGGGACGAACTTTCTTGTCGAATGCCTTCTTAAGATGCCTTTGAAAAAGTTGACTGTGACCTAACGCTTTCAAGCGTTTCTCCTCAATAAGGTTGAGCTCATCGTACCTTGATTGAACCTATTCTGTCTCATCTAGCTTAGCCTCCATCAATACTCTCATCGAGGGGATCTTCACTTCTATAGGGAGAACTGTTTCCATGTCGTATACCAAGGAATAAGGGGTTTCCCCTGTTGAAGTTCTTACCGACGTGCGATAGCCATGTAACGCAAAAGGTAACATCTCATGCCAATCCTTGTATGTGACAACCATCTTTTGGATGATTTTCTTGATATTTTTGTTCGCTGCTTCAACAGCTTCATTCATCTTAGGCCGATATGGTGATGAGTTGTGATGCTCGATCTTGAACGTTCTGCATAACTCTTCCATGGTCTTGTTATTGAGATTGGACCCATTATCAGTGATGATTTTGTTGGGAATCCCATATCGACATATGATGTTGTTTTTTAAGAAACGGGCGACTACGTGCTTTGTAACATTCGCATAAGATGCGGCTTCCACCCATTTGGTAAAGTAATCTATGGCCACCAAGATAAACCTATGTCCATTTGATGCTTTGGTTTCTATCATTCCAATCATGTCGATTCCCCACATAGAGAAAGGCCAAGGTGATGCTATAACATTCAGCGGGGTAGGCGGTACATGTATCTTGTCAGCATAGATTTGGCATTTGTAGCATGCTCTGGTGTAATGATAACAATTGGCTTCCATCGTTAACCAGTAGTAACCTGCCCTTAGGATTTTCTTTGCCATGGCGTGCCCATTTGTGTGCGTGCCGAAGGACCCTTCGTGTATGTCCTTCATAAGCTGATCAGCTTCGTGTTTGTCCACACACCTCAACAAAACAATGTCATAGTTTTGCTTGTACAATACCTCCCCGTTCAAGAGGAACTTTGATGCCAACCTCCGGAGGGTCCTTTTGTCAAGGCTAGAAGCCTCTGCCGGATATTCCCGCTTCTCTAGATACTGTTTGATATCAAAGAACCAGGGTTTACCATCTGGATCTTTTGTTGTCGTCAGGCAATGTGCAGGTTCGTCAAAATGCCTAATTTCAATGTGAGGCTGATGGTTGGGCCATATTAATTTGTACATGGAAGCCAAAGTTGCTAAGGCATCTGCCATCTGATTCTCTTCTCGAGGAATATGAGAGAAAGAGATTTTGTCGAACTTTGGGAGTAGCTTCAGCACATAATCCCGGTATGGAATTAGGTTAGCATGTCTTGTTTCCCAATCACCTCTGATCTGATGTATCACTAGAGCGGAATCCCCGAATACTTCTAGTATCTTAATCTTCATCTCAATAGCTTCTTCCAACCCTAGTATGCAAGCTTCATACTCGGCCATGTTATTTGTGCAGGTAAAACAGAGCTTTACGGTGAACGGTAGATGGAAATTCTTAGGAGACATCAGCACTGCCCCAATTCCATGGCCTATTGCATTTGAGGCGCCATCGAACATGAGAGTCCAGCCTGCTTTTGGCTCAAGACTCTTCTCTAGTTCGGAGTCTTCAGCATCCTTAACAGCCATGATGTTCTCATCTAGGAAGTCAAACTTCAAAGGTTGGTAATCCTCCAGCGATTGGTGAGCAAGATGGTCTGCTAATATGCTTCCTTTGATTTCCTTTTGCGCAACATATTGAATATCGTATTCTGATAACAACATCTGCCATCTTCCAATCCTACCAGTGAGAGCTGGTTTCTCGAATATGTACTTGATGGGATCCATTTTAGATACCAACCAAGTCGTGTAAGTTAGCATGTACTGCCTGAGACGCTTAGCGGCCCATGCGAGTGCAAAATAAGTCTTCTCGAGTAATGAATATCTGGTCTCGCACTCATTAAACTTTTTGCTCAGATAATATATGGCATGCTCTTTTCTACCAGTCTCATCTTACTGTCCCAATACACAACCCATGGACTCGTCGAGCACGGTTAAATATATGATGAGAGGTCTCCCTTCTGCAGGGGGCATCAGAATCGACGGCTCTTGCAAGTATTCCTTGATTTTATCGAAGGCTATTTGGCAGTCATCATTCCACTCCATGCCTTGATTCTTTCTTAGAAGTTTGAATATTGGTTTACACGTGGCAGTAAGGTGAGAGATAAACATGGAGATGTAATTTAGTCTCCCCAAGAAACCCCGAACCTCCTTCTCAGTCCTTGGTGCCGGCATGTTCTGAATGGCTTGAACCTTGTCGAGATCTACTTAAATTCCTTTTTGGCTTACAATAAAGCCTAAAAGCTTCCCAGATCGAACCCCAAATGTGCATTTTTTAGGATTAAGTCTCAACCTAAACTTCCTCAAACGAGCAAACAGTTTCCCCAGGTTAGTGATATTCTTCTTTTGTCTGGGATTTGGCAATCATGTCGTCAACATACACCTCAATCTCTTCATGAATCATGTCGTGAAAGAGAGTCACCATAGCATGTTAATATGTTGCCCCATCGTTCTTTAATCCAAACGGCATTACTTTGTAACAAAAAGTGCCCCAAGGGGTAATGAACATGGTTTTCTCCATGTCCTCGGGATCCATTTTAATTTGGTTGTATCTAGAGAAGCCATCCATAAAGGAAAATACGGAGAACTGAGTTGTGTTGTCTACCAATACATCAATGTGAGAGAATGTGAAATCGTCTTTGGGACTGGCTCTGTTTAAGTCTCGGTAGTCTACGCACATGCGGACCTTCCCATCTTTCTTCGGTACCGGTACAATGTTGGCAACCCATTGTGGGTACTTGGCAACTTCCAGGAAACCGGCGTCAAACTGCTTTCTCACCTCTTCTCTGATCTTGAGAGCCATATCTGGTCGAGTTCTTCTTAGCTTTTGTTTGACAGCAGAGCATTCTTCTTTAAGGGGAAGCTTGTGGGTCACGATATCAGTATCTAATTCGGGCATGTTTTGGTATGACCATGCAAACACGTCGTCATATTCATGGAGGAGCTCTATCAATCTTGTCTTTACTGCATCTTGAAGCGTGGCGCCTACCCTTACTTCTCTCTTGGTTTCTTCTGTTCCCAGATTGATAACTTCAACGTCCTCCTGGTGTGGTTGAATGACCTTCTCTTCTTGTCTGAGTAATCTGGCCAACTCTTCAGGGGGTTCGCAATCTTCCCCCACTTCATCTTCAGCTTGGTAGATTGGACAATAAAAATCATATTGGACCCTAACAGTGTCGTTATCAATGGTCTCGGTGGTGTTTCTGCATGTTATGATTTATGCAGTTTATTTAGAAAGTGCGTGCCTAAAAATTGATGCCATTTTTTTGTAATAATAAAAAAAACGAAAGGAAAGGAACAAAATTTTGGATGGAAATTGTCATTTCATTAATGATATAAAAACTCTTAAAAAAGATAAAGGAGGCCCTACAACACGCCACTGTGCCTTGGGCAGAGCATAGGGTTTTGTCTAAAATAATAAAATTACTTTTGAAAAATTTGGGGAACTTCCACAGCCTTCCAGTTTGTCAGCTCTTCATTAGGTGCGGCTTATCGCATCCAGCTAGACACCCCCTCTTCGTGATCTTCATCACTGATCATCGCCACCTGTTTACCAAAAATGTGGCCAGCGCTGGTGAACGTTTCCTCTACAGAAGGAATCTGCTCTTTGTCATGTTGGTTACCGGCTTTATTTGATGGCAGGTCATACCCCAGGCCAAACTTGTCTCGTTTCTCTTTCACTTCCACCACTTTGCCCTAGTCTTGAGCATTTTCACTTTCCATAACAGCCTTAGCTCCTTGCCACGAGGCCATGGATGGTCCTGATTTCGGGGTCTCCAATGTCTGTTGGATGGCCATCATATTTGCCACTTCCAAGGATTGGAATGGTGTCTCAGTTATCTCGCCATCCACCTCGATATACCGGAAAGACGTCAAGTGGCTAACCAAGATATCCTCATCCCCTCCAATCACAATCATCTTGTCATTTGTAATGAATTTTAGCTTTTGATGTAGAGTGGAGGTGACGGCGCCTATGGAGTGAATCCAATGTCTCCCAAGTAGGCAACTATAATCGGGATGTATGTCCATAATCTAGAACGTGATATTAAAAATAGTTGGACCTATCTTGGTTGGTAAGTCAACCTCTCCTATCACTGCTCGCCTTGAGCCATCAAATTCCTTTACGATTAGTGTGTTGGGCTTCATACTTATCCCTTCCGTTGGCAGCTTTATCAAAGTAGTCTTCGGCATGACGTTTAGCGAGGAACCTGTGTCTACTAATACCCTTGATAGTATAGTGTATATGCATTTCAAGGAGATATGTAGGGCTTTGTTATGTTTCTTTCCCTCGATCGGCAGTTCGTCATCGTTAAAACCCAAAAAATTATCAGTGGTCACACAAGCTATCACATCGTCAAACTGTTCTATCGTTATGTCTTTCGTGATATGTGCAGCGCTTAATACTTTCAACAGCGAATTCTTATGTGCTTCTGAGCTGAGTAATAAAGATAACATGGAAATTTTTGAAGGTGTTTGATTCAGTTGGTCCACCACTTTATAATCACTCTTCTTGATTATCCTCAAAAATTCCTCAGCCTCTTCACGAGTGACTGCCGCTTTAGGAGACAGGTGTATGTCTTTCATTTCTTGATTAGGGACGGGGATCTGGACAGCAGCTTCATTCCCTTTAGCCTTTGCAGAAGTATCAGCAGTTCTTGGCGTGAACACTCGGCCACTATGTGTCATTCCTATCGGCCTTACAATCAAAGTGACGCTTCGTTCATTGATAACCAAAGGTTGGTCTTCTTGCCCTTGCTTAAAAGCTCTGGGCTGATATATCCACGGGACCGCCTTCTCATCTTCATACGCGAACGGTGCTGGAAACTCTATCATCGATGGGCTTATACGTATCTCCACATTAACCTCATCGTAAGGAATGTCCACCACGGCTATCTCTTTCTCTCTCTTGCTCTTGACACGGTGATTTATCTGTAACTCGCCTTGATCCATCATTTGTTGTATAAAATCCCTCAACTTTTTATTGTTCTCCTCATCAACTAGCTCCTCCGGGATTAGACCACTCTTCAACAATTGTGCTTCTATCCTGGCGATAGGGGTTTGAATCTCTTCAACCTTACAGACCAATTTACCTTGATCATTCTCCTCAATGGCACTGACGGAAGCATCCTTATGTGTTGGCATGGGATTGGTGTTTACGTTCGGGCGTCTCGGAGTGAATGAGACAGCCTTTGCTTCGATCAAGTCTTGTACCCGATTTTGAAATGCGAAACAATTCTCCAAGGTATGACCGGGTGCTCCCATGGGAAACTCACAGTGGGCGTTAGCATCGTATCCGGGTGGATAGGGAAAAACAGCCGGTTTTAGCTCCCTTAATGTTAGAAGGCCCTCCTTTTGCAGATATGGGAATATGTGGCTATAAGGTACTGGTAGAGGATCAAGTTGCCTTCTTGGAAGCCTTGGCTTGAATTGTCTTGGTGGTGCGGTGTTTTGCTGTTGATGATGTTGTTGATGTTGTGGTTGCTACACCTGTTGTTGCTGTATTGGTTGTTGATAAGGTATGGGTACCACGGTGGTGACTTGGCCATATTAAGCATGTTGCTTCCCCTTATAGCCTCTGGATATAGCGTTTGTTTCACCTTCTATTTTCTTCTGGAAGCCTCCAGAATACTTTTTCGGTGCGCTAGGGACTGCCATGGCTCCTGGAATCTTTCCATCCCTCAACCCTTTTTCTATGCGATATTCGATTGTGACTAGATGTGCGAAGTCGGATGCTGCACTACTCACTAATGTATCAAACAATGGGTCCTTTAGCGTGTCCACAAATATTCCAGTCATTTCCTTTTCATACAATGGCAGCTCTACCTGAGCAGCCAACTCTCTCCATCGTTGGGCGTATTCTTTAAATGACTCATTTTCTTTCATGGCCATCCCTTGTAATTGCATTCGGTCGGGTGCCATATCTAAGTTATATTTGTACTGACGGAGAAATGCGTCAGCCAAATCTTCCCAGCTTTGAATCCGCCCCTGCTCTAAGCTCATGTACCATCTTAGGGACGCTCCACTTAGACTGTCTTGGAAACAGTGTATAAGCAGTTTGTTGTTTTCGGTATGAGCAGCCATTTTCCTGAAGTACATTACTAAGTGACTTCTTGGGCAAGTATGTCCTCTGTATTTCTCAAAATCAGGAGTTTTAAATTTAGCCGGGATGACCAAATTTGATACCAAACGCATGTTCATGGCAGAGGCGCCGAAGATATTATTCCCCTCTATAGCTTTGATCTTCTTTTCTAAGGTGCGAAGCCTATCTGCAGCAGGATCTGGAAGTATCTTAGGCTTTGGTTGATCAGGCACATATAAAGCATCGTACGGGTCATCTCCAATTTCGGATCCATGATGAGTAGACGCATCAAAAGGCTCTGCACGATCCCCATCTCCTTTGCCTCCTACCGATATATGAACCAGTCTCTTCTTGGTGGGGACGAAACTCTCGTCTTGGGGTTCCAAACCTGGTGTGTTATCATTCCTTTTTGCCCTAGCTTCTTCATCCACAATCCTCTCTCTTTGGGTAATTGCGAGCATTGTTTCCAACAGTTGATCCATTTTCTCTTGGATCGTATTGATGTATGTCCTCATGGTAACTTGGTTAGCCTCAACTTGCTCTAACGTCATCTTGTAGTTGCTTCGCGTCTCGTATTGGTGTTGATTAGTCAGTGTTGCTGGATAAAGGGTAAAAAAGGTTGGGTAAGTTGTTTTTAATTTTTATGAAGCATGATGCATAATGCAGATGCGGATGTTATGCATATTTTATTTTCAGGGAATCATTCGAGTTCCATTAGTTGTTAGTAATTCGAAGAAATAAGAAATACTTAGAATAACAATAATGGAGTAATTTTTAAATGTCATTCATTCAAGTACATAACGTAGGGGTCAAAAAAAGCCTTAGTTCAAAATACATTGTCAAAGGAACAAAATGTAAGACATAGGAAAGTTAAATTGCAGGCTTTCTGGCTTGGAGCTCTTCTAGTTCTTCCTTGAATCTCTTCAGCAACCCTCTATAGAGCAGAATGAAACTGATTATAGCTGGAGGAGTTCTATCTTCCTTCAACTCTTCAACTGCGTCTCTTAACTTCCATGGTAATTCTTTAGTCGCCCAATTACATAACCCCACTAGCCCATCGAGATTTGCACGGAACTTATCCCTATCTCCTTGTAAGAAGTCTATGGTCTTCTTAAAGGATTCATAATCTTCAATCACATACTCTCGTTCCTTCACCCATATGGAGTTGTCTTGGTGTAATGACTCTAGTTGGTTCTTCCAATAGTTGGCAGACTCTTTTGCGTCTCTTACTTCTCGATACTTCTCCTCCCATATCATGGGTGAAACCCTAGAAGCTTCAGTGGCTATATTCTTGAGTCGGTGTTCTTGATCTACTTCAGCCTTTGCTTGACGAACAGAAATAGTGAGTTCTTTTATCTGAGCCCCAAGTGTATCTCTTATCGTCTTGTTTTCCTTTGTGGCCAGATGCCACCAATGCTCATTGTCTTGACATTCTTTATGGGCTCGTCGTAATTGACCCTTAAGAGTATCTAGACAATGGTCAGCTTGTTCTAGTCCCACTTTGATCTTTTTTCTCTTATGCTCCTTTTTGTTGAACCTTTCCACATGTACTTGAAGTTGTGTATCCTTTCTCTCAAGCTCCCACTTCATGGTGTTTTTCTCATTGATGATTTGTTGGAGTTTTATCTTCAACTCTTCATTCTCTTTTTCTAACTTTGCCATGGTGGTCTTGAGTTCCTCCCCTTCTTCAATAGGGACATGGGTGAGCTTAGGTTCAGGAAGAGGTACAGGTGTTTGAATAACGAATGGCATTTTGATCATCTTCACCCTTTCCTTTACCCAATGAAAATATGGTTCTTTTGTAATCCCATTTGCTCTCCCCAAATCAGCTTTCTCTTTTCGATTGACATTCTTCCAAGCCTCTCTAATTCGTTGGAACAAGCCAGGATTCTCAACCCCAAAGTCAAGCAACAAGAAAGCTTCCAAAGACCTTGCTTCTGGAGGGCCTTTCATTGGGTAGCAAAGTTGTCTTAGGGATAGAATCGGGTTAGAATTCACACATCCTTGAGTTCCAATAAGTGGTAGATTGGGGAAATCTCCACAGCTGAATATGATGTCCATGTTGATGTATTCTTTGGAATACCAAGAAAGATCTTCGGATCGGAGTAATCCCAATCTCTGAGGCCAACTAACATCTGTCTGTTCTACCCAAACACCTGTCTTCGGAAGATGCTCAAGAAACCATTGATATAGTAAAGGAGCACAACAAGCAATCATTCCTTTCTTCTTGGTGTACCTATGGCTCATGTAATAGTAAAAATTAGCTAACAAGGTGGGTACTGGGTTTCCAGTGAGGAAAACGCAAATAGCAGCCATATCTATGAAACCATCCATATTTGGGAACAAGATGATGCCATAGATGGCCAGTGCAATAGTAGGGTAACAAGCGTCCCAACTTTATGCTTTTAATAGGGTATGAGCTCTTTCCAAGAGAAAATTTAGCGAAAATACTTTGGTATTCCCTTTGGTCTCTAGGTTAGCCTCTACTTCCTTTTCTTCCATGTGAAGTGTGCTAGCAATGATCTCAAGGGGCAAAGATTCATCTATCCCTTCAAATAGTGGCTTGTTCTTCATAGGAATCCTAACAAGATGCTCGAATTCTTCCAAAGTTGGTGCTAGCTGGAAGTCTTGGAAGGTGAAACATCTTAAAGGTAGGTCATAGAATTGAGCCAGAGTAACTAAAGTCGTATGGTCCACTTGTTGGTTGAGGATGCTGAGCAGATTGCCATAATTCTTCTAAAAGTTGATTATGTACACCGGGTGCATCTGAGAGACCAAGTCACGTAAGCTCCTTAGATCGGGGTCTTTAAACTTGAAAGAGTAAATGTTTCTTTTGCTTGATTGCATGCTTCTTAAATTCCTGCAATTTATGACACTCATATTCCTTGGAAATAAAATAATATGAATGTCATGTTATGAATGATCTTATGCATGCCACAGGTAGGTCAACATATAGGCCGTGAGAGTGGGTATCCTTGGTTACTAAACAAAACCCTTTTGGGAAGATGCTAAAGTTAAGAGGTTCCCAAAGTCATCAATCACTATTTTAGGAAGGTTATTGTCATGATGAAAGCTCATCCACCAATAACATCCCCAAAAAGAGTCTCGTCTGGGTGAGGCTTTCGTATGGTCCCAAAGAGGAAAACTCCTAGTGGGTCCATACTACACAACTCTCGAGTCCAAGATTCTAATAAGGTTCTTAGAGTCATAGATCGAGGTTGGGAATACTACTGTAAGGTAGTAATACGCCTAAGGGATCTCATCTGATTGGGGCTTTCGTATTAACCCAATAAGTTTGGGACCTTTCAGGTAAATACTACATAACCACCGGATATAATGGGTTAAAAGGTCCCTAGAGTCATTGATCTAACTTGAGAATACTATCGTCATTACGAAAACTCATCATTCAATAATATCTCTAGAGGATCTCCTATAGGCGGGGTCTTCGTATCTTCCCAACAAGGAATACTCCTTGTGGGCGTCCACTACGCAACCACCAACTTAATCTTATGGTTTTTCTAAGAATCGGGTGGAGAGCCTATCTCACAAAGTATCACCAACCAGAGAATCCCAATAATACATAGCCAATAAAACACCATACAATAATTATGACAGCATAATAATAACAGAATAAATAACAAACAGATAAACAAAATTAACACACAATACATCAACTGAACTAAATTAGGCTTCACTCTCTTTTGCTTGGAGCTAATCCCCGGCAGAGTCGCCATCTGTCGCATCTCGAAAAATACGATTCCTCGCGGAAAAAAAATTATATTCGAACAGAGTCGCCACCGAACTTTATTTATCCCAATAAAGGAATAGGAAAATATCGATAAAACCTTTGGAAAATAGAATAATGGTCGTCGCAACCATATTTGGGTTCGGGAGTGGATTACGTAAGGGGAAGGTATTAGCACCTCTTACGTCCGTTGTACTCAACGGGAACCTTTTAGTTCTAATTTGAGTTTCGAGCGTTAATTTATGTTTGTTTGTTATCTTTTGGTTATAAAATATTGAAAATAGAAATGGATGAGAACCTTAGAAAGGGGAAGGGGGTTTTTTATTAGTGTGCTCGTGAAGATACATCAATCTCCTACCTACGTATCCTTATGGTGTAATAAGGAAATCAGAGCATTCGTAGTTCGGGGAACTAAGGTTGGTTGGTGTGTTTTTTTTATGAACAACTGTTTAGATCTGTAAGACCCTAATTTTGACCCTAAGATCCCTCATGGCATCATATCATTTGCTCAATGCATTGCCTCAAGGATCATAGCATGTTTGGCTCCTTAACCCTAGGGTTGGGACTTGTGTGAGTGGTTTGAGACCACCAAGAATTATTGTATTGTATATTATTGCTTTTCTTATTTTGATTACTAACCAAAAGCACAAAAATGTGTCACTAACTCTTTTTGTTTTGAAGCTCAAGTAATCATGTGCTCCCGTGCTCCTAGGAGGCTCCTAAGCTCAATGAAATGGCTAGATGAAGATGAGAAAAAGCATGAAAATGGTCCACAAAGCTCCTAATCATCATATATGTCTCCCAAGTATCTCAATTTGCCAATTTGACCAAGATAACCCAAAGGGCTTGAGGATTGTTTCCCAAGGAAACCCTAATTCAATTGTGCTTCAACTGTACCTTGCTTATGAAGCAACCTCAACCTATGATCAAATTCAATCAAAGGAAGTTATTTCATTCATTATTTTATGCATATATGAGCCTATTTGAGGATCCTCAATCATTCATTCATCAAGATTGGAAGTTTGGCCTTGAAAAGTTGACCAGTCAAGTCATCTGACTAAATTGAGGATCACTGAGACACAACTTGTGATGTGTTTGTCAAATGAAGATGACCCCAAGATAAACTATGTTCTTAAGAACCATATGAACAACTTTAAGGTTCATAAAAAATCCATTTGAAACTTTGAAGTTCATCATTCATTTCAAAATATTATAGGTCATTTTGACTAAAACCCTAATTTTGGGTCAACTTCCCAAGGACCTAACTTCCTCATTTTTTATGATTTTGAGGTGAGACCAAATGCATTGAAAGCTTACGATGTCTACTTCAAATGTTATGTTGGACAAAATTTCATAGTCCTAAAATAAACACATGTTATAATACAAAACATTATAGGTAACTTTGGACCTAAGCCATTGAATTTGAAAAATGCCCAACTTCAAGTGCCCATAACTTTCTCATGAAAACTCCAAATGATGCACAATTTGAGTCTAAATTGATCATCTTGAAAAGATCTACAACTTTGATGTTGGAGGTGTTTCCATTTGAGCCTTTCATCATTGAAACATAAGGGCTTGAAGATGCTTGATTTTGGTAAAAAAATTTAAAGGTGACTTAAACATGTTTTGTACCCAAACTTTCACAGCCAGTTTTCATTAAGTTTAAAACTCCAAATAATTTTTTCCCAACATGACTTTTGTTCCTTATTTCAAGGGCTTTCCAACCATTACTCACATTAATTTTTTGGACTTACCATGTATGAGTTTCGAAGAGCTCTTTCTTCATGATCATTTTGATATTTTATGGTGAAAACTTGAAATGCAAGTTGTTTCAGTCCAATGCACACGACCAAATAGCGTTCTCATGATCTCAGCAAACTTTTGCATCCACCTTTGGGCTTTTCACACGCCTGTACAGGCCCATGCACCAAAATTCAAATGGCCATGCACATGAAAGAAGCGTGGGAATCAACCACATCCAGCTATAAATAGAGGTGCCTTGAGCTTCAAATGGGAACCAAGTGGAGATCTGAATTGCTGCTGAATTGAAATCCAAACCCTTACTAAAGGAATTTTCAGTTTTCATTCTCTTTTTCAAGCTTGAATTTCAACATCATTAGTTGATTTTCCAAGCTCAATTCCTTAACCCTGCATCACCATCACACTTCCAGAGCAAAAGTAGATCAAGAGCTTGGACAATTCGTGTTGTTTGAAGCTCCATTTCAGAGGTAGAACACCAAACTTTCTTGATCTAGATCTTGCAATATTATGTGAGTTCCTTTGGTTTGTGCTGTTTTCTGAAGTCCTCATGCATGAGGCAGGCCAGTGGTGGTCTTAATTTTGCAAATCGTGCCATTTCAATTCATGCACCATGATCTTCAAGCTCATGTTTCTCTCTAAATAGGAACTGTGAGGATCATCCATGGTTACAGGGGTGATGTACATCATCTCAGTTTCATTTTGATATCTTCAATTTTCATTTTCATTAAACTTTGATTTCCTGCATGTGGTGGCCGGATCTGGTTAGATCACCGGAGAAGATGGTGGTTTCCACCACCATCCCCGCGTGGTAGCCTCTCAGCCATTGGATCACTCTGAAACATTTTAATCACGGCCTTTCATTATGTTGACTCATTTAAATGCAAGGTGTAGCGCGCTTGACTCAAGTGTTTCGTGTATCCGCGCCTTAGAACCATAAGATCCTTGCCATGTCAATTAATGAAACCATCTGAGGGCGCTGGATTTTCCTGATTTTCTTATTTTTCTTTTTATTTCATTTAATTCCTTTTATTTTCAAAAATTCATAAATATTTTATTTGAAGTCAACTAAAATATGAGACCAATGCCAAAAAAAATCTTGAAAAATCTAGTTTCATATTTTGATTTTTAATTATTTTTGTGACTTCATTTTTATTATTTTTTGTGAATTATTTGGTTTTTAATAGTTTTAATTCATTTTTAAATACTTTTTGATATTTGAAAAATCCAAAAATATTTTCCTAACACCTATGGATGATGATATGTCAATGAAAAATAGTCTCATTAATTTCTTAATTGATTTGAGATTTATTTGAGATTTTAATTCATATTGTGTTATTTTTCATTGTTTTTAATTATTTTTAAATAGTTTCTGATTTCAAAAATTATTGAGAAAATTTGTCAAAGTATGTTTGACCATGTTAGACCTATGAGAATTTAATTGGACTTGTTGAAATTGATTTGAATTAAATTTGAGGTTTAACCATATTTTGTTTATTTTATTTTGCATTTTATTTTTAATTCAAAAATACCAAAAAAATGTGTTTGACTTGTTGACTTATAATCTTCATTTCTCTTCTGTTTAGCATTGATTAATGATGATTTGATTCACATTTGATCATTTGTGTTTGATGCTTGAATTTCCTTTCCATCCATTTCATCTTCGTCCCACTTCTTTTATTTTGGCCAATGAGTTAATGTCTTATGGTTGGTCTTGACAAATGAGAGGTTTAACCTTCTTTGATCCAAACCAAACTCAACTTGATCCAAGATCAAGTGAGTTATTTTGTGTCCAAGATAGGTTGCTTCTTGGTCAAGCAAAAAACCTAAAGTCCATATAAGGCCTTTCTCTTTTCTTTTGGCATGACAAGTTTTAGGAGCTTGGCTTACTAGTCATGATCTCTAACTTGTGTTTATTTGACTATAGTTTTATTGACCGGCCTCAGATAGGTGTGACTACTACATTAGTCCACTTACGATTGCTTAACATAGCGCTAAATTGTCTTATGACAAACTAACATAACTTCACTAATCACTAACTTTAATTTGAGCATTTAATTTCTTGCAATTTACTTTAATGTCATTTATTTCTTGCTCATTTATTCATATTGCTTTTTATTTTACTCACTTGAGCACATATTTTATGTTTGTGCCATTTTCCTTTTACTCATTTGAGCTCATTATTGTATATAAATATATTGTTGTCTTGTATTGGTTTTGCTTTTTTTGTGTGAACTTAAGGCAAAAAGGAGAAAGGACTTAGAATTAGGACATACCCATGCTTAAAGGAGTTCAAGAGCAACTAGGCCTCATCCCTTTAGAAGGCTAAACTTGTTGAAGAGAAACTAGGCCTCATGTCTTTAGAATGCTAAAAAAGTTGACTTCAAAGGACCTCCTTTCCAAAACTTATTCTTTGTCCATTCCTCTTATTGTGTTGTGAACTTTTTGATGTTTTCTCTTGTGTGATAGGAATTCCATCTTGAGATAGTAAAGAGGATCATTTTCATGAATAGCCAAGTTAAGAGAGACAAGCCAAATGGAGATCATTGGAGCTTGAATCTATAATTGTGTGATTGCTTGTTGTTTGCTAAGTCCAAAGGAAAAGAGCATCTTGAATCATCTCTATGATTTCAAGAAAATGAACTCCAAGGGTTTTATCTTCTCTCTTATCTTTGAATGCTTTAGGACTAGCCCTTCTCTTCTTCTCTCCACTCTAACCCAAGCCAAAAATATTTTTTTTCAAACTTTGACTTTGTTTTAAATTAGAAACCTAGGCCTTATGCCTTTGACTTTTCAAACTCTTTTCATTAATACTCATTGTGAATAAATCTTAATCCAACTTTGACCTCATTTTGTGAATAAATCTAACTTGTGAATATAACTGACTTCAAGTTGATTTTTGTGGTTCCAATGGCCACCTTTGTTAAAACCTTTTCATAAAACATTAGTCATAGGTTTGAGTCATCATAGTGGTTGATGTAAACCTCACCTTATCCTTAGTGATTGGATTATAAGTCTTCCATACCTATTATAGGGTTAACTCCTCACTAGTATGTTGAAGCTCTCCTCACATGGTGGATTGTTGGTTTAGGTTGAGTTTTCTCCCTTTGATGACAAAAGACCTTAAGACTTTTGATCAAATCAATTCACCAATCTTTGAGATTTTTACCCCGAACTACGAGGTTTTGATCCTACCTTTGTAATGGTACGTAGGCAATAGGTTCATCCATTCAAACAACAAATTTGTAAATATAATCTATTCTCTTCTCATCCCCCCAATCTTTTGCACATATTTTCATAAATACCAACCTACAACACACATTTGCAAAAAGAGGTTCCCTTAGAGTACTAAGGATATTTTGGGTGCGTAAAACCTTCCCATTTCATAATCAACCCCCTTACCTAGATCTCTGACATTTTTATTAGTTTTTGATTTGATAAAACTTCTTACTTGGCTTTTGTTCGCTTTTTAGCCTTTCCTTTGGACAAATAAAAGTGTGGTGGCGACTCGAATTGTATGTTTACTTTTGGTTTAGTCAATAAACCATAAGGTAATGAAAACCCCGCTACAGAAAAGTGGCGACTCTGTTGGGGATCACATTTCTCTCTAGTGGGTTTAGCCTACTTTTTGCTTATGTGTGTTGTATGTTTATATTTATTTGTGACATATTTTTGTGCAAATTTGGGATGACTGTATTGTTTGTAATGTATGAATTGCTTGATATATTAATTGCTTGTATGCTTGGTGGTTTCTTGTGAGATGAGTTTTATACCCGAACTCGAGTGCACTTATGATAGGAGAATGGCATAGTCTTGTTGACTTGTGTGGAGTTATTCCTTAGCAAGTTGACTTGCAAGCCCATTCACTTGGTGGAGGTCTTATTGGGATCAATAATGTCACACGAGTAGTCGTGGTTAGGCATTACTCTTTCTAATATAAACCTTAGAAACCAAGGAACTTAGATACCTAGCCCATCTTGACCTATTTTAGGATGTAGTGCGAAGGTCGTTCAAGTGTAAGATTTGATACGATTGTTACGCGATACTACACTCATAAGAGTCTCTCTTGAGAATATTTTTGGAGGACGAATAGTCTTTTTATCCGATAATATCCGAAAGATGAGATGATGACTATGGGGACCTTTTTAGAACATGATTGTCAGGTTTAACCATAGTACACTCCCATTGGGTGGTTCTTAACCGGGACTCCATGCTCGTGACTTACAACAAACCCTTGATTCGCGGTTGATCCGTTCTCGTATATCCTCAATATCAATGGAACTTGGATGTTGATAAGGTGTAAACCATAATCCACCAAAATGGATGATTGATATTGACGATGATGTGAGCTATCTCGTGACCTTTGTATGGTGTGACTTGCTTGATCCTTGAGTGTGATTGTTGCATCCATGCGTTCATGCATTCATTCGCATCCATATCATCAATAATAAAAAATTTCAAGGAACTTAAGAGGTCTATTTGCAAATTTTCAGACATGGATAAGCAAATAAGGAATACAAAGAAGTACAGTTTCAGACAACCCGACTTGAAAGAGTTAAGGAGTTTGACATCTTATCTACTAGAGTCTTTGGAGTTCAAAGCTCTCCATGGGAAGCTTCTGTCTATTCTTTCTACCAAGGTGGATGAAGGTCTAATTAGTGTGTTGGTGCAGTTCTATGATCCTCTGTATCAGTGCTTTACTTTTATGGATTTCCAGCTCTTGCCTACACTTGAGGAGTATTCCTATCATGTGGGTATACCTATTCTGGATCAGTTGTCGTTCAGTGGCCTAGAGAAGATTCCGTCTTCTCAAGAGATTGCTGACATGCTTCACATAGATGTATCTGACATTGTTGCTCATATAACTACCAAAGGTGGAATTCAAGGTCTCCCATCTGATTTTCTCATCGCCCAAGCTACTTTGTATGGGAAGGCCGTGAGTGAGGACGCCTTTGAAGCCATATTTGTACTACTCATCTATGGGCTAGTGTTATTTCCCAACATCGACAATTTTGTGGATGTGAACGCTATTAGGATTTTCTCTTCTCTTAATCCCGTTCCGACTCTGTTGGGTGACACTCATTTCTCTTTGCATATGAGGAACGCAAAGGGTGGTGGATCCAATGTGTGTTGTCTGCCTCTGTTGTACAAGTGATTTCTTTTGCACTTTCCTCAGACGTTTTCCTTAAAGGAGAACAAGGGATGTCTACGGTGGTTTGCGAGACTTATGTCTCTCACTAATGATGATATCTCTTGGTATAACCGTGTTTATGATGGCGTTCAGATTATTGACTCTTGTGGTGAATTCTCCAATGTGCCTCTTCTTGGTAGAAGGAATTAAAGAGCATCTTTTTGAAAAGAGTTTTGATCATACGAGGGTGACAAATTGGATTAATATGTTGGATGTTTTGATTGGTTGAGATGTTTTTGGTTGGATGACAATTACTTGGATACTGGAGTAAGACAACTCGTATCCTAACAATCGATAAGGGAATAGAAAACTCTAGACCACTTCCTTTTTCATCCTTAATTATAGAAAGGCTTTGATAATAATTAAGGTATTTTGAATGGATGACGAATACTCGGATAATCGAGTAAGACAACTCGTATCATAATAATCGGGAAGGGGAATAGAAGACTCTAGAACGCTTTCTGTTTCATCTAAGTATTTATGAAAATAAGGTTGTATATGGTTGACGTATTTTAGAATGAACGACAAGTACTTGAATGACTGGGTAAGATAACTCATATCCAAGCCTTTGAGAAGAGGAGTTGAAAACTCAAAACCATCTCCTTTTTCGTATAGTTTGTTATGAAAATGATTTGATTAAGTTGAAAAAAATGTCAATTGTTCGACTAAACGAGTAAGAGAACTCGTATTCAAACAGATGAGGAGAGAAGTTTAAGGCTCAAAGTCATCTCCCTTTTCATTTTTGTCGTTATGAAAGGTAGTTTGATTTAATCGGGGTTTGGAAGTTTATAGAAGAACGACAATTACTTGACTAACCAAGTAAGAGAACTTGTATTCAAATAGTCGAGGAGAAAAATTGAAGACTCAAAGTTATCTCCCTTTTCGTTTCTTATTATAAAAGGATTTGATTTGTTTGTGCTTAAGTGGATTAGAAATGACGATTATTGGACTAACCGAGTAAAAGAATTCGTATTCAAATAATCGAGGAGAGGAGTTGAAAACTCAAAACCATCTCCTTTTTCATTTCTAAATGAAATAGTACTTAATTGTGATTAGGTATTCTAATTTAATTTTAATAAAGAATACTCGATGTTGGATCGAGGTTTAAAATTTATGTTTACGAATGGATTGAATTTATTTAGTGGATAGTTCATCTAATCGATTAATTAAAATCGAATAGGTCTCATTGTAAGAAAGCCCAAGAGTAAGCCATGTGAGGTTGATGGTGATGCTTTAAAAGCGATCGACTTACAAAAGGTGTCTGAAAAATGGGCTCGACTTTGAATCAAGAATTTTTGATTTGCCTTTTTTTTAAAATTGGTTTGGATTGATGGAATGGGAATGGTTTGTCTTAAATGTACCAGAACACGCATATAAAATCAAACACTTATACAAACGACTAAATAAATATTAACACACATAAACCTCATAAAATCCAAAAAAATGAATAATTATATAATTGAAATAACTAATGATAATGATAATAATAATAGATAATCAAATAGTTTTAATTCTTTTTTTAGAAATGATAATGGTAATTTAATTAATTTATAAAACTCTATTTAAATCAAGTAAGTAAAAAATGGACTAAATGAAAATAAAGATAAAAAACAATTTGGGCCTTGGGATAGAAACCAAGCCCAAACTGAATTTGTCAAACATGGGCAAAAGGGGGGTTCAAATGGGAAAACAGATGCAGGCCCAAGCTTGAAAAGGCCCAAACCGAAACACACAGGGCCCTTAACACCTGGTCAACCGTGTTGACCCACGAATATGCTCCAGACCGGCAGATCTGGAGATCTGACTCAGTTAACAGATCGAGCGGATGGATGGAGAGGGTACACCATCATACGGTGGGGGGATCCGTACGGGATCCCCTGGTTGACTCAACAGTCAACCATACGTGGCGTGTTCTGGGGAGACCATTTGGTCTCCATGCATTTACTCTCATCACTATACAAAACCATTTTTGAGAGAGAGAGAGAGAGCTCATTTGACACTTTCGTGTCTCTCTCCTTAATCAAAGCCTCTCTCACTCTCTGCAACTTCCGATCCACCCACGGCCAAAACCCATCGGGGAAGACGGTGGTGGCCGGCCAACGGTGGCGGCGCCGCCTTCTTCTCCGACGACCCTCTAACCCAAAACCTAAACCTCCAAACACTAACCCCACCTTATTTTTGCCGGTGGCCACGAATCCGCCACGGTTTAACCTAAATGTTCTTCCTCCGACCGGATCGACGTCTCTATCAAGATGGAGATTCAAATCTCCATTCAACTCTCAATATCAACCACGACTCTCAACTGCTAACGGACTCAACCCAGCAATCGGTAAGAAAAATCTTAAAAACCCTAACCCTAATTTCAAAATTAAACTCACCAATCGTTATGATTTAAAGAAATTAATAAAGGGTTTTTGCTCCATTTACAGTGGCGAATGAAATGGCGTACGAAATTTAAGCAAAAAGGGAGAGGAAAACTACTTTGTCGGAGCCGGTCCGGCGAAGACGTCTCCCTCGGCGCAATTCAGATAAGCCCTCTTCTACCCTTTAAAACTCTTTTCGCTTTCCTCTGTTCTTCTTTTTGAATGCTATGTGGTTGTGTTCAAAATGGAAAAACTTCTTTTTGATTTCTCTCCTTTTTTGATTCACCATCCTCTCTTTCTTGATGTGTTTCCTGGGTATTTAAGTTATTTATCTTCATCATGAGCTAGTATCCTATGATAACTTGTCATGTTTACTTTTTCTTATCTCGTATTTCGTGGGATTTCGGTTTTGTGGATTGATTACATGAATTTGTTTGTCTGTAGAAAATACACTCTTGGGTGTTCATGGTGGTCCTCTATGCAAAGCGTTAACCTATTCAATTCATTAATTATTTTCCAGCTTTTTAAGTGCTTATTAATAAGGCTTTTGACTTGAGATGATTTCTTTGCAGGTCACACAAGTGAAGTGACCCTAATTGAGGAGAAGATTGGTGCTCCAGCTTTAGGAGGAGGTTGAATTTTAGGGCGTTTCACTCCAAAGGACGGTTTTGGCAATGGCTTTTTAAAGTTCTATTTTCAAACTACTGGATATGCATCAATTCTGTTTATTTAATTTCAAACAATTAAGATGTAACAGTAGATTTTTGGACAATATGTATTAACTTGTGGACTACCCTATAATATGTGTAATCATTTCTTTTGGACTTAACTTTTGGACTTACTCTCAGAACTTTGTTTATGTGATAATTAAAATGCTTAATTCTTAGAGTAACCATCTTATTTGAAAATGGTTTGGGCCACAATAAAATTGAAATGAACATTCCACAAGTGATTGCTTTTAGTAAACTTGTTATTGGCTAAATAATTAGATAACTAAAGGAACAAAATGGAATGCACATTATAAGCATGGAAAACTAAATTCCAAATAAAATGAGCCTTAAAACATTGTCCATCACCATAGTCCCTTCCAACAATTGACCTTAGATTAAATCAAACATATACATGTTTAAAAAAAAATGCAACTTTAATTTAGGGACCTACGAAGGAATTAGAATTTGGCATAAATACTTGGGATGTGAAAATGGGCTAATAACAAGTGATCATATAAAAAAATAATATGGCTCTTAATACTAACTAATAAGAAAATGGACTTTGGATTAGTAATGTAAAAAAGATTTGAACCACACTTTGGACTTGCAATATTAATTATGGACATATTGATGTGAATGGGCCTTTTTTTAAAACCAAAAGATCTTATGGATAAACCAAAATGGGCCTTGTTAACCAATAAGTCCCAAAATGCGCATACCATCCCATGCTTTAGTAACAACAATAAGAGACAAACGCAACAGATGTTTTCTTGAGTCATGTACAAGGATCTTAACAGATGAAATGCTACTGAAAGATTTGTTGAAAATTTGATGTCACTGAGGGTTTTATTTAGAATAATCATGTGAGTATTGAATGTGTCTTTAGAAACGATGGGGAGTTTGGAGTAGCTTAGGACTGAGAAACCCTAAGATAGAGTTTATGCCTTATAACATCTGATGGTGAATGCTGGTGAAAAAAATTTCTTACCCAGACAAAATTGGGGTATGACACCTACATCAGAGCCATTGATTGGCTCTGGGCAGGGAGAATTCGCTCAAACTCGTGAAGAAGCCTAGTTCTTCAAAGTAAAATTAAATGACTAAATCAAAAGATAAATCCCAGTTATGAGAGGGATTTTTATCAATGGAACAAGGATAAGAGTGTGATAACTTGTTTGCTTGAGGTTGTAACTCATATTTACCTTTTCGATTAGAGCTTTAGAAGTCAACAATGATGGATCCGTAAGCAACATTGTAGGAGGATTCAGACCATGGTAATGCTTCAGACAGCTTCAGAGGAGGTCGGTGAAGGATTCTGGGAAAAGAATTGGAAGCAAAGGGACCTAAATCGAAAAAGAGAGTGACTGGTTATTTGAGGTATCGGACTCCAATGGTTTCAGAGTTTCTTTGGCTTTCAAAGCTTTCAAATGAAGGCAAAAGCTTCCTCTATTCATATGGAATGTGTTTAGATTCAAATATGTATGGAATAGATCTTAATTCATGTGAATCAACTTGGAAATTTTCAGATCCAACCCGTGTGAAAATTTGCCACCCAACTCGTGATTTTGGAGCTTTGCAAGTAGTTTCATGTTATGGTATGATGCGTTTGGTAACGGGAAACAAGTTTGAACGCATGACAAGTGACCCCAAGTTGATTTTGGCATGTTTCTACATTATAGGTCATGATGCAAAACAGAGTTTAGGTCACCATGTTCATGCTTAGGCCAAATCCAATCCACTCGTGTGTTTTCCAATTTTCTTTGAACCAAATGATTACTTCATGGAGTAGAACAAGATGCAAAAAGAATAAAGTCAAAAGGAGATTTGAGGTGAAAGTTGCATGCTTGGGAAGTTGAGGTCGTGACCTAAATTTTGGGTTGGGCAATTGGTCAAGCAGTTTGCAGCATGTTTCGTCATTTTGAGGACCCAAGTTCATGATGCTATAATTTTTAATTCCCTAGTGCATTTTGAGCCAAAATTGTGCCAAATTATATTTGACATAACCTTAACAAGATTCAAAAGTAATGGGATCAAAAGAGTGCTTGAGCTGAAATTGGAAAGGGTGGAAAGTAGGGGTCGTGACAAGGTTTTGGCCCATTTTGGCAACTTGGTCCTTTGCACAAATGAGGTCCGTAATGAATGAATTGATGCTTGAACCTTGAATCAATGTTGTAGAGAATCATAAAAGGCACATTTGGCTTAAATAATCTTGGCAATTGGATAAAAACTAAAGGAGTTATAGAGTTTGGACCAAAGGCATGGCAATCTTGCAAATTAGGTCAAACCAACTTGTACCCCTTTGTCCAAACTTGATGTTTTCTTGCATTCAAGCCATGATGATGATGATGATAAAATGAGAATCCCTTGATGAAAACTTGGTTAGGGATTAAGTGATATTGAGAATGGCTTGAATATTGAATGATGTCGCGTGGAAATAAACACATGAACCACCTTTGAATCACATGAACAAACTTGCATTTATCTTTGACCAAAAGACCTTGTTCTTGACTTGATTTGGAGTATGATCACCTACATAAGTAAATTAGAAAACAAGTACCATCTCTCAATGAAGTTAGCGTTAGTTGACAAGCAAAATAAGATGAAACCCTAGTGTTAAGATATTATACACAATGTGGTCGTGCTTGTGATTCCATGACCAAATGCAATGGCCATGCATGATATGATTTGATGTATGGAATATGAATAAAAGGAAAAGGGAGGGTGAATTTTGGGGTATGACATGATGAAAATTAGTTATTTTAATTCAATGAAGAATGATTTATTTTCAAATTGAAACCTTTCACTCCAAAATCCAGTTTGAATTCCCCTTAAATCATGAACTTTGAATGGACTATGAAACTTTAATGAATCATGAAAATTTGAATGAGAACTATGAAACTTGAACAGATGAACTATGAATTCACAATGAATTAAGAATCAATGGACTTTGATGAGAACTATGAAACTTGAACGAATGGATTATGAATGCACCATGAATTAAGAATCAATGGACTTTAAATGAGAACTATGAAAAATGAATAAATGGAATATGAATGCACCATGAATTAAGAATCAATGGACTAGGAATGAACTATAAAACATGAGCCAATGAATGCATTATGAAGCTTTAAATGGACCATGATACTTGAATCAAACATGAATATCAAAACTTTGGACCAAATGAATCATCAGACAAATAATCATGTCATAAACCATGATCAATAAATGATTGATTCCAAATACCAATAGCAAACTTCATGAATGATTCTAATGGAAATGTCATGATGAAAACCAAATGAACAAATAACCCCTTTTCTTGAATTATGGTTTCCATCATAAGATCAATAGACAAATCACATTGTCCACAAATGTCAAGCACATATGATCCAGGTTTCATACTCAATCCAAGATCAAGATGCAAATCACACAAACAAGGATCACAAACCAAACAGTAAAGCTCTTCAATCAAATCCAAATCAAATGGTCCCCAAGACATGAATCAACAAATAAGGTTTCGAGCCATGATTCAAAGGATATGCTTTCCACATTGAATGCAACACCACAATCCCTAAGGCTTGATCCTTGGGCAAACCCTTGGCTCTTGTTAGGTATAAATAAACATAACTTCAAATATATGATGAATGTTGATACATTGGATGTATTGAATGAATTTGACATGAAAGATGCAAAGTGAAAAGGGGAGGGCAAATTTTTTTGGGGTATGACAAAGTGGGCGTGGAAAAGCCAGAATCAGAGGCATGACTTTCTATATCATAAGGTTTGAGGGTAGTTTTATAAATGGTACAAGTATTTAAGATTGGTGGTGAAATGGTTGTGATAGTGGTGAAAGTGTGTGAAGTGGGTTTAAAAAGAAGTATTTGCAATTATGAAGAAAAAAAATTGAATTGCGCAAAAATCTGACAAGGGGGTAAAATGTGAAGGTTTTACTTAATCCCAAGATTTATTCACCCAATGTGTCACATCAGTAGATCATAAACAGTTTAATTTTCTAAGACAGTTGTCTTAAAACTATTCCACTAATCGAGAGTGATTGACAACTATTAAATACAAAAAAATTCAGTATCTATAAAACATATTTGTTCAACCAAATAAGTTCTAACTAGATACATCTGAACTTATGAAACCTTCTCATTTCATAAGTGTAGCGAGGTATTCGTTACCTTATGGTTTATTGACTAAACCAAAAGTAAGCATACAATTCGAGTCGCCAGCGCACTTTTATTTATCCAAGGGAAAGGTTAAAAAGCGAACAAAAACCAAGTAAGAAGTTTTATCAAATCAAAAACTAATAAAAATGTCAGAGATCTGGGTAAGGGGGTTGGTTATGAAATGGGAAGGTTTTAAGCACCCAAAACATCCTTAGTACTCTAAGGGAACCTCTTTTTGCAAATGTGTGTTGTAGGTTGGTATTTGTGAAAATATGTGCAAGAGATTGGGGGGATGAGAAGAGAATAGATTATATTTACAATTTTGTTGTTTGAATGGATGAACCCATTGCCTACGTACCATCACAAAGGTAGGATCAAAACCTCGTAGCTCGGGTAAAAATCTCAAAGATTGGTGAATTGATTTGGTCAAAAGCCTTAAGTTCTTTTGTTATCAAAGGGAGAAAACTCAACCTAAACCAAGAATCCACCATGTGAGGAGGGCTTCAACATACTAGTGAGGGGTTAACCCTATAATAAGTATGGAAGACTTATAGTCCAATCACTAAGGATAAGGTGAGGTTTACATCAACCACTATGATAACTCAAACCTATGACTAATGCTTATGAAAAGGTTTTAACAAAGGTGGCCATTGGAACTACAAAAATCACTTGAAGTGAGTTGTATTTAAAAGTTAATTGTATTTACAAAATGAAGTCAAAGTATGATTAAGATTCATTCATAATGAGTATTAATGAAAAGATTTTGAAAAGTCAAAGGCATAAGGCCTAGGTTTCTAATTTTGAAAAAAAGTCAAAGTTTGCACATAAAGAGTTTGGCTTGGGTTAGAGTGGAGAGAAGAAGAGAAGGGCTAGTCCTAAAGCATACAAAGATAAGAGAAGAGATAAAACCCTTGGAGTTCCTTTTCTTGAGATCATAAAGATGATTCAAGATTCTTCTTTCCTTTGGACTTAGCAAGCAACAAGCAATCAAAACAAATATACATTCAAGCTCCTAGGATCTCCATTTGGCTTGTCTCTCATAACTTGGCTACTCATGACAATGGTCCTTCTTACTATCTCAAGATGGAATCTCTATCACACAAGAGCAAACATCAAAAAGTTCACAACACCATAAGAGGAATGGACAAAGAATGAGTTTAGATTAGGGGTCCTTTGAAGTCAACTTTAAGATTTAGCATTCTAAAGGCATGAGGCCTAGTTGCTCTTCAACAAGTTTGGCATTCTAAAGGCATGGGGCCTAGTTGCTCTTGGACTCCTTTAAGCATAGGTAGGGTCCTAATTCTAAGTCCTTTCTCCTTTTTGCATTGGGTTCACACAAACAAAGACAAAACAACCACAAAGCAACAATATATTTATACAATAATGAGCTCAAATGAGCAAAAGGAAAATGGCATAAACATAAAATATGAGCTCAAGTGAGCAAAAGGAAAAGCAATATGAATAAATGAGCAAGAAAGTAAATTGCATTAAAGTAAATTGCAAGAAATTAAATGCTCAAATTAAAGTTAGTAGTTAATAGTCATGTTAGTGTGTCATAAGACAATTTAGCGATATGTTAAGCAATCGTAAGTGGACTAATGTAGTAGTCACACCTATCTGAGGCTGGTCAATAAAACTATAGGCAAATAAACACAAGTTAGAGATCATGACTAGTAAGCCAAGCTCCTACAACTTGCCATGCCAAAAGAAAAGAAGGAAAGCCTTGTATGGACTTTAGGTTTTTTTGCTTGACCAAGAAGCAACCTATCTTGGACACAAAGCAACTCACTTGATCATGGATCAAGTTGAGTTTAATTTGGATCAAAGAAGGTTAAACCTCTCATATGTCAAGACCAACCATAAGATATTAACTCATTGGCCAAAATAAAAAGAAATAAGATGAAGATGAAATGAAATGGAAAGAACATTCAAATGTCAAACACAATTGGTCAAAAGTGAATCAAATCATCGTCAACCAATGTAAAACAGAAGAGAAATGAAGATTAGAAGTCAACAAATCAAACATATTTTTTTGGTATTTTTGGAATTAAAATAAATGCAAAATTAAAATGGACAAAATTTGGTCAAGCCTCAAATTCAATTCAAATCAACTTAAACAAGTCCCATTAAATTCTCATAGGTCTAACATGGTCAAATAAAGTTTGACAAAAAATTTCAACAATTTTTGAAAACAGAAACTATTTTAAAATCAATTAAAACAATGAAAAATAACACAAATGAATTAAACTCTCAAATAAATCTCAAATTAATTAAGAAATTGATGAGACTATTTTTCATAGACTTATCATGATCCATATATGTTAAGAAAATATTTTTGGAATTTTCAGATATCAAAAAGTATTTAAAATGAATTAAAAACTATCAAAAACCAAATAATTCACAAAAAATATTAAATGAAGTCACAAAAATAATTAAAAATCAAATTATGAAACTAGATTTTTCAAGATAATTTTTGCCATTGGTCTCATATTTTTGTGACTTCAAATAAAATAGTTATGAATTTTTGAAATTAAAAGGAATTAAAAGAAATAAAACAGAAATAAGAAAATAACAAAAATCCAGCGCCCTTGGATCCGTCTCATTAATTGATGTGGCATCATCACACGGTCCAGAGGCGTTGATGCACGATGCTCCTTGGTCAAGCACGCAACAAATGTATTTAAAATAAGTCAGCCAAAGCAATGGACACGATTATAACATTCAAATGAAATCCAAAGGCTCAGATGCACCCACGTGGGGATGGTGGTGGAAACCACCATCTTCTCCGGCCAGAGAACAAACTCCGGCCACCACGCGCAGGGTTTTCAACCTTAACCAAAATAAGCAAGCCAGGTATCAAAATGAAGCGGGGGTGATGTACATCACCCCTGTAACCTTGGATCTTCCTCAATGTTTCTATTTAATTAGAAATTTGAGGTTGAAGATCAACGTGCACAAACTGAAATGGCACGATTCATGAAATTAAGACCACCATTGGCCCGCCTCTTGCTCAAGGACTTCAGAAAATAGTTCAAACTCAAGCAATTCACATTGTATAGCAAGATTCAGATCAAAACAGTTGAGTGATATACCTCTGAAATGCAGCTTTGAACAACATGATCTCTTCAAGCTTTTGATTCCAATTTGATCTAGAGATATGATGATGATGCAAGGCTAAGGAATTAAGACTTGAAGATCAACTAAGGATGTTGAAATTCAAGCTTGAAATTGAGAAATAAAAACTGAAATTCCTTTGAGTGAGGTTGGGTTTCCAATTCTGCAGAGTTTCAGACCACCTTGAGGTTGGTTTTTGAATGAGCAAACACATGTATATAGCTGAGCTTGATGCAAGGTAGTGAAATGCTCGTGTGCATGAAGATTGGGTCCTCCATGCATGGGCATGTACAGGCACATGTGAGGCCCAAAATTGAATGGAATTGCATGCTGAGATCATTTTGGAGTGAATTGGACGTGCACAAGGCCTGGCATTACCTTGCATTTCAAGTTTCAATGTGAATTGCGTAATTGATGATAAACATTAAGCCCTTCGAAAATCACATATGGAAAATCCAAACATGGTCATGTGAGTAATGGTTGGAAAGCTCTTGACATAAGGAATAAAAGTTATGTTAGGAAAAAATCCATTTAGAGTTAGGAAATTTATGAAAACTGGCTTTGAAGTTTGAGGTACAAAACATGTCTAGGTTCCCTTTGAAATTTTTTGTCAAAAGTGATCAACTTCATGCCCTTCTGTTTCAATGATTCAAGCCTAAAATGGAAAAACCTCCAACATAAAAGTTGTATATCTTTTCAAGATAATAAATTTGGACTTAAATTTTGCATCATTTGGATTTTTGATGAGAACGTTATGGGCATTTGAAGTTGGACATTTTTCAAATTCAATGGTTTTGGTCCAAAGTGACCTATAATGTTTTGTATTATCACATGTGTTTATTTTAGGATTATGAAATTTTGTCTAACATAACATTTTAAGTATACATATTAAGATTTCCAATGAAATTTGTCTCACCTCAAAATCATAAAAAATAAAGAAGTTTGGTCCTTGGGAAGTTGACCCAGAATTAGGGTTTTAGTCAAAATGACCTATAATGTTTTGAAATGAATTATGACCTTCCAAGTTTCAAATGGATTTTGGATGAACATGAAAGTTGTTCATATGGTTATTAAAAACATTTTCTCTCTTGGGGTTATCTTCATTTGACAAACACATCACAATTTGTGTCTCAGTGATCCTCAGTTTAGTCATATGACTTGATTGGTCAACTTCTCAAGGCCAAACTTCAAATCTTGATGAATGAATGATTGAGGATACTCACACAAGCTCATATATGCATAAAATAACGAATGAAAGAACTTCCCTTGATTAAATTTGATCATAGGTTGAGGTTGCTTCATGAGCAAGGCACAGTCAAATTGGCAAATTGAGATTCTTGGGAGACATATATGATGATTAGGAACTTTGTGGACCATTGTCATGCTTGCTTTCATCTTCATCTAGCAACTTCATTGAACATAGGAGCCTCCTAGGAGCATTGGAGCACATGATCACTTGAGCTTCAAAACAAAAGAGTTAGTGACATATTTTTGTGCTTTTGGTTAGTAAACAAAATAAGAAAAGCAATAATATACAATACAAGCATGCTTGGTGGTCTCAAACTACTCACACAAGTCCCAACCCAAGGATTAAGGAGCCAAACATGCTATGATCCTTGAGACAATGCAATGAGCAATGTTATGATGCCATGAGGGATCTTAGGGTCAAAATTAGGGTCTTACAGATGCCCCTATTTAAGGTCATTCTAGCCGGATATATGAAGGTTAAAATCTTCGTCTCGACGAGGTAGAATGGGCTTAAATAATAACAAAGAGACGAATTTTGGTCCCTAAGAGACCTCATGATGCAAATGTTTGCATGCAAAATAAAATACTCTATGGGGAAATATGGCCACAAAGGAAAAAAGAAATCAGAGAGAGACCTAAAATCCATAGGAGTAGCACACTCACTAGGGAGACAGAGACTCTGGGGGGAAAATGGGGTAAAATGCATGAACAGGCCACGACTTGAAAACTTGCTAGGAGACACAAAGGGATTCCATGTAAATAAATCGATGGAAAGACTCGAGCTGATGCAAAGATGCATGTATTGGGGAATATGCCAATACAGCAAACTATCCACAAAGGATACTTCGGATAAAAATCCGGACTCAGACGAGGAACTCAATAAAGGACTCAGCTAAGGAAGAAACAAACGAGATATTACTGGTTACTGGGTAATAAACTCAAAGAGAGACATATTGTCAAATCATCGGTTACTGGGTGAGAGAACAACACACTCAGGGAGAAAGAATATCTAAGACCGGTATAAGGGTGAGAGATATCAATCATCTGAACATCTGAGGAGGACCCAAAAAGGCACATCTCAACCCAGGAAAATCTGACTCCACAGGGGACAAAAAGTCATAATAGGGAGCAGAAGGAAGGAACACCGGGGATATCGGTTACTGGGCATATAATAGGTGACCAACCAGGCGTAAATTGGGAACATATCCAAGACACTCATCATCCGAAAGGAGGGCTGAAAAAGCAAACTCGACTTACAGGATGGACATTCGATTCCATAAGGAAATACAAATCTTACTCAACTGGGGAAGAAAAAGACTTCGACTGAAGAGTGCATGAGATATATTATATATTACCGTCAGAATGTAGATAACATACTCGCATGGAAGATTATCCACAACCGGTTACTGGGTTAATAAAGGATAAATCGACCAAAAAGAAAGGACATCGGGATACCGGCTACTGGGTATAAAATGATGACCAATCAGAAGGAGAAATAATCATTACCAAACAAGGGTAAATGAGAGATGACTCGCGGGGGATAAATTGCTTGACAAAAGCAATCATCCAAGAGATATATCACCAGTTACCGGGTGGTATACTCAAAAACGAAGGAATATCAATACCGAATATTGGATAATGATAACCAACAAAGAGGGGATTACATCTACCGGATACTGGGTAGAAAACCACATAAATATGACTTACAACTACCAGTTACTGGGTAGAAGGCCACAAAGTTCCACTGAGGAAAAGAATGAACAATTACTGGTTACTGAGCAATTGAACAACTAAACCACAGGAAACTGCAGGGGACAAATAAGAAAGGAGTCAATCTAGGAACGAACTAGAGAGACACAATGAAACAAGACTCAACCCAATGAGGATATAACTCAGGGGAGTAATTCCTTCCCAATACATAATTATGGAGGTAACTGAAACAATAATCATCCACGGGGACATAACTCAGTGGGGAATATAGAAGGAAAGATAGACACTTTCTGCCTATAGGGCTGACTCTATATGGAGAGATCAGACACCAACATCTGCTTGGGGAAGAATATTTCACCAACAGTAGGAGATAACAAGGAAAGATATATGGAAAAGAACACAACATGAATATCTAAATGCTATAATTATGCATGTATATGCGTGGTTTATGTATGATTAATGCTGACAGACAGACATATCTAACACAAACAGGTCCGAGAATCAAAGGACAAACATCTGGTATAACATCTCAAAAGAGAAAGGCCAGGCCCACAGGAGAAATCAAATTTGGTGGGGAGCATCAAATACTAGGAGCCACAGATCATCGTTGAGGATAGGCAAGGTCTCAGGTGGGGAACATGCAGAGTCACCGCCAGGGATTTGCTGTTGAACAGACAAAAGATCAATCATAGAGGAAACTCTACTGGGGAGCTCACCACGAATAAGATTCGTCGTAGGAGAAACTCTACTAGGGAACTTATCAAGGAATGATATGAAACTCTGTGGGGAACGACCGCCAAACAGAAGTTCCAACAATCAAAACACTCCTTCTCATCTGCTGGAGAGACATCTCTGCTAAGGGGAGAGAGAACCACTTGCTCTGCTGGGGAAGGACACAACATCTTCACCACCATCTCAACTTAGAGGAAACTTTCCAATACGGAGGGGAAGACAAATTACCAGGCTCTGATCAGGCAACTCCACTAGGGGATAGACTGTAGGCGACCATACTGGGGACAGTCTGCTGTGAGCAACCCTACTGGGGACGAGTTGTAAGCCAACCTGCTGGGAATAACTACAAGTACCTCCGGAGGAACTGTCCTGGCTAAAAGGATCGAAAATGAATCCTTCGTTAACACGTGCTATGCTAGGGATGAAAAGGGGAACAAACCCTTCACCAACTGCTCTAGGCAATTACTGCTGAGGAGATATCTGAAAGATAGCTTTGCAGGGAACACATGCTTACTCCGCTGAGGACTTCTACTCATGCTGGGAATTTCTGCTCACTAGGGAGAGACAAACTTCCTCATGAATAGGTAGCATATCAACTTTTATCAATTTATAAGGGATTTTAGGTCAGTCCACACGCGGGATGACAACCGTATAATTGATAAAACACCAATGTTAGTGCCTGATATAGAGGTATACACATCTCTAAAAGATTGAGGCCAAAACTCCAGGCTCCCTGGGGATTTGATAATGCTTTATTCTTTCTGCGCTCGCTGGAGAGACAACCTGAAAGATGATGAAGAGGATACAAACATGCCAGAATATGAACAAATGTATTACCCTTTTGGAGATCGTACCATCCTTGGGAGAGCACTGAAGACATTCCATTTATCCTTTCAGTCATTGTGAATGTTCACTTTGTTTAAAAATAGTTTATAAAAACTTTATTTGTTTTAAAACAAGGATATTCACTACAACAAACAAGACCTTAGACAGCGCTTTTTTTAGCCTTAGACAGCGCTTTAAAGCGCTGTCTAAACCTCCGCTGCTAAAGGTTTAGACAGCGCTTTTTTAAATCTTAAAAGCGCTGTCTAAGCCCCCCCCCCCTTAGACAGCGCTTTGGCCAAAAGCGCTTTATAAGACCCTCTTATTTTAAATTTTTTAGGTATACCTTAGACAGCGCTTTTGAAAAGCGCTGTCTAAGCCCCACCCCCTTAGACAGCGCTTTGGCCAAAAGCGCTTTCTAAGACCCTCCTATTTTAATTTTTTTAGGTATACCTTAGACAGCGCTTTTCAAAAAGCGCTGTCTAAGCCCCCCCCCCCCCCCCTTAGACAACGCTTTTGCCTAAAGCGCTTTCTAATCCCCCCCTTAGACAGCGCTTTTTACAAAAGCGCTGTCTAAGGTATACGAAAATTTTTGAAGCTTTTGTTTTAAACCACATTTTTTCCAGGTTTATAAACCAGAATTTCTACCTGTTTTCAACCAGATTTTGACAGACAATTATCACATTTTATATATGCCATTTTGGCCTTTTTTCTACCAATTTTTGGCTAACATATATATATATATATATATATATATACCAATTCAAACCAATTTTGCCTTAAATGTATCAAAATATATACAAATTTATGTACACATTTACAAGTCATTACATATACTACAAATGTACACATTAATTACACAAATTTATGAACAAACATTGAGCTCTATCATGAATTGACACCACTCCTCTTTGATTTCGTCCACTTGATCCTTTGTATAAAATGCACACTTGAATTCCTCAAAGTACTACATAATAATATAACATATTTTGAATTAATTCCAACTATTTAATTATATGAGATATGTGTAAATATAAAAATAACTCATAAGTTAGAAATACATACATCGGTGGGAATCTTTAATCGGCCCAAAGCAAGAGTATCTCGCATAAACCTCAACATGAAATACCCGCAATCTATTTGATTACGTTGTTGAGGACACTACATATGAAAAAAAAATATGGATTATAAATCCTAAGTTTTATCAAGTGTCATCACTAATATAATAAAAAATGTGGTAATTAAAAATATACCGCCACTTTAATCCATGTAATGGAGTTGGCGCCCCTCCTTGAGGTTTGGATATCTCGTTGGGCCCGAAAAGCTTGTAGGACGCTAATAAAATAAAAATGAAGCAATTAGAACAATTCACATAAACTAAGAAAAATTTTGAACATTCTCACTTACGTGTCAATTAGGACCTTCATATCCGGGTATGTTGTCCAATCATTTCCTAACGAGTCAAGATAATACACAATTTCTCAGATAGGATTGATTGCGAGCAACAACCAATGTCTACTGTAATGATTAGGCAAATGTTAGATGGTAACTTGGAAAATAATTATAATAGATGAATTTAGAATGAAATGCTAACCCGTTATTAAACGGTATAAAAAACAACTTCTCCGCATCTTTATTGTCCATGAGGATCCGAAGAACGTACTCCGTCACGGTATCCGGTCTACTTAAGATTAAACCTAAGTTGACGGTCGCGGGTGCTAAGAATCCGAATGACACGTCCAAACCATTGGGGCGCATCAATTTGTCATACAAAAACCTAATATAAAAACATCATTAACACCTCTTTTGAAACATAAAGTAAACCGGATTAACATAAAGTACGGATGAATTGATCCAAATTCCCTCATTATGATCGTTTCTTATATATGACTCATCCGGTATAAGATCCTCAACTTCATCATTTCTATTCAACTCATTCCGTCTAATGCATGACTCATTCTCAACATCAATATCACATTGATCGACACCGCTATCATCAGTCACTTTGTTAGAGAAAAGCACTATAGACCATTTTGTACTCTTCGGGTCATTCACATAGAACACTCATTCTCAAAAGGTTAAGTTTTATTAAGGGTTTTTTATTCAAATATGTTTTACAAAAGGGATGATAATGATGGGTATGTTTGAAACCAGCGGCCTTAGTTGGTCAATAAAGGAAGCCACTCCAACAACAACAACTGGCCTCACAATAGCAATAACAAGCCAATAAACCAAAATGCTGTCGACCAAAGTCTAAACAAATGTTTCGGAAAAATATCACAGATATGGAAATCCAAGTTTACCACAACCATTTTCATATTCACAACCATCATTTTCCAACAGCACGTTATACAGTATCTTAACTTATTCACACTATACATAAAGAAAATTCTTCTTAATGCCTTTTAGAATTATCTTGCTTGAACTTATCTACCAATATAATCACTTGTGAGATTATTCATAAGAACTTATAGAAACAAACAACCTATTTATGATATATCCACAAACTATTTTCACCTCTCCAGAAAAACATGAAAACCATTTATAGTTTATATGAAAACAGTTTTAAGTTATTTGCTCTATATAGCTTATGAATAAACATTCACTCATAAGTGCTTATGCTATCAGCACTTACTTAAACTGTTTATCAAAACAGGGATATTTGCTTATAGCTATAGGCACTACAATTAACTCATTTCATAATAACCAAACAAATGCAGCCACAAGAAATTCAAATACATTGCAGAAAACCATTGCTTATAGCTATAGGCACTACAATTAACTCATTTCATGATAACCAAACAAATGCAGCCACAGAAATTCAAATACATTGCAGAAAAGTAACTGAGAAAAATACAGAAAAACAGAGGACTATTAACACCATAAATCAAAGAAACACAAGAGATAATCAAAAAATTACCAGGCCAGAAGCAAAAATTCAAAGCGTCCAAAACAAACAGGTACTGAACAGTGAGAGGTCCATTATCAAAATAATGAATCCCTTCAAAATCCCATTCAACTTTGGGAATAGACTCAATCTTGCTCTCTACTTTCTCAATTCCTGAAAACGAAACCAATGCAACCATAAATACACACATTCGAACATCAAGAGAAAAAGAGTTTCATAATGAACGACATTAGTCAGAACCTGAAGAGTCGACGGTGACATGGGAGGAGCGGCTAGCGACCCAAGCAGAGGTAGCCCTAACTTCATCCATGGAGTTTTCACAATGCGGCGTTTGAATGTGAAACTGTGATAATAAACCCTAAAACCCAAAGCGGTTAGAAAGAAAAGAAGAAAATAAAAGTTTTATAGAGATTGTTCATAGTTTCGCGGTTTTCATGCTGAAGGTAAAGGGTACATTACGTGGGCGTGATTTTTAATTCTATAATGTGACTGACCTTACCTACCCTCTCGTTAGTCGTTACTTCTGGGCCACGAAATGCCTAATTTTTTTTTAATTTAAAGACTTTAGACAGCGCTTTATCAAAAGCGCTGACTAAGGTCTATATTTAAAAGCGCTTTCTAAAAGCGCTGTCTAAGGGGGGTCTTAGACAGCGCTTTTAGAAAGCGCTGTCTAAGACCCCCCCTTAGACAGCGCTTTCATTATTTTTTTGGAACATTTTCCGTGTTTTATTTTAATTTTAACCTTAGACAGCGCTTTCTTTTAAAAGCGCTGTCTAAGATGCGCTGTTAAAAGTCATTTTTGGCGTAGTGATTTATCAATTAAAACATGCAAACATTTGTTAAGCAGAAACAAAAAAGAGTGCAAAGAATTGGATAAAGGCACAAATTTATTTGATAAAATGGTAGTCCACAAATGGCGAGACTCCATGGATCTTTACAAATTTGAAATTGGTGATATATATTGGAAAAAGGCCTACATTGAACATAATGATCATTTCTCCACCAACTTTGAATCCAATGTATTCGAAGCTTCAGTTGACGACGACTGAGCAAGAATCTTTGACAGAAGACAACTTGTAGAACAAAGTCTTGTCAGGATGCAGTTACTTGCCAAATCCCTAATTTTTGCCTAGATTGCCCCAGGGTGAGGTACTCAATCTAGCGGGATATATATTCATCATTTTTTTCTGTCTCTAAATTTTTCCTGGACCGCCCTTTCGGGTTTTCAATCCACCGAGACGCTCATTTTTTCCTAAATCGCCCTTTCGGGTTTTCAACTTAGCGAGCTATTCTGTTTTTAATTTTTGGCGAACTATTTCTTGACTACATCTGAATTCACAGAACGAGTGAAATCCTCCCCATCCATAGTTGTAAGCAACAAAGCACCGCTTGAAAAGGCTCTCTTAACAACATATGGACCTTCATAGTTTGGAGTCCACTTGCCCCAGGAATCGGGCGCGAAAGACAAGACTTTCTTGAGCACGAGGTCACCTTCTCGGAATACACGAGGCTTGACCTTCTTATCAAAGGCTTTCTTCATCCTCTGTTGATACAACTGACCATGGCACATGGCAGTTAATCTCTTCTCTTCAATCAAATTCAGTTGGTCATAACAACTCTGAACCTATTCAGCCTCAGTCAACTTCGCTTCCATCAAGACTCTCATTGATGGGATCTCGACCTCCACGGGGAGCACAACCTCCTTGCCATATACAAGAGAGAAAAGGGTTGCCCCTGTTGAAGTGCGGACAGATGTACGATAACCATGCAAGGCAAATGGCAGCATCTCATGCCAATCTTTGTATGTAACAACCATCTTCTGGATAATCTTCTTGATGTTCTTGTTAGCAGCTTCAACAGCCCCATTCATCTTGGATCTATAGGGAGAAGAATTATGATGTGCAATCTTGAACTCACTACACAGCTCATTCATCATCTTGTTGTTCAAGTTAGATCCATTATCAGTAACGATCTTGTCTGGCACACCATATCGGCATATGAGTTGGTTCTTGATAAACCTCACAACCACCTGCCTGGTCACATTCGCATATGATGCCGCTTCAACCCACTTGGTGAAGTAATCAATAGCTACAAGAATAAAACGATGACCGTTTGACGCCTTAGGCTCTATCATGCCAATCATGTCAATTTCCCACATGGAGAAAGGCCATGGTGAGGAAATAACATTCAGAAGTGTCGGGCGAATATGAATCTTATCCGCATAAATCTGACACTTGTGGCATTTCTTCACATATTTGCAGCAGTCAGACTCCATTGTCATCCAATAGTAGCCTGCTCTCAACATCTTATTTGCCATGGTATGTCCATTGGAATGAGTACCAAATGAACCCTCATGGACTTCAGTCATCAACAGGTCTGCTTCGTGTCTATCCACGCATCTGAGCAGAACCATGTCAAAATTCCTCTTATAAATCACATCACCATTGAGGTAGAAACTACCAGACAATCTCCTCAAAGTCTGCTTATCTTAAACAGATGCCCCAGGCGGGTAAATCTGACTTTGGAGAAAGCACTTGATATCATAATACCATGGCTTATCATCTTTCACTTCTTCAACTGCAAATACATGAGTTGGTCTATCCAAGCTCATCACAGTGATATTGGGGACTTCATTCCAATATTTTACCAAAATTATCGAGGCAAGCGTAGCAAGAGCATCTGCCATCTGATTCTCATCTCGAGGAATATGATGGAAGTCAACCTTAGTAAAGAATGTTGAAATCCTCCTCGCATAATCTCTATATGGGATGAGGCCAGGCTGATTCGTCTCCCATTCACCCTTAATTTGATTAACAACAAGGGTCGAATCACCATAAACATCAAGATGTTTGATCCTAAGATCAATACACTCTTCCAAACCCATAATACAGGCCTCATACTCCGCCATATTATTCGTGCATTTGAAAGTTAGCCTTGCTGTAAAAGGAAAATATGTGTCCTAAGGAGTAATAATCACTACCCCAATACCATTTCCATACTGATTAACAGTGCCATAGAACACCATACCCCATCGGGAACCAGGCTCTGGCCCTTCATCGAGCGTAGGCTCATCGCAATCTTTCATTTTCAAATACAAAATCTCCTCATCTGGGAAGTCGTACTGAACAGACTGATAATCCTCAATTGGTTGATGTGCCAAGTGGTCTGCCAAAATACTACCTTTAACGGCTTTCTGAGCTCGATACTCAATGTCATACTCAGATAACAGCATCTGCCCACGGGAAATCCTCCCAGTTAAAGCAGGCTTCTCAAAGATATACTTGATTGGATCCATTTTGGATATCAACCAAGTCGTATGATTCAACATATACTGGCGTAAGTGCTTAGCAGCCCAAGCCAAAGCACAACATGTCTTCTAAAGCGTTGAGTACCGAGACTCACAATCAGTGAACTTCTTACTTAAGTAGTATATTGCATATTCCTTCTTCCCTGATTCATCTTGCTGACCCAATACACAACCCATGGAATCATCAAGTACGGTCAAGTACATAATCAATGGTCTCCCTTCAACAGGCGGAGACAGATTCAGAGGCTCAGACAAATACTCTTTAATACTGTCAAAGGCCTTCTGGGAATCCTCGGCCCAATCATGGCGCTGATATTTCCGGAGGAGCTTGAATATAGGCGCACATGTGGCAGTCATGTGGGATATAAATCTCAAAATGTAATTCAAGCGGCCAAGAAAACCTCAGACTTGCTTCTCAGTTTTGGGCGCAGGCATCTCTTGTATTTCTTTGACCTTAGCAGGTTCAACTTCAATACCTCTTTCACTGACAATAAAGCCCAATAACTTGCCGGAACGGACTCCAAATGTACACTTGTTCGGATTCAGGCGGAGTTTGTACTTCCTCAAACGCTGGAAGAGCTTCAACAAGTGCTCTACATGTTCAACTTCCGTTCTCGACTTCGCAATCATATCATCGACATACACCTCGATCTCCTTGTGCATCATATCATGAAACAAGGTAGTCATAGCTCGTTGATACGTGGCTCCGGCGTTCTTCAAACCGAAGGGCATCACTCGAATATAGAATGTTCCCCAAGGTGTGATGAATGTTGTCTTCTCCATATCCTCGGGTGCCATTTTAATCTGATTATAACTGGAAAATCCGTCCATAAATGATAAGACATTGAATTTAGCTATATTATCCACCAACATATCAATGTGCGGTAGAGGAAAACCATCTTTCGGACTAGCTTTATTCAAGTCACGGTAATCCACACACATTAGGACTTTTCCGTCTTTCTTAGGCACAGGCACAATATTGGCCACCCATTGAGGATATGTAGAAGTCACCAAAAACCCCGCATCAATTTACTTCTGAACTTCTTCTTTAATCTTCACTGCCATATCCGGATGAGTTCTTCTGAGCATCTGCTTCACAGGCACACACTCAGGCTTTAATGGCAAGAAATGTTGCACAATATCAGTATCTAGACCAGGCATGTCTTTATATGACCAGGAAAAGACGTCGACATATTCTCGTAGCAACTCAATCAACCCCTTCTTCACAGACTCTTTAAGGAGTGCCCCAATCTTTACCTCACAAATACAGTCTTCAGACCCCAAGTTGACTATTTCCAGATTCTCAAGATGCGGCTGAATGATTTTCTCCTCGTGCTCAAGCAGACGGGTAATCTCATCAGGAATCTCTTCAACATCATCTTCTTCTGCCTCAAATACAGGGAACTCAAAGTTGGGAGATGGTGTTGGGTCATTATGTTCAATGGGTTTGATCAACCTGCATAATGATTTTGAGTATAAAAGAGATTTCAGAATTCAAACAAGGCAAATCATTATGCAGATCAAAAGATTGATTTTATTCTCTTTTTAGGGTTTTATGGTGATCACCAATTTCATGCAAAAAAGAAAAAAGGGAAAAATAATTTGGAAAAACAAACATTTAACATGTGATTATTGAATGAATATCATTGTATTAATCAAAATATGTGCCAACAATGTCATCACTTCTCCTTTTGGCATGGGAGAAGGGTTTTCAAACAAAATGAACATATTACGTGGACTTATGGATAACTGTTGGAACATCAACAGCGACCCAATTATTGCAGATTCCTCCAGGGATGACAAAGTTGCCAGGATCTTCCTCTTCATCATCTTCCACAATGGCTGCAGCTTCCTGATCTTCAACTGTGTGGATGAAACCACCACTTTGGAACATCCCACGCTCATTGGAAATACCAGAAGAATACCCTATGCCAGCCCGGGATTTATTATCTTCCATCTTGATCATTTTCCCCAAACCAGTAGTTGCACCATGCTCAATGGCCAACTTAGCATCGTTGTAGGAAGCAAATGAAGAAAGCCCTTTTCTTGAAGGCTCAGCGATAGACAAGGCTTGGAACGGAGTCCCAACCTCATCCTCAGCATCAATATAGGAAAATGAAGATAAATGGCTAACCAAGAGAGCCTTCTCTCCCCTTATCACCACCAACTTTTTGTTTTTCACAAACTTCAACTTCTGGAGTAGGGTGGATGTCACGGCACCTGCCTCGTGAATCCATGGTCTGCCAAGCAAACGGTTGTATGATGGATGGATATCCATGACCTGGAAAGTGATCTGGAAATCACTAGGTTCAATCTTGATCGGGAGTTCTACTTCATCGATCACAATTTTCCGCGATCCATCAAACGCTTTCACAACCACTCCACTCTACCTCATGGGAGGCCCCTGGTATGAAAGTTTAGCCATAGTGGATTTTGGAAACACATTAAGCGATGATCATGTGTCCACCAACACACTGGACAAGGCATCATCTTTACAATTCATGGAAATGTGTAGAGCCAAATTGTGGTTTTTTCCCTCCTCGGGAAGATCAGCATCACAGAAGCTCAAATTGTTGCAAGCGGTTATGTTTGCAACAATGCTATCAAATTGTTCAATTGTGACATCGTGGTCCATGTATGCCACATCCAACACCCTCTGAAAAGCTTCGTGGTGTGGCTCAGAATTCATCAACAAAGATAACACAGATATCTTTGATGGAGTTTGTAGCAGCTGATCAATAACATTGTATTCACTCCTCTTGATGAGCCTCAACATCTCATCACAGTCCTCTCTCAAAGCGCTAGATTGGCTAACCAGGACAGGAGCTTTAACAGTTCTATCAATAACATGGTCAACACCCTTCACAACAGGATTAGAAGAAGAAGTCCCCACAGGACCAGCAGGAATAACAACAGTCTTCTTCACAACATCCTCGTGGGGTTTCGGCTGCACCGAGAAAACACGACCACTACGGGTCACACCACTGACGTCAGAAATGCTCACTACGGAAGTTGAGGGCAACTGCACCTCCTTTCCATTTTCTAGCATTACTGCGTTATACCTGTAGGGAACAACTTTGTCGGATACGTACGGGACAGGGCCCGCTGGTTTTATCACAAGAGATGGTGACACTTTCTTCTTGTTGCCATCATACTTGACGACAACAGGCTCTGGTATTCTGAATACAAGGGAAATAACATCAACTTCATCCTCATTACGATTCTGAAGTATTTCGATCATACCCTGATCCAACATCTCTTGGATGTCCTTTCTAACTTGTTGGCATCCTCTCTCGTTGATAGTGCACACCTGGAACCTATCATTGTCATTCTCATAGTGACTGTATCCACATAACAGTTTATGCATCTCGACCAAAGATTGTCTGATATCATTAACATACAGAACTTTATACTTGCCAGGGCAACCCTGGACTATGTTAACTGCAGCTTTCCGAGGCTCGGGCAATGGGTTATTCTTCACATTAGGACCTACATCCTCGAAAAACAAAATACCGCTTCTCACAAGGTCTTGCACCTTGGTCTTCAACGGATAGCAATTCTCCACTTCATGTCCGGGAGCACCGGAATGATATACACAGTGTAATTCAAGCTTGTACCACCACTGAGGGTTGGTTGGTACAGCGGGTGGGTCTCGTGGAGTAATTAATTTTCTATCAATCAGAGAAGGATAGAGTTCAGCATAAGTCATTGGAATCGGATCAAAAGTGACCTTCTTCCTTTCGTAGTTGCTGGTACTGGTGTTATTGGTGTTTCGAGGCTGGTAGGACTGCTGTTGCTGACGATGTTGTTGTTGATATTGTTGATGTTGTTGTTGATGATGAACTTCTCTAAAGGCAGGTGTTATATGAGCCACCTGGTGTTGGTTAACGGTAGGACGCACGTTCTTCCTCTGTACAGAGGGTCTTCTTTTGATGTGAGAGGATACAACATGTGTCTCTCCCTCTTTCTTCTTGGAAAAGCTCCCATATCTCTTTGCTGAAGAGCTGTCATCCCTAGACAAGCGTCCTTCACAGACCCCTTCTTCCAACTTCATTCCCATATTCACCATCTCGGTGAAGTCTAAGGGAGCACTGACTATCATCCTCTCATAGTAGAAAGAGCTTAAAGTCTTCAAAAAGATCTTCGTCATCTCTTTCTCCTCTAGGGGTGGCACTATCTGAGTTGCCAACTCGCACCATCTCTGGGTGTACTCTTTAAAGGTTTCCTTCTCTTTCTGGGACATTGCCCTCAGTTGGTCCCTATCAGGAGCCATATCCACATTGTATTTATATTGCTTGACGTAGACCTCGCCAAGATCGTTGAAAGAGCGGATGTTCGCACTATCAAGCCCCATGTACCACCAGAGCGCAGCACCAGATAAACTATCCTGGAAGTAGTGGATAAGAAGCTGGTCATTATCTGTCTGTGTTGACATCTTGCGAGCATACATCACAAGATGGCTGAGAGGGCCAATATTTCCCTTGTATTTCTCAAAGTCAGGTACTTTGAATTTTACAGGGATCTTCACGTTGGGCACAAGGCACAACTCAACAGCACTCTTACCGAAGAGGTCCTTACCCCTCAGAGTCTTCAGTTCCTTGCGCAGCTCAACGAATTGGTCTTTCATTTCATCCATCTTCTCATAAACATCTGGGCCCTCAGATGGCTCAGAATGATAGATGGTGTCTTCAACTCTAGGTAACGTGTGCACAATGGGAGGTGGCACAGAAAGGACCGGGCTAAATGCCGGCAGAGAAGCGAGAGTTGGAGCAAAACCCTCAGGCACAAAGTTGGTGGGCATTTCCCAGGGGAACCCGGCTGGCAAAGTAGGCGCAAAATAGGCTATCGTAGCAGGCACAGTTAAAGAAGCGGCCTCAGATATAACAGTCCTCGTGGGAGGAGTTGCAGGAGTTAGCGACGATTGGCTCTGGGCAGCCAGCACTGACTCCATCATGGCAGTCAGCCTAGCTATCTCATCCTTTAGGTCCCGGTTCTCTTCCTCTAGATGCTTCATTAGTCTTGGAAGATTAGCCCTGGTATTATACCGATGCGTCAGCTTGTCTTCAAAATAAATAAAGAGCAAAGAGTTAGACCACTGAGCTGAACAAAACCTGCTTATGCATATGATGCATGCAATGTTTGTGCATATGATTTATTTTTATTTGAGGAACTTTATAGAGATCTATTTGCAGATATTTGAAAATATTAATCTGTTAAGACATATATATGGAATACTCATAGCAATAATATTTGGAAAAATTTTACACCAACGAAGAAGTACAGTCTTGGTAACCAAATACAATACAAGAGGAAAGGATAATAAACATCCTATGGAGCCCTAGAAACAACCATTCGAAGCTCTCGAGACCGGAAGATAAGCTGCACGAAGCCTCTTCACCTCTCTCTCATAAGTTGCTTCCATATCTGCCTTCTCCTTTGCGAGTCGATCACACTTCCTCTTCCAAAACTTGGATGACTGAGGAAGAAGAAAATTAACCATGTCATCAGGCTCATCAATAACCTGATGCTCCAGAAATTCTATCACTGCATCCTTATCTCTAAGCTGCTGAAGAAGTTCCTCTCACTCACGAACCCAAGCACGCGACCGGTCTTCATCTCTCAACTCCTTTACTCCTTGGTTAGGGAGGGTTGAAGGCCCAACCATAACCATAGGGGTAGGTCTCGGATAATCATAAGGCATGCGGTACTCAAGAGCTCTCGTCCTCACCCAAGCGGTGTAAGGTTCCAAAGTAATACAATTCTTCGGACCAAGCTCCTTCCTTCCCTTCTTATGGACTTTGCGCCAGGCGCGGACCATTCTGTTCTTCAAGTTCTAGGGATCTTTACCCTCTTGAAAGAACACACCTTCTAACAAAATGTTATTAGGTTTATCCTTTAAGGGGAACCCAAGCTGACGGCGATCTAAAACAGGGTTGTAGTTAATTCCACCACATGTACCAAGAAGAGGTACATTGGAGAATTCACCACAAGAATCAATAATCTGGACACCATCATACACACGGTTATACCAAAAGATGTCATCATTAGTGAGAGACACAAGTCTCGTGGACCACCGTAGACATCCCTTGTCCTCCTTAAAGGCGAGCGTCTGAGGCAAGTGCGAAATAAACCACTTGTACAACAGAGGCAGACAACATACAATGGAACCACCATCCTTTGCATTCCTCATGTGCAAAGAGAAATAAGTGTCACCCACCAGAGTCGGAACGAGATTAAGAGAAGAGAAAATCCTAATAGCGTTCACATCCACAAAGTTGTCGATGTTGGGGAATAACACTAGCCCATAGATGAGAAGTACAAATATGGCTTCAAAGGCATCCTCACTCATGGCCTTCCCAAACAAAGTAGCTTGGGCAATGAGAAAATCAGATGGGAGACCTTGAATTCCACCTTTGGTAGTCATATGAGCAACAATGTCAGATACATTTATGTGAAGCAGATCAGCAATTTCTTGGGAAGAAGGAACTCTCTCCAAACCACTGAACGGCAACTGATCCAGAATAGGTATACCCACAAGATAGGCATACTCCTCAAGTGTAGGCAAAACCTGGAAATCCGGAAAAGTGAAGCAACGGTACAGAGGATCGTAGAACTGCACCAATACACTCATTAGACCTTCATCCACCTGAGTAGAAAGAATAAACAGAAGCTTCCCATGGCGAGCTTTGAACTCGAAGGGTTCTAATACATAGGTGTAGCGGGGTATTCGTTACCTTTAGACTTATTGACTAAATCAAAAGTAAATCATACAACTCGAGTCGCCACCGCACTTCTATTTATCCAAGGGAAAGGTTAGAAAGCGAACAAAAACCAAGAAGTTTTATCAAATCAAAAACTAATAAAAAGGTCAAAGATCTGGGTAAGGGGGTTGGTTATGCAATGGGAAGGTTTTAAGCACCCAAAACATCCTTAGTATTCTAAGGGAGCCCTTTTTACAAATGTTGAATGGTAGGTTGGTATTTGTGAAAAGATATTTGTGCAAACATGATTGAGGAGATGAGAGGAGAATATACAAATCATTTACAATTTTGGTGTTTGAATGGATAAACCCATTGCCTGCGTATCATCTTAAAAAAGGTAGGATCAAAACCTCGTAGTTCGGGGTAAAAACCTCAAAATAAATTGGTGAATTGATTGGTCAAAAGCCTTAAGGTCTTTTGTTATCAAAGGGAGAAAACTCAACCTAAAACCACAAATCCACCATGTGAAGAGAGCTTCAACATACTAGTGAGGGATCCACCCTATAATAAGTATGGAAGGCTTATAGTCTAATCACTAAGGATACAGGTGAGGTTTATATCAACCACTATGATAACTCAAACCTAATAGTTAATGTTTATGAAAAGCTTTGGCAAAAGTGGCCATTGGAACCACAAAAACCATTTGAGTGAGTTGTATTTACAAATGAAAAGTATTCACAAAATAAAGTTCAAAGTTGACTTAAGATTCAATTCAAAATAGGTGTTATGAAAAGAGTTTGAAAAATCAAAGGCATAGTGCCTAGGTTTCTAATTTTGAAAGCAATGTTAATGTTTGCACAAAATAAGTTTGGCTTGGGTTAGAGTGGAGAGAAGAAGAGAAGGGCTAGATCCTAAACATGCAAAGATGAGGGAAGAGAAATAAAACCACTTGGAGTTCCCTTCTTGAGATCATAAAGATGATCCAAGTTGCTCCTTTCCTTTGGACTTAGCAAGTGTCATACCCCAAAATTTGCCCGTTGGCATTACCAAACATTTTCCAAGACCCTCTGACTTGTTCTGCAAGGCACCGGTATCAAATGGACAAAAGCCCACTCACATAAGGCCCAATCCACAGGCGGCCCAAAACATCTGGCTCGCTAGGCGAGTAGCTCCTTCGCCTAGCGAACATTTCATCATGTCCCTCGCCCAGCGAAGCATTGGATCCAGGAAAAAGCCCAGACCTAGTTTGCTCGCTAGGCGAGCAATTCCTTCGCCTAGCGAAGCTTGCGAAGTTTGAGATTTTTGGACCTCATTTTAAGCCCATTAGGTCACCACTACCTCTACTATAAATACCTACTTCTCTGCCACGAAAAAGACAGACACAGACGGACGAAGACGGACGGAAACACGCATCCAGAGGGAGAAACACAGAAACCCTGCTGATCCAAAGAATTCAGAAGGCGGAAACCCTGAAGGCCGCTTACTCGCTCCGAAGCTACCGCCGTCCAACTCAATCCGGCTCGCCAATTCAAGGTTACAACTTGATTTGCGAACAGGTTAGCCTCACTATTATTCGCTTTAGCTTCTTAATTGGCATATGATTATCATTTGGTGTCTTTATTTTGCATGTGGTATCACTTTAGTATCTTAATTTGCATGTGATATCGTTGTGTATTTTCACCTGGCATATGGTACCACTTCATGTTCTTAATTTGTGGATTATAATTGAATTCATAAACATTTTAGAGTCTTGCATGAGAATTTAAATGTGTTTGCTTATTGTGAAACTGAACCGTATAATCATATGTTGGATGCCATAAGCCATGCTGCAGGTTGAAGTTATAATGTTCTCAAATGTCAAACCCGTGGCCGCTCGCTAGCTCATCGCTAGGCGAGCCCGCAGTGAGCCTTCGCTGAGCCTTCGCTAGGCGAAGCAGAGGCGACCGGGCCAGGGGCTGCTTTGCTTTTGCTGTCTATTTCATGTTTACCTAATGATGATTCTGCATTATTTGGCCTAAATTCTGGGCTGCTATATTTATCTTATGATGCAATTTCCAATTGTATTTTATGCTTTAATCCGTGTGTTCATGGTGTAAAGACTAGCATACTTCCGAAGAAATAGCCGGCTAGGTACTCTGCTTTACGCGTGGGAAGCCTTCATGGAGAGGGATTTTAAATTATTTCACGTTAATGTGAAGATTCATATTGATTGCCTAATTAATTTTACTATATTAATTTTCAATGTAATGTTGACTTTAATGTATCGATTTAATGCGGTATCACCATAATTACCTAATGGACTTAAAACATGGACTTTAAATAAATGACATCGGACCTCTCTTTATTACCCCACGATTACAATATTACGGTCATGTCCCGCGAATATGGGGATATCCTTAGCAAAGACCCTTCGGTAAAATCATCATAGTCCCTCGGATGTTGCCTTCGAACATACGATTTTGTCCCTCGATGACCCTTCGGTGTAGCCTACGGTTAAATGATGATAGTCCCTTCGAATGCTAAGGTATCCTCACAACTGTTGCCTTCAATGACCTATCGATGACCCTACGATGACCCTTATACATCCCCAGGATAAAACTACTTACTTCTCAATAGTAAGGACAGTTTTACCCTCATAAGGATGGGAAATGCCCAGAAAGACCTCGGACAGGTATAACCTTAATTGCTCATTCATAATAGAAAAATGCTTTTCACACCCCACACCTTTCAAATATCTTTTGGAAAATCACCACTTAGCATACATCCATACTAGGATCATTGCCGAGTTATATTTTTCTAAACTACTTTCGAGAAACCAAACGAGATGACCACTTTGTATACATTCATGCAAGAATCATTACAAAGTTAAATTCTCATTTTCAAAACATTTTTCACACAGTTCTCAACCACCTTTTTCAAACTAGAAAACATAAATGATTGAGCAATTAAGAGCCCATGGATAACCATGGATACAAAGGGTGCTAATACCTTCCCTTTGTATAAAGTACCTCCCGAACCTAAGAATTTAAAATTAAGGTCTTTCCTGTTCTTTTCCACCTTTCCTTAAGGGATAAAAGAAAAGTCGGTGGCGACTCTTGCTATCCGCGACATTGCGATTACAAATCCAATAAAGTCCAGTTCACCGTATGACAGAACTGGCGACTTTGCTGGGGACTTAAAGAGAGGTCCATCTTTGAAAAAAAATCATTTATGTTTTTGGATTGTCCCTTCTTTTAAGGGTATTGTTGAGTGAAAGATCCTACACCCGGATCTAGTGTACCTTAGGTAAGTAGCAATAGATCATCGCGACTATCCGGCGTATACTGGAATGGTTAAAATGATAGCTACGGTTAATGTGACACTTTGGTTGTCCTGATGTTCCTCATGTTACTTGAGGAAAAATTTGGCTTCCGCGTGGTGTCATCAAAGCATTAACCAGACCTTTAGAACCCTAATTGACTTATCCTAGCCATTAGAAAGTAGTGAGATAACTGACTTCGGTTCCGATTGAGGTTGGTTGATACTCGATACTACACTCTTTGAGATTGGACTTTAGGGAAGCTTCGGTCAACCACTTGGTGTTGCACTGAAGTGGACCTAAAGAAAGGTCGATGATCTGAGATCCTTCTAGAACCCGGTTACTATTCTAGGACGGGTTGAACCAACCAAACTTCAGTGGGGAGGGTACTTACCTATGGAACTCATACAAGCCTTAAAACCTAGGAATAATTGTTGTGTGACATGCTTGTGCTTGCATAACATCATAACATCATAACATCATAACATCATCATACTAACCATTTCAAGGACTTAGGAATTTAGCTTTGCTCTTTGAACAGGTTATGGCTTCCAGGAAGACTATCCGGATCAATCTTGTAGCGATCTCTCCTCAACTCAAGGATTTGGTGTCAGAACTCCCCGATCATGCTCAGTTCAACAAGAAACATGGTCATCTCCTCAATCTGGTTACCACTGGTTTCAAAGAAGATATGATGAGAGTCCTATTCCAGTTCTTCGATCCTAAGCATCATTGCTTCACTTTCCCAGATTATCAGTTGGTACCCACGTTAGAAGAATTCTCCCAGCTGCTTGGGATACCTATCCTGGATCAAATACCCTTCAGCGGTTCAGAAAAGATGCCAAAGTCTGAAGAAGTTGCCGCAGCTTTACACATGACGAAATCTGACATTGAGACCAATTGGGTAACAAGAAGTGGAATTAAAGGTTTACTCGCCAAATTTCTGATAAGTAAGGCCCGAGAATTCCTAAAAGTTATGAATGTCCATGCTTTTGAAGATGTTCTAGCATTGTTAATCTATGGTTTGGTGTTATTCCCTAATCCAGACCAATTCATAGACATGAATGCTATTAAGATATTCCTCATTCATAACCCTGTGCCTACCTTGCTTGGAGATGTCTTGCATTCCCCTCACACTCGTACTATGAAGAAGCAAGGGACTCTCATGTGCTGCGTACCATTGTTGTCTAGGTGGTTTATTTCGCACCTCCCTCAATCAGTCTTGAAGAATGATCAAAATCTGAAATGGTCTCAAAGGATAATGACACTCTCCCATTCAGACATCCGGTGGTGTTCTAACCTCAGAGAAAATGTTATCATCATCGACCGTTGTGGAGAATTCCCTAATGTACCCCTCATGGGGATAAGAGGAGGTATTACTTATAATCCTGCCTTAGCCCTACGTCAGTTTGGGTATGCCCGAAGAGATGGTCCACATGAAATGATTATTCAAGGTACAGTGTTCGACTATGACAATGACCCTCAAAATCTCCGTCAAAAGTTTGTACGAGCTTGGGGCATGGTGAAAAGAAGCAATTTAGGCAAGAAAAATTCTATTCCTATGGAGCCTTATCTCAGATGGGTCCGCGCCAGAGCTCGTGAACTTGTCATGCCATATCTTGCAGTCGGACCATTGATTGTTGAATCGGAGGTCGAAGGAGGTACTTCCCAGATCATTTCTTATCCAGATATACCTACTGATGTTGAGGAACTAAAGAGATCCTGGACCCAGTTGAGAGAGGAGAGGGATACTTTCGAAACTCAGTTCAATGCAGAAAGGAAGAAAGTATTAGAGCTCACCAGTCAGCTTAATGAGGAACGAAGACTCAATGCATATCTTCGCCCAAAAAGAAGTCGCCCCTGGGAGACTTGAGCTTTCATTGTATTTTACTATTATTCCTTTTGTAATGAACATTGATTAAAAAAGTAGCAATAAACATTTCTCTCTTGTTGGTAATTTATGCAAAGTTAAATTCCAAAAGTCCTTGAAAACATTTCATGCATTGCATCGCATAACATAACATTGCATAACAGGTATTCTAAAGGACCATATTCTCACGGTCTGCCTCTTGAACAGAAAAATGGATCTCGAGCAAACTGTCAAAGATCTCCAGACTCAGAATGCTCAGTTCAAGGAGATGATGCTAAGCTTATCCAAGGGGCAGGAGGAACTGAAGGCTTTTTTGGCCGAAGAGAAGAAGGACAAGAAAGTTGTGAGCTTCATTAACCCGGGCAGAAGGCGTAAAGGACAGGCTATGGGAATCAAATTTGGAATCCCGAATGGTCCAGAAGAGGGGGCGGAAATTGATTCAGAGGAGGAGAATCCTGATTTCTCTAACCCTGAGGATGAAGATGAAGAGTATGAAAATGAACAGTACTCTCCAAGAGATGATAAGTACAAACTGCTGGAAGAACGCATGCTAGCCATGGAGGGTCAGAAGACACCTGGTCTGGATTTCGAAAGTCTGGGTCTGGTCTCCGATGTGACCATTCCCCGCAAATTCAAAATCCCCACTTTCACTAAGTATGATGGTGCGTCTTGTCCTCAGATGCATCTAAGGGCCTATGTGAGAAAGATTCAGCCGCATACCACTGATAAGAAACTGTGGATCCACTTCTTCCAAGAAAGTCTGTCTGGCACTCAGTTGGAATGGTATTATCAGCTCGAGAGCTCTGACATCCGCACCTGGACTGATTTAGCAACGGCTTTCTATAAGCAGTACCAGTACAATTCTGAATTAGCACCTACTCGGCTACAGTTGCAGAACATGGCCATGGGATCTAAAAAAAGCTTCAAAGAGTATGCTCAGAAATGGAGAGATTTGGCTGGCAGAGTCAAACCCCCTATGACTGACCGAGAATTAGTAGACCTGTTCATGGGTACCCTGACTAGCCCATTCTACAGCCACCTACTGGGGAGTTCTTCATCAGGTTTCACTGAACTTATACTGACAGGCGAACGGGTGGAGAACGGCATTCGGAGTGGGAAGTTACAGGCAGCTACTTCTACAAGCAGCAAAAAGTCCTACCATGGGAAGAATGAATCGAATGCGGTGTATGGTCAGAAGAATCATAATAAGAAAAATGGTGACCACGCCGTTGGAGCAGTGACGATCGCAGCACCGCCATCTCAGAACTTCCAACAAAGACAAGACAGACCAAGAAGGCAGTTCACCAGGATCAATATGACCTTGGCACAGGCACTGCAGGGAATGCTAAAGGCAAATTTGATCACCCTCAGAGATCCTCCTACAAATCCCAACACTTCCTCTTCTCGTTATAATCCCAATGCCAGGTGTGCGTATCACTCCGATAGCCCCGGGCACGATACAAACGATTGCTGGCCATTGAAGAATAAGATTCAGGATATGATCGAAGCTGGAGAAATTGAGTTCGAGCCTCCGGAGACTCCTAATGTCATCACTGCTCCTATGCCCAATCATGACAAAGCTGTTAATGCTCTCGATGACGGTTCTCTCATCACTACTGTAGCGGACTTAACATCTCCTCTCCCGATCATAAAGAGGAATTTATTGCAAGCTGGTTTATTTCCAGGTTGTACTGAAGATTGCAATCTCTGCATACTCCGGCCCAAGGACTGTCTGAAGTTGAAGAATGGTATCCAACGACTGATGGACGATCGTACAATCCTCTTTGAAAGGGTTTCTAAGGCAGAAAACCCTATTGAAGAAGTATCTGTGATTGCGAGGTCCAAAATTCCAGTGAAGATTACTGCTCCCAGAATACCTGTAAAGATTATTGCTGAGCCCAGAGTAGCTCCCCTGATCATTACTGCACCTGGCCCGATCCCGTATTCCTCAAGCAAAGCTATTCCGTGGAATTATGGAGGTGATGTTTACATCCATGGTGTAAAGCAAGTTGGCAATTCTGCTAATCCTAATGACATTGTTGGGACTAGTAAAGTTACTCGAAGCGGAAGGATCTTCTCTCTAGAGATCTCACCTCCGGTTCCCGAAAACCGAGGAAAAGAACCAGTCAACCCTTCTCAGTCAGAGACACCGATTGAAGCTACTACTGAAGATGTTGCCAAACGAGAAATGGAAGAAATGCTGAAAATCATCCGCAAGAGTGATTTCGATGTGGTAGAACAGTTGGGGCATACTCCTTCCAAAATCTCGATGTTGTCCTTGTTGTTATCCTCTGAATCTCATGCCCATGCTTTGATGAAATTCCTGAAGACTGCCCATGTACCTCAAGAGACCTCCGCCGATCAGTTCGAAAACTATGTTGCTAACCTGACTGTTGACGACGGCCTAGGTTTTTCCAATGCTGACCTGACACCAGCAGGAAAAGACCACAACAAGGCCCTGCATATTTCTATTGAGTGTAAGGGAATCACTTTGGCTCATGTGTTGATTGATAATGGCTCTTCCTTGAATGTGCTACCGCAAGTCGTGCTCGATAAACTTGACTGTAAAGGCATTGAATTGAAGCCTAGTGATATTGTGGTACGTGCTTACGATGGTGCGAAGAGTGTTGTCCATGGCGAAGTAGTCCTTCCTATCAAGATAGGACCTCAAGTCTTCAATACTACCTTCCATGTAATGAACATTCGTCCTGCCTATTCCTGCTTACTGGGACGCCCTTGGATTCATGGGGCAGGTGCTGTAGCTTCGTCTCTCCATCAAAAGTTGAGATATCCGATAGAGGGTAAGATTGTCACTGTGTGTGGGGAAGAAGAATACATTGTCAGTAGTGTGCATACCTTCAGATACGTTGAGATGGATGGTGAATTCTTCGAGACTCCAACTCAGTCATTTGAAGTGGTTTCTCCGCCCGATCCTGTCCTTAAGCCAACTCCCTGTGTGCCCAAGGTTATTCGTGCTCCTCCTGCTATGATTTCTCTGAAAGATGCTCAAGCTGTGGTCGAAGATGGTGGCTGTACTGGCTGGGGTCAACTGATCAACGTACCGTACAAGTCTGACAAAGCTGGTCTGGGATTCAACTCTGAAAAGATGGTCAAAGATCAAATCAATGCTGTAGAAGATGCTGACAGTGATGGCGACCTGGATAATTGGATCTACCCAACAATTGGCGACGGACTCAATAATTGGAAGGTTGAAGACACTATCCCGATTTCCTTTAGTCAGGAGTAATTGTTATTGTCCATTTAGTATTGCAAATCTTTATTTTTCAATTGAACTTCTTAAAGCATTGTGTCTACGCCCGGGGCACAATAGCTAATTTGTTAAGGGTTTTGTCATTTCATAAGCATATTCATATTCAATAAATCAATGGACTTTTTCGCATTCAAATATTGCGCTCTTTATTTTTTCTGTCGTCTTTCGAACAAGCTATGCTTTCTTACACACACTCACGTAACAAATTGCAGATCCGTATCCACTCTGGATCCTATTGATAATAATTCTGCTACTGTTCATTATGACTTTGAAAATCCGATCTACCAAGCCGAAGATGGAAGTGAGGAAGATTGTGAAGTCCCTGGAGAGCTTGCCAGATTGTTACTGCAAGAGGAAAGGACTATACAGCCGCATGAAGAGTCCCTCGAAATCGTAAACCTGGGTACTGAGGTAGACAGAAAAGAAGTCAAAATAGGAGCAGATTTGGAAAGTAGTGTGAAAGTAAGGTTGATCCAGATGTTGCACGACTATGTGGAGGTTTTTGCTTGGTCTTATGAAGACATGCCCGGGTTGGATACTAATATAGTGGTGCATCGGCTGCCTACGAAGGAAGACTGCCGTCCTGTCAAGCAAAAGGTTCGCCGCATGCGTCCCGAAATGTCTGAGAAAATCAAAGCCGAGGTTATGAAACAATTCAATGCCGGTTTCCTAGCCGTTACTTCTTATCCTCAATGGGTTGCTAATGTGGTGCCTGTGCCAAAGAAGGATGGTAAGGTGCGAATGTGCGTAGATTACCGAGACCTGAATAAAGCAAGTCCCAAAGACGACTTTCCGCTCCCGCACATTGATGTTCTGGTAGATAACACCGCTCAACACAAAGTATTCTCATTCATGGATGGATTCTCGGGTTACAACCAGATTAAGATGGCGCCTGAGGACATGGAGAAGACTACGTTTGTGACGCAATGGGGCACGTTCTGTTATAAAGTAATGCCATTTGGTCTAAAGAACGCCGGGGCAACGTACCAGCGTGCTATGGTGGTTTTGTTCCATGATATGATTCATCATGAGATAGAAGTATATGTGGATGACATGATAGCTAGATCTCATACTGAAGAAGAACATCTCGATCACTTATACAAACTGTTCGAGAGGTTGAAGAAGTACAAGTTGAGATTGAATCCAAACAAATGCACTTTTGGAGTGAGATCCGGTAAACTCTTGGGCTTTATTGTCAGCGGTAAAGGAATCGAGGTTGACCCGGCTAAAGTGAGAGCTATTCAAGAAATGCCAGTTCCCCGTACGGAGAAAGAAGTCAGAGGTTTCTTGGGACGCTTGAACTACATTGCTCGATTTATCTCCCACTTGACCGCTACTTGCAAACCCATCTTCAGGCTACTGAGGAAAAATCAAGAGATGATATGGAATGAGGAATGTCAAGAAGCTTTTGACAAAATCAAGAAATATCTCCAGGAACCTCCGATTCTGATACCACCAGTTGAAGGAAGACCTCTAATCATGTATTTGACCGTGTTAGAAAATTCAATGGGGTGCGTATTGGGGCAACATGACGAGTCTGGTCGAAAAGAGCATGCCATATACTACCTGAGCAAAAAGTTTACCGACTGTGAAACAAGATACTCACTGCTCGAGAGAACTTGCTGTGCTTTGGCCTGGGCTGCTCGCCGACTAAGACAGTATATGTTGAATCACACCACTTTGTTGATTTCTAGGATGGATCCCATCAAATACATGTTCGAGAAGCCTGCCCTCTCCGGAAGAATAGCGAGATGGCAGATGATCTTAACAGAGTACGATATCCAGTACACTACCCAGAAAGCAATCAAAGGAAGCGTGCTGGCTGATCATTTGGCTCATCAAGCGGTGGATGATTACCAATCTATGAATTTTGAGTTCCCCGATGAGGTTGTCATGTTTGTTACTGATAATGAAAAACCTAAACCAGATGAAGGACCCGAGTGGGGATCCCGATGGACTATGGTCTTTGATGGATCTTCTAATGCATTGGGCCATGGTGTTGGGGTTGTACTCATTTCTCCCGGAGGTTACCATACACCTCTCACTGCTAGACTATGTTTTCATTGTACCAATAATATGGCTGAGTATGAAGCATGTATTTTTGGACTCAAAGCTGCTATAGATTGGCGAATCAAGTTTTTGAGTGTATACGGAGATTCGGCCTTAGTAATCAGTCAGATCAAAGGGGAATGGGATACTAAACATCCAAATCTCATCCCTTATCGAGAGCAGGTGATGACATTAATCCCATACTTTGAAGAGATAACATTTGGACATATTCCACGAGAGGAGAACCAGTTGGCAGACGCATTAGCTACCATGTCATCTATGTTCAGAGTCAGATGGGGCAGCGAAGCCCCCATGATTACCATTGGACGGTTAGATGAACCAGCATACTGTTATGAACTTAACACTGAGAAGGTACCGGAGAAACCTTGGTTCCACGACATAAGAAGATATTTGGAAGCTCAGGAATACCCTGAAGGGGCATCCGTCAATGACAGAAAATTCCTGAGGAAGTTCTCCGCTAAATTCTTTCTGAGTAACGGAGTATTATACAAACGTAATCATGATTCGACTCTGCTTCGCTGTGTGGATAAAAAGGAAGCAGAAAGGATTATGGAAGACATGCATGACTCATTCTAATGGACATACAATGGCCAAGAAGATTCTGAGATCACTCCATCACTCCAGAACCTGTCACAAGTGTCAGATCTATGCGGACAAAGTACATGTGCCTCCTGCTCCATTGAACGTGTTGACAGCTCCTTGGCCCTTTGCAATGTGGGGCATCGATATGATCGGAGAGATTAAACCTACGGCTTCCAATGGACATCGCTTCATTCTCGTCGCTATTGATTACTTCACAAAGTGGGTAGAGGCGGCCTCATTCGCTTCTGTCACCAAGAATGTGGTGGCACGGTTCATCAAGAATAGTCTTATTTGTCGATATGGCATCCCTGAAAGAATTATCACTGACAATGGTACTAATTTGAACAACAAGATGATTACTGAACTCTGCACGCAGTTCAAAATTAAACATCACAACTCTTCTCCGTACCGACCAAAGATGAATGGCGCTGTAGAAGCTGCTAATAAGAATATCAAGAAGATCATACAAAAGATGACGGTAACGTACAAAGACTGGCATGAGATGTTACCGTTTGCCCTTCACGGTTATCGCACTTCAGTACGCACTTCGACAGGGGCAACTCCTTTCTCTTTGGTCTATGGAATGGAAGCCGTTTTACCAGTGGAAGTTCAGATTCCCTCTCTACGAGTCATGAAAGAGGCGGGCTTAGATGAAGATGAATGGATTCAGACTCGACTCGACCAGATAAACTTGATCGATGAGAAGAGACTTGCGGCTGTTTGTCATGGGCAGATATATCAGAAGCGCATGACCCTGGCATTTAACAAAAGAGTCAAGAGACAGGTGTATCAAATTGGTGACTTGGTGATCAAGCGAATCATTCTATCCCAAGGTGATCCCAGAGGCAAATGGACTCCCACATACGAAGGGCCATTTGTAGTTAAGAAGGTATTCTCTGGTGGAGCCATGATACTTGCTACAATGGATGGTGAAGACTTCCCACATCCCGTGAACGCGGACATAGTTAAAAAATACTACGCATAAAAAAGACCCGCTAGATCGACGTATCTAGGCAAAAGTAAGGGCATCCCGGCGAACCAAAAGGGTTCGGGCAGAAATTAGGGATATATATATAAAAGATGTACACCCGGCAAGTCGAAAACCTGAAAAGGCGGCTTGGGCAAAAAAGGGTATCCTGTTGGACTGAAAACCTGAAAAGGCGGTCCAGGCAAAAGTTAGGGATTAAAGCGTATGACTATGTCCCGTTTTCAGTCAACTTTCATCCAAGTTCAAGGGACTGACCAAGCCAATCACTTCTATCCGACAGCAGAGGATGAGATGCTCGAAGACATAATGACAGTAGTAGGCTTAAAATCAATAGGACTTTTTCTGCATAGTTTTCTCTTTGTTTCGACAATTTCCTCTTACCAGGATTTCTGTCTCCTTGTACACAAATTGCCTGTTTATAGGCCTCCTTTCAAAATCAATACAACCTTCTTTCAAAAAAGATATTTTTGTTTTTTACTTTTTCCGTCTTGTTTGCGTAAACGTCCATTGATTTAATTTGAATTAATATGTGCATTTGAATATGATCAATGTTTATCAAAAATACGTACATAGAATAGCAATAGCAATTACTACAAGACTTTGGGATCGAGGATAAGGTCTAATCATGCTCCCGATGAATCCACTACCAATTCTCTTCCCCCAGCAAGCCTGTTCTTCCCCAGAAGAAGTGGGTAGTATTCCCCGGCACAGCCAGCTATCCCCCAACAGAGGTTGGCACCATCAGACAGATTGATCCTCTCTTCCATCCCCAGCCAGGCTCTGTTGAATATTTCCGCCATCAGACCAAATCAACAACCCCCTGCCGCGAAAGGGTCATCATTACAAGTATCTCCAATCAGTAGATGGGGATTTATTTTCCCCAGTAGAGTCTCCAAGCAGAACTTCTCATACGCATAACTCATTCCTTACATCATTTCACATCATACGCATGCATACAACATTCACATTTATTTTCGAAAGCATAAAACATCTCATGCATCATGACATGGCATAAAGCTAACCTTTCTTTGCAGGTTAATTATCCTCCTGATATAGTCAAAGTAAAAGGCTCATCCAGGCAGACGCCTTTATCAATCACAGACAAGATTCAGATACGTATTCCAGATGCAATTCACGGGAACATTCATTCAGACAGACACCTCTATCAATTATGTACAAGATCCAGATATGTATCTCAGATACAATTCCCGGGACATTCATTCTGACTACAGTTCAGTATCTTCCTAACGATGGCATCTTTAAGCCCATCCCAGACATTTATTGCAAGTACAACATGTACAGATATTATCAGATACAGCCTAACATACGGTTCATTCTGATTCAGCCCAACATATGATTCCTTCAACTATTTCAAGACGGTCTAATGTACGACCCAATTAAGACCTTTGTCTCCTCAGATGCTACCTAGTGTACGGTACATTTCCGAAGTGTAGTCTAGTGTACGACTACCCCCTTTTTATCATCAGATTCAGCCTAATGGACGGCTCAGTCTGCTCAGATACGGTCTAATGTACGACCCAATCTGATCTTCGTCTCCTCAGATGCTACCTAGTGTACGGTACATTTCTGAAGTGTAGTCTAGTGTACGACTACCCCCTTTTTATCATCAGATTCAGCCTAATGGACGGCTCAGTCTGCTCAGATACGGTCTAATGTACGACCCAATCTGATCTTCGTCTCCTCAGATGCTACCTAGTGTACGGTACATTTCTGAAGTGTAGTCTAGTGTATGACTACCCCCTTTTTATCATCAGATTCGGCCTAATGGACGGCTCATTCTGCTCTGATACGGTCTAATGTACGACCCAATTAAGACCTTTGTCTCCTCAGATGCTACCTAGTGTACGGTACATTTCTGAAGTGTAGTCTAGTGTATGACTACCCCCTTTTATCATCAGATTCAGCCTAATGGACGACTCATCCTGCAACTCCAATACAGTCTATCATAAGACCCATTTGGATCTTCAACTCAGATACAATCTAGCGTACGATCCGTTCTGATTTTTCATCCTCAGCAAAGTCATCTGCCTAATGGACAACCCACTCTGGTCTTCAGACACGGTCTAATGTATGATCCATTCTGATCCCTTATCCCCAGCAGTATAGCATACTCTGACTCCCCGACGAAGTCAACAGCATAATGGAGGGTTCACTATACGGTCTGATGTATGACCCGGTGTGACACTCATGTCTCTAGATATCGTCTAATGTACGACACAATCTGGAAATCTCCTCAGCAAGTTTCTTGGATGGTATCTTTAAGCCCATCTCCGTCAAGATAAATGAACAAGTGCAAATTTTTGGGGCATTCTAAGTGTTCAATAATCTTTCACCTCCAGACCACGAACGGCGCATGCCATTCTACTCTCTCGGTTCGAGAATATTGAACAGGGGCAGCTGTCATACCCCAAAATTTGCCCGTTGGCATTACCAAACATTTTCCAAGACCCTCTGACTTGTTCTGCAAGGCACCGGTATCAAATGGACAAAAGCCCACTCACATAAGGCCCAATCCACAGGCGGCCCAAAACATCTGGCTCGCTAGGCGAGTAGCTCCTTCGCCTAGCGAACATTTCATCATGTCCCTCGCCCAGCGAAGCATTGGATCCAGGAAAAAGCCCAGACCTAGTTTGCTCGCTAGGCGAGCAATTCCTTCGCCTAGCGAAGCTTGCGAAGTTTGAGATTTTTGGACCTTATTTTAAGCCCATTAGGTCACCACTACCTCTACTATAAATACCTACTTCTCTGCCACGAAAAAGACAGACACAGACGGACGAAGACGGACGGAAACACGCATCCAGAGGGAGAAACACAGAAACCCTGCTGATCCAAAGAATTCAGAAGGCGGAAACCCTGAAGGCCGCTTACTCGCTCCGAAGCTACCGCCGTCCAACTCAATCCGGCTCGCCAATTCAAGGTTACAACTTGATTTGCGAACAGGTTAGCCTCACTATTATTCGCTTTAGCTTCTTAATTGGCATATGATTATCATTTGGTGTCTTTATTTTGCATGTGGTATCACTTTAGTATCTTAATTTGCATGTGATATCGTTGTGTATTTTCACCTGGCATATGGTACCACTTCATGTTCTTAATTTGTGGATTATAATTGAATTCATAAACATTTTAGAGTCTTGCATGAGAATTTAAATGTGTTTGCTTATTGTGAAACTGAACCGTATAATCATATGTTGGATGCCATAAGCCATGCTGCAGGTTGAAGTTATAATGTTCTCAAATGTCAAACCCGTGGCCGCTCGCTAGCTCATCGCTAGGCGAGCCCGCAGCGAGCCTTCGCTGAGCCTTCGCTAGGCGAAGCAGAGGCGACCGGGCCAGGGGCTGCTTTGCTTTTGCTGTCTATTTCATGTTTACCTAATGATGATTCTGCATTATTTGGCCTAAATTCTGGGCTGCTATATTTATCTTATGATGCAATTTCCAATTGTATTTTATGCTTTAATCCGTGTGTTCATGGTGTAAAGGCTAGCATACTTCCGAAGAAATAGCCGGCTAGGTACTCTGCTTTACGCGTGGGAAGCCTTCATGGAGAGGGATTTTAAATTATTTCACGTTAATGTGAAGATTCATATTGATTGCCTAATTAATTTTACTATATTAATTTTCAATGTAATGTTGACTTTAATGTATCGATTTAATGCGGTATCACCATAATTACCTAATGGACTTAAAACATGGACTTTAAATAAATGACATCGGACCTCTCTTTATTACCCCACGATTACAATATTACGGTCATGTCCCGCGAATATGGGGATATCCTTAGCAAAGACCCTTCGGTAAAATCATCATAGTCCCTCGGATGTTGCCTTCGAACATACGATTTTGTCCCTCGATGACCCTTCGGTGTAGCCTACGGTTAAATGATGATAGTCCCTTCGAATGCTAAGGTATCCTCACAACTGTTGCCTTCAATGACCTATCGATGACCCTACGATGACCCTTATACATCCCCAGGATAAAACTACTTACTTCTCAATAGTAAGGACAGTTTTACCCTCATAAGGATGGGAAATGCCCAGAAAGACCTCGGACAGGTATAACCTTAATTGCTCATTCATAATAGAAAAATGCTTTTCACACCCCACACCTTTCAAATATCTTTTGGAAAATCACCACTTAGCATACATCCATACTAGGATCATTGCCGAGTTATATTTTTCTAAACTACTTTCGAGAAACCAAACGAGATGACCACTTTGTATACATTCATGCAAGAATCATTACAAAGTTAAATTCTCATTTTCAAAACATTTTTCACACAGTTCTCAACCACCTTTTTCAAACTAGAAAACATAAATGATTGAGCAATTAAGAGCCCATGGATAACCATGGATACAAAGGGTGCTAATACCTTCCCTTTGTATAAAGTACCTCCCGAACCTAAGAATTTAAAATTAAGGTCTTTCCTGTTCTTTTCCACCTTTCCTTAAGGGATAAAAGAAAAGCCGGTGGCGACTCTTGCTATCCGCGACATTGCGATTACAAATCCAATAAAGTCCAGTTCACCGTATGACAGCAAGCAATAAGCAATTAACTCAAGCAATCAAGCAAACATTAAAACAAGCTCATAGGATCTCCCAATTGGACTTGTCTCTCTCATTTTGGATGCTCATGACAATGGTCCTTCTAAGTAGCTCAAGTTTGGGATCCCTATCACAAGTACACACAAATCAAAAAGTTCCACAATGCAATAAAAGAATGGACAAGAGTGAGTTTAGAATAGGGGTCCTTTCAATGTCATCTTCAAGATTAAGCATTCTAAAGGCATGAGGCCTAGTTGCTCTTCAACATATTTAGCATTCTTAAGGCATGAGGCCTAGTTGCTCTTGAAACTCCATTTAGCATAGGTAAGGTCCTAAATCTAAGTCCTTTCTCCATTTGCATAAGGCAATAGTATATACACAATAATGTGCTCAAGTGAGCAAAAGGCAAATGCCATGAACATAAACATGAGCTCAAGTGAGCAAAGGGCAAAGACAAATGAATTAATGAGCAAGAAATTAAATTCCATTAAAGTAAATTTCAAGAATTAAATGCTTGAATTAAAAGTTAGTAATTAGTAGTTAGTGTTAGTGTGCCATAAGGCAATTTAGCGCTATGTTAAGCAATCGTAAGTGGACTAATGTAGTAGTCACACCTATCTGAGGTCGATCAATAAAACTATAGGAAAATAAACACAAGTTAGAGATCATGACTAGTAAGCCAAGCTCCTACGACTTAACATGCCAAAAGAAAAGAAGAATGACCTCGTATGGATTTAGGTTTTTTGCTTGACCAAGAAGCAACCTATCTTGGACACAAAGCAATTCACTTGATCTTTGATCAAGATGAATTTGGTTTGGATCAAAGAAGGTTAAGCCTCTCATATGTCAAGACCAACCACCAATCATTAACTCATTGGTCAAAAAGAAAAAGAAGAAGAAGAAGATGGAAATGGAATGTACATAATTGAAATTCAAAAGACATAATCAAAACACATTGATCAATCATGAATGAAACCCATATCAATCAATGGTAAACAGAAGTGAGATGAAGATTAGAAGTCAAGAAATAACAAAAATATTTTTGGTATTTTTTGGAATTAAAATAATACATGAAATAAAATGAACAAATAAAGGTCAAACTTCAAATCCAATTTAAATCAACTTTGGAAAGTCCAATTGGATCATCATAAGTCTAACATGGTCAAACAAGGTTTGACAAAAAAATTCATCATTTTTTGAGAACAGAAACTAATTTTAAAAAATTTAAAAATGAAGAAAAATAACATAATTTGACTAAAATCTCAAATAAATCTCAAATAAATTAAGAAATTGATGAGAATATTTTTCATAGATTCATCATTATCCAAAGATGTTAAGAAAATATTTTTGGCATTTTTGAATACCAAAAAGTATTTTAAATGAATTAAAAACGATCAGAAATGAAATAATTCACAAAAAATATTAAATGGAATCACAAAAATAATTAAAAATCATTTTTAGAAACTATAATTTAAGAGAAAAATTTTGCAATTGGTCCCATATTTTTGTGATTCCAAATAAAGAAGTTATGAATTTTTAAAATAAAATGGAATAAAAGAAATTAAAATGGAAATTCAGAAAATAGTAAAAAGTCTGAGGCGTCAGATCTCATTTCATTAATTGACGTGGCTCATCTTGTGGCTGGGAAACGCGCGCGCATGGTGCACTCTAGTCAACAGCGTGGCACATTGGTTTAAATAAAGTCATAACAATGAAGCGCTAGGATTAGATCTGGAAACATGGATCCAAGGGCTGAGGCTAGGACGCGTGGGGACGGTGGTGGAAACCACCATCTTCTCCGGTGAGAGGGCCAGTTCCGACCACCAGTTGCAGGTTTGCAAACCTCAACTAAAACGCGCGATCCACATACCATTCGAAAGTTGGGGTGATGTACATCACCCCTATAGAGGAAGAAATCTAAGCTTGAAAAATGAGGTGTTCAATTTGAACTTGTTCAATTCTCAAAATTAAGACCACAAATCAATTGCCTCTCACATGAGGACTTCAGAGATGCCAACCAATACAAATAATGTTCAATATCCAAAGAGATTCGAATGAAAACAGTTGGAGTGAAAACCTTTGAAGTGCAGCTTGTGTGAGCTTGATCCAATCCAATCCTCGTGTGCAGCTTGATCTTGAAGTAACAAGGAAGCAAGGCTAAGGAATTTAAAAGCCAAAGATCAACCAATGAAGTTGAAATTTGAGCTTGAAAAGTGAAGAGAAAAAATCAGAATTCCTTTAATGGAAGGTTGGGAAATCAGTTGTGCAGAGCTTCAGGCGCCTTTAGGTTGAGATTTGAAGTGAGCAAAGTATCCTATTTATAGCCAAGGTTGATGCAATGCATGATCAAACTCGTGTGTGCATGAACTTGGGTCCTCCATGCATGGGCCTGTACAGGCGCATGTGAGGCCCAAAATCCATTGCAAATGCAAGCTGAAATGATTGTGAGATAGTTTGGACGTGCAGACTGCAATGTATAAGCTTGTGCATGGAATTTTAACATGTTATGCATAATTGAACCCAAAACTTCACCTCTTCAAAAATGCCATTTGGAGAATTGAAACATAAGCATGTGGGTAATGGTTGAAAAGGTCTTGATATAAGGAAGAAATGTTGTGTTGAACAAAAATCCATTTGGAGTTGGGAAAATATTGAAAACTGGCCATGAAGTTCAAAGTACAAAACATGTATATGGAAATTTTGCCAACATTGACCAACTTCAAGCCCTTCTGTTTCAATGATGCAAGCCTCAAACGACAAAACCTAAAACATCAAAGTTATATACCTTTTTCAATAAAATCAATTTGGACTTAAATTTTACATCATTTGGATTTTTGATGAGAAAGTTAGGGGCACTTGAAGTTGGACATTTTCACATTTCAATGACTTTGGTCCAAAGTGACCTAAAATGTTTTGTATTATCACATGTGTTTCTTTTAGGATTATGAAATTTTATCCAACATAATAATTTAAGTAGACATCTTAAACTTTCCAATGCACTCGGTATCACCTCAAAATCATAAAAAATGAAAGAGTTAGGTCCTTGGGAAGTTGACCGAAAATTAGGGTTTCAGTCAAAATGACCTATAATGTTTTGAAATGAATGATGACCTTCCAAGTTTCAAATGGATTTTGGATGAACATGAAAGTTTTTCATATGGTTCTTAAGAACAGTTTTTCTCTTGAGGTCATCTTCATTTGACAAACACATCAAAAGTTAGGTCTCAGTGGATTTCAAAATAGTTAGATGATTTGACTGATCAACTTCTCAAAGCCAAACTTCAAATCTTGATGAATGAATGATTGATGTCATTCACATAAGCTCATATATGAATAAAATGATGAATGAAAGAACTTCCCTTGATTGTATTTTATCATAGGTTGAGGTTGCTTCATGAGCAAGGCACAGTCAATGCATAGTTGAATTAGGGTTTCCTTGGGAAACAATCCTCAAGCCCTTTGGTTTATCTTGATTAAATTGAAAAATTGAGATACTTGGGAGACATATATGATGATTGAGAGCTTTGTGAACCATTGTCATGCTTGCTTTTACTTTCATCTGGCCACTTCAATGGGCATAGGAGCCTCCTAGGAGCCTTGGATCACATGACTGCTTAAGCTTCAAAACAAACAAAGTTAGTGACATATTTTTGTGTTTTTGGTTAGTAAACAAAATAAGAAAAGCAATAATATACAATTCAAGCATGCTTGGTGATCTCAAACCATCTCACACAAGTCCCAACCCAAGGGTGAGGAGCCAAGATGCTATGATCCTTGAGGCAAATGCAATAAGCAATGATATGATGCCATGAGGGATCTTAGGGTCAAAATTAGGGTCTTACAGATGCCCCTATTTAAGGTCATTCTAGCCGGAGAAGTGAAGGTTAAAATCTTCATCTCGACGAGGTAGAATGGGCTTAAATAATAACAAAGAGACGAATTTTGGTCCCTAAGAGACCTCATGATGCAAATGTATGTATGCAAAAGTTAATACTATGTGGGGATATGTGTCCACAAAGGAAAAAAGAAATCAGGAGAAACTGAGAATCCAAAGGAGTAATACACTCACTAGGGAGACAGAGACTCTGGGGGAGTAAAGGGTAAAAAATGTGTGAGCAGGTCACGACTTGAAACTTGCTGGGAGACACGAAGGGATTCCATGAAAATAAATCAATGGAAAGACTCGAGCTGACGCAAAGATGCATATATTGGGGAATATGCCAATACAGCAAACTATCCACAAAGGATACTTCGGATAAAATCCGGACTCAGATGGGGAATATCCAGAAAGGGATTCAGCCGAGGAAGAAACAATGGGATATTATCGGTTACTGGGTAATAAGCTCAAAGAGACATGTGATCAAAACACCGGTATAAGGGTCAAAAGGCAACATGGTCAGGGAGAAAGAATATCTAAGATCGGTATAAAGGTGAGAGATATCGATCGTCCGAACATCTGAGGAAAACCTAAAAGGTACGTTTCAACTCAGGAAAATCTGACTCCACAGGGGACAAAAAGTCATAATAGGGAGAAGAAAGGAAGGAACGCCAGGGATATCGGTTACTGAGCATATAATAGGTGACCAACCAAGCGTGAATTGGGGAATATTTCCAAGACACTCATCATCCGAAAGGAGGGATGAAAAAGCAGACTCGATTACAGGATGTACATTCGATCCCATAAGGAAATATGAATCTTACTCTCCTGGGGAAGAACAAAGGCTTCGACTGAAGAGCGCATGAGATATATTATCTATTACCGTTAGAACGTAAATAATATACTCGCATGGAAGATTATCCACAACCGATTACTGGGTTAATAAAGGATAAATTGACCGAAAAGAAATGACATTGGGATACCGGCTACTGGGTATAAAATGATGACCAATCAAGGGGAGAAACAATCATTACAAAACAAGGGTAAATGAAAGATGACTCGTCAGGAATAAATTGCTTAATTAGAGCAATTATCCAAGAGATATATCACGGGTTACTAGGTGATATACTCAAAACTGAAGGAGTATCAATACCGAATATTGGATAAAGATAACCAACAAAGAGGGGATTACATCTACCGGTTACTGGGTAGAAAGCCACAGAAGAGAGTACCCGTCATTGGTTAGGATGAACAACAATCAAGGTTTGACTCTGCACGGGGATAAAATGTGGTTTACAACTATCGGTTACTGGGTAGTAAACCATAGAAATAGGACTTACAACTACCGGTTACTGGGTAGAAGGCCACATAAATTCACTGGGGGGAGAATGAACAATTACTATTTACTGAGTAACTGATCACTTGAACCACAGGGAACTGCAGGGGAAATAACAAGAGAGGAGTCAATCTAGGGACAAACTAGAGAGACACAATGAAACAAGACTCAACCCAATGAGGATATAACTCAGGGGGGTAATTCCATCCCAATACATATTTATGGAGGAAACTGAAACAAAAATCATCCACGAGGACATACTCAGTGGGGAATATGGAAGAAAGGATATACACTTTCTGCCTATGGGGCTAACTCTACATGGAGAGATCAGACACAACCATCTGCTTGGGGAAGAATATTTCACCACTAGCAGGAGATAACAAACAAAGATATATGACAAAGAATGCAACATGAATATTTGAATTCTATAATTACGCATGTATATGCGTGGTTTATGTATGATAAATGCTGACAAACAGACATATCTAACACAAACAGGTCCAAGAATTAATGGACAGACATCCGGTACGACATCTCAAAAGAGAAAGCCAAGCCCACATGAGAAATCCAATCTGGTGGGGGCAACAAATACCAGGAAACCAATCACCACTGAGGATCGAGCGAAGTCGCTGCCAGGGACAAAGACCACTGCTAGGGGAACAAGCAGGATCATCGGGGATCAGAGACCGCTGTTGGGAATAAGCAAAGGGTCACAACCACCAAAGTTGGGGATCTTCCAACAGTACGCAGAGACATCGATAAGATCAGTCATAGAAGAACTCTACTGGAGATCTTATCAGGGGGTGATGTGGAATTCTATGGGGAACAACCACCAAACAGAAGCATATCAAATCAAACATTCACTTTTATCCACCGAGGGAAACATCTCTGCTGCGGAGAAGTAGAACCAGTCACTCCACTGGGGAAGGAATCAACACATCTTCCTCGAAGTTCCAAAGCCAAACTAGGATCAGGTAGAGCCTTAGCTAGGGAAGCTACCCAGCCACTGCCAGGGCACTCAACACGGATAAGATCCATCGTATATGAAACTCTACTGGGGAACTTATCAAAAGGGAAGAAATGAAACTCTGCGGGGAGCAACCACCAAACAGAAGTTCCGATAATCAACAAATTTCCATATATCTGCTGGAGAAACACCTCTGCCGAGGAGAAGGGAAACACTGCTCCGCTGAAGGAAATAAACATCTTCAACACCAGCCTTGCTAGGAGGAAACTATCCAAGAAGGAGGAAGCAAATAAATAATCAGGCTCTGATCAGGCAACTCCTTTGGGAAAAGATTGCTGATGGTTGAACCGGGGAATAACCTGTAGGCGATCATCTTGGAGATAACCTGCTGGTGACCAAACTGGGGAAGTTTAATGTGAGAAACCCCGCTGAGGATGCACGGTAGGCAAACCTGATGGAGATCAATGTATGCGAATCCGCTGGGGATAAGCTACAAACCAACTTGTTGAAAATTCCACTCATGCTGGGATTTCCTGCTCACTCTGTGGGAGATTTCCAATCTTAATGAGGGAAGACCAACTTCCTCGAAAAAGTTAGCATGTCAATTTATCAATCTATAAGGGATTTTAGGTCAATTCACACAGTGGATGACAACCACATAATTGATAAAACACAGATGCTAGATCCAGACTCACTGGGGAGCTAGAAGACTGAGACCAAACTCCAGACTCTCTTGGGACTTTGGTGGTGTATTACCTTTCTGCGCTCATTGAGGAGACAACCTGAAAGATGATGAAGAGGATACAAAATATGCTAGGAATGTGAACAAATGTCTTACCCTCTTGGAGATCGTACTATCCTTGGGAGAGCAGTGAAGACATTTCCATTATCCTTTTAGTCATAGTGAATGTTCACTTTGTTTAAAAATAGTTTATAAACTTTATTTGTTTAAAACAATGATACTTATCAATTAAAACATGCAAATATTTATTGAACAGAAACAAATAAGAGTGCAAAGAATTGGATAAAGACTCAAATTTATTTAATGGAAGGATAGTCTGCAAATGGCAAGACTCCACGGATCTTTACAAATTTGAAATTGGTGATATATATTGGAAAAAGGCTACATTGAACATAATGACCATTTCTCCACCAACTCTGAATCCAATGTATTTGAAGCTTCAGTTGACTATGACTGAGCGAGAATCTTTGACAGAAAACGGCTGTAGAACAAAGTCTTGTCAAGATACAGTTACTTGCCAAATCCCTAATTTTTGCCTAGATTGCCCCAGGGTGAGGTACTCAATCTAGCGGGATATATATATTCATTTTTTATGTCTCTAACTTTTTCCTAGATCGCCCTTTCGGGTTTTCAATCCACCGAGACGCTCATTTTTGCCTAAGCCGCCCTTTCGGGTTTTCAACTTAGCGAGCTATTCTATTTTTATTTTAGGCGAAGTATTTCTTGACTGCATCTGAATTCATAGGACGAGTGAAATCCTCCCCATCCATAGTTGTAAGTATCAAAGCACCGCCTGAAAAGGCTCCCTTAACAACATATGGACCTTTATAGTTTGGAGTCCACTTGCCCCTGGAGTCGGGCGCGAAAGACAAAACTTTCATGAGCACGAGGTCACCTTCTCGAAACACACGAGGCTTGACCTTCTTATCAAAGGCTTTCTTCATCCTTTGCTGATATAACTGACCATGACACATGGCAGTTAACCTCTTCTCTTCTCTCAAATTCAGTTGGTCATAACGACTTTGAACCCATTCAGCCTCAATCAACTTGGCTTCCATTAAGACTCTCATTGATGTGATCTCAACCTCCACAAGGAGCACAACCTCCATGCCATATACAAGGGTGAAAGGGGTTGCCCCTGTTGAAGTGCGGACAAATGTACGATAAGCATGCAAAGCAAATGGCAACATCTCATGCCAATCTTTGTACGTAACAACCATCTTCTGGATAATCTTCTTGATGTTCTTGTTAGCAGCTTCAACAGCCCCATTCATCTTGGGTCTATAAGGAGAAGAATTATGATGTGCAATCTTGAATTCGCTACACATCTCTTTCATCATCTTGTTGTTCAAGTTAGATCCATTATCAGTAATGATCTTGTCTGGCACACCATATCGGCATATGACTTGATTCTTGATAAACTTCACAACCACCTGGCTGGTCACATTCGCATATGATGTCGCTTCAACCCATTTGGTGAAGTAATCAATTGCTACGATAATAAAACGGTGACTGTTTGACGCCTTTGGCTCAATCATGCCAATCATGTCAATTCCCCACATAGAGAAAGGCCAAGGGGAAGAAATAACATTCATAAGTGTCGGGGGAATAGGAATCTTATCCGCATAAATATGACACTTGTGGCATTTCTTCACATATTTGCAGCAGTCATACTCCATTGTCAGCCAATAGTAACCTACTCTCAACATTTTGTTTGCCATGGCATGTCCATTGGAATGATTACCAAATGAACCCTCATGGACTTCAGTCATTAACAGGTCTGCTTCGTGTCTATCCACGCATCTGAGCAGAACCATGTCAAAATTCCTCTTATAAAGCACATCACCATTATGGTAGAAACTGCCAGATAATCTCCTCAAAGTCTTCCTATCTTTAACAGATGCCCCAGGCGGGTAAATCTGACTCTAAAGAAAACACTTGATATCATAATATCATGGCCGATCATCTTTCACTTCTTCTACTGCAAATACATGAGTTGGTCTATCCAAGCGCATCACAGTAATATTGGGGACTTCATTCCAGAACTTCACCACAATCATAGAAGCTGTCGCATCTCGAAAAATATGATTCCTCGCGATGGTCGCGGAAAAAAATTATGTTCGAACAGATTCGCCACCGAACTTTATTTATCCCAATGAAGGGATAGGAAAATATCGATAAAACCTTTAGGAAATAGAATAATGGTCATCGCAACCATATTCGGGTTCGGGAGTGGATTACGTAAGGGGAAGGTATTAGCACCCCTTACGTCTGTTGTACTCAACGGGAACCTTTTAGTTCTAATGTTCATTTTGAGTGTTAATTTATGTTTGTTTATTATCTTTGAGTTATAATAATAGAAATGGATGAGAAACTCGGAAAGGGAAATGGGAGTTTTTTATTAGTGTGCTCGCGAGGATATTAGAGCAGTATCTCTAATAGAGAAAGGAGATTCTTCAGATATATGAAGCAGTATCTCAAACAGATAAATGAGATTCTCTAGATAAATGAAGCAGTATCTTAAATATCCGTCTGTTAGGGGAAATTTTTAAGAAAAGACTCCTTTTGAGGGAGATTTACTAGAAATGCTTTGCAGGGGAAAAGCTCATAAGAGACTTTTTAGGGTAACCTCTGCTGGAAATATCATTTTTAATCATAACGTTGAACAATGATTTGCTGAGAAATAATTCTATGAGCACATGCAGGGAAATAACTTTATTTGGAAATGAGAAATGTCCAAGATATACATGAATGACCTTGGATCCTGATATTTTATGTTTGATTATATTATGATGTTCCACTTTAGGTTGGAATACCATGCATGGGATGATGCATGAGATGCATGTACGTATGCAATTGCTGGGGATATTTGGTTGTGTATGAGAATGCAAATGATTTTTTTTTATTTTGTATAAGGTTATGCATAAGTATGTTGATGATTGATATGACTGTGTTTTTTTGAATTTTCTGTTTGGTAGGAAAACCATGTATGGATGATTCGTGTGATGCATGTGGGAATGCAACTAGGTAATTAGATGTTTTTGTAGGGTTTAATTCTTGATTGCCAACGAGGTTGGACTTTAAATAGGAACTACCAGATGAGAACTGGTGAAGGAGATTGAACTGCCAGATGAGGCCGGCACTTGAAGGATATGTTACCAGACGCGAACTGGTGAAAATAATTGAAATGTCAAACAGGACTGAATTTGTTTTTGTTTGTCCGACAGGAACTGATTTTTAAAGTAGGCTACCAGACGAGAACTGGTGAAAATAATTGACTACCAGACGAGAACTGGTATCGAAATAGGTGACCTACCACACGAGAACTGGTATTAAGATATAATTTACCAGACGAGAACTGGTATTTGGAAAATGATATGTCGTACAAGAACTGATTTTTGATATAGTTTGCCAGACGGGAACTGGACTTTGGAATAAGTTGCCAGACGAGAACTGGACTTTGAAATAAATTGCCAGACGGGAACTGGGCTTTGAAATAAATTGCCAGACGGGAACTGGGCTTTGAAATGAATTTCCAGACGAGAACTGGACTTTGACATAAATTGCCAGACGGGAACTGGGCTTTGAAATGAATTGCCAGACGAGAACTGGACTTTGACATAAATTGCCAGACGGGAACTGGGCTTTGAAATGAATTTCCAGACGGGAAATGGGCTTCGGTGTCAGATTTTATGTTTCAAGGCTTTTCAATATCAAGTTCGATGTTATGGGATTAGGCCCGATGAATGTTATGATATGCATGGTTTTATCTTAGAGCAAAGTGACATGACTAATGCATGATGATGATTTATGTAATGATTTGTAGGTTTTCAAAATGCCCATGCACAGGTATTGGAAGAGAAGGTTCTTTGCAGAAAGGCTTTTATCTTCCAGATGGTTGTTTTATGGGATGATATCATGATTCCCCGACACTTGTCTCGAACTCTATGGTTACTGACGTATGACCAAACTTTATGATTGACCAGCTTGAAAACATGGAGAGGATTTGCTCCTATGTGGCTCATCTTTCCCCAGTTTGTTGGGTCTTTGCGGACGTTTACCTCGAAAGGACTTCGAAAGCAGTTGTACCATAATTTGGAGATGGCTTGCCCCAAAATTTAAAGTCATGAAAATATTTGATTAACCGACTCTCGGAGTGGTTCAATTTTCTATACTTTTGAGGTAGCTTGCCCCAATATGAGCGTTGAAGCGACTTAACTCACCTTGACTGAACATTGAAGGGGTTTGCCCCTGGTCAACCTAACCTCTAGGTGATCTTCCCCAGTTAATAGAATTCTGAGATGATTTACTCTGGATCAAATGATTCTTGAAATGACTTGCCCCTGACTAACAGATGTTTGGGGATTGTTTAAGACTGGCCAATTCTTGGAGTAATCTTCCTATGATCAACTGATGTTTAGGTGGCATGCCCCATATTCATAGGTTCGAAGGTAGTCTTGATTTTGATAAATGGTCAAGCTTCTCTGATTGCTCTTTGTTGAAATTTCCCTGACGTCAAGTACTGACTTGCAGTTAAAATTGTTTATTCAGAAATGGTAATTTTAATGCGATACTCATGCAGGTTTTGAAAAGAATTATTATTGGAATGATGTGATAGTGTATGGCGAATGAACCATTTTAATCCAAACGCAGTGTTGGTTTAGCTAGCGTATGAAAGATATAGCAAGAATATGATGCCAATATAGGTGACTGGAAAACATTTAGGAGTCAGTTCACGCAACCTTGCTGTAGTATGCTTTCAGAATAAACCCTGCCTCAATTAGGTCTTTTAAGGGTTATAATGTGGCTTGGTTCATGGTTATTGAAACAAAGGATGTAAGGCTCAAATTTTGTTTTAACCCACCCATTCTTCACGATGATCTCCAATCCTATGCTCAGTTAATTCAACATACACATTCATCTTTTTTGAAGGTGTAAGGATAAAGATGATGATTCAAGGTCTCTTGAAATGGCAGTCACCTTATTTCATTTTCTGGATGTCGGTGACCCTTTGATTCTTGATATGGTGGTCACTGAGTCTTATTCTGTTGAGGGTTTTCATGACCTCTTTTTGATTTTTGTTTTGATCCCTAACTTTTGCATGAACCGCTTTTTGAAGCTTTAGTCCATCGGGACTGCCCCGGTTTTTGCCTAAGTCTCCTTTTGGGGTATCGACTTAGCGGGCTTTTTCATTGGTTCTATTTTTGATAGGTTGTGACTACCAAGTCAATGGTCATTGAAGAACAAACGCCATAACTTTTGGATTTTTGAAGGTTCCTTCGACACTTTAGGATGTGTGCGAAGAATGGCATGTAGTTGATCCACAAATGGGATATTTCATCTTGTAATTTGAATGCGTAGTCAGATTAACTGAACACTACCCTTCCCCAGGTTAAACATAAGGGTTTGTTCATCCGAAAGAAACACCTACTTATAAGCTCGAAGTGTTTGACTAGGGATTAACTCCTTATCTCTCCAGTGTTTGGGAATTTGAAACAATGCTTATACATCATCAGCAGGTTTTTATCCGAAAGCATATAGTCAGCAGTTACGGGTATCTTGTTTTTGTCATCCTCCCTCAAATCTTTGCTAAAAGAAAAGTTATGATAAAGAAAAGTGAATGGGAGAAACACTGATGTATTTTTTTTTATATAAGAGAATAAAAATGAGCGAATGCGAGATAATTAATTCAAAACATGCATCCTTACTTCATCAATATTACCATTAAAAACAACAATGTTTAAACACAAGCATCTTTTAACAACAAAGAAACTACAAATGCAAAAATAGAAACAAATCAGCCCAACGATTGTCAGTGTTGAGGATGTCTTCCTGTCTGAACTACTGGCATTTAGGAGATACTCTATGAAATATTTGAACTCATTTTGACGAGAGGTTAACGTGCACCAACAGGCTTCCTTCTGAAAAGGATATGTACCTTTTATCGATCAATTGTTGCACTTTAGCCTTGAAAGCATTGCAGTCTTCAGTTGAATGCCCTATTGTTCCGGCATGATATCCACATTGCACATCAGGACCATATCCAGGTGGGTATGGTTCTGACAATGGCCTGAGAGACTTGGGCTCCACCAGCGAGCTTTGAATCAGGTATGGCAGAAGTTGACTGTATGACATAGGAATTGAATCGAGAGGAGCATTCCTTCTTTCCAGATTGTTTCGAGGCCTATGCTGGTTCAGATGCTGATTCTGATATCCTTGACCACGAGGTCTTTGATTTGTATAAGGAATAGTCCATGGTTGCTTGAATGGTGCTCTAGGCCTTGTCGGTTGCCTATAAGGATAATGTGATGTTGGAAATGGTGATCGATGAGAAGGTGAAAAACCATAAGGTCTGGCTGGTGCATCGTGAGAATACCTAACATTTGCCATGACTGCATTTATTTCATTATCCTCTTCCTTTTGGGAATCGCTGAGGGATTATGTCTCGCTAGCTTGGTTGCTCGAGGCACCTTGGATTCTTCCACTTTTTAGGGCACTCTCGACACGTTCTCCAATTGTCACTAAGTGAGCAAAGTCTGATGCTGCGCTGCTAATCATCCTTTCGAAGTATGGACTTTGCAGGGTGTCCCTGAATAAGTCCATCAATTCTTTGTCTAAGAGTGGTAGCTTAACGCAAGCCGCTAACTCTCTCCATCTTTGGGCATACCCTCTGAAGGATTCATTGTCTTCCTGAGATAAGGCTCTTAGCTGCACGCGGTTCGGAGCTATGTCCATATTATATTTGTATTGCTTCAAGAATGCGTTAGCTAGGTCCAACCATGATCGAACATGATTCCTTTCTAACTTCATGTACCAACTTAATGATGCCCCAGTCAAATTGTCCTGGAAACAGTGAATCATCAACTTATCATTGTGGGCATGAGAGGTTATTTTTTGACAAAACATCACCAAATGGTGCTTTGGACAGCCATCCCCTCTGTACTTCTCAAATTCTGGTGCTTTGAATTTTGCGGGTATAACCAGGCCAGGTACCAAACACATGTCTAAATAATTCAGTTCAAGAGTATCTTGTCCTTCTATGGCCTTGAGTCTTTTCTCTAGCACGCAGCATCTTTTAGCAATCTCATCATCTTGCGGTTGTTCAGCATTAACCACTAGGCTTGTTCCATGGGAATCTGGCACGGAGAATGCAAAACTGTGATACTCAACAGCATCATGACGTGAGGAATCTTGAACAACATGACGTTCTTGTACAATAGAGTTATCAACTGGGGTTCGCACAAGCTGAGGTTTGGTAGGACCATTTAGTGGAGCTGGAATAACATTCTCTACGACTGCAGTCTGCTGAATGTTGTCCTCCCTCTTTTCTAAAGCTATCATAGCCTCCACAAGTTGGTCTATCTGGTTTCTCATCGAGTCAACATCTCCTCTTAATGCAATGTGGTTTTTCTCCAATGGATCCATAGTTTTTCAAGAGCTACTTTAAGTCTGATATAAGTGTCGGGAAATCAACTGCAGGTTATGGACAAAGGATGGATGAGTTTTTTTGTATTTATTTTTTGGTGAAAAATGATATGAAATGTATGATGATGAAGGCAAATGCAATGATATGTGTATGAATGTAGTGACATGTTTAGGATCACAGGTTCAAAGTGTTTTCGAAAAGATCAGAATAACGGGTAAATGACGGGTATCTCTGATTAATGGAACCCCATGGATAGGCTCTACAGTTGGTAGGTTCCCAGAGTCATGGATATTTCTTGAGGATGTCACTGCCGTGACGAAGACTCGTCGGACAATAATATCCTTAAGAAGATCTCGTCTAGGTGAGGTCTTTGTATTATCCTAACAAGGAAAACTCCATGAGGATTCTACTACACGACTCTCGAGTCCAGGGTTCTAACAAGGTTATCAGAGTCATAGATCGAGGTTGGAAATATTACTGTAAGGTAATAATACGTCCAAGGGATCTCATCTGATTGGGGTTTTCGTATTAACCTAACAAGTCTGAAACTTTTTAGGTAAATACTACATAACCGCCAGATATAGTGGGTTAAAAGGTCCCAAGAGTCATTGATCCAACTTGAGAATACTATCGTCGTGACGAAAACTCGTCGGGCAACAATATCTCAAGAGAATCTCCTCTAGGCGGAGTCTTCGTATCTTCCCAACAAGGAAGACTCCTTGTGGGCGTCCACTATGCAACCACCAACTTAAACTTACGGTTTTTCTAAGACTCGGGTAGAAAGCCTATGTCACAAAGCACCACTAACAGAGAGCCCCAAACAAGACATAGCCAATAAATCACAAAACAAGAATTATGACAGAATAATAATAACAGAATAAAAATAACAAACAAACAAACAAGTTAACACACAATACAGAAACTGAACTAAATTAGGGTTCACTCTCTTTTGCTTAGAGCTAGTCCCCAGCAGAGTCGCCATCTGTCGCATCTCGAAAAATATGATTCCTCACGATGGTCGCGAAAAAAATTATGTTCGAACAGAGTCGCCACCGAACTTTATTTATCCCAATGAAGGGATAGGAAAATATCGCTAAAACCTTTAGGAAATAGAATAATGGTCATCGCAACCATATTCGGGTTCGGGAGTGGATTACGTAAGGGGAAGGTATTAGCACCCCTTACGTCCGTTGAACTCAACGGGAACCTTTTAGTTCTAATGTTCATTTCGAGTGTTAATTTATGTTTGTTTATTATCTTTTCGAGGGTATAATAATAGAAATGGATGAGAACCTCGGAAAGGGAAATGGGAGTTTTTTATTAGTGTGCTCGCGAAGATACTGCAATCCCCTGCCTACGTATCCTTATGGTGTAATAAGGAAATCATAACATTCGTAGTAAGGGGAACTACGGTTGGTTGGTGTCTTTTATCGAACAACTATTTAGATCGCGTTCTAAAGGCTAAATGTTGGCTGGTCTACTCTCGGCGGAGGCTTAAACACTAGTTTGTTGTGCGCGTTGGAAAGGATTAAACATTGTTCTTTCTGAAAAGAGTTTTGGTCACACGGGGGTGACCAGTGGGATTAATATGTTGGATGTTTTGATTGGTTGAGATGTTTTTGGTTGGATGACAATTACTTGGATAGTCGAGTAAGACAACTCGTATCCTAACAGTCGAGAAAGGGAATAGAAGACTCTAGACTGCTTTCTATTTCATCCTTAATTGTAAAAGGATTTGATGATAATTAAGGTGTTTTGAATGGATGACGAATACTCGGATAATCGAGTATGACAACTCGTATCCTAATCACCGAGAAAGGGAATAGACGACTCTAAACCACTCTCTGTTTCATCTGAGTATTTATGAAAATAAGGTTGTATAAGATTGGCGTATTTTAGTATGAACGAAAAATACTCGAATGACTGAGTAAAACAACTCATATCCAAGAATTTGAGGAGAGGAATTGAAGACTCAAGACCATCTCCCTTTTCGCATAATTTGTTATGAAAGTGGTTTGATTAAGTTGTATGTTTGCGGAGAAATGGCAATTGTTCGACTGACCGAGTAAGAAAACTCGTATTCGTCCAATTGAGGAGTGAAGTTGAAAACTCAAAGTCGACTCCCTTTTCATTTAGCTTATTTTGAAAGTGTTTTGATTTAATCGGGGTTTGGAAGTTTGTAGAGGAATGACAATTATTTGACTAACCAAGTAAGAGAACTTGTATTCAAATAATCGAGGAGAAAAATTGAAGACTCAAAGTCATCTCCCTTTTCGTTTCTTATTCATAAAATGATTCGATTTGATTGTGCTTAGGTGGATTAGGAATGACGACTACTTGACAAACCGAGTAAAAGAACTCATATTCAAATAACCGAGGAGAGGAATTGAAAACTCAAAGTCATCCCCCTTTTCATTTCCAAAATGAAATGGTATTTAATTGTGATTGAGTATTTTAATTTGATTTGGATAAAAAATACTCGATGTTGGATCGAGGTTCTAAATTTGTGTTTATGAATGAAATGAATTCTATTTAGTGTATTGTTCTTCTACTCGATAAAATCGAATAGGTCTCATTGTAAGAAAGCCCAAGAGTAAGCTATGTGAGGTTGATGGCGATGCTTTAAAAGCGATCGACTTACAAAGGATTTGTTTTGAGAGTGGGCTTGATGTTAAATCAAGAATTGTGTGATTTGTGTTTTTGAAATTGGTTTGGGTTGATGATGGAATTGAATGAAATTGAATTTGTTTGAAATGATAGTGAGAAATCGGTCAATATTTAATTATTAAAATTAGATATTGGGTTAAGTCGATTAAATTGATTAACTAAATTAACTAAGATTAATTATCACAATTATTTCATCAAATCAAATAAACAACTTAATTAAAATTAACTAGTAACAGTTAACTAATTGATCAAAATTTAATTAATTTATTTATTATAATGAAAAGAGGAAAAATTAAGTGACGATGTGCTCAAGAACCGGTTGGGGCGAGATGACAACATGATTTAATATCATTTGCAAGATCACAACGCGGTGAAGATATTCTTTTGATGTATTGGAATTTGGGCGGCATATCGACATAAAATTGTTGAATCCGCGGATCAAAAATCTGATTTATCATAATGAGCAACCAAAACAACAACATAGAAATACATGATTTTCAATGAATCAACTCATTATAGTGTCATAAATCAAATAAAAAGCAACCGGTAACAACATGAAATCGAATCAAAAGTTCAATACACAAAAACAATGGGGTCACATAGCAATGGACTTAGAGCCCAACAAAACACATGAAACTCTTAAGGCCAAATCGGTACAATCGGTACTAGGTGACTCAAATATCTAAAGTAAATTTGGGTCAAAACCAAAATTATTATCAATTATAATTAACATAAAACAAAGGAAAGGAAAAAAATATACAAATAAAATAATGAAAATTCTGCATTATGGGCAACGATCCAATTGCTAGAAACTTCCTCTTTTTTTGAAATTTTAGCCACATCCATACAAAAGTCGACACATGGAGATGTTATAATAATAAAGTGAAACATAAACCTCTTCCCTTCACATGAAGCGCAGTAAGTAAGGAAGAAAAGAAAACCTCTTTTTTCAATCTCATATTCTATGAAGAAAACAAAACTTTCTACACTTATTTATTTACTACTTAAACAAAAACCCAAACAACAATTACATCATGGATTATTTATGAAATAAACTTGTCTCTCTCACACCAATACAACAACACATATGCATATATCCAATTTAAGCTCAAATCAAAATGAAATTTATGACGAACACAATCAATGCATAACCGAATGAAGAATCATGTGACAAAATATATGCAAAGCATTAACTGTAGCCAATCTAAATTCAAGTCTAACGATACCAACAACCATTCGACTCAAATCGCATGCTCATGGAATTACAACAAAACAAAGTGAAAGCTAAACTTGACATCAATGAATCAACATCATACAATAACACATCATTATATAATCAATATAAATTATGAAAATGATGGATTTGTACCATTGTCGGAGCGATGAACTTTGAATCATAACACAGCAACAGCAACACACGATAATGCAACAACACCACTCAAACTGAAATAGCTCAAAACTGATGGTTCATTGTTCGCTTGTATAGATCTGTCACTCGGAATTATTCATGGTTTTCATGTGTGTTGGATGTGCAGCTTGGTTAGGAAAAGAAGTGAAGTTCATTATGAAGTGCGGTGTACACGATTATTTGGGTGAGGTTCACATGATCTGTGTTAACAGGTTGTTCTAGGTTGTTGTTTTCAATTTTAAGAACGAAAAATGAATAATGTTTTTCAAGTTTTGTTATACACAGCGTAATGGTGTCGCTGGTTGAACGGAAGCTTAACGGCGGAGGGAGTTGGTGGTGTCACGGTTGCTACATATTATGGTAGGTTGTTGGCGGATGTTGGGGTGAAGGATTACGGTGGAAGGTTAATGGAATGTTGTGTGGATTAAGGAAGATGAACAGGGCGTGAGGTGAGGTGAAGAGAGATGTTAATTTTTTTCTTTTCTGTTTTCTGCTTCTTTTATTTTGTACCGTTGGAGAGGAGTGTGGAGTGAGAGGATCACTTGCCAGCCATGTACCACTCACAAGAAGATAAGATTCCCACGTGGCACCTGGCAATTGGATTGAAAGAGATATTTTTTAATATTTTCTGATTTTCTATTTAACTATTTATTTAAATTTCTATTTTATGATTGGATATTAGAAATGAGTATGGATTGCTAACATGGGCCTTTGATTAATTTGAATCAACGATTCAGATTGAATCAGAGAAGCACACAAAGAAACACATCTTTTTAAATAAATTAAAATGCCTATAATGTTGTTTTTATATGATTTAATCGTTTTAAAATAATTTAAATCAATTGAATCAAATAAAATTCACAACTTTTTAAATAATCATGATAAAATTAAAATAATAACATGGAAAATTTTATTTATTCAATCTCACTATTTTGACGAAAGAACAAAATTAAAACGACTAAAAATGAATAAAAGTCGGGCAAAAATTTGCTTGAAAAATTAAATCGGATGCATGAAAATTATCAATGCAAAATATACTTATTGGAAAAATACAGTGTTTCTTCAAATTCTGAAATAAGTTTGCACCGGTTAAAAGTCTCAGGCGGGTCAAAACGCAACTGAAACAGCTGCTGAAAAATACAACGAGCACACCAGGTTAAACTACATGAACCGTAGATTAATAATACTGGCGTTTGCAATTTTAATTTTGAAACTTTTTATCCGCTGATTTTGTTCGTACTTGAGGAAATAATTCAACCGATTTGTCTGTATTTTCAATAAATTTATTCTGACTGATATTTTAGTTATTATTCATGATGGAATGCATGTCATGTTGTGCATATGATGCAAATTAAAAATGAAATCGATTTTACAAAAATTTAAATATGCGCGGACAAAATTGGGGTATGACAGAAGCAAGCGTAGCAAGAGCATCTGCCATCCGATTCTCATCTCGAGGAATGTGATGGAAGTCAACCTCAATAAAGAAAGTTGAAATCCCCCTCGCATAATCTTTGTATGGGATGAGGCCAGGCTAATTCGTCTCTCATTCACCCTTAATCTGATTAACAACAAGGGTCGAATCACCATACACATCAAGATGTTTGATCCTAAGATCAATACACTCTTCCAAACCCATAATACAGGCCTCATACTCCGCCATATTATTCGTGCATTTGAAAGTTAGCCTTGCTGTCAAAGGAAAATGTGTGCCCTGAGGAGTAATAATCACTGCCCCAATACCATTTCCATATTGATTTACAGCGCCATCGAACACCATGCTCCATCGGGAACCAAGCTCTGGCCCTTCATCAAGCGTAGGCTCATCACAATCTTTCATTTTCAAATACAGAATCTCCTCATCAGGGAAGTCATACTGAACAGACTGATAATCCTCAATTGGTTGATGTGCCAAATGGTCAGCCAAGATACTACCTTTAATAGCTTTCTGAGCTCGATACTCAATATCATACTCAGATAACAACATCTGCCAACGGGCAATCCTCCCAGTTAAAGCAGGCTTCTCAAAGATATACTTGATTGGATCCATTTTGGATATCAACCAAGTTGTATGATTCAACATATACTGGCATAAGAGCTTAGCAGCCCAAGCCAAAGCACAGTATGTTTTCTGAAGCATTGAGTATCGAGACTCACAATCAGTGAACTTCTTACTCAGATAGTATATGGCGTATTCTTTCTTCCCTAATTCATCTTGCTGACCCAATACACAACCCATAGAGTCTTCAAGAACTGTCAAGTACATAATCAAGGGTCTCCCTTCCACAGGCGGAGACAGCATCAAAGACTCAGACAGATACTCTTTGATACTGTCAAAGGCCTTCTGGCAATCCTCAGTCCAATCATGACGCTGATCTTTCCGGAGGAGCTTGAATATTGGCGCACATGTGGCAGTCATGTGGGATATGAATCTGGATATATAATTCAAGCGACCAAGAAAACCTCGGACTTGCTTCTCAATTTTGGGCGCAGACATCTCTTGTATTGCTTTGACCTTGGCAAGATCAACTTCAATACCTCTTTCACTAACAATAAAGCCCAATAACATGCTGGAACGGACTCCAAATGTACACTTGTTTGGATTCAGACGGAGTTTGTACCTCCTCAAATGCTGAAAAAGCTTCAACAAGTGCTTTACATGTTCAACTTCCATTCTCGACTTTGCAATCATATCATCAACATATACCTCGATCTCCTTGTGCATCATATCATGAAACAAGGTAGTCATAGCTCGTTGATACGTGGCTCCGGCATTCTTCAAACCGAAAGGCATCACTCGATAACAGAATGTTCCCTAAGGTGTGATGAATGTTGTCTTCTCCATATCCTCGGGTGCCATTTTAATTTGGTTATATCCGGAAAATCCGTCCATAAATGAGAAGACATTGAATTTAGCTGTATTATCTACCAACATATCAATATGTGGTAGAGGAAAATCATCTTTCGGACTAGCTTTATTCAAGTCTCTATAGTCCACACACATTCAGACTTTTCCATCTTTCTTAGGCATGGGCACAATATTGGCCACCCATTGAGGATATGTAGAAGTCACCAGAAACCCCGCATCAATTTGCTTCTGAACTTCTTCTTTAATCTTCACTGCCATATCAGGATGAGTTCTTCTAAGCTTTTGCTTCACAGGCACACACTCAGGCTTCAAAGGCAGGAAACATTATACGATATCAGTATCCAGACCAGGCATGTCTTCATATGACCAGGCAAAGACGTCGACATATTCTCGTAGCAATTCAATCAGCCCCTTCTTCACAGATTCTTCCAGGTGTGCCCTAATCTTCACTTCATGGACACAATCTTCAGACCCCAAGTTGACTGTTTATAGATTCTCGAGATGTGGCTGAATGATCTTCTCTTCGTGCTTAAGCTGACGGGTAATCTCATCAGGAATCTCTTCAACATCATCTTCTTCGGCCTCAAATACAGGGAACTCAAAGTTGGGAGATGGTGTTGGATCATTATGTTCAATGGGTTTGATCAACCTGCATAATGATTTTGGATATGAAAGAGATTTTAGAATTCAAGCAAAGCAAATCATTATGCAGATGAAAAGATTGATTTTATTCTCTTTTTAGGTTTTTTGGTGATCAACAATTTCATGCAAAAAAGCAAAAAGTGAAAATAATTTGGAAAAACAAACATTTAACATGTAATTATTGAATGAATATCATTGTATTAATGTGTCAACAATGTCATCACTTCTCCTTTTGGCATGGGAGAAGGGTTTTTAAACAAAAATGAACATTAGGTGGACCTATGGACAACTGTTGGAACATCAACTGCGACCTGATTATTGGAGACTCCTCCAGGGATGACAAAGTTGCCAGAATCTTCCTCTGCATCATCCTCCACCATAGCAGCAGCCTCTTGGTCTTTGACCGTGTGGATGAAACCACCACTCTGAAACAGCCCATACTCATTGGAAGTGCCTGAAGAGTACCCTATGCCAGCCCAGGATTTATTGTCTTCCATCTTAACCATTTGTCCTAAACTAGTAGTTGCGCCATGCTCAATGGCCAACTTCGCATCATTGTTGGATGCAAATGAAGAAGTTCCTTTCTTAGAAGGCTCAGCAATAGATAAGGCTTGGAACTGAGTCCTAACCTCATCCTCAGCATCAATGTAAGAAAAGGAAGACAAATGGCTTACCAAGAGAGCCTTCTCTCCCCCTACCACCACCAACTTCTTGTTCTTCACGAACTTTAACTTTTGGTGTAGGGTGGATGTCACGGCGCCTGCCTCGTGAATCCATTGTCTGCCTAGCAAATAGCTATATGATGGGTGGATATCCATGACCTGGAAAGTGATTTGGAAATCACTAGGTACAATCTTGATTGGGAGCTCAACCTCGCCAATCACAGTTTTTCTGGATCCATCAAAAGCCTTCACAACCACTCCACTCTGCCTCATGGGAGGCCCCTGGTATGAAAGTTTGGTCAGAGTGGATTTTGGAAACACATTTTATGATGATCTTGTGTCTACCAGCACATTAGACAAGGCATCATCCTTGCAGCTCATGGAAATGTGTAAAGCCAAATTATGGTCCTTTCCCTCTTCGGGAAGATCAGCATCGCAAAATATCAGGTTGTTATAAGCAGTAATGTTTGCAACAATGCTATCAAACTGTTCAATAGTGACATTATGGTCCATGTATGCCACGTCCAACACCTTCTGCAAAGCTTCACGGTGTGGCTCGGAGTTCATCAACAAAGACAGGACAGATTTTCGCATCACGCGAAAAAACCGGCGGGAAAAGAAGAACAACAGAGCCGCCACCGTGCGTTATTTATCCCAAGAGAGGGAAAGGAAACGCTCGAAGTAAACCGAGGAAAGAACATGGTCTCGCGACCAAAGAGGATGGGTTCGGGAGTCGGTTATGCGAAGGGAAGGTATTAGCACCCCTACGCATCCGTCGTACTCGACGGGATCCACGCACAATAGAAAGGAAAATGGTTGCTAAAACGCTGCTCAAACACACACACACTGGCTGAAAGAGACGCAAGAAAACAGACTGAAACTGACTCGGCAGGATACCGCATCCTGGGCCTACTTAGTCTATCAGACATAGACATCAGAGTCGAAGTAGTTCGGACTGGGGAAACAACACATACTCGCTAGGATATCGCATCCTATGCATACGTATCTTCTCGGACGAGAGAAGAATCAGAGCATTCATAGCTCGGCTGACACGCACACAAACAAACACAGGCAAAGGCAAACATGGAGCCTGAATGCCAATCACTGGACTTACATCAACATCCGAACCAAAACACACACAAGAAGGCAAACGTGGAGCCTGAATGCCAATCACTGGACTTACATCAGCATCCGAACCAACAAACCCACACTGGAACCCAAATGCCACTCGATGGACTTACATCAGCTTCCAAGCACACAACAAGACAAAACAAAGACACAGGCGCCCGGAGAGATCTGCTCATCTCCTGCCTACGTACCTCATCTGGTATGAGGATCAGGGCGACGTAGTTCCCCTACAGAGGGATAAAGGACTAGCCTAACCAGATAACAGAGGGAGACACAACTAGGGAGACTACGACTCGAGCCTAGATGTTATCATGCAAAATCGTCCCTAAGTTAAGGTTTCTAGCTAACTGGCACAGGGGGCCAGCCTATCCTAATCATGACTTGCACAGGAAGCAAGCCACACACACATTTAACTTCCACAGGGAGCAAGCCAAACAAAACCTAACTTGCACAGGAAGCAAGTCTAAACTAACCCTAACTTGCACAGGAAGCAAGTCTAAACAAACATACAAGCACAGATAGCACACACTATACACAAAGCAAGTGGCTCAAACAAGGGTTAGGTTTTAGTCGAGGGGTCATATCAACCTCAACAAACAAACCTCTGGAACTGGGTGAATGTGCTCTTAACCTTGCCATTGAGGGGCTAAGGTGAAGCAGATGAAAGGTGAGTGAAGATAAGACTTCACAGCTCTTATCCCTGGCCTGGGAGAGCTTAAGACAAGAATGTGTGGGTTCAGAAAGTGGGAACCCTTCTACACATTTGATACTGACTCAACTGTACAATTGTACAAGATCTTGGGTTTGTATCTGCAATGCATCAACACAGTGGTGTGAGCAAAGCAGATGACACACAGAATAACAGGGGATAGATTGCATATCCCTTGGGTTCTGCCAATTGCCTCTTCACTTAGGAGGTCTTTGACTCTATGCAAGGACAAAAGTAAACAGTCACAAACATTGCCTCTTAAGGAGGACTTCAGACAATTGCCTGGCCAAGTAACAGGCCAGGTCTTCCAGACTACATGAAGATTAGAAGTATACCTCAACGCAAATTGCTTATACAAGCAAAGCAAAGCAAAAGTTCACAAGGAACTGAGCAACTAAAAGCACCTGAAATAGTCAAGCAGACATTAGTATACAACTTCAAACAAAGCAAAAAGAAACAGACATCAACAGTTAATCAGAAGCAAATGGATGTGCAAGGCATAAGGCTTAAGGCATGTGAGCCAAGACACCTACAAAACAAACAAGTTAGACAATGATATTTAAGCAAGCTCAATCAAAAAGAATTGGCCTCATTGGTCATTTGTTGGTCAACCTGAAAACATGAGCTCAAAGGTGAGTAACAGGACCACTAGGGCAAGCCTAGGGTCAAAAAGGAATGAAAAAGTCAAAACAGCAAAGGGCAAGCATCCAAAATCATGTTCAAACAATTAAGAAACACAACCAATTGGGTTTACATTCATATCAATCATCATCATCATTTCATGAACAGTTTAGGTCAAGGCATGGCATTTAGAAGCTCATAGAAGTCAACAGCAAGACTTAACTCAAAAGCAATCTTAAACATTTCTAAAAATCACCAAATAAATCATGATCAATCACAACCCACAGCATGGTAAGCATGTCAAATTTCATCTCATTTGGACAAATGGAAGGCAGTCAATGAAAATCAGAAAGTCAAAGCAATTTTGAACATGCTCAAAGAAGTCAACCAAACTTGCATCAACTTAGAAAAATCATAAATCAGAGATGGCATATGATAAATGAATGGGACTAAAACCATGGCAAAGCTTAGGATGTCTAGTTATCTCATGTAAAATTTCATATCCATCTAATAAAGTATGAGAATTTCACAAATGAAATGGGAACATGTGTCATAAAAAGTCAACATATGACTAAACAAGGGAGAAAATCTCAAACAATTAGTAAATGCCACAAATAATTCCAAGAAAATTCACATGTAAACTAGACATCCAAGAGTACATTCATGCAAAAATTCAAACCAATTTGAGTTCAAGAAGCATGGTAATGAAAATCATGAAGTTGGACATCAATGGTGTGACACAAATTGTCACACCCTAATTCAAAAATTCATAACTCACAATCCAGATAAGATAAATTCACAAACTCTACACCAAAATCACCATGATTGTGTCTAGTTTAAGCACAAAAAATTTGGGAGCCATTGGATAAAGTGTCACCATTTCACAAATGTTTTGGCAAAGTGTACAAAATTTGGTCACATTCTACAAACCCTAATGCCATTTAAAATTTACTCATCCAAAAAATCAGAAAAAATAATGATAAAAAACTAGGGATCATGATGAGGATGATGCAAAAATTCCCATGAAATTTGGAATTGAAATGGATAAGTTATGAATTTTGCAAAATTGATGATCAAAGTGAAATAAATATTGAAATTAAATGAATTATTATGGAATAATTAAATGGAGAATGGCATATTTGTAATTATGAGTGCCACTAAACCAAACGACTGTGTATTGGCCGCGGGAATGAAATAATTTCATTGGTGCGTGGCGCAACAGTGCACATGCACACGTACAAAGCAACAAGTTTCTGGGCAATGCATATGAAGCTAGGGTTTTCTGGGCAGCAACAATCTTCATCCCTTCCAAATCGGGTTTTTACAAAAAAGTTCCAGAAATCCAAATTGCATACACAGAAACGTTCAGCATGGCAAGGCAAACAACAATCTAACATCAATTTCCATTAACACACAACAATAAGCACGAATCAAACCAAAGAAATTCAACATCAAAACTTTGCTCAAGAACAAACATTCCCAGAAATGATCAATGAGTACACCAATAGAACCGTCAGACCATACACATGACAAATCCAAGCACCATTTTCATGGAAACAAACTATTGAGAGAGAATCGAACAAAAAAGCATACGAACATCAACTTTCATTTCCAGATTTCTTGCTAATTACTTAACCAATTTACATGATACAAAGCTCATAATGATCAGCATACTAAGACCTACACTAAGCATGGCAAAGTTTTAAGAAATGAGAGCATCGATTTTTTACCAAAAATGAAGTGCAGTAGTGATTCTGATGTTCTTTGGTCGTGGAAGCTCAAAACAGCTGGCCCTTAGCACTCCAGATGATGAATGGGAGAAGAACTTTGGCTTGAAACAGCTTGGTTTGGATGCAAACAACTTCTGCCATTGATGATGCTTTGCAAAAACAGTCCACAAAAACCCTCTTACAGATGTGGAACAGCGGTTGCAATGAGTCCAAAATATGGTTTAGATGATGAATCGAGCAAGGCAAGGCTCAGTTCTTTTAGAGTTTTTGACAGATTTTGGAAAATGCAGAAAATGAAGTTTTAGAGAATGAGTGAAGTTTTCTGAGTTTGGAGGCAGCTGCTAGGGTTTCCAAGTGACAGAAAATGATGTTTAAATACTCTGTTTAAGAGTACAAATCACAATCCATGAAAAGGTGGGATGTAGTTGTTGAAAAATGTACTTTCTTTCCAATTTTCAAGCAAGTTGGCATGGGTGTATGTACTGCACGAATTTGGGCTCTCAAACATGACACAAACCACATTTCTGAACTATTTCAATTGGCCAAATGGTTTAAAAATGATTATTTTGAAAAGTCAAAATTCAACTCACTTGAAATTAATTAAGGCAAGTTCAAAAAGGCCATTTTGCATGGTGATGTTTTGGTGAATGATGATGACATATTTGGAAAGAGGGGATCAAATGTGACTTGTAGGAAAAAACCCCACCCAAATTGGCCAAATGGTTTGAGAGATATGGCCTTTTGAAGTTCAAGATTTTGTGAAAATGAATCGATCATAACTTGCCAACCATACATGGGAATTGAGTGTTCTTGGACTTTTTGGAAATGGGAGAACAAGATCTGCAACTTTCATGTTGGGCAAAAATTCATTTGAAGCTTGTATCATGATGTAAGTTTGAGGATCAAGACTTTCCATTTTGGGCAGGTTTCAATTACAGGTCCAGTTTCCATTTTTGGAAATTTCTGATCTGGCTTCAAATTCTTCAATGATGTTGTTTGACATGATATATGAGGTTTATTTGGACATGAATAAGCTCTCTCAAACCAAATCCCACCATCAAAACCATAAAATCAGACACAATTGACCAAGTTTGACTTTTTAGGGTTTCTGACTGACTGTGCATTGACTGATGACTTCTGAACATCCAATCCTTGACCTAAACACTTCAAATGGATCCCCAAGTCATGTGAACATGTTGGACCAACCCTAGGGCCTTGGCTCCTTGAGAATTGTGCTTGCTTGCTTGACTGACTGATCTTCTGATCAGTTTGACCTAATTCTTCTGACTGGCTTGCACTTGAGGCAAAGGGACAATGCAATGTTATGCAGTGGACCATGTTATGTTATGACCTAATATGAGAATGTATGTACAATGATAGGTGCAAATTTGAGGTGCTACAGCTGCCCCTATTCAATCAGCTGGGAACCCGAACGGATGAGAGCAACGGCTGTCAGACTTTCAGGGTAAACAGGGATTGAATACCACGAACCGTAGAATTTGCACTCTGCTGGATATGATACAAGAAGATCCACGTCATTTACCGATGACAACTGCACGACAACTTCAGAAAAGCGAAACCATTTACCGATGGTTAGAAACTGGAAACTTGATATTTACCGATATCAACTCCGGCAAGACCATTTACCGATGGCTGCTGGGAAAACAAACTCAGGAAAAGTGAAACCATTTACCGATGGTCGGAAACTGTAAACTTGATATTTACCGATATCAACTTCAGCAAGACCATTTACCGATGGCTGCTGCAACTGGAAATTCGATATTTACCGATATCGAAGAAGACTGGGCCATTTACCGATGGCCTCTCTGCTTGGAGAGGAACAAAATCTTTGTGGTGGAACCAGACAAGACGTTTACCGACGACTTCTGGGGAATTTTGATTTTATTAACAAGAGAACAAAGAATGACCAGACATTTACCGATGACTGGGATGAGACTCGATGTTTACCGACATCGAAAGATGATGTTTACCGACATCAAAAGAATGACCAGACATTTACCGATGACTGGGGATGAGAAATTTATTGGGGAGAAACAAACAGATATTCGCAACCGGAAATCAGGTAGGACATTTACAGATGACTCTACTGGGGACTTCTAGTTGGGGAATTATCAGACATTTACCGATGACTGAGGGAAAGACTCGATGTTTACCGACATCGGAAGATGATGTTTACCGACATCAAAAATGACCAGACATTTACCGATGACTGGGAGAATACCCGATGTTTACAGACACCGAAACAATGGTGTTTACCGACACCAAACAAAGAAACACACGCGGGTGCTAGTATGACACTTACCGGTATCACGAGAACGACTTTTAGATATGTCAAGGCAAGGTTGACCACTTGCTGGGGGTCTCACTGGGGAGGAACAAACTTTCTGTCGCCAACGGGTGAGGTAATAAACCTCTGCGGGGATATCAATCCTGAGTGCTGTCAAGAGCAACTGTAGCAGACTTGCTGTGCTGATGTTGAATGAAATGATCCGCCTCTGCCGGGGATACGGTCTGGTGTGGTTAACACATGAATGCATATGTTTGAATTTTTCTATGGCGTAATGCTCCATATTGAATGGGAATGCTACGCAGTTTGAGGATGCAATGATCACTAAAATGCAAAAATGCAAAAATGATGAAAAACTCCGGCTGGGGAGCCAAAACTGATCGGGTACTCCAACTCTGCGGGGAGACTCTGCAGGGAGAGCAACGACTTCTCACTCCTGTTGGAGAATAGCACTGCTGCTGGAGGAAGGTAAACTCCGCTGGGGATATCCTTCAGTCCACAGATAGGATAAATGTTGGAGATAAATTTCAATGAACATGCCTCACTCGAGGAGGAAATCGGCAAATACAGGCCTGCTGGGGATAGGCAATCCTTAAATCTGTTGGGGAATAGAAGGCACTATCCACAGACGTCTCCGCAGGGGAACATAGCTCCGATAGCTTCCAAACTTGCTTGGGGAAAATATCTGCTGAGGAAACATCCTCACAAATGCCAATCCTGAAAAACAGCACAACAAAATGCCCCCAGGGGATACATGGACAAGATACGCTCAAGTGTCCTCAACATTCAAAATGATTTTCAAATGTTTCATCTTTTTGCACGTTATTGTGTAGCCTTCATGTTCTTATATGCAATGCTTATCAAAAATTCGGACATTTTTGCAAACAAAACAGTAAAAATAAAAACCAAAGAGCTATTTATCTGAATAACAACTTTTATTGATTGAAAATGTGCCTGAAGAGGCAAATACATTGGGAAGCAATTCCTAGAAAGAGGTAATTGCGCACAAAAGGAAAAAATCTATCCTAATGGCGATGTGAACACGGCATCCACTATTTCCCAATTCTGTTATAACTTACAGATCATCAGTTTTCCTCCCAACTCCTTGCTTTCTGAGAAGAATGACTGGACGGATCACATCTTTCGAGATGGCAGACGACAAAGCTTGATGAAGTACAGACAACTCAGACTGTAGTCTTCGCTTTAATCCCTCTTTTGGCTGGATCGCCCTTTCGGGTTTTCAATCCACCGGGATACCCATTTTTGCCTAAGTCGCCCTTGCGGGTTTTCGACTTACCGGGTGTACAAATTCTTTTCATTTTATCCCTAATTTTTGCCCGAACCTTTTCTTTCTGTTTTTTGGTTCGCCGGGATGCCCATTTTTGCCTGGACTCTTTTTTTCTTTTTGTCCAGCGGGTCAATTTATGCGAAGTATTTTTTTACTACATCTGAGTTAACAGGGGACGGAAAATCTTCACCATCCATAGTTGTAAGCATCAAGGCTCCACCGGAGAAGACCTTCTTCACAACATACGGACCTTCATAATTAGGAGTCCACTTGCCCCTGTTATCTGCACCGGGAGGGAGGATCCTCTTCAAAACTAGATCACCGATCTGATAGCTTCGAGGACGCACTTTCTGATCGAAGGCTCGCTTCATCCTTCGCTGATACAACTGTCCATGGCATACAGCTGCTAGCCGTCTCTCTTCGATAAGGCTCAACTCGTTAAACCTTGTTCGAATCCACTCGGCTTCGTCCAGCTTGACATCCAATAAAACTCTCAGAGAAGGAATCTCCACTTCAACAGGTAGGACAGCTTCTATACCATACACAAGGGAGTAAGGGGTTGCCCCGGTCGACGTACGTACTGAGGTACGGTACCCATGCAAAGCGAAAGGCAGCATCTCATGCCAATCCTTGTACGTAACTGTAAGACCCCAATTTTGGGCCCTAAGATCCCTCATGGCCCATATCATTCATATCATAACCTCAAGGATCATTGCATGCCTTTGTCCCCTTCTAGTGGATAGATTGCCTTGTGGGTTTGTTTCTTGATCACCAAGCATACTCTGCATTTGTATATCTTTGCTTTCATATGTTTATCATTCAAAAAGTACAAAAATATTGTCAGTCTAACCTTGTTGCTTGCAGTGGAAGCAATCATCAGCAATTAGGTCAAAGACAGTCATTGATCAGTCAAAGCAATGGATGGTGGCCATTCTTGCAGAATTTGGGCACCATGATCATTAATCACAAGTTCAAACAACTTGAGACATCATATGAAGTCAAGTTCTCAAGGAATTAGGGTTTGGAAATCATCAGAAGAAGTTCAATCAGTCCAAAACCCTAGAAAAGTCAAACTTGGTCAACTGTTGATTTAATCAAGGATTTGATGGATAGAATTGATCTGAAAGAGTTCATTCATGCTTGTATAAACCTCATCTATCATGTTCAACCTCATCATGGAAGAAAATCAAGTCAATCAAAAATTTTCCAGAAATAGAAAGTGGACCTGTATTTTCAACTGCCAAATATGGAAACTTCTTGATCTTAAACTTACATCATGATACAAGCTCCAAATGAATTTTTGCCCAACATGAAAGTTGAAGATCTTGTCTTCCCATTTTCAAAAAGTCCAAGAACATCAAAATCCCATGTGTGGTTGTCAAGATATGATCAAATCATTTTCACCAATTTTTGAACTTCAACAAGCCATAACTCTCAAACCATAAGGCCAAATTTGGTGGGGTTTTTTCCTACACATCACATTTTTCATCCTCTTTCCAAAAATATAAATTTCATGATCTAAAACCCTACCATTCAAAATGCCATTTTTGGACCAATTCCTTTAAAATTCAAAGTTTGACCCAAGTTTGACTTTTTGCTTCTTTGATTTTTTCTTGACTTGGCCAATTGGGAAATGTTTAAAACCATATTTGAGACATGTTCCAAGTTTGAATTCATGATCATATCACCATTATACCACCATTCTAGACCAAAATGCAAAAATTGGCAAGTAGACAAAATGATGGGAAGAGAGTAAAAACAGTACAACATGCTGCAGCATTCCATGTATAACCAAAAACAGCACAAACATACAGTCTGTACAGCCTGTGCCCAGCCCAAATTCTCAGCAAAACACACACCTCCACTTCCATTTGCTCACAATTAGCAAAAATGCAAAATGCATCATTAAGCAAAAACCAACTTACCATTGGATTAAGTGAGGCTAAACAGAGAATATAAGGACATTTTCTGACATTTTGTAACCCTAGTTTTCAGAGCCTACCACACAGAAAAACTCATTCCCTTCTCTCTTGCAACCTTGCATTTTGACTCGATTTGGAGAAACCACCAAAAACCACAAAGAACCTTTGCATCCATCATCATTTGGACTGCATTGTGAGGCATTTTGAATCATCCTTTATCAACTGGAACACCTTCTTTAACACTGCATCTCCAAGCTATCAACAATGGTGAAGGAGGATTTGAAGAACTCGATGCACCTCTGAGCCAAACCACCTCAAGACTCCATCATTGTATAGCATAGAGAGGAACTGTTTCAGCTTCAAACCTTCAAACAGACACTGTTCCATTGATTTCCTCCAAACAAGTGAGTTTTTCGATTACCTTGTTTTGTCAAATAATGATATGCTTTAAGTAGGCCTTGCTTCACTGATTCTAAAGAGCCATAGTTTGTTTGAATTGATGAAGTATTGCATGAGATATTTGAAATTGAAGTTTTGTGTACAAGTGAAGTCTTGCTCGATTTGCCATGTTTGATTTGATTCTGGGAAGTTTGATGTTGTATTCTTGTTATTTGATGCTTACTGATGCTGTGACCATGCTTAATCTGAACTTCTGGTTGATTTGATTTTAAGTGTATGATGATGTTGAAGTTGATATGCTATTCATGATTAACCAAACTCTGCCCAGATTTTCGTTTGAAATGTTGTGTTTTGTTGCTGTTTACACCTTGCATGAACTTGTTATATCATTGTTTGGGTGATTGCCATGCCATTCTGCTGCTATGCTGTTATCTGCTGTTGTGCTTTTGCTTGGTTTGATTCTAGTTTGATGTTTTTTTTTTAAACATGATGAGCACCATGATAATTATGACTGTTGTTGTAGACTGATGAATGAATTAGGCTGCTGCTACAACCTGCCCTGTCCAGTTTTGTGTTCATGACTAATTGTTGCTTTGTTATGGATTGATGTTTGAATAATGATGAATCATGAGCATGAACCTGATGTTGTTGCTACTGTTATGCTTGAATCATGAATGGGCCCAGAATTTTCCAAGAACCATGTCTTGCTTTGTCATTGGTTGGTGCTACACATGAAAACCTTGCTGCATTTTTCTTGAAATCCCATTTGAATTGTCCTGAAATCCATGCATGAACATATTGTATGCTGTTGTTTGGTTGCATTATGGACATTAACAATGCCATATCAGTTATTGGTTGTTGGAACTGCAATTACCATGACCTCAATGTTAATTACATGGAACTATGCTCGTGTTTATTTAGTTGCTAATTGATATTACCTGAGCCAATACCATGTTGATTGTATGCTGATCAAATTTTGTTTGGATATGGATGAACACATTGATACCATGCTAAACCTTGCTGCAATTTTGAAACATGTTGTTGCTGTTGTTTTGTTTTGTTTGATTACATGATGAACATGAACACATGCTGCAAATGCCAATGATGCTGTTTATGCTTAAACCCTAAGGCTGCCTAGAAAATCTATGTTACATGTTCAATACCATATGGCTGCTGTGTTTAAACCTCAGATTTCACCAAAATTTCGCATAAACTGTTGCTTGATTTGTTGATGAGCTTGTTTTGATTATATGATGAACATGGATTGTTGCTGCATAAATCTTACTGCTGCCTTTTACATCCTAAGGCCCGTCCAGGAAATTCATGTGATGTGTGTTTGGTTCATCGTGTTTTGGTGTTGCATAATTGCTATTTGCCATGCTATGGTATCATGTTATTTGATCTGTTGATGAATTTGATGAGCACGTGCTAATAAAACCCTGCTACTGTTATTTGAACCAAATATCATGTTCAGAAAATCCAATGTGAAATATGTTATGTGCTGTTGCATGCTGTTGTTCACGTTTTGTGTTATAATAATGATGACATGATGATGAGCAAATGCTGCTGCTGCCCAAACTTACTTGCTGTCCAGAATTTCCCAGGATTAAGTGTTTCGTTGTTGGTTGAGTTTAGGTGATGGTAGTAGTTGCTGAACCTTGTTTGTTTACCATGCTAAATGATTTTGTGTTGATGGATAATATGTTGAACACATGATACTGCTTGCTGTTTATATGCTGTCATGTACTGTTGTTTGGTTTGAATATGAAGATGCTGAACACATGCTGCAATACATACCCTGCTGCTGTTTCGCAAAACTACCCTCTCCATAGATTTTTCCCATGAGCATGCTTGTTCCAATGCTGTTTGATGTTGTTGATGCTTGCTGTTATTCTGCAACTGTAACTTTTGTTCAGGAAATTCCATTTGTTTTTGATTGTTTTGTTGATTGGTTAATGAGGATGCTGCTACCATACTATGGAAATATCAACTGATTATTGAATGTTAGTGATGATGATGCCCTTGCCATGCTGTTTATGTGCCGTTGCATGATGTTGTTGCTTGGTCAAATTTCGCATGATGTTAGTTGTTGACATGCTGTTATGAGTGTTATTCGAAATTTGTTTGATGATTGATGAACTTGCATGAGGTTTACATGAATGCCCTGCTGTTTGCTATTTTTGAACTGCCCAGAAATCCTTTGAATTGTGCTTGCAATGTTTATTTGTTGACAATGGTTGGTGCTGTTTGGAAAACAATTGCTGTTTGCTTGCCTTGGCCATACTGCTTAAACCCTAGGGCTTTTCCAAAACAGAATGTGAACTCCATTGGCCAAGTTCACTGTTCCATTGGCAACAGCCAATGGGAACATTTCCCGTGTCCTGCCTTGTGCTGTGCGTTTCAATTAGTGAGTTGCCAAATGACAAAATTGCCCTCCGTTGACTTGGTTGACCCCATATGCCATGCTTTTGTTCATGCTTGCTACATTATTTCACTCAATTTCAAAAATCAATTTCTCATCCATTTTAATTCCAAAAATCCTGATTCTTTTTCCATCATGTTCATGATTGAGTCTAGTTTTTAATTGTGATTTTTAATGAATTTTTCAGTGGTTGGATTTTTTTATGATAATTATCTTCTTCACATGTGTGCATAAATGATACATTGTGCCATTTCAATTGTGAAATTCTCATGTTGTATCCAATGCCTTTGAAATTTTTTGTGGTGAAACTAGACACATTGATCTTCATTTCCATATAAAGTTTGTGGATTTCTCATTTGTGGTTTGATAGATATGAATTTTTGAATTAGGGTGTGACAATTTGTGTCACACCAATGATATGCAAATGTATGATTTTTGTTCACATGCTTCCCCTTATCCAAATCACTTGAAATTTTGCATGAATGATCCCTTGTATGTCTAATTGATGTATGAATTTTCTTGGAATTAATCTTGCTGTTTTCCATTTGATTGAGAATTTTCATCCATAAGTGGTCATTTGTTGACTTTTTGTGCTATGCATTGCCAAATCTTTTGTGAAATTCTCAAATCTTATTGTATGACCATGAAATTTCATATGTGATAACTAGACACTTCAAGCTTTGCATTGGTGTTAATCTCATTCATTTCTCTTCTGTTTTCAAATTGATATGATTTTTTGAAGTTGACCCATGCTTGTTGACTTTCACCATGCTTACTTGAATTTGGTTTGCCTTCATGATTTTATTTGACTGTCTTCCTCTCATCCAAATGCCATGAAATTTTACATGCTTGCCATGTTAGATGTTAGGATTGAGTGTGATTTATTTCATAATTTTTTAGAATGTTTGAGTTGACTTTTGAATGAAGTCTTTGCTGTTGACTTTTGTATGCTTCTCTTGCCATGCTTTGCATCCTTTTGCATATGAAATGACCATGATGCATGATATGACTATGAATCCAATTGAGAATGCTTCTTGAATGTTTAGACTTGGTTTGGGTTGACTTTTCCTTGCTGCCTTGACTTTTTCTTTCATCTGTGACCCTAGGCTAGTCCTAGTGGTCTTCTAAGCTTATGTTAAGTTCATCTGTTTCAGGTTAAGCACCAATGCCTTGAGGATCATTCAAATATTTGTTTGAGTTGAATTATATGATGTGCTAACACTTGTTTTGTAGGTTGACTCATATGCTTGAGTCTTTGTGCCTTGCACAATTGGTCCTTCTGTGTGACTATTGGGTTATTTCCTTTTGGTTTTGACTGTTGACTTGTTTGCTAATAAGTTTGACTTTTGCAGGTACTTTAGTTGCTTAAGTTCTTTGAACTTGCTTGCTTGCTTTGCTTTTTAGCATTTGCTTTGAGGTATAATTATTTCTTCTTCATGTAGTCTGGAGACCCGGTCTGTTATTTGACCGGGCAAACTGTCTGAAGTCCTCCTTAAGAGGCAATGCCTGTGTTTGTTTATATTTGTCCTAAGCAGGAAAAGTCCTTCAAGTAAGGCAATTGGTGGAAGGTAGGGATAAGCAATCTATCCCCCACTATTCAGTGTGTCCTCTCTTGCTCCCATTACATGGTTGAAGCAATGAGATAAATACCCAAGATCTAATCGAGTCAATAATGTGGAGAGAGTTCCTACTTTCTGAACTCCCACACTTTCTGATATGCTCTCTCTTATATGAGATTGAAGCAATGAGGCACACCCCTCATATCCTATTCATCTGCTTCACCTGAGCCCCTCAATGGCCAGGTTAAGAGCGACACTTACCTATCACAGTGGACTGTTAAAGTCAAACCCTCTTGTGTGAGCCCCCATTGTTTGGCTATAGAGTGTGCTGTTTGCTATTCATTGCTTGATTGATGGTTTCATGTGTACTTGCTTGCTTATATGTTATGCATCTATCATCATCAATTGCCATTAATGCATGATCATATCATTTGCTTTGTGATGCTATCATTGTTGTTTGCCCATGGAGGACAATTGTAAGTCCATTGCTTTGGCATTTGCTCCTGTGATATGGAAGGATGGAGTGTAAGACCTCATTGGTCACTCATATCTTCTGTTTATCCGTGTGTATGTGAGGATACAGTTATAAGTCCCTGTAAGTTGGCATCTGTTATCCTGTGATCATAGTTTGATCTGTTTGATTTGTATGTGAGGTTGCAGTTATAAGTCCCTGTAAGTTGGCATCTGCTTTCCTGTGATCATAGTTTGTTCATCTGTTTGTGTGAGAGGTTGCAATTATAAGTCCCTGTAAGTTGGCGTTTGCATTCCTGTGATCATATTGTTGCTTTTGTTTCTTGTATGTGAGGATCCATTGTAAGTCCCAGTGACGTGGCATTGGTATTCCTAGGACCATATTGTGGAGTTAACCTAAGTCCAGATAGATTGGCAGTTAACTTCCACTTTTCATCTTTGTTCTTTCCTTTTGAGGAGATCGGTGTAAGACCATTGAGTGGCATCTGATATCCGTTTCTGTTTTAGGAGACTGGTGTAAATCCATCTATTGGTATCCGGTATCCGCTTTTTATTTCTTTGCCTGTGGAGATTAGTGTAAGACCATTGAGTGGCATCTGACATCCCATTTTGTTTTAGGAGATTGGTATAAGACCAGTGATTGGCATCCGATATCCGCTTTTCTTTGCTTTGTTTGTTTGTTATTAATTGCCATTCCAAAGGACACACTTGAATCATCTGCTATATGATTTCAAGAAGTGAACCTTCTAAGAAGTTTTATTATCCATCCTCATCCATTCATCATCCATTATGTCCTAAACCTTTTCACACTTTATCTTTCAAACTTGACATAAGTGTTGTGCAAACATTTTCATGTTTTTTTCTAACTAAAAACCTGGACTCAAGTCCTTGACCTTTTTTTTCAAACTCCATTTCATAATACTTATTTGAATTGATCTTAATTATACTTTGACTTCATTTTCATAATCATAATCAGTAATTTCACTCATTCACTTGTTTTGGCTTTGTCCATTAATCTTTTCATACATAAGCTATAGGTTTGATTTATCTTAGTGGTTGATGTTAATCTCACCTTCTGTCTTTAGTGATTGAATTGTAAGTCTTCCTTGCCTATTATAGGGTTAACCCCTCTCTGGCAAGTGGAAGCTGTTCTCACATGGTGGACGTTGTTGTTTGTATAAGGTTGAGTTTTCTCCCGTGGATAACGTAAGACCTGGGGTTTGTGTTTAAAATTGAACCTAACCCACTTTTGGAAATCTTTTAGCCGAACTACGGCGTTCTGATCCTTACCTTTGATGGAAGGTACGTAGGCAACGGGTTCATCCGTTCGAACCCAATAACCAAATAATAATAAAATTGTATATTCTTTTCTCATCATCCCAATCATGTTTGCACAATCTTTATGTCATAACAAATAATAGTTTTTGCATAACAAGTGTGAAAAGGGCTCCCTAGGAGTACCTAGGACGTAGTGGGTGCCTAACACCTTCCCATTGCGTAATTTACCCCTTACCCAGAATCTCTGATCTTTTTATTAGTTTTCTACGTGTAAAACTTCTTAGGCTTTTGTTCGCTTTTTAGCCAGTCCTTTGGATAAATAAAAGTGCGGTGGCGACTCGAAATTTTTCATGTATCTCATAGCTTATGATTTAATCGATAGATCATATAGCGACGAATACACCGCTACAGAAAAGTGGCGACTCTGCTGGGGATCGAACCCAGAATCTCTGGTTGGTATTGCCTACTTTTCACCCTTGTTGTGCTATATTGTTATTCTTTATCTGGCATATTTTTGTACAATTTGGGATGAATGTATTGATTGTAATGTGTGAATTGCTTGATATACATTTGCTGTGTGCTTTGGTGATCTGTGAGATGAGTTCTATACCCGAACTCGAGTGCTCTCTAGGATAGGAGAATGGCATAGTCTTGTTGACTGGTGTGGAGTAGTCCTTAGCCAGTTGACTTGCGAGTCCATTCACTTGGTGGAGGTCATGTTGAACTAATAATGTCACACAAGTTATTTGTGGTTAGGCATTATTCTTTCAATCATGTTCCGCAGAAGCCAAGGACCTTAGTTTACCAAACCCATCTTGGCCTATTTTTAGGACCGTAGTGCGGAGGTCGTTCAGATGTCAGTTCTGATACGATTGTTACGCGATACTACACTCATAAGAGTTTCTCTTGAGAATATTCTTGGAATACGAGTATTCGTTCCTCCGATAATATTCGAAAGATGGGACGATGACTATGGGAACCTCTGATAGAACATGTCTGGCAGGTTTAAACCCTAGTACACTCCCTTTGGGTGGTTCTTAACCGAGACTCCATGCTCGTGACTCTCAACAAACCCGTGATTCGTGGTTGAGTCGTTCAAACATTGTTAATATCAATGGATCCCGGATCAGGTGTAAAACCTAAATCCATCAAAGCGGCTGGTTGATATTAGGAATGTTTGAACCGGTTCATGTACCGTTAATATCAATGGAACTTGGGTGTCGATAAGGTGAAAACCTAAATCCACCAAAATGGATGATTGATATTAGGGATACATAGAGCTTTCCCACGACCTTTGTTTGGTGTGCTTTGTTTGATCCTTGAGTGTGTTTGTTGCATTCATGCATTCACGCATTCATCCGCATTCATGTCATCAAAAAGAGAAAATTTTCAAGGAACTTAAAGGGTTATTTGCAAAATTTTCAGACATGGAAAGACCGAAAAGGCATACAAAGAAGTACAGCTTTAAGCAGCCCGACGTAAAAGAGTTAAGGAATCTGACATCATATGTACTAGATCCCTTGGGTTTCAAAGCTCGATATGGGAAGCTTCTGCCGTTGCTGACTACTCAGGTGGATGAGGGATTGATGAGCACTCTTGCTCAGTTCTATGATCCGCTCTATCATTGCTTCTTATTTCCGGACTTCCAGCTGTTGCCAACTTTGGAAGAATACTCTCACCTTATTGGGATTCCTATTCTGGATCAAGTGCCGTTCAGTGGCTTAGAGAGTATTCCATCTGCTCGAGAGATTTCCAGTCTGTTGCATATAGATGAAGATCTGATTAGAGCTAATCTGACTATCAAAGGCGGAATTCAGGGTTTTCCTTCCGAGTTCCTCATTGCACAAGCTACCTTCTATGGGAAGGCCATGAGTGAGGATGCCTTTGAGGCTCTATTCGTATTGCTTATCTATGGATTGGTGCTGTTTCCCAACTTCGACAAGTTCGTCGACATGAATGCCATTAGGATCTTTTCAGTCCTTAATCCGGTTCCGACCTTGTTGGGTGATGCGTATGTCTCCTTGCATTTGAGGAATATGAAGAATGGAGGAGTCATTGTCTGTTGTTTACCCCTGCTGTACAAGTGGTTTATTTCGCACTTGCCGCAGACAGTTGCTTTTAAGGAGAACAAGGGATGTCTACGGTGGTCTCAGAGACTCATGTCTCTCACCAATGATGATATCACCTGGTATGATCGCGTGTATGATACCGTCCAGATCATTAATTCTTGTGGTGAATTCCCCAATGTGCCTCTTCTTGGTACATGTGGTGGGATTACCTACAATCCTACGCTTGCACGTCGTCAGCTTGGGTTCCCCTTAAAGGATAAACCCCATAACATTCTGTTAGAAGGTGTGTTCTTTCAGGAGGGTAAAGATCCCCAAGGCCTGAAAGCCAGATTTGTCCGCGCTTGGCGCAATATTCGCATAAAGAGTAGGAATGAATTGGGTCCAAAGAACTGCATTGCTTTGGAGCCATATACCTCTTGGGTCAGACAGAGGGCTGCTACCTACTTGATGCCGTATGATCATCCGAGACCTACACTGTTGGATGTGGCTGGGCCTTCAACCCTCCCTACCCAACGTGTAGAGGAGTTGAGAGAAGAAGACCTTTCGCGTGCCTGGATCCGCGAGAGAGAGGAATTGCTGCAGCAGCTCAAGGAGAAGGATGATATGATTGAATTTCTCGAGCACCGAGTGATCGACGATCCGAACGACGCTTGGACTTCTTTGCTTCCTCAGTCTTCCAAATTCTGGAAAAGGAAGTATGATCAACTTGCAAAAGAGAAAGCTGATATGGAGGCTGCCTATGAGAGAGAGATCAAGAAGTTGTACACTTCTCGTCTTCCAGCATCCCGAGCTAATAGGGATCCATAGGATGTTATTTACCTTTTCTCTTTGTAATATTTAAAAGAATGCTGTATTTCTTTGTCTTAATATTTTGAATGAAATATTTTCCATGAGCAATCAAAATGTTTAAATATTCGAAATATTGCAAATGAATACCCTAAGGGTTCCTTGAAAATTAAAGCATTTGCACAAGCATTTCATGCATCATTCTTGCATAAACAGGTACCTTTGTTTCTGGTCTTCCGGTTCTAACATTTGATCTTCATTTATTTTGAAGACAAGCTGACTCACCGGTATTATACGCGAGTCAACTCTGCAAGGATTATGGAGCAATTGGAACAAGAGAACCAGAGTTTGAGAGATGAAGTCGCCAGACTTGGCGCTCTGATGGAGCAACTTCTTGCTGCCCAGAATCAGCCTGCTCCCCAACAACCAGCAACTCCCGTTCAGCGGACGGTTATTTCAGAGATAGCTACTACATCGGTGCCAGTCAGTGCCCATCAGCCGAATGCCATGCCTCCCGGTTTTCCTTGGGGGATGCCTCCTGGCTTTATGCCCGATCTGCCAGCTCCTACATTTGCTCAAATGCCGGCATCTAGCCCGGTCCCTATTCCTGTTCCTCCTGTCGTGCATACCATGCCTAGGGTAGACGACACCATTTATCACTCTGAAGCGTCTGAGGGCTCAGATGTTCACGAGAAAATGGATGCAATGAACGATCAATTCCTCGAGCTGAGAAAGGAATTGAGAACTCTCCGAGGCAAAGATCTCTTCGGCAAGTCAGCAGCCGAACTTTGTCTAGTTCCCGGTGTGAAAATACCAGTTAAATTCAAGGTCCCAGACTTTGAAAAGTATAAAGGGAACACTTGTCCTTTGGCACACTTGGTTATGTATGCCAGGAAGATGTCCACGCAGACAGACAACGATCAACTCTTGATCCACTATTTCCAAGACAGTTTGTCTGGTGTTGCTCTCCGTTGGTACATGAGCCTAGACAGTGCCAACATCCGCTCTTTCAACGATCTTGGCGAAGCTTTCGTCAAGCAATATAAATACAATGTTGACATGGCGCCTGACAGAGATCAACTCAGGTCTATGTCACAAAAGGACAAGGAGTCGTTCAAGGAGTACGCCCAGAGATGGCGTGAGCTGGCAGCTCAAATCACTCCACCATTAGAAGAGAAAGAGATGACCAAGATCTTTTTTGAAACTCTTGGGTCATTTTACTATGAGAGAATGGTGGCCAGCGCTCCCTCTGATTTCACCGAGATGGTGAACATGGGGATGCGTCTTGAAGAAGGTGTCCGCGAAGGACGGTTAGCTAAAGATGATGGTTCTTCCTCTAAACGATATGGAGCGTTTAAGAGGAAAGAAGGTGAAGCACATGCTGTGCAGTCTCAGCCAAAACATCGAAGACCCTCAGTTCAGAGGAAGCCTGCACGACATTCCGGTCATCAGCATCAGGTGGCTAGTGTAGCGCCTGTATTCAAGGATAATGCTCAGCAGTATCAGCATCAGCAGCAATATCCACAACCGCAATATCAACAGCAACAGCAGCGTCCAGAGCAACAGGCTTACCAGCCTCGTGGAAGTACAACCAATCAAGCAAACATGAACTATGATAGGAAGAAGGTCAGCTTCGACCCTATTCCGATGACATATACAGAGCTTTATCCCTCCTTGTTGGAGAGGAAATTGGTTTCTCCCAGGGATCCTCCTGCAATTCCTGCTAATCCGCAATGGTGGTACAAACCAGACCAGCATTGTGTCTACCATTCTGGTGCTCCGGGCCACAACGTTGAAAATTGTTTCCCGCTGAAGAGTAAGGTTCAAGACCTCATGAGAAGCGGAATTCTGAGTTTTGAAGACTCTAACCCTAATGTCACCAGGAACCCATTGCCTTCGCATGGGAAATCTGTGAATATGATTCAGGAAGACCTTGGGAAATACAAGGTGAAATATGTCAGTCATATCCGGCAGTCATTGGTTGGATTACATAAGATGCTGTGTCAGCACAGCTATTTGAAGCATAACCATGACCAGTGCCGCGTCTGTTCTGTTAACCGTTTGGGTTGTGATCAGGTTCGCAAGGAATTGCAAATGCTGTTGAATGAAGGTACCATTGAGATTCTCCAGAATCGCAATGTTGATGTTGTTGAGCCCGAGGTGAGTGTCATCTCCCCAGTGTTCAAATTGCCAGAGCCCGTTGTTATTCGCTACAATAGCAACAAGCCTAAGGCATCACCTTCTTTGGTTATTAAGCCAGCCGGCCCTGTGCCGTATTCATCTGACAAAGCCGTACCGTTCCGGTACAATCCTGTTGCTGTCCAGGATGGGGTTGAGGTTCCTTTGCCTTCCACTTCTGTGACCACTATTGCTGATGTTAGTGGGTTGACCCGCAGTGGTCGTGTATTTTCTGCACCTGCCAAAGCTCCTGCTGTTTCTTCTGAATCTGTTGAGCGCCCTGTAGGGAATGCTGTGAATGTTCAGAATCCGGCACTTGATGTTGCCAAACCCTCCTCGTCTGTACAAAAGACTCCTGTTTCTTCAGATGGCCCGAGTGGCATTGTTGATGAAGAATCTGATGAGATGCTGAGGCTCATCAGAAAGAGCGAGTACAATATTGTAGACCAGCTTCTACACACGCCCTCCAAGATTTCCATTCTTTCTCTATTGCTGAATTCAGAGCCTCATAGGGAATCTCTGCAGAAAGTCTTGGACCTGGCATATGTCGATCACGACGTCACCTTGGAACAATTTGATAGCATTGTTGCAAACATTACCGCTTGCAACACTCTGAGCTTTTGTGACGCTGATCTCCCTGAGGAGGGAAGAGACCACAACATGGCTTTACATATATCCATGAATTGCAAATCGGATGCAATGTCCAATGTACTGGTGGACACTGGATCGTCCCTTAATGTATTGCCAAAATCCACACTCTCTCGTCTGTCATATCAAGGTCCTCCTATGAGGCAGAGTGGGGTTGTTGTTAAAGCTTTTGATGGGTCGCGCAAGACCGTGATTGGGGAAGTCGATCTCCCAATCAAAATTGGACCAAGTGATTTCCAGATCACTTTTCAAGTAATGGATATTCACCCATCATACAGCTGTCTCTTGGGCAGACCATGGATTCACGAGGCCGGCGCCGTGACATCCACCCTACACCAAAAGCTGAAGTTTGTGAAAAACAAGAAATTGGTTGTAGTAGGGGGAGAAAAGGCTCTCCTGGTCAGTAATTTATCTTCTTTCTCGTACATTGATGCAGAGGATGAAGTTGGAACTCAGTTCCAAGCTTTATCTATCGATAAACCAATCGAGAAGAAGTCTCCTTCATTCACTTCCTACCGTGATGCGAAGCTGGCCATTGAATGTGGTGCAGTCGCTGGATTAGGGAAAGTGCTTGAACTTGAAGATAATCGATCCCGGGCTGGCATTGGCTTTGGTTCTGGGGCATGCAATGAGCAAGGTCTGTTCACCAGTGGAGGATTCATCCATGCGGATCAGCCTGTAGAAGAGGAAGCTGCTGCTATCATTGAAGAAGAAGATGCAGAAGACTTGGACAATTTTATTATTTCTGGTGGTGTCTGCCACAATTGGGTCGCTGTGGATGTTCCTACAGTTATCCCTAGATCAGAGTAATTGTTCATTTTGTTTAAAACCCTTCTCCCATGCCAAAAGGAGAAGTGATGACATTGTTGGCAAAGCATATATACAATGATATTTTCATTCAATTTTTTGCATTGTCAAAACATTTGTTTTTCCTTTGTTTTCACTTTTTGCTTTTCTTTATGAAATCAGTGATCACAAAAAACCATAAAAACAAAAATAAAAGCTGTAAAAGCAACATCTTTCATCTGCATAATGATTTGTTTGTTTAAATTGTGAAGTTTTTCTTAACCAAAATCATTATGCAGGTTGATCCTAAAACCCATTGAACATAATGATCCAACGCCATCTCCCAATTTTGAATTCCCTGTATTTGAGGCAGAGGAAGATGACGTTGAAGAGATTCCTGATGAGATCACCCGTCTCCTTGAGCACGAAGAGAAGATCATTCAGCCGCATCTCGAAGACTTGGAAACAGTCAACTTGGGATCTGAAGATTGTGAGCGCCTGGTGAAGATTGGGGCACTTCTTGAAGAGTCTGTTAAGGAAGATTTGATCAGCTTGCTACGAGAATATTCAGATATCTTTGCTTGGTCCTATGAAGACATGCCGGGTTTAGATACAGATATTGTGCAACATTTCCTGCCTTTGAAGCCTGAGTGCGTGCCTGTGAAGCAGAAGCTCAGAAGAACTCATCCAGATATGGCAGTGAAGATCAAAGAGGAAGTTCAGAAGCAAATTGATGCGGGGTTTCTGGTGACTTCGACATATCCTCTATGGGTGGCCAATATTGTGCCTGTTCCTAAGAAGGACGGAAAAGTCCGTATGTGCGTTGATTACAGAGATTTGAATAAAGCTAGCCCAAAAGATGATTTTCCTCTACCACACATTGACATGTTGGTAGACAATACAGCTAAATTCAAAGTCTTTTCCTTTATGGACGGATTTTCCGGATATAATCAAATCAAGATGGCACCAGAGGATATGGAGAAGACAACATTCATCACACCTTGGGGAACATTCTGTTATCGAGTGATGCCCTTCGGTTTGAAGAACGCCGGAGCCACGTATCAACGAGCTATGACTACCTTGTTTCACGACATGATGCACAAGGAGATAGAAGTCTATGTTGATGATATGATTGCCAAGTCCCGAACGGAAGTGGAGCATATTGAGCATTTGTTGAAGCTTTTTCAGCGTTTGAGGAAGTTCCAGCTTCGTCTGAATCCGAACAAATGTACTTTTGGAGTCCGTTCCGGAAAGTTGTTGGGTTTTGTGGTAAGTGAAAGAGGTATTGAGGTTGATCCTGCAAAGGTCAAAGCAATACAAGAGATGCCCGCACCCAAAACTGAGAAGCAAGTCCGAGGTTTTCTTGGCCGCTTGAACTACATTTCCAGATTTATATCCCACATGACTGCCACATGTGCGCCGATATTCAAGCTCCTCCGGAAAGATCAGTCTCATGACTGGACCGAGGATTGCCAGAAAGCTTTCGACAGTATCAAAGATTATCTGTCCGAACCTCCGATTTTGTCTCCGCCAGTGGAAGGAAGACCTCTGATTATGTACTTAACAGTTCTTGAAGACTCGATGGGTTGTGTACTCGGTCAACAAGATGAATCAGGGAAGAAGGAGTTTGCTATATACTACCTCAGTAAGAAGTTTACTGATTGTGAGTCTCGGTACTCTATGCTTGAGAAGACGTGCTGTGCTTTAGCTTGGGCAGCTAAGCGTTTGCGCCAGTACATGATTAATCATACAACTTGGTTGATATCCAGAATGGATCCAATTAAGTATATCTTCGAGAAGCCTGCTTTAACTGGGAGGATTGCCCGTTGGCAGATGTTATTGTCTGAGTATGATATCGAGTATCGAGCTCAGAAAGCTATCAAAGGTAGTATCTTGGCTGACCACCTAGCGCACCAGCCAATTGAAGATCATCAGTCTGTTCAGTATGACTTCCCTGACGAGGAAATTCTGTATTTGAAGATGAAAGATTGCGATGAGCCTACACTTGATGAAGGTCCAGAGCCTGGTTCCAGATGGACGATGGTGTTCGATGGCGCTGTTAATCAATATGGAAATGGAATTGGGGCAGTAATTGTTAATCCCCAGGGATCGCACATTCCATTTACAGCAAGGCTAACCTTCAAATGCACGAATAATATGGCGGAGTATGAAGCCTGTATTATGGGACTTGAAGAATGCATTGACTTAAGAATCAAGTATCTTGATGTCTATGGTGATTCAGCTTTGGTTGTCAATCAGATCAAAGGTGAATGGGAGACAAATCAACCAAGTCTCATTCCGTACAGAGATTATGCAAGGAGAATTTCAACTTTCTTCACAGAAGTTGAATTTTATCATATTCCTCGAGAGGATAATCGGATGGCAGATGCCCTTGCTACGCTTGCTTCCATGATCGTTGTCAGATGGTGGAATGATGTTCCCAACATTACTGTGATGCGCTTGGACAGACCCGCTCACATATTTGCAATCGAAGAAGTGAAAGATGACAAGCCTTGGTATTTTGATATCAAGAATTTCCTCCAGAACCAGGTCTACCCGCCTGGGGCATCTGTGAAAGATAGGAAAACTTTGAGAAGGTTGTCAGGCAGTTTCTACCTCAGTGGAGAAGTGCTGTACAAAAGAAATTTTGATATGGTTTTGCTCAGATGCGTGGATAGACACGAAGCAAACCTATTGATGACTGAGGTCCATGAGGGTTCATTTGGTACTCATTCCAATGGACATGCCATGGCTAAGAAGATGCTGAGAGCAGGCTACTATTGGCTGACAATGGAGTCTGACTGTTGCAAGTATGTGAAGAAATGTCACAAGTGTCAAATTTATGCGGATAAGATTCATATTCCTCCGACACTCCTGAATGTGATTTCATCACCATGGCCTTTCTCTATGTGGGGAATCGACATGATCGGTATGATTGAACCGAAAGCGTCCAATGGACATCGGTTTATTCTCGTAGCAATTGATTACTTCACCAAATGGGTTGAAGCCGCTTCGTACGCGAATGTAACCAGGCAGGTGGTTGTGAAGTTTATCAAGAATCAGTTGATTTGCCGTTATGGTGTGCCAGAAAGGATCATTACTGATAATGGATCCAATCTGAATAATAAGATGATGGATGAGTTGTGCGCTGAATTTAAGATTGCACACCATAATTCCTCTCCTTACAGACCTAAGATGAATGGGGCTGTTGAAGCTGCTAACAAGAATATCAAGAGAATTATCCAGAAGATGACTGTCACGTACAAAGATTGGCATGAGATGCTGCCATTTGCTTTGCATGGATATCGTACGTCTGTACGCACTTCAACAGGGGCAACCCCTTTCTCTCTTGTTTATGGCATGGAAGCCGTTCTCCCAGTAGAGGTGGAGATCCCATCAATGCGAGTCTTGATGGAAGCCAAGTTGACTGACGCTGAATGGATTCAGAGTCGTTACGACCAGTTGAATTTGATCGAAGAAAAGAGATTAACGGCCATGTGCCATGGTCAGTTGTATCAGCAAAGAATGAAGAAAGCATTCGACAAGAAGGTCAAGCCTCGTGTGTTCCGAGAAGGTGACCTTGTGCTCAAGAAAGTTTTGTCTTTCGCGCCCGATTCTAGGGGCAAGTGGACTCCAAACTACGAGGGTCCATATGTTGTTAAGAGAGCCTTTTCAGGCGGAGCTTTGATGCTTACAACAATGGATGGGGAGGATTTCACTCGTCCTGTGAATTCAGATGCAGTTAAGAGATACTTTGCCTAGAAAAAGTATATGCAAATGAAAAAAGAAACAAATGAAAAAACAGAATAGCTCGCTAAGTTGAAAACCCGAAAGGGCGGCTTAGGCAAAAATGAGCGTCTCGGTGGAGAACCCGCAAGGGTAATCCAGGCAAAAATAAGAGACTTGAAAAAAAAAGAATATATTTGCATCCCGCTAGATTGAGTACCTCCCTCTGGGGCAATCTAGGCAAAAATTAGGGATTTGGCAAGTAACTGCATCCTGAGAAGACTTTCTGTTTATCAGTCGTCATTTCGTCAGAAGATTCTCGATTCGTCGTCAACTGAAGCTTCGGATACATCGAGACTCAAATTGGTAGAGAAAGGATCATTATGTTCAATGTAGCCCTCTTCCAATATATATCACTGATTTCAAATTTGTACAGATCTATGGAGTCTTGCCATCTGCAGACTACCATTCTATCAAATCAATTTGAGCTTTTTATCCAATTATTTGCATTCTTATTTGTTTCACTTCAACAAATGTTTTGCATGTTTTAGATTGATAAAATATCATTGTTTAAACAAATCAATTTTTCAAAATTGTCGTTTTTAGACAAAGTGAACATTCACAAGATTGAAAGGATACTCAAGAATATCTCAGTGCTCTCCCGAGAGTGGCATGATTCCCAACAGGTAAGACATTCGTTCACACTCCTGGTTGGTGGTATCTTCTTTCTTCGGATCTTTGTTGGGGTTGTTCCTCAGACAGAGGTGTTGTTGGGGTTGTTCCCCAGTACAGTCGCAGGTGATTTGTTGTTGAAGACTTCGTACTCTCCAGCAGCAGTTTTCCCCTAGCATGGGTGTTTTCTTGAGAAGTTTCGGTGGTTGATGGTTTATCACCTTGGTGCCCCGTCACTTTCTCCAGTGGGTCGTATTCCCCAGACTTTATTTGTCTCCTCAGCGCAGTCATGAGTATAACTGATTGATTGATACTCCCCTCGGAGTCGCGAGTAGAGCCGTTGTTAATATCCCCACCAGGGTTGCAAGTGGAGTTGTTACCTCTTTTCCCCATGCAGTGTGCCAGCAGGATCTGTCTGTTTCCTCAGCACGATTGTTTTCTTCTGAAGACTTGGTAAGTCAGTGGTTTGATACCCGGTACTTTACCCTTTCCCCGGCGAAGTCGTCTGTGGAATTGTTGCTCTCTCTCCATCAGAGTTATTCTCTTCAGCAGAGCAGGATTTATTTTCCTGAGCAGTTTTGATTTGGGTTGATATCCCAATGTGTTCAACCATCTTTTCCTCAGCACAGTCTGCAGAGTGTTTGTTGTGGCAGCTTCGCCTGTTGAATACTTCTTTCAATCCCCGTATGGCCGGATGATGGCTCTAGCCTCCAGTGAACGGATTTATTTTCCTGACTGTTTGTGATCCCCGGTAGAGTGGCTTATATCGCAGAATCTACTTGTTGTGATCAGTTTGCTTTGAATATTCTCCCCGAGTGGAATGGTTCGTTGCAGACTCTACTTGTGCGATCTGTCCTCCCTCAGTGGTTTATTCCCAAGAGAGTAGCCGACAGTTTTCCCCAGTAGAGTTGCTTATGCAGTTAGATTCTACTTGGATGTTTCGTTCTCCCTCAATGGGTTGTCCCCCAGCGGAGTTATGTGGATTTGCTTTTACAGCAGTTCGTGCTTACGCACTCTTTGTTTCTCAGTTGACACAGGGATCCCCGGCAGATACTTTGGGACTTATCTTGTTCCCCTACAGATTCGTCTTGGTGGCCGTTTCGCCCGTTGTGACTTTCTGTACCCTGTTTCGGGTTGTTTCCTGATATCTGATTCTCTGCTTCCTCAGCAGTACCTGCAGATCTTTGCTTTACAGCATGTAGATCTCCGCAGATTGGCTCTCCAGCTGGTTTTTCCCCTGGAAGTATAATACCGGACGTTTTGTTCCTGAACCTGTTTGTGTTAGAACTGTCTATTTTGTCAACATTCATCAAACATAAATCACGCATATTCATGCATATTCATAAACATTCAGATATTCATGTTGCATTTCTTGCCATATATCTTTTGTTTGTCGTGTCTCCTGCTATGGTGATATAGATCTCTTTACAGATCTCCCCAAGCAGATGTTGGGTGTTTAAAATCTCTCCATATAGAGTCAGCCCCATAAGCAGAAAATATGTTGTCTTTCCTTCTGCAGTTCCCCACCGAGATATATCCTCGTGGATGACGGTTTCTTCCGTTTCCTCCCAACACATATATTGGGATGGATTTTCCTATTTGAGTTACATCCTCATTAGGACGTGTCTTGATTCAGTCTGTCTTTTCGGATTGTTCCCGAATTGGCTATTTGTCAAATATCTTGTACTTCCCAGTGGGTTGTTCCCCAGCGGAATGTGTTTTTGGGCCTCTACCCAGTAACCGGTAGTTGTAAGTCCTATCTTTCCTGGCTTTCTTGACAGAATTTGTGGTTATACACCTTTTATTCTCCAGCCAGAGTTTTTGGTTTTCTACCTACTACCCGGTAGTTGTAAATCCTATTTTCCTGCTCTTTAGCAGTTAGTGGTTTATTATAAACCCTATTTTGGTTTCCCGTGCGGATTTGTGATTTGTTCTATCCCCACGCGGAGTTTTTGGTCTTCTATCCCGTATTCGGTAGATGTAAACCCTAATTTTGTGGTTATCTTCATTCAATATTTGATGTTGATTTTCCTTTGCTTGTATAAGTTGCTCAGATCAGCACTTATATCTCCAGCAAGTTTTTTGTGGATAATTGCCGTATGCTAGCAATTTTATCCCCAGTGGGTCTTTTCACCGTATGCTAGTGATTTGTTCCCCGGATCATTGTTTGTTTATCAATGTATCCCCAGCTAGTCTTCTTTGGATAATTGCCGGATGCTCGCAATTTATCCTCAGCAGATCGCCTTTCATTTACCCTTTTGTCGGTAATGTTTGTTGCTCCTTTTGATTGGTTATCATTATATACCTAGTTTGGTATCCCGATGCCTTTCTGTTCGGTTGATTTATCCTTTGTTAACCCAGTAACCGGTTGTGGATAGTCTTCCATGCGAGTATATTATTCACGGTCTGCCGGTAATGAATAATATGTCTCATGCACTCTTCAGTCGAAGCCTTTTGTGTTTCCCCAGTCGAGTAAGATTCGTTATTTCCCTTTGCGGAGTCGAATATTTCTTGTTGTTGGATAATTGCCGGATGCTTGCAATTTATCCCTTTGAGTTGTCTTTCGTTTACCCGTATGCTTGGTATCGATTGTCCCTTTTTTTGGTTAGTCACCTATTATATACCCAGTAACCGGTATCTCTGGTGTCTTTTCCTTGCGAGTGTATTATTCACGGTCTGCCGGTAATGAATAATATATCTCATGCGCTCTTTAGTTGGAATCCTTTGTTGATTTTCCCCAACTGAGCAAGGTTCGTATTCTTTGTAGAATCGAATATCCATCCTTTAACCAGTTTGTGTTTTGGATGATGAGTGTTTTGGAAGTGAAAACCAATTCACGTTTTCGGTAGATCACCTATTATATGCCCAGTAACCGGTATCTCTGGTGTTTCTTACCATGCGAGTTTATTATCTACGTTCTGACGGTAATAGATAATATATCTCATGCGAGTATTCTTATCCACGGTCTGCCGGTAATGGATATTATATCTCATGCACTCTTTGGGTTTGTGTCCCCAGTTGAGTAAGATTCGTTTTCCCGTTGTGGATTCGGATGTCCATCCTGTAAGTCGATTTGCTTTTTCAAGCCCTCCTTTCGGATGATGAGTGTTTTGGAAGTGAAAACCAATTCACGTCTTCGGATTTTATCCTATAAACAACCCAGTAACCGGTTCAGGATAATTTTCCTTTCGAGTATATTATTCACGGTCTGCCGGTAATGAATAATATGTCTCATCTGAGTATTCTATCCACGTTCTGACGGTAATGGATATTATATCTCGTTCATTCTTGAGTCGATCTTTTGATTGTTTTCCCCTCAGAGTAAGATTCATTTTCCTTGTGGAATTGAATATCCATCCTTAAACAAGTTTGCTTTTCTAGCTCTCTTCAGGATGATGAGTGTTTTGGAAGTGAAATCCAATTCACGTTTTAGTCGGTCACCTATTATATACCCAGTAACCGGTATCCTTGGTGTTCCCTCCTTTCTGCTCCCTATTATGACCTCGGTCCCCCTGTGGAGTCAGATTTTCCTGAGTTTGTTACCCGTATGCCTGGTAGCATCTCATTTCTTTGTTACTTCCCCAGTGGAGTTTTCTTTTGCTTCTCCTCAGGAGTCAGCTTGTGTATTTCCAATGGATTTATTTTCCATTTGGAATTCTTTCCCAGTGTGAGTCCTACACTCCCCAGTGAGTTCTCCAGTCTGTTTTTTCTGTTTTCCTTAATCAGGGTCGTGTCTTGTTCACGTTATGTCAGTTTTATCTTCCCCAGTTTGGAGTCGTATTTTGTACACATCTCTTTCTTTTATTATCCCCATAGAGTCTTATTAGAGTCTCTGTTCCTGGTGAGTATATTACTCCGATGGATCGTCTTTTCTTCTGTGTGAATCATATTCCCCACAGAATTTGTGTCTTTTACATGCATACATCTGCATCATGAGGTCTCTTAGGGACCAAAATTTGTCTCATTACTGTTATTTAAGTCCATTCTACCGCGTCGAGATGAAGATTTCTAAACTTCACTTCTCCGGCTAGAATGACCTTAAATAGGGGCATCTGTAAGACCCCAATTTTGGGCCCTAAGATCCCTCATGGCCCATATCATTCATATCATAACCTCAAGGATCATTGCATGCCTTTGTCCCCTTCTAGTGGATAGATTGCCTTGTGGGTTTGTTTCTTGATCACCAAGCATACTCTGCATTTGTATATCTTTGCTTTCATATGTTTATCATTCAAAAAGTACAAAAATATTGTCAGTCTAACCTTGTTGCTTGCAGTGGAAGCAATCATCAGCAATTAGGTCAAAGACAGTCATTGATCAGTCAAAGCAATGGATGGTGGCCATTCTTGCAGAATTTGGGCACCATGATCATTAATCACAAGTTCAAACAACTTGAGACATCATATGAAGTCAAGTTCTCAAGGAATTAGGGTTTGGAAATCATCAGAAGAAGTTCAATCAGTCCAAAACCCTAGAAAAGTCAAACTTGGTCAACTGTTGATTTAATCAAGGATTTGATGGATAGAATTGATCTGAAAGAGTTCATTCATGCTTGTATAAACCTCATCTATCATGTTCAACCTCATCATGGAAGAAAATCAAGTCAATCAAAAATTTTCCAGAAATAGAAAGTGGACCTGTATTTTCAACTGCCAAATATGGAAACTTCTTGATCTTAAACTTACATCATGATACAAGCTCCAAATGAATTTTTGCCCAACATGAAAGTTGAAGATCTTGTCTTCCCATTTTCAAAAAGTCCAAGAACATCAAAATCCCATGTGTGGTTGTCAAGATATGATCAAATCATTTTCACCAATTTTTGAACTTCAACAAGCCATAACTCTCAAACCATAAGGCCAAATTTGGTGGGGTTTTTTCCTACACATCACATTTTTCATCCTCTTTCCAAAAATATAAATTTCATGATCTAAAACCCTACCATTCAAAATGCCATTTTTGGACCAATTCCTTTAAAATTCAAAGTTTGACCCAAGTTTGACTTTTTGCTTCTTTGATTTTTTCTTGACTTGGCCAATTGGGAAATGTTTAAAACCATATTTGAGACATGTTCCAAGTTTGAATTCATGATCATATCACCATTATACCACCATTCTAGACCAAAATGCAAAAATTGGCAAGTAGACAAAATGATGGGAAGAGAGTAAAAACAGTACAACATGCTGCAGCATTCCATGTATAACCAAAACAGCACAAACATACAGTCTGTACAGCCTGTGCCCAGCCCAAATTCTCAGCAAAACACACACCTCCACTTCCATTTGCTCACAATTAGCAAAAATGCAAAATGCATCATTAAGCAAAAACCAACTTACCATTGGATTAAGTGAGGCTAAACAGAGAATATAAGGACATTTTCTGACATTTTGTAACCCTAGTTTTCAGAGCCTACCACACAGAAAAACTCATTCCCTTCTCTCTTGCAACCTTGCATTTTGACTCGATTTGGAGAAACCACCAAAAACCACAAAGAACCTTTGCATCCATCATCATTTGGACTGCATTGTGAGGCATTTTGAATCATCCTTTATCAACTGGAACACCTTCTTTAACACTGCATCTCCAAGCTATCAACAATGGTGAAGGAGGATTTGAAGAACTCGATGCACCTCTGAGCCAAACCACCTCAAGACTCCATCATTGTATAGCATAGAGAGGAACTGTTTCAGCTTCAAACCTTCAAACAGACACTGTTCCATTGATTTCCTCCAAACAAGTGAGTTTTTCGATTACCTTGTTTTGTCAAATAATGATATGCTTTAAGTAGGCCTTGCTTCACTGATTCTAAAGAGCCATAGTTTGTTTGAATTGATGAAGTATTGCATGAGATATTTGAAATTGAAGTTTTGTGTACAAGTGAAGTCTTGCTCGATTTGCCATGTTTGATTTGATTCTGGGAAGTTTGATGTTGTATTCTTGTTATTTGATGCTTACTAATGCTGTGACCATGCTTAATCTGAACTTCTGGTTGATTTGATTTTAAGTGTATGATGATGTTGAAGTTGATATGCTATTCATGATTAACCAAACTCTGCCCAGATTTTCGTTTGAAATGTTGTGTTTTGTTGCTGTTTACACCTTGCATGAACTTGTTATATCATTGTTTGGGTGATTGCCATGCCATTCTGCTGCTATGCTGTTATCTGCTGTTGTGCTTTTGCTTGGTTTGATTCTAGTTTGATGTTTTTTTTTTAAACATGATGAGCACCATGATAATTATGACTGTTGTTGTAGACTGATGAATGAATTAGGCTGCTGCTACAACCTGCCCTGTCCAGTTTTGTGTTCATGACTAATTGTTGCTTTGTTATGGATTGATGTTTGAATAATGATGAATCATGAGCATGAACCTGATGTTGTTGCTACTGTTATGCTTGAATCATGAATGGGCCCAGAATTTTCCAAGAACCATGTCTTGCTTTGTCATTGGTTGGTGCTACACATGAAAACCTTGCTGCATTTTTCTTGAAATCCCATTTGAATTGTCCTGAAATCCATGCATGAACATATTGTATGCTGTTGTTTGGTTGCATTATGGACATTAACAATGCCATATCAGTTATGTGTTGTTGGAACTGCAATTACCATGACCTCAATGTTAATTACATGGAACTATGCTCGTGTTTATTTAGTTGCTAATTGATATTACCTGAGCCAATACCATGTTGATTGTATGCTGATCAAATTTTGTTTGGATATGGATGAACACATTGATACCATGCTAAACCTTGCTGCAATTTTGAAACATGTTGTTGCTGTTGTTTTGTTTTGTTTGATTACATGATGAACATGAACACATGCTGCAAATGCCAATGATGCTGTTTATGCTTAAACCCTAAGGCTGCCTAGAAAATCTATGTTACATGTTCAATACCATATGGCTGCTGTGTTTAAACCTCAGATTTCACCAAAATTTCACATAAACTGTTGCTTGATTTGTTGATGAGCTTGTTTTGATTATATGATGAACATGGATTGTTGCTGCATAAATCTTACTGCTGCCTTTTACATCCTAAGGCCCGTCCAGGAAATTCATGTGATGTGTGTTTGGTTCATCGTGTTTTGGTGTTGCATAATTGCTATTTGCCATGCTATGGTATCATGTTATTTGATCTGTTGATGAATTTGATGAGCACGTGCTAATAAAACCCTGCTACTGTTATTTGAACCAAATATCATGTTCAGAAAATCCAATGTGAAATATGTTATGTGCTGTTGCATGCTGTTGTTCACGTTTTGTGTTATAATAATGATGACATGATGATGAGCAAATGCTGCTGCTGCCCAAACTTACTTGCTGTCCAGAATTTCCCAGGATTAAGTGTTTCGTTGTTGGTTGAGTTTAGGTGATGGTAGTAGTTGCTGAACCTTGTTTGTTTACCATGCTAAATGATTTTGTGTTGATGGATAATATATTGAACACATGATACTGCTTGCTGTTTATATGCTGTCATGTACTGTTGTTTGGTTTGAATATGAAGATGCTGAACACATGCTGCAATACATACCCTGCTGCTGTTTCGCAAAACTACCCTCTCCATAGATTTTTCCCATGAGCATGCTTGTTCCAATGCTGTTTGATGTTGTTGATGCTTGCTGTTATTCTGCAACTGTAACTTTTGTTCAGGAAATTCCATTTGTTTTTGATTGTTTTGTTGATTGGTTAATGAGGATGCTGCTACCATACTATGGAAATATCAACTGATTATTGAATGTTAGTGATGATGATGCCCTTGCCATGCTGTTTATGTGCCGTTGCATGATGTTGTTGCTTGGTCAAATTTCGCATGATGTTAGTTGTTGACATGCTGTTATGAGTGTTATTCGAAATTTGTTTGATGATTGATGAACTTGCATGAGGTTTACATGAATGCCCTGCTGTTTGCTATTTTTGAACTGCCCAGAAATCCTTTGAATTGTGCTTGCAATGTTTATTTGTTGACAATGGTTGGTGCTGTTTGGAAAACAATTGCTGTTTGCTTGCCTTGGCCATACTGCTTAAACCCTAGGGCTTTTCCAAAACAGAATGTGAACTCCATTGGCCAAGTTCACTGTTCCATTGGCAACAGCCAATGGGAACATTTCCCGTGTCCTGCCTTGTGCTGTGCGTTTCAATTAGTGAGTTGCCAAATGACAAAATTGCCCTCCGTTGACTTGGTTGACCCCATATGCCATGCTTTTGTTCATGCTTGCTACATTATTTCACTCAATTTCAAAAATCAATTTCTCATCCATTTTAATTCCAAAAATCCTGATTCTTTTTCCATCATGTTCATGATTGAGTCTAGTTTTTAATTGTGATTTTTAATGAATTTTTCAGTGGTTGGATTTTTTTATGATAATTATCTTCTTCACATGTGTGCATAAATGATACATTGTGCCATTTCAATTGTGAAATTCTCATGTTGTATCCAATGCCTTTGAAATTTTTTGTGGTGAAACTAGACACATTGATCTTCATTTCCATATAAAGTTTGTGGATTTCTCATTTGTGGTTTGATAGATATGAATTTTTGAATTAGGGTGTGACAATTTGTGTCACACCAATGATATGCAAATGTATGATTTTTGTTCACATGCTTCCCCTTATCCAAATCACTTGAAATTTTGCATGAATGATCCCTTGTATGTCTAATTGATGTATGAATTTTCTTGGAATTAATCTTGCTGTTTTCCATTTGATTGAGAATTTTCATCCATAAGTGGTCATTTGTTGACTTTTTGTGCTATGCATTGCCAAATCTTTTGTGAAATTCTCAAATCTTATTGTATGACCATGAAATTTCATATGTGATAACTAGACACTTCAAGCTTTGCATTGGTGTTAATCTCATTCATTTCTCTTCTGTTTTCAAATTGATATGATTTTTTGAAGTTGACCCATGCTTGTTGACTTTCACCATGCTTACTTGAATTTGGTTTGCCTTCATGATTTTATTTGACTGTCTTCCTCTCATCCAAATGCCATGAAATTTTACATGCTTGCCATGTTAGATGTTAGGATTGAGTGTGATTTATTTCATAATTTTTTAGAATGTTTGAGTTGACTTTTGAATGAAGTCTTTGCTGTTGACTTTTGTATGCTTCTCTTGCCATGCTTTGCATCCTTTTGCATATGAAATGACCATGATGCATGATATGACTATGAATCCAATTGAGAATGCTTCTTGAATGTTTAGACTTGGTTTGGGTTGACTTTTCCTTGCTGCCTTGACTTTTTCTTTCATCTGTGACCCTAGGCTAGTCCTAGTGGTCTTCTAAGCTTATGTTAAGTTCATCTGTTTCAGGTTAAGCACCAATGCCTTGAGGATCATTCAAATATTTGTTTGAGTTGAATTATATGATGTGCTAACACTTGTTTTGTAGGTTGACTCATATGCTTGAGTCTTTGTGCCTTGCACAATTGGTCCTTCTGTGTGACTATTGGGTTATTTCCTTTTGGTTTTGACTGTTGACTTGTTTGCTAATAAGTTTGACTTTTGCAGGTACTTTAGTTGCTTAAGTTCTTTGAACTTGCTTGCTTGCTTTGCTTTTTAGCATTTGCTTTGAGGTATAATTATTTCTTCTTCATGTAGTCTGGAGACCCGGTCTGTTATTTGACCGGGCAAACTGTCTGAAGTCCTCCTTAAGAGGCAATGCCTGTGTTTGTTTATATTTGTCCTAAGCAGGAAAAGTCCTTCAAGTAAGGCAATTGGTGGAAGGTAGGGATAAGCAATCTATCCCCCACTATTCAGTGTGTCCTCTCTTGCTCCCATTACATGGTTGAAGCAATGAGATAAATACCCAAGATCTAATCGAGTCAATAATGTGGAGAGAGTTCCTACTTTCTGAACTCCCACACTTTCTTTGATGCTCTCTCTGATCTGAGATAGAAGCAATGAGGCACACCCCTCATCTCCTTTTCATCTGCTTCACCTGAGCCCCTCAATGGCCAGGTTAAGAGCAACCTTCACCTATTACAGTGGACTGTTGAAGTCAAACCCTCTTGTGTGAGCCCCATTGTTTGGCTATAGAGTGTGCTGTTTGATATTCATTGCTTGATTGATGGTTTCATGTGTACTTGCTTGCTTATATGCTATGCATTTATCATCATCATCAATTGCCATTAATGCATGATCATCTCATTTGTTTTGTGATGCTATCATTGTTGTTTGCCCATTGAGGACAATTATAAGTCCATTGCTTTGGCATTTGCTCCTGTGATATGGAAGGATAGAGTGTAAGACCTCATTGGTCACTCATATCTTCTGTTTGTTTGTTGTATGTGAGGTTACAGTTATAAGTCCCTGTAAGTTGGCATCTGTTATCCTGTGATCATAATTTGATCTGTTTGATGTTGTATGTGAGGATACAGTTATAAGCCCCTGTAAGATGGCATCTGTTATCCTGTGATCATAGTTTGATCTGTGTGTTTGTATGTGAGGTTGCAGTTATAAGTCCCTGTAAGTTGGCATCTGCTTTCCTGTGATCATAGTTTGTTCATCTGTTTGTGTGAGAGGTTGCAATTATAAGTCCCTGTAAGTTGGCGTTTGCATTCCTGTGATCATATTGTTGCATTTGTTCTTGTATGTGAGGATCCATTGTAAGTCCCTGTGATGTGGCATTGGATTTCCTGTGAGCATACTGTGGAGTTAACCTAAGTCCAGATAGATTGGCAGTTGATTTCCCTGTTTCATTTTTGTTTTCTTCTGAGGAGATTAGTGTAAGTCCATTGAGTGGCATCTGATATCCGTTTCTGTTTTAGGAGACTGGTGTAAATCCATATATTGGTATCCGGTATCCGCTTTTATTTCTTTGCCTGTGGAGATTAGTGTAAGACCATTGAGTGGCTTCTGATATCCCATTGTGTTTTAGGAGATTGGTATAAGACCATTGATTGGCATCCGATATCCGCTTTTGGCTTGCTTTGTTTGTTTGTTATTATTAATTGCTATTCCAAAGGACACACTTGAATCATCTGCTATATGATTTCAAGAAGTGAACCTTCTAAGAAGTTTTACTATCCATCCTCATCCATTCATCATTCATTGTGTCCTAGACTTTTCACACTTTATCTTTCAAACTTGACATAAGTGTTGTGCAAACGTCTTCATGTTTTCTAACTAAAAACCTGGACTCAAGTCCTTGACCTTTTTCAAACTTCATTTCATAATACTTATTTGAATTGATCTTAATTATACTTTGACTTCATTTTCATAATCATAATCAGTAAGTCCACCCATTCACTTGTTTTGGCTTTGTCCATTAATGTTTTCATACATGAGCTATAGGTTTGATTTATCCTAGTGGTTGATGTCAATCTCACCTTCTGTCTTTAGTGATTGAATTGTAAGTCTTCCTTGCCTATTATAGGGTTAACCCCTCTCTGGCAAGTTGAAGTTGTTCTCACATGGTGGACGTTGTTGTTTGTATAAGGTTGAGTTTTCTCCCGTGGATAACGTAAGACCTAGGGTTTGTGTTTAAAATTGAACCCAACCCACTTTTGGAAATCTTTTAGCCGAACTACGGCGTTTTGATCCTTACCTTTGATGGAAGGTACGTAGGCAGCGGGTTCATCCGTTCGAACACAAAAATAACTAACATGTATATTCTTTTCTCATCATCCCAATCATGTTTGCACAATATTTTTGTCATAACAAATAACAATTTAGCATAACAAGTGTGAAAAGGGCTCCCTAGGAGTACCTAGGACGTAGTGGGTGCCTAACACCTTCCCATTGCGTAATTTACCCCTTACCCAGAATCTCTGATCTTTTTATTAGTTTTCTACGTGTAAAACTTCTTAGGCTTTTGTTCGCTTTTTAGCCAGTCCTTTGGATAAATAAAAGTGCGGTGGCGACTCGAAATTTCATGTATCTCTTAGCTTATGATTTAATCGATAGATCATATAGCGACGAATACACCGCTACAGTAACAACCATCTTCTGCACAATCTTCTTGATATTCTTGTTCGCCGCTTCTACAGCACCACTCATCTTTGGTCTGTAGGGAGAAGAATTGTGATGTTCAATCTTGAAATCTTTACACAGCTCTTTCATCATCTTGTTATTGAGATTCGAACCATTGTCAGTGATGATTCTCTCAGGAACTCCATAACGACAGATGATTTCTTTCTTGATGAACCGGGTAACCACTTGTTTGGTAACGTTAGCATAGGAAGCTGCTTCCACCCATTTGGTGAAATAGTCAATCGCTACCAAAATGAAGCGATGTCCATTCGAAGCAGTAGGCTCAATCTTCCCAATCATATCAATGCCCCACATGGCAAACGGCCAAGGCGAATTCATGACATTCAGAGGGCTTGGTGGCACATGCACCTTATCAGCATAAATTTGACACTTATGGCACCTCCGAGCATACTTGAAACAATCGGATTCCATAGTCATCCAGTAATAACCCGCTCTCAACAATTTCTTAGCCATTGCATGTCCGCCGGCATGAGTGAAGGTGAGAAAAACAAGAAAGGGGGGGTTTGAATTGTTTTGAAAAATAAGCGCTTTTCAAACTGAAAATCACACAAGGATTTTATACTGGTTCGCTTATAACACAAAGCTACTCCAGTCCACCCGGCCAAGGTGATTTCGCCTTCAACAAGGACTTAATCCACTAATCTTGAAAGATTACAAACAACACCTAAGAGAGAAGAAAATCTCTTAGTCTTCTCAAGTCTACAGACTGCACAGAGTCACTTGAGGAAATCAAACAAATAAAAGATACAAGATATGTAATCTAGAGTGCTTCTAAGAAAGCAAGTATTACAAACTTAAGAACAGATTTTTCACTTAATAAGCAAAAGCTTAGTGAAATTCTTTGAGAGCAAAGATGATTTTCTTGAGCGTGAAATAATTCAGTATAGTTTTGGCTAGTTGATTTCTTGTTCCTGAATGTTGATTGCATCTCTATTTATATATGAGTTGGAGTAGAGTTGAATCTGGTGGATATTAAACTGAGTTTACTCCATCACTTAAATAGCTTCTGCAGTTTAACTTTTCTTCTTTGAAGTGACTACTTACCACAAGTAGTATCTTCTCTCTTGGAAGTGGAGATTAACGTCTCTTTCTCTGTTTAGGAAATCTATTTGAAAATCTTTACTTGACTTGAACGTTACTTCTTCATGATTAGCAAATCCATAATCAGAGTATTTGTGTTTCTGGAGAATCTTGGAATCTTGCTTCTGATGTTGATCTCTTGAGAGTTCAGATGGCGCTGATAACTTTCAGAATATACAGAAAAAGTTTCTCCAGAGTCAGAGCTTCTAGACTTTACTTCATGTTCAGATGCTTCTGATACTTTGCAGTTTTGTCCAGAGTCAGAGTTTGTTGAACGAGATTCCACTTCAAATGCTTCTGATACTTGAGAATTTGTATCTGATCTTGTTGTGCATCTGATGACATCATCAGATTTATTACTTCTTTCTTTAGAACCCTGCACACTTAGAAACTTTTCGTTAGGGTGCCATTTTTGGTTTCATCCTTTGTTATCATCAAAATCAAGGAATCTGTTGTAGAACAATTTTTGTTCTTACAATCTCCCCCTTTTTGATGATGACAAAACAACTTAAAATAGCAGATGAACCATGAAATAAATAAGATCAGATAGACAAAAGCTCCCCCTGAGTTAGTGCTAGGGAGTTCAGAAGTTCTTACCAGAGCTTTCCAAGTAATGAGATTTCTGAAAACTTTCTGCAATTTCTTAAATTTAATGTTAGAGCTATTTAATCAGAGCTATTTTTATCAGAGCTATTTCTACAATTGTTGCAGAGTGCTTAAGGTTTTTAGACAATTTTCATCAGAGCTATTTAATGATTTCTCCCCCTTTTTGTCAGAATCAAAAAGACATAGTGAGAAAAAAAATTGAATTAAAGAGAAAAACATTTCATTAAAAATAGAAACACAAAACATCAGATTCAAAAAGAAGACAGAAGCAAAAACAACAAAAGGCAAGCAAAACATAAAATCCTAAGTGCCTAAGGGTTCTGAGGCAATTTCTGCAAGATCATGGCAAGCATCTTCTGGATGTTCTCATTGACGGTATCTTGCTTGTCCATTCTGTCTCGGAGGATGTTCTGATCTTCCTTAAGGTCCTTCAAAGTCTGAAGAATCATGGGAACAGCAGTTGAAGACTCCCCCTGAGTCAGAGCCTGCTGGGCTTCAGCTTCTGCAGCAGCTTGAGCTTCTGCATCTGCCAGAGCCTTAGCTTCAGCTTCTTGTTGCCTTAGGATTTCTGCTTCTTTTGCCAGTCTTTCTTCCTCTAGTCTCTTTGCTTCTTCTTCAGCTTCCTTAGCCAACCTCTCTTCCTCAAGCCTTCTGGCTTCAGCCTCTCTGGCAAGTCTCTCCTGGAGTCTTACCTCAGCATCTCTGATGTAGTCATTTCTGACTTGTTCAGATATGCTCTTCAGCCTAAAGGACTCTGATGTCATCCAGCCAATGACTCTGTTCCAGTGTGTCCTTACAGATTCAGGATCATCACTGATTTCAGAGTTAGTGACCAGAGAATCAACCTTTTGAGCTGAAGCCTCTGCAATCATAAAGATGGCTTCCTTAAGGGTAGGTTTAGAAAGCTCAGGTTCAGGTTCTGGTTCAGAGGTATGAGGTGGAGGACTGAGATTCAAGGTTTGGGGTTCAGATTCTGACTCAGGTTGGGGTTCAGATTCTGCTTCTGGTTGAAGACTGGGGGATGAAGCATAAAGTGGGTTTAAATCTAAAGGTTCGGATTCTGGTTCTGGGACAGCGGGAAGGATTGGTGGGGTGATATCAGAGGTGTGGGGATCAGATGGTTGAATGTCAGAGGGTTGAGTTTCAGAGGGTATGGTGGTTGTTTGTTGTGGTGGAAGTGAAGTTGTTTCAGGTTCTGTGGTTTGTGGTTGTTGTGAAGCAAGTCTATGAGCATATAGAGTGGCTATTGTTGGAGAGTCAGGATCAGAAGGTTCAGGGTCAGAGGAAACAGTAACGTATGGAGGTGATTCTGGAATAGAGGATGATGAAGAAGAAGAAGTGCTTTGGTGAGTTTGTGCAGGTATAGAGGGAGGAATGAAAGTTCTGGCTATGTTTAGAACTGGTGTAGGTTGGGAGGTTCTGGTGATTGAGGGTGGGATTTCAGAGGAGGTATAGATGGGTTGTGAAGAGAGAGGGTTAGAGGAAGCCATCTGAAGATTAGAGGAGACAAGAGGAACAGACTTACCAGTTGAGATTTGCAGAGGAGCTGAAGATCCGCTTCCAGAAGCTCCATCAAGTCTGGCCTTCTTTGCTGGTGGTGCTATCTTCCTCTCAGAAACACCTCTCTTGTATCTGACTAAATCCTCTTCAGAGTCCAGACAGTCATCGAGGCTGAAATCAGAGACATCAAAACCTTCTTCCAGCAGACGATGAAGATAGAGGGCAACAGCGTCTCTGGGCTCATTCTTGAAGAATCTGGCCAGGCCATGAGGCATCTTCCTCTGATCTTTTAGAGATCCCCAGGATGTATCCAGAGTGGGCTTGACTCTAATCTCTTTGATGATTCCCATGCTTTTGAGGTTTTTGGTATTCAGAGGCTTCCCTACGTCAATTGCCAGATCATCCATACATCTGGTCTTTTCCAGTTGGTCAACCAATCCATGCTCAATGAAGACATCAGAAAGCAATCTTCCCAGAGGGATGTAAGACCTTGGCTTCATATTGTTTCTGGTTTCTTTGACAGAATCCCTCAGATATCTGAACAGGAGAACAGGGAGGTTGATCTGGATACCCTTCTGAATACAGTATAAAATGCATTTTTGATCAGCATTTATGTAATCAGAGGAGTTGGAGGCTGGGCGATGGTGAATAGTACCCAGAATGATTTTTAGCCAAACTCGGAGGTTCTGGTGTAGCTCCTTGTTCTTAGAGGGGTTTCCTTCAACATTGGGTTTGAAGATTGTTGGGTTGATAACTTCAGTGATGCGTTTTGACCTAGGAGGAATGTTGTAGATCCTTTTTCCTCCACTTTGCTCCATATTCAACAAGGAGGCAATTGATGCTTCAGTGATAACAATCTTTACCCCTAGAACAAAAGAGACAATGAATTGGTCATCTGCATCAGCATGTCTCCAGAATTCCTTGACCAGAAGAGGGTAGATAGGACCATAAAGCCTGTTGAAGTAGGTTTCCCATCCTTGTTGACGAAGTTCCTTAGTAAGATCAACACCATTTCTTCTTAGGTTGTCAAAATCAACCAAAGATTCACACAAAACATCCAAACCTTCAAAGGGAGTTGAAAGGTTTATGTGGCGTTCTCGGTCAAGAATGTGGGGTTCTTGATAAACAGGGGTTATGGTGACGCCGGTAACAGTAGGAGTTTGAGTGTTTGAGGTTTGGGGATTAGAACTGGATTCCATCTGTTGAGAGAAGTTAAAAACTTCTTGTTGTTGAGCATCCATGAAGAAGAAAAAGATGAAGATTGAAGAACTTGCAGAGAAAGCTGAGAGAAGGGTTTAGGGTTTTAGAGTGAGTGAAAGTGATAAGTGTGTGAAGTGTGAGAAAAGTGTTTATATACCTAAGTTCAAACACATGCAAAACGACACACATTCCAGCGTTAGCACAAAAATCAAAATAGCACGTTTGGGGGGAAAAATGATTACAGCTAATAAATGAATGTCTAATCCCAACAGTACGCACACTGCTCAAGGAGATTTCAAACGTTCTGACCTTTGATTTCTTTTGACAACTGTCTAGAAGTTCTAGGGTTAGACGTTTGAAGTTCCACGTGTTGATGTATCTGATCTTCAGGAATACCAAAGGGTTGGTTTCTGAAGATTTCTAACTCAGATATCTTCTTAACTTGTAGAAGTATCAGAGTCAGAGGCAGAAGTGTATTTGTTTTTATCAGAGTCTCATTTTACATGTTCAGAGCCAAATTTTACTTAGGGCAATTTTTAATGTTCAGATTTTCTAATATAAAAAGAAATCTATCTTCAGCTAGAGGCTTAGTAAAGATATCTGCCCATTGATGTTCTGTATCAATGAACTTCAATGTTACTATCCCTTTCTGAACATAGTCTCTGATAAAATGATGTTTTATTTCTATGTGTTTGGCTCTGGAATGTAGAATGGGATTCTTACTTAAACAAATAGCAGCAGTATTATCACAAAAGATAGGAATGTTACTCTCAAATATCTGAAGATCTTCTAGCTGATGCTTCATCCAGAGCATCTGAGTTGTGCACAGTGATGCTGAGATGTATTCTGCTTCTGCAGTTGATAGAGCAATTGTTGACTGTCTTTTGCTAGCCCAGGAGATTAGATTGTTTCCCAGAAGCTGGCAATTTCCAGATGTGCTTTTTCGTTCTATTCTATCTCCTGCGTAGTCTGCATCACAATAACCCGAGAGTCTATACTCTGATGTTTTCTCATACATCAGGCCCAGGTTAGGAGTTCCTTTCAGATACTTAAGAATTCTCTTAACAGCTGTTAAATGAGATTCTCTAGGATCTGATTGGAATCTGGCACAAAGACAGACACTAAAGAGAATATCAGGACGAGTAGCAGTCAGATAGAGAAGAGAGCCTATCATACCTCGATAGAGCTTCTGACAAACCTTGTTGCTTACCTCTTCCTTCTCCAGAATGCAAGTTGGGTGCATGGGAGTCTTTGCAGAGTTGCATTCAGTCATGTCAAACTTCTTCAGAACGTCTTTAATGTATTTACTTTGATGGACGTACGTGACTTCTGGAGTTTGATTAATTTGAATTCCCAGAAAGAACTTTAGTTCTTGCATTAGACTCATTTCAAATTCTGCCTCGCGACTGGAGCAAAAGTTTCATTATAATCAATACCTTCTTGTTGACAATAACCTTGAGCAACCAGTCGAGCTTTGTTTCTGACAACTTCTCCTTTTTCGTTCAGCTTGTTTCTGAAAACCCATCTGGTTCCAATGACATGAGTGCCTCTGGGTTTAGGAACGAGATCCCAGACATCATTCTTGGAGAATTGATCTAACTCTTCTTGCATAGCTGCCACCCAATCGTTATCTTGAAGAGCTTCATCACAGGACGTAGGCTCAATCAGAGACACTAGTCCCAGAGGAATATCTTCAGAAGTTCTGAAGGTAGATCTGGTTCTAACAGGTTCATCTTTGTTTCCCAAAATCAAATCTTCAGATACGTTAATACGACTTTTAACTTTCCTTGGAATTTCTGGAGATTTAATTTCTTCAGAGTCTGGAGTGACAGTTGCTTCTGGAGTTTTCTCAGATTCTACAAGAGTGATTTCCAAATCTGCAAACTTTTCAACTAGCTTTGACTTTTCAGGGTCAAGCTTATCATCAAATCTGACATGAATTGATTCCTCCACAATTTTGGTTTCTGTGCTGTATACTCTATAGCCTTTAGAGCGTTCTGAGTATCCTAACATAATACCTTTCTGTGCTTTGGAATCAAACTTGTTCAGATGCTCTTTAGTATTTAATATAAAGCAAGAGCATCCAAAAGGATGAAAATATGAGATGTTGGGTTTTCTTCCTTTACACAATTCATAGGGAGTCTTTTCTAGAATAGGTCTTATAGAGATTCTATTCTGAATGTAACACGCTGTATTTACAGCTTCTGCCCAAAAGTGCTTTGCTACATTTGTTTCATTGATCATGGTTCTGGCCATCTCTTGGAGTGTCCTATTCTTCCTCTCTACAACTCCATTTTGTTGTGGAGTTCTAGGGCAGGAGAAATCATGGGATATTCCATTAGAATCAAATAATTCTTCAAAATCTTTATTTTCAAATTCTCCACCATGATCACTTCTGACTCTAACAATTTTGGAGTCAAATTCTTTTTGCACTTTGGAACAGAAACTGGTGAATACAGAGTGAGACTCACTCTTGTGCTTTAGGAATTTTACCCATGTCCAGCGGCTGTAATCATCAACGATTACTAGTCCATACTTCTTTCCATTGACTGATGCTGTTTTCACAGGGCCAAATAAGTCAATATGAAGAAGCTCCAGAGGCTTAGAGGTAGAAACAACATTTTTCTTTTTAAAAGATGTTTTTGAAAACTTTCCTTTCTGACAAGCTTCACACAGAGCATCTGAAGAAAACTTTAGTTTAGGTAAGCCTCTGACTAACTCAAGTTTAGTTAGCTGAGAAAGTTTTCTCATGCTAATGTGGCCTAAGCGTCTATGCCATACCCATTGCTCTTCGTGAACTGACATTAAACATTTAACATTTTGATCTTTTAAATCAGAAAGATTTATTTTATAAATGTTGTTTTTCCTCTTGCCTGTGAAAAGGACAGAGCCATCGTTCTGATTAATGGCTTTACATGTTTTTTGATTAAAGATTACATCATAACCGTTATCACTTAATTGACTTATGGATAACAAGTTATGCATTAATCCTTCTACATAAAGAACATCAGATATAGAGGGAAGAGTACCATTACCAATAGTTCCGGAGCCTCTGATCCTTCCTTTCTGATCTCCTCCGAAGCCTACAAATCCAGCGTCTTTAAGTTCCAGGCTTTGGAACATAGACTTTCTTCCCGTCATATGTCGCGAGCATCCAGAGTCCAGGTACCATGACTGGTGTCTGAACTTTGCTGCATAGGATGTCTGCAACATAGATAATCTTATCTTTCGGTACCCAGAATCTCTTGGGTCCTTTCAGATTAGTTTTCCCAGAGTTTCTTACAACTTTGGGTCTTCTAGCATTTTTAAATTTGTGTTCTTGTGTGTGTGTGTAGTGATATGAAAAAGGCGATTTAATTTGGTTACTGGTAGAGGTTTCATCTTCCTTAGGATCATACCCAATTCCCCTTTTATTATTCTGACTTACTCCATAAATCATGGATGCCATAATACTCCTATCTATTCCATTCTTCAGAAATTTTTGAAAGACTTCTTCATATTTATAAATAATTTCATTTGAAGTTTGTGGTGCTTGAGACAACGCTTCTTCTAATTCTAAGCTTTTTGTTTTAGCTCCATCTCTTTCTAACGTTAAAGATTTGATTGTATCTTCATATGCTAGAATTGTTGTTTCAAGTTCACTACATTCTTCAAATTTTGTTTTAAGACAGCCTTTAACGTTTTTAAACTTTTGTTTTAATTTCTGATAAGAAGTAAGAGTTTCTGACAAACATGATTCTAATTCAGATCTAGAAAGTTCAGAAAATACCTCTTCAGATTCCTCGTCTGAGCAGCTGGATGTGGTAGCCATAAGTGCTACGTTGGCTTGTTCATCAGAGTCAGATTCTGATGATCCAGATTCACTGTCATCCCAGGTAGCCATCAGTCCTTTCTTTGTTCTGAAGGTGTTTTTCTTGAAGCTTTCTTTCCTAGGGTTGTCCTTCTTCAACTTGGGGCATTCATTTCTGTAATGACCTGTTTCTTTACATTCATAACAGGTAATATCTTTGTTAGCTTTACCTTTTGAAGTTGACTCTGATCGATCCCCTCTGGGTCTTGATCTCCTGAAGTTGTTGTTGTTCCTCTTTTTCCAGAGTTGCTTGACTCTTCTGGTTAGTAGGGACAACTCTTCTTCGTCATCAGAGTCTTCTGGTTCAGAATCGTCAGTATCTTCAGCTTCTGCCTGGAGAGCTTTGGTTCTGTCAGGTTTCCGTCTTTCAGATCTGGACTTCAGCGCTACTGACTTGTTCCTTTTCTGAGGCTCATCCTCCTCTAGTTCTATCTCATGGCTTCTGAGAGAACTAACAAGTTCTTCAAGGCTGATATTGTTCAGATCCTTTGACAGCTTCAGAGCAGTAACCATAGGTCTCCATTTCTTTGGCAGACTTCTGACTATCTTCTTAACATGATCTGCAGTCGTGTATCCTTTGTCTAACACTTTAAGACCTGCAATAAGAGTTTGAAATCTAGAAAACATAGCCTCTATAGCTTCGTCGTCTTCCATTTTGAAGGCTTCATATTTCTGGATAAGTGCCAGAGCCTTCGTCTCCTTGACTTGGGAGTTTCCTTCATGGGTCATCTTCAGAGAGTCAAGTATATCTTTGGCAGTCTCTCTGTTGGTGATCTTTTCATATTCATTGTATGATATAGCATTTAGAAGTATTGTTCTGGCCTTGTGGTGATTTTTGAAAACACGTTTCTGATCTTCTGACATTTTGCTTCTGGGAACTTCAGCTCCATTTAAGACTGGAGGTTTGTATCCATCTGTGACAATGTCCCAGAGGTCAGCATCATAACCCAGAAAGAAACTTTCGATTCTGTCCTTCCAGTAATCAAATTTTTCTCCATCAAAAACAGGAGGCTTGGCATTGTAAGAATCTCTTTCATTTGAGTGGGCCATTGTTTTTCTCGTACTGGATCTCTCTACACGGTTAAGTGTTTGATTAGAAAATCAATAACAGAGCCGGAGCTCTGATACCAATTGAAGGTGAGAAAAACAAGAAAGGGGGGGTTTGAATTGTTTTGAAAAATAAGCGCTTTTCAAACTGAAAATCACACAAGGATTTTATACTGGTTCGCTTATAACACAAAGCTACTCCAGTCCACCCGGCCAAGGTGATTTCGCCTTCAACAAGGACTTAATCCACTAATCTTGAAAGATTACAAACAACACCTAAGAGAGAAGAAAATCTCTTAGTCTTCTCAAGTCTACAGACTGCACAGAGTCACTTGAGGAAATCAAACAAATAAAAGATACAAGATATGTAATCTAGAGTGCTTCTAAGAAAGCAAGTATTACAAACTTAAGAACAGATTTTTCACTTAATAAGCAAAAGCTTAGTGAAATTCTTTGAGAGCAAAGATGATTTTCTTGAGCGTGAAATAATTCAGTATAGTTTTGGCTAGTTGATTTCTTGTTCCTGAATGTTGATTGCATCTCTATTTATATATGAGTTGGAGTAGAGTTGAATCTGGTGGATATTAAACTGAGTTTACTCCATCACTTAAATAGCTTCTGCAGTTTAACTTTTCTTCTTTGAAGTGACTACTTACCACAAGTAGTATCTTCTCTCTTGGAAGTGGAGATTAACGTCTCTTTCTCTGTTTAGGAAATCTATTTGAAAATCTTTACTTGACTTGAACGTTACTTCTTCATGATTAGCAAATCCATAATCAGAGTATTTGTGTTTCTGGAGAATCTTGGAATCTTGCTTCTGATGTTGATCTCTTGAGAGTTCAGATGGCGCTGATAACTTTCAGAATATACAGAAAACGTTTCTCCAGAGTCAGAGCTTCTAGACTTTACTTCATGTTCAGATGCTTCTGATACTTTGCAGTTTTGTCCAGAGTCAGAGTTTCTTGAACGAGATTCCACTTCAAATGCTTCTGATACTTGAGAATTTGTATCTGATCTTGTTGTGCATCTGATGACATCATCAGATTTATTACTTCTTTCTTTAGAACCCTGCACACTTAGAAACTTTTCGTTAGGGTGCCATTTTTGGTTTCATCCTTTGTTATCATCAAAATCAAGGAATCTGTTGTAGAACAATTTTTGTTCTTACAATGAGTACCGAAGGAACCTTCATGAACTTCCTGCATTAACATGTCCGCCTCGGGTCTGTCCACGCATCTGAGCAAGACCATGTCAAAGTTTCTCTTATACAACACATCATCCTGATTCAAATAGAAGCTTCCAGCTAGCCTCCTCAGGGTTTTCTTGTCATTCTTCGACGCACCTTCAGGATACTCCTGAGTCTTGAGGAAGTTCTTGATGTCATAATACCACGGCTTCTCATCACCCACAACAGACTCGGCTGCAAACACATACGCAGGCCTCTCGAGTCGATTCACCGCAACATGTGGCACATGATTCCACCAATGGACTTTGATCATAGACGACAAAGTTGCCAAAGCATCAGCCATTTGATTCTCATCCCGGGGGACATGATACAACTTCACCTTCTTGAAGAACGTCAGTATTCTTCTGGTGTAATCTCTATACGGAATCAAATGCGGCTGGTTCATATTCCAATCTCCGTTGACTTGATTGATCACTAGAGCGGAATCTCCATAAATGTCAAGCGTTTTGATCCTCAGATCAATGGCTTCTTCTATCCCCATGATACAAGCCTCATACTCAGCTTCGTTGTTGGTGACGTCAAACGTCAATCTGGCAGAAAAAGGTATATGAGCACCTTTAGGATTGATCAATACTGCCCCAACACCGTTACCGTTCATATTCACAGCCCCATCAAACATCAGTGTCCACTTGTCATCAGGATCCGGTCCTTCCTCGACAAGAGGCTCTTCACAATCTTTCATCTTCAGATACATGATGTCTTCATCAGGGAATTCAAACATCATAGGCTGATAGTCATCAATTGGTTGCTCGACGAGGTAGTCTGACAGAATACTACCTTTGATGGCCTTTTGTGACGTGTACTGAATATCATATTCTGTTAGAATCATCTGCCAACGAGCAACGCGTCCGGTGAGAGCCGGTTTCTCAAAGATGTACTTCACTGGATCCATCTTAGAAATCAATAAGGTAGTATGGTTCAACATATACTGCCTCAGTCGGCGAGCAGCCCAGGCCAAAGCACAGCAAGTTTTCTCGAGCAGTGAATATCTTGTTTCACAGTCGGTAAACTTTTTGCTAAGGTAGTATATGGCATGCTCTTTTCGACCAGACTCGTCATGTTGTCCCAATACACACCCCATCGAGTTCTCAGTCACTGACAGGTACATTATCAGAGGTCTCCCTGGAACTGGAGGTATAAGGATTGGAGGTTTCTGTAAATACTCCTTTATCTTGTCAAAAGCTTTCTGACAGTCATCATTCCACCTGATTGCTTGATTCTTTCTTAGCAATTTGAAAATTGGTTCACACGTGGCTGTTAGATGAGATATGAACCTTGCAATGTAGTTCAACCTCCCTAAACACCCACGGACTTGCTTCTCCGTTTTCGGTTCAGGCATCTCTTGGATAGCTTTGACTTTTGCTGGATCAACCTCAATCCCTTTTTCACTGACAATGAAGCCTAACAGCTTCCCTGATCTCACCCCAAACGTACACTTGTTCGGATTCAACCTCAGCTTGAACTTTCTCAACCGGTCAAACAGCTTCTACAAATTAACCAGGTGCTCCTCTTCTGTCTGCGACTTCGCAATCATATCATCTACGTACACTTCAATTTCTTTGTGCATCATGTCATGAAAAAGAGTCGTCATTGCCCTCTGATAGGTAGCACCAGCATTCTTTAGCCCAAATGGCATCACCTTATAGCAGAACGTGCCCCAAGGTGTAATGAATGTCGTCTTTTCCATATCCTCTGGCGCCATCTTGATCTGATTATATCCAGAGAAACCATCCATGAAAGAGAATACCGAGGATTGAGCCGTATCATCAACCAATACATCAATGTGAGGTAATGGGAAATCATCTTTCGGACTCGCTCTATTCAAATCCCGGTAATCGACACACATTCTGACTTTACCATCCTTCTTCGGCACAGGAACGATGTTGGCCACCCATGGGGGATAACTCGTAACAGCCAAAAAACCTGCATCCCACTGCTTCTGAACCTCTTCCTTGATCTTAGTTGCCATATCAGGACTTGTTCTACGAAGCTTCTACTTGACCGAAGGACATCCTTCTCTAAGAGGTAATCGATGCACCACAATGTCTGTATTCAACCCAGGCATGTCTTGATATGACCAGGCGAATATCTCCACATATTCTCTCAGCATCTCAATCAGCCTCCTCTTGACAGAGTCCTCTAAAGCAGCCCCAATCTTGATTTCTCTTTTGGCGTCCTCAGTACCCAAATTAACAACCTCCAACTCCTCTTGATGAGGTTGGATGACCCTTTCCTCCTGCTTCAGCAATCTGACCAATTCCGCAGGGAGTTCACAGTCTTCCTCACTCTCCTCTTCAGCTTGGTAGATGGGGTTGTCGAAATCATACTGAGCCATAACAGAATTGTTCATAGTGAATGCCATAAGATCGCTTCTGCATGTTTAATGCTTTGTTTTAGAAAAAAGAGTTCAATAAAGTCACAAAAAACAAAAACATTGCCATTTTTATTGTTTTTGAAAAAGGATGAAAACAAAAAATAGAAAGACAGGGATCACAAAGTTTGATTTCAAAAAATGTCCTTCATTAATGATAATCATTAAAACATGATGAGGCCCTACAATGAATCACTACGCCTTGGGCAGATCGTAGGATTTTCATGCAAAATGAAAAAACAACAGAAAATTACTCTGTCAGAAGAGTAACTTGAACCACTTCTTCAGCCGTCCAGTTGTTGATAGACCCCCCTGGTGCACACGGGCGAACCCAGTTGTCCAAATCACAATCACTGTCACAGTCTTCACTACCGGTTGCAGAGACGTCGCCATGATTCATCAGCCCAGCGCTGGTAAAGGTACTCGGACCCACTTGACCATTCTGCTCTGCTTGGAGAGGCTCATAACCAACGCCAAATCTGTCTTCTTTAACAGGCAAGTCCTGTAAGAACAAAAATTGTTCTACAACAGATTCCTTGATTTTGATGATAACAAAGGATGAAACCAAAAATGGCACCCTAACGAAAAGTTTCTAAGTGTGCAGGGTTCTAAAGAAAGAAGAAATAAATCTGATGATGTCATCAGATGCACAACAAGATCAAATACAAATTATCAAGTATCAGAAGCATCTAAAGTGGAATCTCGTTTCAAGAAGCTCTGACTCTGGACAAAACTGCAAAGTATCAGAAGCATCTGAACATGAAGTAAAGTCTAGAAGCTCTGACTCTGAACAAATGCCTTCTGTAAACTCTGAAATTTATCAGCGCTATCTGAACTCTCAAGAAATAACATCAGAAGCCAGATCCCAAGATTCTCCAGATACACGAAGACTCTAATCAGATTTGTTAATCATGATGAAGTAACGTTTAAGCCAAGTTAAAGTTCTGCAAATGGATTTCCTCAATTAGAAAGAGACGTTAATCTCCTCTTTCAAGAGAGAAGATACTACTTGTGGTAAGTAGTCACTTCTAAAAGAAAAAGTCTCCTGCAGAAGCTATTTATGGAATGGCGTAACTACATCTTTATATCCACCAGATTCAACTCTACTTCAACTCTACTTCAACTCATATAAATAGAGATGAAATCAACATTCAGTAAGAAAGAAATCAACTAGCCAAAACTATACTGAATTATTTCACGCTCAAGAAAATCATCTTTGTTTTCAAAGAATTTCACTAAGCTTTTGCTTATCAAGTGAAAAATCTGTTCTTAAATTTGTAATACTTGCTTAACTAGAAGCACTCTAGATTACATATCTTGTATCTTTTATTTGTTTGATTTCCTCAAGTGACTCTTTGTAGTCTGTAGACTTGAGAGGACTAAGAGATTTTCTTCTCTCTTAAGGGTTGTTTGTAATCTTTCAAGATTAGTGGATTAAGTCCTTGTTGAAGGCGAAATCACCTTGGCCGGGTGGACTGGAGTAGCTTTGTGTTATAAGCGAACCAGTATAAAATCATTGTGTGATTTTCTTTTTGAAAAGCGCTTATTTTTCAAACAATTCAAACCCCCCCCTTTCTTGTTTTTCTCACCTTCAATTGGTATCAGAGCTCCGGCTCTGTTATTGATTTTCAAATCAAACACTTAACCGTGTAGAGAGATCCAGTGCGAGAAAAACAAATGGCTCACTCAAATGAAAGAGATTCTTACAATGCTAAACCTCCTGTTTTTGATGGAGAAAAATTTGATTACTGGAAAGACAGAATCGAAAGTTTCTTTCTGGGTTATGATGCTGACCTCTGGGACATTGTCACAGATGGATACAAACCTCCAGTCTCAAATGGAGCTGAAGTTCCCAGAAGCAAAATGTCAGAAGATCAGAAACGTGAGTTCAAAAATCATCACAAGGCCAGAACAATACTTCTAAATGCTATATCATACAACGAATACGAAAAGATCACCAACAGAGAGACGGCTAAAGATATACTTGACTCTCTGAAGATGACCCATGAAGGAAACTCCCAAGTCAAGGAGACGAAGGCTCTGGCGCTGATCCAGAAATATGAAGCCTTCAAGATGGAAGATGACGAAGCTATAGAAGCTATGTTTTCCAGATTCCAAACTCTTATTGCAGGTCTTAAAGTGCTAGACAAAGGATACACGACTGCAGATCATGTTAAGAAGATTGTCAGAAGTCTGCCAAAGAAATGGAGACCAATGGTTACTGCTCTGAAGTTATCAAAGGATCTGAACAATATCAGCCTTGAAGAACTTGTTAGTTCTCTCAGAAGCCATGAGATAGAACTAGAGGAGGATGAGCCTCAGAAAAGGAACAAGTCAGTGGCGCTGAAGTCCAGACCTAAAAGACGGAAGTCAGACAGAACCAAAGCCCTTCAAGCAGAAACTGCAGACACTGATGACTCTGAATCTGAAGACTCTGATGATGAAGAAGAACTGTCCCTACTAACCAGAAGAGTTAAGCAACTCTGGAAAAGGAGGAACAACAACAACTTCAGAAGATCAAGACCCAGAGGGGATCGATCAGAGTCAACTTCAAAAGGTAAACCTAACAAAGATATTACCTGTTTTGAATGTAAAGAAACAGGTCATTACAGAAATGAATGCCCCAAGCTGAAGAAAGATAACTCTAAGAAAGAAAGCCTCAAGAAAAATACCTTCAGAACAAAGAAGGGATTAATGGCCACCTGGGACGATAGTGAATCCGAATCATCAGAATCTGACTCTGATGAACAGGCCAACGTAGCTCTTATGGCTACCACATCCAGCAGCTCAGATGAAGAATCTGAAGAGGTATTTTCTGAACTTTCTAGATCTGACTTAGAATCATGTTTATTAGAAACTCTTACCTCTCTTCAGAAATTAAAACAAAAAGTTAAAGACATTAAAGGCCTTCTTAAAGCAAAATCTGAAGTATGTAGTAGACTTGAGACAACAATTCTAGCACGAGATGATACTATCAGATCTCTAACGATAGAAAGAGATGGAGCCAAAACAAAAAGCTTAGAATTAGAAGAAACGTTGTCTCAAGCACCACAAACTTCAAATGAAATTATTTACAAATATGAAGAAGCCTTTCAACAATTTCTGAAGAATGGGATAGATAGGAGTATTATGGCATCCATGATTTATGGAGTAGGTCAGAATAATAAAAGGGGAATTGGGTATGATTCTGAGGAAAATAAAACCTCTACCAGTAACCAGCTTAAATCTCCGTTTTCATATCATTACACACACACACAAGAACAAAAATTTAAGAATGATAGAAGACCCAAAGTTATAAGAAACTCTGGGAAGACTAATCTAAAAGGACCCAAGAGATTCTGGGTACCGAAAGATAAGATTATCTATGTTGCAGATATCCTATGCAGCAAAGTTCAGACACCAGTCATGGTACCTGGACTCTGGATGCTCGCGACATATGACGGGAAGAAAGTCTATGTTCCAAAGCCTGGAACTTAAAGACGCTGGATTTGTAGGCTTCGGAGGAGATCAGAAAGGAAGGATCAGAGGCTCCGGAACTATTGGTAATGGTACTCTTCCCTCTATATCTGATGTTCTTTATGTAGAAGGATTAATGCATAACTTGTTATCCATAAGTCAATTAAGTGATAACGGTTATGATGTAATCTTTAATCAAAAAACGTGTAAAGCCATTAGTCAGAACGATGACTCTGTCCTTTTCACAGGCAAGAGGAAAAACAACATTTATAAAATAAATCTTTCTGATTTAAAAGATCAAAATGTTAAATGTTTAATGTCAGTTCACGAAGAGCAATGGGTATGGCATAGACGCTTAGGCCACATTAGCATGAGAAAACTTTCTCAGCTAACTAAACTTGAGTTAGTCAGAGGCCTGCCTAAACTGAAGTTTTCTTCAGATGCTCTGTGTGAAGCTTGCCAGAAAGGAAAGTTTTCAAAAACATCTTTTAAAAAGAAAAATGTTGTTTCTACCTCTAAGCCTCTGGAGCTTCTTCACATTGACTTATTTGGTCCTGTGAAAACAGCATCAGTCAATGGAAAGAAGTATGGACTAGTAATCGTTGATGATTACAGCCGCTGGACATGGGTAAAATTCCTAAAGCACAAGAGTGAGTCTCACTCTGTATTCACCAGTTTCTGTTCTAAAGTGCAAAAAGAATTTGACTCTAAAATTGTTAGAGTCAGAAGTGATCATGGTGGAGAATTTGAAAATAAAGATTTTGAAGAATTATTTGACTCTAATGGAATATCCCATGATTTCTCCTGCCCTAGAACTCCACAACAAAATGGAGTTGTAGAGAGGAAGAATAGGACACTCCAGGAGATGGCCAGAACCATGATCAATGAAACAAATGTAGCAAAGCACTTTTGGGCAGAAGCTGTAAATACAGCGTGTTACATTCAGAATAGAATCTCTATTAGACCTATTCTGGAAAAGACTCCCTATGAACTGTGTAAGGGAAGAAAACCCAACATTTCTTATTTTCATCCTTTTGGATGCATTTGTTTTATATTAAATACTAAAGAACATCTGAACAAGTTTGATTCCAAAGCACAGAAAGGTATTATGTTAGGATACTCAGAACGCTCTAAAGGCTATAGAGTATACAACACAGAAACCAAAATTGTGGAGGAATCAATTCATGTTAGATTTGATGATAAGCTTGACCCTGAAAAGTCAAAGCTAGTTGAAAAGTTTGCAGATTTAGAGATCACTCTGGTAGAATCTGAGAAAACTCCAGAAGCAACTGTCACTCCAGACTCTGAAGAAATTAAATCTCCAGAAATTCCAAGGAAAGTTAAAAGTCGTATTAATGTATCTGAAGATTTGATTTTGGGAAACAAAGATGAACCTGTTAGAACCAGATCTACCTTCAGAACTTCTGAAGATATTCCTCTGGGACTAGTGTCTCTGATTGAGCCTACGTCCTGTGATGAAGCTCTTCAAGATAACGATTCGGTGGCAGCTATGCAAGAAGAGTTAGATCAATTCTCCAAGAATGATGTCTGGGATCTCGTTCCTAAACCCAGAGGCACTCATGTCATTGGAACCAGATGGGTTTTCAGAAACAAACTGAACGAGAAAGGAGAAGTTGTCAGAAACAAAGCACGACTGGTAGCTCAAGGTTATAGTCAACAAGAAGGTATTGATTATAATGAAACCTTTGCTCCAGTCGCGAGGTTAGAATCTATTCGTCTTCTTGTATCTTTTGCTATTAATCATTCTATTAAACTATACCAAATGGATGTCAAGAGTGCATTTCTAAATGGTTATATTTCAGAAGAAGTGTATGTAAATCAACCTCCAGGTTTTGAAAATTCAAACTTTCCAGAACATGTTTTCAAACTTAAAAAATCTTTATATGGACTAAAACAAGCTCCCAGAGCTTGGTATGAACGCTTAAGCAATTTTCTTCTGGAACAAAATTTTATCAGAGGGAAAGTTGATTCTACACTCTTCTGTAAAAACCATAAAAATGATCTCATGATATGCCAAATTTATGTTGATGATATTATTTTTGGTTCTGCTAATATCTCTGTTTGCCAAGAATTTTCTAAGTTAATGCAGGCAGAATTTGAAATGAGTTTAATGCAAGAACTAAAGTTCTTTCTGGGAATTCAAATTAATCAAACTCCAGAAGTCACATACATTCATCAAAGCAAGTACATTAAAGACGTTCTGAAGAAGTTTGATATGTCTGAATGCAACTCTGCAAAAACTCCTATGCACCCAACTTGCATTCTGGAAAAGGAAGAGGTAAGCAACAAGGTTTGTCAGAAGCTCTATCGAGGTATGATAGGCTCTCTTCTCTATCTGACTGCTACTCGTCCTGATATTCTCTTTAGCGTCTGTCTGTGTGCCAGATTCCAATCAGATCCTAGAGAATCTCATTTAACAGCTGTTAAGAGAATTCTTAAGTATCTGAAAGGAACTCCTAACCTGGGCCTGATGTATGAGAAAACATCAGAGTATAGGCTTTCTGGTTATTGTGATGCAGATTATGCAGGAGATAGAATAGAACGAAAAAGCACATCTGGAAATTGCCAGCTTCTGGGAAACAATCTAATCTCCTGGGCTAGCAAAAGACAGTCAACTATCGCTCTATCAACTGCAGAAGCAGAATACATCTCAGCATCACTGTGCACAACTCAGATGCTCTGGATGAAGCATCAGCTAGAAGATCTTCAGATATTTGAGAGTAACATTCCTATCTTTTGTGATAATACTGCTGCTATTTGTTTAAGTAAGAATCCTATTCTACATTCCAGAGCCAAACACATAGAAATAAAACATCATTTTATCAGAGACTATGTTCAGAAAGGGATAGTAACATTGAAGTTCATTGATACAGAACATCAATGGGCAGATATCTTTACTAAGCCTCTAGCTGAAGATAGATTTCTTTTTATATTAGAGAATCTGAACATTAAAAATTGCCCTGAGTAAAATTTGGCTCTGAATATGTAAAATGAGACTCTGATAAAAACAAATACACTTCTGCCTCTGACTCTGATACTTCTACAAGTTAAGAAGATATCTGAGTTAGAAATCTTCAGAAACCAATCTCTTGGTATTCCTGAAGATCAGATACATTAAACACGTGGAGCTCTGAGTGTCAAACCTTAGAACTTCTAGACAGCTGTCAAGAAATTCAAAAGGCAGACGTTTGAGTTTTCCTCGAGCAGTGTGCAAACTGTGGGATTAGACATTCATTTATGAGCTGTAATCATTTTTCCCCCCAAGCGTGCTATTTTGAGTATTGTGTTTAACGCATTCTGAGGTGTCGTTTTGCATGTGTTTTACTTAAGGTATATAAACACTTTTCTCACATTTCACACACTTATCACTCTCACTCACTCTTAAAACCTAAACCCTTCTCTGCAAGTTCTCTGCAAGTTCTTCACCTTCTTCATCAATCTTCTTCATGAATGCTCAAGAGCAAGAAGTTTTTAACTTCTCCCAACAGATGGAAGCCAGTTCTAATCCCCAAACCTCAAACACTCAAACACCCACTGTTACAGGCGTTACCATAACCCCTGTTTATCAAGAACCTCACATTTTGGAACGTGAACGCCACATTCATCTTGCAACCTCCTTTGAAAATTTGGATGTACTGTGTGAATCGCTGGTAGATTTTGAGAACTTGAGAAGAAACGGTGTTGATCTGACTGAAGATCTTCGCAAGCAAGGTTGGGAGAACTACTTCGACAGGCTTTATGGTCCCATTTACCCTCTTCTTGTCAAAGAATTTTGGAGACATGCTGATGCAGATGACCAGTTCATTGTTTCTTTTGTTCTGGGAGTAAAGATTGTCATCACTGAAGCATCAATTGCTTCCTTGCTAAACATGGAGAAAGCTGGAGGTAAAAGGATTTACAACATTCCTCCAAGGTCAAAGCGCATCACTGAAGTCATTAACCCTACAATCTTCAAACCTAATGTTGAAGGAAACCCCTCTAAGAACAAGGAGCTTCATCAGAACCTCCGAGTTTGGCTGAAGATTATTCTGGGAACAATCCATCATCGTCCAGCCTCCAACTCTTCAGATTACATAAACGCTGATCAGAAATGCATCCTTTACTGTATTCAGAAGGGTATCCAGATCAACCTCCCTGTTCTCCTCTTTAGATATCTGAGAGATTCAGTCAGAGAAACGAGGAATAATATGAAGCCCAGATCCTACATTCCTCTGGGAAGATTGCTCTCTGATGTCTTCATTGAGCATGGCTTGGTAGATGATCTGGAGAAGACCAGATGTATGGATGATCTGGCAATTGATGTGGGAAAGCCTCTGAATGCCAAAAACCTGAAGAGCATGGGAATCATCAAAGAGATTAGAGTCAAGCCCTCTATGGATGTGTCCTGGGAATCTCTAAAAGATCAGAGGAAGATGCCTCATGGCCTGGTCAGATTCTTCAAGGATGAGCCCAGAGACGCTGTTGCCCTCTATCTTCATCGTATGCTGGAAGAAGGTGTTGATGTTTCTGATTTCCGCCTTGAAGACTGTCTGGACTCTGTAGAAGATCTTGTCAGATACAAGAGAGGTGTCTCTGAGAAACAGATAGCTGCTGAGGCAAGGAGAGCAAAGAAAGCCAGACTTGGAGAAACTTCTGGCAGCAAAGCTTCAGCACCTCTGAATGTCTCTTCCGGTAAGTCTGTTCCTCCTGTCTCCTCTGAATCTATAATGGCTTCCTCTAACCCTCTCTCCTCTCAACCAATTTTTACTACCTCTGAAATCCCACCCTCAATCACCAGAACCTCCCAACCAACACCAGTTCTAAACATAGCTAGAACTTTCATTCCTCCCTCTCAACCTATACAAACCCACCAAAGCACTTCTTCTTCCTCATCCTCTGAATATGAATCACCCCCTTACCTTTCCCCTTCTTCTGACCAAGAGTTATCTGATCAAGAGTCCTCTGACCAAGAACACTCTGACCCTAACTCCCCAACAATAGCTGAAATTTATGCTAAAAATTTCGCTCCACAACCCACAAGACAATCTGAAGTAACCTCACCCCTCCAAACTTCACTTCCACCACAACAAACAACAACCTTACCCTCTGAAACTCAACCATCTGATCCCTTCACCTCTAATATCACTCCACCAATTATTCCCGCTGTACCTGGACCAGACTCTGACCCATTAGACCTAAATCCACTATATGCTTCATCCCCTAGTCTTCAACCAGACGCAGATTCTGAACTTCAACCAGAAGCAGAATCTGAACCTCAACCTCTAAATCTTAGCCCTTCAAACTCTCCACCTCATTCACCTGAACCTGAACCTGAACTTACCATACCTACCCTTGAGGAGGCCATTATACAGGTTGCAGAAGCTTCAGTCCAGAAGGGCAAGTCTCTGGCTAAAAACTCTGAAGTTAGTGATGATCCTAAATCTGTTAGGACACACTGGAACAGAGTCATTAGTTGGATGACCTCTGAGTCTTATAGGCTGAAGAGTATCTCTGAACAAGTCAGAAATGGCTACATCAGAGATGCTGAGGAACGGCTCCAAGAGAGATTGGCCAGAGAAGCTGAGGCCAAGAGATTAGAGGAGGAAAGATTGGCTAAGGAAGCTGAGGAAGAAGCAAGAAGATTAGAAGAAGAAAGACTGGCAAAGGAAGCAGAACTTCTAAGGATTAAGGAAGCTGAAGCCAAGGCTCAGGCGGATGCAGAAGCCCAAGCTGCTGCTGAAGCTGAAGCTCAGCAGGCTCTGACTCAGGGGGAGTCTTCCTCTGCGATCCCTATGATTCTTCATGCTCTGAAAGAGATCAAGCAAGATCAGAAAGAAATCAAGCAAGATCAGAATGAGCTCCGTGCCAGGATGGACAAGCAAGATGCTTTGAATGAAAACATCCAGAACATGTTTGCCATGTTGCTTCAGAGACTTCCTCAACCTCCAAACCCTTAGGCACTTAGGATTTATTTTGTTTGCTTGCCTAGTGTTTTTGCTTCTGTCTTCTTTAGCTCAAATATTCTCTTGGATCTGATGTTTTGAACGCCTTTGTGCCCTTGTGCTTCTGATTAATGCAATGTTTTTCTCTTTATTATCTTGTTATTTTTTTATCTACCTTTTTGATTCTGACAAAAAGGGGGAGAAATCATTAAATAGCTCTGATGAAAATTGTCTAAAACCTTAAGCACTATGCAACATTTGTAGATATAGCTCTGATAAAAATAGCTCTGATTAAATAGCTCTAACATTAAATTTAAGAAATTGCAGAAAGTTTTCAGAAATCTTATTACTTGGAAAGCTCTGGTAAGAACTTCTGAACTCCCTAGCACTAACTCAGGGGGAGCTTCTGTCTATCTGATCTTATTTTATTCATGTTTCATCTGCTATTTTAAGTTGTTTTGTCATCATCAAAAAGGGGGAGATTGTAAGAACAAAAATTGTTCTACAACAGATTCCTTGATTTTGATGATAACAAAGGATGAAACCAAAAATGGCACCCTAACGAAAAGTTTCTAAGTGTGCAGGGTTCTAAAGAAAGAAGAAATAAATCTGATGATGTCATCAGATGCACAACAAGATCAGATACAAATTATCAAGTATCAGAAGCATCTAAAGTGGAATCTCGTTTCAAGAAGCTCTGACTCTGGACAAAACTGCAAAGTATCAGAAGCATCTGAACATGAAGTAAAGTCTAGAAGCTCTGACTCTGAACAAATGCCTTCTGTAAACTCTGAAATTTATCAGCGCTATCTGAACTCTCAAGAAATAACATCAGAAGCCAGATCCCAAGATTCTCCAGATACACGAAGACTCTAATCAGATTTGTTAATCATGATGAAGTAACGTTTAAGCCAAGTTAAAGTTCTGCAAATGGATTTCCTCAATTAGAAAGAGACGTTAATCTCCTCTTTCAAGAGAGAAGATACTACTTGTGGTAAGTAGTCACTTCTAAAAGAAAAAGTCTCCTGCAGAAGCTATTTATGGAATGGCGTAACTACATCTTTATATCCACCAGATTCAACTCTACTTCAACTCTACTTCAACTCATATAAATAGAGATGAAATCAACATTCAGTAAGAAAGAAATCAACTAGCCAAAACTATACTGAATTATTTCACGCTCAAGAAAATCATCTTTGTTTTCAAAGAATTTCACTAAGCTTTTGCTTATCAAGTGAAAAATTTGTTCTTAAATTTGTAATACTTGCTTAACTAGAAGCACTCTAGATTACATATCTTGTATCTTTTATTTGTTTGATTTCCTCAAGTGACTCTTTGTAGTCTGTAGACTTGAGAGGACTAAGAGATTTTCTTCTCTCTTAGGGGTTGTTTGTAATCTTTCAAGATTAGTGGATTAAGTCCTTGTTGAAGGCGAAATCACCTTGGCCGGGTGGACTGGAGTAGCTTTGTGTTATAAGCGAACCAGTATAAAATCATTGTGTGATTTTCTTTTTGAAAAGCGCTTATTTTTCAAACAATTCAAACCCCCCCCCCCCTTTCTTGTTTTTCTCACCTTCAAGTCCACCATCTTGCCCCAGCCTTCAGCTTTGCCAGAATCAACAACCTCCTTAGCCTGCTTGTAAGAAGTAATTGAAGCACCTGGCTTCCTCTGCTCAGCGTACGCCACTTTCTCAAGAGCCACAGTCTCAAACGCCTGACATAAGGTTTCGTGGATCTCGCCATCCACCTCAACATATTTGAACGAGGATAGATGACTCACCAGAATCTCTTCTTCACCGCACACGGTCACAATCTGACCGTTCCAGACATACTTGAGCTTTTGATGGAGAGTCGACGAGACTGCCCCTGCTGCATGAATCCACGGACGCCCCAATAAACAACTATAGGCGGGCTGGATGTCCATAACATAGAAGATGATATCGAATACCTCAGGACCTATCTTCACAGGCAAGGTAACTTCCCCACACACAGAACGTTTGGATCCGTCGAAAGCACGAACGATCAGGTCACTGGGAGTAAGCACAAACCCTTCCACATCAATCTTCTTCAGAATCTGCTTAGGCAGCACATTCAGCGACGACCCGGTGTCTACCAATACGTGAGACAACACTGCCCCCTTGCACTCCATGGTGATGTGCAAGGCTTTGTTATGGTTCCGCCCTTCAGGCGGTAAGTCCAGGTTGGTGAATCCTACACCATGCCTGGTGCTCACATTGGCCATCACACCCTCCAGTTGATTGACAGAAATCTCCTGAGGCACGTAAGCCAGATTCAACATCTTCAGCAAGGCATTACGGTGTGCCTCAGAGCACATCAACAGTGAAAGTATAGAAATCTTGGACGGAGTTTGGTTCAACTGATCTACAATCTTGTAGTCACTCTTCTTGATTATCTTCATAAACTCCTCCACGTCCTTCTCAAATGACCCCTCGGGCGCTTCCTTCTGGACAGGCTCTTCCTCAACTACAGCTTGCTTACCCTTTGCTCTCGCGAGAGCCTCAGCGTTATTGTCCCTCAAAGGCTGCGGTGCGAACAGACGACCGCTTCTGGTAAAACCTCCTGGACCCCCTACATTATCCACAGCCGGACCAACAGTTGCAGGAACTCTATTCGGTAAACCAATTGTCACTGGAGCTTGATTCACTGGTCTCGTCTGACTTTCAGCCCTTCTGTTACTGCGGTAAGCATTATCATACTTCCACGGCACGACTCTACTATTCTCAACAGCCCTTCTTCCAGACGCGGCGATAGTAGTTGGAGCACTGATGGTTACAGGCACGGAAATGGTAACTGGGGTACCATTTGTTGCAGGTGCACTAACGACCCTTTGTCCACGTTCTTCAGACGGTTTAAAGTAAATGGTGATAGTTGACACTGTTCCACGATCTTTTACAGCCCTACTGAATTGCAAACAACCCTCATCCATCATACCCTGGATACCGGCCCTTAACTGGTCGCAACCATTCTCAGATTCGGCACAGCCCAAACAATCCTCATCACAGTCCGAGTAGACACCCCCATTCAGCAGACGGCCCTTCACAACTAGCAGAGAAGTCTGAACATCATCAACATTAACAACCAGATCTTCAGCTTCCTTCTCCTCAATATTGTTCACTCTATGCCCACCATGCTGAGGCATAGGGTTGTTTACGACGTTAGGTACTGGAGCGAAGTTGATCGCCTTGGCATCGATCAAATCTTGGACCTTGTGCTGGAGAGCCCGACACTTCTCAGTATGATGCCCTGGTGCCCCAGAGTGAAAGTCACAACGGACGTTGGCGTCGTACCCAGGAGGCAATACTGTAGGCGGAGCCATTGTACGCAACTCCACCATCCCCAACCTGAGTAGTTCGGGCAGCAGTTCGGCGTACGACATGGGTAGCGAATCAAAACGTCGATCAGGCATCCTTTGTCTGGGCTGATACGGACGTTGCTGTTGTTGTTGTTGCGGTTGTTGAACTCTTTGTTGTTGTTGTTGACGAGGTTGAGGTGCCGGAATGGTTACTGCAGCAGCTTGACGGTATTCAATTCTGTTCTGATCTTTGCGGTGTTGAACAGCATTAGTTTCACCCTCTCTTCGACGAGGTGCCCCAGCAAACGGCTTCTTAGAAGAAGAGGAACCAGCATCTTGGATCTTCCCAGTTTTAATCAAGCTCTCAGTCCTCTCTCCACAAATGACAACATCAGAAAAACTACCGAATGGGCAGCTCCCCATACGGTCCATAAACACACCCTGAAGAGTACCGATAAACATGTCTGTCAACTCCCTCTCCAGCATAGGGGGTTGAACTCTAGCAGCCAGTTCACGCCACCTCTGGGCATACTCCTTGAAGCTCTCATTGGATTTCTGACATAGACTCTGCAGCTGAGTCCGGCTCGGTGCCATGTCCATGTTGTGTTTGTATTGCCTCAAAAAGGCCTCACCCAGATCCCTCCAGCAGCGGATAGAATCTCTCTTCAATTCCATGTACCAGTCCAAAGAAGCCCCAGATAGACTATCTTGGAAAAAATACATCCACATCTTTTCATCATCGGTATACGCAGAGATTTTTCGATAATAAGCCTGCACATGGGTGCGAGGGCAAGAAGTACCGTTGTATTTATCGAAGGACGGTGCTTTGAACTTGTAAGGGATTCTCAAACCTTCCACCAACCCCATATTGGTAACATCGAAACCGAGAGAATTCTGACATTCCATAGCTCTAATTTTCTCAGCAAGGGCATCAACTTTACGATCCCTCTCATCAACCCTTCCCAGAACATCTTCGTCTTCACTGAGCAGAGTGAACATATCTTCTTGTCTGTCAACAATCGGAGCAGGATTACGGGCCGGGGCACGGACTGCTCTGGCATTAGCGGCATCTGGAGCAATAGGTTGACCGTTGATTCGAATTCCCCCCAACTCATCACCTGTAGCATAGTTGTTGATGGGTACAGCAGCAACAACATTATTATCATTGACCGGGCCTCCCTCTGGCGGAGCATGGTTGACCGGTGGAATTGCAGCCTCTTGTCTCTGAACCATGGCTCGAAGTTCTTCTTGACCTTGCGCAACCCCTTGCATCATATTCATAAACTGGGCCATGTTAGCCTTCATCTCAGCCAACTCTGCTTGAACTTGATCCATACCTCTCTGTTGATTCAGTCTTGTTGAGTAGCGGTGCGGACGTTGATCAGCTATCCTGCCTGAACAGGAACCAAGAGTGAGAAGTCACGACCAAGAACACCTGTTATGCAAAAATGATATGAGTATGGTGCTAATGATGCGTATGATGCACATGATATGTTCATTCCTCAGGCATTCAAAGAGCCCGAGTCATCCTCAAAAGATGGCAACCTGCAGCAAGAACAACATAGAAGCAACAGAAACAACATACACAAGAGTGATGAGTACAAGGTGAAATCAACAACCTCATCTATATGAGTAACAGGATCATACAACAAAGTTGACAAAGAAAATCCAAACAATCGGAGTACAACAATGAATCCCATCCAACAAGCCTGTAGGTGATTCTCAACATACACATCAAAGATACAAGCTAAGACAAACGGCCTCCCGGAATGAGAGTCTTCAAGTATTGACACTGGTCTATCAACAGGTCACATTCTGAACATTCTGGCAAAAGAGTGATCTTCTCCTTCAGTTGTCGTCTAAGCTCTACCACTTCTCCTCCAAGGTGGTTTTCTGATGCCTGTCTCAAGTCTACTTCCTTCTTCAACTGGATGTCTTTATCTCTGAGTTGCTTCTCCAAGTCTCTGATCTTCTTCTGATAGCTGGCCTCAACTCGCTGCAGCCTCAGGCACTCCCGGTGTTCTGCATTTAACATGCTTTCCACCTCCTCGTAGGATCTCTTCTTGTTTCTCAGTCTGCTAGCATCTTCTTCTCGCACTCCTCTGAGTTGATGAGCCAAATTCAACCTATCAGCTTTGGCTTTGTACAGCTCCATCTGGGTATCTTGCTCCTTCTCTCTCAAACGGCGATTCTCCATCAGGGCTTGCTTGTAGTGCTCCGCAGGCACACTCTCAGCAAGGATCAAAGGTGGTTGCTCCTGCAACGGCTCCATCCTATCGTAGGGTAACAACAAAGTTTCTACTCTCTCCTTGACCCAATCAGTGTAATCAGGCATAGCAACGGCAAACTTCTTCCCTAAGACAGATCCATCCTTCACACCAATAGACTTCCAAGCTCTCCCTATCTGCTCCAATCTATCCGGGTCACCCTGCTTCTCAAAATACACACTTTCTGCTACCTCAGCCTCAAGTGGTCTTCCCTTCATCACAAACACCAACTGGCGGAGAGAAAGAACCGGGTTGTAATTGATGCAACCCCTAGTCCCTATGAGTGGCACATTACGGAATCCTCCACAGCTCATAATGACGTTACGCACATCCATCCGGTAAGATTGCCATCTGATATCATAGGAGGTAAGGGACATAACCCTCTGAGTCCACTTATGCGTGCTCTGAGCATCCACAAAAGGTCCACTGACTGGCAGGAGAGACAAGAACCATCTGAGCAAAAGCGGGAGACAACACCTAATAGCCCCACCCTTACCATGCCTACTGTGAATAGCATAGTAAGTGTCAGCCAACAGAGTAGGAACTGGATTTCCTCCAATGAAAATACTGACTGCAGCATAGTCAACAAAATTTGGCATACTCGGAAACAGGACGATCCCATAGATCATGACGGCCAACTGAGCATGAAAGGCTTCCCAACTTCCCTTCTCTGCTTCTTCTCTAGCTACCCTCAACAGAAACTTCAAAGGCAATCCTACAACATCCCCACTGGACTTCCAACTATCACTGACTTCTTTGATACCCAAATGGAGAGCTCTGGCAACAACTCTGAAATCAACCTCCTTGGGCACATCCAAGAAAGGAACCTGATACCGGACCGGGACACTCAGCAGAATGGAGTACTCCTCAAGAGTAGGCGCCAACTGATAATCTTGAAAGGTGAAACAATGAAGCTCTGGGTCGTAGAACTGTAGAAGAGTCTGCAACGGTACCGGATCGACTACCATCTTCAACAGTGTCAGAATATCTCCATACTGGTCAACAAACCCCTTCTGGTTACCACTGGTCATAAGGTTGCTCAGCTCAATCAGAGACGTCAAAGGTTCACGGTGAAAGCTGTAGGAACAAGTCTTCCGCTTCAACTCTGGGACTGTTGCCATCTCTATCAGTGAACAAGCTCTGGAATGTACCTGAGAAATGATATGCATGCAGAGATTAGTTTTTTTTCTTTTCTTTTCTCTTCTTTTTTTTTGTATCCTTTTTTATTGCGTTTCTTTTGAAAAATAAATATGCTATGATGCAAATGATGCAGACAAGACTGGTTGGCTGTGTCTCTCAGAACACAGGATCAAAGCTTCGGCTTGAACTCGGAACCACAAATTCATCTGAAACCCAAAGTCATCTGAGACCCCAAAATTCTGAACCAATAATCACCAACAGGGTCACAAGTCACCAACAAGTCACCAACAAGTCACCAACAAGTCACCAACTGTACCTGTAATAATGATCATCCCCTCCCCACTCACGGGTGTCGTCTAGGCCAGGGTAAGGTCGAGAGAAACGCAGCATAAATAACCTTTCGCAGAACATCATCATATACACACCCGAAGTATGTAACGATAATATCCCACCAGGGTCTGAACTGCTCGTGATATCAATGTTCCGCTAAGTGGCGCAATACCACCCGCTTCCCATGAATCACTCTATTCCTAAGTATCCTAGATTTCACTCATGGCCTGGGTATTGGGCCTTTTACCTCATGTAACTCCCACCCCAACAGAGAGAAACAGACAACCAGCCAGCCAGGTGAACAGATGAATACGAATGCAAACATAAGTGCAAACATGAATGCAAACAATAAATAAATGAATGCAATAAATAACAGCAAAAGCAGCCAAACCCTATCCTAGAGAGCGCTAGGAGAGACTCGCTTAGGGAAGACGGACCAGCACAGGTCAACTTCTCTAGTCCCCAGTGGAGTCGCCAGCTGTCGCATCACGCGAAAAAACCGGCGGGAAAAGAAGAACAACAGAGCCGCCACCGTGCGTTATTTATCCCAAGAGAGGGAAAGGAAACGCTCGAAGTAAACCTAGGAAAGAACATGGTCTCGCGACCAAAGAGGATGGGTTCGGGAGTCGGTTATGCGAAGGGAAGGTATTAGCACCCCTACGCATCCGTCGTACTCGACGGGATCCACGCACAATAGAAAGGAAAATGGTTGCTAAAACGCTGCTCAAACACACACACACTGGCTGAAAGAGACGCAAGAAAACAGACTGAAACTGACTCGGCAGGATACCGCATCCTGGGCCTACTTAGTCTATCAGACATAGACATCAGAGTCGAAGTAGTTCGGACTGGGGAAACAACACATACTCGCTAGGATATCGCATCCTATGCATACGTATCTTCTCGGACGAGAGAAGAATCAGAGCATTCGTAGCTCGGCTGACACGCACACAAACAAACACAGGCAAAGGCAAACATGGAGCCTGAATGCCAATCACTGGACTTACATCAACATCCGAACCAAAACACACACAAGAAGGCAAACGTGGAGCCTGAATGCCAATCACTGGACTTACATCAGCATCCGAACCAACAAACCCACACTGGAACCCAAATGCCACTCGATGGACTTACATCAGCTTCCAAGCACACAACAAGACAAAACAAAGACACAGGCGCCCGGAGAGATCTGCTCATCTCCTGCCTACGTACCTCATCTGGTATGAGGATCAGGGCGACGTAGTTCCTCTACAGAGGGATAAAGGACTAGCCTAACAAGATAACAGAGGGAGACACAACTAGGGAGACTACGACTCGAGCCTAGATGTTATCATGCAAAATCGTCCCTAAGTTAAGGTTTCTAGCTAACTGGCACAGGGGGCCAGCCTATCCTAATCATGACTTGCACAGGAAGCAAGCCACACACACATTTAACTTGCACAGGGAGCAAGCCAAACAAAACCTAACTTGCACAGGAAGCAAGTCTAAACTAACCCTAACTTGCACAGGAAGCAAGTCTAAACAAACATACAAGCACAGATAGCACACACTATACACAAGCAAGTGGCTCAAACAAGGGTTAGGTTTTAGTCGAGGGGTCATATCAACCTCAACAAACAAACCTCTGGAACTGGGTGAATGTGCTCTTAACCTTGCCATTGAGGGGCTAAGGTGAAGCAGATGAAAGGTGAGTGAAGATAAGACTTCACAGCTCTTATCCCTGGCCTGGGAGAGCTTAAGACAAGAATGTGTGGGTTCAGAAAGTGGGAACCCTTCTACACATTTGATACTGACTCAACTGTACAATTGTACAAGATCTTGGGTTTGTATCTGCAATGCATCAACACAGTGGTGTGAGCAAAGCAGATGACACACAGAATAGCAGGGGATAGATTGCATATCCCTTGGGTTCTGCCAATTTCCTCTTCACTTAGGAGGTCTTTGACTCTATGCAAGGATAAAAGTAAACAGTCACAAACATTGCCTCTTAAGGAGGACTTCAGACAATTGCCTGGCCAAGTAACAGGCCAGGTCTTCCAGACTACATGAAGATTAGAAGTATACCTCAACGCAAATTGCTTATACAAGCAAAGCAAAGCAAAAGTTCACAAGGAACTGAGCAACTAAAAGCACCTGAAATAGTCAAGCAGACATTAGTATACAACTTCAAACAAAGCAAAAAGAAACAGACATCAACAGTTAATCAGAAGCAAATGGATGTGCAAGGCATAAGGCTTAAGGCATGTGAGCCAAGCCACCTACAAAACAAACAAGTTAGACAATGATATTTAAGCAAGCTCAATCAAAAAGAATTGGCCTCATTGGTCATTTGTTGGTCAACCTGAAAACATGAGCTCAAAGGTGAGTAACAGGACCACTAGGGCAAGCCTAGGGTCAAAAAGGAATGAAAAAGTCAAAAAAGCAAAGGGCAAGCATCCAAAATCATGTTCAAACAATTAAGAAACACAACCAATTGGGTTCACATTCATATCAATCATCATCATCATTTCATGAACAGTTTAGGTCAAGGCATGGCATTTAGAAGCTCATAGAAGTCAACAGCAAGACTTAACTCAAAAGCAATCTTAAACATTTCTAAAAATCACCAAATAAATCATGATCAATCACAACCCACAGCATGGTAAGCATGTCAAATTTCATCTCATTTGGACAAATGGAAGGCAGTCAATGAAAATCAGAAAGTCAAAGCAATTTTGAACATGCTCAAAGAAGTCAACCAAACTTGCATCAACTTAGAAAAATCATAAATCAGAGATGGCATATGATAAATGAATGGGACTAAAACCATGGCAAAGCTTAGGATGTCTAGTTATCTCATGTAAAATTTCATGTCCATCTAATAAAGTATGAGAATTTCACAAATGAAATGGGAACATGTGTCATAAAAAGTCAACATATGACTAAACAAGGGAGAAAATCTCAAACAATTAGTAAATGCCACAAATAATTCCAAGAAAATTCACATGTAAACTAGACATCCAAGAGTACATTCATGCAAAAATTCAAACCAATTTGAGTTAAAGAAGCATGGTAATGAAAATCATGAAGTTGGACATCAATGGTGTGACACAAATTGTCACACCCTAATTCAAAAATTCATAACTCACAATCCAGATAAGATAAATTCACAAACTCTACACCAAAATCACCATGAGTGTGTCTAGTTTAAGCACAAAAAATTTGGGAGCCATTGGATAAAGTGTCACCATTTCACAAATGTTTTGGCAAAGTGTACAAAATTTGGTCACATTCTACAAACCCTAATGCCATTTAAAATTTACTCATCCAAAAAATCAGCAAAAATAATGATAAAAAACTAGGGATCATGATGAGTATGATGCAAAAATTCCCATGAAATTTGGAATTGAAATGGATAAGTTATGAATTTTGCAAAATTGATGATCAAAGTGAAATAAATATTGAAATTAAATGAATTATTATGGAATAATTAAATGGAGAATGGCATATTTGTAATTATGAGTGCCACTAAACCAAACGACTGTGTATTGGCCGCGGGAATGAAATAATTTCATTGGTGCGTGGCGCAACAGTGCACATGCACACGTACAAAGCAACAAGTTTCTGGGCAATGCATATGAAGCTAGGGTTTTCTGGGCAGCAACAATCTTCATCCCTTCCAAATCGGGTTTTTACAAAAAACTTCCAGAAATCCAAATTGCATACACAGAAACGTTCAGCATGGCAAGGCAAACAACAATCTAACATCAATTTCCATTAACACACAACAATAAGCACGAATCAAACCAAAGAAATTCAACATCAAAACTTTGCTCAAGAACAAACATTCCCAGAAATGATCAATGAGTACACCAATAGAACCGTCAGACCATACACATGACAAATCCAAGCACCATTTTCATGGAAACAAACTATTGAGAGAGAATCGAACAAAAAAGCATACGAACATCAACTTTCATTTCCAGATTTCTTGCTAATTACTTAACCAATTTACATGATACAAAGCTCATAATGATCAGCATACTAAGACCTACACTAAGCATGGCAAAGTTTTAAGAAATGAGAGCATCGATTTTTTACCAAAAATGAAGTGCAGTAGTGATTCTGATGTTCTTTGGTCGTGGAAGCTCAAAACAGCTGGCCCTTAGCACTCCAGATGATGAATGGGAGAAGAACTTTGGCTTGAAATGGCTTGGTTTGGATGCAAACAACTTCTGCCATTGATGATGCTTTGCAAAAACAGTCCACAAAAACCCTCTTACAGATGTGGAACAGCGGTTGCAATGAGTCCAAAATATGGTTTAGATGATGAATCGAGCAAGGCAAGGCTCAGTTCTTTTAGAGTTTTTGACAGATTTTGGAAAATGCAGAAAATGAAGTTTTAGAGAATGAGTGAAGTTTTCTGAGTTTGGAGGCAGCTGCTAGGGTTTCCAAGTGACAGAAAATGATGTTTAAATACTCTGTTTAAGAGTACAAATCACAATCCATGAAAAGGTGGGATGTAGTTGTTGAAAAATGTACTTTCTTTCCAATTTTCAAGCAAGTTGGCATGGGTGTATGTACTGCACGAATTTGGGCTCTCAAACATGACACAAACCACATTTCTGAACTATTTCAATTGGCCAAATGGTTTAAAAATGATTATTTTGAAAAGTCAAAATTCAACTCACTTGAAATTAATTAAGGCAAGTTCAAAAAGGCCATTTTGCATGGTGATGTTTTGGTGAATGATGATGACATATTTGGAAAGAGGGGATCAAATGTGACTTGTAGGAAAAAACCCCACCCAAATTGGCCAAATGGTTTGAGAGATATGGCCTTTTGAAGTTCAAGATTTTGTGAAAATGAATCGATCATAACTTGCCAACCATACATGGGAATTGAGTGTTCTTGGACTTTTTGGAAATGGGAGAACAAGATCTTCAACTTTCATGTTGGGAAAAAATTCATTTGAAGCTTGTATCATGATGTAAGTTTGAGGATCAAGACTTTCCATTTTGGGCAGGTTTCAATTACAGGTCCAGTTTCCATTTTTGGAAATTTTTGATCTGGCTTCAAATTCTTCAATGATGTTGTTTGACATGATATATGAGGTTTATTTGGACATGAATAAGCTCTCTCAAACCAAATCCCACCATCAAAACCATAAAATCAGACACAGTTGACCAAGTTTGACTTTTTAGGGTTTCTGACTGACTGTGCATTGACTGATGACTTCTGAACATCCAATCCTTGACCTAAACACTTCAAATGGATCCCCAAGTCATGTGAACATGTTGGACCAACCCTAGGGCCTTGGCTCCTTGAGAATTGTGCTTGCTTGCTTGACTGACTGATCTTCTGATCAGTTTGACCTAATTCTTCTGACTGGCTTGCACTTGAGGCAAAGGGACAATGCAATGTTATGCAGTGGACCATGTTATGTTATGACCTAATATGAGAATGTATGTACAATGATAGGTGCAAATTTGAGGTGCTACACAGATATCTTTGATGGAGTTTGTATCAGCTGATCTACAACATTATACTCGCTCCTCTTGATGAGCCTCAGCATCTCATCATAGTCCTCTTTCAATATGCCATTCTGGCCAGCAGAGACAGGAGCTCTAGCAACAGCGACAGGCTTGTCAACAACAAGTGTTGGATTCTGAGAAGTAGAAGAAGTCCCCACAGGACGGGCTGTACTATCAATGACATCAGTTCTTCTGGTGTCGACTTGGGGTTTCAGCGGCGCTGAGAAAACACGACCACTGCGGGTCAAGCCACTGACATCAGAAATACTTGTCATAGAAGTGGAGGGCAAAGGCACCTCCTTCCCATCTTCTAATGCAACCGCATTATATCGATAGGGGACAGCCTTGTCTGAAGAGTAAGGGACAGGGCCTGTTGGCTTAATAACGAGAGTAGGGGAAACCTTCTTCTTGCTGCCATCATATCTAACAACAACAGGTTCGGGCATTCTGAACACAGTGTATATAACATTAACCTCATCCTCATCACGATTTTGAAGTATCTCGATCACACCCTAATCCAGCATTTCTTGGATATCTTTCCTGACTTGGCGACTGTAGCGGGGTATTTGTTACCATTAAAGATATTGACTAAATCCAAGGTAAATCATATAAGTCGAGTCGTCACCGCACTTCTATTTATCCAAAGGAATGGTTAGAAAGCAAACAAAAACCTAAAAGTTTTATCAAAAAGCTAGTAAAAGAGAGACAGAGATCTGGGTAAGGGGGTTGGTTATGTAATGGGAAGGTGTTAGGCACCCAAAACATCCTAGGTACTCCTAGGGAGCCCTTTTCACATCTGTTGTGAGGTTGTTGTTTTTGTGAAAAAAATTGTTTTTGCAAACATGATTGGAGAGATGACGAGAGAATATACAAGTTTAGTTACATTTGTGTTTGGATGGATAAACCCATTGCCTACGTACCATCTTAAAAAAGATTAGGATCAAAACCTCGTAGTTCGGGGTAAAAATTTCAAAATGAGTTGGTGAATCGATTGGTCCAAAAGCCTTAAGGTCTTTTGTTATCCAAGGGAGAAAACTCAACCTAAAACCACAAATCCACCATGTGAGGACAGCTTCAACACGCTAGTGAGGGGTTAACCCTATAATAAGCATGGAAGACTCATTGTCCATCACTAAGGACATAGGTGAGTATTACATCTACCTCAAGGATAACTCAAGCCTAATAGCTAAAGGTTATGAAAAGGTTTTGACTAAGAGGGTGGCCATTGAAACCACAAAAAGACCTTGGAATGGGTTATATTTACCAATGAAAAGTATGTACAAAATGGTCAAAGTTGACTTAGGAGTTCAATTCAAAATGAGTATTAAGAAAAGAAAGTTTGAAAATCAAAAGCATAAGGCTTAGGTTTCTAATGTTGAAAACAAGTATTAAATGTTTGCACAAAAAGTTTTGGCTTGGGTTAGAGTGGAGGGAAGAAGAAGAATGGCTAAGATCCTAGGCAATGCAAAAGGTGAGGGACAAGAAACAAAACCACAAAAAGGAGTTCCTCTCTTGAGATCATATGGATGATCCAAGTAGCTCCCATCCTTTGGAATAAGCAATCACATAAGCATAAACTCAAGCAATCAACAATCAAATGAACTCTTGGAAGGTTCCTCAATGTATCTTGAATCTCTCTCTCTTAGAAGCAACATGGCAATGGTTCCCCAATTTGGATCAAGTTGGAATCCCTAGCAAAAAGAAACACACACATCAAAAGGTTCTATTTACAAATCAAAGAATGGACAATAGGGAGTTTAGAATATGGTCCTTTCAATGTTCATCTTCAAGCTTTAAGCATTCTAAAGGCATGAGGCCTAGTTGCTCTTTGACATTTATAGCATTCTAAAGGCATGAGGCCTAGTTGCTCTTTGACTCCATTTTGCATAGGGAAAGTCCTAAAGTCTAAGTCCTTTTGTCCATTTTTTGCATTTTGGTTCACAACAATCAAACAAAACTCAAACACAATAGTATATACACAAGTATGTGCTCAAGTGAGCAAAAGGCAAATTGCATTAACATAAACATGTGCTCAAGTGAGCAAAGGAAAAAGCAAATGGATAATATGTGCAAGAATAGTAAATTGCATAAAAGTAAAGAGCAAAAGTAAATGTTAATGGTTAATAGTTAGTGTTAGTAGTTAGTGTGCCATAATGCAAATTTAGCGCTATGTTAAGCAATCGTAATTGGACTTATGTAGAAGTCACAACTATCTAAGGTTGATCAATAATAATGTAGGCAACAACACAAGTTAGACGTCTTGATTAGTGAACCAAGTTCCAACAACTTGCCATGCCAAAAAGAAGAAGAGAATTGATCTTGTATTGGTTTAAGCCTTTTGTATGTTTAGGAAACAACCTATCCTTAATGCAAAGCCATTCACTTGATCAATTGATCAAGATGAATTAGATTTGAATCAAGGAAGATTAAGTCTCCCTAATCAATGCTAACTTATCAACCTTCAACTCATTGATCAAAAAGAAAAAGAAGAAAAAGATGAATAATGGAAAAGGAAAATGGAAAGGATAAAGTGCATAAGGTGAAATAAAATGTACCAATCCATGTGTGTTGACCAAATGACATTGAAAGTCAAAGTCAAACAATGAGAAACCAGAAATGGGATGAAGATTGGGGGTCAAATAATAAGCAAAATATTTTTGGCATTTTTAATATCAAAATAAACTTGAATTAAAAATAAAAGAAAGGTCAAACTTCAAAATCACTTCAAATCAACCTTGAAAGGTCCAAGTGATTTATCCCAAGTTCAACAAGGTCAAACAAAGTTTGACAAATTTTTTTAGCATTTTTAAAAGTCAGAAACTATTTTTAATCAATTAAAAATGAATAAAAATAACCTAATTGAACTAAAATCTCAAATAAATCTCAAATCAATTAAAACATTGATGAGAATATTTTTCATAGATTCATCATTATTCAAATAGGTTAGGAAAATATTTTTTGTATTTTTTGAATATCAAAAACTATTTAAAATGAATTAAAAACAACCAGAAAAGAGAAAATTCACAAAAAATATCAAATGACAAAATAAAAAATATTAAAAATCAAAATTAGAAACTAGAAATTATTTGGAGAAGAATGCAATTGGTCCCATATTTTTTGGATTTAAAATGAAGAAGATATGAATTTTTGAAAATAAAAGAAATAAAAGAAATTAAATCAGAAAATAGGAAAATCAAAAAAACCAGGAGCGTCTGATCAAGCCTCATTAATTGACGTGGTTGATCAAACGCTCCAGATGCGCGCTTCCATGGTAGGCAAGAGTTAAACGCGTCACACCTGGCATTATTAAAAGTCATATCATTGGAAGGCCATGATTCAATCTGGAAATCATCATCAATGGCCTAGATTCAAACTGGAAAGGTGGACGGTGGTGTACACCACCGTCTTCTCCGGCGAACTCCGACGAGGTCCAGAAATTGCAGGTAATGAAAACTTAACCAAATGAAGCGATCCTCATATCATTGGAAAGCTGGGATGATGTACATCATCCCTGTACCATTGGTTTCTCCTCTAGATCCTCATAGAGAGAGAAATCAGAGAGAGAAAATCATGGTGTTCATACTGAACTTCATGGATTTCAACAATTGAGCACTCAAAACAATTGCCTCTATGAAGAGAACTTCAGCCAACACAATATCCAAGCAAACAGATTAAGAAGTAGTGAGTTTCGAAGAAAAAACCAGTTTGAGAGAACCTTTGAATTGTGGTGATCTGAGCTTTCTTCGTTGCTTCCTTTGGCCAAACAGTAGTACAATGGACTATGAGATGAAGGTCTAGGAACTTTAGATCTAGAAATTCAACCAGATTTAGTTGAATTTCAGATCTGAAAAATTTGAATGAAAGTGAAATAGTTCCTTTGGTGAGAGGTTTGGTTTTCAGTTCAGCAGCATTTCAGGTTGATTCATGGATGGAAAATGAATGGAATGATGCCTCTATTTATAGCCAAGCATGGTGCAAGCAATGAGAAATCCGTGTGTGCATGGCAAGTGGATACTCTTTGCATGGGCTTGCATGATCATGTAGAAGGCCCAAATTCAATGCCAAATGCAATCTGAAGTATAATTGAGCTGAAATGGACGTGTAATTGGCAATGCATAGGCTTGTATAATGAGTTCCAACATGTTATGCACAATTATGCCTAAAACTTCTCCTCTTCGAAATTGCCATTTGCCAAATCCAAACATGAGCATGTGAGTAATGGTTGGAAAGGTTTTGATGTAAGGAACAAATGTTATGTTGGGAAAAAATCCATTTGAAGTGTGGAAATTAGTGAATTTTGAGTTTAAAGTGTAAGGTGCAAAACATGCAAAGGTGAGGTTTCCAAATTTGGCCAATGTTCAAGCCCCTCTATTTTGAGGATGCAAGCATCAAATGAAAAAACCTCCAACATCAAAGTTGTATATATTTTCAAGACAATCAAAATGGACTTAAATTTTGCATCATTCGGAATTTTGATGAAAGAGTTATGGGCACTTGAAGTTGGACTTTTTTGCCTTTCAATGCATTTGGTCCAAAGTGACCGATAATGTTTTGCATTATCACATGTATTTCCTTTGATATTTTGAAATTTTGTTCAACATAAAATTTGAGGTATAAATCTTAAGATTTCTAATGCATTTTATCCCACCTCAAAATCATAAAAAATGAATGAGTTATGTTCTTGGGAAGTTGACCCAAAATTAGGGTTTCAGTCAAAATGACCTATAATGTATTGGAATGGGAGATGACCTTCCAAGCTTCAAAACAATTTTTTATGAAAATGAAAGTTGTTCATATTGTCCTTAAGAACATTTTTTATTTTGGGATTATATCCATTTGACCAACACATTAGGTCTCAGTGCATTTCAAAATAGTCAAATGAATTGACTGATCAACTTCTCAAGTCCATGACTCATATCTTAATGAATTGATGATTGAGGATACTCAAATAAGTTCAAATATGCATGAAATGATGAGTTAAAGAAATTCCCTTGATTGTATTTGATCATGGGCTGAGGTTTCTTCAAGAGCAAGGCATTGTGGTACATAGATGAATTAGGGTTTCCTTGGGGAACAAACCTCAAACCCTTTGACTTGCTTTGATCAAAATGATGAATTGAGATGCTAGGGAGGCATATTTGATGAATGAGAGCTTTGGGAACCATTGCCATGTTTGCTATCATCTTTACTTGGCCATATCTCTGCACAAAGGATTTCCTTGAAGCTCTTGACTTTGTGATTGCTCAAGCTACAAACAAGAAATGTTAGTGACATATTTTTGTGCTTTTGGTTAGTAAACAAAATGAGAAAAGCAATGATATACAATTCAAAAATGCTTGGTGATCTCAAACCACTCACAAGAGGTCCCACCCAAAGGTAAAGGGAACCAAGATGCTTATGATCCTTGAGGCAATACAAATGCAATGTTATGATGCCATGAGGGATCTTAGGGACAAAATTGGGGTCTTACAGATGCCCCTATTTAAGGTCATTCTAGCCGGAGAAGTGAAGGTTAAAATCTTCGTCTCGACTGGGTAGAATGGGCTTAAATAATAACAAAGAGACGAATTTTGGTCCCTAAGAGACCTCATGATGTGAATGTATGTATGCAAGCGGTAATACTCTGTCGGAGGATGAGTCCACAAAGGAAAAGATTAGAAGGAATCTGATGATTCTTATGAATAATTCACTTTACGGGGCAGAGACTCTACCGGGGAGTAAAGGGATAGAAGAGGGGATACATTGCGTGAGCAGGGCACGACTCAAAGCTTGGGGAGCAGAATTCCAAAAGGAATAAATCCATGGAAAGACCCGAGCTGACTCAAAAGTGCATGTATTGGGGGAGTAATGCCAATATAGCGAAAATTATCCATAACGGATACTTCGGATGAAAATCCGGACTCAGATGGGGAAAATCCACTACGGGACTCCACTGGGGAAACACCAAGATGAGGTATTACCGGTTACTGGGTAATAAGCTCAAGGAGACATGTGATTCGAATACCGGTATAAAGGTGAGAGAACAGCAAGCTCGGGAAGAATGAATATCTAAGACCGGTACAAGGGTGAGAGATATCAAACGTCCGAAATCATCTGAGGTATACCTAAAAAGGTAAACTTTGGCTCAGGAAAAACTGACTCCGCAGGGGGACACAAGGTCATAATAGGGAGCAGAAGGAAGGAACACCAAGGATACCGATTACTGGGCATATAATAGGTGACCAACCAAAACGTGAGTTGGGGAATATTCCCAAGACACTCATCATCCGATAGAGGGCTAAAAGCAAACTCGATTATAGAATGGACATTCGATTCCAAAAAGGGATACGAATCCTACTCAACTGGGGAAGAACAAAAGGCTTCGACCAAAGAGTGCATGAGATATATTATCTATTACCGTCAGAACGTAGATAATATACTCGCATGGAAGATTATCCACAACCAGTTACTGGGTTAATAAAGGATAAATCGACCGACAAAGAAAGGCATCGGGATACCGAAACTAGGTACATAATGATGACCATTCAAGGGGAGCAACAACCATTACCGGAAATTGGTAAATGAAAGATGACTTGCTGGGGATAAACTACTTGATAAGAGCAATCATCCAAGAGATATATCACCGGGGGTGAAGGACTTATCAATACTGAATATTGGATAATGATAACCGTCAAAGAGGGGATTACATCTACCGGATACCGGGTAGAAAACCATGGAAAAGTAACTGTCATCGATTAGGATGAACAAGAGGTTAACTCTACAAGGGGATGAAATAGGGTTTACAACTACCAGTATAAGGGTAGAAAACCACAGACTCTGCCGGGGATAAGATGAATGATTACTGATTACTGAGCAATTATTCATTTATACCACAGGGAAGCGCAGGAAACAGTCACAAGAGGCCAATCTAGGATCAAACTAAAGAGGCAAACCGAATCAAGACTCATCCCAGTGAGGATACAACTCAATGGAGACTCCCATCCCAATATATGTGTTGGGTGGATACAGAAACAATCATCATCCACGAGGATATAACTCGGTGGGGAATATGGAAGGAAAGGTAAACACTTTCTGCTTAAGGGGCTGACTCTGTATGGAGAGATCAGACACAAACGTCTGCTTGGGGAAATGTATTGCAACTAGCAGGGGGTCGCAAACAAAGATATATGGCAAAGAATGCAATATGAATATCCGAATGTTTGAAAACTATATGCACACATGCGTAGTTTATGTATAATGAATGCTGACAAACAGGTATCTCTAACACCAACAAGTCCATCGAACAAGTACAAACATCCGGTACTACATCTCAAAAGAGAAAGCCAGGATAACAAAGATCTCTGCATGGGAATGAGCAAAACATTCCAGCTGGAGGCAAAGATCATCAAAAATCCGCCATGGAAACACTCTACTGGGGAAATCATCAGAGGGGATCATGGAACTCTGTGGGGAACAACTACCAAATCAGAAATTTCCAAAGGTCATCAAACATTGTCCTAAATAATTAAATCACATCTTCCAAGGAGGAAGAAACACTATTCTGCTGAAAGAAGGATGGAGGAATAAATCTTCCCAACACTCTGCTAGGGGGAGAAACCACAAAAGGCTCAGGAGGAAGAGGACACCAATATGCCAGGAATATGAACAACTGCCTTACCCTGTCAGGAATCTTACCATCCTTGGGAGAGCATTGAAGGCATTCCCAATATCCTTATGTCACTGTGAAGGTTCACTTCGTTTAAAAAACAAATTATGAAAAATTTGATTATTTAAAACAATGACATTTTTTTCAATTAAAACATGCAAAACATTTGTTGAATAGAAACAAATAAGAGTGCAAATGATTGGATAAAGGCTCAAGTTTATTTGATGGAATGGTAGTCTGCAAATGGCAAGACTCCATAGATCTTTTACAAATTTGAGATTGGTGATGTATATTGGAAAAAGGGCTACATTGAACATAATGACCATTTCTCCACCAATTCTGAATCCGATGTATTTGAAGATTTGGATGATGATGAATGGGCGAGAATCTCTGACGGATAACAATTGTAGAACAACGTCTTGTCAGGATGCAGTTACTTGCCAAATCCCTATTTTTTTGCCTAGATTGCCCCAAGGTGAGGTACTCAATCTAGCGGGATACATACGTTCATTTTTTCATGTCTCTAACTTTTGCCTGGATCGCCCTTTCGGGTTTTCAATCCACCGAGACGCTCATTTTTTGCCTAAGCCGCCCTTTCGGGTTTTCAACTTAGCGAGCTATTCTATTTTTATTTTTTAGGCGAAGTATTTCTTGACTGCATCTGAATTCATAGGACGAGTGAAATCTTCCCCATCCATAGTTGTAAGTATCAAAGCACCGCCTGAAAAGGCTCTCTTAACAACATATGGACCTTCATAGTTTGGAGTTCACTTGCCCTTGGAATCGGGCGCGAAAGACAAGACTTTCTTGAGCACAAGGTCACCTTCTCGGAACACACGAGGCTTGACCTTCTTATCAAAGGCCTTCTTCATTATTTGTTGATATAATTGACCATGGCACATGGCAGTCAACCTCTTTTCTTCTATCAAATTCAACTGGTCATAATGACTCTGAACCTATTCAGCATCAGTCAGCTTGGCTTCCATTAAGACTCTCATTGATGGGATCTCCACCTCTACTGGGAGCACAACCTCCATGCCATAAACGAGAGAGAAAGGGGTTGCCCCTGTTGAAGTGCGGACAGATGTACGATATCCATGCAAAGCAAATGGCAGCATCTCATGCCAATCTTTATATGTGACAGCCATCTTCTAGATAATCTTCTTGATATTCTTATTAGCAGCTTCAACGGCCCCATTCATCTTGGGTCTGTAAGGGGAAGAATTATGATGCGCAATCTTGAACTCGCTACACAGCTCTTTCATCAACTTGTTGTTCAGGTTAGATCCATTATCAGTAATGATCTTATCTGGCACATCATAACGGCATATGAGATGATTCTTGATAAACTTCACAACCACCTGCCTGGTCACATTTGTATATGATGCCGCTTCAACCCACTTTGTGAAGTAATCAATTGCTACGAGAATAAATCTGTGTCCATTGGACGCTTTTGGCTCTATCATGCCAATCATGTCGATTCCCCACATGGCGAAGGGCCATGGTGACGAAATCACATTCAGAAGTGTCGGGGGAATATGAATCTTGTCCGCATAAATCTGACACTTATGGCATTTCTTCACATATTTGCAACAGTCAGACTCCATTGTCAGCCAATAGTAACCTGCTCTCAACATCTTTCTAGCCATGGCGTGTCCATTGGAATGAGTACCAAAAGAACCCTCATGGACCCCAGTCATTAACAGGTCTGCTTCGTGTCTATCCACGCATCTGAGCAGCATTATGTCAAAATTTCTCTTGTAGAGTACATCACTATTGAGGTAAAAACTTCCTGATAATCTCCTCAGGGTCTTCCTATCTTTCACAGATTCCCCAGGCGGGTAAATCTGGCTCTGAAGGAAACACTTGATATCATGATACCACGGCTTATCATCTTTCACTTCTTCAACCGCAAACACATGAGCTGGTCTGTCCAAGCGCATCACAGTGATATCGGGAACTTCATTCCAAAGTTTAACCATAATCACTGAAGCAAGCGTAGCAAGAGCATCTGCCATTCGATTCTCATCTCGAGGAATATGATGGAAGTCAACCTCAGTAAAGAACGTTGAAATCCTCCTTGCATAATCCCTATACGGAATGAGGCTGGGTTGATTCGTTTCCCATTCACCCTTAATCTGATTGACAACGAGGGTCGAATCACCATAAACATCAAGATGCTTGATCCTTAGATCAATGCACTCCTCCAATCCCATTATACAGGCCTCATACTCAGCCATATTATTCGTGCATTTGAAAGTTAGCCTTGCTGTAAAAGGAAAATGTGTGCCCTGAGGAGTAATAATTACTGCCCCAATACCATTTCCATATTGATTTACAGCGCCGTCAAATACCATGTTCCATCTGGAACCTGGTTCTGGCCCTTCATCAAGTGTAGGCTCGTCACAATCATTCATTTTCAAATACAGAATCTCCTCATCTTGGAAGTCATACTGAACTGACTGATAATCCTCAATCGGCTGATGTGCCAAGTGGTCAGCCAAAATACTACCTTTAATAGCCTTCTGAGCTCGATACTCGATATCATACTCAGATAACAACATCTGCCAACGGGCAATCCTCCCTGTTAAAGCAGGCTTCTCGAAGATATACTTGATCGGATCCATTCTGGATATCAACCAAGTCGTATGATTTAACATATACTGGCGTAGGCGCTTAGCAGCCCAAGCCAAAGCACAACATGTTTTCTCAAGCATTGAGTATCGAGACTCACAATCAGTGAACTTCTTGCTCAAATAGTAAATAGCATGCTCTTTCTTTCCTGATTCGTCTTGCTGACCAAGGACACAACCCATTGAGTCTTCAAGAACAGTCAGATACATAATCAATGGTCTTCCTTCCACGGGCGGAGACAGGATCGGAGGCTCAGATAAATACTCTTTAATACTGGCAAAAGCTTTTTGGCAATCCTCGGTCCAATCATGAGACTGATCTTTCCGGAGGAGCTTGAATATCGGTGCACATGTGGCAGTCATGTGGGATATGAATCTGGAAATGTAATTCAAGCGGCCAAGAAAGCCTCGGACTTTCTTCTCAGTTCTGGGCGCAGGCATCTCTTGTATTGCTTTGACCTTTGCAGGATCAACTTCAATACCTCTTTCACTAACAATAAAGCCCAATAACTTGCCGGAACGGGCCCCAAATGTACACTTGTTGGGATTCAGACGAAGCTGATACTTTCTCAAACGCTGAAAAAGCTTCAACAGGTGCCCTACATGCTCAACTTCCGTTCTCGACTTAGCAATCATATCATCAACATATACCTCTATCTCCTTATGCATCATATCATGAAACAAGGTAGTCATAGCTCGTTGATACGTGGCTCCGGCGTTCTTCAAACCGAAGGGTATCACTCGATAACACAATGTTCCCCAAGGTGTGATGAATGTTGTCTTCTCCATATCCTCGGGTTCCCTTTTAATCTGATTATATCCGGAAAATCCATCCATAAATGAGAAGACATTGAATTTAGTTGTATTATCTACCAGCATATCAATGTGTGGTAGAGGGAAATCATCTTTCGGACTAGCTTTATTTAAGTCTCTATAGTCCACACACATCCGGACTTTTCCATCTTTTTTAGGCACGGGCACAATATTGGCCACCCATTGAGGATATGTAGAAGTCACCAGAAACCCCGCATCAATTTGCTTCTGAACTTCTTCTTTGATTTTTACTGCCATATCAGGATGAGTTCTTCTGAGCTTCTGCTTCACAGGCACGCACTCAGACTTAAAAGGTAGGAAATGTTGCACAATATCAGTATCTAGACCAGGCATGTCTTCATATGACCAGGCAAAGACGTCAACATATTCTTGTAGCAGCTCAATCAACCCCTTCTTAACAGACTCTTCCAGGAGTGCCCCAATCTTCACTTCTCGCACACAATCCTCAGACCCCAAGTTGACTATTTCCAGATTCTCAAGATGCGGCTGAATGATCTTCTCTTCATGCTCAAGTAGACGGGTAATCTCGTCAGGAATCTCTTCAACATTATCTTCTTCCGCCTCAAATACAGGGAATTCAAAGTTGGGATATGGTGTTGGATCATTATGTTCAATGGGTTTGATCAACCTGCATAATGTTTTTGGATATAAAGAGCTTTTAGAATTCAAACAAGGAAAATCATTATGCAGATGAAAAGATTGATTTTATTCTATTTTTTAGGGTTTCATGTGATCACCAATTTCATGCAAAAGCGAAAAGGGAAAACAATTGGAAAAACAAACATTTAACATGAATCTATTGAATGAAAATATCATTGTATTTATGCGCCAACAATGTCATCGCTCCTCCCTTTGGCATGGGAAGAGGGTTTTTAAACACAATGAGCATTACTTTGACTTATGGATAACTGTTGGAATATCCACCGCGACCCAATTATTGCAGATCCCTCCAGGGATGACAAAGTTGCCAGAATCCTCTTCGTCCTCTTCCAAGATGGCAGCAGCCTCCTCGTCTTGACTGGTGTGGATGAATCCACCACTCTTGAACAGCCCTTGTGTATTGGAAACCCCAGAAGAATAACCTATGCCAGCCCGGGACTTGTTATCTTTTAACTCGATCACTTGCCCCAAACCAGCAGTTGCGCCATGCTCAATGGCCAACTTCGCATCTTTGTAGGAAGCAAATGAAGAAGTTCCCTTCTTAATAGGCTCAGCAATAGATAAAGCTTGGAACAGAGTTCCAACTTCATCCTCAGCATCTATATAAGAGAAGGAAGACAAATGGCTAACCAGGAGAGCCTTTTCTCCCCCTACCACCACCAGCTTCTTATTCTTTACAAATTTCAATTTCTGGTGTAGGGTGGATGTCACGGCGCCCGCCTCGTGAATCCATGGTCTGCCCAAAAGACAACTATACGATGGGCGAATATCTATAACCTGGAAGGTAATCTGGAAATCACTTGGTCCGATTTTGACTGGGAGATCAACCTCGCCAATCACAGTTTTGCGAGACCCATCGAAAGCCTTCACAACTACTCCACTCTGCCTCATGGGAGGCCCTTGATATGACAGCTTCGCAAGAGTGGATTTCGGCAATACGTTTAATGATGACACAGTGTCCACCAGAACATTGGACATGGCGTCATCTTTGCAACCCATAGATATGTGTAAAGCCAAGTTGTGGTCTCTTCCCTCCTCGGGGAGATCAGAGTCACAAAAACTCAAGTTGTTACAAGCGGTAATGTTTGCAACAATTCTATCAAATTGTTCTATCGTGACATCGTGATCCACGTACGCCACATCCAAAACCTTCTGTAGAGCCTCTCGGTGTGGTTCTGAATTCAAAAGCAATGTCAACACAGATATTTTGGATGGCGTTTGTAGAAGCTGGTCTACAACGTTGTACTCGCTCCTTTTGATGAGCTTCAGCATCTCATCACAGTCTTCTTTCGCATTGCCACTCAGGCCAGCAGAAACAGGAGTTCCTAACATAGAGGAGGGCTTAACAACAAGTGCCGGATTCGGAGTGCTCACAGCATCCCCAATTGGGCGCTCAACAAAATCAGTATCAACACTTCTTCGAACATCAGCTTGAGGCTTCGACGGTGCTGAAAATACACGACCGCTGCGGGTCAAACCGCTGACATCAGCAATTTTAACAACAGATGAGGAGGGCAAGGACACCTCTTTCCCATTTTCCACTGCTACTACATTGTAGCGATAAGGAACCTCTTTCTCAGAAGAGTAAGGTACAGGGCCGGCAGGCTTGATAGTCAGAACTGGAGAAACCTTCTGCTTGCTACCATCATACTTGATAACAACAGGCTCAGGCATCCGGAATACCGGAGAAATTACATTGACTTCGAGCTCATCTTCGTCAACATTTCTATTTTGAAGGATCTCAATGACTCCTTTGTCCAACATCTCTTGCACATCTTTGCGCACCTGGCGACATCCTCTCTGATTGACGGAACAGACTCTACATCTATCGTGATCATGCTCATAATGGCTATAGTCACAGCAATCTATGCATCTCAACCAGCGATTGTCGGATATGACTGACATATTTCATCTTGTACTTGCCAGGGCAGCCCTGGACCATATTGATAGACTTCCCATGCTTGGGCAATGGGTTCTTCTTCACGTTCGGACTTACGTCCTCGAAAAACAAAATCCCACTTCTCACAAGGTCTTGCACCTTGGTCTTCAGGGGATAACAGTTCTCTACATCGTGTTCGGGAGCATCGGAATGATACACGCAATGAAGCTCAGGTTTGTACCACCACTGAGGGTTAGCAGGTACAGCGGGAGGGTCTCGCGGAGTGATCAACTTTCTATCAATCAGCGACGGGTAGAGTTCAGTATAAGTCATTGGAATTGGATCAAAGGTGACCCTCTTCCTCTCATAGCTGGTGCTGGCACTGTTGTTATTATTTCGAGGCTGGTAGGCCTGCTGTTGTGGACGCTGTTGTTGTTGATATTGCTGAGTTTGCGATTGCTGATAATGTTGAGCTTCCCTGAAAACGGGTGCTATATGAGCCACCTGATGCTGACTGTTGACTGGACGACATATCTTCCTCTTCACAGAGGGTCTTCTTTTGATATGGGAAGACACGGCATGTGCCTCTCCCTCCTTCTTCTTTGCAAAGCTTCCATATCTCTTTGCCGAAGCGCCTTCTCTCGGGTTAAGCGTCCTTCACAGACCCCTTCTTCCAGTCTCATTCCCATATTCACCATCTCGGTGAAGTCTGAGGGAGCACTGGCTATCATCCTCTCGTAGTAAAACAAGCTCAAGGTCTTCAGGAAGATCTTGGTCATCTCTTTCTCCTCAAGGGGAGGCACTATCTGTGCTGCCAATTCGCGCCATCTCTGGGTGTATTCTTTGAAGGTCTCTTTCTCCTTCTGGGACATCGCCCTCAACTGGTCCCTATCAGGAGCCATATCCATATTGTATTTGTATTGCTTGACAAAGGCCTCGCCAAGGTCGTTGAAAGATCGGATGTTCGAACTCTCCAAACCCATGTACCACCGGAGAGCGGCGCCGGACAGACTGTCCTGGAAATAATGGATGAGCAGTTGGTCATTGTCAGTTTGCGTTGACATCTTGCGAGCATACATCACAAGATGGCTGAGTGGGCATGTGTTTCCCTTATACTTCTCAAAGTCAGGCACTTTGAATTTAATAGGGATCTTCACGTTGGGCACAAGGCACAACTCAGCAGCATTTTTACCAAAGAGGTCATTCCCCCTCAAAGTTTTTAGTTCCTTGCGAAGTTCAAGAAATTGGTCCTTCATATCATCCATCTTTTCATAAACATCTGGGCCCTCAGATGGCTCAGAGTGGTAGATGGTATCTTCGACCCTTGGTAACGTGTGCACAGCAGGCGGTGGCACTGAAAGGACCAGGCTAGATGCCGGCAGAGAAGCAAGAGTAGGGGCGAAACCCTCTGGTACAAAATTGGGGGGCATTCCCCAAGGGAACCCGACTGGCATAGATGGCACAAAATGAGTCGTTGCAGCAGGCACAATAGAAGTCACTATCTCAGAAATGACCGTCCTCTGGGGAGGGGTTGATGGCGTTGGAGAAGATTGGCTCTAAGCGGCCAAGAATGACTCCATCAAGGTAGTCAACCTGGCTACTTCTTCCTTCAGCTCGCGTTTTCTTGTTCTAGATGATCCATCAGTCTTGAAGAATTGGCTCTGGTTTAGTACCGGTGAGTCAGCTTGTCTTCAAAATAAATGAAGAACACAAAGTTAGACCAAAGGACAAGGAGCTGGGAACAAAACCTGCTTATGCACATGATGCATGCAATGCTTGTGCATATGATTTGTTTTTATTTCAGAGGAATTTTAGAGTTCTATTTGCAAATATTTGGAAGTATTAAACATTTATCATATATGAAAGTATCTTGTCACTAATATCTTAGAAAATAGTTTTACATCAAAGAAGTACAGCATGGGTAACCATATACAAGAGAAAAGGAAAACAATCATCCTATGGATCCCTAGAAACAATCATCTAAAGCTCGGGACACAAGAAGATAAGATGCACGAAGCCTCTTCACCTCTTCCTCATAGGTTGCCTCCATATCTGCCTTCTCCTTGGCGAGTCGGTCGTACTTCCTCTTCCATAACTTGGAAGACTAAGGAAGAAGAGAAGTCCATGCATCATTAGGATCATCCATAACCTGATGCTCGAGGAACTCAATCAAAGCATCCTTTTCCTTGATCTGCTGAAGCAACTCTCCTCGTTCGCGGATCCAGGCACATGAACGGTCTTCGTCTCTCAACTCCTCTACTCCTTGGTCAGGGAGGGTTGAAGGCCAAACCATAACCAAACGTGTAGGTCTCGGATACTCATACGGCATGAGATACTCAGACGCTCTCTTCCTAACCCAAGCAGTGTAAGGCTCCATAGCGACAATATTCTTAGGTCCCAACTCATTCCTTCCTTTCCTATGAATCTTGCGCCAAGCGCGGACCATCCTAGCTTTCAAGCCTTGGGGATCTTTACCCTCCTGAAACAACACACCCTCTAACAAAATGTTATTGGGTTTTTCCTTTAGGGGGAACCCAAGCTGATGACGTGCCAAAACAGGGTTGTAGTTAACCCCACCACATGTACCAAGAAGAGGTACATTGGAGAATTCACCACAAGAGTCGATAATCTGCACACCATCATACACACGGTTGTACCAAGAGATATCATCATTAGTGAGAGATATAAGTCTCGTGGACCACCGTAGACATCCCTTGTTCTCCTTAAAGGCGACCGTCTGTGGTAAGTGAGAAATAAACCACTTATACAACAGAGGTAAACAGCATACAATGGCACCACCACCCTTTGCATTCCTCATATGCAAAGAAAAGTAAGTGTCACCCAACAGAGTCGGAACGGGATTAAGAGTAGAGAAAATCCTAATAGCGTTCACATCCACAAACTTGTCGATGTTGGGGAACAACACCAACCCATAGATGAGAAGTACAAATATGGCCTCAAAGACGTCCTCACTCATGGCCTTCCCATACATAATAGCTTGAGCAATGAGGAACTCAGAAGGGAGACCTTGAATTCCACCTTTGGTAGTCATATGAGCACCAACCAGAGATTCATCTATATGCAACATGTTTGCTATCTCTTGAGAAGTAGGAATACTCTCCAAGCCACTGAACGGCAACTGGTCTAGAATTGGTATACCCACAAGATAGGCATACTCCTCGAGCGTGGGCAAAAGCTGAAAATCCGGAAATGTGAAGCAACGGTACAAAGGATCATAAAACTGCACCAATACACTCATCAATCCTTCGTCCACTTGAGTAGTTAGAAGAGGAAGAAGCTTCCCAAAACGAGCCTTGAAACCCAAGGGATCTAGTACATAGGATGTCAGATTCCTTAACTCTTTCAAGTCTGGTTGTCTGATGCTGTACTTCTTTGTATTCCTTCTTTGTCTTTCCATGTCGGAAAATTTGCAAATAGACCTCTTAAATTCCTTGAAAATGTTCTTCATTATTAATGTTATGGATGCAAATGGGTGCATGAATGCAACAATCACACTCAAGGATCAAGCAAAGCACACCAAACAAAGGTCGTGGGATGGATCATGTTATCCTTAATATCAATCATCCATTTTGGTGGATTGTGGTTTACACCTTATCAACACCCAAGTTCCACTGATATTAAGGATACATGAACGGATTAACCACGAATCAAGGGTTTGTTGCGAGTCACGAGCATGGAGTTTCTGTTAAGAACCACCCAAAGGGAGTGTACTAGGGTTTAAACCTGCCAAACATGTTCTACAAGAGGTTCCCATAGTCATCATCCCGTCTTTCGGATATTATCGGAGAAACGACTACTCGTATTCCAAAAAATATTCTCAAGAAGGACTCTTATGAGGGTAGTATCGCGTAACAATCGTATCAAATCTTACACTTGAACGACTTTCGCACTACATCCTAAGAATAGGCCAAGATGGGCTTGGTAAACTAAGGTCCCGGGCTTCTAAGGTCTATATTGGAAAAAGTAATGTCTAACCACAACTTACTTGTGTGACATTATTGATCCCAACATGACCTCCACCAAGTGAATGGGCTTGCAAGTTAACTTGCAAAGGAATAACTCCACACAAGTCAACAAGACTATGCCATTCTCCTATCCTAAATGCACTTGAGTTCGGGTATAGAACTCATCTCACAAAGATCACCAAGCATACAAGGAATTAATATTCAAGCAATTCAATCATTACATACAATACAGTAATCCCAAATTGCACATACACAACAATACAACAAAAATGAAAAGTAGGTAAAACCCACTTGGCAAATCCTCCCCAGCAGAGTCGCCACTTTTCTGTAGCGGGGTATTTGTTACCATTAGAGATATTGACTAAATCCAAGGTAAATCATACAAGTCGAGTCGCCACCGCATTTCTATTTATCTAAAGGAATGGTTAGAAAGCGAACAAAAACCTAAAAGTTTTATCAAAAAACTAGTAAAAGAGAGTCAGAGATCTGGGTAAGGGGGTTGGTTATGTAATGGGAAGGTGTTAGGCACCCAAAACATCCTAGGTACTCCTAGGGAGCCCTTTTCACATCTGTGGTAAGGTTGTTGTTTTTGTGAAAAAAATTGTTTTTGCAAACATGATTGGAGAGATGAGGAGAGAATATACAAGTTTAGTTACATTTGTGTTTGGATGGATAAACCCATTGCCTACGTACCATCTTAAAAAAGATTAGGATCAAAACCTCGTAGTTCGGGGTAAAAATTTCAAAATGAGTTGGTGAATCGATTGGTCCAAAAGCCTTAAGGTCTTTTGTTATCCAAGGGAGAAAACTCAACCTAAAACCACAAATCCACCATGTGAGGATAGCTTCAACACGCTAGTGAGGGGTTAACCCTATAATAAGCATGGAAGACTCATTGTCCATCACTAAGGACATAGGTGAGTATTACATCTACCTCAAGGATAACTCAAGCCTAATAGCTAAAGGTTATGAAAAGGTTTTGATTAAGAGGGTGGACATTGAAACCACAAAAAGACCTTTGAATGGGTTATATTTACCAATGAAAAGTATGTACAAAATGGTCAAAGTTGACTTAGGAGTTCAATTCAAAATGAGTATTAAGAAAAGAAAGTTTGAAAATCAAAAGCATAAGGCTTAGGTTTCTAATGTTGAAAACAAGTATTAAATGTTTGCACAAAAAGTTTTGGCTTGGGTTAGAGTGGAGGGAAGAAGAAGAATGGCTAAGATCCTAGGCAATGCAAAAGGTGAGGGACAAGAAACAAAACCACAAAAAGGAGTTCCTCTCTTGAGATCATATGGATGATCCAAGTAGCTCCCATCCTTTGGGATAAGCAATCACATAAGCATAAACTCAAGCAATCAACAATCAAATGAACTCTTGGAAGGTTCCTAATTGTATCTTGAATCTCTCTCTCTCTTAGAAGCAACATGGTAATGGTTCCCCAATTTGGATCAAATTGGAATCCCTAGCACAAAGAAACACACACATCAAAAGGTTCTATTTACAAATCAAAGAATGGACAAGAGGGAGTTTAGAATATGGTCCTTTCAATGTTCATCTTCAAGCTTTAAGCATTCTAAAGGCATGAGGCCTAGTTGCTCTTTGACATTTATAGCATTCTAAAGGCATGAGGCCTAGTTGCTCTTTGACTCCATTTTTCATAGGGAAAGTCCTAAAGTCTAAGTCCTTTTGTCCATTTTTTGCATTTTGGTTCACAACAATCAAACAAAACTCAAACACAATAGTATATACACAAGTATGTGCTCAAGTGAGCAAAAGGCAAATTGCATTAACATAAACATGTGCTCAAGTGAGCAAAGGAAAAAGCAAATGGATAATATGTGCAAGAATAGTAAATTGCATAAAAGTAAAGAGCAAAAGTAAATGTTAATGGTTAATAGTTAGTGTTAGTAGTTAGTGTGCCATAAGGCAAATTTAGCGCTATGTTAAGCAATCGTAATTGGACTTATGTAGAAGTCACAACTATCTGAGGTCGGTCAATAATAATGTAGGAAACAACACAAGTTAGAAGTCTTGATTAGTGAACCAAGTTCCAACAACTTGCCATGCCAAAAAGAAGAAGAGAATTGATCTTGTATTGGTTTAAGCCTTTTGCATGTTTAGGAAACAACTTATCCTTAATGCAAAGCCATTCACTTGATCAATTGATCAAGATGAATTAGATTTGAATCAAGGAAGGTTAAGTCTCCCTAATCAATGCTAACTTATCAACCTTCAACTCATTGATCAAAAAGAAAAAGAAGAAAAAGAAGAAAGAGATGAATAATGGAAAAGGAAAATGGAAAGGATAAAGTGCATAAGGTGAAATAAAATGTACCAATCCATGTGTGTTGACCAAATGACATTGAAAGTCAAAGTCAAACAATGAGACACCAGAAACGGGATGAAGATTGGAGGTCAAATAATAAGCAAAATATTTTTGGCATTTTTAATATCAAAATAAACTTGAATTAAAAATAAAAGAAAGATCAAACTTCAAAATCACTTCAAATCAACCTTGAAAGGTCCAAGTGATTTATCCCAAGTTCAACAAGGTCAAATAAAGTTTGACAAATTTTTTTAGCATTTTTAAAAGTCAGAAACTATTTTTAATCAATTAAAAATGAATAAAAATAACCTAATTGAACTAAAATCTCAAATAAATCTCAAATCAATTAAAAAATTGATGAGAATATTTTTCGTAGATTCATCATCATTCAAATAGGTTAGGAAAATATTTTTGTATTTTTTGAATATCAAAAACTATTTAAAATGAATTAAAAACAACCAGAAAAGAGAAAATTCACAAAAAATATCAAATGACAAAATAAAAAATATTAAAAATCAAAATTGGAAACTAGAAATTATTTGGAGAAGAATGCAATTGGTCCCATATTTTTTGGATTTAAAATGAAGAAGATATGAATTTTTGAAAATAAAAGAAATTAAATCAGAAAATAGGAAAATCAAAAAAATCAGGAGCGTCTGATCAAGCCTCATTAATTGACGTGGCTGATCAAACGCTCCAGATGCGCGCTTCCATGGTAGGCAAGAGTCAAACGCGTCACACCTGGCATTATTAAAAGTCATAACATTGGAAGGCCATGATTCAATCTGGAAATCATCATCAACGGCCTAGATTCAAACTGGAAAGGTGGACGGTGGTGTACACCGCCGTCTTCTCAGGCGAACTCCGACGAGGTCCAGAAATTGCAGGTAATGAAAACTTAACCAAATGAAGTGATCCTTATATCATTGGAAAGCTGGGATGATGTACATCATCCCTGTACCATTGGTTTCTCCTCTAGATCCTCATATAGAGAGAAATCAGAGAGAGAAAATCATGGTGTTCATACTGAACTTCATGGATTTCAACAATTGAGCACTCAAAACAGTTGCCTCTATGAAGAGGACTTCAGCCAACACAATATCCAAGCAAATAGATCAAGAAGTAGTGAGTTTCGAAGAAAAAACCAGTTTGAGAGAACCTTTGAGCACTCAATGGAACGGGACTCGGCAAGATATCGCATCCTGGGCCTACGTCGCCTGTCAAGCACAGACATCAGAGTCGACGTAGTTCGGGACAAGGGAAACATGCTCACTAGGATGTCGCATCCTATGCATACGTATCTTCTCTAACTAGAGAAGAATCAGAGCACTCGTAGCTCGGCTAACGCACGCCAAACAAAACACAAACAGGAAACCGACTGCCAATCGTTGGACTTACGTCAGACTCCACACAAACAGGCAAACATGGAAACCGAATGCCAATCGCTGGACTTACGTCAGACTCCGAACCAACAGACACACACCCACAGGAAACCAACTGCCAATCGCTGGACTTACGTCAGACTCCTACACAACACAAAGGGGTTGGAAAAGCAAAAGGTTGCTCGGAGAGATCAGCTCATCTCCTGCCGACGTAGTTCCCCTTAACAGGGAAAAACTTCTAACCTAACCAGAGACAAAGGGAGATAACAGACTACTAGGGAGACTACGACTCGAGCCTAGAAGTTGTCATGCATACGATCCCTATGTTAAGGTTTCTATCCTAACTTGCACAGGAAGCAAGCTAGCCTAAACAGCACAAGCCAACACAAGCACAAAAGCAAGCACACACACTATATACAAACAAGTGGCTCACACAAGGCTAGTCTTTAGTCAAGGGGTCAAATCAACCTCGACAAACAAGCCAACTGGAAAAGGGTGTGGTTAGCTCTTAACCCTAACATTGAGAGTTAGGGTGAAGCAGATGAAATGGGAAGTGAGGGTAAGACCTCACAACTCTTATCCCTGGCCTGTGAGAGCTTGACTTACAATATAAAGTGTGGGAGTTCAGAATGTAGGAACTCTTCTCCACAGATGACTGACTCAACAGGATCTTGGGTTAATATTCAAAGTGCATCAACACAATGGTGTGAGCAGGATGAATGACTCAACTGAATAGCAGGGGATGGACTGCACATCCCTTGTATCTGCCAATGCCTCTTCACTTAGGAGGTCTTTTGAATGTCCAGGGAACAATATTAAATAAACACAAGCATTGCCTCTTAAGGAGGACTTCAGACAGGTGCCTGCCCACATAACAGGACAGGTCTTCCAGACTACATGAAGTCAGAAGAATTATACCTCAGTGGTAAGCAAACCACAAGCTAGCAAAGCAAGTTCAAAATGAACTCAAAGCAACTTAGGTACCTGTGAAAAGATCTAAACCAATCAGTTCAACTGTACAGACAAACAAACAACAATTAAACACACAGACAGACAAAGCATCAGGCAACAATGAGCAAGGCACAAGCACAAGTGAATTTGTTCTCAAAGCCTACAAAACAACACAATGTTAGCCAACATCAATCAATAATCAGGCTTAAATGAATGAGCCACTCCAATCATGACAATGTACATCTGAACCTGAAATCACAACTCAAATGATAAGTCCAAACCACCAGGTCAAAGCCTAGGGTCAAAAGAGGATCAAAAATCCAAAACAGAATCTCAAACTTGGCATGAAGCATGTTTAATCACTCAAGAATAAGTCCTAAAAAGAACCAAATCATGATCACTAAGCAAGTTCATTTACCAAGCATGTGAAGTCAATGACCAACTCAAGGCATCCAAATGGTCAACATGAATGAAAAATCTCAATCAAAACAAAAATGATTCCAAAAAATCTTGAAAAAATCATGAGCAATCTAGACATCCATAACATACATCACACAAAAACTCAGAAGCATTGGACATCATTTGGCATGGCAATCACATTGTACAAAACAGACAACCAAATATGTGACACAAATTGTCACACCAAGTTAGCATGAGCATAAAACAGAAATGGATCATGGGAAAAATATCAAACTAAAGCCAAAATGTTCATCAACATGTCTAGAAGCTACACACAAAATTTCAGAGTCATTGGATAAGAAACAAGCATTTTATGATAAGATAAGCAAGGCAAGGTCAAAAATGGATACATGCTCAATCAACCTAGCACCAAATAAAATCCAGCCGTGCACAATTTGCAATTTTATGCTTATAAAAAAGTAGACAGGATAAGGAGCATAGTGCAAAAAATTGGAGTGAAATTGATGCATTTTTTAATTTATAATGATTTTTGGAAGTTTGGAAAGAATTTGAAAATTAAAATGGAAATAGCATTGGAAAAAATGTGAAAATGATGAAATATGTGAAGAAACGCGCTCAGCCTGGCTCGAACCCTGTCCCTATTTGAATTTGGCGCCCCAACCAAACGACGGCGTTTTGGCTCTAAAACCCTAAGCACTGGGAAATTGGAATTTCGTAGCTAATCACATGAAGATTTCGTAGCAAATCTCTACGAAATCATAGCTAGTTCTGGAAACGATGAACTTCATCTTCTTCCTCATGCACACGATGAACAAATTTCCAGAAAACCAAAAACATGTCCAGAAATCACAAATAGATACACCATTCGAATCATCTTCATGCATAGGTTCCAAATCCAATGTCAATTTGTTCTAATTCATCACCATAAATTCAAATCGAAGGAAAGAAAAAATGGCATCAAAACTTTAATCGCGCATAACTTCGTGTACAGTGCATCATTTCACTCAAAATTTACATCAGCATCATCACCAATGATGGATCTACACAAATATCACAAAGATTTTGAGAATTAAAGAGGTCGAAACCTGACCTTCTTGATGAGCAGAACGTGGAATCGCGTGCTACAAGCTCAGCCAAGCCTCAAATCTTCTCCACAATGCTTATTGAAGTGATTGATGATGAATTGGATGCTCTAACACAACTGAATCCAGCTCAATTTGCGATTTCCATGGAACCTTCAAGCTTTGCATATGATCCAATCTGGCACGATTGGCTTCGAATTCACGTACAAACCTACTCAAATATGCTTCATGAACATGAATTCATCAATAGAAAAGGTCCATGTGTGAAGAATTTGCAAAAAAAATTGAGAGAAAATTTTGAGTGATTTTGAGATTCAGATCTGAAAAGTGTGCTCATGATGAAAACAGTTATGCTTAACCTTATATATGCCATGCTAATCATGTTTAGAACCTGTTTAAGCCAAAGCCAAATGAGATTAGCAAGTTATGGAGTGTATGTGCAAAATGTGCTTTTCACCCCCATGCATGAAGGGACACGTGAACAGTACACAAACTTGATCCAAATACACTTAAAACAAGCCCATGCACACATTTGAATTGGTTTTGTATGCTCATGATCAACCAAAATGATTTTATGGAATTTTCTTCAAAAATCTTCATGAATAATCACATGCCCATGCAAAGGAAATTTAAGCCATGTAATGATATGCTTGGAAAGTACATGTTATGAGGGTCAAAATACAAAAAGAACCACTCATTTTGGAGCTTTGGTTCAAAAGTTATGCCCATTTGAATTTTAAAACACACTTTGCCATGATTGGATCATATCTCCTCAACCACACATGAGAAATTCATGATCTTGGACTTTTTGGAAATGGGAGAGAAAGATCTTCAACTTTCATGTTGGACAAAATTTCATTTGAAGCTTCCTTGATGATGTAATCTTGAGTTGAAGTTGGTCTAAACCTTTCCATTTTTGGAAAGTTCAAATTATACGTCACCTGCTATTTTTGGAAAGTCTTGACCTGACTTCAAATTCTTCAATGTTGATGTTTGAAATGTCAAATGAGACTTGTTTGAACATGAATGAAGCATCTCTAACCACTTCCCACCTCCAAATCCACAATTAACTTTGCAGTTGACTTTGGTTGACTTTTATGGGCCTCAGATGATTTGGTCATGCACGGATGAGTTCTGAGCCTTCAACACTTGGCCAAATTGCTTCCAAATGATCCTTGGGTCATGTAAGCTCAATGGAACCACCCTAGGGCTTTGATCTCATGGAGGATGCTCTTATTGCCTTGCACAGTTGAACCTCCTGACCAGTCTTGCCTGATGGAATGCAATGGACTATGCAATATGAATGCAATGTTAATGACCTAAAAATGAAATGTATATACAAATGGGAGGTGCAAATTTAAGGTGCTACACATAGCCCTCAGTTGGTCCCTATCGGGAGTCATATCAACGTTGTACTTGTACTGCTTGACGAAAGCTTCGCCAAGGTCATTGAAGGAGCGAATATTCACACTATCCAAGCCCATATACCATCTCAATACGGCACCGGATAGGCTGTCCTGGAAATAGTCGATTAGGAGTTGATCGTTGTCGGTTTGAGTCGACATCTTGCGTGCGTACATCACAAGATGGTTGAGCGGGCAAGTGTTTCCTTTGTACCTTTCAAAGTCAGGCACTTTGAATTTGATAGGAATCTTGACATTTGGTACGAGTTACAGCTCAGCAGCAGATTTGCCGAAGAGGTCTTTCCCTCTTAGAGTTTTAAGTTCCTTGCGCAGCTCAAGGAATTGATCATTCATAGCATCCATTTTCTCGTACACATTTGGGCCCTCAGATGGCTCAGAGTGATAAATGGTGTCATCAACTCTCGGCAAAGTATGCACAACTGGAGATGGCACAGCAAGGACCGGGCTAGATGTCGGCAGAGAAGCAAATGTAGGGGCAAGACCCTCTGGAACAAAATTAGCGGGCATCCCCCAGGGAAACCCAGCTGGCATAGCAGTCGGAGCAAAGTGAGCACTAGCAGTAGGCACGGTAGAGGAAGCTACCTCTGAGATGACCGTCCTCTGGGGAGGAGTTAAAGGCGTTGGAGAAGATTGGCTTTGGGCGGCTAAGAATGACTCCATCAGGGCAGTCAATCTTACCACTTCCTCCTTGAGTTCTATGTTTTCTTGTTCGAGGTGATCCATTAGCTTTAAAGAGTTGGCTCTGGTGTAGTACCGGTGCGTCAGCTTGTCTTTGAAATAAATGAAGAACACAGAGTTAGACCACTGAACAAGAAGCCCTGAACAAAACCTGCTTATGCATATGATGCATGCAATGCTTATGCATATGATTTATTTTTATCAGAGGAACTTTTAGAGTTCTATTTGCAAATATCTGGAAAATATTAATCATCTTAGACATATATGGACTAATCATATCAATAATATCTGGAAAAAAATTTACACCAAAGAAGTACAGTCTTGGTAACCAAAATACAATATAAGAGAGAAGGAAAATGAGCATCCTATGGAACCCTAGAAACAATCGTCCAAATCTCTCGAGACCGGAAGATAAGCTGCACGAAGCCTCTTCACCTCTCTCTCATAGGCTGCTTCCATATATGCCTTCTCCTTGACGAGTCGGTCGTACTTCCTCTTCCAAAACTTGGAAGACTGAGGAAGAAGAGAAGTCACCACATCATCAGGCTCGTCGATAACCTGATGCTCCAGAAAGTCTATCAAAGCATCCTTATCTCTGAGTTGCTGAAGTAGCTCCTCTCGCTCACGAACCCAAGCACGCGAACGGTCTTCATCTCTCAACTCCTCTACTCCTTGGTTAGGGAGGGTTGAAGGCCCAACCATAACCATAGGTGTAGGTCTCGGGTAAACATAGGGCATACGGTACTCAGAAGCTCTCTTCCTCACCCATGATGTGTAGGGTTCCAAAGTGATACAATTCTTCGAACCGAGCTCTTTCCTTCCCTTCCTATGAATCTTGCAACAAGCGCGGACCATCCTGCCCTTCAAATTTTGGGGATCTTTACCCTCTTGAAAGAACACTCCTTCTAAAAAAATGTTATTAGGTTTATTCTCTAAGGGGAACCCAAGCTGACGACATGCCAAAACAGGGTTGTAGTTAGTCTCACCACATGTACCAAGAAGAGGTACATTGGAGAATTCACCACAAGAGTTAATAATCTGCACACCATCATATACACGGTTGTACCAAAAGATATCATCATTAGTGAGAGACATAAGTCTCGTGGACCACCGTAGACATCCTTTGTTCTCCTTGAAGGCGAGCGTCTATGGCAAGTGCGAAATAAACCACTTGTACAACAGAGGCAAACAGCACACAATGGTACCACCACCCTTTGCATTCCTCATATGCAAAGAGAAGTAAGTGTCACCCAACAGAGTTGGAACGGGATTAAGAGTAGAGAAAATCCTAATAGCGTTCACATCCACAAAGTTGTCGATGTTGGGGAATAACACTAACCCATAGATGAGAAGTACAAATATAGCCTCAAAGGCGTCCTCACTCATGGCCTTCCCAAAATAAGTAGCTTGAGCAATGAGGAAATCAGATGGGAGACCTTGAATTCCACCTTTGGTAGTCATAAGAGCACTAATAATAGATTCATCTATATGCAACAGATCAGCAATCTCTTGGGAAGAAGGAACTCTCTCCAAGCCACTGAACGGCAACTTATCTAGGATAGGTATACCCACAAGATAGGCATACTCCTCAAGTGAGGGCAAAAGCTGGAAATCCGGAAAAGTGAAGCAACGGTACAAGGGATCATAGAACTGCACCAACACACTCATCAAACCTTCATCCACCTGAGTAGAAAGAATAGACGGAAGCTTCCCATGGCGAGCTTTGAACTCCAAGGGATCTAATACATAGGATGTCAAACTCCTTAACTCTTTCAAGTCGGGTTGTCTGAAACTGTACTTCTTTGTATTCCTTCTTTGCTTATCCATGTTTGAAAATTTGCAAATAGACCTCTTAAGTTCCTTGAAAATTTTCTCATTGTTGATGATATGGATGTGTATGAATGTATGAATGCATGGATGCAACAATCACACTTAAGGATCAACCAAATCACACCACACAAAGGTCATGGGATGGATCAAGTCATCCTTAATATCAATCATCCATTTTGGTGGATTATGGTTTACACCTTATCAACAACCAAGTTCCATTGATATGAAGGATATACGAGAACGGATCAACCGCGAATCAAGGGTTTGTTGCAAGTCACGAGCATGGAGTACCGGTTAAGAATCACCCAAAGGGAGTGTACTATGGTTAAACCTGACAATCATGTTCTACAATAGGTTCCCATAGTTATCATCCCATCTTTCGGATAATATCGGATAAACGACTACTCGTATTCCAAAAATATTCTCAAGAGAGACTCTTATGAGTGTAGTATCGCGTAACAATCGTATCAAATCTTACACTTGAACGATCTTCACACTATGTCCTAAAATAGGCCAAGATGGGATAGGTAATCTAAGGTCCTTGGCTTCTAAGGCATATATTGGAAAGAGTAATGCCTAACCACGACTACTCGTGTGACATTATTGATCCCAACATAACCTCCACCAAGTGAATGGGCTTGCAAGTCAACTTGCTAAGGAATAACTCCACACAAGTCAACAAGGCTATGTCATTCTCCTATCATAACTGCACTCGAGTTCGGGTATAGAACTCATCTCACAAGAGACCACCAAGCACACAAGCAATTGATATATATCAAGCAATTCATACATTACAAACAATACAGTCATCCCAAATTTGCACAAAGATATGTCACAAAACAAATATAAACATACAATACAACAAAGGTAAAAAGTAGGCTAAACCCACTAGGGAGATGCACAAAGTCCCCAGCAAAGTCGCCACTTTTCTGTAGTGGGGTATTCGTTACCTTTAGACTTATTGACTAAATCAAAAGTAAATCATACAATTCGAGTCACCACCGCACTTCTATTTATCCAAGGGAAAGGTTAGAAAGCAAACAAAAACCGAGAAGTTTTATCAAATCAAAAACTAATAAAAAGGCCAAAGAGCTGGTTAAGGGGGTTGGTTATGCACCCTTAGTTTTCAAATGAGGTGTTCAATCTGAACTTGTTCAATTCTCAAAATTAAAACCACAAATCAATTGCCTCTCACATGAGGACTTCAGAGATGCCAACCAATACAAATAATGTTCAATATACAAAGAGATTCGAATGAAAACAGTTGGAGTGAAAACCTTTGAAGTGAAGCTTGTGTGAGCTTGATCCAATCCAATCCTCGTGTGCAGCTTAATCTTGAAGTAACAAGGAAGCAAGGCTAAGGAATTTAAAAGCCAAAGATCAACCAATGAAGTTGAAATTTGAGCTTGAAAAGTGAACAGAAAAAATCAGAATTCCTTTAATGGAAGGTTGGGGAATCAGTTGTGCAGAGCTTCAGCCGCCTTTAGGTTGAGATTTGAAGTGAGCAAAGCATCCTATTTATAGCCAAGGCTGATGCAATGCATGATCAAACTCGTGTGTGCATGAACTTGGGTCCTCCATGCATGGGCCTGTACAGGCGCATGTGAGGCCCAAAATCCATTACAAATGCAAGCTGGAATGATTGTGAGATAGTTTGGACGTGCAGACTACAATGTATAAGCTTGTGCATGGAATTTTAACATGTTATGCATAATTGAACCCAAAACTTCACCTCTTCAAAAATGCCATTTGGAGAATTGAAACATAAGCATGTGGATAATGGTTGGAAAGGTCTTGATATAAGGAACAAATGTTGTGTTGAACAAAAATCCATTTGGAGTTGGGAAAATATTGAAAACTGGCCATGAAGTTCAAAGTACAAAACATGTATATGGAAATTTTGCCAACATTGACCAACTTCAAGCCCTTCTGTTTCAATGATGCAAGCCTCAAATGACAAAACCTCCCATATCAAAGTTGTAAATATTTTCAAGAAAGTCAATTAGGACTTAAATTTTAAATCATTTGGATTTTTTATGAGAAAGTTAGGGGCACTTGAAGTTGGACTTTTTCACATTTCAATGACTTTGGTCCAAAGTGATTTATAATGTTTTGTATTATCACATGTGTTTCTTTTAGAATTATGAAATTTTGTCCAACATAACAATTGAAGTAGACATACTTAAATTTCCAATTCACTTTGTCTCGCCTCAAAATAATAAAATATGAAAGAGTTAGGTCCTTGGGAAGTTGACCCAAAATTAGGGTTTCAGTCAAAATGACCTATAATGTTTTGAAATGAATGATGACCTTCCAAGTTTCAAATGGATTTTTGATGAACATGAAAGTTGTTCATATGGTTCTTAAGAACATTGTTTCTCTTGGGTTCATCTTCATTTGATAAACACATCAAAAGTTAGGTCTCAGTGGATTTCAAAATAGTCAGATGATTTGACTGATCAACTTCTCAAAGCCAAACTTCAAATCTTGATGAATGAATGATTGAGGTCATTCGCATAAGCTCATATATGCATAAAATGATGAATGAAAGAACTTCTCTTGATTTTATTTTATCATAGGTTGAGGTTGCTTCATAAGCAAGGCACAATCAATGCAATGTTGAATTAGGGTTTCCTTGGGAAACAATCCTCAAGCCCTTTGGTTTATCCTGCTCAAATTGACAAATTGAGATACTTGGGAGACATATATGATGATTGAGATATTTGTGAACCATTGTCATGCTTGCTTTTACTTTCATCTGGCCACTTCAATGGGCATAGGAGCCTTGGATCACATGACTGCTTAAGCTTCAAAATAAACAAAGTTAGTGACATATTTTTGTGCTTTTGGTTAGTAAACAAAATAAGAAAAGCAATAATATACAAGTCAAGCATGCTTGGTGGTCTCAAACCATCTCACACAAGTCCCAACCCAAGGGTAAGGAACCAAGATGCTATGATCCTTAAGGCAAATGCTATGAGCAATGATATGATGCCATGAGGGATCTTATGGTCAAATTAGGGTCTTACAATAGGGTGTCAAACTCCTTAACTCTTTCAAGTCGGGTTGTCTAAAACTGTACTTCTTCGTATTCCTTCTTTGCTTATCCATGTCTGAAAATTTGCAAATAGACCTCTTAAGTTCCTTGAAAATTTTCTCATTGTTGATGATATGGATGCAAATGAATGCATGGATGCAACAATCACACTCAAGGATCAAGCAAGTCACACCACACAAAGGGCACAGGATGGCTCACGTCATTTTCAATATCAATCATCCATTTTGGTGGATTATGGTTTACACCTTATCAACACCCAAGTTCCATTGATATTGAGAATATACGAGAACGGTTCAACCGCGAATCAAGGGTTCATATTAAGTCACGAGCATGGAGTCTCGGTTAAGAATCACCCAATGGGAGTGTACTATGGTTAAACCTGACGATCATGTTCTAAAAGAGGTTCCCATAGTCATCATCTCATCTTTCGGATATTATCGGATAAAACGACTACTCGTATTCCAAAAATATTCTCAAGAGAGACTCTAATGAGTGTAGTATCGCGTAACAATCGTATCAAATCTTACACTTGAACGACATTTGCACTACGTCCTAAAATAGGCCAAGATGGGCTAGGTAATCTAAGGTCCTTGGATTCTAAGGTTTATATTGGAAAGAGTAATGCCTAACCACGACTACTCGTGTGACATTATTGATCCCAACAAGACCTCCACCAAGTGAATGGACTTGCAAGTCAACTTGATAAGGAATAACTCCACACAAGTCAACAAGATTATACCATTCTCCTATCATAAGTACACTCGAGTTCGGGTATAGAACTTATCTCACAAGAAACCACCAAGCATACGAGCAATTGGTATATCAAACAATTCATACATTACAAACAATACAGTCATCCAAAATTTGCACAAAAATATGTCACAAATAAATATAAACATACAATACAACAAGCAAAAAGTAGGCTAAACCCACTAGGAAAGATAGTCCCCAGTAGAGTCGCCACTTTCCTGTAGCGGGGTATTCGTTACCTTATGGTTTATTGACTAAACCAAAAGTAGGCATACAATTCGAGTCGCCACCGCACTTTTATTTATCCAAGGGAAAGGTTAAAAAGCGAACAAAAACCAAGTAAGAAGTTTTATCAAATCAAAAACTAATAAAAATGTCAGAGATCTGGGTAAGGGGGTTGGTTATGAAATGGGAAGGTTTTAAGCACCCAAAACATCCTTAGTACTCTAAGGGAACCTCTTTTTGCAAATGTGTGTTGTAGGTTGGTATTTGTGAAAATATGCGCAAGAGATTGGGGGATGAGAAGAGAATAGATTATATTTACAATTTTGTTGTTTGAATGGATGAACCCATTACCTACGTACCATCATAAAGGTAGGATCAAAACCTCGTAGTTCGGGGTAAAAATCTCAAAGATTGGTGAATTGATTTGGTTAAAAGCCTTAAGTTCTTTTGTTATCAAAGGGAGAAAACTCAACCTAAACCAACAATCTACCATGTGAGGAGGGCTTCAACATACTAGTTAGGGGTTAACCCTATAATAAGTATGGAATACTTATAGTCCAATCACTAAGGATAAGGTGAGGTTTACATCAACCACTATGATAACTCAAACATATGACTAATGCTTATGAAAAGGTTTTAACAAAGGTGGCCATTGGAACCACAAAAATCACTTGAAGTGAGTTGTATTTACAAGTTAAGTGCATTTACAAAATAAAGTCAAAGTATGATTAAGATTCATTCACAATGAGTATTAATGAAAAGATTTTGAAAAGTCAAAGGCATAAGGCCTGGGTTTCTAATTTTGAAACAAAGTCAAAGTTTGCACATAAAGAGTTTGGCTTGGGTTAGAGTGGAGAGAAGAAGATAAGGGTTAGTCCTAAAGCATACAAAGATAAGAGAAGATATAAAACCCTTGGAGTTCCTTTTCTTAAGATCATAAAGATGGTTCAAGATGCTCCTTTCCTTTGGACTTATCAAGCAACAAGCAATCAAAACAAATATACATTTAAGCTCCTAGGATCTCCATTTGGCTTGTCTCTCATAACTTGGCTACTCATGACAATGGTCCTTCTTACTATCTCAAGATGGAATCCCTATCACACAAGAGCAAACATCAAAAATTTCACAACACCATAAGAGGAATGGACAAAGAATGAGTTTAGATTAGGGGTCCTTTGAAGTTAACTTTAAGATTTAGCATTCTGAAGGCATGAGGCCTAGTTGCTCTTCAACAAGTTTAGCATTTTAAAGGCATGGGGCCTAATTGCTCTTGGACTCCTTTAAGCATAGGTAAGATCCTAATTCTAAGTCCTTTCTCCTTTTTGCATTGGGTTCACACAAACAAAGACAAAACAACCACAAAGCAACAATATATTTATACAATAATGAGCTCAAATGAGCAAAAGGAAAATGGCATAAACATAAAATATGAGCTCAAGTGAGAAAAAGGAAAAGCAATATAAATAAATGAGCAAGAAATTAAATTGCATTAAAGTAAATTGCAAGAAATTAAATGCTCAAATTAAAGTTAGTAGTTAATAGTCATGTTAGTGTGTCATAAGATAATTTAGCGCTATGTTAAGCAATCGTAAGTGGACTAATATAGTAGTCACACCTATCTGAGGCCGGTCAATAAAACTATAGGCAAATAAACACAAGTTAGAGATCATGACTAGTAAGCCAAGCTCCTACAACTTGCCATGCCAAAAGAAAAGAAGGAAAACCTTGTATGGACTTTAGGTTTTTTTGCTTGACCAAGAAGCAACCTATCTTGGACACAAAGCAACTCACTTGATCATGGATCAAGTTGAGTTTGATTTGGATCAAAGAAGGTTAAACCTCTCATATGTCAAGACCAACCATAAGACATTAATTCATTGGCCAAAAAAAAAAGAAATAAGATGAAGACGAAATGAAATGGAAAGAACATTCAAATGTCAAACACAATTGGTCAAAAGTGAATCAAATCATCATCAACCAATGTAAAACAGAAGAGAAATGAAGATTAGAAGTCAACAAATCAAACATATTTTTTTGGTATTTTTGGAATTAAAATAAATGCAAAATTAAAATGGACAAAATATGGTCAAACCTCAAATTCGATTCAAATCAACTTAAACAAGTCCAATTAAATTCTCATAGGTCTAACATGGTCAAACAAAGTTTGACAAATTTTTTCAACAATTTTTGAAAACAGAAACTATTTTAAAATTAATTAAAACAATGAAAAATAACACAAATGAATTAAAATCTCAAATAAATCTCAAATCAATTAAGAAATTGATGAGACTATTTTTCATAGACTTATCATGATCAATATGTGTTAAGAAAATATTTTTGGAATTTTCAGATATCAAAAAGTATTTAAAATGAATTAAAAACTATCAAAAACCAAATAATTCACAAAAAATATTAAATGAAGTCACAAAAATAATTAAAAATCAAATTATGAAACTAGATTTTTCAAGAAATTTTTTGCCATTGGTCTCATATTTTTGTGACTTCAAATAAAATAGTTATGAATTTTTGAAATTAAAAGGAATTAAAAGAAATAAAACAGAAATAACAAAATAACAAAAATCCAGCGCCCTTGGATCCGTCTCATTAATTGACGTGGCATCATCACACGGTCTAGAGGCGCTGATGCACGATGCTCCTTGGTCAAGCGCGCAGCAAATGTATTTAAAATAAGTCAGCCAAAGCAATGGACATGATTATAACATTCAAATGAAATCCAAAGGCTCAAATGCACCCACGTGGGGATGGTGGTGGAAACCACCATCTTCTCCGGCCAGAGAACAAACTCCGGCCACCACGCGCAGGGTTTTCAACCTTAACCAAAATAAACAAGCCAGGTATCAAAATGAAGATAGGGTGATGTACATCACCCCTATAACCTTGGATCTTCCTCAATGTTTCTATTTAATGAGAAATTTGAGGTTGAAGATCAAGGTGCACAAACTGAAATGGCACGATTCATGAAATTAAGACCACCACTGGCCTGCCTCTTGCTCGAGGACTTCAGAAAACAGTTCAAACTCAAGCAATTCACATTGTATAGCAAGATTCAGATCAAAACAGTTGAGTGATATAACTCTGAAATGCAGCTTTGAATAGCATGATCTCTTCAAGCTTTTGATTCCAATTTGATCTGGAGATGTGATGATGATACAAGGCTAAGGAATTAAGACTTGAAGATCAATTAAGGATGTTGAAATTCAAGCTTGAAATTGAGAAATAAAAACTGAAATTCCTTTGGGTGAGGTTGGGTTTCCAATTGTGCAGAGTTTCAGATCACCTTGAGGTTGGTATTTGAATGAGCAAACACATGTATTTATAGTTGAGCTTGATGCAAGGTAGTGAAATGCTCGTGTGCATGAAGATTAGGTCCTCCATGCATGGGCTTGTACAGGCGCATGTGAGGCCCAAAATTGAATGGAATTGCATGCTGAGATCATTTTGGAGTGAATTGGACGTGCACAAGGCCTGGAATTCATTTCAAGTTTCAATGTGAATTGCATAATTGATCATAAACATAAAGCCCTTCGAAAATCACATATGGAAAATCCAAACATAGTCATGTGAGTAACGGTTGGAAAGCTCTTGACATAACGAATAAAAGTTATGTTGGAAAAAAATCCATTTGGAGTTTGGAAATTTATGAAAATTGGCTTTGAAGTTTGAGGTACAAAACATGTCTAGGTTCCCTTTGAATTTTTTTGCCAAAAGTGATCAACTTCAAGCCCTTTTGTTTCAATGATGCAAGCCTCAAATGGAAAAACCTCCAACATCAAAGTTATATATCTTTTCAAGATGATTAATTTGGACTTAAATTTTGCATCATTTGGATTTTTGATGAGAAATTTATGGGCATTTGAAGTTGGACATTTTTCAAATTCAATGGTCTTGGTCCAAAGTGACCTATAATGTTTTGTATTATCACATGTGTTTCTTTTAGGATTATGAAATTTTGTCTAACATAACATTTGAAGTATACATCTTAATATTTCCAATGCAATTGGTCTCACCTAAAAATCACAAAAAATAAAGAAGTTAGGTCTTTAGGAAGTTGACCCATAATTAGGGTTTCAATCAAAATGACCTATAATGTTTTGAAATGAATTATGACCTTCCAAGTTTCAAATAGATTTTATATGAACATTAAATTTATTCATATGGTTCTTAAAAACATTTTTTATCTTGGGGTCATCTTCATTTTAGAAACACATCACAAGTTGTGTCTCAGTGATCCTTAGTTTAGTCAGATGACTTGACTGGTCAACTTCTCAAGGACAAACTTAAAATCTTGATGAATGAATGATTGAGGATACTCAAACAAGATCATATATGAATAAAATAATTAATGAAATAACTTCCCTTGATTAAATTTGATCATAGGTTGAGGTTGCTTCATGAGCAAGGCACAGTCAATGCACAGTTGAATTAGGGTTTCCTTGGGAAACAATCCTCAAGCCCCTTGGGTTATCTTGATCAAATTGGAAAATTGAGATGCTTGGGAGACATATATGATGATTAGGAACTTTGTGGACCATTTTCATGCTTGCTTTCATCTTCATCTAGCCACTTCATTGAGCATAGGAGCCTCCTAGGAGCATTGGAGCACATGATCACTTGAGCTTCAAAACAAAAGAGTTAGTGACATATTTTTATGCTTTTGGTTAGTAAACAAAATAAGAAAAGAAATAATATACAATACAAGCATGCTTGGTGGTCTCAAACTACTCACACAAGTTCCAACCCAAGGGTTAAGGAGCCAAACATGATATGATCCTTGAGACAATGCAATGAGCAATGTTATGATGCCATGAGGGATCTTAGGGTCAAAATTAGGGTCTTACAATAAGACTCACATATTCAGATCCAAAAACAATTCTCAGAGTCTCATTTAACCATTCTGAGAGATTAGCATTCTGAGAAAAACATCTTTTTCATTCTAGACATAAGTCCATTTTCAAAATTTTCAGAATGAAAACAAATCTATCTTCAGCAAGGGGTTTTGTAAAGATATCAGTCCATTGATGGTATTTATCAATGAATTTTAGATTTAAAATTCCCTTCTAAATATAATCACATATAAAGTGATGTTTCATCTCAATATGTTTTGCTCTAGAATGCAAAATAGGATTCTTAGATAAATAAATAGAATAAGTATTATCACATAATATACGAATGTTACTTTCATATATCTGGAAATCTTTTAGATGACTTTTCATCCAGAGCATCTGAGTGCTGCATCCAGAAGCTATAATGCATTCAGCTTCAGTAGTTGAAAGTACTATTGTTAATTGCCTTTTATTGGACCATGAGATCATGTTATCTCTCAAAAACTAATAACTTTTAGAAGTGCTTTTCCTCTCAAGTCTGTCTTTAGCATAATCAGCATCACAATAACCCACTGGCTTGTAGTCTCTAGATCTTTTATAACACAAGCCAAGGTTAATTATACCTTTCAGATACCTGAAGATCCTCTTAACATCTGTTAAATGGGACTCTCTAGGATCTAAGTGGAAACGAGCATACAAATAGAAACTAAATAAAATATCAGGTCTAAAAGCAATCAAGTATAAGAGAGAACCAATCATACCTCTATATACCTCTATATGTAGGATGCATATGAGTCTTTGACATCTTACATTCTGACATGTCAAACTTCTTCAGAAGTTATTTGGTGTACTTACTCTGATGAATGTAGGTTCCTTCTAGACTTCTATTGATTTGAATCCCCATAAAGTACTTGAGTTCTCCCATTAGAGTCATCTTAAACTCTGCTTGCATAAACTTAGCAAATTCCTTGCACAAAGTAGCATTAGCAGAACCAAATGTGATATCATCAATATAAATTTGAACAACAAGAATATAATTTTTGAATGACTTACAAAATAAAGTTGTATCAACCTTCCCTATGGTGAAATCATTTTCTAAAAGAAAATTGCTTAGCCTTTCATACCATGCTCTGGGAGCTTGTTTCAGAACATACAATGATTTCTTAAGTTTGAAAATAAGATTTGGATTTTTAGGGTTTTCAAAACTAGGGGGTTGGTGTACATACACGTCTTTAGTAATGTAACCATTCAGAACTGCACTCTTAACATCCATCTGACACAAGATGATGTTATGATTAATAGCAAAGGAAATTAAGAGATAGACACTAACCTAGAAACTGGTGCGAAGGTTTCTATATAGTCAATCCCCTTTTGCTGACTATAACCTTGTGCTACCAGTCGAGCCTTATTTCTTACTACTTTTCCTTGTTCATTCAGCTTGTTTCTGAAGACCCACTTTGTTCCAATAACGTGAGTTCCTTTGGGTCTTGGCACCAGATCCCACACGTCATTTCTAGATAATTGATTGAGTTCCCCTTGCATAGCCAGGATCTATTTTGTGTCCAGAAATGCATCATTAATTAATGTAGGCTATATTAGGGACACCAAACCCAAATGAGTTTCTTCAAAAGGTTTGAATGAGGATTTGGTTCTAACAAGTTCAAATTTATCTTCCATAATCAATTCTTCAGAAAGTGAAGATCTTTATATGTGCCTTCTCAGAGGAGTCTGAGCTTCAACAACTTCTGGTTGAGGAGTTTCAGAGTCTTTTGCTCCTGCTTCTTTGGCTTCGGAAGTCTTTCCTTCAGAACCTGAATAAGTGATCTTTAGATTTGTAAATTTCTCAACTAGATTTGACTTTTCAGAGTCAACCTTATCATCGAATCTAACATGTATTGATTCTTCAACAATATGTGTCTCAGTGTTGTATACTCTATAGCCTTTTGAGCATTCAGAGTATCCTAACATGATGCACTTATGTGCCTTAGAATCAAACTTGCTCGAATTCTCCTTAGTATTCAACATGAAACACGAACATCCAAAAGGATGAAAATATGAAATTTTGGGCTTCATATTCTTACACAATTCATAAGCAATCTTACCCATAATAGGTCTTATAAAGATCATGTTATGAATATAACATGATGTGTTGATTTTCTTTGCTCAAAAGTGCTTAGCCATATTAGTCCCGTTGATCATGGTTCTGGACATCTCATTCAGAGTCATATTTTCCTCTATACAACTCCATTTTGTTGTGGAGTTCCAGGGCGGGAGAAATCATGGCAAATGCCATTAGCAACAAAGAGTTTTTCAAAATATTTGTTTTTAAATTCTCCACCATGAGCACTTCTAACTTTTACAATTTTGAGATCCTTCTCATGTTGCATTTGGGAGTAAAAGGTAGAAAACACGAAATGTGACTCATCCTTGTGTCTAAGAAATTTCACACATGTCCATCTGTTGTAGTCATCAACAATGACAAGTTCATACTTCTTACCATTGACAGAGGCAGTTTTCACTGGTCCAAATAAGTCAATGTGAAGAAGCTCTAATGGTATGGAGGTTGAAATAACATTTTTATCCTTGAAAGAAGTTTTAGAAAACTTGCCTTTCTGACATGCTTCACAAAGAGCATTTGAAGCAAACTTCAGATTTGGTAGGCCTCTGAATAAAAAAAGCTTGTATAGTTGAGAAATCCTCCTCATGCTAACATGGCCCAATCGTCTACGCCACGTCCATAGCTCTTCATTTACAGACATAAGACATTTTATATTTGATTCCTCAAATCAGAAAGTATTATCTTATAAATGGTGTTCTTCCTCTTTCCATTGAAAATAACTAAGCCATCCTTTTGACTGATAACTTTACAGGACTTTTGATTGAAAATAGTGTCATAACCATTATCCCTTAATTGGCTTATGGATAAAAGATTATATGTTAATCCTTCAACTAAAAGAACATTAGTAATGGAAGGGAGAGTACAGTTACCTACAGTTCTTGAGCCAATGAACTTCCCTTTTTGATCACCTTCGAAACTGACGATGCCTTCAGGCTTAAGTTCCAGGCTTTAGAACATATGCCTTATTCTCATCATATGTTGTATGCATCCAAAGTCTAGGTATCATGATGGGTGTCTCAACTCCGCTGCTACAGATATCTGCAAGATATACTATCTTATCCTTAGGTACTTGTTGTGATACCCCAAAATTTTCCCTCCCCTTTTTGCTTTTCACCTGACTCTTGGTTTGTGATTCATCTGCATACACTCATGCAAAATACATATGCATCATGCATTCATATTAACACTTGCAAACATATATCATGGATTTAAATTTTGTGGCTATTTATACCTAACAAAAGCTAGGGTTTTGCTTGGGACTAAAACCTTATCGTTGACCTTGTTTCCAATCCTTGAATTGATGACTTCCTTGTCAAGAAAGATTCAATTGAAACCTCTTGTCTACAAGGGTGTTCTGGAACTTTCATGTTAACTTATGGGCTCTTTGTTCCCATACCAGGCCCAGAGCCCATCTCCATTGTTGCTACTTAGCATACATGGCTTCATGTGTCATAAAAAAACATACATATAGCATGCATATCATGATTCTCCTTTGTAATTGATATATTTCCCCACAGAATATTTCAATCAAACCCCCAGTAGATGAACCTATAAAAAGTATAAACTACCATTCCAACATTCCATGTAACCATTCTGAACGGACAAATTTTTGGATACTTTGGTATGTAATCCTCATCTACTTCGAATGCCCAAAAAGCTTTCGTAATTCGCGCACTCAGGTTTTATATGATTAAATAGGGGTAGCTGTCATACCCCAAAATTTTCTCTCCCCTTTTTGCTTTTCACTTGACTCTTGGTTTGTGATTCATCTGCGTACATGCATGTTAACTACATGTATATCATGAATTCATATTAACACTTGCAAACATATATCATGGATTCAAAATTTATGGCTATTTATACCTAACAAAAGCTAGGTTTTTGCTTGGGAGTCAAACCCTAGAGGTTATGGTATTGATTATAATATGGATCAAGGTATGAAACCCTAAACTTTGATTACTTGCGACCTTGGGATTGCATCATGGCATGCCATTCATGCCTAAAACCTGGTTCACTTGCCTTTTGTCTTTGATGGACCATTTGATCCTTGAAACCCTAATTGTGTGGGCTATCTTGGGGTGAGCTTGTGTGTAGTACCTTATTGCCTACTTTGGGTGATCTTGAAGCCCTAGTTTCTTGGAGCATATCATGTATGAAGAATTGTTGCTTGTTGCATCATTCTTGTTCATATGGGTTGCCTAGTGGCATTGGTTTGTATGTGAAATTGGGGATACTCATCATGGTGATGCATCTGTTTGAACATGAAATCCTAACTTAGGAGGTTCTTCATTATGGTTTGTCTATTGACTATTGCTTATGCATGAAACCCTGGTAGTGGGTGTTTAACCTTAGGCAACCATGGATCTTGTAATTTGATTTGGTGATTGAAACCCTAATTCATTGAAAGGGGTGGATCACTCTGTCTTGCATTACACCATTTGACATCAATCATTTTGGTTAGGGTTTTGCTACATGGTTATTGGATTTTGTTCATTCAAGATTGTTCTTGATTCATCATTGCTCATGGTGCATCCTTGAAATTAAGTTCATATTGCTTTGGTTTATTTCTTCTGGTGGATCCCTTGGTTCATATTCCATTTGTCATGTTTCAAAAATATGATTAATTTATTATGGATAATGCATTTCGCATTTCTAGTCCATGTGTTCACATTCTAAAAATTTGGTTCAAACTTGATTTTGGAGGAAAGAACTACAATTTGAAAATGAAATAACAAGGTGTTGCACATACTCTCCTCGAAATTGCATACACCTGCTACCTGCATAATTTTTTACCAAAGGACCTCATTGTAGAAAACAAATTAACTGAATTATAATGACTAACTAACATCACCCTGCAGCATAATCCATAGCTCACACGCGCAACCTGGATAGCACAACTCAGCAACTCATCTATTTGTAACTTAGATAACAGGGTAGATAGTTTGCATCTACAGAATGTCATGGTAGGGTGAAAATAGAATGGTAGTCAAAATCGCGATCCTACTTGTAGGATCGTACGATTTTATGATCTTGTAACTATCCACCATGCTAGAGGATGATTAGAATCGGTTTTTGGTAGGCACGGCAAGAATCCCCGTGATATCACGTGAAAACGGTAGAATCGCCGTTTTTGTTGAAAAATTTCGTTTTTGTTTAAATTAGTTTTGCAATCTGAAACGATTCTTTTCAGCCTAATAACTAGGATAAATGATAATAATTAAGAGTAATTAATACTCAGCCACCAAATAATTATGAATTTATTCAACTTCCCAAAATATATAATGATTAGGGTAACTTCCCAAAATATATTTATTTATTCCAATTTATTCCGTTAAATTATTTCACCCTCACTCAATATTTCATTCTCTATCTTCTCTTTCACGGTTAAAATAACCTTTCATTCTCTATTAAAAAAAATTCAACCTTTCTCCCATGGCTTCAAGTTCTACTGTTGGAACTTTAGTTGTTGATGCTTTCACTGCTCCCCCTGCTGTTGGAACCTTTCTCCCATTTTCTTATAAGTTTTCAATTATTATTTGCTACTGTTTTGAATGTTGTGGTGTTTTGGAATTGTCTTGAATTAGTTTTAATGAATATTATTCTATGAAATTTCAGTTTTTAAAAGTAATTTTAGTGTTATTTGAATTTTATTTTTATATTATATAGTGTCATATGCATATTATTAATCTATATGCAAAATATATGTGAATTTTTAAATTTGGTAGGATCTTATGATCCGTGTTACCATCCCCCGACTCACGATCTAATTACCCCAATCCGATCTTGCATAGGATCTCGAGTTTGACTACTTTGAAAAATAGATTAACTCCACTCTTTTTCCACTTCATTCTTCACCCAAAAACTAATTTCAAACTAACATTAAACAACTTCTAACAGTGCAACGTTCAGCAGATTTATACAAGATGAATTGACGGAATGTAACGAATCTAACGAAATCACCTCCTATATATAGCTCCCTGCAACCTCCTTCAGGGAGATTTTTTTTCTTTTTGAGTTCAAGTTTTTCCATTCTCAAACTCACGAAATTCGGTCTTCACTTTTTCTCTGCAAGAACGCACAAAATTCATTTTCTTCAACTCACCATTCCACTCTTTAAGCAAATTTTTTCACTCTCCGAAGAAACGAACCACAACGCAACAGAAGCAAGTCGAAGAGTAGAAGAAAATAAGCGTACTAGTGATTTTTTTGTTGTTTCAATCTATGATTTTGCATGGTGATTACGTTTTGTTTCAATCAACTTCCTTGAGATTATGGCGTTGAACTTGTTGCATAAGCACTTTTTCCCTTATGCAACTTGTGAACGTAAATTAAAATGTGAATTCGGAAGCCGATGTGATGAGAGGCTGCATACGCGAACCGATGATGAAGCACGAGGCCACGCGATGCCATTTGTTGAATCCACGCGATGCCATTTGTTGAATCCACGCGATGCCATTTGTTGAAGACGCTGTGAGGATCTTGGAACGCGACCATGTTGTTGCTTTGTGGATAAGCGCTTATACTCGTTTCATCTGAGTTTCCATTTAAGATTTTTACTCTGACTTTCAGATGGTTCAGGTTGCATATGTGGTGATCCATTTGGCCTTGGCTAGATCCGAGTGTCCATATACAGTTTGGGCTTGAAGCCTAAACTTTCTATACACACCACAAATTCTTGGGCCTAGACCCCCACTCCTAATATTTAATTAACCTATTTTACATAGTGTAATTTAATTAATCTATTTTAATTAATTTCTTAAGTTGATCTTCACTTTCTGTTTTTTTATGTTTGTGCAAATATTATGTTAGTCTTAAACAATTAGAATGATTGATCATTAAAAATAATCGTGACTATTATAACTTAGGCTAATTTGTTAATAAATTACGATTAATTTGTTAATGGTGATTAATTGATTTAATAGGAATCTTTTAGAAATTTTAGGTTTTGTTAAATTTAACTTATCCTAATTTCATTTTCACCATATATTCATGTATTATTTTTAATTAATTAATTGGTTAATTAATTCTAAATAATCTTATTTTTGTTTCCATTTAATCAATTTGTACATATTGACCATTTTGCCATTAGGGTTTAGGAATATTGATTTTGTCATGTTCCTCTAGCTTAGGATTTACTTAGAATCATTTGATTTAATTAGCTGATTAATCATTAGGGTTGTACATAATCAAGTTGATTTCCTTAAATCCCACTTATTAGTGTTGATCAAAGGTCACTTTGGTCAACCAAATCCTTTGAATTGTGCTTAAATCCCCAATCCTTTTCAAGTGATCAAAAGACCCTTGATCACTTGATAGGGCAAGTCCATTGTGCCCAAGTTGTATTGGATATGCTAAATCTCAGGAGCTCAAGACCTCAAGGTTCAAATCCAAGATCAAGACTTCAAAGTCAATAACTGACAAAGTGGATTACTTCTCAAGCACAACAAACATATCAACACTTGTCAATTATAATTCAAATTGTGTGGCACGAGCCTTAAGAAATAAAGAAGGAATGAGAGTGGAGAATGCCATTAACTCATTCTGAATATCTTTGGGTATGAGACGAATGACTCAGTTGCTCATTGTATCCATCTCTATTCATGGAATTTAGCACAATTAAAATCAAATGATTGTCAAGTCTTCTCCCATAACAAACGACATTGCATCATCTGGATCAATAATCAGGATCAACAATCAGCAAATTGTCAACCCCGATTCAAGTTGTATGCCATGAGCCTTAAGTAACAAAGAATGATGAGAGTGGAGCATTTTTATCCTTGTCTAGAATATCTTTAGGTACGGGACGAATGACCGAGTTTCTCAAAGTATTCTCCTTTGTTCATAGACTTTAGTGCAATTTGAATCTTATAATTAACAATTCTTCTTCAACTAAGCATATCAATCATTCAACCGTTTAATAGTGAAACACCATTACTCTCCCCTTGGATTCAGTACCATACTTTCCTCCTTGATGTCCATACATCTTTTGGGATCATTACCTTAGGGTCACACACCCATTTCCTAATCAATTGCCTCATGCATCTCCTATACAATTACAAACTTTGGCATCCTTTATTTCTTGCCTATACGGTTACAGACTTTGGAATTCATTCATTCTGCCTAAGGAGTTACAGACTATGGAAACCTTTGATTCTGCCTATACAGTTACAGACTTTGGCTAAACTCCATTTCATTTTGCCTATACAGTTACAGACTTTGGCATCACTTTCCTTTTCCCTTATTGATTTATAGACTATGACATTCAATTCCTTCTGCCTTGTATAATTATAGACTATGGCACACCCATGCACCTTACCCATTAGAGTTACAGACTCTCGCAATCTGTTTCTTGACCTTGTATAATTATAGACTATGGGACATATTTGTGCTCTTTCCTTGTGGAGTTATAGACTCTTGCTGCTTTTCATGTTCCCTAGACAGTTACAAACTATGGCTTTCTCTCATTCTATCCTGTAGGGTTATAGACCCTAGCAAACATTTTTCCCTACCTTGTAGAGTCTCAAACTCTGGTAGCATCCTTGGTTCAGACCATGCCTTCATAAATTCACTATGGTTGATTACCATCATTGGTTAATGCCACACTCTCGCTTGGTTAGCAATTTCCTTTGCCTCTTGGCAATCCAATCAATATCCTTTTCTTTATTTTTGTGGTTCCACGAACTATAGAACTCTGACTTTCTTATTGCACGATGAGAATACGTAGGCACAAGGGTTCGAATCCTCCACAAGCATATTTATTTATTCTCTCTATTCTTCCATTCATTTCCATGGACCATTAATCACTACCTTCATTTAATACCTACTACCTTCATTCAATTTGTGTAATATACTATTATCTTTGAGCCAAATATACTATTTTTTTTAGCTCCATCCAGTGTGTGCTTGTGAACCGAGAGATGTTTGCCCTGATACTAAACATTTAATTCTCTTCATTTTCTACCATACCATATAATGGTTAATGGTTCAGGTTGTACCACATATTGGTTAATGCCAGTTTTTCTCTTGGGTTCAGATTTCATCCCTTTTTGGAGTCAAACAATATTATCCTTTGGTTCAAACCATATTTATTATCACACTTCTTTCACCTCCCACCATTAGTTCTATAAACTACGAAGCTCTGAATTCCTTATTGCACTATAAGGATACGTAGGCATGGGGGCCCTATCTATTCTTTTTCTTTTCCCTTATTCTTTTGCGAGTAATCTTTAGATATAACACCCATTAGAGCATAAAACAATCAAAATGATTCTCATTGAGTATGATGGATATGAGGGATTCTAATACCCTCACCCCCATTGCACTCAATGAGATCATCCTCTAATTCTGGGGTTAAGGTGTGTTTCTAAGGGAGCGTTATGCTTATGCTATTTATTATTTACTTAAGATATTTATTTATAAATAAAACATTATTATTTATAGAAAATAGTTTGATTAATACGTAAATATAAAGAAAAAGTTTTTTATTATTGTACTCGCTAGAGTGCTACAACTCTATGTCTACGTACCTCTGTGTTAGATGAAGGACCAGAGTGCCATAGTTCTTCTAAAAAATGTTTGTTTGTTTGATTTTAGGTCTTGAAAAGATTCTTAACGAATCGGGGACGAAGAAGGTATTTGATTTGAAAATGCCTCAATGCACAATGACAGTGAATTTAAAATTTGAATGTGTAGAATTAATTTTAGTTAATTTGTTGATTACAAAAATATGATAGTTAATTTAATTAGAAATTAGATTAAATGATTATATGTATTTAATTGTTTAGTAAGATAAGAAAATTGGACAAGTTATATATAAAAAAAATTAATTTTATGATTATTTTAATGATACTAATCCTTAAGTACCAATTTTAATTAGACTAATCAAAAACTTTAATGATACCCTAAAATTAATCCTAATACTAAATATCCTATAATTGTCTTAATTAATTAACTATTTTTTTTATCTTTTTACTTATTTAAGAGAATATATTAATTTAATTATTAATAGATCATTTCTAATTATAATTAAACCATAAACCCTAATATAATATTAACTAATTTATTTATTTATTTATTTTTTATTATAATAAGATAATCAACCCCAAATTATATTAAACTAAATAGTACTAATTTTTTCTAATTAATTATTTAATACCTAATTAATAATCTTAATATAAAAATAAAAAAATGGAAAAATATAAAGGGATGTATAATCAGTTAAGAACAATGAGCTAAGTAATGTGAGGGATGTAGAAAAGAATGGGCGTTAGGCCTAGTTACATATGAAGCCCAAAGGCATGTGAGTTAACTCAGGAGAGTTAGAGATTGACTCTCAACTGAGACCACTTGATGGAATTACTGGATAGTAGGCATGATAGGCTGATGACCATTGGATATGGAGTCAACCAGATGGAGGGATGAGATCAATTGTCAACCATGGGAACATGATACTCTTATCCTCACCAGATGAGTCAAAGTCAACCTATCTAAAGGCGTTATGCTTAGCCACTGTAAGACCCCAATTTTGTCCCTAAGATCCCTCATGGCATCATATCATAGCATTGCATAGCCTCAAGGATCATTGGACACTTTGCTTCCTTCCCTGTGGGTGGGATCTTCCTGAGAGTGATTCTTGATCACCAAGCATTGCTTGCATTTGTGTATCATTGCTTTTCTTTTAATCACTAACCAAAAATGTACAAAAATATGTCATCTAACATTTGTCCTGCAGCTTAAGCAGTCAACAGGCCAAGGCAATTCAAGTGAATCCTTTGTTCAAGAGATGAAGTTTCCATTGAGATGTGGATCATGTGATCATTATTTTTGAGCTTGTATGAGCTATAGGTCCATTTTGGAGCAAATTCCCCAGGTGATTGAGGCCCAAGTTCATCAAAACATTTTCAGGTCATCTAAGGGCCTATGCCAGTCAACTGAAAGTCAATTGTGGGTTTTGAATTGAGAAATTGAGTTTCTTCATCCCATTCATGTTCAAACAATTGCTTATTCACCATGTCAAACCTTTATCTTGAAGAATTTGAAGCCAGTGCAAAAGTTTCCCAAAATGGAAAGTGACATATAATTTCAAGTTTCCAAAAATGGAAAGTTTTCAGTCCAATTTCAACTCAACTTTCCAACATCAAAGAAGCTTCAAATGAATTTTTGTCCAACATGAAAGTTGAAGATCTCTCTCTCCCATTTCCAAAAAGTCCAAGATCATGAGCATCTGATGAATGGTTGAGGAGATATGATCAAATCATTGCCAAGTGTGCATGGAACTTCAACAAGCCATAACTTTTGAACCAAAGCTCCTAAATGAGTGCCTCTTTTTGCATTTTGCTTGTCATGACCTCTAATTTCCAAATAATTCATCACATTGCATGAAATCTCATCATATGATCATTTGTTATTTCATGCCCATTTTGGAGGGAAAATGCTAAATTTAAAATTGGTGCATTACATGAACTAATTTCCATTGCCATTGTGTTGATAAATTGATTTTGAGTGAATTTGAGCATGCATGTGGTACTGTTCACGTCCACATTTGCCATGCACCTTCCATTTTCAAATTTTGGTCACACACCCTATTTCCACTAATCTCAATTAAACCATGCTTAATTTTAATTAGGATGTGATTAAGACTGAGTATATATACCAAATCCTAACAGAATTTCTGATTCTTCACCATTTCTAGATCTAAATTCTTCTTCCCTCCAAAATTTTCTCTCAATCCAAATTCAAATTTTCTTCACATAAGCTAGTGATTTTCTTGTATATTCTTGTTCTCTGATCTTCATTTAGTGCAGATCAAGCTTTGTTTTGAAGGATTCGAGTGGAAATCAAGCATATCAAGCTCATGAAGGTGAAGATGGAAACTGTTGTTTGAGCCAGATCTAAGCCTTTCCAAGCCTCAATTTCTACTTCAAGCTTCATAACAGTGATACAGGAGTGCATTTGAATCGTGTCAGGCCTTGAAACTGTTGATTCCAGAAACTGTTCTTCAAGAGGTAGGTTTTTTCGAAGCTCTTAATTCTCCAATCTTTTGCCATGATCTTGTAGTTCTTCTCTTGATGATTAATCTGATCTAAATTTCATGTGTTTTGGATGAATATTGACCGAGTTATGTGGATTTAAAGTTTTGTATCCAATAATGTTTTTGATCATTTCTCAAGATTCATGATGAATTAGCCTTAGTTGATGCTCGATCTGTAATGTACGTAGCAAGAGCTTTCATTTGGTATAGATATTGCATGATTCTGAAAAAAAAATTGCATGAAGTTACTATTCCACCACCGTATTCATGAAGAAGACGGTGGTTTCCGCCTTGCCTCGCCGCCTGGAATAGTGCCGGCAACAGTGCATGCGCCTAGGGTTTTCAGAGATGAAACGGCGCCGTTTTGGTCCAAATGCGCGACCTACTTCGATTCCCCCTGAGCGCATTTCTTCATTTTTTTTGCATTTTTATTCCACTTAACCAAAACGATGCCGTTTTGAGTGGCGCTCATACCTACTTCGATTCCAGCCTGAGCCATATTTTCAAATTAATCCATCATTTTACCTTTTCCCTCCAATTTACCATGTGCATGTTTCATTTTATTTCAACATTTTTCATCACATTCAAAAAATCATATAAAATTGAAAACGCATCCAAATAATTCCAGATTTTTTGCTACATGATCCTTGAGATGTCTATTATTTTTTGGTGGTAATTTCATGATTTTATCATCTCTGGATTTTTGATTGTGGACTGTTGATTTAACATCTATGCATTTGTGACATTGCTTCATTCTTTCTATTGTGAAATGCTCAATAATGATCCAATTGCCATGAAATTTTGTATGATGATTCCCAACATGTTGCTAGATGTTTGAGGCTTGGTTGTGTATTTTTCTCATTTTTCATTTCTGTTTTAGACACATGGACATTGTTGTGCAACATTTGGTGTCACATTCTTAGTCTCATACTTGTGCATTTTCATTTTTAGGTCAAATGAGTTCTGTTGATTCTAATTTTTGGCATGGTGATTATGTTTGACATATTATGTGATCATAAAATTTTCCAGAATTGTTTGAGTCATTTCTGTTTTAATATGGAATTTTGATTCTAAATGTTCAATTGTGTGCTTTGAAATTGCCTTTTGTCTTCTCTTGCTCATTACATGACTTTGCTTGATGCTTTTGACTTGGTCCTTTTTAGGACATGTTCATGATTAACTAAATGTGATTCATGTTGAGTTTTAGCTTCTGTTTTGACCTTTTGCCTCATCTTTGACCCTAGGCTTTGCCCTAGGGGTTTGAACTTACAATTTGAGCTTTGCCTTTCAGGTTCATGCAATAAGTCCTAATGGATGATGTGATCTCCTTGCTTGAGATACAATTTGCTTTGTTTAACTAATGTTGATTGTGTTGTAGGTCCTTGGGTGGCTAACTCACTTGAGTTGTTGACTTACATTGTGTATATTGGTTGTCCGACTGTTGACTGTCTGTTTAATTTGTCTGAATGTGAATATTGACTTGTTTGATTTTCTTACAGGTACTTTAGTAGCTTTAACTCATTACTTAAGTTGCTTTGCTTTGCTTGTGGTTGGCATACCACTTAGGTAATCTCTTTAACTCCATGTAGTCTGGAAGACCTGCTATCTTTGGCAGGCACCTGTCTGAAGCCCTCCTTAAGAGGCCATGTTCTTGATTGTTTAATTTTGTGCTAAAGACCTCAGTGAGGCATGGTTACATTGTAAGACCTCCTAAGTGAAGAGGCATTGGCAGATAGAAGGGATGTGCAATCCATCCCCTGCTATTCAATTGAGTCTTTCATATTGCTCGCTGTAAGACCCCAATTTTGTCCCTAAGATCCCTCATGGCATCATATCATATCATTCATTGCCTCAAGGATCTTTGTGCACCTTGCCTCCTTCCCTGTGGGTGGGTTATCTTTTTTAGAGTGTTTTTTGATCACCAAGCATGTTTTGCATTTGTGTATCATTGCTTTTCTTTTCATCACTAACCAAAAAGTACAAAAATATGTCATCTAACCTTTGTCTTGCAGATGAAGCAATCACAGGTCAAAGCAGTCAAAGGCATTCATTGAGCAATAGATGGTGGCCATTCTTGAGAATTTGGACCCCACAATCATTATCAAGAGTTCATATGAGCCATGATATCATATTGAAGCAAAATCCCAAGTGGTAGAGGCTTGAATTTCATCAGAACATGGCCAGGTCATCTGAAGACCTAAAAAGTCAACTGCCAAGTCAACTGTGGATTTGGAGGTGGGAAGTGACTAGAAATACTTCATTCATGTTTAAACAAGTCTCATTTGACATTTCAAACATCAACATTGAAGAATTTAAAGTCAGGTCAAAACTTTCCAAAAATAGAAAGTGACATATAATTCAAACTTGCCAAAAATGGAAAGGTTTTAACCCAACTTCAACTTCAAATTACATCATCAAGAAAGCTTCAAATGAAATTTTGTTGAACATGAAAGTTGTAGATCTTTCTCTCCCATTTCCAAAAAGTCCAAGATCATCAATTTCTCATGTGTGGTTAAGGAGATATGATCAAAACATGGCAAAGTGTACTTGAAGATTCAAATGGACATAACTTCTCAACCAAAGCTCCAAAATGGGTGGCTCTTTTTGCATTTTTTTTCTTTTGACCTCTAGTTTCCAAACCATGCATTGCATTGCACAAATTATCATCACATGAGTACTTGCTAATTCATTGATTTTTTGGAGGGAAAACATGAAATTTAAAATTGGTGCATGGCTTGATCTTTTTCCCACCACCCTTGGCTCCAAAATTGATTTTTAAGTGAAAATAAATCAGATTCCGTGCACTGTTCATGCATGCACTTCATGCCTAAGGTGAAAAAGGCAATTTACACTTACACCTCATTTTTGCTAAACTCACTTACCAATTGGCTTAAACATGATTAAAGAGTGATTAGCATGACCTATATAAACCAAAACCCTAACTGTTTTTCAAAAAAACAATTCATTTTTTCAGATCTAGATCAAAATTCTTCAAACTTTTTCTCTCAAATTTTTTGCAATCTCTTCAAACAATATCCATTTCTCTTGCTTGATTCATCATCCTGAAGTATCATTGAGCAAGATTGGACGTGGAATGGAATGAAATCGTGCCTGTTTGTTCATAATGGAAGCTTGGAAGCATTAATGGTGAATTCAAATTCTGGTGAAATCAAGAGCAATTGAACCTCAATCTCTCCTCCAATCAACTCTACAAGCTTCATAAAGGAACTTTGAGCCATTACAAGCTTCGAATCACACGAATTCCAGTTGCTGCTCTTCAAGAGGTCACCATTCGAATCTCTTATTTCTCAAATTTATCATGATATTGTTGTAGATCTAAGTGTGCTGGTTATGCTGAGCTTTAAATCATGAATTTCTGTGCAAAATTGACTGAGTTAGGTTGAATTAAAGTTTCATGTATGAATGTTGTTTGCTTCGATTTGATCTGGATACTTGGATTTAAGCTTAACTATGCATGGATTTGTGATCTATGATGAATAACCTACATGTTAGTGTATTTGATTTTGATTTCTGGAGCAACTGTTCTTGACATTGATGAACAGTCCACTGTTCATCTTCTTCACAAGGAAGAAGATGAAGTCTGAGCTTTGGCCACGCTTTTGATTCATTTTTTGCAACATAAATCCGTTCCTGTATGTTTCCCTAGGGCTCGCGTGTGATTGGTGCATGCTGATTGCCATGCTAGTTTCCTATTGGTCCGTTGCTTTGACCGCGCCTCTGCTTGACACCACATAAGTGAAACGCCGCGTTTCAAATGCTGGCGCCACTTTTCAAATTCAAATTAATATTTCCTTTTTATTTCATTCGACATGTTACATGTTTATTTCATATTTTCATCAATCTTTAAAAAATCTCAACAAATTGAAAACTCATCCAAATTCATCCCAATTTTTTGCATTATGATCCTGATTCTCTCTAGTTTTTTATCATCATATTTTCACAAATTGTGCTCGGCTGGATAATTTTTTGTGCTAGAATGTTTGAACATGTATGCTTATTTGACCTTGCCTTGCTTATACCTTTGTGAAATGCTGGTCTTTGATCCAATGATTCTGAAAATTTGCATGATGAAACTAGACAAATTGCTTAACATTTTGGTGTTGATTTGGTATTTTTACCATTTATTATTTCTGTTTTATGATCATGTTAAGTTGGTGTGACAATTTGTGTCACTCCTTTGCTTGTCCAACTTGAATGATGTGTTTGCCATGCCAAATGATCTCCAATTGTCCTGATTTTTTGTGTGATGCATGTTATGAATGTTGTGAATGAGCATGAATTTTCTTAGAATTATTTGAATCATTTCTGATTTAATTGAGATTTTTCATTCTGGTTGGTCACATTTGAGCTTTAAAATTGCCTTGAACTTCAATTGATCATGAAATGCTTTTGGTATATGATATTGATGTGAGACCTTTTGGATTGTTTCAAGATGTGTTTGAAGTTGATTCATGTTAATTTTCAGCTTCTGTTTTGAATTTTTTTCTCCATCTTTGACCCTAGGCTTTGACCTAGTGGTTTGCCTCTCACATTTGAGCTTTGATTTCAGGTTGAACATCCAAGTTCCATAGTTGTTGATGCTCCATCATTTGAGCATTGATGTTTGCCTTTGATTACTAATCTTTGTGTGTTTTGTAGGTTGATGTTGACTCATTTGAGTTTGACCTTTGGCTTACACCTTGTGTACATTGGGATTGTTTGTTGCTTATTGACTGTTGTTTGATTGTCTGAACTTTGTACTGATTTGTTTGATGTTTCCACAGGTATATAAGTTGCTTTAAGTTCACTTTGAACTTTGCTTTGCTTGGTTGCTTAACCACTTAGGTATAATTTCTAATCTTCATGTAGTCTGGAAGACCTACTGTTATTGGTAGGCACCTGTCTGAAGTCCTCCTTAAGAGGCAATGCTTGTGATTGTTTAATCTTTGTGCCAAGCAGGAAAAGTCCTCTTATGAGGCAATTGGCAGACAAAAGAGATGTGTAATCCATCTCCTGCTATTCAGTGTGTCATTCACCTTGCTCACACAAAGTGTTGATGCATTGTGAATACTAACCCAAGATCTTATAGAGTCAATCATTTGTGGAGAAGAGTTCCAACTTTCTGAACTCCCACACCTTCTATTGTTTAAAGCTCTCCCAGGCCAGGGATAAGAGATATGAGGCACACCTCTCATCTCCATTTCATCTGCTTCACCCTAACTCTCAATGTTAGGGTTAAGAGCACAACATACCCCATTCCAGTTGGCTTTAAAGCCTAACCTTGCTTGAGCCTTATTGATTGTATATAGTGTGTGCTAATTGACTTGTTTGTCTGATTGTTTGATTCATCTGTGCATAATTGCTTATGTGTGCCTTTGTGCATTTGTTATCATTAATTGTATATAATTTCATGATCATTGTTCATATCTTCGTGACATCTTTGTTTGTCCATTGAGGAGTCAATTGTAAGTCCAGCTATTGGCATTTGTTTCCTATGATCTGGAAGGAGTTGGGACTAAGACCATTGATTGGCATCCTATTTCCTTGGAGTCGAGTGTAAGACCATTTATTGGCAACTTGTTTCCTCTTGCTTACTGCATTTGTTTTACTTGTTGTATGTGAGGAGTCAATTGTAAGCCCATTTATTGGCAGTTGTTTCCTATGATCATTTCTTGGAGATTGGTGTAAATCCATTGATTGGTATCCGGTATCCATTTTGTTTTGTGAGATTGGTATAAGTCCATTGATTGGCATCCGGTATCCATGTTTGTTTTAGGAGATTGGTATAAGTCCATTGATTGGCATCCGGTATCCATGTTTGTTTTAGGAGATTGGTGTAAATCCATTGATTGGTATCCAGTATCCATTTTGTTTGTGAGATTGGTGTAAGTCCATTGATTGGCATCTGGTATCCATTTTGCTTTGTTTATTTGCTATTGCTTGCTGCCTATTCCAAAGGAATCACTTGGATCATCTTCATATGATCTCAAGAGGTGAACATCTAAGAAGTTTTGCATTTCTCGCCCTCCCACCTTTTGTTTCTTTAAACCTCCATTTGCATGTTAATCCAAACTTGAAAACTTTGTGCAAACATTTTCATTTCTTTTCAAATTAGAAACCTAGGCCTTAAGCCTCTGATTTTTCAAACTTCATTTTCATAATACTTCTTTTGAATTGAATTCTAATCATACTTTGACCATCTTTCGTGAATAAATTCTATTTGGTTAATTTCACTCATTCAATTGTTTTGTGGCTTTGTCCATTCTTGATAAGTTTTCATACATTAGCCATAGATCTCAATTATCTTAGTGGTTGATGTTAATCTCACCTTTTGTCCTTAGTGATTGAATTGTAAGACTTCCTTGCTTATTATAGGGTTAACCCCTCACTAGCAAGTTGAAGCTTTTCTCACATGGTGGACTTGTTGTTTGTATAAGGTTGAGTTTTCTCCCGTGGATAATGAAAGACCTTATGGCTTTTGTTTTAAAATGAATTCACCCATATTTTGGAAATCTTTTAGCCGAACTACGAGGTTTTGATCCTGTAAAGGTACGTAGGCAATGGTTATCCATCCAAACACAAAAATAATAACTTGTACATTCTTTTCTCATCCCTTCAATCATGTTTGCACAATAAATATTTCATAAACAAATAACATTTAGTACAACAAGTTGTGAAAAGGGCTCCCTAGGAGTACCTAGGACGTTTTGGGTGCCTAACACCTTCCCATTGCGTAATTAACCCCTTATCCAGATCTCTGATCTTTTCATTAGTTTTCTATGCGTAAAACTTCTTAGGCTTTTGTTCGCTTTTTAGCCATTCCTTTGGATAAATAAAAGTGCGGTGGCGACTCGATTCCTTGTATGCTTTGTGTCATACCCCAAAATTTGCCCGTTAATTTTGCAAGACATTTTTCAAGGCACTCCAACTCATTACTCAAGGCATTGATCTTAAAGGAATAAAGACCCAGCACACAGGTGGTCAAATCCAGAAAATGGCTTAAAATGGCTTGCTCGCTAGGCGAGCAAAATCATTCGCCTAGCGAACTCTTCGCTGCACCACTCGCCTAGCGAAGCTTGCGAATACCAGAATTTTTGGGCTTCATTCTGAGCTCATTAGGTCACAAAAACTATTATAAATACCAAGGACCTCATTCAGAAAAAGAGAGATCAGTCAAGACAGAAGGAGACGGACAGAAACCCTAGCAAGGAAACCCTAACAGAAGCAACCGAGCAAACCCTGGAGGCTAACCAAGAGAATTCAGAGCAACCCTAAAGGAAACCCTGAAGGCAACTCATCTGCACAAAGGTTACCTCCGCCCAACTCAATCCGACACCAATTCTAAGAGTGATCTGCCAATTCAACATTGCAATTCAATTGCAAACAGGTTTGCACTACCATTACCGCTTTATGCTCTTAATTTACATGTGGCATTATGATTGAATTTATAAAAATATCTTAAGTTTTGCATGTGGATTTAGGTATGCATGGATGTCTTGAATGTTTTACCATGTAATTGCTGTAATGGATGCCATAGGGTTTGGAACTCGCTGAAATCGTACTGTTCTTAAATTCAAAACCCGCAGCCGTTCGCTAGCACATCGCTAAGCGAACCTGTAGCAAGTGTTCGCTAAGCCCTCGCTAGGTGAGGCAGCAGCGAACGTGACAGTCGCTGACTTTTCTGTTCTGATCTTTGCTAATCTGACATGTTTTATCATAGCCATGCATTGTTTACCTGACCCTATTACTGTTGTGATTCCTTTTGTTAGGTGCAATCCTCGATTGCACTCTGATTTGGTATTCTGACCTGTTTGCTGAATTTTGTAAGGGTTCACATACTCCCGGAAAAGGTAGCTTGCTAGGTATTCCACTTTATTTGTGGGATACCCTTGTGGAGATTCATCCTAATTACCTAATTGATTATAATATGGAGATTCATCCTAATTACCTAATTGATTATAATATGGAGATTCATCCTAATTACCTAATTGATTATAATATGGAGATTCATCCTAATTACCTAATTGATTATAATATGGAGATTCATCCTAATTACCTAATTGATTATAAAATATTGCCTTTGAATATGTGATCTTGGCCCTCTCTTTGTTGCCTTACGGTATTACGGTCATGTCCCGTGAATATGGGGATACACTTAGCAAAGACCCTTCGATTAAATCATCATGTCCCTATAAGATAAGTCATAGTCCCTCGGATGTTGCCTGCGAATATATGATTTTGTCCCTCGACGACCCGTCGCTGTAGCCTACGGTTAAATGATGATCGTCCCTTCGAATGCTAAGGTATCCTTACAAGTGTTGCCTTCAATGACCAATCGATGACCCTACGATGTCCCTTAAATCCAAAAGGACAAGACTACTTACTTCTCAATAGTGAGGACAGTTTTACCCTCATAAGGATAGGAAATACCCATAAAGACCTGGGGTAGGTATAACTCTTAAATGCTGACGCACAACTTAAAACACTTTTTCACACCTCAAAACGTCTATTAGAAAATCACCACTTGGTATACATTCGTGTTAGAATCATTGCCAAGTTATATTTTTCTAAACAGCTTTCAAAATTAAACGAGATAAATATTTTGTATACATTCGTACAAGAATCATTACAAAGTTAAACTCTCTTTTCAAAACATTTTCTAAACAGTTCACCAACACTTTTCAGACAAGAAAAACATAAGTGATCAAGCATTTAAGAGCCCATGGATAACCATGGATACAAAGGGTGATAACACCTTCCCTTTGTATAATGTACCTCCCGAACCCAAAATCTAATCAAGGTCTTTCCTGTTCTTTTCCGCCTTTCCTTATTGGATAAAAGAAAAGTCGGTGGCGACTCTTGCTAACCGCGATATTTGCTTTCCAAAGCAAAAACACACAAAGTCAGTTCACCGTATGAAAGAACTGGCGACTCTGCTGGGGACCCTTAAAAAGAGAGGTTACCTTAAAATAAAACAAGATCACTTATTTGATTTGCCTGATTGCTTGGGTATTTTATGCTTGAGTGAAAGATCCTACACCCGGATCTAGTGTACCTTAGGTAAGTAGCAAGAGATCATCGCGACTATCCGGCGTATACCGGAATGGTTAAAATGATGGCTACGGTTAATGTGACACTTTGGATGTCCTGATGTTCCTCATGTTTACTTGAGGAGAAATTTGGCGTCTGCGTGGTGTCACCAAAGCATTAACCAGACCTTTAGAACCCTAATTGACTCATCTTGGCCATTAGAAAGTAGTGAGATAACTGACTTCGGTTCCGACTGGGGTTGGTTGAGACTCGATACTACACTCCTTGAGATTGGACTTTAGGGAAGCTTTGGTCAACCACTTGGTGTTGCACTAAAGTGGACTTAAAGGAAGGTCGATGATTGGAGATCCTGTTAGAACCCGGTTACTATTCTAGGACAGGTTGAACCAACCAAACTTCAGTGGGGAGGGTACTTACCTATGGAACTCATGCAAGCCTTTAAACTTAGGAATGACTGTTGTGTGACTTGCTTGTGCTTGTTATTTACTTAACATCATAACATCATAACATCATGGCATTGTACTAACCATTTCAAGGACTTAGGGATTTAACTTTGCTATGTAACAGGGCTATGGCTTCCAGAAAGACCATTCGGATCAATTTTGTAGCAATCTCTCCTCAACTAAAGAATTTAGTGTCAGAACTTCCTGATCAGGCTCAGTTCATCAAGAAACATGGTTATCTCCTCAATTTAGTTACCACCGGTTTCAAGGAAGATATGATGAGAGTTCTATTCCAGTTCTTCGATCCTAAACATCATTGCTTCACTTTCCCGGATTATCAGTTGGTGTCCACGTTAGAAGAATTCTCCAGGCTGCTTGGGATACCTATACTTGATCGAACACCTTTCAGTGGTTTAGAAAAGATTCCGAAGTCTGAAGAAGTTGTCGCGGCTTTACACATGGCGAAGTCCGACATTGAAGCTAATTGGGTAACAAGAAGTGGAGTTAAGGGTTTACTTGCCAAATTTCTGATAAATAAGGCCCGAGAATTCTTAAAAATTATGGATGTCCATGCTTTCGAAGATGTCCTAGCATTACTAATCTATGGTTTGGTGTTATTTCCTAATCCAGACCAATTCATAGACATGAATGCTATTAAGATATTTCTCACTCATAACCCGGTGCCTACCTTGCTTGGAGACATTTTGCATTCCCTTCACACCCGTACTATGAAGAGGCAAGGGACTCTCATGTGCTGCGTACCTTTATTGTCTAGGTGGTTTATTTCGCACCTTCCTCAATCAGTCTTGAAGAACGAGCAGAATTTGAAATGGTCTCAAAGGATAATGTCGCTCTCCCATTCAGACATCCGTTGGTGTCCTCATCTCAAAGAAGATGTTATCCTCATTGACCGTTGTGGAGAATTCCCTAACGCACCACTCCTGGGGATGAGGGGAGGTATTACTTATAATCCGGCCTTAGCCCTACGTCAATTCGGTTGTGCTCGAAGAGATGGTCCACATGAAATAATTATCCAAGGCACTGTGTTTGACTATGACAATGATTCTCAAGGTCTCCGTCAAAGGTTTGTACGAGCTTGGGGTATGGTGAAAAGGAGCACTTTAGGACAGAAAAACTCTATTCCTATGGAGCCTTATCTCAGATGGGTATGCGCAAGAGCTCGTGAACTTGTCATGCCATATCTTGCGGTCGGACCGCTGATTGTTGAACCAGGAGTTGAAGGAGGTACTCCTCAGATCATTCCTTATCCAGATATGCCTACCGATGTTGAAGAATTGAAGAGATCCTGGATCCAGTTGAGAGAGGAAAGGGATACTTTTGAAGCCCAGTTCTGTGCTGAAAGGAAGAAAGTGTTAGAACTTATCAGCCAGCTTAATGAGGAACGAAGACTCAATGCATATCTTCGCCCAAAAAGAAGCCGTCCCTGGGAGACTTGAGCTTTCATTGTATTTTTTTTATTATTTTGTTGTAATAAACGTTGATTAAAGAAATTATTAATAAAAGTTCCTTTCTCGGTGGTTTACGCAAAGTTAAATTCCAAAAGTCCTTGAAAACATTTCATACATTACATAGCATAACATAACATTGCATAACAGGTATTCTAAAAGATCAATATTCTCACGGTCTTCCTTCTAAACAGAAAAATGGCCCTCGAACAAACTGTCAAGGATCTCCAGGCTCAGAATGCTCAATTCCAGGAGATGATCTTGAGCTTATCCAAGGGGCAGGAGGAACTGGAGGCTCTTTTGCTCGAGAAGAAGAAGGACAAGAAAGTTGTGAGTTACATTAACCCGGGAAGAAGGCTTAAAGGACAGGCCGCAGGAGTCAAGATTAGAATTTCGAAGGATCAACAAGAGGAGACAGAGAATGATTCAGAAGAGGAGAATGTTGATCTCTTCAACCCTGAGGATGACGATGAAGATTATGAGAATGAACAATACTCTCCAAAAGATGATAAGTATAAGTTGCTGGAAGAACGCATGCTAGCTATGGAGGGTCAGAAAGCGCCCAGTCTGGATTTCGAAGGCTTAGGACTGGTCTCTGATGTGGTCATCCCCCGCAAATTCAAGGTCCCCGCTTTCACTAAGTATGATGGTGCGTCTTGCCCTCAGATGCATCTGAGAGCTTATGTGAGAAAGATTCAGCCGTATACCACTGATAGGAAGCTATGGATCCATTTCTTCCAAGAGAGTCTATCTGGCACACAGTTGGAATGGTATTATCAGCTCGAAAGCTCTAACATCCGCACCTGGACTGATTTAGCAACAGCTTTCTACAAGCAGTACCAGTATAACTCTGAACTAGCACCTACTCGGCTACAGTTGCAGAATATGACTATGGGATCTAAAGAAGGCTTCAAAGAATACGCTCAAAAATGGAGGGATTTGGCTGGCAGAGTCAAACCCCCTATGACTGATCGAGAATTAGTGGACATGTTCATGAGTACACTGACTGGCCCATTCTACAGCCATCTACTGGGAAGTTCTTCATCGGGTTTCACTGAACTTATATTGACAGGTGAACGTGTTGAAAGCGGCATTCGAAGTGGAAAGATACAGGCGACTACCTCTGCAAGCACCAAAAGGTCCTACCAGGGGAGGAACGAATCAAATGTTGTGTACGGTCAAAGGGGTCGTAACAAGAAAAACCGTGACCATACCATTGGAGCAGTTACGATTGCAGCACCGCCATCTCAAAACTTCCAGCACAGACAAGACAGGCCAAGAAGGCAGTTTACCAAGATCAATATGACTTTAGCACAGGCACTGCAGGGTATGCTAAAAGCAAATTTGATTACCCTCAGAGATCCTCCTACGAACCCCAACACTACTTCTCCTCGTTATAATCCCAATGCCAGGTGTGCATATCACTCCGATAACCCCGGGCATGATACAAACGATTGCTGGTCGTTGAAGAATAAGATTCAGGATATGATCGACGCTGGAGAAATTGAATTTGATCCTCCAGAGACTCCTAATGTCATCACTGCACCTATGCCTAACCATGACAAGACTGTTAATGCTGTGGATGACAATTCTCACATTTCTAATGTAGCTGACTTAGCATCTCCTCTCCTGACCATCAAGAAGAACTTATTGCAAGCTGGTTTATTTCCAGGTTGTGCTGAAAATTGCGATCTCTGTATACTCCGACCCAATGATTGCTTGAAGTTGAGAAATGGTATTCAAGGGCTGATGGATGATCGTACAATTCTCTTCGAAAAGATTCCTAAGCTGGAAAACCCTATTGAAGAAATATCTGTGATTGCTAGGTCCAAAGTTCCAGTGAAGATTACCGCTACTAGGGCGCCTGTGAAGATTACTGCTGAGCCCAAGGTAGCTCCCCTAATCATTACTGCACCTGGCCCAGTACCGTATTCCTCAAGCAAAGCCATTCCGTGGAATTATGGAGGTGATGTTTACATCCATGGCGTAAAGCAAGTTGATAATTTTGCTAATCCTAATGGCATTGTTGGGACTAGTAAAATTACTCGAAGTGGAAGGATCTTCTCTCCAGAAATCTCACCTCCCGCCCCTGAAACTCGAGGAAAGGAACCAGTCAACCCTTCTCAGTCAGAGACACCGGTCGAAGTTACTACCGATGATGTTGCCAAGCAGGAAATGGAAGAAGTGCTGAAAATCATCCGCAAGAGTGATTTTGATGTGGTAGAACAACTGGGGCATACTCCGTCTAAAATTTTGATGCTATCCTTGTTGTTATCTTCTGAATCTCATGCCAATGCATTGATAAAATTCTTAAAGACCGCTCATGTACCTCAGGAGACATCTGTCGATCAGTTTGAAAATTATGTTGCTAACTTGGCTGTTGACAATGGCCTAGGCTTTTCCGATGCTGACCTGACACCAGCAGGAAAGAATCATAACAAAGCTCTGCACATCTCCATTGAGTGTAAGGGGACCACCTTGGCTCATGTGTTGATCGATAATGGCTCTTATTTGAATGTGCTACCGAAAGCTGTGCTCGATAAACTTGACTGTAAAGGCATTGAACTGAAGCCTAGTGACGTTGTGGTGCGTGCTTACGATGGTGCGACGAGTGTTGTCCATGGTGAAGTGGTTCTCCCTATCAAGATAGGACCTCAAGTCTTCAACACTACCTTTCACGTAATGAACATTCGTCTTGCCTATTCCTGCTTGCTGGGACGCCCTTGGATTCATGAGGCAAGTGCTGTAGCTTCGTCTCTCCATCAGAAGTTGAGGTATCCAATAGAGGGTAAGATTGTCACTGTGTGTGGAGAAGAAGAGTATATTGTCAGTAGTGTGCATACCTTCAGATACGTCGAGATGGATGGTGAATTCTTTGAGACTCCTTCTCAGTCATTTGAAGTAGTTCCTCTGACCGGTCATGTTCTTAAGCCAACTTCCTGTGTGCCCAAGGTTATTCGTGCTCCTCCTGCTATGATTTCTCTAAAGGACGCTCAAGTCGTGGTTGAAGATGGTGGTCGTACTGGCTGGGGTCAATTGATCGATGTACCGTACAAGTCTGATAGATTTGGCCTGGGATTTAGCTCTGAAAAGGTGGTCAAAGATCAGATTAATGCTGTAGAAGATGCTGATGGCGATTACGACCTAGATAGCTGGATTTTCCCAACAATTGGTGACGGACTCAATAATTGGAAGGCTGAAGACACTATCCCGATTTCCTTTAGTCAGGAGTAATTGTTTTTGTCTATTTTAGTGTTGCAAATTTTTAATTTTTACAATTGGACTTCTTAAAGCATTGTGTCTATGCCCGGGGCACAATAGCTAATTTGTTAAGGGTTTTGTCATTTTCATAAGCATATTCACATTCAATAAATCAATGGACCTTTTGCATTCAAATATTGCGCTCTTTATCTTTCCTGTCATCTTCCAAACAAGTTATGTTTTCTTACACACACTCACGTAACAAATTGCAGATCCATACCCACTCTGCATCCTGTTGATAATAGTTCTACTACTGTTCATTATGACTTTGAAAATCCGATCTACCAAGCCGAGGATGGAAGTGAGGAAGATTGTGAAGTACCTGGAGAACTTGCCAGACTGTTACTGCAAGAAGAAAGGACTATACAGCCGCACGAGGAGTCAGTTGAAACTGTAAATCTGGGAACCGAAGTAGACAGGAAAGAAGTTAAAATAGGAGCAGGCTTGGAAAACAATGTCAAAGGAAGATTGATTCAGATGTTACATGACTATGTAGAGATTTTTGCATGGTCTTATGAAGACATGCCAGGACTGGATACTGATATAGTAGTGCATCGGCAGCCAATGAAGGAAGATTGTCGTCCTGTTAAGCAAAAGGTTCGTCGCATGCGTCCTGAAATGTCTGAGAAAATCAAAGTTGAGGTTATGAAACAATTTGATGCAGGTCTTCTAGCTGTTACTTCTTATCCTCAATGGGTTGCTAATGTGGTACCAGTGCCAAAGAAGGATGGTAAGGTGCGAATGTGTGTAGATTACAGAGATTTGAATAAAGCGAGTCCCAAGGATGACTTTCCACTTCCGCACATTGATGTTCTGGTAGATAACACCGCTCAACACAAGGTATTCTCATTCATGGATGGATTCTCAGGTTATAACCAGATTAAGATGGCGCCTGAGGACATGGAAAAAACTACGTTTGTGACACAATGGGGCACTTTCTGTTACAAAGTAATGCCATTCGGTTTAAAGAACGCTGGGGCAACATACCAGCGTGCTATGGTGGTTTTGTTCCATGATATGATTCATCATGAAATAGAAGTATATGTGGATGACATGATAGCCAGATCTCATACTGAAGAAGAACATCTCGATCATTTATACAAACTGTTTGAGAGGTTGAAGAAATACAAGCTGAGATTGAACCCGAACAAATGCACCTTTGGAGTAAGATCCGGTAAGCTCTTGGGCTTTATTGTCAGTGGTAAAGGAATTGAGGTTGACCCGGCTAAGGTGAGAGATATTCAAGAAATGCCAGTTCCCCGTACAGATAAAGAAGTCAGAGGTTTCTTGGGACGTTTGAATTACATTGCCCGATTTATCTCCCATTTGACTGCTACCTGCAAACCCATCTTCAAACTACTGAGGAAAAATCAAGAGATGATATGGAATGATGAATGTCAAAAAGCTTTTGACAAAATCAAGAAGTATCTCCAAGAACCTCCAATTCTGATACCACCAGTTGAAGGAAGACCTCTAATCATGTATTTGATCGTGTTAGAAAATTCAATGGGGTGTGTGTTGGGGCAACATGACGAGTCTGGTCGAAAAGAGCATGCCATATACTACCTTAGCAAAAAGTTTACCGACTGTGAAACAAGATACTCGCTGCTTGAGAAAACTTGTTGTGCTTTGGCTTGGGCTGCTCGCCGGCTAAGACAGTATATGTTGAATCACACCACTTTATTGATTTCTAAGATGGATCCTATCAAATATATATTTGAGAAACCCGCCCTCTCCGGAAGAATAGCAAGATGGCAGATGATTTTAACAGAGTATGATATCCAGTATACTACCCAGAAAGCAATCAAATGAAGCGTGCTAGTTGATCATTTGGCTCATCAAGCGGTGGATGATTACCAATCTATGAATTTTGAGTTCCCAGACGAGGATGTCATGCTTGTCACTGATTATGAAGAACCTGGACCGGATGAAGGACCCGAACTGGGATCCCGATGGACTATGGTTTTTGATGGATCTTCTAATGCATTGGACAATGGTGTTGGTGTTGTAATCATTTCCCCCAAGGGTTGCCATACGTCTTTCACTGCTAGACTATGTTTTAACTGTACCAATAATATGGCTGAGTATGAAGCATGTATTTTGGGACTCAGAGCTGCTATAGACCTAAGAATCAAGTTTTTGAGTGTGTACGGAGACTCAGCATTAGTAATCATTCAGATCAAAGGAGAATGGGACACTAAACATCCGAATCTCATCCCTTATCGAGAGCGGGTGATGACATTAATCCCATGCTTTGAAGAGATTACATTCGAACATATTCCACGAGAAGAGAATCAGTTGGCAGACGCATTGGCCACCATGTCATCTATGTTCAGAGTCAGATGGGATGATGAAGCTCCCATGATCACCATTGAACGATTAGATGAACCAGCATATTGTTATGAACTTAATACTGAGGGAGTAGAGGAGAAACCTTGGTTCCACGAAGTGAAAAGATATTTAGAAACTCAGGAATACCCTGAAGGGGCATCCATCAATGACAGAAAATTCCTGAGGAAGTTCTCCGCCAAATTCTTTTTGAGTAATGGAGTATTATACAAACGTAATCATGATTCGACTTTGCTTCGCTGTGTGGATAAAAAGGAAGCAGAAAAGATTATGGAAGACATGCATGACGGTATTTTTGGGACTCATGCTAGTGGACATACGATGGCCAAGAAGATTCTGAGATCAGGGTATTATTGGTCTACCATGGAAGCTGATTGCCACCATCACTCCAGAACCTGTCACAAGTGCCAGATCTATGCGGATAAAGTACATGTGCCTCCTGCTCCATTAAACGTGTTGACAGCCCCTTGGCCCTTTGCAATGTGGGGCATTGATATGATTTGAGAGATTAAACCTACTGCTTCCAACGGACATCGTTTCATTCTTGTTGCTATTGATTACTTTACAAAGTGGGTAGAGGCAGCCTCATTTGCTTCTGTTACCAAGAATGTGGTGGCACGGTTCATCAAGAATAGTCTTATTTGTCGATATGGCATCCCTGAAAGAGTTATCACGCACAATGGCACCAATTTGAACAACAAAATGATTACTGAACTCTGCATGCAGTTCAAAATAAAACACCATAACTCTTCTCCGTACCGGCCAAAGATGAACGGCGCCGTGGAGGCCGCTAATAAGAATATCAAGAAGATCATACAAAAGATGAAAGTAACGTACAAAGACTGGCATGAGATGTTACCATTTGCTCTTCATGGTTATCGCACTTCAGTACGCACTTCGACAGGGGCAACTCCTTTCTCTTTAGTCTACGGAATGGAAGCCGTCTTACCAGTGGAAGTTCAGATTCCCTCTCTAAGAATCATGAAAGAGGCGGGCTTAGATGAAGATGAATGGATTCAGACTCGACTCGATCAGATAAATTTGATTGATGAGAAGAGACTTGCGGCTGTTTGTCATGGGCAGATATATCAGAAGCGCATGACCCAGGCATTTAACAAAAGGGTCAAGAGACGGGTGTATCAAATTGGCGACTTGGTAATAAAGCGTATCATTCTACCACAAGGTGATTCTAGAGGCAAATGGACTCCCACATACGAAGGGCCATTTGTGGTTAACAAGGTATTCTCTGGTGGAGCCATGATACTTGCTACAATGGATGGCGAAGACTTCCCACATCCCATGAACGCAGACATAGTTAAAAAATACTACGCATAAAAGAGACCCGCTAGGTCGACGTACCTAGGCAAAAGTAAGGGCATCCCGGCGAACCAAAAGGGTTCGGGCAAAAATTAGGGATAAACATGTAAAAATATACACCCGGCAAGTCGAAAACCTGAAAAGGCGGCTTGGGCAAAAAAGGGTATCCTGGTGGACTGAAAACCTGAAAAGGCGGTCCAGGCAAAAATTAGGGATTAAAGCGTATGACTATGTCCCGTTCTCGATCAGCTTCACCCAAGTCAAAGGGACGGAACAAGCCAATCATTTTTATCCGACAGCAGGAGATGAGAGGCTTGAAGACATAATGACAGTAGTGGAATTAAAATCAATAGGACTTTTTCTGCATAGCTTTCTCTTCGTTTTCTTGGCAATTTCCTCTTACTAGGATTTCTGTCTCCTTGTACACAAATTGCCTGTTTATAGGCCCTCTTTCAAAATCAATACAATTTTGTTTCCAAAAAAATGCTTTTGTTTTACTTTCTCTGTTTTGTTTGCGTAAACGTCCATTGATTTAGATTGAGTTGATATATGCATTTGAATATGATCGATGTTTATCAAAAATACATGCATAAAATGGAAATAGCAATTACAAAAGACTTCAGGATCGAGGAGAAGGTCTAACCATGCGTTCCAATGAATCCGGTTGCTAATTCTATTCCCCAACAAAAACCAGCTATTTCCCAGAAGAGGTTGGCATCACCAGACAGACTGGTCATCTCTTCCATCCCCAGCCAGGCTCTGTTGAGTGTTTCCACCATCAGACAGAAATCAAGTATCCCCAACTAAGAAAGGGTCATCAATACAAGTATCTCCAACCAGAAGATGGGGATTTATTTTCCCCAGTGGAGTCGCCGGGAAAAACTTTTCAGATGCATAATTCATTCATCACATCATTTCACAGCATACGCATGCATACATTGTTCGCATTTATTTTCATAAGCATAAAATATCTCATGCATCATGACATGGCATGAAGCTAACTTTATTTTTCAGGTTAATTATCCTCTGGATACAGTCAAAATAAAGATCCATTCAGACGGACATCTTTATCGATTACATTTACATCTTTCAGATATAATCCACATGAACATCCGTTCGGACAAGCACTCTGATATTCTCCTAATGGTGGCATCTTTAAGCCCATCCCATACATTTATTGCAAATACAACATGTACAAATATTGTCAGATATAGCCTAACGTACGGTTCATTCTGATTCAGCCTAACGTATGGTTCCTCCAACTGCTCCAATACGGTCTAGCGTACGACCCATTTAGATGTTCATCCCCTCGGATACGATCTAGCGTATGATCCATTCTGATCTTTATTCCTCCGATACTACCCAGCATACGGTACATTCTGAAACGTGGTCTAGCGTACGACTACCCTTTCATCCTCAGATACAGCCTGATGGACGACTCATTCTACAACTCGGATACGATCTAGCGTACGATCCATTCTGATCTTTCATCCTCAGTGAAGTCACCGCCTAAGGGACAACTCACTCTACTATTCAGATACGGTCTAGCGTAGGATCCATTCTGATCCCTTATCCCCAGCAGCGTATGACACACTCTGACTCCCCAGCGAAGTCGACAGCCTAATGGATGACTCACTATACGGTCTAGCGTATGACCCGGTATGACACCCATGTCTTCAGATATCGTCTAATGTACGACGCACTCTGAAGCTCTCATCATCAAACTTCCTGGATGGCATCTTTAAGCCCATCTCCATCAAGACTAACTGTTGATTAACAAGTGAAAATTTTGGGGCATTCTAAGTGTTCAATAATCTTCCACCTCCAGACCACGAATGGCGTACATACCATTCTAACTCTCTCGGTTCAAGAATATTGAACAGGGGCAGCTGTCATACCCCAAAATTTGCCCGTTAATTTTGCAAGACATTTTTCAAGGCACTCCAACTCATTACTCAAGGCATTGATCTTAAAGGAACAAAGACCCAGCACACAGGTGGTCAAATCCAGAAAATGGCTTAAAATGGCTTGCTCGCTAGGCGAGCAAAATCATTCGCCTAGCGAACTCTTTGCCGCACCACTCGCCTAGCGAAGCTTGCGAATACCAGAATTTTTGGGCTTCATTCTGAGCCCATTAGGTCACAAAAACTATTATAAATACCAAGGACCTCATTCAGAAAAAGAGAGATCAGTCAAGACAGAAGGAGACGGACAGAAACCCTAGCAAGGAAACCCTAACAGAAGCAACCGAGCAAACCCTGGAGGCTAACCAAGAGAATTCAGAGCAACCCTAAAGGAAACCCTAAAGGCAACTCATCTGCAGAAAGGTTACCTTCGCCCAACTCAATCCGACACCAATTCTAAGAGTGATCTGCCAATTCAACATTGCAATTCAATTGCAAACAGGTTTGCACTACCATTACCGCTTTATGCTCTTAATTTACATGTGGCATTATGATTGAATTTATAAAAATATCTTAAGTTTTGCATGTGGATTTAGGTATGCATGGATGTCTTGAATGTTTTCCCATGTAATTGCTGTAATGGATGCCATAGGGTTTGGAACTCGCTGAAATCGTACTGTTCTTAAATTCAAAACCCGCAGCCGTTCGCTAGCACATCGCTAAGCGAACCTGTAGCGAGTGTTCGCATAGCCATGCATTATTTACCTGACCCTATTACTGTTGTGATTCCTTTTGTTAGGTGCAATCCTCGATTGCACTCTGATTTGGTATTCTGACCTGTTTGTTGAATTTTGTAAGGGTTCACATACTCCCGGAAAAGGTAGCTTGCTAGGTATTCCACTTTATTTGTGGGATACCCTTGTGGAGATTCATCCTAATTACCTAATTGATTATAATATGGAGATTCATCCTAATTACCTAATTGATTATAATATGGAGATTCATCCTAATTACCTAATTGATTATAATATGGAGATTCATCCTAATTACCTAATTGATTATAAAATATTGCCTTTGAATATGTGATCTTGGCCCTCTCTTTGTTGCCTTACGGTATTACGGTCATGTCCCGCGAATATGGGGATACACTTAGCAAAGACCCTTCGATTAAATCATCAAGTCCCTATAAGATAAGTCATAGTCCCTCGGATGTTGCCTGCGAATATATGATTTTGTCCCTCGACGACCCGTCGCTGTAGCCTACGGTTAAATGATGATCGTCCCTTCGAATGCTAAGGTATCCTTACAAGTGTTGCCTTCAATGACCAATCGATGACCCTACGATGTCTCTTAAATCCAAAAGCACAAGACTACTTACTTCTCAATAGTGAGGACAGTTTTACCCTCATAAGGATAGGAAATACCCATAAAGACCTGGGGTAGGTATAACTCTTAAATGTTGACGCACAACTTAAAACACTTTTTCACACCTCAAAACATCTATTAGAAAATCACCACTTGGTATACATTCGTATTAGAATCATTGGCAAGTTATATTTTTCTAAACAGCTTTCAAAATTAAACGAGATAAATACTTTGTATACATTCGTACAAGAATCATTACAAAGTTAAACTCTCTTTTCAAAACGTTTTCTAAACAGTTCACCAACACTTTTCAGACAAGAAAAACATAAGTGATCAAGCATTTAAGAGCCCATGGATAACCATGGATACAAAGGGTGCTAACACCTTCCCTTTGTATAATGTACCTCCCGAACCCAAAGTCTAATCAAGGTCTTTCCTGTTCTTTTCCGCCTTTCCTTATTGGATAAAAGAAAAGTCGGTGGCGACTCTTGCTAACCGCGACATTTGCTTTCCAAAGCAAGAACACACAAAGTCAGTTCACCGTATGACACTTTGCTTTTGGTTTAATCAATAAATCATAAAGTGACGAATACACTACTACAGAAAAGTGGCGACTCTGCTGGTGATCTCTGTGAGATGAGTTCTATACCCGAACTCGAGTGCACTTTAGGATAGGAGAATGGCATAGTCTCGTCGATTTGTGTGGAGTATTCCTTAACAAGTTGACTTGCGAGTCCATTCACTTGGTGGAGGTCATGTTGGATTAATAATGTCACACAAGTTATTTGTGGTTAGGCATTATTCTTTCAATCATGTGCCTTAGAAGCCAAGGACCTTAGTTTACCAAGCCCATCTTGGCCTATTTTTAGAACGTAGTGCGGAGTTCGTTCAGATGTAAGATCTGATGCGATTGTTACGCGATACTACACTCATAAGAGTCTCTCTTGAGAATATTTTTGGAATACGAGTATTCGTTCCTCCAATAATATTCGAAAGATGGGATAATGACTATGGGAACCTCTGGTAGAACATGTTCGGCAGGTTTAAACCCTAGTACACTCCCTTTGGGTGGTTCTTAACCGAAACTCCATGCTCGTGACTCTCAACAAACCCGTGATTCATGGTTGAGTCGTTCAGACATCCTTAATATCAGTGGAACTTGGGTGTCAATAAGGTGTAAACCATAATCCACCAAAATGGATGATTGATATTAAGGATGATTGAGCCGGTTCATGTATTGTTAATATCAATGGAACTTGGGTGTTGATAAGGTGAAAGCCATAATCCACCAAAATGGATGATTGATATTAAGGATACTATGAGCTTTCCCATGACCTTTGTCTGGTGTGTTTTGCTTGATCCTTGAGTGTGATTGTTGCATTCATGCATTCATGCATTCATCTGCATTCATGTCATTAGAAAAATCAGAAAATTTTCAAGGAACTTAAAGGGTTTATTTGCAAAATTTTCAGACATGGAAAGACCAAAAAGGCATACAAAGAAGTACAACTTTAGACAGCCCGATGTGAAAGAGTTAAGGAATCTGACATCCTATGTATTAGATCCCTTGGGTTTCAAAGCTCGTTATGGGAATCTTCTGCCTCTGTTGACTACTCAGGTTGATGAAGGGTTGATGAATACTTTGGCTCAGTTCTATGATCCTCTGTATCACTGCTTCTCTTTTTCGGACTTCCAGTTGTCGCCTACGCTCGAGGAGTATGCTCATCTTGTGGGTATTCCTATTCTGGATCAAGTGTCGTTCAGTGGCTTAGAGAGTATTCCGACTTCTCGAGAGATCGCAGACTTGTTGCACATAGATGAATCCCTGATTGAGGCGCATATGGCTACCAAAGGTGGAATTCAAGGTCTTCCTTCTGAGTTCCTCATCGCTCAAGCTACCGTTTATGGGAAGGCCATGAGTGAGGATGCCTTTGAGGCCATATTCGTGCTGCTCATCTATGGTTTGGTATTGTTCCCCAACATTGACAAATTTGTAGATGTGAACGCCATTAGGATCTTTTCGGTTCTTAATCCCGTTCCGACTCTGTTGGGTGATGCCTATGTCTCTTTGCATCTGAGGAATGCAAAGGGTGGAGGAGTTATTGTGTGTTGTTTGCCTCTGTTGTATAAGTGGTTTATTTCTCACTTACCGCAGACGGTTGCTTTCAAGGAGAACAAGGGATGTCTACGGTTGTCTACGAGACTCATGTCTCTCACTAATGATGATATCTCTTGGTATGATCGCGTGTACGATACAGTTCAGATTATTGATTATTGTGGTGAATTCCCTAATGTTCCTCTTCTTGGTACATGTGGTGGGATCAACTACAATCCTATTTTAGCACGTCGTCAGCTTGGGTTCCCCCTAAAGGATAAACCTCATAACATTCTGTTAGAAGGTGTGTTCTTTCAGGAGGGTAAAGATCCCCAAGGCCTGAAAGCCAGGATGGTCCGCGCTTGGCGCAAGATTCACAAGAAGGGTAGAAATGAGTTGGGTCCGAAGAACTGCATAGCTTTGGAGCCATATACTTCTTGGGTCAGACAGAGAGCATCTGAGTATCTTATGCCATATGATTATCCGAGACCTACACCGTTGGATGTGGCTGGGCCTTCAACCCTCCCTAACCAAGGCGTAGAGGAGTTGAGAGACGAAGACCTTTCACGTTCCTGGATCCGTGAAAGAGAAGAGTTGCTTCAGCAAATCAAGGAGAAGGATGCCCTGATCGAGTTTCTCGAGCATCAGGTGATAGATGATCCGAATGATACCTGGACTTCTTTGCTTCCTCAGTCTTCCAAATTCTAGAAGAGGAAGTATGATCGACTTGCTAAGGAGAAAGCGGATATGGAAGCAGCCTATGAGAGAGAGATCAAGAAGCTTTGTGTTTCTCGTCTTCCAGCATCTCGAGCTTCTAGGGATCCATAGGATGTTTATTTTCCTTCTCTCTTGTAATAATCAACAATGTTGTACTTCTTTGTCTTGGATATATTTGATAAGATATTTTCCATATGCTATTAAATGCTTAATATATCAAAAATTGCAAATGACACCCTAAAAGTTCCTTGAAAATAAAAATAAAGCATATGCACAAACATTACATGCATCATTTTGCATAAGCAGGTTGTTCTGGTCTTCTTGTCTGTGGCCTAACTCTATGCTCTTCAGTTATTTTGAAGACAAACTGACTCACCAGTACTATACCAGAGCCAATTCTGCCAGAGTGATGGATCAGTTAGAACAAGAGAACAGAGAGCTGAAAGAAGAAGTCGCTAGACTGGGTGCTCTGATGGAGCAATTGTTGGCTGCACAGAATCAACCGTCTCCACCTCCTGCAACTCCTCCCCAGAGGACTGTTTTATCAGAGGTTGTGTCTTCAACTGTGCCAGCTGCCAGTGCCCACTTCGTGCCAGCCATGCCAGCCGGGTTTCCGTGGGGTATGCCTCCAGGTTTCATGCCAGATATTCCAGCTCCTACCTTTGCTTCCATGCCGGCATCTAGCCCGGTCCTTGCAATGCCTCCTCCTGTCGTGCATACCATTCCCAGGGTAGACGACACCATCTATCATTCTGAGCCGTCTGAGGGCCCAGATGTTAATGAGAAGATGGAAGCTATGAATGACCAATTCCTCGAGCTCCGAAAGGAATTGAAGACCCTCAGAGGGAAAGATTTGTTCGGCAAGTCTGCTGCCGAGTTATGCCTGGTTCCCGGTGTGAAAATTCCGGTCAAGTTCAAAGTTCCTGACTTTGAAAAATATAAGGGGAACACCTGCCCTCTCGCTCACCTGGTTATGTACGCCAGGAAAATGTCTACGCAGACTGATAATGATCAACTGCTGATTCATTACTTTCAGGATAGTTTGTCTGGTGCAGCTCTTCGTTGGTATATGAGCCTTGATAGCGTAAACATCCGATCCTTCAACGATCTTGGTGAAGCCTTCGTCAAGCAATACAAATATAATGTTGATACGGCGCCTGACCGTGATCAACTCAGGGTCATGTCTCAGAAGGATAAAGAGACATTTAAGGAATACGCCCAGAGGTGGCGAGAGTTAGCATCTCAGATTACTCCTCCGCTGGAAGAGAAAGAGATGACTAAGATCTTTTTGAAGACTCTTAGTTCATTTTATTATGAGCGGATGGTCGCGAGTGCTCCCTCTGATTTCACCGAGATGGTGAATATGGGGATGCGTTTGGAGGAAGGTGTCCGTGAAGGACGGTTGTCTAAAGATGAGAGCTCTTCTAAACGATATGGGGCGTTTAAGAAGAAAGATGGGGAGGCACATGCTGTGCAATCCCATGCTAAACCTAGAAGACCCTCTGCCAAGAGGAAGCATGTGCGTCATGCCAGCAATCAGCATCAGGTGGCTCATATAGCACCTGTCTTCAGAGACAACAATCAGCATAATCAGCAACAATCTCAGTATCAACAGCAACATCGTCCACAGCAACAGGCTTACCAACCTCGTGGCAGCACCAGTAATCAGGCTAATTTGAATTATGATAGGAAAAGATCACTTTCGATCCCATTCCTATGTCATATGTTGAGCTATATCCCTCTTTGTTAGAGCGGAAACTGGTTACTCCCACAGAGCCTCCGGCCGTGCCTGCTAACCCGCAGTGGTGGTACAAGCCCGACCAGCATTGTGTTTATCATTCCGGTGCTCCGGGTCACAATATTGAAAACTGCTATCCGTTGAAAACCAAGGTTCAAGACCTTATGCGATGCGGCAATCTGAGCTTTGAGGACTCAGGCCCCAATGTTACGAAGAACCCATTGCCTGAGCATGGGAAGTCGGTTAACATGGTCCAGGGTTGCCCTGGAAAATATAAAGTCAAATATGTAAGCCATATTCGACAGTCATTGGTCGAGTTGCATCGTCTGTTGTGTCAGTACAGTCATATGGAGCACGACCATGACAGATGTCGTATCTGCTCTGTTAATAGATTGGGTTGTCGCCAAGTGCGCCGAGAGCTTCAAGAGCTGTTGGATGAGGGTACCATTGAGATTCTTCAAAACAGAAATGTTGATGAAGACGAACCAGAGGTGAATGTGATTTCTCCTGTGTTCAAATTGCCCGAGCCTGTTGTCATCGTTATGATGGTAGCAAGCCGAAGGTTTCTCCTTCATTGACAATCAAGCCTGCAGGCCCTGTGCCTTATTCTTCGGATAAAGCTATTCCCTTCCGATACAATCCAGTTGCTGTGGAAGATGGGAAAGAAGTGTCGTTGCCTTCAACTTCTGTTGTTAATATCGCGGATGTGAGCGGGTTGACCCGTAGTGGTCGCGTGTTTTCAGCACCTAAGCCTCAGGCTAGAGCTGTTGTTTCTGATTCTGCTGAGCGTCCGGTTGGGACTGCGGTGAACGTTCAGAACCCGACACTTATTGTTGCCAAACTCTCCTCTGTACAAAAGACTCCTGCTTCTTCTGTTGGCCCGAGTGGCATTGTGAATGAAGAATGTGATGAGATGCTGAAGCTCATCAAGAAGAGCGAGTACAACGTTGTAGACCAGCTTCTACAAACGCCGTCCAAGATCTCCGTGCTATCTTTGCTTCTGAATTCAGAACCCCATAGGGAGGCTCTGCAGAAAGTATTGGACTTGGCCTATGTTGATCACGACGTCACTATTGAACAGTTTGACAGTATAGTCGCAAACATCACTGCTTGCAACACTTTGAGTTTCTGTGACGCTGATCTCCCTGAGGAGGGAAGAGACCACAACATGGCTTTACATATTTCTATGAATTGCAAGACTGACGCCATGTCCAACGTGCTGGTGGACACTGGGTCATCTTTGAATGTATTGCCGAAGACTACTCTCTCGAGATTGTCATATCAGGGGCCTCCCATGAGGCAGGGTGGTGTTGTTGTGAAGGCTTTTGATGGGTCGCGTAAGACTGTGATTGGGGAAGTTGATCTCCCAATCAAGATTGGACCAAGTGATTTCCAAGTTACCTTCCAGGTTATGGATATCCACCCATCTTATAGCTGTCTCCTTGGTAGACCATGGATTCACGAGGCTGGCGTCGTGACATCCATCCTACACCAGAAGCTGAAATTCGTTAAGAATAAGAAACTGGTTGTGGTAGGGGGAGAAAAGGCTCTCCTGGTTAGCCACTTGTCTTCTTTCTCATATATTGATGCTGAGGATGAAGTTGGAACTCCTTTCCAAGCTTTGTCTATTGTTGAGCCGATTGAGAAGAAGTCTCCTTCATTTGCTTCCTACCGTGATGCGAAATTGGCCATTGAATGTGGTGCAGTTGCTGGTTTGGGGAAGATGATTGAGCTTGAAGACAACAAATCCCGGGCTGGCATTGGCTATTCTTCTGGGGCATTCAACGATAAAGGACTGTTCAAGAGTGGAGGTTTCATCCATGCTGATTGAGCTGAAGAAGCTGCTGCTATTTTGGAAGAGGATGCAGAGGATTTGAGCAACTTCATCATCCCTGGTGGGATCTGCCATAATTGGGTCGCTGTGGATGTTCCTACGGTCATTCATAAGTCAGCGTAATTTGTTCACTTTGTTCAAAACCCTTCTCCCATGCCAAAAGGAGAAGTGATGACATTGTTGGCAGCATTTATACAATGATATTTCATTCAATTAATGCATTGTTAAACATTTGTTTTTCCATTTGTTTTCACTTTTTGCTTTTGCATGAAACCAGTGATCACAAAAAACCCTGAAAACAAGAATAAAAGCAATCTTTTCATCTGCATAATGATTTGCTTGTTAAATTCTAAAGTTTTTTATTATCCAAAATCATTATGCAGGTTGATTCTAAAACCCATTGAACATAATGATCCAACGCCATCTCCCAATTTTGAATTCCCTGTATTCGAGGCAGAGGAAGATGATGTTGAAGGGATTCTTAATGAGACTACCCGTCTCCTTGAGCACGAGAAGAAGATCATTCAGCCGCATCTCGAAGATCTGGAAACAGTCAACTTGGGGTCTGAAGATTGTGTTCGTATGGTGAAGATTGGGGCATTTCTTGAAGAGTCTGTCAAGAAGAGGTTGATCAGTTTGCTACGAGAATATTCAGATATCTTTGCTTGGTCGTATGAAGACATGCTGGGTCTAGATACAGATATTGTGCAACATTTCCTGCCTTTGAAGCCTGAGTGCGTGCCTGTGAAGCAGAAGCTCAGAAGAACTCATCCAGATATGGCAGTGAAGATCAAAGAGGAAGTTCAGAAGCAAATTGATGCAGGGTTTCTGGTGACTTCCACATATCCTCAATGGGTGGCCAATATTGTGCCTGTGCCTAAGAAAGACGGAAAAGTCCGTATGTGTGTTGATTACAGAGATTTGAATAAGGCTAGTCCGAAAGATGATTTCCCTCTACCACACATTGATATGTTGGTAGACAATACAGCTAAATTCAAAGTCTTTTCGTTTATGGACGGATTTTCCGGTTATAATCAAATCAAGATGGCACCCGAGGATATGGAGAAGACAACATTCATCACACCTTGGGGAACATTCTGTTATCGAGTGATGCCCTTCGGTTTGAAGAACGCCGGAGCCACGTATCAACGTGCTATGACTACCTTGTTTCATGATATGATGCACAAGGAGATAGAGGTCTATGTTGATGATATGATTGCTAAGTCCCGAACGGAAGTTGAACATGTTGAGCATTTGTTGAAGCTTTTTCAGCGTTTGAGGAAGTTTAGACTTCGTCTGAATCCGAACAAATGTACATTTGGAGTCCGTTCCGGCAAGTTGTTGGGTTTTGTTGTCAGCGAGAGAGGTATTGAGGTTGATCCTGCAAAGGTCAAAGCAATACAAGAGATGCCTGCACCCAAAACTGAGAAGCAAGTCCGAGGTTTTCTTGGCCGCTTGAATTATATTTCCAAATTTATATCCCACATGACTGCCACATGTGCGCCGATATTCAAGCTCCTCCGGAAAGATCAATCCCATGATTGGACCGAGGATTGCCAGAAAGCTTTCGACAGTATCAAAGAATATCTGTTTGAACCTCCGATTTTGTCTCCGCCTGTAGAAGGAAGACCTCTGATCATGTATTTGACTGTTCTTGAAGACTCGATGGGTTGTGTACTCGGTCAGCAAGACGAATCAGGGAAGAAAGAATTTGCTATCTACTACCTCAGTAAGAAGTTTACTGATTGTGAGTCTCGATACTCTATGCTTGAGAAAACGTGATGTGCTTTGGCTTGGGCTGCTAAGCGTTTGCGCCAGTACATGATAAATCATACAACTTGGTTGATATCCAGAATGGATCCAATCAAGTATATTTTCGAGAAGCCTGCTTTAACCGGGAGGATTTCCCGTTGGCAGATGTTGTTGTCTGAGTATGATATCGAGTATCGAGCTCAGAAAGCTATCAAAGGTAGTATCTTGGCTGACCATTTAGCGCACCAGCCGATTGAAGATCATCAGTCTGTTCAGTACGACTTCCCAGATGAGGAGATTCTGTATTTGAAAATGAAAGATTGTGATGAGCCTACACTTGATGAAGGTCCGGAACCTGGTTCCAGATGGACGATGGTGTTTGATGGCGCTGTGAATCAGTATGGAAATGGAATTGAGGCAGTGATCATTACTCCTCATGGCACGCATATTCCTTTTACATAAAGGCTAACTTTCAAATGCACGAATAACATGGCTGAGTACGAAGCCTGTATTATAGGACTAGAAGAATGTATTGATTTGAGAATCAAACATCTCGATGTATATGGTGATTCGGCCCTGGTTGTTAATCAGATCAAGGGTGAATGGGAGACGAATCAGCCAGGTCTCATTACGTATAGAGATTATGCGAGGAGGATTTCAATGTTTTTTTACAGAAGTTGACTTTCATTATATTCCTCGAGAAGATAATCGGATGGCAGATGCTCTTGCTACGCTTGCTTCCATGATTGTAGTCAAGTATTGGAATGAAGTTCCCAACATTTCCGTGATGCGCTTGGATAGACCAGCTCACGTGTTTGCAGTTGAAGAAGTGAATGATGACAAGCCTTGGTATTTTGATATCAAGAATTTCCTCCAGAACCAGGTCTACCCGCCTGGGGCATCTGTGAAAGATAGGAAAACTTTGAGAAGGTTGTCAGGCAGTTTCTACCTCAGTGGTGAAGTGCTGTATAAGAGAAATTTTGACATGGTTTTGCTCAGATGCGTGGATAGACACGAAGCAAACCTGTTAATGACTGAGGTCCATGAGGGTTCATTTGGTACTCATTCCAATGGACATGCCATGGCTAGAAAGATGTTGAGAGCAGGCTACTATTGGCTGACAATGGAGTCTGACTGCTGCAAATATGTGAAGAAATGCCACAAGTGTCAGATTTATGCGGATAAGATTCATATTCCTCCGACACTTCTGAATGTGATTTCATCACCATGGCCTTTCTCTATGTGGGGAATCGACATGATTGGCATGATTGAGCCGAAAGCGTCCAACGGACACAGGTTTATTCTCGTAGCAATTGATTACTTCACCAAATGGGTTGAAGCCGCATCGTATGCGAATGTGACCAGGCAGGTGGTCGTGAAGTTTATCAAGAATCAGCTTATTTGTCGTTATGGTGTGCCAGATAAGATCATTACTGATAATAGATCTAATCTGAATAATAAGATGATGGAAGAGTTATGCGCTGAGTTCAAGATTGCACACCATAATTCCTCTCCTTACATACCTAAGATGAATGGGGTTGTTGAAGCTGCTAACAAGAACATCAAGAAGATTATCCAGAAGATGACAGTTACGTACAAAGATTGGCATGAGATGCTGACATTTGCTTTGCATGGTTATCGTACATCTGTCCGCACTTCAACAGGGGCAACCCCTTTCTCTCTTGTTTACGGCATGGAGGTTGTTCTCCTAGTAGAGGTGGAGATCCCATCGATGAGAGTCTTGATGGAAGCCAAGTTGACTGATGCTGAATGGATTCAGAGTCGTTATGACCAACTGAATTTGATTGAAGAGAAGCGATTGACTGCCATGTGTCATGGTCAGTTATATCAGCAGAGGATGAAGAAAGCATTTGATAAGAAGGTCAAGCCTCGTGTGTTCTGAGAAGGTGACCTCGTGCTCAAGAAAGTCTTGTCTTTCGCGCCCGATTCCAGGGGCAAGTGGACTCCAAACTATGAAGGTCCATATGTTGTTAAGAGAGCCTTTTCAGGCAGTGCTTTGATGCTTACAACAATGGATGGGGAGGATTTCACTCGTCCTGTGAATTCAGATGCAGTCAAGAAATACTTTGCCTAAAAAAAAGTATAAAAGAAAAATAGAATAGCTCGCTAAGTTGAAAACCCGAAAGGGCGGCTTAGGCAAAAATGAGCGTCTCGGTGGAGAACCCGAAAGGGTGATCCAGGCAAAAATTAGAGACATGAAAAAGAATATTTGCATCCCGCTAGATTGAGTACCTCATCTTGGGGCAATCTAGGCAAAAATTAGGGATATGGCAAGTAACTGCATCCCGACAAGACTTTCTGTTCCGCAGCTGTCTTTTCGTCAGAGATTCTCGATTCGTCGTCAACTGAAGCTTCGAATACATCGAGATTCAAATTGGTAGAGAAAGGATCATTATGTTCAATGTAGCCCTCTTCCAATACATATCACTGATTTCAAATTTGTACAGATCTATGGAGTCTTGCCCTTTGCAGGCTACCATTCCATCAAATAAATTTGAGCTTTTATCCAATTATTTGCACTCTTATTTATTTCGATTCAACAAATGTCTTGCATGTTTTAATTGATAAAATGTCATTGTTTTAAACAAATAAATTTTTCAAATTTGTTGTTTTAAACAAAGTGAACATTCACAATGATGAAAGGATACTCAAGAATTTCTCAGTGCTCTCCCAAGGGTGGCATGATTTCCAGCAGGTAAGACATTCGTTCATATTCCTGGCATGGTTGTATCCTCTTTCTCCATTTTTGTTGTTGGGGTTGTTCCCCAAGCAGAACTTTTGTTGGGGTTGTTCCCCAAGCAGAGTGTTTGTTAGGACTTCACAGTCCTCTCTAACAGTGTTCTTCCCTCAGCATGGGTGCTTTCCTTTGGAAGATTCAGTGGTGGATGGGTTGACATCCCGGTACTTCATCACTTTCCTCAGCACAGTCGTCTGCAGAGTTGTTGATATGAAATACTGCATTTATGCTATATCTCCCCATCAGAGCGTTTGTTGAGGTTTTTGCCTTATCCCTTCAGCAGAGCAGTGATGATTTTCCTCCTCAGCAGTTGTTGATTTCTTCTTGGATGGTTCAGCATTTGGTGGTTGATCCCCAGCTCTCCTCCTCATCCCTAGTGGAGCCACCAGTATATTTGTGGTATGATGGATTGTATCTGTGATGTTTCCTTACAGAATCCCCGTCAGAGTTGGTATTCTCCAACGGAGTCGGTATCCTCAACAGAGTTGCTTTTGTGGCAGTTTCTGCCTGTTGAATCTTTGTTTCCCCAGTGGGGTCGGTTGGTGATCTATCATCCATAGATTTGGTTGATTTCCTGATACTTTTGATCCCTAGTAGAGAGGCTTGTTGCAGAATCTACTTATGTGATCTATTTTCCCTCAGTGGGTTTATCCCCAATGGAGTGGCTGACAGTATCCCTAGTAGAGTTGCTTGTGCGGTTAGATTCTACTTGTGTTCTGTTCTCTTCAGCAGTTCTTGCTTGTGCAGTGAGCTCTTGTTTCCCAGTTGATACTGAGGATCCCCCTGCAGATATCTCGGGATTTCTCCATTTCCCCAACAGATTTGTCTTTGTGGAAGCTCTTGCCTGTTGTGATACTTCTGTACCCCAGTTGGGTTGATTGTTGATCCATCACTCAGAGATTTTGTGATTTCCTTGATATTTCTGACTTCTTTTCTTTTCCGCTTGAAGATCTCCGGCAGATTGGCTTTCCAGTTGGTTCTTGGTTGTTTCCCTCTGGAAGTGTAGTACCGGGCGTTTGATTCCTGGGCCTGTTTGTGTTAGAAATGTCTGTTTTGTCAGCATTCATCAAACATAAATCACGCATATTCATGCATACTTTCAACATTTAGATATTCATGATTGCATGTTTTTGCCATATATCTCTTGTTTGTTGTTCCCTGCTATGGGTGATACAGATCTCTAATAGATCTCCCCCAAGCAGATTTCGGGTGTTTAATATCTCAATATAGAGTCAGCCCCATAAGCAGAAAGTGTCTGTCTTTCCTTCTGCAATTCCCCACTGAGATATATCCTCGTGGATGACGGTTTTTTCCGTTTCCTCCCAACACATATATTGGGATGGATCTTCCCATTGAGTTATATCCTCATTAGGACGAGTCTTAATTCAGTCTGTCTTTTCGGTTTGATCCTGAATTGGCATTTTTCAACTGTTTCTTGTGCTTCCCTGTGGAATAAATGAATGAATTGCCCAGTAACCGGCAAAAATTCTTCTTATCCCCAGCGGAATCTTTTGGGCCTCTACCTTTATACCGGTAGTTATAAGTCCTATTTTCCCCTTGCCTCTTGGCGGAATTTGTGGTTATATACCTTTTATTCCTTGGCAAGAGTTGTTGGTTTTCTACCCCGTATTCGGTAGAAGTAAACCCTATCTTTTTATCCTCATCAGAGTTGTTGGCTACTACCCAGTATTCGGTAGTTGTAAGTCCTATCTCTTTTCCCCTAGCAGAGGTAACCTTTGTGGTTCATTCTGGTTGATGGTGGATTTTGTGGTCTTCTACCCAGTTTTCGGTAGTTGTAAATCCTATGTTGTTGTGGTTTTATTCCCAACGGAGTCTGTGCTTTTTTGTGGATAATTGCCGGATGCTAGCAATTTTATCCTCAACCAGAGTTTTGGTCTTCTACCCCGTAGTCGGTAGTTGTAAACCCTAATTTCTCCCCCTTTGCAGAGTTAACCTTGTTGATTCATCCTAACCGATGATGGTTACTCTTTGTGGTTATCTTCATTCAATATTCGATGATAATTTTCCTTCCTTGCTTCTGGATAATTGTCGTTTGCTAGCAATTGTATCTCCAGCAAGTCTTTTTGTGGATAATTGCTGGATGCTAGCAATTTTATCCTCAGTGGGTTTTTTCACCGTTTGCCAGTGATTTGTTCCCCGGACCATTGATGTTTATCAATGTTTCCTGTGTGAGTTCTCTTTCATTTATCCTTTTGCTTGGTAATGATTGTTGCTCCCTTTGATCGGTCATCTTTATATACCTAGTTTTGGTATCCCGATGCCTTTCCTTTCGGTTGATTTATCCTTTATTAACCCAGTAGCCGGTTGTGGATAATCTTCCATGCGAGTATGTTATCCACGTTCTGACGGTAATGGATAATATATCTCATGCACTCTTCAGTCGAAGCCTGTTGTGTTTCCCCAGTCGAGTAAGATTCGTGTTCCATTTTTTGCGGAATCGAATATTCTTTGTTTCTTGGATAATTGCCGGATGCTTGCAATTTATCCCCTGTGAGTTATCTTTCGTTTACCATGTTGTTGTTGGTAACAATTGTCTCCCTTTTCGGTAGGTCACCTATTATATACCCAGTAACCGGTATCTCTGGTGTCTCTTCCTTTTCGAGTATATTATTCACGTTCTGACGGTAATGAATAATATATCTCATTCACTCTTTGGTTGGAATCCTTTGTTGATTTTCCCCAACGGAGTAAGATTCGTATTCTTTGTAGAATCGAATATCCATCCTTTGATAAGTTGGCGTTTTGCTCTCTTCAGGATGATGAGTGTCTTGGCATATATACCAATTCACGTTTTCGGTAGGTCACCTATTATATACCCAGTAGCTGGTATCCCTGGTGTTTCCTTCCATACGAGTGTATTATCTACGTTCTGACGGTAATAGATAATATATCTCATGCGAGTATGCTATCCATGTTCTGACGGTAATGGATATTATATCTCATGCGCTCTTTGGGTTTGTTTCCCAGCTGAGTAAGATTCGTTTTCCCGTTGTGGATTCGAATGTCCATCCTGTAAGTCGATTTGCTTTTTTCAAAGCCCTCCTTTCGGATGATGAGTGTTTTGGCATATATACCAATTCACACTTTGGTCGGTCACCTATTATATACCCAGTAACCGGTATCCCTGGTGTTCCTTCCTTTCTACTCCCTATTATGACCTTGGTCCCCTGTGGAGTCAGATTTTCCTGAGTTGATGTACCTTTTTTAGGTCTTTCTCAGATGTTTGGTTGATTGATATCTCTCACCCTTATACCGGTCTTAGATATTCATTCTTCCTGAGTTTGTTACCCTTATACCGGTAACACCTCATTCTTTGTTGCTTCTCCAGGAGAGTCTTTTTGTTAGACCTTCTCCAGTGGAGTTTCCATTGTGATTTTACCCTTTTGCTGTATTGACGTTTTTCCCAATATATGCAATTTTTTTCCCCGGCAGGGAGGTTCTGTGTGAACCTTTTCCCCAGTCCGAGTCCGGATTATCATCCGATGTATCCTTTGTGGATAGTTTGAGTCAGCTTGAGTCTTTCCAATGGATGTGCCTTCCTTTGGAATTTCTTCTTTTCCCTGTTTGAGTCCTTTGCTCCCCAGTGAGGTCTCCAGTCCAGTTGTGTCTTGTTCACGCCGTGTCAGTTTTACCCTAATTCATAGTCGTGTCCTGCTCACACATTCTTTCTCTTTATCCCCATGAGAGTCCTGTTAGAATCTCTGATCCTGGTGAGTGTATTACTCCGATGGATCGTCTTTTCTTCTTGGTGGACCTATTCCCCACAGATTTGTGTGTCTTTTGCATGCATACATTTGCATCGTGAGGTCTCTTAGGGACCAAAATTTGTCTCATTACTGTTATTTAAGCCCATTCTACCGCGTCGAGCTGAAGATTTCTAAACTTCACCTCTCCGGCTAGAATGGCCTTAAATAGGGGCATCTGTAAGACCCCAATTTTGTCCCTAAGATCCCTCATGGCATCATATCATATCATTCATTGCCTCAAGGATCTTTGTGCACCTTGCCTCCTTCCCTGTGGGTGGGTTATCTTTTTGAGAGTGGTTTTTGATCACCAAGCATGTTTTGCATTTGTGTATCATTGCTTTTCTTTTCATCACTAACCAAAAAGTACAAAAATATGTCATCTAACCTTTGTCTTGCAGATGAAGCAATCACAGGTCAAAACAGTCAAAGGCATTCATTGAGCAATAGATGGTGGCCATTCTTGAGAATTTGGACCCCACAATCATTATCAAGAGTTCATATGAGCCATGATATCATATTGAAGCAAAATCCCAAGTGGTAGAGGCTTGAATTTCATCAGAACATGGCCAGGTCATCTGAAGACCTAAAAAGTCAACTGCCAAGTCAACTGTGGATTTGGAGGTGGAAAGTGACTAGAAATACTTCATTCATATTTAAACAAGTCTCATTTGACATTTCAAACATCAACATTGAAGAATTTAAAGTCAGGTCAAAACTTTCCAAAAATAGAAAGTGACCTATAATTCAAACTTGCCAAAAATGGAAAGGTTTTAACCCAACTTCAACTTCAAGTTACATCATCAAGAAAGCTTCAAATGAAATTGTGTTGAACATGAAAGTTGTAGATCTTTCTCTCCCATTTCCAAAAAGTCCAAGATCATCAATTTCTCATGTGTGGTTAAGGAGATATGATCAAAACATGGCAAAGTGTACTTGAAGATTCAAATGGACATAACTTCTCAACCAAAGCTCCAAAATGGGTGGCTCTTTTTGCATTCTTTTTCTTTTGACCTCTAGTTTCCAAACCATGCATTACATTGCACAAATTATCATCACATGAGTACTTGCTAATTCATTGATTTTTTGGAGGGAAAACATGAAATTTAAAATTGGTGCATGGCTTGATCTTTTTCCCACCACCATTGGCTCCAAAATTGATTTTTAAGTGAAAATAAATCAGATTTCGTGCACTGTTCATGCATGCACTTCATGCCTAAGGTGAAAAAGGCAATTTGCACTTACACCTCATTTTTGCTAAACTCACTTACCAATTGGCTTAAACATGATTAAAGAGTGATTAGCATGACCTATATAAACCAAAACCCTAACTGTTTTTCAGAAAAACAATTCATTTTTTCAGATCTAGATCAAAATTCTTCAAACTTTTTCTCTCAATTTTTTTGCAATCTCTTCAAACAATATCCATTTCTCTTGCTTGATTCATCATCCTGAAGTATCATTGAGCAAGATTGGACGTGGAATGGAATGAAATCGTGCCTGTTTGTTCATAATGGAAGCTTGGAAGCATTAATGGTGAATTCAAATTCTGGTGAAATCAAGAGCAATTGAACCTCAATCTCTCCTCCAATCAACTCTACAAGCTTCATAGAGGAACTTTGAGCCATTACAAGCTTCGAATCACACGAATTCCAGTTGCTGCTCTTCAAGAGGTCACCATTCGAATCTCTTATTTCTCAAATTTATCATGATATTGTTGTAGATCTAAATGTGTTGGTTATGTTGAGCTTTAAATCATGAATTTCTGTGCAAAATTGACTGAGTTAGGTTGAATTAAAGTTTCATGTATGAATGTTGTTTGCTTCGATTTGATCTGGATACTTGGATTTAAGCTTAGCTATGCATGGATTTGTGATCTATGATGAATAACCTACATGTTAGTGTATTTGATTTTGATTTCTGGAGCAACTGTTCTTGACATTGATGAACAGTCCACTGTTCATCTTCTTCACGAGGAAGAAGATGAAGTTTGAGCTTTGGCCACGCTTTCGATTCATTTTTTGCAACATAAATTCGTTCCTGTATGTTTCCCTAGGGCTCGCGTGTGATTGGTGCATGCTGATTGCCATGCTAGTTTCCTATTGGTCCGTTGCTTTGACCGCGCCTCTGCTTGACACCACATAAGTGAAATGCCGCTTTTCACATGCTGGCGCCACTTTTCAAATTCAAATTAATATTTCCTTTTTATTTCATTTGACATGTTACATGTTTATTTCATATTTTCATCAATCTTTAAAAAATCACAACAAATTGAAAACTCATCCAAATTCATCCCAATTTTTTGCATTATGAATTTGATTCTCTCTAGTTTTTTATCATCATATTTTCACAAATTGTGCTCGGCTGGATAATTTTTTGTGCTAGAATGTTTGAACATGTATGCTTATTTGACCTTGCCTTGCTTATACCTTTGTGAAATGCTGGTCTTTGATCCAATGATTCTGAAAATTTGCATGATGAAACTAGACACATTGCTTGACATTTTGGTGTTGATTTGGTATTTTTACCATTTATTATTTCTGTTTTATGATCATGTTAAGTTGGTGTGACAATTTGTGTCACTCCTTTGCTTGTCCAACTTGAATGATGTGTTTGCCATGCCAAATGATCTCCAATTGTCCTGATTTTCTGTGTGATGCATGTTATCAATGTTGTGAATGAGCATGAATTTTATTCGAATTATTTGAATCATTTCTGATTTAATTGAGATTTTTCATTCTGGTTGGTCACATTTGAGCTTTAAAATTGCCTTGAACTTCAATTGATCATGAAATGCTTTTGGTATATGATATTGATGTGAGACCTTTTGGATTGTTTCAAGATATGTTTGAAGTTGATTCATGTTAATTTTCAGCTTCTGTTTTGAACTTTTTCTCCATCTTTGACCCTAGGCTTTGACCTAGTGGTTTGCCTCTCACATTTGAGCTTTGATTTCAGGTTGAACATCCAAGTTCCATAGTTGTTGATGCTCCATCATTTGAGCATTGATGTTTGCCTTTGATTACTAATCTTTGTGTGTTTTGTAGGTTGATGTTGACTCATTTGAGTTTGACCTTTGGCTTACACCTTGTGTACATTGGGATTGTTTGTTGCTTATTGACTGTTGTTTGATTGTCTGAACTTTGTACTGATTTGTTTGATGTTTCCACAGGTACATAAGTTGCTTTAAGTTCACTTTGAACTTTGCTTTGCTTGGTTGCTTAACCACTTAGGTATAATTTCTAATCTTCATGTAGTCTGGAAGACCTACTGTTATTGGTAGGCACCTGTCTGAAGTCCTCCTTAAGAGGCAATGCTTGTGATTGTTTAATCTTTGTGCCAAGCAGGAAAAGTCCTCTTATGAGGCAATTGGCAGATAAAAGAGATGTGTAATCCATCTCCTGCTATTCAGTGTGTCATTCACCTTGCTCACACAAAGTGTTGATGCATTGTGAATACTAACCCAAGATCTTATAGAGTCAATCATTTGTGGAGAAGAGTTCCAACTTTCTGAACTCCCACACCTTCTATTGTTTAAAGCTCTCCCAGGCCAGGGATAAGAGATATGAGGCACACCTCTCATCTCCATTTCATCTGCTTCACCCTAACTCTCAATGTTAGGGTTAAGAGCACAACATACCCCATTCCAGTTGGCTTTAAAGCCTAACCTTGCTTGAGCCTTATTGATTGTATATAGTGTGTGCTAATTGACTTGTTTGTCTGATTGTTTGATTCATCTGTGCATAATTGCTTATGTGTGCCTTTGTGCATTTGTTATCATTAATTGTATATAATTTCATGATCATTGTTCATATCTTCGTGACATCTTTGTTTGTCCATTGAGGAGTCAATTGTAAGTCCAGCTATTGGCATTTGTTTCCTATGATCTGGAAGGAGTTGGGACTAAGACCATTGATTGGCATCCTATTTCCTTGGAGTCGAGTGTAAGACCATTTATTGGCAACTTGTTTCCTCTTGCTTACTGCATTTGTTTTACTTATTGTATGTGAGGAGTCAATTGTAAGCCCATTTATTGGCAGTTGTTTCCTATGATCATTTCTTGGAGATTGGTGTAAATCCATTGATTGGTATCCGGTATCCATTTTGTTTTGTGAGATTGGTATAAGTCCATTGATTGGCATCCGGTATCCATGTTTGTTTTAGGAGATTGGTATAAGTCCATTGATTGGCATCCGATATCCATGTTTGTTTTAGGAGATTGGTGTAAATCCATTGATTGGTATCCAGTATCCATTTTGTTTGTGAGATTGGTGTAAGTCCATTGATTGGCATCTGGTATCCATTTTGCTTTGTTTATTTGCTATTGCTTGCTGCCTATTCCAAAGGAATCACTTGGATCATCTTCATATGATCTCAAGAGGTGAACATCTAAGAAGTTTTGCATTTCTCACCCTCCCACCTTTTGTTTCTTTAAACCTCCATTTGCATGTTAATCCAAACTTGAAAACTTTGTGCAAACATTTTCATTTCTTTTCAAATTAGAAACCTAGGCCTTAAGCCTCTGATTTTTCAAACTTCATTTTCATAATACTTCTTTTGAATTGAATTCTAATCATACTTTGACCATCTTTCGTGAATAAATTCTATTTGGTTAATTTCACTCATTCAATTGTTTTGTGGCTTTGTCCATTCTTGATAAGTTTTCATACATTAGCCATAGATCTCAATTATCTTAGTGGTTGATGTTAATCTCACCTTTTGTCCTTAGTGATTGAATTGTAAGACTTCCTTGCTTATTATAGGGTTAACCCCTCACTAGCAAGTTGAAGCTTTTCTCACATGGTGGACTTGTTGTTTGTATAAGGTTGAGTTTTCTCCCGTGGATAATGAAAGACCTTAGGGCTTTTGTTTTAAAATGAATTCACCCATATTTTGGAAATCTTTTAGCCGAACTACGAGGTTTTGATCCTGTAAAGGTACGTAGGCAATGGTTATCCATCCAAACACAAAAATAATAACTTGTACATTCTTTTCTCATCCCTTCAATCATGTTTGCACAATAAATATTTCATAAACAAATAACATTTCGTACAACAAGTTGTGAAAAGGGCTCCCTAGGAGTACCTAGGACGTTTTGGGTGCCTAACACCTTCCCATTGCGTAATTAACCCCTTACCCAGATCTCTGATATTTTCATTAGTTTTCTATGCGTAAAACTTCTTAGGCTTTTGTTCGCTTTTTAGCCATTCCTTTGGATAAATAAAAGTGCGGTGGCGACTCGATTCCTTGTATGCTTTGCTTTTGGTTTAATCAATAAATCATAAAGTGACGAATACACCGGTACACTCGCATTGTATGCTGATGCATTTGAATAAACACCCAAGATCATTGTATATAGAGTCAGTCATTATGGAGTAGAGTTCCTTATTCTGGACTCCCACACCTTCTTTGATTCAAGCTCACCCCGCCCAGGGTTGAGAGCTATGAGGTCCAATCCTCATCTCCCATTTCATCTGCTCACCCTGACGGTCAATGTCAGTGGTTAAGAGCCCAAACACCCTTACATATCTGGCTTGTTTGTCGAGGTTGATATGACCCCTTGACTAAAGCCCAGCCTTGTATGAGCCTTTTGGTTGTGTATAGCGTGTGCTAATTGATTGATTGTTTACTTACTCGTGCATCCTTCATGTTGCTTTTGCATATTGTTTGCATTTCGCTCTTGCATTTGTTATTTGTTTTGTTTGTGAGGTCAGATGTAAGACCAGTGATTGGCTATCTGTTTCCTATTATGTTTCCTTTTGTGGAGCTGGACGTAAGACCATTTATTGGCACTCCGTTTCCCATTTTTTGTTTTCGGAGTTGGACGTAAGACCATTTATTGGCAATCCATTTCCAGTTTTGTTCTTTTGAATCTGCTTACTTGCTTATTGCTTTGTTGCTTATTCCAAAGGATGGTACTTACTTGGATCATCTATATATGATCTCAAGAGAGGAACTCCTAATGAGGTTTTACTCCTCATCCCCACCTTTTGTTTCCTTACAACCTCCACTTGCATTTGTAACCCAAACCAGAAAACTTTGTGCAAACATTTTTCATCTGTTTTCAAACTAGAAACCTAGGCCTTAAGCCTCTGATTTTCAAACTTCATTTTCACAATACTTCTTCTGAATTGAATCTAATGTCAACTTTGACTCATCTTTGTGAATACTCATGATTGGTTAACTTCACCCACTCAATTGCTTTTGTGGCCCTTGTCCACTTCTTGATAAGTTTTCATGCATTAGCCATAGATCTGAATTATCACAGTGGTTGATGTAAATCTCACCACATCCTTAGTGATTGAATTGTAAGACTTCCATGCTTATTATAGGGTTAACCCCTCACTAGCGTGTTGAAGTTGTTCTCACATGGTGGATTGTTGGTTCAGGTTGAGTTTTCTCCCGTTGATAATGAAAGACCTTAAGGCTCTTGTTTAAAATCAATCCACTTACTTTTTGGAAATCTTTTAGCCGAACTACGGTGTTTTGATCCTTATCTTTCATGAAAAGGTACGTAGGCAATGGGTTTCATCCATTCAAACACAAAAATAATAAAATTTGTATATTCTTTTCTCATCCTCCCAATCAATGTTTGCACAATAAATATTTTCATGAACAATCATCTGATACAACAAGTTGTGAAAAGGGTTCTGTCATACCCCGATTTTGGTCCTGAATTTTTTTATTTATTTATTTATTTATTTTTATTTTTTTCATTTTTTGTTTGGCACTTGGCCTAAGGTTCATTTGCATACATTCATATTTTTGTTACACATTGGTCATTGTCTATGCCTTTTTGATCATGGTGCTTTTGATTATAAAATGGATTTTAATTATTTGACTTTTTTTAATTTTCAATTTGATTTTAATTTCGAATTAAGTTTAATACCAAATTTCAATTTAATCTTAATTGTTTATTTTACTAATGATTCAAACTCTAATTGATTTTAATTTCTAAATGAATGTTAGAGTTGATATCAAAGTAATTTTAACGAATTATAGATTAATTTGATTTTTATTTGGTTTTTGCTGATTTGTTATTATTATTTAAATTGATATTTAGATCAGTCTTGGATTATTCCTAAAAATCCATATCCATTTTTTTAACTCTATTTTTAAATCCATTTTCAAATCCATATCCATTTTCATTATCCATTTGGAGCCAACTTAAACCATTTCACATCCAAATCCATTCAATCATAACAATTAACCAATTAACCCAAAGTTCATTAATCCAAAACAATTATTCAAAAAAAACAAATCCCAATTCCAAAAGAGTTCCATAACAACAACATGCATCCCTGTTAATTTTCACAATTACAATTCGTAATCATACTCATTACAAACATGGATTTACAAAGTTTCAATAAGGAAATCCTAAAACCATTCATCAAAAGCGTGAAGATGCTCTTGCTCCAACATTCACTACAGCAGAACTGAAGCGTTATATAGCCTATGCAAAGACTCTTAAACCGAAGCTATCACACAGCTGCAAGCTCTTATTCGTGGTCACTTGGTTAGAAGACAAGCTGTTTCTGCATTATATTGTGTGAAGAGAATCGTTAAAGTCCAAGCGTTGGCTCGTGGTTACAATGTTAGGCGTGCTGATATTGGGCTTGAGGTTTTGAAAATTCGTAAGGATACTCAATGTTCAAAATCTATTGGCTCAGTTACATCCACAGAGGCAGAGAAGTTGCCTGATAATGTCTTTGTTCATAAGCTGCTGGCTGCATCGTCCCATGCTTTTCCTCTATCTATCAGAAGCGATTTTGGAGAACCTCACTTGGCTGAAATCTGGCTTGACCGATGGACTAGGTCACACTTTTAGGCACCTCTTCCTAAATTGAAGAAGAAGCATGATTTGGCATCTGTTGAAAAAAAATATATCAGTTCTCAAATAGTTGAAAAGGGACAAGTTAAGAGGAATACTCGGAAATCTCCTACTGTGAAAGCCAACGATGGCTCAACTTCAGGTTCTAACAAACAGAAACAAGGTCTAAAAAAGGATTCAAAACACTCATTGGTTCCAGCTCAGAAGCCGAACACTTGGATTGGGGGAACAAGACTTAGAGTTGCAATTGGCACGGTTTACTGCCTTCAACATATGCACCAGCTAAACCCTCCGCTCGCCCATAGCAGCCTAAACACTTCATCTGTTCAACTCACTGACGACTACGCCGCCAAAATCTCGGACTTAGGTTTCTTGAAAGAAATAGCTTCACTCCTTCTCCTGGATTTCAAGTCAATTAAGCCAATTGGAATCACTCAAATTACCGTAAGTGAATGTCGGCATTGTCATTACAGCAAACATAACCATAACCTGCAAGAAACACACCAAACCATAACAGTCAATTTAGAACCTTCTGGTTACAACTTGACGGCATTGATATTTTCAATAAAAGGAAAGCTTGAAGATTGTTTCCTTCATCTCACAGTTATGATGTTTCCCATGTGATCCGTACCAGCTATCAGTTGATCGATACATCTGAAGTTGATTTTGAAGACAAAATCCAAATTATGCTGCTGACAAGATGGAGACCAAGAAAATATTAGCCCATTCTGTGGAGGCAGAGATAAACAAATTTCAGAAAGAACAAAGGGAAGAAAAGAAAAATAACTGAATGCAATAGCATAATGCACGACACACATCATTGGTAAATTCCCCAAACCAAAGTTTAGAATCCATAAACTGTTAGTCTCTCTTATTACCTGCCCTCAAGGTTGGACGACCAGCCTTCGCACAAGCTACCCAAAACCGAGTACAAAACCGAAACCGATGTTCAATTTTTTCACTGCAGTAAAAAAGAATAAGATTATTAGTCAAAGCATTAAAATCCAGAAAATCCCAATTAAGCATAAGGACAAAGCGAAGAGAAAGCAGGAGTTCATATTACCGTTTCCGGAAAATAGCATCAAATAGGACAAACTCGTTTTTGAGCAGAAAAAGCACTTCTGGAATTTGCTTCTTTGAGCTTTTGAGTATCAAACCAAAACCCTAGGTTGTGAACATAAATAGACAGAAGAAATCAGTGAGAATGGGACGAAAAAAAACCCTAATCAGAGGACGAAATTTAGAGAGGGAGGCGACCATAAACACGAAACCCTAATTCAAAAAAAAAAGGAAAAAACCTAATTGAGAAACGGCGAAAGAACCGAGGTTGAAGAGGTGAAGCAGGAAGATTCTAACCTCGTCGTCGCCGTCGTCACTGCCAAAGGTGAGCTTCTCACTTGACTCTCTTTTGATGCCATGGATGTTTTGCATGTTCATAGTGAGAGAGGGAAGCGCGAGCGATTGAGGGAGGTGCGAAAGTTTTAGAGTGAGAGAGATGGAGAGGTGACGAGTACGAGTGAGGGAGAAAGAGCTTCTTCGTGAGGAAGATGAATACGCTTTTAGTTTTTGACTAGGTATTCTCTCACATTTCCTGATTATGTTATCTTTTTTAAAAAAAAAAATCCAAGCAGTTAAAACTTAATATTATTTAGTCTTCCAAAACCTTTTCATTAATTAGGGTCTGTTAGTATGCTGTGTTGTGTTCCCACCCATTAAATCTCTCTTTTGAAAACCCAACAGCCAGGCGGCTGGGTTTTGTTTTTTGGTTCCTCCACCATTTATTTGGCAGTGCAACAAACTTCTTTCATATTAGTTTTAATTAGTTTTTTTATTTTAATTCTTTTTTAATTTATCTTAGTTGATATATTTAAGTTAGTGATAAAATAACAATTAGTTGGTAAGTGGTCTGGTGGAGATGAGTGGTTTCTAGGTCTTTAGTGTGGTGGGTTCGATACCCCTATGTATAGTTTTTTTTTCTTTTAACATTTTCTTTTATGTTTATGCTTTATTACTCATAGTTTTTATTATTGTTTAATAACATAGATTTGTTTTTTCTTTTAATTGCATCATGTGTTCGAAACCATTTGAAAACCATAAAAAAAATCATACTTTTCTCGATTTAATATCGAGCCCATTTTCACACCCTTGTAAGTTGATTGCTTTTTAAGCATCGCCATCAACCTCACATAGCTTACTCTTGGGCTTTCTTACAATGAGTCGGTTCTCTTGCACTTACACTCATGCATTATTTGTTGTTTGGGATCGATTTAATGATTTTTTAATCCCCATTTGACAAAATGTACCCCACTCCCCCGATGTGTAATAATCTTGTACTGTTTTATTTCTTTATTTTGTTTGACTGTGTAGTTAGCTACTAACACAAGAATAAAATCAACAATTTCAAAATGCAAAAAATATGACTCGATCCAACGTCGAGTATTTTCTCAATAAACAAATCAATTCATTTCTCCCTCCTATTCTATTCTATTTCTTTCAAACTTTCACCAAACGCTTGATTCAACGTCAAGCCATTTTTTCTAATAAAAAAACTCAAAAAATATTAATTTATAGTTAAGACTTTTTTCAATAAGATGGAAATGGAACGTGGTGTATACCACGCACTCCTGAGACTAGGATTCGAGATGTATATCTCGCCAATCCTAGCTCTCGCCATCATCCAAGTTTATCCACTTTGTTTTCCTCAAACACTCATTCAAATTTCCCTTAAAACGTCCATCAATACTTGATCTAGGTCAAGTCATTTTCACAACAAAACTCAAAATACATAATTCTTACTTAACACTTTTCCAGTAAAGGTGGAAATGGAACATGGTGTATACCATGCACTCCTGAGGTTAAGATTCGAGACGTATGCCTCGCCAATCTTAACTCTCGCCATCGTCTAAAATTGTCAATGTGGTTTCGTCAAACCCTTTCTCAATCAAATCTAAGATACCTAAATCTTATTTAACACTTTTTCAATAAAGGTGGAAATGGAACATGGTGTATACCATGCACTCCTGAGGTTAAGATTCGAGACGTATGCCTCGCCAATCTTAACTCTCGTCATCATCTAAAACTGTCAATACGGTTTCTTCAAACCCTTTCTCAATCAAATTCCAAAATACTTAATTCCTATCTTAAACTCTTTCAATAAAGATGGAAATGGAACATGGTGTATACCATGCATTCCTGAGGCTAGGATTCGAGATGTATATCTCGCTCATCCAAGTTCTCGCCATCACTCAAAATACATCCAACCAATCAAACTTTTTTCTCGCCGCCGTGGGATTAATCAAAACCTTGTTCATAAACGAAAGGTATCTTGTCTTAAGTGATACAAAACAATGTTTCGACCACGATTGTTGAGTAGAGATAAATGACGCTTTTCCGAATGTAGATTTATAAATCCGTTCGATGTGTGGTATGCGTCCACTCCTCATCTGTTTTGGGTAAAACAATGTTTTCGTCGATTAATACAGTATAGCCTTCGCTAAAATCGACCAACAAACAAACATTTTTCTACCCAGAACTACGTAAGCCTTGATTTCTCTTTTGAGATACGTAGGAGCAGGATTTTTAAATCTTGTCAGGCCCACTAATAAAAAACTTAGGTTTAGTCCTTCGTCAAAAATCTAAAAACATTTCTTCTCTCTTCTATTTATTCTCTCCCTCATTATAACTTAAGAAGACTAACATAAGCTAACATTCAAAATGAAACTAACTAAATGGTTCCCGTTGAGTACAACGGACGTGAGGGGTGCTAATACCTTCCCCTTGCGTAATCGACTCCCGAACCCTGATATTGGTTGCGATGACCATATCTTATCCTTTCTTTTAGAGGTTTTATCGATATTTTCCCTTTCCCATTTTTTGGGAATAAATAAAGTTCGGTGGCGACTCTGTTCAGTCCATCATTGCGAGCGTGCGATCGCGCTTCGCTTTGTAGTCGTATCCCCATTTTTCGAGGTGCGACAGGTTCCCTAGGAGTACCTAGGATGCATTGGGTGCCTAACACCTTCCCTTTGCATAATTACCCCCTTACCCAGATCTCTGTACCCCTTTTATTAGTTTTCTTTGTAAAACTTCTTAGGCTTTTGTTCGCTTTCTAGCCATTCCTTTGGATAAATAGAAGTGCGGTGGCGACTCTATCTTTGTATGCTTTGCTTTTGATTTAGTCAATAAATCATAAAGTGACGAATACACCGCTACAGCCACGTGTAGAAAATCAAGTACTCTTTGGAGGGGGTACTTAAGCGAGCCCACATTCAAAAGTGGCTAATTTCACTCTCCCTTTTCTCTTTTATCTTGTTCTCTCTCTACATTCTCCCATTCTCTCCCTCTCAACTCTTACTTCGGCCACCCTCAAAACCCAAAGCCATCACCAAAACCACCCTGACCCTCAGTTTCCGGTTGAAGTTCAACCGAAAACTTCAAGCCTTCATCTGGAACTTCCAAATCCCTTCAAACTTTAAGGACACTAACCAAAACCCTTCGAAACCTAACCTTGGGCGATGAACCCTAGCTAGGTTCAGATGACCCCTAACAACTTCAACCTAGAAACCTAAGAACCCAAACCCTAAACGAAGAACCCTAACCTTAAATTTCCAAAAACCTTCAACCCTTACCCAAATTATCACCAAACCGTGGCTGATCCATATATCGGTCCTCCCTAAACCTTAATAAACCCTTCAAAATTTTCAAAATCAAACAAATTTCCCAATTCCCCAAACCCTAATCCTTTTCAATTTACCCTAATTACTTTAACAAAATTAAACCCTAAACTACAACAACAATCAACAGTAGATAGACACATAAAACAAGACAAGTCAGATATCACGTTACGAAGAAGAAGGTGACCAACCTATGAAGAGGCAAATTTCTTTAGTCAGCAAGGTAACAACTTTTGAATTCTTCTTCCTTTCCTTTTAATTTGTCTATTCTCACTCCTTCTCCTACTCACTTTAACCTCCTCTCTTTCTGATTTTTGTGTGAGGTGGTCCTTTCGATTCAGGTGAAGGGTGAGTTCAAGTATGATTAAGGTTTCAATGTGAAACCCTAATCAACCATGTTATTGAGCTTTAAGTGAGGATTTGGGGGATTGTAGAAGCAATTCATCCTTAGGGTTCAATATTTTTCTTTCCCCATCCTAATTTTTCTTTAGGTTATTTATATATTAGTTTTAGGGTTTTTATTTTAATTAGATTGATGTATTAGGCAGGTTTTAATCTGATTTGATTGTAGATCAATTAGAATTTTTAGGGCTTTTTTGATATTAACAGTTGGTATTATGTACTTAGTCTGATTTATGTGTAATTATATTCTTTTTATGTATCTGTAAAATAAGTTTGGAAATATTTCATTGAAATTTCAAATTAACGTTTTGATCCAATTGTGTTTCTGATCACGCTCAATCTAGGGTTTCCCATAATTGATTGGGGAATTAGGGAAGAACCTGGGTCATGGACTTTACCCAGTTCAGTGACGGATTCGGGTCAATCTTGACCCAGCTAATTTGCACTTAGGCCATTTCTTGACCCAATGGACTTGGGCTTTGGTTCGGTCAGCCCTTGACTAACCCAATAACATAATATTAACTATAATTATGAGTAATAAAATTGCAATTGAATTAATGATTAAATTAACTTATTAGCCTAATTAATCTTAATAAAACTAAACTAACTCCCTAATTAATTATAAATTAACCATATTTTATTAACTTAATTAGAAATTTACAAAATCCAATTGATTTATAAATAATAATATAACATCTAATTAATTTAATTAAAATTATCCTAATTAATTCTAAGAACAAAATGTTATCAGTTAATCAAGATGGATTAGGAAAAAGTCAAAATGGTCCTCCTTTGACTCTTTAGGTCATTGGGACTGACCAAATGACTTATACCAGTTCTATACGTGTTAGGGATCTAAACCTTAGGTTAGGAGAAAAGTAGTCAAATTTTGGGGTACGACAGTACCCGCATCTTTCTGGATCCTTTGGAGTTAGTCTTCCCAGAATTCTTAACAAACTTGGGTTTTTGTGCAAGATATCTATACATGAATGCATGATTGAAACGAGAATGATGTTTTGTTTTAACCTTAGGTTTAGAAGCAATTCTACCTTTAGGTATAACTCTATTTTGTTTCCCAGCAGAAACAAAATGGGACTGAAGGGTATTTAGTTTATGATCTTTTCAGAAACAAATTCTTCATCAAAATCATAACCAATACCCCTTGTCCCGTTTCTGCTAACGCCATAAATCAAGTAAGCCATTAAGCTTCTATTCGGGCTTATAGCAAGAAATTTCTAGAAATATTTATCATATTTCTTTATGATATCACAAGAACCTATAAAGGCTTTTGAAAGAGTTTTCTTCTCAGGTTTGAGACTCTTGCTTTGAGGCACAAAGCTATTGTTTTTCAAGATAAGATTTTCTTCACTCAAACTTGAGAACTCTTTCTGAAGCTTACAGTAAGCTCTGATTCAGATATATGAATCTTCTTCAGATCCTTGTATTTGTCTAGAAGATTCTGATACTTGTCCAAAACTTAAGATAAACTAGATTCAAGTTCAGAACGAGAGAGTTCAGAAAATACTTCTTCAAAATCTAACTCAAATTTTGATTCTGATTGAATCATTTATGTAGAAGCTTATGTGTAAGCCATCAGCGCCATGTTAGACTGCTCTTCCTCAGAGTCGTCTTCTTAGGACTCTGAATCATCCCATGTTGCCATCAGACCCTTCTTCTTTCCTCTGAAGTTCTTCTTAGGTATGTCTTTCTTTAATTTAGGACCTTCATTCTTGTAGTGGCCAGGCTTCTTGCACTTAAAGCCCGTGAGTTCTTTGCCAACTCTAGCTTTCTTGGATCCATAAGTGGACTCAGAATGACCACTTATCCTTCTTTGTCCTTTGAAGTTGTCTTGCCTTTTCTTCTAGAGTTGATTGATGCGTCTCAATAAAAGAGACAATTCATCTTCTTCTTATGATTCCTCTTCAGAATTTTCATATGTTTCTGCTTGAAGAGCTTTTGTCTTATCAGATCTTCCTGAAGACTTCATAGCAATATATTTTCTCTTTCTCTTGGGCTCATCTTCCTAGGGCTCAATCTCATGACTTCTTAAAGAACTAACCAGTTCTTCAAGATAAATTTTGTTTAGATCCTTTGATAACTTCATAGAAGTTACCATAGGTCTCCAACACTTAGATAGACTCCTGATGATCTTATTAACATAATCAACAGTAGAATACCCTTTGTCTAGAACCTTAAGTCCTGCAACAAGAGTTTGAGACCTTGAGAACATATTCTCAACAGTTTTCTCATCCTCCATCTTGAACGCTTCATATTTTTGAATCAAGGTAAAGCCTTGGTTTCTTTGACTTGTGTGTTCCCTTCATGTGTCATCTTGAGAGAATCAAATATATATTTTGCAGTATCTTTGTTGGTGATCTTTCCGTACCCAGTGTATGAAATAACATTTAGAAAGATGGTTCTTGCTTTGTGATGATTGTTATAATCTTTCTTCTGTTGATCTGTCATCACTCTTCTTTCAACTTTATTGCCACTTGCATCTACTGGGTGTATGTAGCCATCAACTACCATGTCCCATAAATCAACATCTTGACCTAGAAAGAAGCTCTACATTTTATCCTTCCAATAGCCAAATTTATATCCATCAAAAACAGGAGGTTTACCATTGTAATTATTTATATCATTTGTTTGAGCAACTGGTGGTGGAATATTATCCATGTGTTTCACGTTGGATCTTTATGTGATACTATTAAGTGTTTGATATTCTTATCAAGACTAGAATTGGAGCTCCAATGCCAATTAAAGGTGGCAAGAAACACAAGAAATGGGGGTTTGAATTAGGTTTCTAAAAATGAAAGCTTTTCCAAAACCAACTCAATCAAGCAATAACACGAATAATAAAAATAACAAGGGTTTTTTATACTAGTTCACTGTTAATGAAGCTACCTCCAGTCCACCCTACCAAGGTGATTTTTCCTTCTCAACAAGGACTTAATCTACTATAACCGAAACTGATTACAGACACCACAAAGACAAATCGTCTTTGTCTTCTTGAGTCTATATGGCTAAAACGCGACCATCTTTCTCCTTCTTCTTCGCCAATCACCATCCTCATATTTAAACGATTTTATTTTTGAACTCCTTCCAATTCGTCGTTCTCCTTCTTCCATTCACCGCCACTCCCCTAACCAAACAACTATCAATCTCACCGGTGACGCCCTCTCTCTCTCTCTCCATGTCGTCACCTCTATTTCCTTCAACAACCGCATTTAGTCACACACTTAATGTAAAATAAAGAAAGAAAAGATAAAACAATTAGGTTGATTTTATGTGTTTTTGTTAAAAATATTAGGTGATCCAATTTGGCCCATTTAGTCACACACTTAAGCCCAAGGGCAAAGTTGGAATTAATTAAATTAGAAAATCCTACTTGAAGGGTATAAGTAAGAGAGCAATGAGGACCAAAAAAGGTAGTGGTTGATAAATTATCTCTTCCTCTCTTTCACTTTAAAAAAAGAGAGAAAACTAAAAGTAACAGAGAAGAAGTGCTTCTTCTTCACACACCCTACTGAATAACTCCTTTCACTAGAAAACCACCTCATGTTGGCCACCATAAATTGATCACCTTTCTCCTTCTTCTCCTCCAATCACCATCCTCATTTTCAAATTATTTTATTTTTAAACTCCTTCCATTTTTTTGTTCTCCTTCTTCCATTCACCGCTGCTCCCCTAACTAGATATCTATCAATCTCGTCGGTAACGCCCTCCTCTCTCTCTCTCTCTCTCTCTCTCTCTCTCTCTCTCTCTCTCTCTCTCTCTCTCTCTCTCTCTCTCTCTCTCTCTCTCTCTCTCTCTCTCTCTCTCTTCTCTCTCTCTCTCTCTCTCTCTCTCTCTCTCTCTCTCTCTCTCTCTCTCTCTCTCTCTCTCTTCTCTCTCTCTCTCTCTCTCTCTCTCTCTCTCTCTGCACCGTCACCATCATTTACTTCAACAACCACATTCTACTTATGTTTCCTCACTCACCTTTGCATCACCAACCATAAAATCAACATCATCCCTCTTTCATCTTTGTCGATGTTAACCAACACCACTACTCAACCACAAAACCAGCCTCCATTCACAACCTCCCTCCACTTTTTCCTTCCTCTGCTCAACACCACTTCAGTACCAATCTGTAACATCTCCTTTATCTCCCATGCGTCATTTTGATATCAACAACCACTAGAACTTCTCAAAATTTTGAACACACTGCAAACCACTATGAGAAAGCTCCAAGGACGTGTTTGTAAGTTTGCTAAGCAATCTCAACATGTCATTATTCAACTTCTGGTAACGATTCAGATCATGTATTTTTTTACGTTTTATTGCATATATGTTTGTATATTGATTGTGTTTTGTTTATTTTGATGTTGGTTGTGCTGTTTTTGATTATGTAATAACTCTGTAATGTTATAAGATTATTTGTATTGTATAGTGATGCCGATTTCAGTTTTCTTTGTAATTAAATTGGTTACGTACGATTGTGTGTGTTCAACTCTGTTTTGCTTGTCTGCATCATGTTGTATGTTGTTTGATTCGATTATGATGAACGTGTTTTGCGTTAGCAGTTTGCTATTTAATTATTTTGTTTACATGCGACATTTCGGTTTTGTTGTCGTCATGTTTAACTCAGATTTGTATATACATTATTGGTAGTTCGACATAGCATAAATTCGCATTTGCTTTCGCTACTTTGTGTTTCGTCACGTAACGTTACTTACACTATGATACATTTCATAAAGTCCTTTTAGAATTTAAGCGCTTCAAAATATTTTTCTTAATAAACCAATTGAAAAAGGACATTGGGGTGCAGACTCTTTTGAAACCTCAAATAATCAGCCCCGAGGCACGCGTCTTGGTCTTACCGAGCATTCATCTTTCATCATAAAACACTTAATTAAATTAGGATGGAAAAGGATATTGGGGTGCACACTCATTTGAAACCCCGAATAATTAGTCCCGAGACACACATTTTGGTCTTACTGAGCATTCATCTTCCGCAAATAATTTTCTATAAAACAACTGGATGAAAAAGGATATTTGGGTGCACACTCCTTTGAAACCCTGAATAATCGGCCACAAGGCACATGCCTTGGTCTTACCAAGCATTCGTTATCCACTTAAAAACAATCCAACTAATCAAACTATCTTTTCTCGCCCTTGTGCAACGTCAAACTTTTTACAAATTATCAATGTTTTATCCATTCTATCACAATACAAACATAAGTTTAAGCCTCCAATGCGCGAGCCTACATGTAACGTTTAACCGCTAGAATATGACGTAAACATCATTCACTAAAACCGACCAACACATACATGGTTTTCTATCCAGAACTATGTAACTTTTAGTTCCTCATCGCACTTGAGGATACGTAGGAGCAAGACTCACAATCCTGTCAAGCACTTTAATATAAATATTATTTTAGTCATTTTCTTTTTCCTTTCAAACTTTTAATAATTAGAAGAAAACAAATAGCGAAATCTAACACTCTTATTCGCAAAAATAACTAAATACTTCTCGTTGAGTATAATGAATGTGAGAGGTGCTAATACATTCCTCTTGCATAACCGTCTCTCGAACCCAAATTAGGTTGCGACGACCATTTTCTTTTTATTTGAAGGGTTTATCGATATTTTCTCTTTCCTTTTGGAATAAATAAACTTCGATGATGACTCTGGTATTATTTTGAGCGTGCGAACACCCGAGGTATCTTTCGCATCGTGAAACTTCTCTCTCTCTCTCTCTCTCTCTCTCTTCTCTCTCTCTCTCTCTCTCTCTCTCTCTCTCTCTCTCTCTCTCTCTCTCTCTCTCTCTCTCTCTCTCTCTCTCTCTCTCTCCTCTCTCTCTCTCTCTTCTCTCTCTCTCTCTCTCTCTCTCTCTCTCTCTCTCTCTCTCTCTCTCTCTCTTCTCTCTCTCTCTCTCTCTCTCTCTCTCTCCTATATATATATATATATATATATATATATATATATATATATATATATATATATATATATATATCTTACTCTCTCTATATTTTAATTTTGTAGAAATGACACATTTAGGTTGCTTTTTTACCGCTTTATTAGAATCGTATGTTGTTAGGTTTTTGCCTTGATAGTATTTTGTTGATTAAGTGTAGGTTTTGTTAGAATTGAGATTTCAAAATTTTCTTGTTGTTAATTATGACTGAAAATCGTGGTGTTAGAATTCATATGCCAGTTCTGTCATACGGTGAACTGATTTTTCTAGTCTGTTTTTTTTTATGTTTTTATCATAGCCATGCATTATTCATCCTATCCTATTTACTGTTGCGATATTTTTCCGGTGTAATCTTCGATTGCACCCTGATTTGGTATTCTGACATGTTTCTTTTTGAGCTTCGAAAAGGTTCACATATCCCAGGAAAAGGTTATTGGCTAGGTATTCCACTTTATTTGTGGGATACCCTTGTGGAGTTTTCATCCTAAATTACCTAATTAATTTTGATGTATTAATTTTAATGTATTAATTTTAATGTATTAATTTTAATGTATTAATTTTAATGTGGGAGAATTCCTCCTAATCACCTAATTAATTGTAAAACTTTGCCTTTGAATAAGTGATCTTGGACCTCTCTTTGTTGCCTTACGATTACGATATTACGGTCATGTCCCACGAATGTGGGGATACCCTTAGCAAAGACCCTTCGGTTAAATCATCATAAAATAAATTATAGTCCCTCGGATGTTGCCTACGATTAAATGATGATAGTCCCTTCGAATGCTAAGGTATCCTCATAACTGTTGCCTTCAATGACCAATCGATGACCCTACGATGACCCTTTTACATCCAAAGGATAAAACTACTTATTTCTCAATAATAAGGACAGTTTTACCCTCATAAGGATAGGAAATACTCATAAAGACCTTGGGTCGGTATAACTCTTAATTGCTGGCTCACAACCTAAAACATTTTTTCACACCTCACACCTTTCAAAATATCTTCAGAAAATCACCACTTGGTATACATTCATACTAGAATCATTACCGAGTTATATTTTTCTAAACAATTTTCAAAACTAAACGAGATAATCACTTTGTATACATTCATACAAGAATCATTACAAAGTTAAATTCTCTTTTCAAAACAATTTTTCTAAACAATTCACAAACACTTTTTTTTCAGACAAAAATAATATAAGTGATCGAGCAATTAAGAGCCCATGGATAACCATGGATACAAAGGGTGCTAACACCTTCCCTTTGTATAATGTACCTCCCGAACCCAAAATCTAAATTAAGGTCTTTCCTGTTCTTTTCCACCTTTCCTTATTGGATAAAAGAAAAGTCGGTGGCGACTCTTACTAACCGCGACATTGCGATTAAAACCACAAAAAAGTCCAGTTCACCGTATTGACTTTGTACATTTACAAGTCTTATGTAAATTTGATATTGATTCAATAATCAGTTTGATGGTTTTTGGCTAATTATTTGATTTGATCTATTATCATATTATGTACTAATTAAGGTGTTTTGTGTACATACCATCTACAAGCATAATCATTTCATATGCACGTTGCTCTCGCCACAAAATCTAATTCTTTGTTTTTAAACTCTGATAAATTTTTCTAAACTATTTTTTAAATTGGTAAATTTTACCGTTCTCACCCAACATATTACTTTAAGTGATTTGATGAAAGGGAGTAAGAGTAAAGACATAGAAATGAAAATTTTAGAAACTATGACGTAGAGAAAATTAGTTTGAGGTGAAGGTTCCTATTATATATAATAGTAGTAGTAAGGGAACAATTACATAGGCTTATGACTATCATTTGACTTGTGATATTGTAAATAGTGAGATTGCACAATCTCAAAGATACAATTATATTGACCTTGTCATTTATTTTTGAATGTGACTAGAAGGTTGCAAAATTAAAAAAACATATACCTTTAAAGAGGTATTCAAAAGTAAAGAGAGTCAAAGATAGTTGAAGAGCCATATTTATGGGCTTGATAGACTACTAAAGTATAAAAATATAATTGGAAGCAATTGGACGCAAGTGGCAAGGTCAAAGTTCAAACGTAGCTTAGAATTGATCAAGGTTCTTAAATATAGATTTTAAATTAATTTACTATAAAATTGTTTAGGCGGATTACCTACTAAAATTAACTAAGGATATATAAGGCTTATGTAATGATACGAGCATAAACATCCCAAGCCCAATTATTTTATGAATCATCCATTAAACAAGTTCATGTCTCAAAGAACAAAACATGCAAATGTGTAACATGATGACAACACATGACAACTTTCCTCCGAAAAATTAGTTTAGACTACAATGATTTTTAAATTCATTACCTACTAAAATAGCCAAGGGTATACGAGGTTTATGTAATGATATAAGCCAAAACATCTCAAACTCAATTATATTATGAACCGTCAACTAAATAAGTATGCATTTGAAAGAATAAAACATGCATAAATGTAATATGATAACAACATGCGATAATTTACTCCCGATGTCATCTCTACAAACTAACATGAATACTAATAAGACATCTGTAAGTAACAATATGCTCATAACATTCTCTAGCATACGAGGCATATTCAAATTAAATAAATGTCATTGTCTAACTCAATGTAATTTGCTATAATAAAGTCATACTTACACTAATGATCTTAGGTATCACATAATTGGAAATAACAACATAAAATGAATATGAGTCAAATCTTAATCTGCCTATTAAATATTGAGAATTTTTTTATCCATCCTATAACATCATATGAAAAATCCAAAATATTTCTTAGATTTTTTTATTCCGAAGATGCATCTCCAGATATTTTCAACAAATATATTGATATTTGAGCAATCCATTGAATATTCTGAAGATGCATCTTCAGAAATTTAGGACGGGATTTTGAAACATCTATCATATTTGCATGGCAGAATTGGATTTTCACACAAGCTATATAGATGCATCTCCAAATCAAAAAAGCCACACTGTTAGGGCATGACTCAGAATTGACCTAAAGTGTATGTGTTTGGAGTGCGTCCGAAAATATATCTCTAGAATTTGAAGACATTTTTGTGTTTTTATATGATGTTCTAATAATATATAGGGTGCATTAAAAAATGATTCAAATATTTACATAAACTCTGTCTTACTTTTGCATTGAAATGTATTTGCATATATACTCACCTCACAAAAAAAGAGTTTACAAGAAACATACAAATAGACAAAATCACCACACTATGATATCGTGACCAACTAGGCAAAAATTTCATCACCCCGCAAATGATTCATCAAGAAAGTTCACACATGAACAATTAATTTTAAAAATTTATATTTGTTTCTTATAGTTTTATAAAAAAAATAAAAAAATAAAAAATCTAAAAATTACTTCAACTAGTTTTTTATTTATTTAAAATAATCATATTTTTAAAAGAAGTTCCAAAATAATCATATTTTCAGATTAAATATCAAAGTAACAATGTTTCAAACAAACAAAAAATCGCCCACAAGAAGAGTAACCAAAGGATATGACGCATACACTCATTTTTTTAACAGAGGCGCCATAGGGTATGGTGCATGCTTATATGTCATGCCACTACATGTGGCGCATGCATCCTCTAGAAACATGCACCACATGAAGTGGCTACTGTGTTGTAATGTATTTTCTTAAAATTATTTTAACAACAAAACAAAATTAAATAAAACTTTTAATAAAAAAATTATAATATTATTTCATCAAACAGATTTACACAACGATTGGATAGAAATTTAATGACTCGCTTGATCGTAATGCTCTCCGGTTTCACACCTCTGCATCATTGGGGGATATAGTAATATATGTTGGCGGCATATGATGGTTTGTGGTATGGGTAATGTTCTTGGTTTTGTGTTTGGGTATGTAGCTTGAATTGGTTGTAGGGGTTGGGTGTATGTGGTTCATAATCATGTTCGATTGGTGGTTGGGTGTATCTGGTATGACGCTGTTGTAAGGTTAGTTGTTGGGTTTGGGTGAATTGACATTGTTCTTGGGTTTTTTGGTAATGGTGTGGGGTTGGTTGTTGGGCGGAGGTTATTTGTTGGGTGTATGATGACGAAGGTTGTTGGCATGGTTCAGCCAAATACCTCGAATCTGACACAAACTGCGGCGTTGTAACCGAGCTATACCAATTCATATACCTCAGGCCAGACACAAACTACAGACGAACCATCCTCCGATATATATTTTACAATCTGTATATGCAGATAGAATGATATTTAAAAGTGAGATATATGTTTCGCACAAAAGAAGACGGTGTGAGTGTTGGTGTAAGCCCTAGAGGCCAATACTTTTGGTACTTGTATCAAATTATTTATTAATAATAAAAGGTTTTTTCTTTATTATGTTTGTTTAATAAAGTCCCTAGAATAGCTAGTCCGTTTAATGTATCAAGTGTGACTTAATCATGAGATCACATTAAACATAAGGACACTATCCTTAAAGTATCCGTAGTCGAGCTTTATTGTGAAGTGGGATAACATTAAAGCATTAAGACTATTATGTATATAGACTGATGATCACATCTCATGGATCATGGATAAGGAGTTATCAAGTCTTAAAAAATAGGTATGAATATTAAGAGTAATATTTATACTGGATTGACCCGCTATGAGAATACTATATAGAATGTTATGCAAAGTGTCATAAGTTATTCTCATGGTGATAATGATGTATACCACCCTTCGACCTGAAACCACTATCGACCTTAGATGTAGAGTCGAGTGCCTTATTGCTGATCAAACATTATCCGTAACTAGATGACCATAAAGACAGTTGATGGGTACTCCACGAAGCATGCTAAGGGACATGCGTGACCTAGATGGAATTTTCCCATCCCGCGTAACAGGATAAATGTCTATGGGCCCAATATTGAACTGGACAAGGATGACACGGTCTATGCCTTGTGTTCAATATAGACATCAGGGCAAAGGGGTAATTGTACACATAAGTATTATCACAAAAGGATTTTTCAGATCACATGACATTTCCGTGTCTTGGGTAGCAGTGATGTGTTGCTAGATACCGCTCACTATTTATTATGTTAAATATGTGATTTAATATAATTGTCAATGCCGTGAAAACCTACAGGGTCACACACAAAAGGACGGATTGATGAGACATAGAGTAACTAAGGAATACCGTAATGTACGGTGCCCTTAAGTGAATTGTAGAACATCGTAACGTATGGTGTACTTAAGCAGAATACGAAATATGATAAGGTACCACACACTTAAGTGATTTTGGCATATTATAAGATATGGGCCACATACACTTGAGTGGGCTTTTTAGCTTGCATCCCACACAAGTGGTTCTATAAATAGAACCCTTGTGTAAAAGCATTTGAGTATTTTCAATTTAGTTTCTCTCTCTCTCTCTCTCTCTCTCTCTATCTCTCTCTATCTCTATCTCACCCAAAGCCTTCATTCGTAGCAGCTATCACTGAGATTGAAGGAATCCATTCGTGTGGACTGAGTAGAGGCGTTGTCATCATTCAACGTTCGTGATCGCTCCGTAGATCTGCATCAAAGGTTACAATCGCCATAAGAGGTAACGATTCTATCACTGATCATGCTCATTCGTAAGGATCACTAAAGGAGAAATTTTAAATTCCGCTGCGTTTTGGATCACTATTCTCCTTCAGTGGTATCAAAGCCACTTACAAAACCATGTATATGATAGCTGTTTATTTTCTATATTTTCTGTATTAGTATGATTAGAAGACATAATGAATCAAAGAATAAACGAGTAATTAAATTTGGCATCAAGTGTGTACGATTTGGATGATTGATGTTGACTATGCTTCGGAATCCGACATTAGTATGGTGAAGCAACGATACATCGATCGTCCATAGGTTATGCAATTGAGATCAATCAAGTTATATATATGATATAAGTAATCCTGATGCAAAATACGGTATATATGATATATTGTTTCTGTTTCGTTCATTCAAACACTTAATGGTTGTTTTCCTTTGAGCGATCAATGGTCGTTTGCTTCTTGATCCGACATTAGTATGGTGAAGCAATGACGTGTTGATCAATCATACTGAATCAACAATCGAGGTGTGTTTGACGGTCTGAAATTGGTGCATTAGGGTTAATGATGGCACAAGGGTTGTGTTGTCAAAGAGTTATGCGATTAGGGTTATGACTGCGCAAGAGTTGTGCTTTAAAGTATCAAGTGTCGATGCGAAAAACGACGTCGATTTCAAATGAATTGTTCATTAAAAATTTTCTACCAGGGGCGCTGCCCCTTCAACCCCGCAAGGGGGCACTGCCCCCTTGACTCCCGTCCCCTAAACAGTCAGCGAAACCCTCATCCCGCTGACTGGGCAGCGGTCCCCCCGCTAACTCTGCGTAGTGTGATCGGTCGCCGAAATTTAATTTGGTTTTAATTAATTAAAAGAATTAAAATTAATAATAATAATAATGTGTTTATTATTATTGTCTTGTGGTGATCAGTAATGGCCTTAGTTTTCCTTTATTTTGTTTTGGGATTTTAAAATACGACCTGCGTGTCACACCTCTCTTTTAATCTCTTAATGTAACTTCTTTTCTCATCCCACTACCTCGTATGTAAAACGAGTTTCTTTTATGTAATGTAATGTTATGAAGAAAGAGAAGAATTCAATATCAAAGGAGGACAACCTTGAAGATCTTGCTTGGAGAAGCTTAGATCGTTATTAGGTTAGCTTAGATTCTCTCATTGGCTTGGGAGAACAATTGCGTTAGGGGCCATAACTGTTTCATTATGTATGTTAATGCATGTGAATGTATGTTGATGCATGTGAGAGACGATTTATATGATAAATAAGTCGGTGAGATCAAAATAATTGCAAATTCTCTCAAATTAAATATTAAGTTTATGCTTTCCAAGTTTTAGCACTCATCAAGACTAATATCGAATAATGTAGGTTTCGCCTACGCGATGTGCATGTTCTATATTATTAAGGTGTGATGGGATAATTGTAATATCCAATTGCTAAAACAATGGGTCAAACTTATATAAACAAATTATAATAAGATTATATATGCTTAGAAGCAAGAGTTGGAAATGATCCATGTGATGGATTGGAATAAGGAGTTATTCACCCAACTAAAATATTTGAGAGTTGTATTAGATACAATTGGAAGGAGTTCCTACCTAAATAACCTAGTTTTGTGTAATCCGCCTACAGGGACTTAAAATAAAGTGAAATGTGGATCTCGACCCACTAGAAAATCTTCCAACGGGATTTTCCAAATCAAATGGTGAGGGTCATTTGTTTTGAATAAAATAGTGGGAGCATATTTAATTAAAGGCCTAATTAAACATGTTATTGATACTTATATTTTCATTGTTTTCATGTAAATTACCATGAAAACAAACACCTCTAACAACATTTTACGATCAATCCTTGACAAGGAAAAATTGTATGGGACAAATTTTCTGGATTGACACCGAAATCTGAGGATTATCCTCAAACATGATAGAAAGCTGTATGTCTTGGAGAAACCTGTTCCTGAAGAGGAATCTCCTAGTTCTGCACCTAAGGCAGAAAGAGATGCTATAAGAAGCATGGCGATGATGCTAATGAAACAGCTTGTCTCATGCTAGCTACCATGAACTCAGAGTTGCAAAAGCAACATGAGGACATGGTAGCGTTCGATATGATCGAACACCTGAAGATGCTCTATCAAGAGCAAGCAAGGCATGAAAGGTTTGAAGTTTCAAAAGTCCTTTTTCAAGGCAAGTTAGCTGAGGGAGCCCCTATAGGTCCCCATGTGCTCAAGATGATTGGGTATGTGGAAAACCTTGAGAGGTTGAGTTTTCTCCTCGGAAAGGAACTTGCGACTGATTTGATCTTGAAATCGTTGCCAGATAGGTTCAGTCAATTTTGTCCTAAATTTCAATATGAATGATATGGACAAATCTCTTCCTGAACTGCTAGCCATGTTAAGAACTGCTGAGCAGAATCTGAAGTCAAAAGGGAAGTTCATTCTGATGATCAGAAATGGAAAGAGACAGAACAAAAGACCCACCTAGCAGGGTGATAAAGGGAAAGGCAAGGAAGTTGCCAAACCCAAACCCACTGTTGCTGCTTTGAAGCCTAGTGGAGGCATAGCAAAGAAAGGCACCTTCTTCCATTGCGGTAAGACCGGACACTGGAAGAGAAACTGCCCAAAGTACCTGGAAGATAAGAAGAATGGAGTAGAGACTTCAATTTCAGGTATTTTTGTTATTGAAATTAATTTATCTACTTCTGCATCATGGGTATTAGATACTGGATGCGGTTCTCACATTTGTACCAATGTGCAGGGGCTAAAAAGGAGTAGAGATTTGGCAAAAGGTGAAGTTGACCTACGAGTTGGCAATGGAGCAAAGATTGTTGCTTTAGCCGTAGGAACTTATGTATTGACTTTACCTAGTGGTTTAATAATTCAGTTAGAGAACTGTTATTATGTACCTGCAATTAGCAGGAATATTATTTTCGTTTCTTGTTTGGACAAGTTTGGTTTTTCATTTATAATAAAGAACAATTGTTACTCAATTTATTTGAATGATATATTCTATGCTACTGCACAAATGAACAATGGACTATATGTCCTTGATCTTGAAATTCCTATTTATAACATTAATACTAAAAGGATGAAACCTAATGAGTTAAATCCAACTTGCCTTTGGCATTGTCGATTAGGCCACATAAATGAGAAACGCATTTCTAAACTCCATAAAGATGGACTCTTGGACTCTTTTGATTATGAATCATATGAGACATGCAAATCTTGTTTAATTGGAAAGATGACAAAGTCTCCATTCACAGGAAAAGGTGAAAGAGCTAATGATCTTTTGGCCCTCATACATACTGATGTATGTGGACCACTGAACATAACAACCAGAGGAGGTTTTCAGTACTTCATCACATTTACTGATGATTTCAGTAGATATGGTTATGTGTATTTAATGAAACACAAATCAGAGTCCTTTGAAAAGTTCAAGGAATTCAAGAATGAAGTACAAAACCAACTAGGTAATAATATTAAAACTCTTCGATCAGATCGAGGTGATGAGTATTTAAGCCTAGAGTTTGATGACCATATGAAAGAATGTGGGATCCTATCCCAACTTACTCCTCCTGGAACACCCCAATGGAATGGTGTATCTGAGAGAAGAAATCGAACCCTGTTAGACATGGTCCAATCCACGATGAGTCACGCCGATCTTCCAAACTCCTTTTGGGGACATGCACTATTGACAGTAACTTACACACTTAACCGTGTTCCATCCAAAAAGGTTGAGAAGACACCATATGAGATATGGAGTGGTAAGAAACCACATATGTCTTACATGAAGATTTGGGGTTGCGAAGTTTATGTGAAACGACAAATTTCAACTAAGCTTGAGCCCAAATCTAACAAATGCTTGTTTGTGGGGTATCCTAAAGAAACAAGAGGGTATTACTTCTACAATCCTTCTGAGGGCAAAGTGTTTGTCGCTCGAATTGGAGTTTTCCTAGAAAAGGATTTTATTTCCAAAGGAATCAGTGGGAGGAAAGTAGAGCTTGAAGAAATTCAAGAATCACAAAGCATTGATACACCTATGGAGGAATTAGAGCAGGAAACACAAGTAGTTGTGGAAGAGCAGCCTGCTCAAGTAGAACAAGACCAACGTAGGTCAAGCAGGATACGTCACCTACCTGAGAGATATGGATATCTCATAACTGATCAAGGTGATGTATTACTCATGGATCAAGATGAGTCTGTGACCTACCAAGAGGCCATAACTGGTCCCGAGTCTGAGAAGTGGCTAGAAGCCATGAAATCGGAAATGGATTCCATGTACACAAACCAATTTTGGACCTTGGTAGAGCCTCCTGTAGGAGTTAACCCTATAGGATGCAAGTGGGTCTTCAAAAAGAAGACTGACATGGATGGTAAGGTACATACCTATAAGGCAAGACTGTTTGCAAAAGGATATAAACAAATTCATGGGGTTGACTATGATGAAACCTTTTCACCAGTTGCAATGCTTAAATCTGTTCGGATTTTACTTATTATCGCTGCATATCATGATTATGAAATATGACAGATGGATGTCAAAACTGCTTTCCTTAATGGGAATCTTCTTGAGGATGTGTACATGACACAACCTAAAGGATTTGACATACCAGAAGAAGCCCAAAAGATATGTAAGTTACAAAGATCAATCTATGGATTGAAGGAAGCTTCCAGAAGATGGAATCTTCATTTTGATGAAACAGTAAAACAATATGGATTCATCAAGAACGAAGATGAACCTTATGTCTACAAGAAAGTTAGTGGGAGCATGATCGTTTTCCTAGTATTATATGTAGATGACATATTACTCACTGGAAACGATGTCCCTACCCTACAACAAGTAAAGTCTTGATTAGGGAAATGCTTTTCTATGAAGGACCTAGGTGAAGCAGCCTATATATTAGGAATCAGAATCTATAGAGATAGATCATAAAAACTGCTTGGCCTAAGTCAGAGTACGTAGATAGACAAAGTACTGAGACGCTTTAATATGCATGATTCCAAGAAAGGATTAATACCTATGCAACATGGCCTGTGTCTATCAAAAACACAATCCCCTTTAACTAAGAAAGAAAGGGATCACATGAATAAGATTCCATATGCATCTACAATAGGATCTATCATGTATGCCATGTTATGTACTCGATCAGATGTCTCGTATGCTTTAAGTGCAACGAGTATGTACCAATCTGATCCTGGTGATGCTCATTGGGTAGCTGTCAAGAATATCCTTAAGTATTTGAGAAGGACTAAGGACTCATTCTTGATATATGGAGATCAGGAAGAGTTGGCTGTAATTGGATACACCGATGCTAGCTTCCAGACAGATAAGGATGATTTTAGATCGCAATCTGGTTATGTGCTTTGCTTAAACGGTGGCGCTGTGAGCTGGAAAAGTTCAAAGCAAGATACAGTTGCTGATTCTACAATTGAGGCCAAGTATATTCCTGCCTCAAGTGCAGCAAAGGAAGTTGTTTGGATCAAAAAGTTCATTAGTGAACTTGGCATAGTTCCTAGCATTGTGGACCCCATTGGTCTCTATTGTGATAATAATGGTGCTATCGCACAAGCTAAGGAGCCTAGATCTCACCAACGATCCAAACACATACTTAGACGTTATCACCTCATTCGAGAGATAATAGATAGAGGAGATGTGAAAGTATGCAGAGTAACTACACTTGACAATATTGTTGATCCACTGACAAAGTCTCTTGCGCAGTAGAAGCATGAAGGCCATACTAGATCTATGGCCATTAGGGGTATGCTTGATTGGCTCTAGTGCTAGTGGGAGATTGTTGGTGTAAGCCTTAGAGGCCAATACTTTTGGTACTTGTATCGAATTATTTATTAATAATAAAAGGTTTTTTCTTTATTATGTTTGTTTAATAAAGTCCCTAGAATAGCTAGTCCGTTTAATGTATCAAGTGTGACTTAATCATGAGATCACATTAAACATAAGGACACTATCCTTAAAGTATCTGTAGTCGAGCTTTATTGTGAAATGGGATAACATTAAAGCATTAAGACTATTATGTATATAGACTGATGATCACATCTCATGCATCACGGATAAGGAGTTATCAAGTCTTAAACATAAGTATGAATATTAAGAGTAATATTTATACTGGATTGACCCGCTATGAGAATACTATATAGAATGTTATGCAAAGTGTCATAAGTTATTCTCATGGTGATAATGGTGTATACCACCCTTTGACCTGAAACCACTATGGACCCTAGATGTAGAGTCGAGTGCCTTATTGCTGATCAAACATTGTCCGTAACTGGATGACCATAAAGACAGTTGATGGGTACTCCACGAAGCATGCTAAGGGACATGAGTGACCTAGATGGAATTTGCCCATCCTGCGTAACAAGATAAATGTCTATGGGCCCAATATTAAACTAGACAAGGATGACACGATCTATGCCTTGTGTTCAATATAGACATAAGGGCAAAAGGGTATTTGTACACATAAGTATTATCACAACAGGATTTGTCAGATCACATGACATTTTCGTGTCTTGGGTAGCAGTGATGTGTTGCTAGATACCGCTCACTGTTTATTATGTTAAACACGTGATTTAACATAATTGACAATGCCGCGAAAACCTACAGGGTCACACACAAAGGGACGGATTGCTGAGAGATAAAGTAACTAAGGAATACCGTAATGTACGGTGCCCTTAAGTGAATTGTAGAACATCGTAAGGTATGGTGTACTTAAGCAGAATACGAAATATGGTAAGGTACCACGCGCTTAAATGATTTTGGCATATTATAAGATATGGGCCACATACACTTGAGTGGGGCTTTTTAGCTTGCAGCCTACATAAGTGGTTCTATAAATAGAACCCTTGTGTAGAAGCATTTGAGTAGTTACAATTTCATTTCTCTTTCTTTCTTTCTCTCTCTCTCTCTCTCTCTCTCTCTCTCTCTCTCTCTCTCTCACACACACACACACACACACACACACACTCAAAGCCTTCATTCATAGCAGCTAGCACTGAGATTGAAGGAATCCATTCGTGTGGACTGATTAGAGGCGTTGTCATCGTCCAACGTTCGTGATCGCTCCGTAGATCTGCATTAAAGGTTACAATCGCCATAAGAGGTAACGATTCTATCCTTGATCATGCTCATTCGTAAGGATCACTAAAGGAGAAACTTTAAATTCCGCTACGTTTTGGATCGCTATTCTCCTTCAGTGAGAGCTATAAAAAAGTATCACATGAAAATCTCACCTGATTATACCTTCGATTACACTAATGCGACGAGGTACACGATCTTATGTCGTAATGTGCTTTGCATGTTCTGGATGACATCATCTTACCGGAAGATGAGTGATTCTTGGGAGATAGGTTCTATGGTTCCAACTCACACTTGCATAATCACCAATCTTATGCAGGATCATCGTAAACTCAACTCACAATCAATATGTAACAAATTTTTGTCTCTCATTAGCAAGGCCTCGTCATTAAGGTGAGTATAATAATCTCGCATCATTACACGATACAATTACACTCCCTCGTACAAGAAGGCATCGATATATAGGACTAAGGCGGTTGAACGAGTATTCAGGATTGAGAGGATTATTATAAAGAACTTCTCCAATACCTGGTGGCACTTAAGCATCATGCTCCGGGTACTGTTGCAATTTTGGAGACCCTGCTGGCATATACCCCAAACATGACTTGTGTTAGTGGAAATGGAATATTCCATCGTCTCTTCTGGGCATATGAACCATGCATCAAAGGTTTTACGTTATACAAACCTATTATACAAATTGATAGAACATGGTTGTACGAGAAATATAAAGGAACACTAGTAATGGCAGTGACATAAGATGGCAACAACTACATTTTCCAATTCCTTCGCTCTGGTTGAAGGGGAGACTACTGGTGGATGGAGTTTTTTTCTAAAAACTCTCCGATTACACGTTGCTCCTCGACTTAACTTATGATTGATTTCAGATAGACATCCATCTCTTGAAAATGCTTATAAAAACCTTGATAGTGGCTGTAAGACCCCAATTTTGTCCCTAAGATCCCTCATGGCATCATATCATATCATATCATATCATTGCCTCAAGGATCATTGTGCACCTTGCTTGCTTCCCCTCCTTGTGGATGGGCTCTCTTTTGAGTGTGGTTCTTGATCACCAAGCATGTCTTGAATTTTGTATATCATTGCTTTTCATTTGTTTACTAACCAAAAGTACAAAAATATGTCATCTAACCTTGTTACTTGCAGATGAAGCAACATTAGGTCAAGCCAGTCAAAGGCAAGTCATTGAGCAATAGATGGTGGCCATTCTTGAGAATTTGGGCACCATTATCATTCACAAGAGTTCATATGAACCATGACATCATTTTGAATCAAGATCTCAAGTGGAAGAGGCTTGAATTTCATCTGAGCATAGCTAGGTCAGCTGAAACCCTAGAAAAGTCAACACAAGTCAACTGTGCATTCAATCATGGATTTGAAGGTGGGAGATGGTTAGAGAGGCCTCATTCATGTCCATACAAGTCTCATTTGACATTTCAAACATCAACATTGGAGAATTTGAGGTCAGATGAAAAGTTTCCAAAAATAGTAAGTGACCTGTAATTTCAAACTGCCAAAAATGGAAAGGTCTTCTCCTCAAGTTTACATCATCATGAAAGCTTCAAATGAAATTTTGTCCAACATGAAAGTTGAAGATCTTGCTCTCACCTTTCCAAAACGTCCAAGAACATGAATTTCTCATTTGTGGTTGAGAAGTTATGGATCAATCATTGCCAAGAAATTTTGAACTTCAAGCTTGCATAACTTTTGAACCAAAAGGCCAATTGGAGTGGTTCTTTTTGGAACATTTCTATCTTGATCTCTACTATCATAATCATGCATCACATTTCATCAATTCTCATCACAAAAATATTGCATTTTTCACTTGAATTTAATTTGAATTTTGGAGGGAAAGTATCAATTTGAAAAATGTGCATTATTTTCAATTCCAATCAATTGCCTTTGCCTCCAAACAGATTTTTAAGCTTGTTACAAGCCAAACTCGATACTGTTCCATTGCCTTGCATTGCATAAGGGTGGTTTTGCCATTTTGCATCAACATTCCAATTTCACTAATCACTTGCATTTTGGCTAAACATGATTAAGAGCTTCATTAGTACATGATATATAAAGCTAATCATAACAGAAAATGCTAACAACAACTTCACAAATCCAGATCTGAAAATTTCATCTCAAAATTCTCTCAACTTTTTTCATCGAGTTCTTCATCTCTTTTGCTCGTTTCTTGAGTTGTTCATCATCTGTAAGCATTGTGGAAGAATATTGAAGCAAGATCCTGTGGAATTCTTGAAGAATCGTGGACTGTTGAGCATTGCATCATCCATGGCAACTGAAATTTTTGGACGAATCAAGCACTGTTGAGCTGAAATCCTTCATCCATTCGTTCATTCAAGTGTTGAAGAAGATTTGTTTCATCCTTTCCAAGCCTAGATCACACGATTTCACTTCTGTTTCTCCAGCAAGGTTAGAATTCGATGCTCATGATTCTTGAAATTGTTAGATGCATCTTGTAGATCTTTGAACATAGGTTATGCTGAGCTTTGGATCTCTTGATTTCATTAAGTATTGAAGTAGTTATGTTGTTTTGAATTTTGACATGTTAAACTTCTCTTGCTCGATCCATGCGTATCATGCTGAATTAGATGAAATCAATACTGGATATGTGATGTATGTTGAAGGACGTTTCCATTGATATATGTTTGGTAGATTTCTGTGTATGTTGGATCTTGATGATGATGAACATGATGAACCGTATGAATGTGCTAGGGTTTTAGTTCCAGAATCCTGTTTGATCTTGCCTGGCCGAGTTTGCATGTGTTTTAGTTGTTAGTGGACATGCGTTGGTCCGAATGCCGGTTTCTGATTGGTCAGCGTTTCAATTAAATGAAACGCGGCGTTTAACCTGGCGCCATAATTTGAATGCATACTTGGTTCGATTCCGGACCAAGACATTTTCCATTTTGGCTTTTGCATTTTCTCCATTTATGCTATACATGTTCATGCTACTTGTTTCATGTTTTTTTTTATTTTTCTCTTCATTCAAAAATTCATAATTCAATAAGTACTTATCCAAATCACATGAGATTTTTTGCACAATGATCTTCATGATGTCTTCTATTTTCTGGATATTTTTACAGAATTTGTGCACGGTTGAAAATGTTTTTGGCCTAGGGTTTATTCATGCATATGCTTTCATGTACCTTTCTTACCATTTTCTTCATGAAATAATGATGGTTGATCCAATGAATGTGAAAATTGACATGCATAAACTAGACATCCTAATGGTCATTTTGGTATATAGTTTGCATTTTTCTCATTTCTGGATGTTGTGTTATGATATGATTAATGGAGGTGTGACAATGTGTGTCACACCATTTCTTGTCCAACTTGCTGATTTTATTTACCATGCCAAATAAATGCCAAATGATCTGATTGATTGCAAGATGCTACTTCTGGATGTTAGGATTGATCATGAATTTTTGTAGAATTTTTAGATCTATTTCTGATTTGTTTGGGATTTTCTTTGCTGAAGTGTCATGTTTGGACTTTTGATGAGTGTTGAACTTAGATGATTTGTGAAATGCTTATGCCTTGTCATATGAACTTGAAATTTTACACATGTTTTCTAGACACATTGAAGTTTGTCTTGGCTTTGGTTTGAATCATTTATCACTTGTCATTTCTGTTTTAGGATTGCCTTAAGTTGATGTATCAATTTGTGCCTCCTTTGAGCTTGTTTGTGCTTACATTGACTTGTTGAATTTGATTGCCATGCTTATACTTGTCCAAATGCCATGATTTTTGGTGTGTTGATCATTTGATGTGTCTTGTTTATCCATGATTTTTATTGAGATTTATTGAGCTATTTTGGAATTAATATGGCTTTGATCATTCTATTGCTTCTATGTGGTTTCAACTTGCCTATCTTGACATGTTTTGATTATGAAATTCTTTTGGTAATTGATGTTGACATGAGACCACTTGGACATTGTTCTAATTTGATTAATCTTGATTCATGTCAATTTTCATGTTCTGTTTTGAATTATTTCTCCCCCTTTGACCCTAGGCTTTGTCCTAGTGGTTTGCCTCTCATGTTTGAAGCTTTGTTTCAGGTTGCACATGCAAGTTACACAATTGATGATGCCTCATCTTGAGAGCATTTGATATTTGATTTTGATTACTAATGTGTGTTTTGTAGGTTGATGTTGATTCAATTGGGATTGACTTGTGGCTTATGCCTTTGCCTATATTGGTTGTCTGTTGCATTAACTGTTGGTTGTTTATCTGAGTTGTATACTGATTTGTTTGATGTTTCCACAGGTACATTAGTTGCTTAAGTTCATTTTGAACTTGCTTGGTTGCTTAACCAATTAGGTATACCCTTTCTTCTTCATGTAGTCTGGAAGACCTGGCTTGTTATGTGGCCAGGCACCTGTCTGAAGTCCTCCTTAAGAGGCAATGTTTGTGATTGTTTATCTTTGTCCCCAAGCAGGAAAAGTCCTTTTGATAAGGCAATTGGTAGATAAAAGAGATGTGTAGTCCATCTCCTACTATTCTGTGTGTCATCCCTTTGCTCACATTACATGTTGTAGCATTGTGGATCTTAACCCAAGATCTATATAGTCATTAACTTGTGGAGAGAGTTCCAACTTTCTGAACTCCCACACCTTCTATCATTCAATGCTCTCCCTAACCAGGGATAAGAGCAATGAGGCACACCCCTCATATCCTTTCATCTGCTTCACCTTAACCCTCAATGTTAAGGTTAAGATCATCACTTACCCCATCCCAATTGACTTTAAAGTCTAACCCTTGCTTGAGCCAAATTGCTTGTATATAATGAGTGCTAAATGACTTTGTTTGATTGATTGCTTGATTCATCTGTGCATGTTTGTTTGCATACCTTTGTGCATTTATCATCATTAATTGCTCATTATTGCATGATCATCATTTCATATCTTTGTGACATCTTTGTTTGTCCATTGAGGAATCAACTGTAAGTCCATTCATTGGCCATTGTTCCTATGATTTGGAAGGGATTGAGTGTAAGACCATTTCATTGGCCACTTATGCCCTCTTTGCCTATTGCTATTGTTTGTTTGTTGTATGTGAGGATGCAATTGTAAGTCCATGTTGTTGGCATTTGTACTCCCATGGTCATCCTTTGGAGGTTGGTATAAGCCCAGATAGATTGGCATCTGACATCCATGTTTTGTTTTGTTTTAGGAGATTGGAATAAGTCCATTTATTGGCATCCGGTTTCCTTGTTTGTTTTAGGAGATTGGTGTAAATCCATTGATTGGTATCCGGTATTCGTGTTTGTTTGTGAGATTGGAATAAGTCCATTTATTGGCATCTGGTATCATTGTTTTGTTTTAGGAAATTGGTGTAAATCCATTGATTGATATCCGGTATCCACCTTTGTTTGTGAGATTGGTATAAGTCCATTGATTGGCATCCGGTATCACCTTGCTTTTATTTGCTTACTTGCTTTGTTGCTTATTCCAAAGGACACACTTGAATCATCTTCTATATGATTTCAAGAGGTGAACTTCTAGGAAGTTTTACACTCCTTCATGTTTGCACAATATGTCATAAACAAATAAACTTTTTTATACAACAAGTGTGAAAAGGGCTCCCTAGGAGTACCTAGGACGTTTTGGGTGCCTAACACCTTCCCATTGCGTAATTAACCCCTTACCCAGATTCTCTGATCTTTTCATTAGTTTTCTATGTGTAAAACTTCTTAGGCTTTTGTTCGCTTTTTAGCCAATCCTTTGGATAAATAAAAGTGCGGTGGCGACTCGATTTCTTTGTATGCTTTGTTTTTGATTTAATCCATAAATCATAAAGTGACGAATACACCGCTACAGAAAAGTGGCGACTCTGCTGGGGAAAACATTAGACCTTCCCTGGTGGTTTTGCCTACTTTTCACCCTTGTTGTATGATATATTGTTATGTGTTATTTGACATATTTTTGTACAATTTGGGATAACTGTATTGATTGTAATGTTTGAATTACTTGATATACAATTGCTGTTTGCTTTGGTGATCTCTGTGAGATGAGTTCTATACCCGAACTCGAGTGCACCTTAGGATAGGAGAATGGCGTAGTCTTGTTGACTGGTGTGGAGTATTCCTTAGCCAGTTGACTTGCGAGTCCATTCACTTGGTGGAGGTCATGTTGGATTAATAATGTCACACAAGTTATTTGTGGTTAGGCATTATTCTTTCAATCATGTGCCTTAGAAGCCAAGGACCGTAGTTTACCAAGCCCATCTTGGCCTATTTTTAGGACGTAGTGCGGAGGTCGTTCAGATGTCAGATCTGATGCGACTGTTACGCGATACTACACTCATAAGAGTCTCTCTTGAGAATATTTTTGGAATACGAGTATTCGTTCCTCCGATAATATCCGAAAGATGGGACGATGATTATGGGAACCTCTGGTAGAACATGTCTGGCAGGTTTAAACCCTAGTACACTCCCTTTGGGTGGTTCTTAACCAGGACTCCATGCTCGTGACTCTCAACAAACCCGTGATTCATGGTTGAGTCGTTTAAATATCCTTAATATCAATGGAACTTGGGCGTTGATAAGGTGTAAGCCATAATCCGCCAAAATGGATGATTGATATTAAGGATGATTGAGTCGGTTCATGTACCGTTAATATCAATGGAACTTGGGTGTTGATAAGGTGAAAACCATAATCCACCAAAATGGATGATTGATATTAGGGATACAATGAGCTTTCCCATGACCTTTGTCTGGTGTGTCTTGCTTGATCCTTGAGTGTGATTGTTGCATTCATGCATTCATGCATTCATCTGCATTCATGTCATCAGAAAAATCAGAAAATTTTCAAGGAACTTAAAGGGTTTATTTGCAAAATTTTCAGACATGGAAAGACCAAAAAGGCATACAAAGAAGTACAGCTTTAGACAGCCTGATGTGAAAGAGTTAAGGAATCTGACATCTTATGTATTAGATCCCTTGGGTTTCAAAGCTCGCTATGGGAAGCTTATGCCTCTGTTGACTACCCAGGTTGATGAGGGTTTGATGAGTACTTTGGCTCAGTTTTATGATCCTTTGTATCACTGCTTCTCTTTCCCGGATTTTCAGTTGTTGCCTACGCTTGAGGAGTATGCTCATCTTATTGGGATCCCGATTCTGGATCAGGTGTCGTTCAGTGGCTTAGAGAGTATTCCTACTTCTCGAGAGATTGCAGACTTGTTGCACATAGATAAAGCCTTAATTAAAGCTAATCTGACTACCAAAGATGGAATTCAGGGTCTTCCTTCCGAGTTCCTCATCGCTCAAGCTACCGTTTATGGGAAGGCCAGGAGTGAGGATGCCTTTGAGGCTTTATTTGTGCTACTCATCTATGGTTTGGTATTGTTCCCCAACGTCGACAAATTTGTGGATGTGAACGCCATTAGGATCTTTTCAGTTCTTAATCCCGTTCCGACTCTGTTGGGTGATGCCTATGTCTCTTTGCATCTGAGGAATGCAAAGGATGGAGGAGTTATTGTGTGTTGTCTGCCTCTGCTGTATAAGTGGTTTATTTCTCACTTGCCGCAGACAGTTGCTTTCAAGGAGAACAAGGGATGTCTACGGTGGTCTCATAGACTCATGTCTCTCACTAATGATGATATCTCTTGGTATGATCGCGTGTATGATACTGTGCAGATTATTGATTATTGTGGTGAATTCCCTAACGTGCCTCTTCTTGGTACATGTGGTGGGATCAGCTACAATCCTATTCTAGCACGTCGTCAGCTTGGGTTCCCCCTAAGGGATAAACCTCATAACATTCTATTAGAAGGTGTGTTCTTCCAGGAGGGTAAAGATCCCCAAGGCCTGAAAGCCAGATTTGTCCGCGCTTGGCGCAAGATCTGCAAGAAGACCAGGAATGAATTGGGTCCGAAGAACTGCATTGCTTTGGAACCATATACCTCTTGGGTCAGACAGAGAGCTGCCGAGTACCTTATGCCTTATGATCATCCGAGACCTACACCTTTGGATGTGGCTGGGCCTTCAACCCTCCCCACCCAAGATGTAGAGGAGTTGGGAGAAGAAGACTTTTCACGTGCCTGGATCCGTTAAAGAGAGGAGTTACTTCATCAGCTGAAGGAGAAGGACGCTCTTATTGAGTTTCTCGAGCATCAGGTGATCGACGATCCGAATGATACTTGGACTTCTCTGCTTCCTCAGTCTTCCAAATTCTGGAAGAGGAAGTATGATCGACTCGCAAAGGAGAAAGCGGATATGGAAGCAGCCTATGAGAGAGAGATCAAGAAGCTATGTGCATCTCGTTTTCCAGCATCCCGAGCTTCTAGGGATCCATAGGATATTTATTTTCCTTTTCTCTTTGTAATAATCAAAAATGTTGTACTTCTTTGTCTCAAAATATATTTGAGGAGATATTTTCCATATGCTATTTAAATGCTTAAAAATTAAAATTTGCAAATAATACCCTAAGGGTTCCTTGAAAATAAAAACAAAGCATATGCACGAACATTGCATGCATCATTTTGCATAAGCAGGTGTCGTTCTTGGTCTTCTTGTCTGTGGCCTAACTCTGTGCTCTTCATTTATTTTGAAGACAAGCTGACTCACTGGTACTATACCAGAGCCAATTCTGGCAGAGTAATGGATCAACTTGAGCAAGAGAACCGTGAATTGAAGGAAGAGGTCGCTCGTCTGAGTGCTTTGATGGAGCAGTTCCTGTCTGCTCAGAACCAACCTTCTCCACCTCCTGCAACTCCTCCCTAGAGGACGGTTATATCAGAAGTCGTCGCTCCGACTGTGCCAGCTGCTAGTGCTCACTTTATGCCGCATGCCATGCCAGCCGGATTTCCGTGGGGTATGCCGCCTGGTTTCATGCTAGATATTCCAGCTCCGACTTTTGCTTCTATGTCGGCATCTAGCCTGGTCCTTGCTGCTGCTGCTCCTGTCGTGCATACCATTCCTAGGGTAGACGACACCATCTATCATTCTGAGCCGTCTGAGGGCCCAGATGTCAATGAGAAGATGGAGGCTATGAATGATCAATTCCTCAAGCTGCGTAAGGAATTGAAGACCCTCAGAGGGAAAGATCTGTTTGGCAAGTCTGCTGCTGAACTTTGCCTTGTTCTCGGTGTTAAAATTCCAATCAAATTCAAAGTACCTGACTTTGAAAAATATAAGGGGAACACCTGCCCTCTTGCTCACCTGGTCATGTATGCCAGGAAAATGTCTACGCAAACCGATAATGATAAGCTTTTGATCCATTATTTCCAGGATAGTTTGTCCGGTGCAGCTCTTCGCTAGTATATGAGCCTTGATAGTGCAAATATTCGATCCTTCAATGATCTTGGCGAAGCCTTCGTCAAGCAATATAAGTACAATGTTGATATGGCGCCTGACCGTGATCAACTCAGGGCCATGTCCCAGAAGGATAAGGAGACATTTAAGGAGTACGCCCAGAGGTGGCGAGAGCTGGCTGCTCAGATTACTCCTCCGCTAGAAGAGAAAGAAATGACTAAGATCTTTTTGAAGACTCTTAGCTCATTCTATTATGAGCGGATGGTTGCGAGCGCTCCCTCTGATTTCATCGAGATGGTGAACATGGGGATGCGTCTGGAGGAAGGAGTTCGTGAAGGACGTTTGAGTAAGGATGAGAGCTCTTCTAAACGGTATGGGGCGTTTAAGAAGAAAGATGGGGAGGCACATGTTGTGCAGTCCCATGTTAAACCAAGAAGACCCTCTATTTAGAGGAAGCCAGCACGTCGTGCCAACAATCAGCACCAGGTGGCTCATATAGCACCTGTTTTCAGGGATAATGCTCAGTATCAGCAGCCCAGTCAGCCTTAGTATCAGCAGCAGTACCGTCCATAGCAACAGGCTTACCAGCCTCGTGGCAGTACTAGTAATCAGGCCAATTTGAATTATGATAGGAAGAAGATCAGCTTCGATCCGATTCCTATGTCATATGCTGAATTGTATCCTTCCTTGTTGGAGAGGAAGCTGGTTACTCCAAGGGATCCTCCAGCTGTGCCGGCGAATCCTCAATGGTGGTACAAGCCAGATCAACACTGTGTTTATCATTCCGGTGCTCCGGGGCATAACATCGAGAATTGCTATCCGTTGAAGATTAAGGTGCAAGACCTTATGCGGTGTGGTATTCTGAGCTTCGAGGACTCAGGCCCAAATGTTACAAAAAACCCATTGCCCGAGCATGGGAAATCTGTGAATATGGTCCAGGGGTGCCCTGGGAAATATAAAGTCAAATATGTGAGCCATATTAGACAGTCATTGGTCGAATTACATCGTTTGCTGTGTCAATACATCCATATGGAGCATGACCATGACAGATGCCGCATCTGTTCTGTTAACCGTCTGGGTTGTCGCCAAGTGTGAAGAGAGCTTCAAGAGCTGCTAGATGAAGGAACCATAGAGATTCTTCAGAACCGTAATATTGATGAAGACGAACCAAAAGTAAATGTTATTTCTCCTGTGTTCAAATTGCCTGAGCCTATTGTCATCCGTTATGATGGCAGCAAGCCGAAGGTCTCTCCTTCTCTAACAATCAAGCCTGCAGGCCCTGTGCCTTATTCTTCAGAGAAAGTAATCCCCTTCCGGTATAATCCCGTTGCTGTGGAAGATGGGAATGAAGTGCCGTTGCCGTCAACTTCTGTTACCAATATTGTTGATGTAAGTGGGTTGACCCGGAGTGGTCGTGTGTTTTCTGCTCCTAAGCCTCAGGCTAGAGCTGTCACTTTTGATTCTGTTGAGCGTCCGGTGGGGACCGCTGTGAATGTTCAGAACCCGACACTTGCTTTTGCTAAACCCTCCTCTGTACAAAAGACTCCTGATTCTTCTGTTGGCCCGAGTGGCATTGTGAATGAAGAGTGTGATGAGATGCTGAGGCTCATCAAGAAGAGTGAGTACAACGTTGTAGACCAGCTTCTACAAACGCCATCCAAGATCTCCGTATTATCTTTGCTGCTGAATTCAGAACCTCATAGGGAGGCTCTGCAGAAAGTTTTGGATCTGGCATATGTTGATCATGATGTCACTATTGAACAGTTTGACAGTATAGTTGCAAACATTACTGCTTGCAACACTTTGAGTTTCTGTGACGCTGATCTCCCTGAGGAGGGAAGAGACCACAACATGGCTTTACACATTTCCATGAACTGCAAGTCTGATTCCATGTCCAACGTGCTGGTGGACACTGGATCATCTTTGAATGTATTTCCAAAGACCACACTCTCTAGATTGTCATATCAAGGTCCTCCTATGAGGCAGAGTGGGGTTGTTGTGAAGGCTTTTGATGGGTCGCGTAAGACTGTGATTGGGGAAGTTGATCTCCCAATCAAGATTGGACCAAGTGATTTCCAAGTTACCTTCCAGGTTATGGATATCCACCCATCTTATAGTTGTCTCCTTGGTAGACCATGGATTCACGAGGCTGGTGCCGTGACATCCACCCTACACCAGAAGCTGAAATTCGTCAAGAATAAGAAACTGGTTGTGGTAGGGGGAGAAAAGGCTTTCCTGGTTAGCCACTTGTCTTCTTTCTCATATATTGATGCAGAGGATGAAGTTGGAACTCCTTTCCAAGCTTTGTCTATTGCTGAGCCGATTGAGAAGAAGTCTCCTTCATTTGCTTCCTACCGTGATGCAAAATTGGCCATTGAATGTGGTGCAGTTGCTGGTTTGGGGAAGATGATTGAGCTTGAAGACAACAAATCCCGGGTTGGCATTGGCTATTCTTCTGGGGAATTCAACGATAAAGGACTGTTCAAGAGTGGAGGTTTCATCCATGTTGATCGAGCTGAAGAAGCTGCTGCTATTTTGGAAGAGGATGCAGAGGATTTGAGCAACTTCATCATCCCTGGTGGGATCTGCCATAATTGGGTCGCTGTGGATGTTCCTACGGTCATTCATAAGTCAGCGTAATTTGTTCACTTTGTTCAAAACCCTTCTCCCATGCCAAAAGGAGAAGTGATGACATTGTTGGCAGCATTTATACAACGATATTTCATTCAATTAATGCATTGTTAAACATTTGTTTTTCCATTTGTTTTCACTTTTTGCTTTTGCATGAAACCAGTGATCACAAAAAACCCTGAAAACAAGAATAAAAGCAATCTTTTCATCTGCATAATGATTTGCTTGTTAAATTCTAAAGTTTTTTATTATCCAAAATCATTATGCAGGTTGATTCTAAAACCCATTGAACATAATGATCCAACGCCATCTCCCAATTTTGAATTCCCTGTATTTGAGGCAAAGGAAGATGATGTTGAAGGGATTCCTGATGAGATTACCCGTCTCCTTGAGCACGAGAAGAAGATCATTCAGCCGCATCTCGAAGATCTGGAAACAGTCAACTTGGGGTCTGAGGATTGTGTTCGTATGGTGAAGATTGGGGCACTTCTTGAAGAGTCTGTCAAGAAGAGGTTGATCAGTTTGCTACGAGAATATTCCGATATCTTTGCTTGGTCATATGAAGACATGCCGGGTCTAGATACAGATATTGTGCAACAGTTCCTGCCTTTGAAGCCTGAGTGTGTGCCTGTGAAGCAGAAGCTCAGAAGAACTCATCCAGATATGGCAGTGAAGATCAAAGAGGAAGTTCAGAAGCAAATTGATGCGGGGTTTCTGGTGACTTCTACATATCCTCAATGGGTGGCCAATATTGTGCCTGTGCCTAAGAAGGACGGAAAAGTCCGTATGTGTGTTGATTATAGAGATTTGAATAAAGTTAGTCCCAAAGATGATTTTCCTCTACCACACATTGATATGTTGGTAGACAATACAGCTAAATTCAAAGTCTTTTCCTTTATGGACAGATTTTCCGGTTATAATCAAATCAAGATGGCACCCGAAGATATGGAGAAGACAACATTCATCACACCTTGGGGAACATTCTGTTATCGAGTGATGCCCTTCGGTTTGAAGAACGCCGGAGCCACGTATCAACGTGCTATGACTACCTTGTTTCATGATATGATGCACAAGGAGATAAAGGTCTATGTTGATGATATGATTGCTAAGTCCCGAACGGAAGTTGAACATGTTGAGCATTTGTTGAAGCTTTTTCAGCGTTTGAGGAAGTTTAGACTTCGTCTGAATCCGAACAAATGTACATTTGGAGTCCGTTCCGGCAAGTTGTTGGGCTTTGTTGTCAGCGAAAGAGGTATTGAGGTTGATCCTGCAAAGGTCAAAGCAATACAAGAGATGCCTGCGCCCAAAACTGAGAAGCAAGTCCGAGGTTTTCTTGGTCGCTTGAACTATATTTCCAGATTTATATCCCACATGACTGTCACATGTGCGCCGATATTCAAGCTCCTCCGGAAAGATCGGTCTCATGATTGGATCGAGGATTACCAGAAAGCTTTCAACAGTATCAAAGAGTATCTGTCTGAACCTCCGATCTTGTCTCCGCCTGTGGAAGGAAGACCTCTGATTATGTATTTGACCGTGCTTGAAGACTCGATGGGTTGTGTACTCGGTCAATAAGATGAATCAGGGAAGAAAGAATCTGCTATATACTATCTCAGTAAGAAGTTTACTGATTGTGAGTCTCGATACTCTATGCTTGAGAAGACGTGCTGTGCTTTGGCTTGGGCTGCTAAGCGTTTACGCCAGTACATGATAAATCATACCACTTGGTTGATATCCCGAATGGATCCAATTAAGTATATTTTCGAGAAGCCTGCTTTAACCGGGAGGATTGCCCGCTGGCAGATGTTGTTGTCTGAGTATGATATCGAGTATCGAGCTCAGAAAGCTATCAAAGGTAGAATCTTGGCTGACCATTTAGCGCACCAGCCGATTGAAGATCACCAGTCTGTTCAGTATGACTTCCCTGATGAAGAGATTCTGTATTTGAAAATGAAAGATTGTGATGAGCCTACACTTGATGAAGGTCCGGAACCTGGTTCCAGATGGACGATGGTGTTTGATGGCGCTATAAATCAGTACGGAAATTGAATTGGGGCAGTAATCATTACTCCTCATGGCACACATATTCCGCTTACAACAAGGCTAACTTTCAAATGCACGAATAATATGGCTGAGTATGAGGCATGTATTATGGGACTAGAAGAGTGTATTGATTTGAGAATCAAGCATCTAGATGTGTATGGTGATTCGGCCCTGGTTGTCAATCAGATCAAGGGTGAATGGGAGACGAATCAGCCAGGTCTCATTCCGTACAGAGATTATGCGAGGAGGATTTCCATATTCTTTATAGAAGTTGACTTTCATCATATTCCTCGAGAGGATAATCGGATGACAGATGCTCTTGCTACGCTTGCTTCAATGATTGTGGTCAAGTATTGGAATGAAGTTCCTAATATTGTCGTGATGCGCTTGGATAGACCAGCTCACGTATTTGCAGTTGAAGAAGTCAATGATGACAAGCCTTGGTATTTTGATATCAAGAATTTCCTCCAGAACCAGGTCTACCCGCCTGGGGCATCTGTGAAAGATAGGAGAACTTTGAGAAGGTTGTCAGGTAGTTTCTACCTCAGTGGTGAAGTGTTGTATAAGAGAAATTTTGACATGGTTTTGCTCAGATGCGTGGATAGACACGAAGCAAACCTGTTGATGACTGAGGTCCATGAGGGTTCATTTGGTACTCATTCCAATGGACATGCCATGGCTAGAAAGATGTTGAGAGCAGGCTACTATTGGCTGACAATGGAGTCTGACTGCTGCAAATATGTGAAGAAATGCCACAAGTGTCAGATTTATGCGGACAAGATTCATATTCCTCCGACACTTCTGAATCTGATTTCATCACCATGGCCTTTCTCTATGTGGGGAATCGACATGATCGGCATGATTGAATCGAAGGCGTCCAATGGACACCGGTTTATTCTCGTAGCAATTGATTACTTCACCAAATGGGTTGAGGCCGCTTCGTATGCGAATGTGACCAGGCGGGTGGTTGTGAAGTTTATCAAGAACCAGCTGATTTGCCGTTATGGTGTGCCAGATAAGATCATTACTGATAATGGATCTAATCTGAATAATAAGATGATGGATGAGTTGCGCGCTGAATTCAAGATTGCACACCATAATTCTTCTCCTTACAGACCAAAGATGAATGGGGCTGTTGAAGCTGCTAATAAGAATATCAAGAAGATTATCCAGAAGATGACAGTTACGTACAAAGATTGGCATGAGATGCTGCCATTTGCTTTGCATGGTTATCGTACATCTGTACGCACTTCAACAGGGGCAACCCCTTTCTCTCTTGTTTATGGCATGGAGGCTGTTCTCCCAGTAGAGGTGGAGATCCCATCAATGAGAGTCTTGATGGAAGCTAAGTTGACTGATGCTGAATGGATTCAGAGTCGTTATGACCAGTTGAATCTGATTGAAGAGAAGCGATTGACTGCCATGTGCCATGGTCAGTTATATCAGCAGAGAATGAAGAAAGCATTCGATAAGAAGATCAAGCCTCGTGTGTTCCGAGAAGGAGACCTCGTGCTCAAGAAAGTCTTGTCTTTCGCGCCCGATTCCAGGGGCAAGTGGACTCCAAACTACGAGGGTCCATATGTTGTTAAGAGAGCCTTTTCAGGCGGAGCTTTGATGCTTACAACAATGGATGGGGAGGATTTCACTCTTCCTGTGAATTCAGATGCAGTCAAGAAATACTTTGCCTAAAAAAAAAGTTATATGCAAATGAAAAACAGAATAGCTCGCTAAGTTGAAAACCCGAAAGGGCGGCTTAGGCAAAAATGAGCGTCTCGGTGGAGAACCCGCAAGGGTAATCTAGGCAAAAGTTAGGGATTTGGCAAGTAACTGCATCCTGACAAGACTTTCTGTTCCACAGCCGTCTTTTCGTCAGAGGTTCTCGATTCGTCGTCAACTGAAGCTTCGAATACATCGAGATTCAAATTGGTAGAGAAAGGATCATTATGTTCAATGTAGCCCTCTTCCAATATATATCACTGATTTCAAATTTGTATAGATCTATGGAGTCTTGCCATTTGCAGGCTACCATTCCATCAAATCAATTTGAGCTTTTATCCAATTATTTGCACTCTTATTTGTTTCAATTCAACAAACGTTTTGCATGTTTTAATTGATAAAATGTCATTGTTTTAAACAAATAAATTTTTCAAATTGTTGTTTTAAACAAAGTGAACATTCACAATGATGAAAGGATACTCAAGAATTTCTCAGTGCTCTCCCAAGGGTGGCATGATTTCCTACAGGTAAGACATTTGTTCATATTCCTGGCATGGTTGTATCCTCTTTATCCTGCTTTGTTGGTGGGGTTGTTCCCCAAGTAGGGTTGTTGTGGTGGGTTGTTCCCCAAGCAGAGTGTTGTGGAAGACTCAGCTCCTTCCCCAGCAGTAGTCTCTCCCCAGCATGGGTGTTTTTCCTTTGGAAGATTCGGTGGTTGGTGGATTGACATTCCGGTACCCCATCGTTCTCCCCAATGCAGTCGCTAGCAGGGTCGGTGCTAGCTTTCCTCAGCACAGTCGCTAGTGGAATCTGTGATATATCCCCGGAACAGAGCGCTTGTGGAAGACGTCGTTTTTCTCCAACAGTACCCTCTTCCCCGGCCAAGTTGCCAGTAGAGTTGCTATATCTCCCCATCAGTGCGCTTATCCCTTCAGCAGAGCAATGATTATGTTCCTCCTCAGCAGTTGTGGATGTTCTCCTCAGAAGAGTCAGCATTTAATGGTTGATTCCCCAGCTCTCTTCCATGTCCCCAGTGGGTTCTTAAGTAGAATCCCCAGTGGAGCCGTCAGTAGATTTGTGGTTTGGTGGATTGTATGTATGCAAAATCCCCAAAAGAGTTGGTATCCCCCAACAGAATCAGGATTGTATCTGTGATATTCCCCTTAGAGCCTCCGTCAGAGCTGGTATCCTTGACAGATTTGCTTTTGTGGCAGTTTCTGCTTGTTGAAACCTCTGTTTCCCCAGTAGGGTTGGTTGGTGGTCTAGCATCCAGAGATTGGGTTGATTTCCTGATTGCTTTTGATCCTCAGTAGAGTGGCTTGTTGCAGAATCTACTTGTGTGATCTGTTTTTCCTTCAGTGGGTGTATCCCCAATGGAGTGGCTATTTGTGTTTTCCCCAGGTAGAGTTGCTTGTGCAGTAGATTCTACGTGGATGATCTGTTCTCCCTCTGTGAGTTGTTCCCCAGTGGAGTTGCGTGGAGTTCGCTTTCATAGCAGTTCTCGCTTGTGCAGTGAATTTTTGATGCTGAAGATATCCCATGCAGATATCTCAGGACTTCTCCATTTCCCCAACAGATTTGTCTTTGTGGCCGTTGTTGCCTGTTGTGACTTTCTGTTCGTCAGTTGGGTTGTAGTTGATCCATTACTCAGAGATTTTGTGATATCTCTGATCTTTTGCCTCCTCGCAAATCTTTGCTTATCAGCATGTGGATCTCTAGCAGATTGGCTTTCCAGTTGGTTTTTCCCTGGAAGTGTAGTACCGGGCGTTTGATTCCTGGGCCTATTTGTGTTAGATATGTCTGTTTTGTCAGCATTCATCAAACATAAATCACGCATATTCATGCATAATCATAAACATTCAGATATTCATGTTGCATTTTTTGCCATATATCTCTTGTTTGTTGTCTCATGCTATGGGTTCTATAGATCTCCAGTAGATCTTCCCAAGCAGATGTCGGGTGTTTAAATCTCTCCATATAGAGTCAGCCCCATAAGCAGAAAGTGTCTGTCTTTCCTTCTGCAGTTCCCCACTGAGATTATCCTCGTGGATGACGGTTTCTTTCGTTTCCTCCCAACACATATATTGGGATGGATGTTCCTATTGAGTTATATCCTCATTAGGACGTATCTTGGTTCAGTCTGTCCTTTCGGTTTGGTTCCGAATTGACATTTGTCAACTGTTTCTCGTGCTTCACTGTGGAATAAATGAATGATTTGCCCAGTAACCGGCATTAATTCTTTTATCCCCAGCGGAATCTTTTTTTGGGCCTCTGCCCTTATACCGGTAGTTGTAAGTCCTATGTTTCCTCTTCTTGGTGGAATTTGTGGTTATATGCCTTTTATTCCTCAGCAAGAGTAGTTTGGTTTTCTACCCAATGTTCGGTAGTTGTAAATCCTAATTTTCCTGCTCTCCAGCAGTTTGTGGTTTGTTATAAACCCTATTTTGTTCCCGTGCGGATTTGTGATTCTTTCATTCCCCACGCAGAGTTGTTGGTTTTCTATCCAGTATTCGGTAGATGTAAACCCTATCTTTTATCCTCATCAGAGTTGATGGCTACTACCCAGTATTCGGTAGTTGTAAGTCCTATCTCTTTTCCCCTAGCAGAGGTAACCTTTGTGGTTCGTTCTGGTTGATGGTGGATTTTGTGCTGTAGTGGTTTTATTCCCAACGGAGTCGGTGCTTTTTGTGGATAATTGCCGGTTGCTAGCAATTTTATCCTCAGCCAGAGTTTTGGTATTCTACCCCGTATTCGGTAGTTGTAAACCCTAATTTCTCCCTTTGCAGAGTTAACCTTGTTGTTCATCCTAACCGATGATGGTTACTCTTTATGGTTATCTTCATTCAGTATCTGATGTTGATATTCCTCCCTTTGCTTCTGGATAATTGCCTTTTGCTAGCAATTGTATCCCCAGCAGTCTTCTGGATCATTGCCGTATGCTTGCAATGTTATCCTCTTTGAAGTCGCCAGCAAGTCCTTGTGGATAATTGTTGTTTATGCAATTCATCCCCGGATCATTGATTTTGTATCAATTCATCCCCAGCGAGTCTTCTTTCATTTACCCGTTTGCTTGGTAATGATCGTTGCTCCCTTTGATTTGCCATCTTTATATACCTAGTTAGTATCCCGATGCCTTTCTTTTCGGTCGATTTATCCTTTATTAACCCTTATACCGGTTGTGGATAATCTTCCATGCGAGTATGTTATCCACGTTCTGACGGTAATGGATAATATATCTCATGCACTCTTCGGTCGAAGCCTGTTGTGTTTCCCCAGTCGAGTAAGATTCGCTATTTCTCCTTTGCGGAGTCGAATATTTATTTCTTGGATAATTGTCGGATGCTTGCAATTTATCCCTGTGAGTTGTCTTTCGTTTACCCGGATGCTTGGTATCGATTGTCTCTCTTTTCCTTTTGGTTGATCACCTATTATATGCCCTAACCGGTATCTCTGGTGTCTCTTCCCTTTCGAGTATATTATTCACGTTCTGACGGTAATGAATAATATATCTCTTTCACTCTTTGGTTGGAATCCTTTGTTGATATTCCCCAGTAGAGTAAGATTCGTATTCTTTGTAGAATAAAATATTCCATCCTTTAACAAGTTTGTGTTTTGGATGATGAGTGTTTTGGCATATATACCAATTCACGTTTTCGGTTGGTCACCTATTATATACATTGGTATCCCTGGTGTTTCCTTCCATGTGAGTATATTACCTACGTTCTGACGGTAATAGATAATATATCTCATGCGAGTATTCTATCCACGTTCTGACGGTAATGGATATTATATCTCATGCACTCTTTGGGTTTGTGTCCCCAGTTGAGTAAGATTCGTCTTCCCTTTGCGGATTCGAATGTCCATCCTGTAAGTCGATTTGCTTTTTCAAGCCCTCCTTTCGGATGATGAGTGTCTTGGCATATATACCAATTCACGTTTTCGGTAGGTCACCTATTATATACTTCGGTATCTCTGGTGTTCCTTCCTTTCTGCTCCCTATTATGACCTTGGTCCCCTATGGAGTCAGATTTTCCTGAGTTGACGTACCTTTTTCAGGTCTTTCTCAGATGTTTGGGTGATTGATATCTCTCACCCTTATACCGGTCTTAGATATTCATTCTTCCTGAGTTTGTTACCCTTATACCGGTAACACCTCATTCTTTGTTGCTTCCCCAGGAGAGTCTCTTTGTTAGACCTTCTCCAGTGAGATTTCTTGTGGTGATTTTTACCCTTTTGTTGTATTGGCGTTTTCTCCAATATATGCAATTTTTCCCCGGCAGGGAGGTTCTGTGTGAATCGTTCCCTGGTCCGAGTCCGGATTTTTATCCGAGGTATCCTTTGTGGATAGTGTGAGTCGGCTTGTGTCTTTCCAATGGATGTGTCTTCCTTTGGAATTCTTCTTTTTTCCCAGTGTGAGTCCTTTACTTCCCAGTGAGGTCTCTAGTCCAGTCGTGTCTTATTCACGCAGTGTCAGTTTGTCCAATAATTCAGAGTCGTGTCCTGCTCACGCATTCTTTTTCTTTCTATCCCCAATAAGAGTCCCCGTGAGAGTCTTGTTAGAATCTCTGTTCCTAGTGAGTGTATTACTCCGTTGGATTGTCTTTTCTTCTTTGTGGACCCATATTTCCCACAGAGTTTGTGTCTTTTACATGCATACATCTGCATCATGAGGTCTCTTAGGGACCAAAATTTGTCTCATTACTATTATTTAAGCCCATTCTACCGCGTCGAGATGAAGATTTCTAAACTTCACTTCTCCGGGTAGAATGACCTTAAATAGGGGCATCTGTAAGACCCCAATTTTGTCCCTAAGATCCCTCATGGCATCATATCATATCATATCATTGCCTCAAGGATCATTGTGCACCTTGCTTGCTTCCCCTCCTTGTGGATGGGCTCTCTTTTGAGTGTGGTTCTTGATCACCAAGCATGTCTTGCATTTTGTATATCATTGCTTTTCATTTGTTTACTAACCAAAAGTACAAAAATATGTCATATAACCTTGTTACTTGCAGATGAAGCAACATTAGGTCAAGCCAGTCAAAGGCAAGTCATTGAGCAATAGATGGTGGCCATTCTTGAGAATTTGGGCACCATGATCATTCACAAGAGTTCATATGAACCATGACATCATTTTGAATCAAGATCTCAAGTGGAAGAGGCTTGAATTTCATCTGAGCATAGCTAGGTCAGCTGAAACCCTAGAAAAGTCAACACAAGTCAACTGTGCATTCAATCATGGATTTGAAGGTGGGAGATGGTTAGAGAGGCCTCATTCATGTCCATACAAGTCTCATTTGACATTTCAAACATCAAGATTGGAGAATTTGAGGTCAGATGAAAAGTTTCCAAAAATAGTAAGTGACCTGTAATTTCAAACTGCCAAAAATGGAAAGGTCTTCTCCTCAAGTTTACATCATCATGCAAGCTTCAAATGAAATTTTGTCCAACATGAAAGTTGAATATCTTGCTCCCACCTTTCCAAAAAGTCCAAGAACATGAATTTCTCATTTGTGGTTGAGAAGTTATGGATCAATCATTGCCAAGAAATTTTGAACTTCAAGCTTGCATAACTTTTGAACCAAAAGGCCAATTGGAGTGGTTCTTTTTGGAACATTTCTCTCTTGATCTCTACTATCATAATCATGCATCACATTTCATCAATTCTCATCACAAAAATATTGCATTTTTCACTTGAATTTAATTTGAATTTTGGAGGGAAAGTATCAATTTGAAAAATGTGCATTATTTTCAATTCCAATCAATTGCCTTTGCCTCCAAACAGATTTTTAAGCTTGTTACAAGCCAAACTCGATACTGTTCCATTGCCTTGCATTGCATAAGGGTGGTTTTGCCATTTTGCATCAACATTCCAATTTCACTAATCACTTGCATTTTGGCTAAACATGATTAAGAGCTTCATTAGTACATGATATATAAAGCTAATCATAACAGAAAATGCTAACAACAACTTCACAAATCCAGATCTGAAAATTTCATCTCAAAATTCTCTCAACTTTTTTCATCGAGTTCTTCATCTCTTTTGCTCGTTTCTTGAGTTGTTCATCATCTGTAAGCATTGTGGAAGAATATTGAAGCAAGATCCTGTGGAATTCTTGAAGAATCGTGGACTGTTGAGCATTGCATCATCCATGGCAACTGAAATTTTTGGACGAATCAAGCACTGTTGAGCTGAAATCCTTCATCCATTCGTTCATTCAAGTGTTGAAGAAGATCTGTTTCATCCTTTCCAAGCCTAGATCACACGATTTCACTTCTGTTTCTCCAGCAAGGTTAGAATTCGATGCTCATGATTCTTGAAATTGTTAGATGCATCTTGTAGATCTTTGAACATAGGTTATGCTGAGCTTTGGATCTCTTGATTTCATTAAGTATTGAAGTAGTTATGTTGTTTTGAATTTTGACATGTTAAACTTCTCTTGCTCGATCCATGCGTATCATGCTGAATTAGATGAAATCAATACTGGATATGTGATGTATGTTGAAGGACGTTTCCATTGATATATGTTTGGTAGATTTCTGTGTATGTTGGATCTTGATGATGATGAACATGATGAACCGTATGAATGTGCTAGGGTTTTAGTTCCAGAATCCTGTTTGATCTTGCCTGGCCGAGTTTGCATGTGTTTTAGTTGTTAGTGGACATGCGTTGGTCCAAATGCCGGTTTCTGATTGGCCAGCGTTTCAATTAAATGAAACGCGGCATTTAACCTGGCGCCATAATTTGAATGCATACTTGGTTCGATTCCGGACCAAGACATTTTCCATTTTGGCTTTTGCATTTTCTCCATTTATGCTATACATGTTCATGCTACTTGTTTCATGTTTTTTTTTATTTTTCTCTTCATTCAAAAATTCATAATTCAATAAGTACTTATCCAAATCACATGAGATTTTTTGCACAATGATCTTCATGATGTCTTCTATTTTCTGGATATTTTTACAGAATTTGTGCACGGTTGAAAATGTTTTTGGCCTAGGGTTTATTCATGCATATGCTTTCATGTACCTTTCTTACCATTTTCTTCATGAAATAATGATGGTTGATCCAATGAATGTGAAAATTGACATGCATAAACTAGACATCCTAATGGTCATTTTGGTATATAGTTTGCATTTTTCTCATTTCTGGATGTTGTGTTATGATATGATTAATGGAGGTGTGACAATGTGTGTCACACCATTTCTTGTCCAACTTGCTGATTTTATTTACCATGCCAAATAAATGCCAAATGATCTGATTGATTGCAAGATGCTACTTCTGGATGTTAGGATTGATCATGAATTTTTGTAGAATTTTTAGATCTATTTCTGATTTGTTTGGGATTTTCTTTGCTGAAGTGTCATGTTTGGACTTTTGATGAGTGTTGAACTTAGATGATTTGTGAAATGCTTATGCCTTGTCATATGAACTTGAAATTTTACACATGTTTTCTAGACACATTGAAGTTTGTCTTGACTTTGGTTTGAATCATTTATCACTTGTCATTTCTGTTTTAGGATTGCCTTAAGTTGATGTATCAATTTGTGCCTCCTTTGAGCTTGTTTGTGCTTACATTGACTTGTTGAATTTGATTGCCATGCTTATACTTGTCCAAATGCCATGATTTTTGGTGTGTTGATCATTTGATGTGTCATGTTTAGCCATGATTTTTATTGAGATTTATTGAGCCATTTTGGAATTAATATCGCTTTGATCATTCTATTGCTTCTATGTGGTTTCAACTTGCCTATCTTGACATGTTTTGATTATGAAATTCTTTTGGTAATTGATGTTGACATGAGACCACTTGGACATTGTTCTAATTTGATTAATCTTGATTCATGTCAATTTTCATGTTCTGTTTTGAATTATTTCTCCCCCTTTGACCCTAGGCTTTGTCCTAGTGGTTTGCCTCTCATGTTTGAAGCTTTGTTTCAGGTTGCACATGCAAGTTACACAATTGATGATGCCTCATCTTGAGAGCATTTGATATTTGATTTTGATTACTAATGTGTGTTTTGTAGGTTGATGTTGATTCAATTGGGATTGACTTGTGGCTTATGCCTTTGCCTATATTGGTTGTCTGTTGCATTAACTGTTGGTTGTTTATCTGAGTTGTATACTGATTTGTTTGATGTTTCCACAGGTACATTAGTTGCTTAAGTTCATTTTGAACTTGCTTGGTTGCTTAACCAATTAGGTATACCCTTTCTTCTTCATGTAGTCTGGAAGACCTGGCTTGTTATGTGGCCAGGCACCTGTCTGAAGTCCTCCTTAAGAGGCAATGTTTGTGATTGTTTATCTTTGTCCCCAAGCAGGAAAAGTCCTTTTGATAAGGCAATTGGTAGATAAAAGAGATGTGTAGTCCATCTCCTACTATTCTGTGTGTCATCCCTTTGCTCACATTACATGTTGTAGCATTGTGGATCTTAACCCAAGATCTATATAGTCATTAACTTGTGGAGAGAGTTCCAACTTTCTGAACTCCCACACCTTCTATCATTCAATGCTCTCCCTGACCAGGGATAAGAGCAATGAGGCACACCCCTCATATCCTTTCATCAGCTTCACCTTAACCCTCAATGTTAAGGTTAAGAGCATCACTTACCCCATCCCAGTTGACTTTAAAGTCTAACCCTTGCTTGAGCCAAATTGCTTGTATATAGTGAGTGCTAAATGACTTTGTTTGATTGATTGCTTGATTCATCTGTGCATGTTTGTTTGCATACCTTTGTGCATTTATCATCATTAATTGCTCATTATTGCATGATCATCATTCATATCTTTGTGATATCTTTGTTTGTCCATTGAGGAATCAACTGTAAGTTCATTCATTGGCCATTGTTCCTATGATTTGGAAGGGATTGAGTGTAAGACCATTTCATTGGCCACTTATGCCCTCTTTGCTTATTGCTCTTGTTTGTTTGTTGTATGTGAGGATGCAATTGTAAGTCCATGTTGTTGGCATTTGTACTCCCATGATCATCCTTTGGAGGTTGGTATAAGCCCAGATAGATTGGCATCTGACATCCATGTTTTGTTTTGTTTTAGGAGATTGGAATAAGTCCATTTATTGGCATCCGGTATCCTTGTTTGTTTTAGGAGATTGGTGTAAATCCATTGATTGGTATCCGGTATCCGTGTTTGTTTGTGAGATTGGAATAAGTCCATTTATTGGCATCCAGTATCATTGTTTTGTTTTAGGAAATTGGTGTAAATCCATTGATTGGTATCCGGTATCCACCTTTGTTTGTGAGATTGGTATAAGTCCATTGATTGGCATCCGGTATCACCTTGCTTTTATTTGCTTACTTGCTTTGTTGCTTATTCCAAAGGACACACTTGAATCATCTTCTATATGATTTCAAGAGGTGAACTTCTAGGAAGTTTTACACTCCTTCATCCATACCCTTTTTGTTTCAAAACCCCTTTTCACTTGTTGACTTTTGAAACTTGTAAATACATAGTGTGCAAATATTTTCATGTCTTTTTCAAATCAGAAACCTGGACCTTAAGTCCTTGACTTTTCAAACTTCATTTTCTTATATACTTCTTTCCGAATTGAATACTAATCATACTTTGACCATATTTTATAAATACTCATAATTGGTTAATCACACCCATTCAATTGTTTTGTGGCTTTGTCCATTGTTGATATGTTTTCATACATTAGCCTTAGGTTTCAATTCTCATAGTGGTTGATGTAAATCTCACCACATCCTTAGTGAGTTGATTGTAAGTCTTCCATACTTATTATAGGGTTAACCCCTCACTAGTATGTTGAAGCCATCCTCGCATGGTGGATTGTTGGTCTTGGTTGAGTTTTCTCCCGTTGATAATGAAAAGCCTTAGTGCTCTTGTTTTAAAATGAACCCACTGATATTTTGGAAATCTTTTAGCCGAACTACAGTGTTTTGATCCTTACCTTCCATGGAAAGGTACGTAGGCAACGGGTTCATCCGTTCAAACACAAAAATAATAAAATTGTATATTCTTTTCTCATCTTCCCATTCATGTTTGCACAATATGTCATAAACAAATACACTTTTTTATACAACAAGTGTGAAAAGGGCTCCCTAGGAGTACCTAGGACGTTTTGGGTGCCTAACACCTTCCCATTGCGTAATTAACCCCTTACCCAGATTCTCTGATCTTTTCATTAGTTTTCTATGTGTAAAACTTCTTAGGCTTTTGTTCGCTTTTTAGCCAATCCTTTGGATAAATAAAAGTGCGGTGGCGACTCGATTTCTTTGTATGCTTTGCTTTTAATTTAATCCATAAATCATAAAGTGAAGAATACACCGCTACAGTGGCTGGCAAGATTTTCCTTCTATGCATGTCTACTGCATTAGACACATCACTCAAAATTTCATGCGGGAGATCAAAGACAAGACTATACGGAAGAAGGTTGTAAACACATGGTATGTATTAACAAAACTTTCCTTCAAACACTGTCGTGAAGATATCAGATTGGCAATTGCAGATGCAATAAGATGGATCGATAATATTCCATTGGAGAAGGGGACCAAGGCATTTGACAATGGTCAACGATGAGGCCACATGACAACAAATCTCGTTGAATAAATGAACTCTTTCTTCAAAGGCACTTGAAACCTACCAATAACCTCCTTGGTGAGAGCAACCTATTTTAGGTTAGGGTCGTTGTTTGAGATCATACGCTCAAAATAGAGTTCAATGTTACAGTCGGGGCAGTTATTCAGTGAAACTTCAATGAAACTCATTAAGAAGGAAACTGCCAAAGCTAACACACATGTGGTCACAATGTTCAACCGTTGTAAAGGTTGGTAAAGTGTAGATGAGGCTATGGACCATAATGAGGGAATGCCAAAGGGATACTATCGAGTCGAACTAGATAGAGGTTTGTGCGATTGCGGAAAGTTCTAAGCCTTCCGTATGCCTTGCTACCATGTTATAGTGACATGTTCAAAGGCTCGGCATGACCCTTCTAACTTACTATTTGCCGTTTACAAAGTAATAAACTTATGCAATGTGTACAACAATAACTTTCCAGTGGTAGGAAAAGAGGATTACTGACTTGCATATCAAGGGAAGATAGTTTGGCACAATGAAACTATGCGAAGAAAGAAAAAGAGTCGCCTTAACTACACATGTATTCAAACAGAAATGAATACGACGAACAAAATGGTGAGATTATGTAGTTCATGCCGTCAGTCCGGACACAATCGTGTAAACTGTCCAAATGTTGGAGCAATCTCCATAACATAATTCAATAGTTCACTTTTAGTCCTGCATTTTATATGTAACTCATTTTATGTAACCATTTTATTTGATATTGAAAATAACATTCATTTCATAAATATCACAACATTCAATTGCAACAATTTAAACAACAATTTAAACAACAACTAAACATCAAGACAAACAAATACAACGACTAAGCAACATATATATGCGATTACAATTATCAGGACAATTCCCTCATAACCATGCATCATAATACGACAACCATGCATCATAATACGACAATCAGTGTAAATTGAGTCCCAAAAACGACTTTCTCCATTGTCGTTGTACACCATAACAAGTCTTTGAATTCTTCTGATCTTTTTACCATCTGCAATGTCTCCATCTAACCAACCGATCAAATTGACATTTCTCTTGTGTATAAGAAGACATTTTGAAGAAAAATTGAAGGAAAGAATTAGAAGATGAGTGGAAAATGATGGTGAAAGCTATATATCATAAATCGTAAACAACACATTAACCACTGACTATGGCGCAAACTCCTATAGGATGCATGCATGCGCCATAGACAATGGCATGACATGAATGCATGCGCCATACTATATGGCGCCTCTGTTCAAAAAATGAGTGTGTGCGTCATGCTCTATGACTATTCCTCTCGTGGACGATTTTTTTAAATTTGAAATATGATTACTTTGATATTTAATCTATATAATATTTTTAGATTTTTTTATTTAAAAACATAGTTATTTAGAAAAAATAATTCTAACTAGGAGTAGTATTATTTTGAATAAATTGTTGTAAAAGTACATTCACTTGCATCTTAAAATTGAGAGAAGAAAAGAAAGCACATTCCCTTTTGCATTATTACATCATCATCATTCATCACCACTTCACACAAGCTTGTTTGTTGTTTAGCACTTTAAACGCGAAAAGAAAACCAAAAGCAGACACAACAAGACCCTTAAAACATGGACCAGGAACCTAAAATCAGAAACGACTCCACGTAACTGCAACCAATAATCTTCACTGTTCCAGTTTGAGGTAAGCTTAATACAGTACTTTTATGGTCGGTTACAACCATGACGCTGTAACATTTTCCCAATTCTTTCTTCTCCTTAAAAATATAAAACAAAAAATTACTAATAAATTTTTTTCATTGGAAAATGTTTCTAACCTCACAGCCCCACCTGAGTCAGCACGTGCTCCATCATAGACCTTGTCATGTGACCTTCTTCTCTCTCCCTCTCTCTCTCTCTCTTCCCTTTTTCCATTGCTTCTCTTCTAACACTCTCTCTCTCTCTCTCTCTCTCTCTCTCTCTCTCTCTCTCTCCTGTTTCCGCCGCTGCAACAAGCAACTATAGAAGCAGTGACTCAGTCACTTGCAACATGGGGAACTAAAACAAAACCATTCATCATTCATTTACTCTTCTTTTACTCTTTCAACCCTTTTTCTTTTTCTATGTACAAACCAAACCCTTTCATTATTATAATCTGTCATTTCTATGGGTTGCTTTCACTCCAAAACCGCTCATCTTCACTCCCCTGAAGACCCTCCTACTGATTTACCCGACTCAAACAAACCCGATCCAGGTACCACTTTTCAACCTGCTTTTCTTCTTTCCTTTTTCTTTTCATTTTACCTTTTTTGGGGTTTTATTAACTTTTATATGCAATTATCATCATGTCTTTTTTTTTGTTTCTTTTTTCTTATTATTGTTGGGTTTATGTTGTTGTTGCTAAAAATTTGCTCTAAAGTCAAATGGGGATGTTTGGTTTGAAAAAGTTCGGTTTTTTAATTTGGGTTTTTGTGGTTTTGAAGGTGATGATGGAGGGGATGGTGATCAAGAAAGTCAGGTTCCAGCATTCAAAGAGTATGGTCTGAATGAACTCAGAAGGGCCACACATGAGTTTAGCACTGGTTACATTGTCTCTGAAAGTGGTGAGAAAGCTCCTAATTTGGTTTACAGAGGGAAGCTTGAGAATAATCGATTAGTTGCTGTTAAACGCTTCTCCAAACAGTCTTGGCCTGATGCTCAACAGTTTCTGGTAAGACTAAGAAAGTAACCTCAATTTGGTTTCTGAGAAATTGCATGAGAAATAGGAATTGGAGGGGATTCACTTGATTAACAACTTAATTAAACGTTTCTCATATAAGTGCTTTTTTGTATAAGTTATTTCTTTGCTATTTAAATTTGGGAAAGCAAGTTTGAGTTAATTGTTATGATTGGTCAGGCAGAGGCAGCTGGAGTTGGGAAAGTGAGGCACAAAAGACTGGTGAATCTAATTGGGTGTTGTGCTGAAGGAGATGAAAGGCTCTTGGTAGCTGAGTACATGCCAAATGATACTTTGTCCAAACATCTCTTTCATTGTACAACTCTATATCCTCTCATTCAACTACTTTAGCAGTCATTAAAGCAATTTACTTACAGTATTTTGACCAGTACTTGTCAATCTCATTATTGTCGTTTCATTTTGGTGCTAAATCCCTGCTGCATTTATTTCTTGAAAGGAAGTGTTGCCTGTCTTAATAAGTACTAACAAGTAACTGAGTAGCATTTATTTTCTTTGTCAATGATAGTTTTGATGATAAGTTCGTGTAAGATTTTACAGTAATTGATGAATGAACTCTGTGATCAATGTAATTCATAGGGGACAAGCAACCGTTACCGTGGGAAATGCGTGTTAGAGTTGCGTATCATGTTGCACAGGCGCTAGATCATTGTAGCATGGAAAACCGGAAAATATATCATGATCTGAATGCTTATAGGATTCTTTTTGATGAGGTATGATTACGACTCTATCATTATCAACTCATTCATTTGTATATTGCCACAAACACAGCTTTGAATTGTGCAATCAACTGACTTCGACTAATTTATCCACAAATGTCAGGATGGTGATCCCCGTTTATCAAGTTTCGGGCTTATGAAAAATAGTCGAGATGGGAAAAGCTACAGTACTAATCTGGCCTATACTCCACCTGAATTTTTGCGAACAGGTATAAGATATGCTAACTTATAGAAGTCCCAACAACAACGTGCGATCTGTTGGCGACATTATTTTACCTGAGATTTCTTGTGTTGTTCCAACATCTCTTACCAGAAGTCTTATTATTATTAACGGTAATGTGGCGCCTAACAACATCTGCAGGTAGGATAATAGCAGAAAGTGTGATCTACAGCTACGGTACTGTCCTACTGGATCTTTTGAGCGGCAAGCATATTCCCCCAAGCCATGTATGTTTCCACTCTTCCAAAATCCTTTGGAATTGTTCGTATGTTATCAAGAGAAGAGAATTTTCTGTTTTCAGTCGAATCTATTTTGAAACTTAATCATATATTGCTTACATAGTCTATGTGTTTCATGCTTATTTTGGTTTTTTATGCATGCATAGAATCATATATTGCTCTACACTTTCCGAATGTCTTCTTCATATTGTACTAATATTTAAGTATTCCGTAGTTGTTTGCATGATGTTGTATATGCTATGTCCTAAGGGTATGAAAGTTGTGAGCAAGTTTGATTTGTTGTTTCAGGCTTTGGACCTAATTAGAGGGAAAAATGCGTTGTTGTTGATGGACTCATCCTTAGAAGGGCAATATGCAAATGATGATGCTACAAAGTTGGTTGAGCTTGCGTCAAAATGTCTTCAGTTTGAGGCCAGAGAAAGACCTGATACTAAGTTTCTTCTCACTGCCGTTACACCTCTTCAAAAGCAGAAAGAGGTTTTTAACTTTAGCTTTATCTTTCAATTCCAATCTTCATTGCACGTTTACGCTCTCTAGTCTCAGTTATGAGTTTTTTCTTTGACAGGTAGCATCTCATGTGTTAATGGGCCTTACTAAAACAGCGGCAGTGCTACCGCTACCAACTATGCTTTCTCCTCTTGGAAAGGCTTGTGCAAGGATGGATCTTACTGCTATTCATGATATATTGTTAAAAACAGGTTATAAAGATGAAGAAGGCGCCGAAAACGAGGTTTGTCGAATCATCCTATTTTTCCTACAAATTTTGGTTTCATCATTTATCTTCGAGATATACAATGTTCTCATTTCGTTAAGCTCTGATTGTTATACCATGTCTATTAACTAACAATGTGATTGCAGCTTTCATTTCAAGAGTGGACACAACAAGTGCAAGACATCTTAAACACAAAAAAGTTCGGCGATATTGCATTTAGAGACAAGGATTTCAAGAATGCAATTGAGTATTATTCCAAGGTAGCGATGCGCTGTTTCGTTTTTCATATGTTTGAGACACTTTTGTTGCACTTTCACAATGTACGATTTATGGCTCGTTGCGTATGTTATTGAGCATAATCTGAAATGTCATCGATTTCTTTGATTTAAACAGTTGGTGGTTATGATGTCTGTTCCCTCCGCGACCGTCTTTGCAAGGAGAGCCTTCTCCTACCTGATGAACGAACAGGCGGAACTTGCATTAAGAGACGCAATGCAGGCGCAGGTATGCATACCTGATTGGCCAACTGCATTCTACCTACAAGCTCTTGCTCTCTCAAAGCTGGGAATGGAAACCGACGCACAGGACATGCTTAACGACGGAGCAGCCTTCGAAGCAAAGAGATCTAACAGCTGGCGCAATTAAGATTGTAGTAATTTGCAGATTGGCATCAGAAAATATATATATCCTATTTTTGCTATATAAGTTGTACTTGCTAGAATAGAGTTATGTGAGAGTGCTAGTTTAGGGTGCAAGAAAAAGAGTTATCTTGGTATAAAATGTTTTCAAGGGATAATATAGTAGCATAAGTTTTGTCACAAAAATGATTCCTATCCAGTAGAATGAATTTTCTTCATATGAAAATAAGTTTTGGGTTCTGTTTTGGCTTATTTTCATTTATCATATCAATTGACTTATCACAATTTTTGCCTTAATTTCACATGCATCAGAATGTCTTGTATTTAAACATTGAAGTGACTAAAATGTCAGATTTAATAATGGAGGAATAAAAACCAGGGTTGGATAAATGATCCAAAACAGAAGTACATTTATTAAACTAGTATGTGGACCATTTGGCTAGCACTTGAAGACATGGATTCTGTCACATTCATTTCAAATTAGTTCATGTAAAAAAAAATAAATGCAGTTAATTTGCTTCAATTTGATATCTGACAAAAAGATAATACCAAATTAGTCTTTGATATTTTTATACGAGTAATTTGCTTCACATGAAAATGTCTTGCGACTAATTTGAGTTTTTATTTGCCAATGGTTAAATTGTGCAAAGATCAAATTGTGAGTGATTCAATGAAGTGATTAAGCTTAAAATAATTAGAAAATGTCCGTGTTTAAGCTTAAAATAATTAGAAAATGTATGTGATAGGCTAGCTCAATTGGTATTGATAGCTATGCAGGGATATTAGATGCATGGGTGCGGGACGAGCCCGTGACATTCCACTTGTTCATCATTAAAAGGTGGATTCCAGTCACTAAATTGTTTGACAAAAAAATATAATTAAAAAAAACTGAGAATATTAAATAATAAATGAACCCATATATATAAAACAGAATCACTTTGATATAAACTAGATCGAGCCCGGGGCGGCCAACCTCCAGGAGAGAGCAATGCGCATGGACCAGGTTCCGTGGACCGCTCGTTGGAAATGATAGGTGGCAGTCTCACACCTTTCTCAACCAGGTGAGTAGGGATGCAACTCCGTGGACCGCTCGTTGGGAATGATAAGTGGCGATCTCACACCTTTCTCAAAGGAACTGTACGTGAGACTCTTACGTCATACGACTTTGTCTCAGAAGAAGGACCCCTCATTTCCTTTGACCAACGGGTCCTCGAACGAACCTTCCTTCCCTTTTTCTTCCTGGTTAACGCTTCAGTATTCAATATGTTTAGGCTTGACTAATAAAATATATAGGAATTTTCTTGTTTGTTTAGTATTGCTTTGGCTTCGCCGTCCGTATCTTGCTGGTGCGGAAGTTGCCGCAACTAAAAAAATGAATGAAGAAAGAAGGCATTAAAATTAAAAAGACTACGAAGGCATTCTGGACCGACTACAATACAAGTCATGAGCGATAGAGAAGTCAAATAGGCTTTTTTATTTTTGTTGAAAGCCCTAAAACTATCTATCTTATAACAGACAAATCATGCAAGCCTACTCAATGAATCTCATAAGTAAACGTCTGTTCGCATCACAACTACTTGATTAGTAGTGGAGCGTTCCTTGTTGTTCGAATCATGATCGAGTATGAGCTTCCCAAGCTATATGCTATTGGGGAACTCTGCAAGGGTCTTACCACCTACTTGATTTACTATATTTGAGTCTTTGGAGTACTTTGGGATTATATTCCACGTTGAGGATTTATGCTTGTGGGCTAGGGTGAATATTGTAAACTATCGGATCTGGTGGTTGATAATCATTTAAACTTGGTAAAGGTTGTCGCAGCAACTGTAATAGGACAGATGACTTATCACGATGCCCACAGACCAATTTACGTTGTCTCTTTCGCTGACGTTCGTCAAGCAGGCCACATGGATTGGCCAAGATCTTCTTCGACTAATGATACCTCGATCTCGAATCCTTGGAGTATCTTTTTTATAGGCGCCTCTATATGTATAGGAAATTCGCTGCTGATAGATTCCGCCCTGTGTCCTCTATAACTCCCCCAAACCTTATGTAACAAGCATTATACGTTGATTAAAGTGTTACCCACTTTAAAACATCTCAACTTTATTCAAATAGCAACGAAGAATCAAATTAAAATACTCAACAAAATCACGTTTGTTCTCAACTTCAAAATAACGTCATAAAATCTCCTCAAAACATTAATTCGAATATAACAATTAAACAAATGTTCCAGCCCCGATGTTACATGATCAGAGCATGACCACTAACTAAACAATGGAACTAAATGAAAATAACTTCAAAAGCTATCTTCCACTCACAACAACAACTTCTAATCTTGATTATCTGCAAGATATCCATGGTAGATAACATCAAAGCAAAGGAGGTGAGAATTCACATCAATAAATTAACGACATAAACTGCAAGGTAAAATTCAAACATCTCATAGTCAACAACAACAATCACACATATCATTCTCACACCCAATCCATTACATACGCAACAATCACATACTCATCATTTAATTATTCAATTAGAGTCTCAACTTCAACTAAAGTCATATGCATGTGGCACCATATCATCATCAATTGGTTCACTCAGGAACCAGGTTTACCCAACTCAAACCCCGAGTCCGCCCTGCTCGGATTCAGGACAAGTCACCAGTCCACCCAACTCAGATTACAACTTGCATCTTTCATCAACAAAACGACATAGTGAATGCATGTCACAACACGTCAATGCAACAACAATATGATGTTTAAAGTCCCCTTCCGACAATAAATAAAACATGCATTGACCCAATGATAATAGTTCCCCTCTCGAACTATCATCCCACAACAACATAAATCATGCTCATACAACATCATATCATCATCATAATTCACTGCAAGTAACAAACATCATCATCGATTGTGCACATATCCAACATTCATCATATACTTCATAAATTCGATTAAAATCAACTTTTAATCGTTAAATCATACTAACATCATTCAAACAATACTTAACATTACTCAAAACATCCACGAAACTCGAAAAATCAAAATCTTCCATTTATCATCATCAAAATAGGTATTTATGCCTACTTAAGGCTCATGACGGGTTACCCGTCATGGGCACGGCGCCCGCCATGGATATCAAAACACAAACATGTCACATGTGTGACGACTAACTCCAAAATTGAGCACAGGCTTCATGACGGGTTAACCGTCATGACCATGGCGCCCGTCATCGACCTACAAAATGCAGGGTTACATTTTCTGCTACGAAGTTCACATCAGAACTCCGATTTTCCATTCCAGGTACTCAAATCGATTAGAAAACAACAGGAAATCAACATATTAACATCACTCAACCTATATCTATCAATTACCAAGCATAATAATCAATTATTCACCACTTTTATTATGATTCCAAAACCTTCAAAACTAACCAATGGTGAAAACATATTGACACATCAAAAAAAAATTACCCCACACACATGTACACGAATTTCATCATGAAAAATAGATTACAACACTAATTGATTACCTAATTTCAGATTCACATATAATCACAACAAAACATGAATAATCATACAAAGCCTATTGGAGGTTAAGGACTCCTCAATTCTACCCTTAAGCATATACCAATTACGGAATCAATTCTTCCCTTTATCTCAATTCCTAGCAAGAGATCTGAATTTGAACTAGTTTGAATGTTCTCCTTTCACCCAAAGTTCCAAGTTCTTCCTTTGCCTTTAGCCTCTTTTTCAAAGTTTCTACGTACTAATAAAAACTCCTAAACTTAGGTTATGTTCCTAACTTATATCATTAGGGTTAATCTAGTTAAAATTACAAACTCCCATCTCACTTACTAACATCCTTTCTCTTTCCTCCCCTCTATTTCTCATAATTCACACTTTGGCCCCAAACCTTCTATTTTTCCATCTTAATTAAACAAATCAATTAAAATAGACTCTAATAATTCTAACCCACCTTTACCAATCTCTAATCACTCTCCACACTCCCACCTCAAGGTCACACACCCCTAACACCCATTCTAATTCAATTATTGCACATAATAATTAAATTAAAATAATATTAATTCACGAATAAACACATAAAATAACAATTCAAAAATTAGGGTGTTACATCCTCCTCCTTCCCCCACCGTCTTCTGACCCGTGAGAGTATACAATGACAAGTTTCAGACATTCATGCCCAATCGTGCAACTACCTTTTGAACGTCTGATGGTGCATTGCTCTGACCTAAGTTATGCAACAAAGAGACCCCCCTCGATCCTTTCCAGATGTGTTGGACAGTCCCCCCATAATACACTTACTTGGGGACTTATGACTCCAGCTGTTCCAAGAGTTTTCGCTAGTGGAAACCTGTCCAGTAGAATCCCTCTTTTGCTCATCCCCTTCTGTAAGAACAAAATTAGTTCTACAATAGAATTTCAGGATTTTGATGATAACAAAGGATGAAACCAAAAATGGCACCCTAACGAAAATTCTCTAAGTGTGCAGGACTCTGAACAACAACAAAGGAATATGATCGTTTTATCAGATACAAACGTTGATCAGATACAAAGTACTAAAAGATCAGAAGCATCTGAAGAAGAAGTGCGCTCTAGAAGTTCTGATTCTGAGCAAAACAAGACAGTAGAAAGAACCAGAAGCTCTAAACATCCACTGGACTTGTTCTGATGATCTAGAAGACCAGTACTTTTAGAAGCTCTGATGTAACCTCAACGCAATCTTCTTCTGACACAGAAACTCCGAGATAACAAAGACTCTGATGAAGATTCTCCAAATCCAGAAAGAGTAACGGAAAGAATTTCTTCAAATGGAAAGGAAGTATTTTTAGAAAGAAGTTATTCAGGGAGACAAATTGGTTATGGCAAGAAACACAGAAGTAATAACATTGAATGCTCATCAAAGGCCAATATTTTGTCATCACTCCAACGGTCCTCTTCACCACTATATAAAGGACAACATACTTCAGTGAGAGAGACACAACAACGCACATAAAATTCTTTACATTCTCTCTCAAAGCTTTTCACGAGCTGTTGCTCATACGTGAAAACACTTGCTTGATTATTCTGCTGTAATATTCGCTTACTCTTAGAAGCACTCTCTATTACATATTTATTTTGCTACATTGCTTTTGTTCCTCAAGTGACTCTGCATAGTCTGTATACTTGGGAGGACTAAGAGATCACTCTCTTAGACGTTTGGTTGTATTAATCTTTCAAGATTAGTGGATTAAGTCCTTTTTGAAGGAGAAATCACCTTGGTCGGGTGGACTGGAGTAGCTTTGTGTTATAAGCGAACCAGTATAAAATTCTGTGTGTTCTTACTTTTGAAAAAGCTTTTATTTTCTAAAACAATTCAAACCCCCCTTTCTTGTTTTTCTCACCTTCAGTTGGTATAAGAGCTCCGACTCTGTTATTGATTTTCTAATCAAACACTTAACAGTGTAGAGAGATCCAGAACGAGAAAAACTATGGCCAACACCAATGAAAGAGACAGCTACAACGTTAAGCCTCCAGTCTTTGATGGAGAGAAATTCGATTACTGGAAAGATAGAATTGAAAGTTTCTTTTTGGGCTATGATGCTGATCTCTGGGACATTGTCACAGTTGGATACAAACCTCCTGTAACAGATGCTGGAGTTTCCGTTCCCAGAAGTAAAATGACAGATGATCAGAAGCGCGAATTCAAAAATCATCACAAAGCCAGAACGATACTTCTCAATGCCATATCCTACAATGAGTATGAAAAAATCACCAACAGGGAAACAACTAAAGATATACTCGACTCCCTAAGGATGACTCATGAAGGAAACTCTCAGGTCAAAGAAACAAAGGCTCTGGCTCTAATCCAGAAATATGAAGCCTTCAAAATGGAGGATGATGAAGCTGTAGAGGTAATGTTTTCTAGAATCCAAACTCTTATTGCAGGTCTCAAAGTGCTAGACAAAGGATACACAACTGCAGACCATGTCAAAAAGATAGTCAGAAGCTTGCCAAAGAAGTGGAGACCCATGGTCACAGCCTTAAAGCTATCAAAGGATCTGAACAACATCAGCCTTGAAGAGCTTGTCAGTTCATTCAGAAGTCATGAGATAGAACTGGAGGAAGATGAGCCTCAGAAGAAGATCAAGTCTGTAGCATTAAAGTCTAGATCTGAAAGGCGCAAGTCTGACAGAAACAAAGCCTTCCAGGCCAAAACAGAAGACGCTGATGACTCTGAACAGGAAGACTCTGACGATAAGGAAGAATTATCCCTTCTGACCAGAAGAGTAAAACAACTCTGGAGAAAGAGGAATAATAACTTCAAGAGACCAAGACCCAGAGGGGACCGATCAGAATCAACCTCAAAAGGTAAATCTAACAAAGATGTTACTTGTTATGAATGTAAAGAAACAGGTGACTACAGAAACAAATGTCCCAAGTTAAAGAAAGACAGTTCCAGAAAAGAGAACTTCAAGAAAAATTCCCTCAGAACCAAAAAGGGACTGATGGCTACCTGGGATGACAGCGAATCTGACTAATCAGAATCAAACTCTCATGAACAGGAAAATGTGGCACTCATGGCTACCACATCCAAGAACACTTCAGATGAAGAATCTGAATCAGAAGAGGTATTTTCTGAACTCTCCCGATCTGACCTAGAATCATGTCTGTCTGAAACTCTAAGCTCATATCAGAAACTCAAACAGAAATTTAAAGCTATAAAAGGTGTTCTTGAAGAAACATTAGAAGAATGTGGAAAACTTGAGATAACAATTTTAGAAATAAAAGATGAAAACAGAACTTTGACATTAGAAAGAGATGCAACACAGAAAAATTGCTCAAAACTTGAAGAAGCGTTATCTCAAGCTCCACAAACTTCAAACACAATAATTTATAAATATGAAAAATCTTTTCAAAAGTTTCTGAAAAATGGGATAGGAAGGAGTATAATGGCGTCCATGATTTATGGAGTCAGTCAGAACAATAGAAGAGGAATTGGGTATGATCCTAGTGAAGATAAAACTTCTACTAATGACCAACCTAAATCTCCATTTTCATATCACTATACATATATACAAGCACAACAATTTAATAATGGTAGAAAACCCAAAGTGTTAAGAAACTCTGGGAAAACTAATCACAAAGGACCCAAAAGACTCTGGGTACCAAAGGATAAGATTGTTTATGTTGCAGATATCTTATGCAGCAGAGTTAAAACACCAGTCATGGTACCTGGACTCTGGATGCTCGCGACACATGACGGGAAGAAAGTCTATGTTCCAAATCCTAGAAATTAAAGATGCTGGTTTCGTAGGCTTTGGAGGAGATTAGAAAGGAAGGATCAGAGGCTCCGGAACTATTGGTAATGGTACTCTTCCCTCTATATCTGATGTGTTATATGTAGAAGGATTAATGCATAATCTGTTATCAATAAGTCAATTAAGTGATAACAGATATGACGTAATCTTTAATCAAAAAACATGTAAAGCCATAAATCAAAACAATGATTATGTCCTATTCACGGGCAAGAGGAAAAACAATATTTATAAAATAAATCTTTCTGATTTAAAAGAACAAAATATGAAATGTCTGATGTCTGTTCACGAAGAGCAATGAGTATGGCATAGACGTTTGGGCCACATTAGCATGAGAAAATTATCTCAGCTAAATAAACTCGAGTTAGTCAGAGGTCTACCTAAGCTAAAGTTTTCTTCAGATGCTCTATGTGAAGCATGTCAGAAAGGAAAATTTTCAAAATCATCCTTCAAAAAGAAAAATATTGTTTCTACCTCTAAGCCTCTGGAACTTCTTCACATTGATTTATTTGGTCCTGTGAAAACAGCATCAGTCAATGGAAAGAAGTATGGACTAGTCATTGTTGATGATTTCAGTCGCTGGACATGGGTAAAATTCTTAAAGCACAAGAGTGACTCTCACTCTGTATTCACTAGCTTCTGTTCTAAAGTGCAAAACGAATTTGAATCTAAAATCATCAGAGTTAGAAGTGATCATGGTGGAGAATTTGAAAATAAATTTTTTGAGGAATTATTTGACTCTAATGGAATATCCCATGATTTCTCTTGCCCTAGAACTCCACAACAAAATGGAGTTGTATAGAGGAAGAATAGGACACTCCAAGAGATGGCCAGAACCATGATCAATGAAACAAATGTGGCTAAGCACTTTTGGGCTGAAGCTGTAAATACATCGTGTTACATTCAAAATAGAATCTCCATAAGACCTATTCTGGAGAAGACTCCCTATGAACCGTGTAAAGGAAGAAAACCAAACATTTCCTATTTTCATCCTTTTGGATGTTCCTGTTTTATTTTAAATACTAAAGAACATCTGAACAAGTTTGATTCCAAAGCACAAAAGGTATTATGTTAGGATACTCAGAATGCTCTAAAGGCTACAGAGTATACAATACAGAAACCAAAATTGTGGAAGAATGAATTCATGTCAGATTTGATGATAAGTTCGACCCTGAAAAGTCAAAGCTAGTTGAGAAACTTGCAGATCTGGAGATCACTCTTGCAGGTTCTGACGAGAAGATTAAAGCTCCGGAAGCAACTGCCATTCAAACTTCAGAAGGAACTAAATCCCCAGCAATCCCAAAAAAAGCTAAAAGTCGCCTCAATATATCTGAAGAGTTGATTCTGGGAAATAAGGACGAACCTATCCGAACTAGGTCCACCTTCAAGACTCCTGAAGAAACTCCTCTGGGACTAGTATCTCTGATCGAGCCCACTTCCTGTGATGAGGCACTTCAAGATAGCGTCTGGGTTCTAGCCATGCAAGAAGAGCTATATCAATTCACAAAGAACGACGTCTGGGATCTTGTTCATAAGCCCAGAGGCACTCATATTATCGGAACTAGATGGGTGTTCAGAAACAAGCTGAATGAGAAAGGAGAAGTTGTCAGAAACAAAGCTCGACTGGTGGCTCAAGGTTACAGTCAACAAGAAGGCATTGACTACAATGAAACCTTTGCCCCAGTCGCCAGGTTAGAATCTATTCGCTTACTTGTAGCATTCACTATAAATCATTCTATCAAACTGTATCAAATGGATGTCAAGAGCGCATTCCTTAATGGTTATATATCAGAATAAGTGTATGTCAACCAACCTCCAGGTTTTGAAAACTCAAATTGTCCAGAACATGTTTTTAAACTTAAGAAATCTTTATATGGACTTAAACAAGCTCCCAAAGCTTGGTATGAAAGATTAAGTAATTTTCTTCTAGAACATGATTTTATCAGAGGGAAAGTTGACTCCACACTCTTCTGTAAAAACATTAATAATGATCTCATGATATGCCAGATATACGTTGATGACATCATTTTTGGTTCAGCTAACGCCTCTGTATGTCAAGAATTCTCTGAGCTAATGCAGACATAATTTGAAATGAGCTTAATGCAAGAACTAAAGTTATTTCTAGGAATTCAAATCAATCAAACTTCAGAAGTCACGTACATTCATCAAAGTAAACACATAAAAGACATTCTGAAGAAATTTGAAATGACTGAATGCAAACCTGCAAAGACACCTATGCATCCAACCTGCATTCTTGAAAAATAAGAAGTCAGACAAAAGGTTTGTCAGAAGCTCTATCGTGGTATGATAGGCTCCCTTCTCTATCTGACTGCTACTCGTCCTGATATTCTATTTAGTGTATGTCTCTGTGCCAGATTCCAATCAGACCCTAGAGAATCTCATTTAACAGCAGTTAAGAGAATTCTCAGATATCTGAAAGGAACTCCTAACCTGGGCCTGATGTATGAGAAAACATCAGAGTATAGACTATCTAGTTTTTGTGATGCAAATTACGCAGGAGACAGAATGGAACGAAAAAGTACATCTAGAAATTGTCAACTCTTGGGAAAGAATCTGATATCTTGGGCCAACAAAAGACAATCAACCATAGCTTTGTCTACTGCAGAAGCGGAATACATCTCAGCATCTTTGTGCACTACTCAAATGCTCTGGATGAAGAATCAATTAGAGGATCTGCAAATCTTTGAGAGTAACATTCTTATCTTCTATGATAATACTGCTGCCATTTGTTTAAGCAAGAATCCTATTTTACACTCCAGAGCTAAGCACATAGAAATAAAACATCATTTTATCAGAGACTATGTTCAGAAAGGGGTAGTAACATTGAAATTCATTGATACAGATCATCAATGGGCTGACATCTTTACTAAACCCTTAGCTGAAGATAGATTCCTCTTCATCTTAAAGAATCTGAACATTCAAAATTGCCCTGAATAAAATGTGCCTCTGAGTGTGTAAAATAAGATTCTGACGTAAACAAAGTGGATTCTGCCTCTGACTCTGATACTCCTACCAAGTTAGAAGTTATCTGAGTTAGAAATCTCCAGGAACCAATCCCTTGGTATTCCTGAAGATCAAATAAAGCAAACACGTGGAGTACCTTGCGTCTGACCTTGGAACTTCTAGACAACTGTCTAGCAGTAATCAAGGAACAGTCTCTTGAGATCTCCACGAGCAGTGTACTAACTATTGGGATTAGACATCATTAATGAGCTGTAATCATTTTCCCTCTAAACGTGCTGACTTGGTTTTTGTGCTAAACTCTGTTTTGTGTGTCGTTATGCATGTGCCCTAATTTGGGTATTTAAACACCTCAAATCACACATAGCACACTTTTCACTCTCACGCATTCTAAACCTCTGCAAGCTCAGCTCTCTCAAGACATTCCTGCAGCATTCTTCAATCTTTATCTCAGCTATCAACAACATTCATGGATGCTCAACAACAATCTGTCTATAACTTCTCTCAACAAATGGATTCAAACGAACAAGCTCCAAGTTCAAGCAACCCAAACCCAGCGGTTACCGGTGTAGTCATAACTCCCATCTACAAAGAGCCTCACATTCTTGATCGTGAGCCTCACATCAATATTGCAACGCCATTTGAGAAACTGGAAGTGTTATGTGAATCCTTGGTAGATTTTGACAACATGCGAAGAAATGGCATTAACCTCACTGAAGAACTCAAGAACCAAGGTTGGGGAAATTACTTCAAACGTCTTTATGGGCCAGTTTACACAAACTTGGTGAAAGAATTCTGGAGATTCGCAGATGCTGATGATCACTACATCGTCTCCTATGTTCTGGGAGTCAAAATGGTAATAACTGAGAAGTCTATTGCTGCTCTTCTGGGCATGGAAAAAGATGGAGGAAGAAGGATCTACAACATTAACCCTAGGGCAAAATATCTGTCCCATGAGATTAATCCAACTATCTTCAAACAGAATGCTGAAGGCAACCAATCTAAGAACAAAGAACTGCATCAGAACCTCCGGGTATGGCTGAAGATCATCTTGGGCACCATCCATCATCGCCCAGCTTCAAACTCTTCAGACTACATCAACACAGACCAGAAGTGCATTCTGTACTGCATCCAAACAGGTCTGAAACTCTGCCTTCCAGCACTTCTCTTCAAGTATCTCAGAGATTCTGTACGAGATACAAGAAACAACATGAAGCCCAAAAACTACATTCCTCTGGGAAGGCTAATCTCTGACGTTCTGATCGAAAGTCGTCTCGTGGACCATCTGATAACGTTCAGACTCATGGAAGACGTGATGATTGACACTGGAAGAGCTCTCAATGCCAAAAATCTGAAAAGCATGGGGATTCTTGATCAGGTGAAGTTCAAACCTACTATGGACACCTCCTGGGAAGCTCTCAAAGATCAGAGGAAGATCCCTCATGGACTTTATCTGTTCTCAAAGATCGACCCTCAAGAGGTAATCCTTTATTACTTAGATGATCTGAGGAAACAAGGAGTGAATATCTCAGACTTCAACATAAGCTAGCTGCCAGCTGAACCTCCGAACTTCATGAAGCGTCCACGAGGACCATCTGAGAAGGAGAAGCAAGCTAAGAAGGCAAGACTGGGAGAATCCTCCGGATCAAGACCTCCAACACCTCTGCCTGGACCTTCTGGTAAGTCCGTTTCACTCGCTCCCTCTGTACAAACACATAATATTGCTTCTTCTTTACCTCAACCCACTCCTATCTATACAAACTCAGAAACTCCCCCTCAACCACCAGAACATCTCACCAACCATCCCAGAAATTTAACCTTGCCACCACAACCTTACCTATTTCTGACGCAGAAATGCTGAATGAAACCACGTCACCGTCTTCATCTTCTTCTCCAGAATCACCCCCTTACTACAATATTTCCTCAGACGTAGAACATTCTGACCCCTCATCTCCCACTCTAGCCCAACTCCAAACTCGAACTCTGACCTCTCAACAACCATCGCTACCCACACCTGAACCAGAAGTCAATTCATCACCCACAGAACAACCAAACCCAACAACATCTGACCCTCAACCTTCTGAAACTACTCACGCTGAAACTCAACCAAACACATCCACTGAACCACAAACTCCCTCACTCAACCTAAGCCCTCCCACTTCTCCACCCCTAGCCTCTGAACCTGAAAACACCAAGCCAACCCTTGAGGAAGCAATAATGTTGTTTGCAGGAGCTTCAGTTGACAAGGTCAGGTCTCTGACTATCAACTCTGGCATCAGTGAGGATCCTTCAGCTATAAGGATACACTGGAACAAAGTTATTGGCTGGATGACCGCTGAAGCCTTCAAACTGAAGAGCCTCTCTGAGCAAGTCAGAAACGACTTCATCAGAGACGCTGAGATAAGACTCCATGAGCGTCTAGCCAGAGAAGCTGAGGAGAGAGCCCGCAAGGAAGCAGAAGAGAAAGCCAGACAAGAGGAAATGCAGAGGATTAAGGAAGCTGAAGCCAAAGCTCTAGCTGAGGCTGCTGCTGCTGAAGCTGAAGCAAAAGCTGCTGCTGCTGAAGCTGAAGCAAAAGCTGCTGCTGAAGCTAAAGCTAAAGCCGCTGCTGAAGCTGAAGCTCGTCGTGCTGAAGAATCTGCCAACAGGATAGAACCGGATGCTCTGACTCAGGGGGAGTCTTCCACCTTTGTCCCTCTGGTTCTCAAGACACTTGAAGATCTTCAGAAGGAGCAGAAAGAAGTCCGAGCCAGATTGGATCAATAGGATTCAGTCAATGTCAACATTTAGAGTCTGCTGACCTAGTTGCTTCAGAGGATGCCTCCACCTCCCAACCCTTAGGCACCTAGGATGTTTTTTTTGCTTGTTGATTTGCTTGTTGCTTTCTGTTGTGTTTGTTCTCTCTTTCTGCTGTTTGTGTTTTCTAACATCTCTGAATATATATATATATATATATATATATATATATATATATATATATATATATATATATATATATATATATATATATATATATATATATATATATATATATATATATAATATATATATATATATATATATATATATATATATATATATATATATATATATATATATAGATATTTGTCTTTCCTTCATTTATCTGTCTTTTTGATTCTGACAAAAAGGAGGAGAACTAAAAACAGCTCTGATGAAAACATATCTAAATCCTTTCAGTACTCTGCGAACATTGTTTAATAAAATGGTTCTAATCCTTTTGACTTAGAAATTTGCAGAAGAGTATCTAGAAACATCATATCATAGAAGCTCCGGTAAGAACTTCTGAACTCCCAGACTTATCTCAGGGGGAGCTCACTTCTATCTGATCTAGAAAATTCTTATCTCTAAATGTTTCATCTCCTAATTAAGATTGTTTTGTCATCATCAAAAAGGGGGAGATTGTGAGAACAAAATTAGTTCTACAATAGAATTCCAGGATTTTGATGATAACAAAGGATGAAACCAAAAATGGCACCCAAACGAAAGTTCTCTAAGTGTGCAGGACTCTGAACAGCAACAAAGGAATCTGATCGTTTTATCAGATACAAACGTTGATCAGATACAAAATACTAAAAGATCAGAAGCATCTGAAGAAGAAGTGCGCTCTAGAAGTTCTGATTCTGAGCAAAACAAGACAGTAGAAAGAACCAGAAGCTCTAAACGTCCACTGGACTTGTTCTGATGATCTAGAAGACCAGTACTTTTAGAAGCTCTGATGTAACCTCAACGCAATCTCCTTCTGACACAGAAAATCCGAGATAACAAAGACTCTGATGATGATTCTCCAAATCCAGAAAGAGTAACGAAAAGAATTTCTTCAAATGGAAAGGAAGTATTTTTAGAAAGAAGTTATTCAGGGAGACAAATTGGTTATGGCAAGAAACACAGAAGTAATGACATTGAATGCTCATCAAAGGCCAATATTCTGTCATCACTCCAACGGTCCTCTTCACCACTATATAAAGGACAACATACTTCAGTGAGAGAGACACAACAACGCACAGAAAATTCTTTACATTCTCTCTCAAAGCTTTTCACGAGCTGCTGCTCATACGTGAAAACACTTGCTTGATTATTCTGCTGTAATATTCGCTTACTCTTAGAAGCACTCTCTATTACATATTTATTTTGCTACATTGCTTTTGTTCCTCAAGTGACTCTGCGTAGTCTGTATACTTGGGAGGACTAAGAGATCACTCTCTTAGACGTTTGGTTGTATTAATCTTTCAAGATTAGTGGATTAAGTCCATTTTGAAGGCAAAATCACATTGGTCGGGTGGACTGGAGTAGCTTTGTGTTATAAGCGAACCAGTATAAAATTCTATGTGTTCTTACTTTTGAAAAAGCTTTTATTTTCTAAAACAATTCAAACCCCCCTTTCTTGTTTTTCTCACCTTCACCTTCATCAACTATTTGATCGGGATATTATTGCCTAGGTTCCTAAACTTGGAATGGATGACAGAGCGTAGTTGGATAGCAGTTATATGGATACAATGCTTTACCCGTAGACACTTCTCTAGCTCTCACAATAATTATATGGGAGTCATCCTTGGAGGCACATCCCGAATGAACATACAGACGAACTCATCGTACTCCGTGCAACTATTATTGTTGATCTTGCATAACTTACCCAAAGGTTCATGTTGAACTGTAGGAAGTGGGCGATACATTTTTGTATTTCTATGAGAAGCTCTATGACACCCATGATTCCCAGTAGTAAGTAGTCGGCATATTGCACGTAACAAATCCTTATGAAATAATGGGTTTTTATTTTGAAGGGGACCAATTTACGGGCCAGGCCTCTCTCTGACCTGATAACTAGTCTCACCTCTCTGCCAAACTCTATCAGTAGGCCCTTTATTTTACAACACTTAATAAGGTCTCTCATCACAAAATTCTTATTAAAGTATCATTCTCCACCATAGAATATGATATTCGGGGTCAACCTGACGTATTCTATGAAGAAAGAGGGGGCAAATGAGGCTTGAGGGCTTGTTAAGGAAGGCGACTAGGGCCGACGAAAGGGGGAAAACGAAATGTGTTTTATGGTCCCCCCCCCCCCTCGTCGGGAGGTGCTTGTGGAGGGGGTGGGGTGGGGTGGGGGCACGACGAAACAAGGGAATGAAAGGACGCTTTACGATAAATGCTCTTGACCCTGCCCACGATGATTGCTCTTGGGGAGAATTTAAGCTTGCCTCTTCTCTAGAGTTTTCTTGGTCATCAATACAACATGTCCTTAATAGAACCAATCTTATTCTTGGAATTTCGTACTTTTTTCGGATTCTTCCTATCTCCTAATCGAGCTTGTGTAGGTATATGTTGTCTGGTAGGGCCGATAGTAGTATAATGTGTGGGACGGAGTAAAAACCATTCTCAATTCCTACGAGTGATTCGGAAGAAAAGAACTTATGAGTGGAGTAAGAGAACTTGGGATCGTCGATCTCTTCCTTAAAGATTCAGATGAGTGGACGTCAGTCGATGGCGTGAAAACACTTCCTGATGTCGAATTCCAAAAACCAGCAAGAGGTTCCCCACTCTTCTTTGATCCGTCTTAGGGCCTAGTAGCGGCCTCAACTCGAGCGAAAATGCAATGTGTTTGGAAACTCGGGATCATAAATAGACTCGAGTACCATTCTGATCGCCTCTTTCATGATCTTTTCTATAGGTAGAACTATTGTAAGCAATTTAAACTTCGACCCTTATTTCTTTCTTGATATTGTAAAGGGGAGCAAAGCCCATTTTTTTCTCCCTCTATTAATAAATCAAGGTCCCACAACCTTCGTTTCAGTGGCTCATAAGGCTTCCCTCAACTCAGTTCTTGAGAATGGTTGCCACCTCTCCAGGACAAGAATGATTATCCCCGCCCGATGGGTCTACATTCATCCCTTAATGTCGTCGGGTACTGTTAACTTCCCCGCCATTCTTGCAACTGTCATCTGTAATCCACACAGTTGTGTTTGCACCTCCTGAATGGACGAGAAAGAAAGGATTTATCGGGGACTTCGTTGTAGACCCATGAGTCGACTTTCCCGTATGAGCATTCGATACATGTATCAATCCGTGGAAGAGTGAAAAGGGTCACCACTACTGAGGATCTCACCCCTAATCTTAGATGGGTCTTCTAAGGGTTTGTCGCGATTCATTGTTGTGCTTACACGCTAAGCTATCCGTCTCCGAAAACATTGATGTTAAGTCAGTTCAGTTGATAGTTGTATAGGAACATCGGGTGCAGAGGCACGAGTTCGAACCCACGACACTAGACTACTTAACCAAAATAATAATAAATAATATAATAATATATATATTTAATTTGATAGAATTTACTTCCTATTTTTGTTTTTAAAAGTTTTCTTTATTGAGCATGGTCAACCATCTTTTTTTAAATGGTGCATGTCCAACTATTATTTTTGTACTTTTAAATACTTTTTGAAAAATAAATTAGACAGTTCAACATTGAACATGTTCCATTATTGTTTTTGATAGTTAGATTTTATGTCTTGTCCTTTTCATATTTTTATTTAATAATTTGTCCTTGATAAAAAAATAGAATATATATTTTATTAACAGTATTATAAAATATGACAATTTTTATTTATTAAAATAGTGTACTTCATATCATGAGGGACAACCTCATTCAACAAAGAGCACATGCAAAGCCGATATATGTGCTTCAGCCTTTATGACCATGAGACAAAATCATTTGTAAACTTCTCTCCCCTACTTCCAAGTCTCTCAAGAACCCCTTAAAAATTCACGAATGTCTTTCGAATTTGAAGAATTTTTTTAACTTCTCCGTTTTAAGAATTTGAATTTGGTAAATCATATACACTATTAAATAATAAAAATATAGTTTTCACATTCATTATTGTTTTAAAGTTGTATGCCTCTGGTTTTTGTAAGGTTTGTGATGTTACTCCTCCTAGGGTGCAACATGTTGCTTTTGAAGTTGGGAATGAGGAGTTGATTAGGTTCGAGAAAGCTTTCGTCGGGACGGTGCTAAGTCTGGGGCTACATACAATATGAAAAGAAAGTTTAGAAGAAAAATGCAACAAAAAATCAATAATTCAGACAAATTGGCATGTTTGAATTGATCTTCAAAAACTGTATTTTAGTTTTCAAAAATTATAAAATTAAAAATTGTTTGATAATACTTTTTTGTCATAGAGTTTTCAAAATTAACTTTAATATTCTGTTTTTAAAAATTAAAAAGTAAAAATATCTTTTAGATGTTTTTCTTTTCTATTTGGTGTTTTAAAAATATTCGAAAAATAGTGATTTTTCATTAATGACATTATCATAAATATGTTAAACTTTTTGTTTTTTATTTGTTTTTGCAAGTTTGTGAATTTTTTTAATACAGCATCACGATAACAATGTTCTTTGTTTTTCTAATTTTATTTTAACATATTTGTGAGTTTTTTTACTGTATCATACATTTTATCCATTTTTAATTGTAGAAAAAAATCCACTTTAATATAAAACTCTCTCAATTGATTATTTTTAATCAAAAGTAAAATTTATAAAAATATATTTAAATTGATAAAGTTTATCTTTTTTTAATATAGTCCATATTTGATGACTCATGAAAATTATTATATCTTTTATTTGGCATTATTTATTTAAAGTCTTAATTATATTTAAATTTTATTTTAGATCCCTTAATTTTTATTGGTTCTATGTTGCTCCGTTATATTACAATACCATATACTTTAATACTTTAATTTTTATTTTGATATTTTATTTATTTTAAAAATTACTGTAAATTCTAAAATAAATTAAATAACATTGATTTGAATGTTATAAAAAAAATTAAATTAATTATAAATAAATATATTATATATGAGTTTTGCTAAGATAGATCCATTTAATTTTTAACGAATATATATATATATATATATATATATATATATATATATATATATATATATATATATATATATATATATATATATATATATATATATATATATATATATATTCAAATGATTAATAAAATATTAAAATAAAAAATTTTAAATATTCAGATTGTTTATTAACTTATCTTATCCGATTGATAAAATTATATATAGCTTTGATTTGTATTAGAGTTATTTTACTATAAAACTTAAAAGATTAGATTTTAGGATCTTTAAGATATTCATTTTAAAAAAAAAAAATAGAAATCAAAAACAGTTTCTCCAAACAAGTTTTTAAATTTTAAATTTTTAAAACGATTTTTAAAAACAGAGCTACCAAATAGATTTTATTCCATTAGTTTTTTTAAAAACAATTTTTTAAAACTGATTTATAAAATCATTTTTAAAAATAGAAAATCAAAACTCAATCAAACGAGCCTATATACTCCCTTCGTTTTTTTTATAAGTAATTTAGATTTTCACAAACATTAAAAAAAAATTGTTATATGAAAAAGAAAAATTATGAATAATTCTATAATAATATCCTTCATTAATTTTATGAGAAAGATAAATTTAAATAATTGAAAGAATAAATAATAATAAATACTTAAGAGTATAATAGAAAAATAATTTTAATGATTCTTTGATATTGTAAAACGATTTATATTTTATATAATTTTTTTCTCCAAAACGATTTTAAAAATTGGAGGATTTATCTATTGTTAAATAGTTGAGTATCTGATGATTCAATCGAGATTTGATGATAAACAATACTAACACAAGTTGTTTTGATTTTGAGAATTTTTTGTTTGTTTAAAAGAGAGATGCATAAGTGAATATTAAATGATATAAGTTAGTTTGATTGTTAGTTTTATGTGATTTTCCTTTGTCTATGTATATAAGATAGTTTGTTATTTTGTTACTTAAGATGCAAGTAACTATATCCTATATATAGGTTTGCTCTATGTCATGTATTACCAAGTAATTATACCCTATATATAGGATTGTTCTATATCATGTATTATTAAGTTCAGAATAAAGAAATATATTATTCTTCTATAAACTCTATTATGGTATCAGTAGTGTAAAATCTGGAAGAATCATCATCTTTTTTCCTTCTTTCATCTGAATTTCCTCACATACTTCAACAATGGTGGATCATCACCAAGAGGATCACTCAACCACATCATCTCCAACAAAAGACAATAGCCAACCCGGAAAAGATTCACCCAGAAATCCAGCTTTTGATCAATCCAGCCCTTACTACATTCATCCCGCAGAAAACCCCGACGCCATCCTTGTTTCTCCGTCACTCTCCGAACACAACTAAAAATCTTGGAGTCGATCTATGAAGTAGGTACTCTTGAGCAAGAACAAAAACAAATTCATCAATGGCAAGATCACCACACCTAGTGAAGACGACCCATTGTTCGACACATGAGAATGTTGTAATAATATCGTTCTTGCATGGATTTCTGCCTCTCTTTTACCAGACATTGCTCAAAGCACGATCTATATCGAGAATGTCGCTCAACTTTGGACAAATCTTGCAAATCGCTTCTCCACAGGCGATCATTTTCGCATCCATGATTTATTGTAACAAGTACACTCTATTCATCAAGGTGATAAGACGGTGACAACCTACTTTAATGACTTGAAAACCCTTTGAGAAGATTTGAAATCTTTAAGATCTCTTCCTACATGTACTTGTGGTGCGAGTCTCAATATCAAGAAACAACGAGAAATGAAGTATGCCATCTATTTCTTGAAAGGCTTGAATGACAATTTTAACATTGTCACTAGCAATATTCTCATGACTGATCCTCTTCCCAATGTTGCCAAAATTTTCTCCTCGGTTCTTCAACAAGAACAACAATTGAACAATTATATCTCTCATGATCCTGCCAAAATCTTTTTCAGCAATACCAATAACACACCCAACAATGGCAAGTTTTAGTAGAGGCAAGTCAAGGGTCGTGGCAAGCCAAACTTTCAAGGAAAACCTCTAAAATTTCAAACTTTGCTCTTTCTGTGGAAAAACTGGCCATACATTGGATACCTGCTACTTCAAACATGGTTTCCCTCCAGGTTTCAAATTCAAAGACAAAATTAACTCCACCAAAAATTTAGAAAGTCGTGAAGATGATTCAGATCAACCTGCCCAACCTAATGGTGATCAAGACACAAAGTTGGATATCACACCTGCCATGTACAATTAGCTTATAACATTACTGAGAAAAAACTTGACGATTCCAGCTCATCTGCTTCTCACATTATCAATATATCCTCATCGGGTTTGATTCCTTCTCTCATTCATAATGCTCACACTTCATTAGTTAAGCAACGGATCATTGATACAAGTACCACGAATATGCTCCTCCTTACAACTCTTTTATTCTCACCATGCTATCAAACCTATTACAGTCAAATTTCCCAATATATCACACATTCTTTCCAACAAATCTGGCATTGTTAGATTGAATGAAAATTTAATTCTCTATAATGTTCTCTTTGTCCCTGGCTTCAATTGTAATCTTATTTATACTTACCAATTATCTTCTTCTAACCAATGCAGACTGCTTTTTGATCATTGTTCTTGTGTTATCCAGGCACAACCTTCATTGAGGATAATTGGGCTTGCTAAAGTTTACACTAATTTGTACCTCCTTAGTCAAGATTCTTCTGTTTTTAATGTTTACAATAACCATGTTCCTATGAAATCTTGTAATTACAATGTGTCCACTAAGTTTAGTCTATGACATTATAGACTTGGACACCCCTCTTACAATGTTATTAATAAAATAAAACAAAGATTTCCTATTGTTTTTTACTTTTCTAATATAATTTGTGATTGTTGTCATTATGCTAAACAAACCAAACGTTCATTTCCATTAAGTACAATCAAAACTACTTCTTCTTTTGGCTGAAGATATATGCTGGTCTGATTGGCTATTGTTCCTGTCAATTTTTTATTCTGGATTCTAAAGCTTTTTGTTTTGTTTATGGTTCCTTCTATGTCCTGTACCTCTTTTGAGGCAAAGAGGGAGGAAAAAAAAGTACACACTTCTTTGATAATGTTTGTCTCTTGAGTACTACTTGCGGCGTAATCCTGAAGAAGTGGTTAAATCCGTGTTTTGCCTAAAAATGGGCAAATGGGAAGGTTGTTGTTTCTTCGGTTGGCTTATTTTTATAGGCAAAATGGAAAGCAAGATGTCTAGAACATGATATGAGACATTTTGGCGCTTAAACTGCTAGTACTTCATTTAAAAAGACGTCTTTTGGATGTAGTTTGTTAATCCAAATTAGGTTGGGAAAATATTTTGATTTAGAAGATTTGGAAGATTGAATATGCTTTAAAGGAAGACTTCTCTGCTCCGAGCTGTTTGGTAGTATTCCTCTAGTTTTCTCTCTTTTCATGCATTTGCCAAATTGTGGCAAAAGGGGAGAAAATTGTGTGTGTAGTGGAATGACTAACTTGACTACCGACTTTATGGTGTATAGATTTCAACCTATGTTACTAACTAAGCTTTGTACTATCTGATACAAACTATTGTCATTGGGACTAACTACTAATAACTGATTTGATCCTGATATGACTATGTGCACACATACTGAAGCAATTGACCTATCATTTGGCCATCAACATTGACTATGTGCTGATTTACCTAAGTGTTAGTAGTAGCTTCTGACCTTCAATCTATGACTAATAACTATGTTTACATGCATGACTAACCAATCTTGAATTATTGCATGTTGATTATTTATGAAGCTTTGTGTATCTTCTCATGTGTTGTAATTACATCATGACCTCTCACCTAGAAACTCATGTGTGTGTAACTACCTCTTGATTTTTTATCTATGCTACAAATTTATGTTGCTTCTGCTATTGTTAACGTTTACTCTGATGAGATTGTCTTCTGTTGCGGCTGTTGTTTGGTCTAAGGGATGTCCTTGTTACTCAACTGTCTTTTACTTGAAGTGTTGTTTTGCCACAATTTATGAAATGGGGAGTTTGTTGTTCCTTTGGATTGACTGCTTTATGAAAAACAACATGGAAGTTCTTCAAACTATTTAATGGAGAAGGGACACATGTGGAACACGATGTTCCAACATGCGTGTTGCAACATCTGGTCTCTTACAAGACAAATATTATTGTGGTTTGACTAAGGCTTATGTTATATCAAAGACTCACTCTACAATAGAAGATCTGCAAGTAATTGAGAAGAGTTGTTTTGGATATTTTTGTGCAACATGTGGAACACGATGTTCCAGCATGTGTGATGTTTGACATCTGACCTTGATAGCATGTCATATGGATGTTGTTTGATACGCGACCTCTGATTATGTTTTAGTTAGATTTGTTGCAGTTTGTTGAGCAATGTATGGTTTATTTGTTTCAGATTTAAATGGATATTTAAATTTGAAAGTAACAAATCATATCTTTTAGAGAGATTTATGGAGAAGATCACATCTAACATAATCTCTATCATTCTGGACAAAAATAATTCAGAGATCCATGTAGAAAAAAAATCCATAATGCATTGCTATATAAGGAGACTCAAATCTCATTTTGAAGTGAGGGTTTTGTACACAAGAGTAAAGTGTCTGTGTTTAAATTTTGTGAGTCTTATATTCCACGCTAATGTTGTAATAGGATTACTATTGAATCTTTGTATACACCACTATGTTTCAGTAATTTTTCTTAATTGAGTTGTAATATTTAATGTTATTCATTGAGTTGTAAACATCAATCACTTGTTGTATGATTGAGAAGAAAGTGAATAAATTCTCATATTTAAGAGGAGTCCTTAAAAAGTCATTAAGATTAGGAAGAAGTTTCGAATGACATAAGATTTGTTGGTTCTCGTAAGACTAAATAAACTAATTCGAAATAGTGTATTTTCTTTATTGGACAGAGTGCTCCATACGGAAGTGTGATTTTACTGAAGAGAAATGCAACCTTTTTGCATTTGAAAAAAAGAATACAATCCTTTATAGGATCAGGTATTGTGTCAAAGATGACATATCAAAATCCTATATTTTTTGAGAATGGTCAATGCAAGTTTTTCCCCCTTAAGATACGAGACGATGAAGATGTTGAAAACATGTTTCTTAGTCATGAACATTCAGGCATGGATTGTATCGAGTTGTACATTACTCTACAACCATGTATACCGTCTCAACAGTCTCAACTAACCGATCAGGATGCAGCTGGTGAAAATGCTGCAGATGATGCACAATGGTCAGATGAACTCAACCCAGAAGCAGAAGTAGAAGTCGACGTTGTTGATGAAGAAGAAGAGGAGACTGAGATACAGGTTGATCACATCCTGAACAACGACGATGAAGATGAGGCTCAACCACCACCAATACCTCCTAGTCATGCCTACAATCCTCCTCAACATATGACAAATATGGATCTTCACGACGATGAAACGTCCGACAGTGTCTTCTATAATCCGTATCCGAGACCAGTAGGCGAATTAAAGGTGGGAGACATGTTTCGTACCAAAGAAGAATGTGTCTTGGCAATCAAAAAATTCCACATGAACAACTTTGCTGACTTTACAGTGAAACGCACTGATTCTAGAAGGTATGTTATCGAATGTCGTAACATGCTTTGTAAGTTTCGTTTGACTGCATCTTACAAGAAGAAAAATGACTCTTGGGAGATCGCTTCAATAGACCCACCACACAGTTGCGTTGCAACTAACGTTGAACAAGATCACCGTAAACTGAGCACAACTTTGATATGTCAAGACATTCTGCCATTGGTAAATAAAGACCCATCAGTGAAGGTGAGTATAATTATATCCCATATCCGAACAACATATAATTATACTCCATCTTACAAGAAAGCATGGATTGCGAGGACAAAGGCTGTTGAACAGGTTTTCGGCAACTGGGAGGATTCATTCAAGGAATTACCACGATTTTTATGGGCACTAAAAACTTATGTCCCAGGAACTGTGGCAATTCTGGAGACAGTGCCAGCAATGATGCCAGACGGAACCTGTGCTACAGGTAATAGAATATTTCACCGTCTCTTTTGGGCATTTGACCCGTGCATCAAAGGTTTCGCTTTCTGCAAACCTCTCCTGCAAATTGATGGCACCTGGTTATACGGAAAATACAAGGGTACTTTGCTCATGGCAGTTGCACAAGACGGTAACAACAATGTATTTCCCATTGCCTTTGCTCTTGTTGAAGGTGAAACGGCTGGTGAATGGGGTTTCTTTCTTCGACATCTCAGAACGCATGTCGCTCCACAAGCCAATCTATGTTTGATTTCAGATAGATATGCTGCCATTGAAAGTACCTACAACAACCATGACAACAGATGTCATGATCCTCCTTCTACACATGTCTACTGTATCAGACACATTGCACAAAACTTCATGCGTGCTATAAAAGATAAGAATCTTCGCAAGAAGGTGGTGAATGCTGGGTATGCTTTAACTCAACCGTCATTTCAATATTATCGTGATGAGATTCGACTGTCTAATGAAGACGCGGGGAGATGGATAAATAACATCCCAGTAGAGCAGTGGACAAGAGCATTTGACGGTGGTTGTCGATGGGGCCACATGACAACAAACATTGTGGAATGCATGAACGGGGTTTTCAAAGGGATTCGAAATCTGCCGATAACCGCCTTGGTAAGATCAACCTATTATAGGTTGGCTTCTATGTTCGCAACCAGAGGTGAAAGATGGAGTGCAGTGTTAATGTCCGGACAAGTATTCAGTGAGTGTTGCATGAAGGTCATGAAAGAGGAGAGCATCAAAGCTACGACACACGCTGTAACAGTGTTTGACCGTCATAGACAAAATTTCAGCGTCCAGGAAACAATGGGCAAGAACGAGGGGAGACCAAATTTAGCCTACGCTGTTAGACTACACAGAAGTTGGTGCGATTGTGGAAAATTTCAGGCCTTCCGCATACCTTGCTCCCATGTCATTGCAGCATGCGCTTATACTCGTCAAGACGCTTACACCCATTTATCTGATGTGTACAAGGCCAGCACCATCATGAATGTATATAGTCAAAGCTTTTCAGTACTACCAATGGAGGATTACTGGCCTCCATATGAAGGAGATATTGTTTGGCACAATGAAGAGATGCGTAGAGAGAAGAAAGGAAGGCCAAACAGCACACGTATCAGAACAGAGATGGATTCCACAGATAAAATGATAAGATTATGTAGTATCTGTCGTCAACCAGGACACAACAAAAACAACTGTCCCAATCAAGGAGCATCATCTAGATCTTAAGATTTTTGTAACATTTTATCTAGATCTTAAGCTTTTTGTAACATTTTATCTAGATCTTAAGCTTTTTGTAACATTGTATTTCTGTAACAATCAATCATTATATATCATTAAGTTCTTGTTACAACGAGTTTCATAACCAACATCAGTACAAAACATCTGAAAACATAAATAATTTTAACTGATTACAACAATCAAATTAATGTCGTCTCGACCGAACATCATTTCCCTAGCATCCTTATCAGTCTTCATTCGCACCCAACCAAAGATACTGTCAAGTCTCTCAATACTTCTGATTTTTTCCCCTTCTGGTATTTTCCCGTCTAACCATCGAACCAGCTCCCTCTTCAGTTGATCTAACATGGTGATGTTCTAAAACAGCATCAGCAATTGAGGTTTGTCTCTCGCATAAATCACCTTACCGTATCGACGACGAACACCAAACATGATAGCCAAATGATTATATGAGTTGTGAAACAATAGGTCACACAACGCATCTATTTATAAGACAAAAAAGGCATTTTATGAGGGACTCGCCAATTGAGTTGGCGCCTCCTTTTAAAACCTACACAAAGGCGCCAATTGGATTGGCTAAGGCACCTGCCCTAGCCAATCCAATTGGCGCCTCCATTCAAGTTTTAACAACAGTCGCCATATGAACAACTTTCATGTTCATCAAAAATCCATTTGAAACTTGGAAGCTCATCATTCATTTCAAAACATTATAGGTCATTTTGACAGAAACCCTAATTTTGGGTCAGCTTCGCAGGGACCTAACTCACTCATTTTTAATTATTTTGAGGTGGGACCAAGTGCATTGGAAAATTTGAGATGTCTACTTCAGTTGTTATGTTGGACAAAATTTCATAACTCTAAAAGAAACACATGAAATAATGTAAGACATTATAGGTCAGATTACAGTTGAAAAACTCAGAAGTCCAACTTCAACTACCCATAACTTTCTCATAAAAAATCCAAATGATGCAAAATTTATATCCAAATCCATTGTCTTGAAAAGATCTACAACTTTGATGTTGGAGGTTTTTTCATTTGAGGCTTTTTTAAGGGAGGCGCCAATTGGATTGGTGCCCCCTCTTAAAAATTACACATAGGCGCCAATTGGATTGGCTAGGGCAGGTGTCCTAGCCAATCCAATTGGCGCCTCCTTGCAATTTTTAAAAGGGGCCGCCAATCCAATTGACGCCTCCTCCTAAAAGTGAGGTAGATTGAGAATTTTGCTGAAAAGTGAGGTATTTTGAGAATTTTTTCGAAAAAGTGGATTATCTCGGTAAAAAAACCAAGTTTTCAATCTATCGCATTTTTACTACTTTCTACGTTAATTTATTATTGCTATTATTATTGCCGTTAAAATTGTATTTTAATTTGGTTTAAAAAGTTAAACAAATCTAATGGAAGATAATTTCATTTAACTTTTTGCCTCTTGTACTATATTAATGGATAAAAACTTTGTTTTTCTCTCATTGATATTTTCCCTAACATAAACTAGTTTAAACTAGTTCTCAACTTAACATCTTATTATAAAATAAAATAGCCAATAAAATAAATGTAGGTAGGCAAGTAAGTCTAAAAAAAGGATATTTTATATTATTGGAAAAATCCAGAGCTGGCACGCTTTTCCATAAGCCTTATGACTGTACTACTCCCGAATTAGTCATAAATAATTCAACCTAAATCGCGCGTTTCATTCCCTTTTCAAAGCAATCGCCAACAACCTCAGCTAATTTTATTGGAATCTTCAAAGACGCCTTCATAAACCTCATCAAGGTACGAATATCATGATTGATTAATCCCTATATTTCTGAATCTTGATTTCATTTACCTTTCCGATTCTGCGTTTATTTTGCGTTGAATTCGATTATATTCATTCTTATTTGTCTTGGAGGTTCCTTCATATATTCTTATGAAGCTGCAAAATTGTATACGTTGTTGACTTTATCATTATTTTGAGATTTTCTTTGTTATTAACATTTTTGACACAGATGTGAAAGGGAAATCATTTATTATTCATGCTCTTTTGTTTATATGTTTTAGGTAACATATTTATCTGTTTTTTTTGTAAACAAATGCTTCACATCCAAACACAGTCAATTGTTTCTGAACCGGTTCTAAAGTTGTTCAGATTCAGACCCGGTTTATGTTAAAACTGGTTCTTCTGTCGATTGGCTTTAATTTGTTTTCATCTATCGGGGTGTGAGTAACATATGCAGAGATTTGGAATAAAAAAAAATCATTGAAAAATTCCAATCAAATTTCTCTTCGATTCATATAAATAATTGATTTGGTCTTTATTGGAATTAGCGGTAAATAAAAAACAACTGAAAAAAAACAAGAATCTAAACTTCAAAGAAAACTTCAATAAAGTTGAGGAATAAATGTGAATAGCATGTAGGCATAACCAGATCCAATTGGAGGAGCAAAATTGATGAAAATCATAGTATTTTGGAGGCATGGAAAAAGAGAACAGAGAAGAAAAATTTAGAGAGAGAAGAAAAAAACTGTAGGGCCTCAAACCAGACGGAGACGGAGAGTGGCGGCTAGCAAGGACGGAGGTGGCGTAGCGGGAAGATGGTTAGTTCTAGAGAAGGTTAGGAAGACCGGAAGAGGAAGTGGGAACAAGGAATTGACAATTAGGGTCAGTTGATTAGGTTTGGTTAAAGATCCATTGTTAAATTGGATCTTGTTTTTGGAGGATAAAGCACGGCGCATTGATTTGATCCAATTATGGTAGTTGTGATCATGAAGTGATGGTGCAACAAGGTTGGCTCCGAGGGTCTTGCTGGGTGAAGATAACAGGAGGGTTTCGTGGATGGATGTGTTTGATGAATTGTTATCATAGTTTGATTGATTTTCAAAATCTACTTAGGAAATGGCCATTGATGCGAGGTTGAAGGTGAAGAAGAGGGCGAATCTGATGAAAAGGGAGCGGAACTGTATTACATGTAAACCGCTTCAGATATAGCGAACCGGTTTTCCTGGTTTAGGTTCTTGAAATATATTGATGGTTTGGTTATGCGTTACCAAATTTTTTGAACACATCTAACCCTAACCTAGGCTCATATTTGTAGGTTATTTAATATTTATTTGATAACTTCATTTTGGAAGGGAACCAATACGAATAATCATTTGTGAGTAATATCTATTAAAATTTAAAATGTATTTGTTGTATTTTTAAAAAAAAGTTTAATTAAATGAAGTCATGATAAAATATTAGCGCTAATTACTACTATCCTCGGAAAAAACAAAGGACAACGAAGCCATCTGTAAAAATCCAAAATAATGAAATAGTACTGTAGTACAATGCATGTCAGAATCTGTCATTGTGTTTGTGAATATGAAGTATGTCTCTTGGATATGGTTGTAATTGGCTTTTATGCTCCTTCTTTCTCTGCTCTTTTGGTACAAAGGAAGTAACACCTTATTCGGCTGTATTTTATACATGGACTTTGGAGCCTATTTGATGCAAAGTAAATTTGGCAGATATGAAGGGTTGTTCATACTAATCCATAGGCATGTGTATGGTGTCATATTAATCATGTTTGAGTTATATACTCTGCTAATCGTTGTAATGTTGATGTTTTGACTAAATGAATTTCCGTTACTTTACGGAGCCATTCATAGACATGTTGAAAACATAATCGATGCTTGTGATTTAGTTATATATATGTTAATAAAACTGTGGTTCTGCCACAATGCACACGAGTGTTGGTCAAGACATAACCACATTCTGTAAAATATACAGAATAACCACATGCTGATAAGTGTTTGTATTTAAAACATAGTAATAAAAACCAGGCAGTATGGACCCGGTCTGATGACCATTTATGAAGTAAGAGAAAAAAAAACTACTAGGTTTTACTACCTTAGATTTTGTCGGTTGATCGGGTTTGACTCAAATTGATTGGCATGTCTATGCATTCTGGTCAACATTGACTAAAATATCTGATATAATGAACTATCTGAGAAAACTTCGGTTCATGACATGTAGGAAAAACTATAATCATAAAGTTATATGGATAGCAAGTCACCGAGCAAGAAGGAGTCTACTGAGGTGGCAGCACGCGAGTCGCTTATCGCTATTTCAAACACCTCACCAGATAAAGTTCAGGATTCTGTGTCCGATAGCAAGAAACCAGATGGGGCTGTGTTGCCAAATGGTGATCAGGATGAACAGTTTAGGTCTGAACTGATTTCAATTTCGTATGCCGAATCACCTGATGTCAAGATCGAAACAATTGCAACAGGAGTCTAGGCTACACAACTAAAACTTGTTAGTAATTCATGTCTTGTGAATGAACTTCGTCTCTATCAGTGTTGTAACTAAATTAGTTGTTGTGTACTTTATCCTCTATCCTGCAACTAGATGTAAATACTTTCGTCGGCCACATGCTTTGGTCGAATGTTGGAATGACTTTGATAACTGTGTTGTCTAAGTACTGTGTTAGTTCATGTGTGATTCTGAAAATAAGTATTCATCTTGTACTACTGTTATGTTTTCATATATTAAATAGCATTCAAGTCTTGGCCTCATTTTTACTATTACTGAATTTATGAACTCTTTTAGCAAACATGCTCATTATTTTTATGTCCTATCCTTATGGCTGAGTGTGTTTTTTCTTGTCCTGTCCTATTCATTGCTTCAACAAAGAATGACATTTTACTATTTTTCGTTTTTTTAATCACAATATGTTCTGAATTTCTTTTATTGAACTGTTATTTTTAATTAGAAATACAAGATGCAAGCAGATTAAGCTGACTGTGGTGGTGTTTGAAAATTAGATTCTTTCAATTTTGAACTAGCTCCATTTGCAACCTTTTACACAAACAAAACTTGCAATACACTACCACTAAAATCATGAAACACCATCAGTGAAAGCTCATACAAAACATGTTAGGAAGTTAGATTTTGAAAAATTGTGCAGGTTTGTATTGACAGTTGCAAATTTTAAATTAGTTTTAGTTTACAATAACGACTTATCTCTTATTTTCATTTCGAGAGACTTTTTTCTTATTTCCATTTTGACACGAGTTTCTAGGCAAATTGAGACAACTTTATTTTATATTGATTTTTTTTTATTTACAATCAGACCAGAACCTACGTATAGAATTTTGTTTTTCTTTCAATTTTACATTTTGAATAGTCATTTAGGGATCTGGATTTGAAAATCAAACATGCATATCTTTTGAATAAGTTTTCTATTTTTTTTAATGCTTAGATGTAGGGCTAGACAAAAAACCAGAAAAAATGAATTTGAGTCGTTTCAATTTGGCCAACGGGTTGGCGAGCCATGCAAACGGTTTACTGGAGTAGACATTTTGGATATGGATTGGAGGTATGAAAATGGGTATGGAGTGGATGTAAGAAGATTAATGGGTTTTTGAGAAAAATAAACACAATCTAGAAGAAGAATACGAACGTTGAAACTGAAACTCAAACACAATCTAGAAGAAGAAGTCGAACGATGAAACACTTAGAGGAAATGAAATATAGGGTTCATATATTTGGAGAAGAAACAATGGAAGTTGAGAAGTCTTACTAGATGAATGTCAACTTTTTAACCTTTCCTTCTAAAAATAAATGAATAAGTTAAAAAAGATATTAATCTAAGGATTTAATTGAAATACATTGACAATGTAAAATAATTTTATACCGTTAGTTAATCATAGCCGTTGGATATTGAAACAAGTTTGATTTTTATTTTAAAAATCTATAAAATAATGCAAACGGGTGATGATGATGAATGGATAGCGTAAATTTTTTTACATTAACAGTGCATAGTAATTAATCTCTTAATCTAAATAAAAGAAAACGAGTAAGAGTAAAAAATAAATGGATAAGTTAAAAAACATTAACATATATTAATGAATTAATTTTAAGTTTTTGTTAAAATATTAAAAATTTAATAAATAACGAGCTAGAAAAATTAATTATAATTTAACATTGACACATCATCAAACGTTACATCATCAAAAATTATTCTCAAATAAGTTTAGGGACTAAAATCAAAACAAATAACAAAGAGATCAAGATAATGGTTTTTAAAATGGGGGATTAAAACTCAAAAAAAGACAAAATAGGGGGACCAAAGTAACAATTAAGTCATCAATTTAAAAGAAATTATGTGTGGGACCTTGTCCCACCTCCGTGAGATCATCAAATTATTGACACTAGATGAATTTTTAAAAATAAATTAGACGAAAATGGAGTAATAACTAAGAACAAGGCCCGACTAGTGACTCAAGGATATAATCAAGAGGAGGACATAAATTATGAGAAAATTTATGCTCTGGTTGTCCATCTCGAGGTTATACGTCTTTTACTAGCGTATGCATGCTCCAAAGACTTCAAATTATTTCAAATGGACGTGAAAAGTGTTTTCCTTAATGGTTATGTAAATGAGGAAGTGTATCTTTCACAACCTCCCGAACCTTGACTCGACCCAAAGCTTGAATGGATCGACCCATAATCTCTTGGGGTCGATTCCAACTGAAGCTTTTCAAAACAAAAACAACTCTACCTTGTTTGGATCGACTCTCATGTTGCTTGGGCCGACCCTTATACTACTTGGCTCAACCTCGACATGTTTTGGGCCCAACACATTTTGTTGTAATTTTTCTAAACTTGTAATTTTTGTTAAAAATTTGTTTTCTGTTATTTTTCTTTCTTATACATAAACATATAAATATGCATTCGTGCATCATTTCTCAAAATTGAAAACCAAGAACATACAAAGAATTTTCTCATCATCTTCAACCTTTTCTCTTCATACATTCAACAATTACACATAATCATTTTTGTTGAGTGTCATCTAGTTTAGATTGATAAGGTCCAATTTAGAATTGTTGTAATCAAATTGGGTTGAGTATTCTTTGGGGGTTTCATTGATAAAACCAGTTAGAGTTTTTCCTCCAAGATCAAGGTTTGATTTAGGGGTTTTTGTACAAGATTTCACATCGAGGATTTAGTTGAGTGAAAACTTTAAATAACAGGGTTCTGTCAGGAGTAGCGGTAATCGAAGGATCGACTTGGAAGTCTTGGGTCATTTGATCTTGCTTAAGATCAAGGGGAGAGAAGAAGTTAGGATCAACATCAAACATATAGTTTGGGGATTTGAATTGCTACTTTTTCTCTTATAAACAACTCTTGCAAAGGTTAATTACATGTCTCAATTCTATTTGGAATTAGGGGCATACATACCTATAGTGAGGACAATTGGGGAACTGTCTAAATAAATCCTTGTGTACCCATAGTGATAATTTTTTTTGTGTTGAAGTAATTCAAACTGTTTTTATAGGATAATTGCAATCTAAACAATTTCAATTGGTTTTTCATATCTTCAACACAAAGGAAAATCAACTTAGTGTTTATTGCACACCAAGTGTTTGATAAATTATTTGTGTCAATTTTTGTTATCTAATTCATTAAAAATTGATTACAAAGTGTGACATTGTTTAATCAATTATTTTTTGAAATATATTGATTTACTTTCTCATCATTATTATACGTTTCGTTACGGCTTAAACGCATATCCGATTCTTTTGATAATGATTCATGATAAAAGACTATCGATCCAGAATTTCTTTCGCTTGCCTTAGTAAATATTTTCAAAATAGATTTTTAATTGAAGAAAATTTTATTTTTAATCTATTCACCCCCATCTAGATCGTTCCCCTCTCCTAACAATAATATCCCTCGTTCCCGATGTTACATGATTAGAGCAGAAACGACTAATGTATTTTCAAGCGAATAAAATAAAAGCGAAGAGTAGCTCCAACAAGCTACCTTCCAACACACAACAATAAGGATCACTCTTGAGTATCTGCAATATGTCTATGGTGAACAACATGAAGCAAAAGGGATGAGAAACAACATTCAATATAAACAATGTAAAGAATGCTAAGGTAGAAAATACATAACAAATACACATTCATTACACAATTAACAACAACATAGTCTCACACTCATTCATAACAACATGCACATATTGTTAATCAATCAACAACATCATGAACAACCAACTACATATACAAACATGTACGTAATGTACTCCACAACTGACTTATTATGCATGTGGTACCATTTATTTACACTTAGGTTCATCTCCTTCCGAATCCCCACCACGGGATCAAAACATACCAAATTGTTACCATCATCATAGGTAACGCTTCACTGATTCCCATATGGAACCAGCTACTCGCTCTTGAATCCTCACCATAAAACCAGAGCACACCAAAACTGAATCGAAGTTTGTAAACCATGATGCATAACTTTCAACAACATACAATATCACCAAAAGGTTTACCAAAATAATCACCATGAGTTTATCACTGTTAAGCACAACATCATTCACCATACGCAACAATTAATCAATGTTACAATATTTAACAAATAACAGCAAACAACATCAACTCAGTAATGCATATTCACAAGTACCCAATCATGTTAATTCATTATAACATCAACGAAATCATTAGGCAAACATAATATTTTGCTAATCGATCATACATGTCATCCATACATCCCTGTAGTAGACAAATGACTACAACTCAACTATTTCACCAAGCACTACCATGAGGTATCTCTACGCGTTAACTTTCGAACACTTCGAACGACGTCTCATTTGGACTTACGAAATGAAAGTTACAGCCAAATCGTTGGATAATGCAACAAAGGGTAAAACATAACTTTTCACAAATTGGCATATGGAAATCGATTGTCACAAGGTGAAAATTTATTATCACCAAAAGGATTTCACTACTGACTTTCAAAAATAGGCTATTAATCGATTATAACCCCTCATGCAATCGATTGTAATATCAAAATTTTCCAAAAATAAACTTGAGCAATCGATTGACTACATGTTGCAATCCATTGACACCCTTATTTTTTCCCCACAATTTCAACTAGTGCAATCGATTGCACTATAATGACAATCAATTTTCATTACTAAATTTTCTAGAAAAAATAATTTTCTTCATACGTTCATCATTTCCCTTCATCCCTAACCCACATACATGATCTCCATCAATTCTCTCCAAAATTATAAGACCAAAAACATGAATTTAATAGTGAATCATATTGTCATAACCATCACATATTATAACATTCATATTCATCATGATCCATAGTAATTCATCAATAATTTCAACACAATTTCATCATCAATCATGAACACAACTCAAGCATTCAAATATTCATCAATAGAATAATTTTATACACGCATTTTCATGATAATTCAAACATATATTAAGTCATAGAAACACATATAGACACATAATCAACCAACAAATTTCAGATTTCTATCACACAACAATTCGTTAAAGAAAATCATGGAACCCTAGTGAAAGCAATAACCTCTCTACTCTACCCCATCATGAAATACACACACATATTAAGAACCTTTTCTCCCTCTTGCCTTAGATTTCCAAAAACAATAGCGAATCGAACAACTTTTATGGATTTCCTCTTCAAAACCATAACTTTCCTTCTAAATTCTCTTGTTTCGCTAGCCTCTTGTTTTCACGTATCATCAAATGGTTTCTCTAAAAAAAACTAATTTTCCCCAACTTTTAGAATATATAGGATTCTAATTATTTTGGCCTAATTATTATTATTGCCCATCAATTTTTCAGTTTCTCTCCTCTCACCTCATGCTTTCCTCAATTCACATAATTGACCCAATTACTTATTTTTACCAATTTCTCTATTTATTTCTAATAATAATTAAAATTCTAATTACTCTAAATATTTTCTAAATTTTTATTATACCAAGCTATTACATTCTCACCGCGCCCTACCATTACCACTGCACCCTAACAACATATAATTTTATTTAAAGACACAACAACATCAATAATTAAATAAAATTTTAAATAATTCAGTTAACTAAATTAATCAAATTCGGGGTGTTACACTTACAACTTCATTCTCCCTTTTCAACTCATTTAGGGTCTTCATAGTCACAAAAGTAACATCCTCAGAAGCAAGAGGTTCAGAATATTCAATCCTAGAAGTTGTCCTAACTTCATGCCAAGATTATGAGGTTTGTGCGTTCTTATAAGTGGTTCCAACTTCATGCTGAGAATTTAAGATATGCGCAGTTTTAGAAGTTCCTACAATTCTAGAAGGAAGAACCAAATTCTTCTCAACAAGAGGAACCCTAAAATTTATGGGTACCAACGGAAAGGCTGCCTTCAGAACTATAGAGGTTTTAGCTTCATTCTGATTTGGTGCAGGGAATACCAGAAACTTAGCCCTGGTTGAGAATAAAGCAGCATCTCTCAAAAGCTCTGAACAACGATTAAGTCTGACTGTAAATTTTCCTAGAGCAACCTTTGAGGAAAGATCCTCGAGGAAACTGAAGCACAAATTGGACCAATGCATTAATTGATCCCCATAATGCATTGCTTTCAGTAGGGTTGACACAAGTTGTGACAACCCGCCTCATAAACCTTAGACCTCCCACAAATTTTGATTCTATATATGTTAATGCTTCATCAAGTGATGGTCTTAGTGGGATATTTTCAGATGAATTTTGGTTGGGGTTCTTATTTCTGAATTAATTTTTGATTTAGAGGAGGGATAAAAAGGTTCAATAACAAGTGCTTCCTTATTTGAGAAAAATTCTCTCTTAATAAAAGAATCATCTAGACCAGTGAATCAGACAAGAAAGTGCATCTTCGACGTTGTTGACCATTTATTGTTTTGCATTTGTATTTTCTTTGCATGTTAAACACTTTGTTTCCTTTTAAATTTATGTACTCTTAATGGTAAGATTAATGAAATATTTGTGCATCTTTTGAATTAATCCATTCATATTCACTCACTTTTCCTTTTATAAAAAAAACAAAAAAATATTTCTCTCATTCATTTTCTTTATCAAACTTTTCTTTAAGCAAAAACTTAAGGGGGGATGATGAAAATGAAATAACTGAATTTGCTTGGTATGATTTGAAAGAAACTTTGCCGATGATGTAAGACATTGTTTCAAATATCCAAACACCGAAGAGATAAGGAATTAATCCCTAGTCAACTACTTTGAGCCTAGAAGTTGGTGTTTTTCTTTCGAAATTAAAAACCCTTAATATTAACCAGGGGAAGGGTAGTTAGTTCAATTAATCTAACTTTGCATTCAAATTGCAAGATAAAACATCCCACGTGAGGTACAACCATATGCTTTCCTTCACACACATCTTGAAGTGTCAAAGAAGTCGTAAAAAGCCAAAAGATTATAGTTGTTGTCCCTCAATAACCAATAACATGGAAGTCACATTCTTTCCAAAAAAAATAAAAAAAATAAAAAAACCGCTAATTTGAATACCACAAAAGATGACTTAGGCAAAAATCTGGGCATCTCGGTGGACCAAAATCTTCAAAGAAGTGGTCCAGGAAAAATTAGGGATCAAAATAAATAAAAAAGAGGTCATCAAACCCTCGATAAAGAAAAAAAAAGACTTGGTGACCACCATATCAAGAATCAAAGGGTTACCAATGTTCTTGACCAAACAAATTAAGGTGACATCCATTTCAAGAAAACCTCATCTTGAATCCTCATCTTGCATTATCAAACTCTTTTAAGATTTGAATGTATGTGTTGATTTAATTGAACGTAAGACTACATGTCATCAAGAAGAAAGGTGGTTTAAAATTAAATTTTGAGCCTTATATCCTTTTGTTTCAAAAACCGTGAACCAGACCATGTTACAACCCTTAAAAGACCTAACTGAGGCATAATTTATTCTTAAAGCATACTACAACAAGGTTATGTTAACCTGGCTCAAAAATATATTTGTTAATCATTTGTATTGATTTCAATCTTCCACATTGTGAATGTTTAGATTAGCATTATGTTCTGATCATTGACTCGTTCACTGTATTTCACCAAATTGATATTAATAAATTTTGCATAACCACTGCATTAAAATTACCATTTTTGAATGAACCATTTTAACTTCAAGTCGACACTTAGCATCAAGGGAATTCCAACAATATGCAATCAGTTGAGGAACTTGATCAGGTAAAAGAAGTCCAGTCAAGGGGAAATCACTTTTGAGAATCAGTCAATCCTGGCCAATTACCCAAGAGTCGATTAGTCAAGAGCAAATCGCTTTAAGACTAAAACTAGGATGATCCACCACAAAGAGCACCGTGAGTCTAACCCTCCAAAGGAAGGTCAATCAGGAGTCTACCAGTCCAAGAATTCGATAATCAAGGTTAGACCACTGCAAAATTCAAACATTGGGGAAAGCCATCTCGAGGTCGTCTCACGGAAAGCTGCTTCTAAACTCCTTTCAAGGAAAACATCTTCAAAGACCCAACATAAGGGGCCATATGAGCCACAGAGGGCCAATTCCTCTTCATAGTTTCAAGTTATTCAAGAAAACCTTGCCATGCGTCAGCAACCGTTGTGTTTGAGACGAGTGTCGAGGAATCAAGCTAGTACCCCATTAAATATCTTTTTTCCTTTTAATAAAGGATCTTTGTTGCAAAAGAACCCTTCCATCCAATACCCGCATATGGGGCATCTTTGGAAGCCTTCGAGTCATTGCATAAATCATTCTCATCCATTAATCATGTCATTTTGCTCTAGCGTCAGCCATAAATCTCATCACATTCATCGACATAACCCCATAGCATGAACAATTAAACAATAAAAGCTTGATCTTGCTTGGTACCTCATAAAGGCCCAACCGTCAGTGGCATAACCCAAAATTAACATATTGTATGCATTGATCATTCATACATCATAAATTATGTATAACTCGAAATATATTTTGTGCTCGTCTTCATTTCTACAAAGACTTGTTGATAATCTAGGTATCAACCTGTGTGCTGACAAAGATTTGTCATGTTGACAATCGATTTGTCTTGTTGACGGTCTAGGTGTCAAAACTGTTGATGACGAGTTATTTATTTGATGATCTAGGCATCAACACCCGTGTTGACAATGATTTGTCCTATTGACGATCTAGGCATCAACACTCGTGTTGACGATAATTTATCATGTTGACGATCTAGGCATCAACACTCGTGTTGACGATGATTTGTCTTTGTTTTCAATCCATTTTGCATACCATGATCATTCATATATCATGCATAAGATAAAAGTTCAAATCATGCATAGTCTAAAGTGTACTTCGCGCTCATTTGCATTAGCCCATGTCTTGTTCTTGATTTTTGAATCCCTTGACCCAAAGTATGATTCTTCTTGGCATCATTTTTCAAAATTCCCATTCTTATTGGCACCATTTCACAAATTCCAATTCTTATCAGCAACATTTAAAAGTGTAATTATTATTGGCATTTTTCAAAGTCCAGCTTTGTCTGGCACATTCAGAGATTGTGCTTTGTTTTGTCCTGATGCTTTCTAGAAAATTTTCGATTTGACTCTTTCATTTAAAGAAATTCCCCAGAAGACGGGATGATTTTCTAGTAAGAAAACTCCAATATTTTTGTTTGGCTAATTTCTTTCTTAAGAATCTCCAAAGTTTTACGTGGATGATTTTCTTCTTATAAGACTCCCGATTATTGTCTTGGTCAAATTCTTTCTTAAGAATCTCCAAAGTTTTGTATGCATAATCTTCTTCTTAGAAGACTCCCAATTGTTGTCTTGATTAAATTCTTTCTTAATAATCTCCAAAGTTTTGCATGGATGATCTTCTTCTTATAAAACTCTTAATTGTTGTCTTGGATAAATTCTTTCTTAAGAGTCTCCAAAGTTTTGCGTGGATGATCTTCATCTTATAAGACTCCCGATTGTTGTCTTGGATAAATTCTTTCTTAAGAGTCTCCAAAGTTTCACTTGGATGATCTTCTTCTTAGAAGACTCCCAGTTGTTGTCTTGGATAAATTATTTCTTAAGAATCTCTAAAGTTTTGCATGGATGATCTTCTTCTCAGAGGACTCCCGATTGTCTTGGATGAATTTCGAGTTAGGAATCTCCAAAATCTTTGATTAGATGAATTTCTTATGAGAAATCTTTAGAACTCTCAAATATATTCTAAAGTGCCGCCATGTCATCTCTAGCCAGTTGATAAACCTCACTTTGAATATTCCTCAACGTCTTTTCTCCAGCAAATTGTCATCCCCAATGAGTATTTCACCCTTTTCATCCTTTTCCTTTCCTATGGACCATCAATACTACATATTTTCACCATTCCCCATAGGTTCACTTTCCATTCTTTATCCATCATAAAACATTATGCTAGGGTTCATCTCGTATCACATCATATCCCTAGTAAACCAAAATAAAAAGAGTCATTCATGCATTCATAACAACATATCATTTCATTTCATTTCATTAAGGGTCAAAATTTGGATCCTTTAGTATTTAACTATCTCCCACCGTGATCATATAAAAAGTGACCTTCTTTATATTCTCTAGTTAAAGATGCTTAAATAGGGGCTGCTGTCACACCCTAGTTTTGCCCCTCATTCAATAAATCAATGCATACATCGTGACATTTACATCATCTACATATCATAACATGCATTTCATCCCGTATAATGCTTAAAATATCGACCAGAATAAATTTTCAATTATACAGATAGATCGGTTGAATCAATTTTCAAATGTACGCAAATTTAGCGAGTGAACATTTTTTAGAACGAGCTTGCAGATGTAAATTTTATTAATCTACGGTTCGCTTAGTTTAACTTGACATGCTCGTTTAATTTTTTTGACTCCTTTTATGGTCTCATTTTGATCAGCCTGCGTATTTTCAACCAGGAATTTGTTACTTCAAAATTTGATTAAAATCTGTCTGTTTTGCAGAGGTTTATTTCGCGCTGATCAATTTAGTGCATTGATTTTAATATTTTGAGCACTTGCGCACCCAATTTGTATTCATTTGGAGTCTTTTTTTTAATTTCTTTGTCAAAGTTTTTGAAATAAATAAATAGGTTTACTTATGGTTTCATTTCGATTTTATGTTGATTATTTAATTTATTTGATTTTATTGGTTAATTATCTTTAATTCATTTAACCACATTTTAAGACTAAAAGGACATTTATGGTATGGATTGAATTTTGTAACCTTAGTTGACCCCATATATATATATATATATATATATATATATATATATATATATATATATATATATATATATATATATATATATATATATATATATATATATATATATATATATAGTGTTGCTGCAAACAGAAAGGCATAGGAGAGACCACACAAGCATTCCACGCGGCCACCAACTTTTCTTTTTTGTTTTTGATAGAATTTCAAACTTTCATTTGATAAGAAAAGAGAGAGTTGTGGTTGGCTAAGAAGCGAGCATAGTTGAAACAAACAAAATAATACACATCTCTCTCTGAAGAAAAGTAAATGCATAACTTATTTTTTTCAAATATCCTTTCTTCCTCCACTATTCATTTTTACCCACGCATTAAACCCTCTTCCCTTTTTCACTTCCCTCCTCCGTGAGACATACTTGGGACCATCCTCCAGCTGCCGCGATTTTGACCTTAAAACCCATAAACCTCAACAGGAGATAACCCCATCTTCCTCCGTTTAACTAACAACTCAAAAACCTCCCTTTCCAAACTCCGATCGCCATCACCGTCGCTCAACTCTGATGAGGCACCTTGTAACTTTCACATACAATCAAAAATATTCCATACTCCCTCTGCTTAAACTCGCATATAACACTCACTCCCTCACCATATCAAAACCGCGACTGCTCCACACCACCACCTAACCACCACTCTTTCTATGACCAAATCAAACTACCTCTGCCCACTTTGTTTCTCACCCTCGCTACCTCTATCTATTCACTGAAAATCACTCTCTCACCATCGTTTAATCACCACAAAATATAACTTCGTTCATTTTCGATTTTTTCGGCAAACTCAACATCTCTCTTCCTAACAATAGTGTTTGACGTGAGTTTTTCTGCCAAAATCGGATAAATTCGCGGGTTGACATAATACATATGTCGTTACTCTGCCGAAATTTTAATTCGATATATCGATAACATCTCAATATGTATGCAGGCTGACTTTGTTTGTGCTGTAGCTTTATAGTTTGCATGTTTGATTGTATTATGTTGTAATCCATGTGCGATAAGTTTCATTTCATTATGTGTCCATTTCTTCAACTTGGTTTTTGTACATATTTTGATCCATTTTTCAATGATCGCGTTGAGAGTAGTAAGTTAAGGGTTGATCTTTATTGGTTTACGTGAGACTTTTTAGTTGATTGTTCTTGAGTTCCGGTTTTGTACGCTCGTCTGATGGTTAGCATATCAATAATTTGCACTTGTGCTACTTACCAATTCGCATTTTCGGTTTGCAACTTGTGCTTTCATTTATTTTTATTATCTTGTCGCTTCTCGATTTTACTTGCGATGACCGCTTACGTGTTAGCAATTTGCAAATCAATTTGTGTGAGATAAATAATCGAACGTCGTTACGTTTAAATCGAATTTGAATTTCTTGTGGTTGCTTTGCACGTCTTCGTGTACACGACATTGATTTGCATCTTTGGGTCATGATTTTAATTTGTGCACATTCATTTTCTCTTTACCTTTTCGATTCATTTATGATGGATGTGTACTGTCAATATTGTGTATGATCTTGTATTCTTTTACTGTCTTGTATGTTTATATATTCGATTCGATACTTATGGCGTTTGATTTATGCCTTGTGCTTGAGTTCACGTCACTACGTTTGAATTCACACCCCTCGCGATCCAATTCACACATTTGTATCACGATTCTTATCCCCCATTTTTTTCAAATCATTTTCATACTAGTTTCGCTAGCAATCCAACTTCTAATCAATTTCAAATCAATTTAAAAATCAACTTGGTCAACACCAAGCCCTTTTCGATACAAACCATTCAAACCATTTTCAATTTGCAACGCTATCAAATGTTTGATCCAATGTCAAGCTCTTTTCACACGAGAATAAAAAACGACTAACATAAACAATTTCAACTCTTTTTCATAACAAAATGGAAGGAAAAGCCTACTTGGGTGTAAAATCCAGACATAGTCTCAAGTATTAGACCTAAGTTATAAAAGCTTGCAAGTCATAAATACTCTACTTAAAACCCAAAAATACATCAAACACATTCAAATCATTTTTCCTTTTGGCTCAACCTTCAAATCCCTTTTTCAAACGAAAGTTGTTTCGTCTCGAGATGATGCAAGACAATGCTTCATCCACTTATATATGTGAGTAAGCTAGTTATGTTTTCCCATGAATGTTGATATGTCTATCCATTATGCTGTGATGCAAATGTTCCCTTATTCACTGTTTTGGGTAGCAAACAATGTTTTTATGTCAATTGTGACAAAATAGTTTTCGGTAAAATCGACCAACAAAGAAATATTTTCTACCTGTAACTACGTAGCCTAGAGTTCTTCATCGCATTTGGAGATACGTAGGAGCGAGATTCAAAGTCTCGTCAGGCGCCCTAATAAAAATTAAACCTTTTAGTCCTGTTATTATTTTATTTAATAAATCAAGAATCCAAACATTTGTTAAGCCAACACTAATATTCATAACTAACTAAACAATTCCTATTGAGTACAATGGGTGTGACGGGTGCTAATACCTTCCCCTTGCGTAATTGACTCCTGAATCTGTTTTGTTTGTGACGACCATATCTTAGTCGTTCTTTTAGGAGTCTTATCTATGTTTTACCTTTCCCTATTTGAGAATAAATAAAGTTCGGTAGCGACTATGTTAGTCTAACCCATGAGCATGTGGTGCGCCTCGCTGTAGCGGTAAATTTATGACCATTAAGCTATGCATAAACTTAACATCAATAAAACCAGAGTCTCCACCATGATTTTATTGTGTCCAAAGGAAAAGGGAAAAGTACGAACAAAACCCAAAGATAAGAAGTTTTCAAATCAAAACTAATAAAATGTCAGAGATTACAGGTAAGGGGGTTGGTTACACAGAGGGAATGTGTTAGCACCCAAAGTGTCCTAGGTACTCCTAGGGAGCCCTTTTTTATGTATGTATGTGTTTTTGGTATAAAAGATGTTTGCAATAAATAGAGTGTGGGGATGATAAAAGAATTCATTAATTATATTTTTGTGTTTGACAAGACCTTCGGACTTGTGCCTACGTACCAACATAAAAATGAGGGATCCAAACCTCGTAGTTTGTGGTATCAATTTCAAAATGAGTGGATTGCTTTTAATAAAAGTTTAAGTTTAAAAGAGACACAAAGGGCTCAAAAGTTGGAATGAGCGTTAGTTCTTTTTGTCTTTTGAAATTTTAAGTCAATATCGTTAAGTTCATTTTACAAGTTTGATTAAGAAAAGAGTTTAAAAATGCAATAGTATAAGGCCAAGGTTTCTAATTTGCAATAGAGTCTAAGTTTAGAAATCACAAGCAAAGATTTTTTTTGAAAGGATGAGAGATTTTGAAATTTAAGAAGTGGGAGGAGATGAAGAGACTAATCTTAAGCATAAAATTAAAAGTTAAGGGTTTAAAAGATCTGACCAATGAGATGCAATCCAACAGACAAGAATGTCATATAGAAAACTCACTTTCCCTTTGGACTTTGAATCAAGCAATATCAACAAACAAATAGCAATATGCACAGCAAGACATCAAATAAAGATAGCCACATCCAAGCAAGCAACTTCACAACCAAAAGTCTTCTTTATCTTCTCATGTATCAGATGACATACTCCTTGATTAGCTCAGAATGAGGCATTAAACACAGATTCAAAGTAACAGTTGAATCAAGACCATTTAGTAGATGAACTCAAGTGGATCCCAATACTTGCATCAGATGACAACTCAAATCACAATAACTTGGTCTCGGAAATATTTGCATTGGCCAAGTCCTTTTGCATAGGGAATATTGCCTATATCTAATTCCTAAAACTCAGATCAAATCCAACAGTCCACACAAACATTTTTTAGGGATTTTATTGTTTATTAAGTATTTTAAGGTCCTAAGACCACAAACACAAACAAAATATACAATCAAATATATACAATCACAATATATGGCTCAAGTGAGCAAAGTGAAAATGACATAAACATAAACAAGTTAAATGATATGTAAAATGGCAAATGAAATGGTAAATGACTTGAATTTTAAATTTCATAAAGTAAATGGCTTGCAAATAAAAGCAAGATTAATAAAAAGTTAGTTAAATGTTAGTTGATTAGATGTTAGTGGTGTTTTGCTTTTCAAATGTTTAGGTCATTCTTTGGAGAACACTTAACTCTCTATTCACAAGCATGGATCCTTGAACCAAGACATCTTCCAAAGGAATGAAAAAAGGCCAAGTTTCCACACAATACCATGAAAGGGGGAGACTTACAATCTCACTTACTAGAATGCTATGCCTTTGGGGTCAAAATTTAACGATATGTTAAGCAATCATAATTGGATTTATGTAGAAGTCACAACTATCTGAGGTCGGGCAATAGAAATTTTGGTGTTAATGCATGTTAGAGATATGGTATAATGAACCATACTCCTAAAATATACCACACACAAATAGAAAATGATTAAAGGCTGGACATATCTCATCCATACTTATATTGGTTCATCTAACACAAAGCTATTGATGAACCAATTAGCCTTAGGATATTGAGATTTCATTGGTCAATGAAAGGGATGGGATAAAATGGGATTGAAGATAGAGAGGGAAGGGAGATGAGACCAACACAAATTGGTCATGGGAGGACTTTTATCAAATTAAAATCATTCATTCATTTTGGGAGATGAAACGTACATTTCATCAATTCCCTAAATCCAATGATTTTAATCCAACAAAAGTCAAATCAACCTTGACCAAGACCCAATCACATAGTCAAACTTCACGAGTCAATAAAAATGGCTTAACATAATTTCTACACAATTAATCAATTAAAAATCAAATTAAAATGCATTTAAATTGAATTATGTTTGATCAAAAACCTAGAACCTCTCCAAAACACCACATAAATGGCCAAGAGATTTATCCTAGATCAAACAAGGTGAAAGGACCTTAGACAAAAAATTTCATAATTTTTGAAAAGTCAGAAGTATTTTTAAACAATTAAAAATATACACAAAAACAATTATATCATGAAAAATATCCAAATTAATCCAAAAAATAATTTTAATTCAGAAAATGAAAGAGGAAAATATTTGAAATTTTTTGGTGAAAGTCCCATATTTTTTGGATTAAAAATGAAATTAATATGAATTCATTAAAATAAAAGGATTAAATGGAAAAAATTAGAAAATCAAAAAAACAAGGGTCATCTTATCTCCCTCATTAATTGAGGTGGCAGATCAGATGGCCAAGAGTGCGCATTCCATAAGGTCCTTAGTCAAACACGCTGCAGGCATGGTAATCAAATTGGACGCGTGGGATTAAGACATTTAAAATAGATCAGATGGCCTAGATTGATCCAGCGCACCACCGGTGCCCTAGCCCCAGTCATCTTCTCTGGTGAGGACCACCAGACTGGTCCGACCAAAACCTTATGAAAAATGGAAAGTGAATACACTAATTTGAAGAAAAAATACCCAGGAGCACGAATCTGGCCTCAATTTCTCCAATTCCAAGTATATAAAAAGATACAGGGATTTGAATTTTGAGGATCATGAACTGAGTTGCTTCAATTTGACCTCAAAGCAACTCAATCTTCTTGCCTACATTGATAGGACTTCAGATAACCAAACATCTACAAGAATGGTGAAGAATTAAGGGAGAATCGAAGAGATGAAAATTCTAAAAATTCACCTTTAATGGAGCTTCAGATTAGCATGATCTTGCTTTCAATTATGCTTGGCCTTACTTCAGATGCTTGTTGGAAGTGATTAGGATCAATGAAAGGTATCGACTCTTGGAGTTTCAATCTCAAAACAGATGGAGAATTGAAACTTGGTTTTTGAAGAAAATCTTCAAGCTTATCCTTCAATGGTGAGGGTTTGGGATTACAGGTTCAAAGCTTGGGCATGAGGTCCTTAATTCTGAGCAATGAGGGTCTTATTTATAGGCCATGAGATTGATTTCTACACACTTCCAAATTTGGAAATTTTTGAGTAATCTATTTGCATGCTTGCATGAGCGTGTGATAGGCCCATTAAGTGATGTAATTAGGTCCAAAATTGAGTGTGAATCATGCTGAAACCATGTTTCAAAGCCATGCAATCGTGTATGAAAAGTGGAAGTGGAAATCATCCAAATGGTTCTTTACATTGCACCCATGCGCAAGTCCTTCATCCTTTGACCAAATGAGATGATCTTAGACTTTTTGGAAAGGTGAGATCAAGGGGAATAACTTTCATGTTTAACAGGTTTTTATTTGAAGCTTAGATCATGATGAATTTTAAGGTGGAAGTTTGGAAAATCAAACATATTTAAAAAAATTCTAAGTCCCAAGTCAAATGTTCACTTCTTCCACCTTGAATAACTTTTCTATGGACTTCAAACGAGAAATGTTCCTTAATCAAAGTTGTATATATTTCAAACCTATTAAATTTGGTCACAAATTTGATCTCATTTGGATTTGGAATGAAGGAGTTATGCATTTTAGGAGTTGAGGAAAATCACTTGTTCAATGGTATTGGCCCAAAGTGACCTATAAATTTTCCTCTTGGCACATGCATTTGAAAGTTGAATTTGAACTTCCTCCAAACATCAAAGTTGAAGTAGACTTCTTGAATTTTATCATGGAATTTTAATGGATTTCATCTCATAATAATTGAGCAAGTTATGGTTTTGGGAAGTTGATCTCCAAACTAGGGTTCAGACAAAATGACCTATAATCTTTCACCATAAAAATGATTTTGCAAGAAAAACTATCTCTAGAATTCAACATGAAAGTTGTTTAAAATGTCATTTTGAGTAATTTTAATCTTGGAATCATTTTCATATGACAAAAATTGTAGGAGATAAGGTCTAGGGAACCCCAGTTTTGACCAGTTGACTTTCTCTAGTCAACCACCATGAACCATCTTGCTAGCTTGACATTCTCTTGATTTTTGGGACTCATGGAGGATCATATATGAATAATATGATGTAATATGAATTATACCTTGAAATATTTGATCAATTGTTAAAGAAACTTTTTGAAGAAGTTACACAAGATACCTAGATGAATAAGGGTTTCCAAGGCAAACAAACTCCAAACTTTTGATGATTTTTTGGTCAAAATACCATGTGAAGAACATGGAGATCCATATATGATGCTTAGAAATAATGTGAACCATTTCTTGATTGAGCTCCTTGCATTGAGGGTCTCTGTTGAGAAGTATATCTTCGGCAAATATTTTTATATCGTATCCACAGAGATTGGTTGATATTACCGCCGTTCTATAATCCAAATGTTATAAGTTTAGAAAGTAACAAGTTGTTTTGTTTGGAAAATTATATTGTGAGTAAATGTCACTAAAAACAGTAGAATGGTTTTAATCAAATGTAAAAGCTTGGCAAGATTGGAGTTTACTATTTCAAATGCTTATGATTCCTTATGATAACTCTATAGATTTAAGATTATTGATGATGTTCAAGTATCCTCTCAAAATCATTTATGTCTAAATGATATTGTGATAATCACTATATTGATCCTTAGACGATCTCTCCACCTAACTATCAATATAGTAATCTTTAAGGTTTAATACCAAAGAAGAGTAATGAATAAATCTATCTCTACAACTTATTCACTACTTGAAAATCTGTTTTATGTCAAGACTCAAATAATCTCTCTCGACAACTACTCAAATCTGGTTTTCAACTTAGGGCAAAAACAGTATTCAATACATCAACAATCTTTATCATATATATAAATCAAATGGAATACATAAACATATGAGAATAGCTACTACCTCCAATCTTGACAAAAGGGAGTTTTAGCTACTCATCATCATTGTTACACCGCATAATGTTAAAGAAGAAAAACTCTGTTTTCTCTCTTACAAAAATCTCTCAATGTCAATGTGTGAATAGTAGTCAATGAATGAATGCCCTAGAATAATGTATTTTTCTTTACAAAAAGGGTTGACATTTCCTTAATTGGTCATTCTCATCCAAAGCAGGAAAGTTATTCCAAGGCAGACACCAAAATGGCAACAACTCTTTCTGCAAGACAACACTTTTGGCCCTTAACCAGCTTGCTGGATTCGCAGCCTTCGCGGCGCGAAGGCAGTTCGCGGCGCGAACTGTTGCTTATCCAGCTTCCTTGTTTGGCAAGCTTCATCCAAGATGTGGTGTTGCATTCCAAAGCCTTCTCATCCAAAAATTCTACAAAACTAACAAATATGTGAAATAACTATTCAAAACAAAATAAATTAAACCTAATTGCATTTATACAAAATAGTGAGAACAAAAGTGTGTAATTACATCAAAACTTGGTAAAAGGGACCAATAAAATGATATAAAAAGTAGTATTAATTGGTCCCTAACAACTCTCCCCAACTTAGCATTTTGTTTGTCCCTAAACAAAAGTTTCCACCCTTACAACCAAAGCAATGACACAAAAGATTGAAACAAGAATTTACCAAGGACATTCAAATGGTTCAAAAGTGTTTGGCAATTTTCTCAATCCACCTATCTCAATTCTAGACAAAACATTAATAAGGAAAATGGTTGAGTGCAAAAATCATTCCAATGGATTCAAAGCCATATATGTCAAAATTGAATCAAACTTACACACACATCATAATAATGATGAATAACATAAAGGGTTACTTTCACTCATCCAAGCAATTAAGTCAACAGCAACTCAAATCATGCGGTTATCACAACAAGTACCAAATCATGTAAAAAATGAGAATCAAGAGGTCTTTCAAGGTTGTAATGTGGCTCAGGTTACAAGAAAGGATATGATTAAGAGAATTCAACCAAATTGCTTATCCTAAGGGAGCATTCCCAAATATTCAACTCTACACAATTTCCATTTCTTTGATCCCTATCTTTTTCTTTTTCTTTTTATTTCCACATCCACACAACCATGAGCATTTCTTTGCTTTTTTTTTCTCTATTCTTTTTTCTTTGCTCTATGGTTTCAAGGGTGATTTCTTTTTCTTGTTTCTTTTCATATTTTTACCCTTTCATAAAAACTCACTTTTCCAAGTTTCTAATCAACTTTTCACTTTACTCTCCCCAACTTTAGATTCCAAAACCAAATTTATTCAATAATGCTCCTTACTTAGACATAAGCAAAAGGCAAAATTTTGCAAACAACTCGGTTTGAGGTTTTAACTGATACGAAAGAAATTAGGATTCATTTATTCCACAATTTTCAATTGATTTTACAATGATCAATCAAATGAATCCTAAAATAAGCTCAAAGGGGTTTAACTAAGGATTATTCCTCACAAGGTTAGTTGATTCAAACTTTTTGGCCAAGTGGTTTTTCTCACAAACAATGCCTCTATCATTTTCAAAATTTTCACACAAAAATAGATTGATGCATGATTTAGCATGATAAGAATGAGTTAAAATAATGCTCGGTTTCCCACTTTTTAGTGTATAATGGAAAGCTTCCTCACAAATGGTTACGTCCTATTTTGATTCAAATTTGAAAAATACTTCAATGAATAGTGACATGGAATTTGTACACACCATCAAACTACTCATGTTAAGTCTAGAAAGCGATAAAGTGTACCTTGAAATGCCGACACTAATTCTTATCATCACCACTCGAAGTGTCCTATGCTTCTTTCTTTGTGATCATTTCTCGGTTGCTTAAAGCTTGACTTAAGAATAAGAACAATTAAACAAAAATGTTGGTAAACCAAAATTTGATTAAAACACACTTAAATCTCAAATAGCATTCATGCAATTGTCAAAACACTCACAAAAAATAAAATGCCAAAATAAAGTTATGGTGAACTAGAGCCACCCAAAAGTACATCACAAGTTTCTAAAAACAAAAACAGAAATAGTACAAAGAAACTCAGAAAGACAACAACTTCTCAATTCTCCAAATTCTCAATCCTCCTCCTCTTGATCACCACCTACATTTCCAAGAACATCCTCCATCTCCTCATTTGGGTTTGCACTACCTCCTACACCCCCCATAAAATCTGGCCTGCCCTCGGGCCAATTAGCATATGCTACGTATTCCGCCCGAGAAGGAAATGAACGGGCCTCAGGTGCCAGGAATGTATTCTGGAACTGCTGCTGCATAGCATCGAAGATAAACGATTGAGACCTCCTGGAGGCCTCAAAGCTCTCGCAACAGTAGTTGGCAAACGCCATCTGATCAAAGCCTGGGGTAGTGTGAGGTTGAGGTCGGGGTCTGGCTCGGGCTCTGAATGAAGAGGTTCCAGGTGCGTCAGTCCTATCATTTTGGTTTTGTAGAAACCTATTCAGATATGCGTCATTGATCACACTGGTGATAGAGAAGTGTACTTCCTCTGGAATGGGAACGTTCGCCTGACGGCAAAGTTCCATGATCAACCCTGGGTATGCAAGCACACCTGCTTTACCACCGAAATTGGTTCCACTTAAAACCATCTTTCTCATTTCGCCCGCGATGATGGATGCGACATCCACAGACTTCCCGACCATAATGCAGTATAATAGACACCCTACATCCAGAGGAGTTGTGGTGGTGTGGCTTCTTGGCCGAATATTACTCAACAGTAGCACAAGAAAAGCCCTAGCTCCCAAATTAAAATTTTCTCTTTTCCACAATTTCGGATGTCCTTGATCATTTAGTTCGAAGGATTTTCCGCTGAGGCATAGGGTAGCATTTACTGCTTCAAGATTCCACCTGTTAGCTGACTCCATGGTACCGTACTCACAACACTCGCCCTCTCCAAGAATTAGGGGATTTCCCAGATATGCATTAATGTCATCCCTTCCAAAGGAAACAGTCTTGCCTCTTACCCTTGAGCGGTAGATGAAAGCTGTCCCCTCCTCTCGATGCATAGCATTTGCATAAAATTCCCTAACGATATCATAGTTGATTGCTGCTTCTGGTTCGCATAGTTTCATCCACCTTCGTCGTTCAAAAACCGCAACCACACTATGATAAGTCCCAGTTGGAGTTAAACGGATAAACCTCTCAGGCAAGATAGTTCTCTTAATTAAGCTCTCGAATCGTGCCTCGTGTTCATCACTTATGAACATTCTGATTGAACGGGATTGAGGAGGCGCCGTGGTTTTAGTTCTTTTCGACATCTGCATTCAACATCAGAGCACCCACAAAACAAACAGAGAAAATTAGCAATCAATCAGCACAAAACAAGGTTCTGGAATTCCCAGTTCGCGGCGCAAAGGCCAGTTCGCGGCGCGAACTCTGTGAACCGGGGAATCTCCCAGAGCTTCCTAGGGTTCCAAAAATGGGAAGCAATCAACTCCCAATCAGTCAAGGTTTTCACATCTACCCTAGTCCTAATCTAAATCAAACATGCATAGTGATTTCAAGAGGCAATCTACAATTTTTTTTCGATTTCTAACCAACCCTAAATGTAAAACCCAAAAGGGATTGGAAAAGAGGAATTGAGGAGTACATACCTTTTGAAACACTAATTCTTGCTAGCACTTGAAGATTAGGAATTTGGGAAATGAAGATTTTTAGTATTTTGTGGGTTTTTGAGAGTGGAGACGAAAGCGCGGCAAAGTTGGTGTTTTGAAAAAGTTTTGAAATGAAAAATGAAAATGACCTAACAGAATTTAAGTGATTCTGTCACGCACTGTTCGCGGGGCGAACAGTGTTCGCAGCGCGACCTGAGACTCTTCATTCAGTTCGCGGCGCGAACTAGGGTCGCGGAGCGAACTGTGAAAAACAGAACCCCAAATTCTAAAATTTTAACAGAGATGAAAATCAATACAACAGAGAAAAATAAAATGCAAACTTACGACGTTGGGTTGCCTCCCAACAAGCGCTTTGTTTAACGTCGTTAAGAGCTCGACGGTACCTCGATTAGCCCGGCCCAAATAAGGAAATAACACACACATCACGGTTTATGTCACCACTATGATAGATTTTTAGTCTTTGACCATTAACAGTCCAGCTCTCTTGTGACTTTGGATCCTCTATCACAATGACTCCATAATTCCGTACTTCCTTGACAATAAATGATCCTGACCACTTCGACTTTAACTTACCAGGAAATAACTTCAACCTCGAGTTGAAAAGCAATACCATCTGTCCAACATGAAACTCCTTATGACGGACCTTTCCATCATGGTATGCCTTTACCTTTTCCTTGTACAGCTTATTCGAATGGTACGCATCATTCCTTAATTCCTCCAATTCATGGAGTTGACCTTTTCTTCTTTCTCCAGCTAAAGTGGAGTCGAAATTCAAGAACTTAAGAGCCCATAATGCTCTATGCTCCATTTCCACTGGAAGATGACAAGTCTTCCCATACACCATTTGAAACGGAGTTAGCCCAATAGGTGCTTTGTAGGCAGCGCGATACGCCCACAAAGCTTCATCCAGTTTTAAGGACCAATCTTTTCTTGAATTCGAGACTGTTTTCTCAAGAATCCGTTTGACTTCCCGGTTTGAAACCTCAGTTTGACCATTCGCTTGTGGGTGGTAGGGAGTGGTCACCTTGTGCTTTACACCATAATGTTGCAGAACTTTTTCTAAAGGTGTATTGCAAAAGTGTGAGCCTCCATCACTTACCAACACCCTAGGCACACCAAAACGTGAAAATATGTTTTTCTTTAAAAATTTAATCACTGTTTTGGCATCGGCCTTAGGTGAGGCAATTGCTTCTACCCACTTCGAGACATAATTAACGGCTACTAGTATGTAATCATTTGAGAAATAAGAGGGGAATGGGCCAACGAAATCAATACCCCAACAATCAAAAACTTCCACTTCTAGCATGTTGGTTAGAGGCATTTCATCCCGTTTTCCTATTCCTCCACTTCGTTGGCATGTATCACAACTCTTCGCATGTTCATGCGCATCTTTGAATAAAGATGGCCAATAAAAACCCGATTGGAGTACTTTAGTGGTTGTTCTCAAACCACTATAGTGACCTCCATACGGAGAGTTGTGACAGTGCCAAAGAATGTCTCTTGACTCCTCAATTGTTACACACCTTCTCAAAATATTGTCTGCTCCTACTTTAAACAGATAAGGATCATCCCAAACATAATATTTTGCATCTGCCAAGAATTTCCTTCTTTGATTGCAAGTGAGGTCTTCCGGTGTTAAACCGGTTGCTTCGTAGTTAGCAAAATCAACAAACCAAGGCCTCACTTGAATCGCATAAAGTTTTTCATCTGGAAATTCTTCTCTCACCTCCTCTTCTTTGTTTGTAATGTCTACATTGACCAACCGAGATAAATGATCCGCCACCAAGTTTTCGGAACCCTTTTTATCCCGAATTTCCAGATCAAACTCTTGTAATAAAAGGATCCAACGAATAAGCCTTTGTTTTGAATCCGGCTTGGTAAGCAGATATTTTATCGCCGAGTGGTCAGTGTAGATTACAACTTTTGAACCAATCAAATAAGCTCTAAATTTTTCCAATGCATATACTATGGTTAGTAATTCTTTTTCAGTTGTTGCGTAATTAACTTGTGCTTCATTCAACACCTTACTAGCATAGTGTATGGCATGGAAAATTTTATCGCTTCTTTGTCCTAACACCGCACCAACTGCATAATCGCTAGCGTCACACATGAGTTCGAAATCAAGGTTCCAGTTCGGTGCTACGACTATGGGTGCGGTGACCAACTTTTATTTCAAATCTAAGAAAGCTTTAAGACATGATTCATCAAAAAGAAAAGGCGTACCTTTGTTGAGCAAACTGCTCAATGGCTTCGCTATCTTTGAAAAATCTTGTATGAATCTCCGATAGAAACCGGCATGTCCTAGAAAGCTCCTTATCCCTTTAATGTTAGTTGGAGGTGGTAGTTTCTCAATAACCTCCACCTTGGCTTTGTCCACCTCTAGCCCTTCAGAAGAAATCTTGTGACCAAGTACTATACCCTCGGTGACCATAAAATTGCATTTTTCCCAGTTGAGCACTAGGTTGGTCTCCACGCATCTCCCCAAAACTACATCAAGGTGTTTTAAGCACAATTCAAAAGATGATCCATAAACAGAGAAATCATCCATGAACACCTCAATGCATTCTTCTATTAAGTCCGCGAATATAGCTTGCATACACCGTTGAAATGTGGTCGGTGCATTACATAACCCAAAAGGCATTCTTCGGTAAGCAAAGATGCCAAAAGGACACGTAAAAGCTGTCTTCTCATGATCTGCCGGATTTACCGAAATTTGGTTGTACCCCAAATATCCGTCCAAGAAACAGTAGAAATTTTTGTCGGCTAACCTCTCCAACATTTGGTCCATGAAAGGTAGTGGGAAATGATCTTTCCTTGTAGCTTGGTTCAACCTTCTATAGTCGATACACATCCTCCACCCAGTCACTGTTCTTATCGGAATCAACTCATTTTTATCATTTTTGATCATCGTCATTCCGCCTTTCTTGGGAACCACTTGTACCGGACTCACCCATGCACTATCGGATATAGGATAAATCATTCCGGCTTCCAAGAGTTTGACAACTTCTTTCCGAACTACTTCCTTCATCGATGGATTTAGACGCCTCTGAGGTTGCGCAACTGGTTTGAAATTTTCCTCCGTCATGATCTTATGCATGCAATAGGCCGGACTAATACCCTTCAAGTCGGATAACACCCACCCTATTGCACCTTTGTTCTTTTTCAATACTTGAATCAACTTGTCTTCCTCTAGTATGGACAATGTGTTGCTTATAATCACCGGTTTAGTACACTCGTATCCAAGAAACACATACTTCAAGTGTGACAGAAGCATTTTTAACTCTAGCTTTTGCTCTTCCGTTTTCTTCTTCGCATCCAAGTCTTCCGTTATTTCTTCTTGATAGGTCAGCTCACCACAAGATTCTAACTCGTGCAACATTGCTTCGATCTCTCGTTCCTCATTGTCGGTCAACACGTTGTATGCTCCGATAAGGGATCTTTCTAGAGGATTAGAGATATGAATTTGGTTCGCGACCTCCACTGCCTCCTCTTCAATTGCATCGATTCGGAAAGAATCATGCTTGTCTTTTGGATGCTTCATAGCTTCAAAAAGATTAAAGGTCACCTCCTCATCTTGCACTCTCACCTTCATTAATCCATCATCTATGTCAATCATCATCCGGGCTCTTTTCATAAAAGGTCTTCCAAGAATTAGAGGCACATCACGGTCCTCATCCATCTCTACTATTACGAAGTCCACCGGAAACAAAAATTTGTCCACTTTCATAAGCATGTCTTGAGCAATTCCGTATGGTGAGGTGGTAGACTTGTCGGCTAGTTGTAGAGTCATTCTAGTCGATTTAATCTCAACATTCCCCAATCTTTTAACAATGGAGAGGGGGATTAAATTTATACTAGAGCCCAAGTCAATCAAACCATTTCCAATGTATGTGCTTCCAATGGTTACCGGTAGAACAACTCGGCCCGGATCGGACTCCTTCCTTGGGAGAGTCTTTTGGATGATGGCACTACACCGTGCATCAAGCAGTATGGTTTCGTCTTCCACGTGTCTCCTTTTCTTTGTAAGAATTTCCTTCATGAATTTAGCATACCGTGGCATTTGTTCTAATGCATCAGCAAATGGAATGTTGATTTGGAGTTGCTTGAAGATGTCCATGAACCGTGCATAATGCCTAGCATTGTCCTTCCTTGATGGAGCATGTGGATAGGGTAAATGTTGAGTTGGAATGATGATTACACCTTTCTCTGATTTCTTTTTCTTCCTTGGTTCAGCATCCTGTTTCACCTCCAAATCAATCTGCTGCTCTTTTGGCAAAACCTGCTCTTTTCGCGGCGCGAACTGAGCATTTCCAGCAGCCTTCTCACTTCCACCAACCATGTCTTTTTCTTCCAGCATCCCATCCATATTGTTCTCTTCTATAATCTCTTCACCTTTTTCACTTACCAACTCTTTACCGCTCCTCGTGACAATTGCTTTACAATGCTCCTTTGGATTCGGTTGAGTGTTAGCAGAAAAGGAAGATCCTGCGTTTTGTTCCGACAGTTGCTTCACAAGTTGGCCTACTTGATTTTCCAGATTTTTAATGGCTGCTTCGTTACTCTTCTGATTTGCCATGGAAGCTTGCATGAATTGTTGAAGAGTGTCTTCTAGCTTGGAATTTCCTCCTTGCGACTGCTGTCCTTGAGAATTTGGATGTTGGTAAGGACTTTGCTGCTGAAAATTTTGATTGTTGAACCTTGATGGTTGATAGCCTTGATTGTTTCTTGGTTGGTAGCCTTGATTTTGAGGTTGTTGTCTTTGATAGCCCTGATTTTGATTATTCACATAACTCACTTCTTCTTGGGGTGGAGGACAAAAACCAGTAGGGTGATCCCCTTGACATAATTCGCAACATGCTACTTGATGCCTAACTTGAGACCCTTGGATTTCTTTCATTTGCTGTGGAAGCTTGGCCATTTGTTGAGTGAGAAGCTCCACTTGTTGAGAGACTAGCTTGTTTTGAGCAAGGATGGCGTCATTGGTATTTAACTCAAGAACTCACGGCTTACGTTGTGAAGGGCTACGATCATGTTGACTTTGGTGATCATTAAGTGCCATCCGTTCAATAATGACTTTAGCTTCTTCCGCAGTTTTTGACATAAGCGAGCCGCCCGTGGTGGCGTCCAGAAGTGTCTTGTGAGTTGATTGGAGTCCATTTAGAAAAATATGGATTTGAGTGAGCTCATCAAAACCATGACCCTTGCATTTTCTCAACCTTGACTTGAATCTTTCCCAAGCTTCATTTAGAGATTCGTTACCTCCTTGAGTGAATACCGCAATAGCCGTTTTGGCTTCCATGAATCGGGATTGAGGGAAGTATCTTTCTAAGAACTTTTCTTCTAGTAAATTCCAATCCGTCATCACTCTCGGTGCTTGATCAAGGTGCCATTCTTTTGCCTTTCCCACTAAGGAGTGTGGGAACATCCTTTTGAATAGTGCCTCTTCACCCGTTTCATCAATTCCCCTAGAACCCGCAATCTCATAAAATTTGATTAGATGGGTGTACGGATCTTCATGATCCATTCCGGTGAATGGATTTGCATAGAGAAGTTGGAGGATTCCGGTCTTCATCTCCGTATTTCTTCCTCCACGGGCAAATTGAGCATTTCTTCTTGGACTATTAGCGGACATTTCGGTACGATTGTCATCCGCCATGTTTCCGTCACAAGCCTCTACAACCACTTCTTCTATAGGAACAAGTGCGGAAGTATATGCTTCTTCTCTCCGGTTCCTCTCTTCGGCTAGTTTCCTTCTTCTTCGTTTTTTGCTATTGAGCTTCCGAAGTGTTCTTTCAATTTCAGGATCGAATTGAAGTTGCTCCTCGGTAGCTTTTCCTCGCATGCACTAGAATCTACAAAACTAACAAACCAAGTGAAACAAAAGAGGGATAGTAATAAATGTAACACAACTTAAAACAAAGAATTATTGCAATGCTTGTAATATCGACACCAATCCCCGGCAACGGCGCCAATTTGTTGAGAAGTATATCTTCGACAAATATTTTTATATCGTATCCACAGAGATTGGTTGATATTACCGCCGTTCTATAATCCAAATGTTATAAGTTTAGAAAGTAACAAGTTGTTTTGTTTGGAAAATTATATTGTGAGTAAATGTCACTAAAAACAGTAGAATGGTTTTAATCAAATGTAAAAGCTTGGCAAGATTGGAGTTCACTATTTCAAATGCTTATGATTCCTTATGATAACTCTATAGATTTAAGATTATTGATGATGTTCAAGTATCCTCTCAAAATCATTTATGTCTAAATGATATTGTGATAATCACTATATTGATCCTTAGACGATCTCTCCACCTAACTATCAATATAGTAATCTTTAATGTTTAATACCAAAGAAGAGTAATGAATAAATCTATCTCTACAACTTATTCACTACTTGAAAATCTGTTTTATGTCAAGACTCAAATAATCTCTCTCGACAACTACTCAAATCTGGTTTTCAACTTAGGGCAAAAACATTATTCAATACATCAACAATCTTTATCATATATATAAATCAAATGGAATACATAAACATATGAGAATAGCTACTACCTCCAATCTTGACAAAAGGGAGTTTTAGCTACTCATCATCATTGTTACACCGCAGAATGTTAAAGAAGAAAAACTCTGTTTTCTCTCTTACAAAAATCTCTCAATGTCAATGTGTGAATAGTAGTCAATGAATGAATGCCCTAGAATAATGTATTTTTCTTTACAAAAAGGGTTAACATTTCCTTAATTGGTCATTCTCATCCAAAGCAGGAAAGCTATTCCAAGGCAGACACCAAAATGGCAACAACTTTTTCTGCAAGACAGCACTTTTGGCCCTTAACCAACTTGCTGGATTCGCAGCCTTCGCGGCGCGAAGGCAGTTCGCGGCGTGAACTGTTGCTTATCCAGCTTCCTTGTTTGGCAAGCTTCATCCAAGATGTGGTGTTGCATTCCAAAGCCTTCTCATCCAAAAATTCTACAAAACTAACAAATATGTGAAATAACTATTCAAAATAAAATAAATTAAACCTAATTGCATTTATACAAAATAGTGAGAACAAAAGTGTGTAATTACATCAAAACTTCGTAAAAGGGACCAATAAAATGATATAAAAAGTAGTATTAATTGGTCCCTAACAGTCTCACACTCTATATATGAGCTTGATAGAGCATAGGTGAGCATGCACACTACCTACAAAAGAGTTTAAACTATACATTGACACATTTTTGGTATTTTGGTTAGTAAACAAAGAAAAATGAAGTATGATACCATCAAATGTGCTTGGTGATCTCTCCTAATGCAAACCCACTGAATGAGGGGTAAGGAGGATGCCAAGGTGTGATCCCAATTCCAATGCATATGATGAGATATCATGAGGGATCCTAGGGTCAAAATTGGGGTCTTACAACTGCCCCTATTTAAGGACGTTCTAGCTGAGGAGATGAAGGTTAAAATCTTCGTATCAGCTTAGTGGAATGGACTTAAATAACAACATAGAAGCAAATTTTGGTCCCTAAGAGACCTCATGATGCATATGATATGAAATGTTAAAAATAATCTTTGTGGGGAAAATGTTACCATAAAGAAAAAGAAATCAGAGAGACGGAAAGTCCGCAAGAGCATAATGCATTCCATAAGGAAAACACGCTGGGGAGACGGAGACTCTGGGGATAAAAAGTTGTGCGTAGGCCAGATTACGACTTAAAAGACTGCTGGAGACACGAGGGAATCCATGAAAATCAATCAATGGAAGGACTCGGCTGGGGAAAAAGGGAAAATCTACAAGGGAAATAGGTAGATTAACAAAACTGAAATACCTGAACCAAACTTAATTAGGGAAGAATGAACTTCAACACAGGAGTATCATAATTACAGGAGACATCCGCTACCGGTTAGGGTAAACATATCAAGGATGAGTCACCGAGGAAAAAGAAGGTTGTTCGTTACCGGTCACTGGGTAGGGAACAACCTACTAGAAAAAAGCCAAATAGGATTTACAACTACCGGGTACTGGGCAGAAGACCGCAAAGAAAGAAAATATCCTTCACTAGTTAAAATGAACATATCGAGGATAGACTCAAAAGGAAGAATATCTGTCATCGGCTAAGATGAACATATCAAGGATAGACTGTCGGGGAAAAGTAGGAATTACATTTATCAGTTACTGGATAGAATACCGAAAAGAGAATATTTGTCACCGATTAGGATGAACATATCAAGGATAGACTCCGAGGGGAGAAATAGGAATTATATCTATCAGTTACTGGATAGAATACCAAAGAGAGAATATTCGTCACCGGTTAGGATGAACATATCAAGGATAGACTCCTAGGGGAGAAAGCAGGATTTACAACTACCGGTTATTGGGTAGAAGACCGCAAAGATGAGGAAACTCGTCATCGGTTAGGATGAACATATCAAGTATTAACCCTCTGGGGAGTGAAATAGGGATTAGGACTACCCTTTTACTGGCTAGAAAACCTAAAAAGGGGAGAATATCCGTCATTGGTTAAGATGAACATATCAAGGATATACTACCTGGGAGAAACGTAAAACGAATCCGCTGGGGAAAAACAAGAGGAAGTAAATTACTGTTACTGGGTATTAGGTAAGAGTAAGGTACTCGCAAATTGAGAAGAATATTACCAGTTACTGGGTAATAGACTCTCAGGGGACCAAAAGCATCTATCTAGGTAAGAGCTAGAAAGAGATGGTCAAACAAAGACTCGATCCGGTGAGGATATAACTCAAGGGGAGTGGTTCCATCCAGATAATCAACTAGGGAGGAAGCTAAAATAATAATCATCCACGAGGAAGTAACTCAGTGGGGAATGGGAAAGGTTAAATTCTTTTTGCTTAAGGGGTTGACATTCTACAATTGAGGGAGGACAGACGCACTAAATCTGCACGAGAAAATGATATCACCATAATAGAGGAACAAAAAATAGGGAATCAAGTGCAATAATGATGAAATCATTAAACATTGTATGAATGTATATGTATATGTATATAATTGATGATTATGCTGACAAAATAATCACAAAGGATACGAATGTCTTTGATCTAAATCATCGATACAACACCAGGCTAATCTCGACAAGATGGAAGCACCTACTAGAGAAAAAAGTTAGGGATGAACACAAATCATCCATCTTAAAATAACTCGACCCTGACCGGGGAAAGAGAGAAGATCTGTTGAGGATCTGCATCATCAACTCTGCAGGGAGTTTTAGGTCAATACCATACCAAAACGGGGGACAACCTTGCAGAGGATAAAAAAAATACTACTCAAGAATCAGTGCTGACAGGGATCAGGAATGAACTCTGCTGGCGATTTGAGGGGAAACAAAAGCTTGCGCTGGATCTATGCAAACCGTTGAGAATACGTGCTTACAAGTCAGCTGAGGAGGTGATCACAAAACTCAACTGGGGAAACTGAAATGTTGAACCAACTACTTGGGGAAAGACCAACAATGCTTTTCACTTCTCAAACTTACCTGTTCTCAGACTGCTGTTGATATTCCTTATTGAAATCGATTGCTCTTTTTAAAGTAATTTCTTTTATTAATTTAAGAAAAATGATTTTGATTTTTATTGATTTTAAAATTATCATCATAAAAATTTAATTCAATTTGGTTGAAAGATAAATAAGAGAAGAAACAATTTGATAAAAAAGCTCAACTTTATTTAATAGAATGGTAGTCTGTAAATGATAAGACTCCATGGATCTTTACAAAAGTTGATAAATGGTAATTTACATGACAAAGGGCTACATTGAATACAATGATCACTAATCCTTCTACCAACTTCAATATCCACTTTGCTCTTGGCTTAGGTTGAGAATAATGAATCAGAATTGACTGATTTCCCAAAAATGTTCCCAAGATTGGAGAACAACCGAGTGCAATTACTTGCCATAATCCCTAATTTTTGCATAGATTGCCCCAAGGTGGGGTACTCAATCTATCGGGATAAATTTTCTGTTTTATGTCTAATTTTTGCCTGGATCGCCCTTTCGGGTTTTCAATCCACCGAGACACTCATTTTTGCCTAAGCCGCCCTTTCAGGTTTTCAACTTAGCGAGCTGTTCTTTTATTTTTAGGCGAAGCATTTCTTGACTGCATCAGAATTCACAGGACGGGTGAACTCTTCAGCATCCATAGTTGTAAGAATCAAAGCACTACCTGAAAAGGCTCTCTTAACAACATACGAGTCTTCATAATTAGGAGTCCATTTGCCCCTAGCATCGGGTTTGAAAGATAGAATTTTCTTGAGCACAAGGTCACCTTCTCTAAACACACGAGGTATGACCTTCTTATCAAAAGCTTTCTTCATTCTCTGTTGATATAGCTGACCATGACACATGTCAGTCAACCTTTTCTCTTCAATCAAATTCAGTTGGTCATACCTGGTCTAACACCATTCAGCTTTAGTCAACTTGGCTTCCATCAAGACACGCAATGATGGGATCTCAACCTCTACGGGGAGCACAACTTCCATGCCATAAACAAGTGAGAAAGGGGTTTCCCCTGTTGAAGTGCAAATGGATGTACGATACCCATGTAAGTCAAATGGGGACATCTTATGCCAATCTTTGTACGTCACAACCATCTTCTGTATGATCTTCTTAATGATCTTATTTGCAGCTTCAACAACCCCATTCATCTTAGGTCTATAGGGAGAAGAGTTATGATGTGAAATCTTGAAATCTTTACAAACAGATTCAACGATATTATTGTTCAATTTAGATCCATTATCAGTAATGATCTTAGTTGGCACACCATAACGGCATATAATCTGATTCTTGATAAACCTTACAACAACTTGCTTGGTTACATTTGCATACGATGCCGCTTGAACCCACTTTGTGAAGTACTCAATAGCCACCAGAATGAAACAATGTTCGTTCGAAGCTTTGGGCTCAATCACGCCAATCATATTAATTCCCCACATGGAGAAAGGCCATGGAAAGGAAATGACATTCAACAGTGTTGGAGGAACATGAATCTTATCTGCATAAATTTGACACTTATGGAATTTCTTCACAAACTTGCAACAGTCAGATTCCATTGTCAGCCAATAGTAACCTGCTCTCAACATCTTCTTAGCCATAGCATGTCCATTGGAATGAGTACCAAAGGAACCTTCATGGACTTCAGTCATCAATAATTCTACTTCATGTCTATCCACGCATCTGAGCAGAACCATATCGAAGTTTCTCTTGTAAAGCACATCACCATTCAGGTAGAAGTTGCCAGTTAATCTTCTCAAAGTCTTCTTATCTTTTAAGGATGCCCCAGACGGGTAAATCTGACTTTGGAGGAAACTCTTGATATCAAAATACCATGACTTTTCATCCTTGATCTCTTCAACAACAAACATATGAGCCGGCCTATCAAGATGCATCACAGTCAAATTAGGAACTTCATTCCAAAATTTCACTATAATCATTGAAGCCAACATTGCAAGAGCATCTGCCATCCAGTTTTCATCTCGAGGGATATGATGAAACTCAATCTTTGTAAAGCAAGTTGAAATTCTCCTCGCATAGTCTCTATATGGTATCAAACCGGGTTGATTCGTCTCCCATTCACCTTTGATCTGATTCACAACCAAAGCTGAATCTCCATAGACATCAAGATATTTGATTCTGAGATCAATGGACTCTTCAAGCCCCATAATGCAAGCTTCATACTCAGCCATGTTGTTTGTACACTTGAAATTTAATCTTGCTGTAAACGGAAAATGTGTGCCTTGAGGAGTAATAGTCACTGCCCCAATGCCATTACACTACTGATTAACAGCTCCATCAAATACCATGCTCAAATGGGAACCATGTTCTAGCCCTTCTTCAAGCAATGGTTCATCACAATCTTTCATCTTCAAGTACAAGATCTCTTCGTCGGGAAAATCATACTGCACTGACTGATAATCTTCAATATGTTGGTGAACCAAATGGTCAGCCAAGACACTACCTTTAATCATTTTTTGAGACCTGTATTCAATATCATACTCGGATAACAACATCGGCCAACGAGAAATCCTCCCAGTTAAAGCAGTCTTTTTAAAAATATACTTGATTGGATCCATTTTGGATATCAACCAAGTAGTATGATTTAACATATACCGGCGCAAACGCTTAGCAGCCCGAGCCAATGCACAATAAGTTTTTTCAAGCATAAAATACCGAGTCTCACAGTTGGTGAACTTCTTACTAAGGTAGTAAATAGCATATTCTTTCTTTCCAGTTTCATCTTGTTGACCCATAACATAACCCATACTCTCATCAAGCACAACCAAATACATGATCAACGATCTTCCTTCAACAGGCGGAGACAAAATTGGGGGTTCAAGCAGATATTCTTTGATACTGTCAAAAGCTTTATGGAAATCTTCGGTCCAATCACAAGATTGATCTTTCCGAAGAAGCTTGAATATAGGCGCACATGTGGCAGTCATGTGTGATATGAATCTGGAGATATAATTCAAGCGGCCGAGAAAACCTCTGACTTGCTTCTCAGTTTTGGGTGCAGGCATCTTTTGTATTGCTTTGACCTTGGCAGGATCAACTTTAATACCCTTCTCGCTGACAATAAAGCCCAACAACTTACCAGAACGAACACCAAATGTACACTTATTGGGATTCAAGCAGAGTTTGTACTTCCTCAAACGCTGAAATAATTTCAATAAATGCTCAACATGCTCTTCTTCGTCACTTGATTTAGGAATCATATCATCAACAGAGACTTCGATCTCTTTATGCATCATATCATGAAAAAGAGTGGTCATAGCTCTCTGGTACATTTCACCAGCATTCTTTAAACTGAAAGGCATCACTCTATAACAGAATGTTTCCCGGAGTGTAATGATTATGGTCTTCTCCATATCTTCGGGTGCCATCTTGATCTGATTATAACCGGAAAATCCATCCATAAATGGAAATACTTTGAATTTAGTTGTATTGTCTACCAACATATCAATGTGTGGCAGAGGGAAATCATCTTTTGGACTAGCTTTGTTCAAATCTCTATAATCAACGCACATACGGACTTTTCCATCCTTTTTCAAAACATGCATAATATTGGCCAACCATTGCGAATACTCAGCGGCAACAAGGAAAACGACATCGATCTTCTTCTGCACTTCTTCTTTGATCTTCACTGCCATATCAGGATGAGTTCTCCTCATCTTCTGCTTGACTGGCGGGCATTCTGGATTCAATGACAATCTATGCTCCACAATCTAAGAATCCAAACCATGCATGTCTTGATAGGACCAAGCAAACACATCAGAATATTCTCGAAGAAGATCAACCAACCCCTTATTAACCTCTGGACACAGTTGAGACCCAATCTTGACTTCCTCCACATCATGTTCGGAACCCAAGTTTCTAGCTCAATCTGCTCCTCAAACGGCTGAATGGCTTTTTCCTTGTGCTCAAGTAGACGAGATAATTCATCAGATACTTCTTCATCAATCTCTTCCTCATCCTTAAACACAGGGAAATCAAATTTTGGAGAGGGAGTATGATCATTGTATTCAATGGGTTTAGGAACCAACCTGCATAATAATTTGATATTTTGATTTTAGAGAAGTGAATTGTGACCAAATATTATGCAGATGGACAATTATTATTTATTTATTTATGTTTTTTGTGATTACCATTTTCAGAAAGACAAAAAAGTAAAAATAAAACATCATAGATGTGGATGAATAAAATTACATTTTATTGATGATAATTTGAAAATGACCAACAATGTTCACTTCTCCCTTAGGCATAGGAGAAAGATTTTTCTTAAAATAATGGAAAACAAATTACTTAGAGCGATGGACAATAACAAGAACATCAACATCAACCCAATTGTTGCAAGTCTTGTCATGCGTCACAAAATTGGCGCAGTCTTCATCTTCATCGCCTTCGATCACAGCAGCTGAGTGTTGTTCATTACCAGGGATGAACCCTACGCTACGAAAACTCGGTTGCACTTCTTCAGTTTTAACATTGAACAAACCTCGCTGGAATCCCAATCTGGCTTTATTCTTGTTCTCACGGACTTCTACCATACGGCCCCACTGATCTATATTGCCTGTCTCAATAGCTTTCTGAGCATCTTTGAAAGAGGACATAGGTGCCCCAGTTTTCTTCATTTCAACAATAGATAAGGCTTGGAATGGATTTCCAAACTCCTCATCATCTTCTACATATGTAAAAGATGACAGATGGCTCACCAAACATGTTTTCTTCCCACCAACAATGACAAGCTTGCCATTCTTCACAAATTTCAGTTTTTGGTGCAGAGTGGATGTTACAACTCCAGCCTCATGGATCCATGGCCTTCCCAACAAACAGCTATAGGCTGGGAGGATATCCATTACTTGAAAAGTAATTTGAAAATCACTCTGACCTATCTTCACTGGAAGGTCCACTTCTCCAATGACGGTTTTGCGAGAACCATCAAATGCTTTGACAATCACACCACTATATCTTATCGGGGTGCCTTGATAGGATAACCTGGACAAAGTTAATTTCGGGAGTACATTCAGAGAAGAATCGATATCAACTATCACATTTTACAAAGAATCCTCCTTGCAGTTCATCAATATATGTAGTTCCAGGTTGTGATTTCTGCCTTCCTTGGGAAGTTCTTCATCATAAAAACTCAGATTGTTGCAGGAAGTAATGTTAGCCACAATATGGTCAAACTGATCCACAGTTACATCGTGCTCAACATAGGTTTGCTCCAACACTCTTTGCAATGCTTCTTTATGCTCTTCAGAACTCATTAGCAGAGACACCACTTAAATCTTCGAAGGAGTTTAGAGCAGCTGCTCCACCATATTAAATTCACTCTTCTTAATTAATCTCAGTACCTCATTATCATCGTTAGGCTTTAGCTTGCTGGATTCACCAGACTGGCACGCTTGAGCAATAGCTGGGTTCACTGTAGGTACATCAACCTTTTTACCAACTGAAACATCCCCTACCACCTCTTTCGAAAAGTGTTGATTCCTTAGGATTGGCAGTAATTTTAGAAAACAAATAATGTAATCATCTCTGTTGTTTTAATATGTTGGGTTGAAGAAATTCAACATCTGGACCAACATGTCATGTACGATGTCACGACATCAGGTCTGTGACATCGCACATGTGTAGGAAACTGAATTAATTAATTCAGTATATTTCATGGGATCAGCAAGGATATCTGGTGAATATCCTAACTCCCATGTGGAGGTCTTGAAGACTAAATCAGAATATATATAGGGTCTAAACATGGAGATATATATGGAGAGAGTTTAGGAACTTGAAGACCTTGTTTGTAGCAGAATTTTTCTGCTGAAGTTGCAACAGCAAAGAACAAGTCTGCTGCAATTTTCTGAAGGCCCAAATCCAGTTGGGTGATTAGGTTATAAATAGTTGATTGTAATCTAGTCTTTGTAAGCCTCTTAGAATGAATTTTTAGGGGTGTGTGTAAGGTAAACCTCCCAATCTGTGGGAAGGGTACCATGTGTTTCTCAGTGGTAAACCTGAGAGTGTTTGTTACTCAAAGCCTGTAGGCAAGAGTAATTATGTTCTTGAATGAAGCTGTGAAGCAAGTTCAAGGTGTTTGCACATTACATTGTATTTGTAGTGATAGGAATGGAAACTGGAGGTTTCTATCTAGGAGTTCCTAGGTATAGATTGCATTGGGTAGGGATTAAGTGATGAGTTGTAAACGGGGGAGTTTAACTCTGAATTGATACTACTAATAGTGGATCTTCTTCCTGGCTTGGTAGCCCCCAGATGTAGGTCATGTTGGACTGAACTGGGTTAACAATTTCCTGTGTTTGTTTTCCTTCTGTATGATATAATCATGTCTGCCAAACTGAGCATGTAATTCAGTCTGTTCAGCAAGATAATAGCAGACCTGATACATAGCCTTCTGTTGGAATGTCAAGCAGAATGTTTTGACATTCATCAACAACAACACATACTGTATAATAAGCTGATGATCTCAGTTCAGTATGTAGTGAAGTCTGGATTTCAAAATCATCACAGACCTGGCCAAAAGATCATTGTGAACCTGTCAAACTGGGTGTCTTGACAGTTCTTCCAGAAAGCTAATGCTGATGTAGAGACTGGTTGGTCTTTTACAGTACAGCAAATTTAGCTCAGTCTGTTTTCAGGAACCAAACTGACTTAGCATATGGTTCTGGACTTGGATGTCAAACGGAATGTTGTGACATTCACTCCTCACTGCATATGCTAAATTGTTGGATGGTTAGTTTTCTGTTTCAGGATTTTTCTCAGGCTATTCTTCAGGAATCCACCAGCTGATCTAAAATCTAGGAAACTAACAACTAAGCTACAATTAATGAACCTGGAAAATAATCTATTTGCTAGCTCCTTAATAAGTGAAGATTAGTTTAACTTGTTACAACCTTTAATTTAGGAAATACAAGTACATGACCAACAAACTGGAACAATGTAACAGATGATGTTCAAAACAGGATTGAGACATCGTGCTGATATCTGTGTAGGAAAACAACAGAAGTGAATGTTATGGTGCACATAACTAAAGGGTTCCTCCTTTCTAGGATGACATAGAAGGAGAGGTCGTGACACTGTGAAAAGGTGCACATTAGTACAGAGTGTAATAACTGTCTTGCTGTAATAGGTACAATGTTAGATCAGATGTCGTGACTTGAAGTAGAACATCTGAATACTGACTACGCCAGAATTTCAATTGGTATCAGAGCAGGCATCCTGTTCTGTCTCTGGATGAGATCCATGGGTGATACTTTCTGGTAGCTGGCAAGGAGTTATGTTAGTACTGATGCTGGAACCTGTGTAAGGTTCTGTAATTCCCTGAATGGTCCCTTGAAGTAGGTGGATGGACTGTTCATGACAGGAATGGTGTGTACCTGTCTCTGGAGGTTGGCTATTGGCCTGTGTGTGGGACAGCTGTGCCAGTACTAAATCACATTCAAACCTGGTATGGTCTTGGAGGCCAATCTGGTGATGTGTGTGTTCATAGGTTGAGTTGTATTATGATTTCCGCTGCATAATACATGACAAAACTCAAACTCTGATGTAGTTTCCCCTCATGTGGATGAAAGGCTGCTGTGTTCAAGATCTCATCATAATCTACTGAAGATGTCAAAGATACTTGAGTCTCCTCAAGTCCACTCATCATGACGTTCTCACTTCAGGATGGTAAGAGTCACTCAATCACTGATTCTCTTACTCTCTTGAGTAGTGTATATGAAGACCTTGAAGACCTTCAAGGAAGGGTTGTTCCAAGGAGGTGGAACCAATGTTCTATGTGATGTTAGAACATGTTGTTCAACAAGTATGCAGCTACTGGTTGAAGAGCAGATGTTTTTAGGGTCCAAACAATGGGATAATTCTGTTTGGAACCTACTCCTGACCTGGAAGAGGAGACATCTGTGTGTGCTAAGTTGACAAGAGCAGGGTCAATTGGGTGTGTGCTCAAGAAGGTCATCCCTAGAAGTTGAGCTGGTTGAGATGTGACATTGTGCAATCTCCTGCTGTTAGGCATCTCCCTGCAGTTTGATCAGGGTTGGATAGTTGTTCCCTGAAGTACTATGGTGTGTTGGAAGACAAGTCTCCTGGATGTTGGCAGTCAATAATGGGGTAACCTGACTGTGATATCATTTAAGGGGGTTATAACCATGAATCTTGGTATTCAAACACCACGTTCAGAAGTGGCAGTTCTTACTAGGAGTGAGAATATGAAGATTCAGTGGTTGGTTGAGGTAATATGCTCTGGCAATGCATATCTACTATTGACTGGTGTTGTTTGTCTCATTAGTACTTATGGTCAGCTGAAGTCTGATTGGTGTGAGTGGAGGAGTTAGTTGCCACTGGAGGGGATAGTGTATGTCATGTTGAGACATAGGTGTACAATGCATGAATATTGGTGTGGAGTATCTATGATTGTTAATTTGAGGGGGAGTTTTGGTTAACCTCCTCAAGTCTGGTCAGCCTAGGGTCTGGTTGGCTGTTGACCTGTGTCACATGGGTTCTGGTGGTTGTGTGACACATTTGCAAGGAAGAATTCATCTCTCTCATTCCTAAGGGTGAATTTAATCTGGGAAGACTTTCAAAATTGTCTAGGTGCTTGCAAGCAGAAGATGTTGACACAAGAAGAGTACTTTCAACGTATTCTTATGGTGGAAGTATCTGAAAGGAAAATTGGGAAAGGATTTAAGATAAATGTCTACTTGTGCCAAGTACAAGTGTGTAATTGATTATCCTTGGAGCTCAAGATAACGGATGTTCTTAAAGATGTTGGAACATCACTTCTTCAAGACCCTGTGCAGAATCACAAGAAGGATAGTACATTGGCGTAGGATCTATCTCTTTGGTGGCAGCAAAAGCATATGATCTCTGAAAAGGTTTCCTGGCAAGAAACTTGATTCAGCCTTGGTATGTACAAGAAGAAGAAGACATCATAGTCTTGATGGTGGTTACTTGGATCAGTTTATTTCTGATCTAGGTAAGGAAGTGCATTAGCTTATGCACACTGTGGAGTCAAGAACAAGTGGCAGCAATCTTGACATCATGGAAACAGCCTTGCCTTAGGATGTGAAATCCTTGGTAGAGCTGAAGGGTTAGTGTCTAACTGGTCCTTCTGAAGACTCATACATCAGAGTGTTTGATGTGTTTGGAGAAGAAGCAGGGATTCATCAAGGTGTGAGCTTGGATGACTTAACTGCAAACCAGCAGGATGGAGGTTGTTTACTCAAACTTGGTTCCACAATCAAGTCTATGAGAACATTGAACTCTTGTTCTGTGAAGGGAGGAAGTTCTTTCAAGTGGCAGAAGAAGGAGCTGAATTCAACAGCTAGATGTCAAAACACAATGTTGTGACATTTGGTTCAACATCAGACCCTTAGTTGGTGATGTGGCACATCAACTTGAGATAGAAAGGTCTACAGGGTTGTAGATTGGATACTTCAAAATCTTGAAGTTCTAGTCTCACTTGAGAGGTCAGAATATCTTAGGGAGAAGTCTGATAAACTTGGGGAGGTCAAAAAGCAGCATTTGACCTTTTCATATGAGAATTCATGAAGGAGGTAATCAACCAGTGGCAGTTGGTCTATCTCAGAAGTGAGTTCGAAGAATCAAGATAATCAACATAAGGCAGCTGATTATTCTTGAGGAAAGTCTGAGACAAATTACTTTTGAGCAGAAAAGTATTAAGTTGAAGACAAAAGGAGGTGTTTTCTATTCATCCCTTGGAGCTTGTGGTAGGAGTTCTGAGTCATCTATGGAAGATTATCTCATGTAATGGGATAAAAAGGTATATGTCCCAACTTATGTTTGGGTTCTTCTTGATCAAGCTGGTGACTCAGTGATATCTGAAGACTATCAGATGGTGTTCCCTGTTATGTGTGATGGATGTCCTAACGAATGTTAGAACATTTTGTGAAGTGGTCGTCTGTTCTGGTTAGAAGAGAGATTGACACTGGGTGTGGATGTGTTCAACCAAGAGGGTTGATCAGAGGGTGCGCTCTTGAAGACATGAAGATGAGTCTTATGTTTTCCATTCATCAAATGGGTTGAGTTCTTTTTGAATCAGGAAGAAGGTGAAGGTCCAACCAAGTTGGATATGTGTGACCTCCAAGAGAGTAGGTGGTCCATGACAGGGGGAGTTGTGCCTTTGTGCTGCAAGCAATCACCAAGCTTGTGGTCTATGTGTTCCCAGATGACTAGGTAGTTATCAGGATGCTGTGATGTATGTCAAGGCTGAGTGAGCAGAAGAATGTCTGACCGGATGTCATGACATTGCCCTGGACATTGCTGTTAATTCCTCCTGAATTTTAAAGTCAGTAGGAATTATGAGGGTGATGTGGCTAAGTCTGATAAACCAGAATAAGCCTGATGGCTACAGCTGTGTGGTACAGGGGGAGTAACCATCAGCTGAAGTGTGAAAAGTTGGCTGTAGCAGTGCTAGGTGTCAAGTCTCCACTGGAGGTATGACAGAGGTCTTGTTGAATACTGGCTGAATGCAGGAATGTTAAGACATCGCGTGCAACGTGTCTGACTGCATATATGGAATGGTCTCCATACACTGGAACGGCTGTTTTGAAACAGTCAAGAGCTATAAAAGGTATTCAAAGATAGTCTGCATATATGGTGATTCTCTGATTGTTTCTCAGCAAAAATAAATGCATCTTGACCAAGCATTTATTTCTACCGGAAATTCCTAGGCACGGGCTGGACTATTTAAAGGATGCAATAGCCCTCTTCCTCTCACAAGAAAAACACTCCACTCTCAGAATCATGGGGTATATTAAGGTTTGGGCAAGCTGCGCCTGGATCTGGTTTTGTGAAGGGTGCCTTTACAAATGTTTAGCTAAAAAGGGGGAGAGAAATATAGAAATATAGTCCTGGGGTTGAGAATGTACCAGAAGAAAGCCAACTGTGGAGGTGGCAGCAAACAGAAGTTGGCATCAGGCACAAAATCCACCAACTGGGGTTTCCACTTGTGTCTTGTGATCTGAGTTAAGAAGACAGTTGTGCCTTGTGATCTGAGTTACATTGTCTAAGTACTCAGCATTACATATTCTTCTGGAAGCTCTCCGGTTGAGGGGAAGGGTTCTGGTACAACTGAGTATTGTCTCTCTTCTTCCCCATGTGCACCAACTTTGGTGTTTGTGGTGGTGGAGCCAATGACGGAGATGAAGAGCATTCCCAAATTGGGATGTTTTGTCCAGTGTATTGTTTATTTGTTTTAGCTAAAATTTGCCAAAGGGGGAGATTGTTGATTCCTTAGGATTGGCAGTAATTTTAGAAAACAAATAATGTAATCATCTCTGTTGTTTTAATATGTTGGGTTGAAGAAATTCAACATATGGACCAACATGTCATGTACGATGTCACGACATCAGGTCTGTGACATCGCACATGTGTAGGAAACTGAATTAATTAATTCAGTATATTTCATGGGATCAGCAAGGATATCTGGTGAATATCCTAACTCCCATGTGGAGGTCTTGAAGACTAAATCAGAATATATATAGGCTCTAAACATGGAGATATATATGGAGAGAGTTTAGGAACTTGAAGACCTTGTTTATAGCAGAATTTTTCTGCTGAAGTTGCAACAGCAAAGAACAAGTCTGCTGCAATTTTCTGAAGGCCCAAATCCAGTTGGGTGATTAGGTTATAAATAGTTGATTGTAATCTAGTCTTTGTAAGCCTCTTAGAATGAATTTTTAGGGGTGTGTGTAAGGTAAACCTCCCAATCTGTGGGAAGGGTACCATGTGTTTCTCAGTGGTAAACCTGAGAGTGTTTGTTACTCAAAGCCTGTAGGCAAGAGTAATTATGTTCTTGAATGAAGCTGTGAAGCAAGTTCAAGGTGTTTGCACATTACATTGTATTTGTAGTGATAGGAATGGAAACTGGAGGTTTCTATCTAGGAGTTCCTAGGTATAGATTGCATTGGGTAGGGATTAAGTGATGAGTTGTAAACGGGGGAGTTTAACTCTGAATTGATACTACTAATAGTGGATCTTCTTCCTGGCTTGGTAGCCCCCAGATGTAGGTCATGTTGGACTGAACTGGGTTAACAATTTCCTGTGTTTGTTTTCCTTCTGTATGATATAATCATGTCTGCCAAACTGAGCATGTAATTCAGTCTGTTCAGCAAGATAATAGCAGACCTGATACATAGCCTTCTGTTGGAATGTCAAGCAGAATGTTTTGACATTCATCAACAACAGCACATACTGTATAATAAGCTGATGATCTCAGTTCAGTATGTAGTGAAGTCTGGATTTCAAAATCATCACAGACCTGGCCAAAAGATCATTGTGAACCTGTCAAACTGGGTGTCTTGACAGTTCTTCCAGAAAGCTAATGCTGATGTAGAGACTGGTTGGTCTTTTACAGTACAGCAAATTTAGCTCAGTCTGTTTTCAGGAACCAAACTGACTTAGCATATGGTTCTGGACTTGGATGTCAAACGGAATGTTGTGACATTCACTCCTCACTGCATATGCTAAATTGTTGGATGGTTAGTTTTCTGTTTCAGGATTTTTCTCAGGCTATTCTTCAGGAATCCACCAGCTGATCTAAAATCTAGGAAACTAACAACTAAGCTACAATTAATGAACCTGGCAAATAATCTATTTGCTAGCTCCTTAATAAGTGAAGATTAGTTTAACTTGTTACAACCTTTAATTTAGGAAATACAAGTACATGACCAACAAACTGGAACAATGTAACAGATGATGTTCAAAACAGGATTGAGACATCGTGCTGATATCTGTGTAGGAAAACAACAGAAGTGAATGTTATGGTGCACATAACTAAAGGGTTCCTCCTTTCTAGGATGACATAGAAGGAGAGGTCGTGACACTGTGAAAAGGTGCACATTAGTACAGAGTGTAATAACTGTCTTGCTGTAATAGGTACAATGTTAGATCAGATATCGTGACTTGAAGTAGAACATCTGAATACTGACTACGCCAGAATTTCAAAAAGACTGGACCAAATACACGACCGATATAGGTCACCTTCGTTATATCAGCTATATTCACCACATAATTTGTCGTAGGCAATGGATCCTCTTGACCATTCTCCACCATTGTAGCATTATACTGATAAGGAACAACTCTATCAGATGCGTACGGGATGAGGCCCGTTAACCGTATCACTAACAGTGATATCGATATGTTGGCGTTGTTACTGCTGCTGCTATCAAATTGAATCACTACCCACTCTAAGGTCTTAAACACTGGAACAATCACATTAACATCTTCACCCAAGTGACGGGAATGAAAAATCTGAATCATACCCTCATCCATCAGTCTTTGAATATCTCTCTTGATGATGACACACCCTCGAGGGTTTACAATGAAAATTGCACAACCATCATGGCCATGCTTGCACTCACTAACTAGGCAGATGTCCTTATGCATTGTTACCAAGGACCTTCTGATAAAGTGGACGTTATAAATCTTGAAGTCCCCAAGACAATCATCTACCATATTAATAGAGGAATTACCATGAACGGGCAATGGGTTGGCTTTTACGTTCGGCGCACAGTCCTCTAAGGACACCATCCCATTTTTCACTAGTTTCTGTACCTCATACTTCAATGGGTAACAATTCTCAATATCATGGTCGGGAGCTCCTTGATGAAAGGCACAACAGAGTTCGGGTTTATACCACCACGAAAGTGGTTCTGGAATTTGAGGAGGATTTCTTGGTTGGAGGAGGTTCTTGAGAACTAAAGATGGGTATAGTTTAACGTATGACATAGGAATAGGGTCAAAAGAAACCTTCTTTCTCTCAAAGTTTTGTTGATTATTTTTGTTGTTGTTGTAGTTGTTGGTTCTTTGTTGTGGTTGTTATTGACGTTGTTGTTGAACTGGCATTGATTGAGTGTTTGAAAATACTGGAATAACTGTTGAGACTTGACGTTGATGCTGACTTGGTTGCGGATTTCTTTTGACATGAGGCTTCCTTTGCTCCCCTACTGATACTACATTGGTTTCCCCTTCCTTATTCTTGGCAAAACCACTTCCATACTTCCTATTGGATGACACTTCTTCCTTAGACAAACGTCTCTCTCGGACTCCTTCCTCTAACCTCATCCCCATGTTTACCATTTTGGTAAAGTCACTGGGGGCACTGGCAGTCATGCGTTCGTAATAAAACGAACTCAAGGTCTTCAAGAAAATCTTCGTCATCTCCTTTTCTTCCAACGGAGGATTAATCTGAGCAACAAGCTCTCTCCACCTCTGGGCATACTCTTTGAATGTCTCTTTCTCCTTCTGAGACATAGACCTCAGCTGGTCTCTATCAGGCTCCATATCCATATTATACTTGTACTGCTTCACAAAAGCTTCACCCAAATCGTTGAAAGTACGAGCACTTGCGCTGTCTAGCCCCATATACCATCTTAGAGCAGCACCAGTCAGACTGTCTTGGAAGTAGTGAATCAATAACTGATCATTATCAGTTTGAGTTGACATTTTTTTGGTGTACATGATAAGGTGACTAAGCGGACATGTATTTCCCTTATACCTTTCAAAGTCAGGGACTTTGAACTTCATTGGGATCTTAACGTTTGGTACCAGGCAAAGTTCAACTCCTTTCACAGCTCAAGGAACTGATCCTTCATTTCATCCATCTTTTCATAAACATTTGGGCTCTCAGACGACTAAGAATGGTAGATGGTATCCTCAACACGAGGCAGAGTATGAACAATTAGAGGTGGCACAGACATGACCGGGATAGATGCCCCCACGAGAATCTGGTAGGCATAGATAAACCAAATTGAGTGGCAGCAACAGGAATGGTTGAGGTAGCAACCTCTGAGATGACAATCCTCTAAGGAGGAGGAGTTGTAGGAGTTGGAGAAGACTGATTCTGAGCAGCTAGAACAGACTCCATCATAGCAGTTAGACGAGCAATCTCATCCTTTAGCTCTCGGTTCTCTTGTTCCAAATGTTCCATAATTCTGGGTTGATTAGCATGAGTGTTATATCGGTGAGTCAGCTTGGCTGAAGCACAAATGAATAACAGATAAGACATCTGGGAGAAGAAAACCTGTTATGCAAATGATGCATGAAATGCAATGTTTTTGTTTAATTTCAAGGAACATACGAATTTTATTTGCAAGTATATAATAATAATAACAATTTTGACCATAAAAATCTCTTTTATTCATAAAAATTTGGAAGGATTACATTGAGTACAATTTCAGAAACCAAAATACAAATACAAGAGAAAAGGAAATTAATCATCCTAAGGATCCCCTAACAACAATGTCAGATGATCTGGCTGCTGGCGCGTACTTCCTTCGGATGCGTCGGATCTCAGACTTAAAAGATGTATTCATCTGAGCCTTCTCGAGGACAAGCTGATCAACAATCTTCTTCCAAGCCCCAGAAGGCTGAGGCATACTAGAGAAAGATAGACCCTCTAGCTCTCTCTGTCTCTTTAATGCTCGGTCTTCAAGAAGTTCAATAAGTGCATCCTTGTCTTTCGACTCAAGCTGCAACTCCTCATGCTTTCGGCTTAAAGCATGGAACCGCTCTTCCCACATATCTTTCTCTTGCTTCATCTTAGTGAGTGCGTCTTCCAACTCCTCTATATCTTTGTTAGGGAGAGTTAATGGCTCAACCACAACCATAGACACAGGTCTTTCACAAGCATACGACATCTTCAACTCCAAACCTCTCTTCTTTACCCAAATAGTGTAGCCTTCCAAAGCTACACAGTTGTGCGGACCAAGCTCAGATTTTCCTTTCCAATGCACGTTATCCCAAGCATGTATTATCTTATGCTTCAAATGTTGGGGATATTTACCCTCTTGATATAATAAACCTTCTAACTGAGTGTTATTAGGTTTATCTCTCAAGGGAAACCCAAGTTGACGATGAGCCAAAGCAGGGTTGTAGTTAATTCCTCCTTGTGTACCAATGAGGGTCATATTAAAGAATTCACCACAACTGTCAATAATGGCCACACTAATCAATCCATAATCATACCAAACAATATCATCATTAGTGAGGGACATAAGTCTCTAAGACCACCGTAGACATTGTTTGTTCCCCACAAAAGCAGGCGTTTGAGGCAAGTGCGAAATAAACCACTTGTACAGAAGAGGAACGTAGCACACAAGAGTTCCACCACCTTTAGAATTCCTTAAATGCAAAGATAAGTACATATTACCCAATAAAGTAGGCACATGATTCCTAATCAAGAAGATTCTAATGGCGTTAACATCAACAAAACCATCAATGTTAGGGAAGAAAGCCAAACCATAGATGAGCAACACAAAGATGGCTTCTAAAGCATTCACACTGTCGGCTTGAGCAAAAGCAGTAACTTTCCCTACGAGAAATTCAGAAGTCAGCCCAAACATTCTTGTTTTCTTCACCCAATGAGCCTTATTCTCAGACTTCTTCAGATGAAGAGTTTAAACTATAATATGAGATATGGGAATCTCTTCCAATCCACTAAAAGGCACCTTGTCAGAAACAGGTATTCCCAAGAGATGGGCATACTCCTCCAACGTAGGCATAAGCTAATAATCGGGAAAAGTGAAGCAATGGTACAGAGGGTTATAAAATTGAACCAACACACTCAAGAGTCCTTCAACTACATCAGCAGATAACACAGACAAAAGCTTTCCATGACGTTGCTTGAAGTCCAAGGGGTCTAGTACAAAAGATAATAACTTCCTTAGCTCTTTCAAATCGGGACATCTGAAACTGTACTTCTTAGTGTTCTTTCGCCCATAATCCATGGTCTAAAAATATTTGCAAATAAAACCTCAGTTCCTTGTAGTTATTTCTCGTGTGATGAATGTTATGATGCGCATGAATGCATGAATGCAACAATCACAAATAAGCGATCAAACACAAGGCAAACAAACAAAGGTCAAAGGATGAATCAAGTCATTGTCAAGATCAATCATCCATTTTGGTGGATTATGGTTTTCACCTTATCAACACCCAAGTTTCATTGATATTGACAAGACTTGATTGGACCAACCAAGAATCAAGGGTTTGTTGTGAGTCACGAGCATGTTCTAAAAAGTTCTTAAAGTCTTAATTCCATCTATCAGATATTATAGGTTAGGATGACTGACTCATCAAACCATAATATTCTCAAGAGAAACTCGTCTGAGTGTAGTATCGCGTAACAACTGTTATCAAGTCTACACCCGAACAGTCTCCGCACTACGTCCTAAATAGGCCAAGTTGGGTTAAATGTTCTATGGTCCTCAGCTTCTCGGACCCCAAATCAGAGAAAGTAATGCCTAACCATAAATAACTTGTGTGACATCAATAACTCTAAATGGGTCTCCATTGAGTAGATGGGTCTCAAGCCAACTTGTTAAGGACTACTCCACACAAGTCGAACATGACTATACCATCCTCATATCTTAATTGCACACAAATTCGGGTTAGAACTTATCTCACCACTCAGAGATCACCAAGTACAACAAGCAGATTATATCATATAAACAAATATATAAACATCAAATATACAAATATATACACATAAAAAAGTAGGCTAAACCCACTGAGGACTACTCCCCAGCAGAGTTGTCACTTAATTTCTGTAGCGGAAAATTCATGACCATTAAGCTATGGATAAACTTAACGTCAATTAAACTATAGTCGCCATCGTGTTTTTATTGTTTCCAAAGGAAAATGGAAAAGTACGAACAAACACCCAAAGATAAGAATTTTTCAAATCAAAACTAATAAAATGCTAGAGATTACAAGTAAGGGGGTTGGTTACACAGAGGGAAGGTGTTAGCACCCAAAGTGTCCTAGGTACTCCTAGGGATCCCTTTTTTATGTGTGTATGTGTTTTTGGTATAAAATATGTTTGCAATAAATAGAGCGTGGGGATGAGAAAAGAATTCATTAATTATATTTTTTTGTTTGACAAGACCTTCGGACTTGTGCCTACGTACCAACATAAAAATGAGAGATCCAAACCTCGTAGTTCGTGGTATCAATTTTAATAAAAGTTTAAGTTTAAAAGAGACACAAAGGACCCAAAAGTTTGAATGAGTGTTAGTTCTTTTTGCCTTTTGAAATTTTAAGTCAATATGGTTAAGTTCATTTTACAAGTTTGATTAAGAAAAGAGTTTAAAAATACAATGGCATAAGACCAAGATTTCTAATTTGCAATAGAGTCTAAGTTTAGAAAGCATAAGCAAAGAAAGTTTTTGAAAGGGGGGGGGGAGATTTTGAAATTTAAGAAGTGAGAGGAGATGAAGAGACTAATCCTAAGCATAAAATTAAAAGTTAAGGGTTGAAAAGATCTGACCAATGGGATGCAATCCAACAGACAAGAATGTCATATAGAAAACTCATTTTCCCTTTGGAATTTGAATCAAACAATATTAACAAACAAATAACAATATGGAGAGCAAGGCATCAAATAAAGATAGCAACATCCAAGTAAGCAACTTCACAACCAAAAGTCTTATTTATCTTCTCATGTATCAGATGACATACTCCTTGATTAGCTCAGAATGAGGCATTAGACACAAGTTCAAAGTAACTGTTGAATCAAGACCATGTAGCAGATGAACTGAAGTGGATCCCAATACTTGCATCAGATGAAAGCTCAAATCACAATAACTTGGTATCAGAAATATTGGCATTGGCCAAGTCCTTTTGCATAGGGAATGTTGCCTAATTCTAAGTCCTAAAACTCAGATCAAATCCAACAGCCCGCACAAACATTTTTTAGGGTTTTTGTTGTTTATTAAGTAGTTTAAGGTCCTAAGACCATAAACACAAACAAAATATACAAACAAATATATACAATCACAATATATGGCTCATGTGAGCAAAGTGAAAATGACATAAACATAAACAAGTTAAATGATATGTAAAATGGAAAATGAAATGGTAAATGACTTGAATTTTAAATTGCATAAAGTAAATGACTTGAAAATAAAAGCAAGATTAATAAAAAGTTAGTCAAATGTTAGTTGATTAGATGTTAGTGGTGTTTTGCTTTTCAATTGTTTAAGTCATTCTTTGGAGAACACTCAACCCTCTATTCACAAGCATGGATCCTTGAACCAAGACATCTTTCAAAGGAAGGAAAAAAGGCCAAGTTTCCATGCAATACCATGAAAGAGGGGAAACTTACAATCTCACTTACTAGAATGTTATGCCTTTGGGGTCAAAATTTAGCGCTATATTAAGCAATCGTAATTGGACTTATGTAGAATTCACAACTACCTGAGGTCGGGCAATATAAATTTTGGTGTTAATACATGTTAGAGATATGGTATAATGAACGATACTCCTAAAACATACCACACAAAAAAAAAATGATCAAAGGATGGACCTATCTCATCCATACTTATATTGGTTCGTCTAACACAAAGTTATTGATGAACCAATTAGCCTTAGGATATTGAGACTTCATTGGTCAATGAAAGGGATGGGATAGAATGGGATTGGAGATGAAGAGAGGGAGATAAGACCAATACAAATTTGTCATGGGAAGACTTTTATCAAATTAAAATCATTCATTCATTTTGGGAAATGAAATGTACATTTCATCAATCCCCTAAATCCAATTATTTTAATCCAACAAAAGTCAAATCAATCTTGACCAAGGCCCAAACACATAGTCAAACTTCACAAGTCAATAAAAATGGCTCAACGCAATTTCTACACAATTAATCAATTAAAAATCAAATTAAAATGCATGTAAATTGAATTATGTTTGATCAAAAACCTAAAACCTCTCCAAAACACCACATACATGGCCAAGAGATTTATCCTAGGTCAAAAAAGGTCAAAGAACCTTAGACAAAAAAATTCATAATTTTTGAAAGGTCAGAAGTATTTTTAAACAATTAAAAATATGCACAAAAACAATTAAATCATGAAAAATATCAAAATTAATCCAAAAAATGATTTTAATTCAGAAAATGAAAGAGGAAAATATTTGATTTTTTTTGGTGAAAACCCATATTGTTTGGATTAAAAATGAAGTTAATATGAATTAATTAAAATAAAAGGATTAAATGAAAAAAATCAGAAAATAAAAAAAACAAGGGTCATCTGATCTCCCTCGTTAATTGAGGTGGCAGATCAGATGGCCCGGAGCGCGCATTTCACAAGGTCCTTAGTCAAACTTGCTGCATGCGTGGTAATCAGATTGGACGCGTGACATTAAAACATTTCAAATGGATCAGATGGCCTGGATTGATCCAGCGTACCACTAGAGCCCTAGCTCCGGTCATCTTCTCTGATGAGGACCACCGAATTGGTCCGACCAAAACCTTATGAAAAATGAAAAGTGAATACACTAATGTGAAGAAAAAATCAGGAGCACGAATCTGACCTCAATTTTCTCCAATTCCAAGTATACAAAACGATACAAGGATTTGAATTTTGAGGATCTCTGAGTTGCTTCGATTTGATCTCAAAGCAACTCAATCTTCTTGTCTATATTGATAGGACTTAAGACGATCAAAAATAAAAAAGAATGGTGAACAATTGAGGGAGAATCTAAGAGATGAAAATTCACCTTCAATGGAGCTTCAGATTGGCACGATCTTGCTTTCAACTATGCTTGGCCTTGCTTCATATGCTTGTTGGAAGTGATTAGGATCAATGAAAGGTATGAACTCTTGGAGTTTCAATCTCAAAACAGATGGAGAATTGAAACTCGATTTTCAAAGAAAATATTCAAGCTTATCCTTCAATGGTGAGGGTTTGGGATTACAGGTTCAAAGCTTGGGCATGAGGTCATTCATTCTGAGTAATGAGGGTCTTATTTGTAGGCCATGAGATTGATTTATACACACTTCCAAATTTGACAATTTTTGAATAATCTCTTTGCATGCTTGCATGGGCATGTGATAGGCCCATCAAGTGATGTAATTAGGTCCAAAATTAAGTGTGAATCATGCTGAAACCATGTTACAAAGCCATGCAATCGTGTATGAAAAGTGGAAGTCGAAATCATCCAAATGGTTCTTCACATTGCACCCATGCGCAACTCCTTCATCCTTTGGTAAAATGAGACAATCTTGGACTTTTTGGAAAGGTGAGATAAGGAGGAACAACTTTCATGTTGAATTTTTTTTATTTGAAGCTTGGATCATGATGATTTTTAAGGTGGAAGTTTGGGAAATCAAACATATTTGAAAATTTTCTAAGTCTCAAGTCAAATGTTCACTTCTTCTACCTTAAATAACTTTTCTATGGACTTCAAATGAGAAAAGTTCATTTATGAAAGTTGTATCTCTTTCAAACCTCTTCAATTTGGTCATAAATTTGACCTCATTTGGATTTGGAATGAAGGAGTTATGCATTTTAGAAGTTGAGGAAAATCACTTGTTCAATGGTATTGGCCCAAAGTGACCTATAATGTTTCCTCTTGGAAAATGCATTTGCAAGTTGAATTTGAACTTTCTCCAAACATAAAAGTTGAAGTAGACTTATTGAATTTGATCATGGAATTTTAATGTCTTTCATATATAATAGTTGAGCAAGTTATGGTCTTGGGAATATGACCTCTAAACTAGGGTTCAGACATAATGATCTATAATCTTTCACAATAAAAAATGCTTTTCCAAGCAAAAATAGCTCTAGACTTAAACACGAAAGTTGTTTGAAATGTCATTTTAAGTAACTTTTCTCTTAGAATAAGTTTCATATGACAAAAATTGTAGGAGGTAGGGTCTAGGGAACCCCAATTTTGACTAGTTGACTTTCCCTCGTCAACCACCATGAACCATCTTGCTAGCTTGACATTCTCTTGATTTTTGGGACTCATGGAGGATCATATATGCATAATATGATATAATATTAAGTATCCCTTGAAATATTTGATCAATTTTTGAACAAACTTGTTGAAGAAGTCACACAAGATACCTAGATGAATTAGGGTTTCCAAGGCAAACAAACTCCAAACTCTTGATGATTTTTTGGTCAAAATACTATGTGAATAACATGGGGATCCATATATGATGCTTAGAGACAATGTGGACCATTTCTTGATTGATCTCCTTGCATTAAGGGTCTCAAACCCTATATATGAGCTTGATAGAGTATATGTGAGCATGCACACTACCTACAAAAGAGTTAAACTATACATTGAAACATTTTTGGTATTTTGGTTAGTAAATAAAGAAAAATGAAGTATGATACAATCAAATGTGTTTGGTGATCTCTCCCAGTGCAAACCCAATGAATGAGGGGTAAGGAGGATGCCAAGGTGTGATCCTAATGCCAATGCATATGATGATATAACATGAGGGATCTTGATAACACGAAAATGTATCGTATATTTGCCTTGATTTACATTCAAAAATTGTACCGTTTTCATTTATATTCCGATTATTCCGCAAGTGTTCGAGTTATTTTTGCAGGTATTTCAATTCCCATGCTTAAATGAGCAAAGTATAGAAAAGGAAGGAAAAGAAGAAGAAACAGAAGAGAAACATCAAAAAAATCAGAAAATATGAATTTTGTGAATGTGACGACCGTCACACACCATCACGATCGTCACGCTCTCCTTGATTGTGACGAACGCCACAAGTCCATCACGACTGTCACGTATGCAAAGTCAGCGTAATGGGTTTCAAACAGAAGTGGTCCACGTCGCCCCAGTTTTCGCTCCTTAAACCACCTTCCCGTGAATCCCTCCCTCAACTAAGTCCTCCTTATTTTTCTCAAGCACTAAGAACAAGGGGTACTATAAAAGAATGGAAGTTGGAAACTTCCGGGTCTCTCTCTCATTCTATCTCTCTGCCTTTTTTTTCACTCCTTCAATTTTGTTTTCACGTTATTTTTCTTCAGCAAGCATTACTTTCTTTGATTGAAATTTGTTTACTTTTCCGTTCAGAGCTTTGATTTTTTCCCTTTTTCCTTTCCGTTTTTCACTTAGCCAAAAGTAGTAGTTTCCTACATTGGGGAACTACTGCAACTTAGTTAGTTTAGTTTAAGCATTTGTTTCGAAGAAGCAGAATCCTACCGACCTGTAGAGGACTGCTCAAGTACTTCAAGATTCAGCCTATTCAATTAATCAAAGTTCCATGTTTTTTATTCAATTATTATTATTGCTTTATTATTAAATAATCATGTTTTCTTGATTGTTATTTTGTTTTTGTTCGTCTGTGTTTGCATTATTTAGCATGTCCGGCTAAACTACCGGTATCGATATGTAAACAATTTAATTAGACGGGATTTAATAATAATCGATGTAAACTTCTTTTCACAAATAATCTTTCTGGCTGTGGTTTTTAATTTGAATTTAATTAACTTTGTCACGAGAGTGAGAAGCTATTTAATATGATTTTTCCACGAGAGTGGGAAATTAACTAAGGTTAGAACCGACAATCACGAGAGTGTGAGGGTCGAACTGGATAGTAAAAACTAGGCATTGATTTTAAAAACAGCGAGAGCATTTTAAAAGAAATTAGAACTTATTTATTTTCAAAAAGTATTTTTAACTTCAAATGGGACGACGAGAGCGTACATTCTGACTTAAAAGTATAGTCCGAGTCAACAATCACGAGAGTGTGAGATAAAGCCTTTTATATGAGTATTTTCTACTGAAAGGTATTTGGTAATTAAAATATAAACCGGTGACTTATCGAATCCGTGACAATTAATATATTGCATATTGATATCCCTTCATTAATATTTTCTTCAAAACTTAAGTTCTACGCTACACCGTCCCAACAAGAACCTCACAACAACATTGCTTCCCATGCTATTGATCGAAATGATTTCGAGTTGAAACCCTCATTGTTATCAGTTGTCCAACAACATCAATTTGTTGGAAATCCTACGGACGACCCTAATGAACATTTGACCAAGTTTTTGCAGTACGCAGACACTATGAAGGTGAATGGTGTATCTCAAGATGTGATAAGACTACGCCTTTTTCCTTTCTCTCTAAGAGACAGAGCTTGGGCTTGGTTGCAATCATTGCCATCCAACTCAGTCACAACATGGGAAGAACTGAAGAACGTTTTCTTAGCCCGATATTTTCCACCGAGCAAAGACATGATAAGGATGTGACCACATCACGGTCTCGAAGACTGGGTGATCATTCACACATTTTACAATGGGCTTCTGTATAACACAAGACTGATAGAAGACGCTGCCGCGGGCGGTGCACTTATGGACCAACCATACAACGGAGCCTATCAACTCATTGAAAACATGGCCCAAAACCATTGCCAATGGGGAGGTGAAATAACTCCAATAGAAAAGTCCCAAACAAAAGGTGGAATGTACGAAATCAGTAGCCTTGACCATGTCTATGCGAAGGTAGATGCCCTTGTTTAAAAGTTAGACAACTTGACCATAACACCCGCAGCCACTGTGGCTTCCGTAACTCCAAACTGCGAGTTATATGGAATTTCTGGACACACTGCACTAGAATGTCAGATATTAGCAGGAGTCGCCACTGATCAAGTAAATTATGCACAAGGAAACCCTTATTCGAATACCTACAACCCAGGTTGGAAAAACCATCCTAACTTTTCGTACAAGAACAACAACGCCCTGTATGCACCTGGCCAAGCACCTGTTGTTCCACCTGGATACCAAAAGCCAGCTACTAATGCTCCTAACATTCCTAGGAAGTCCAACCTTGAACTAATGATGGAAAGTTTCATAGCTACCCAAGCTCAAACAAACAAAGACTTCTTGAACCAACACATACACACTAGTGAGCAACTTAAACAATTAGCAAGCAAAGTAGACGCTTTAGCCACCCACAACAAAATGCTTGAAACACAAATTCCACAAGTGGCTCAACAACAAGCATCTACTGCTGCTCCTGCTAGCACATTTCCTGGACAGCCATAACCTAATCCAAAAGGTCATGCAAATGCCGTTATATTGAGAAATGGAAAAGAACTAGACATACTCGTAGATCCAAGACTTCAAAATCCTCCCATGTACCAAAAACCTGACAAAACAAGAACTGAGGAGGTAAGTGAACCGAAGGAGAAGGAAGAAAATACCCAAGAGGCCGAACAGAAAGAAAAACCTTATGTGCCTCCACCACCTTATAAACCACCCATTCTATATCCTCAAAGATTCGCAAATTCTAAAACTGCAGGGCAATTTAAGAAATTTGTTAAACTTCTGAAGCAACTGAATATCACAATACCCTTTACAAAAGCCATCACACAAATGCCCTTATATGCCAAGTTTCTTAAAGAGATCCTATCCAATAAGAAAAAGATCAAGGATAACGAAACATTTACACTTACTGCTGAGTGTAGCGCAATAATCCAAAACAACATGCCTCCCAAACTGAAAGACCCAGGTAGTTTCTCCATACCCTGTGTCATTGGAAAGTTCATCATAGACAAAGCTCTATGCGACTTAGGAGCCAGCATTAGTGTAATGCTCTTATCCATCTGTAAAAGGCTCAACATGGGAGAACTAAGACCAACCAAGATATCTGTTCAACTAGCTGACCGCTCAATCAAACATTTTTTTGGTATACTAGAGAATGTCCCAGTACGTGTAGGACAATTCTATATTCCTACCAACTTCATAATCATGGACATCAAAGAAGATGCCACTACACCTATTATATTAGGTAGGACATTCTTAGCTACTACCGGAGCCATAATAGACGTGAAAAGAGGTAAGCTAACATTCGAAGTTGGAGAATAAAAAGTTGAATTCATCTTGACATAATTCTTACAAGCGCCAGCTATAGACGATACTTGTTATCTACTTGATATCATAGATGAGTGCGTAAGAGAGATGGAGATGCAAGAAATCACATATTCTGATATAATGAAAATCCAAATCCCTCCAATCTTTGAAGATGATAATTGGCATGAACCATACCAAAATGATAGTCTAAGCGAATTCTTAGCACTTACACCCAATCATATGCCATGCCCGAAGAAACCAGACTTATAATTAAAAACACTACCCAAGAACCTAAGATACGAATTCCTAGACACTGAACTCAAAAGACCAGTAATAGTCAACGTAGACTTAGGACAAATTGAAATTGAAAAGTTACTAGATGTCTTAAGAAAATATCCAACTGTGTTAGGCTACAACATCGCTGATCTAAAAGGAATAAGTCCTTCTATCTGTATGCATCACATTATGCTAGAGGAAGATTGTAAAACCTCTAGAGAACACCAGAGAAGGATCAGCCCAATCTTAAGTACTGTAGTCAAGGATGAAGTAAAGAAGTTATTAGATGCAAGAATCATATATCCGACCTCCGATAGTCAATGGGTTAGCCCCGTTCATGTAGTACCCAAGAAAGGGGGTGTTACAGTTGTTAAGAACGAGAAGGGCGAATCTATAGCACAAAGAGTTGTGACCGGAAGTAGAATGAGCATCGACTATAGGAAACTGAACAAAGCCACTCGAAAGGATCATTTTCCTCTGCCTTTCATTGATCAAATGCTTGAACGATTGGCTAAGCATTCCCACTTCTGCTATATAGGCGGTTATTGAGGATTCTTTCAAATTCCTATCCATCCTGACGACCAAGAGAAAATAACCTTCACATGCCCTTATGGTACATTTGCTTATCGACGAATGCCATTTGGACTATGCAACGCTCCCGCAACATTCCAAAGATGCATGATGTCAATCTTCGCTGACTTTATAGACGATATTATGGAAGTCTTTATAGACGATTTTTCCGTTTGTGGGCAGAACTTTGAAGGATGTCTATCAAACCTTGAAATGGTACTTGAAAGATGCGTAAAGGTGAATCTCGTATTGAATTGGGAGAAATGCCATTTCATGGTCCAACAAGGAATCATGCTAGGACACGTAGTATTTGATAAAGGAATTGAAGTAGACAAAGCTAAGATCGAAATTATAGAAAATCCTCAACCTCCGAAAACCGTACGAGAAATACGAAGCTTCTTAGGACACGCCAGTTTCTACCGACGCTTTATTAAAGATTTCTCGAAAATTATCAAACCACTGACTGGTTTATAAATGAAAGACGCTGACTTTATCTTTGATGAGAAATGTTTAACAGCGTTTGAACAATTAAAAACATCTTTAATCACCGCACCTATCATGCAACCACCTGACTGGAGATTACCATTTGAAATCATGTGTGATGCGAGTGACTATGCCGTAGGCGCAGTGCTAGGACAAAGGAAGGATAAAAAAACTTCATGTGATCTACCATGCAAGTAGAACCTTAGGTCCTGCCCAAATGAACTACGCCACCACTGAAAAGGAACTTCTAGCTGTTGCATTCGCTTTAGAAAAATTCCGTTCTTACTTAGTAGGAGCGAAAATCATCATCTATACCGATCACGCTTCTATTAGATACTTGCTAAGTAAAAAGGATGTCAAACTAAGACTCTTAAGATGGATCCTACTCTTACAAGAATTTGACTTAGAAATAAAAGATAAGAAAGGTACTGAGAATGTAGTAGCAGACCACTTATTATGAATCAAAGGGAATAAGCCTGAACAAGTTCTAATCAATGATGATTTCCCTTACGAATGACTTATAGCCCAAATGGAAAGCGACATGTCCGAGCTAACCTTAAATGATACCGAAATAGAAGAATCTGTGGAAGAAATTCATACGAATATAACTCTGCCATGGTATGTTGACTTTGTCAACTACCTAACTGCTGGAGCACTTCCACCGGACCTATCATACCAACAAAAGAAGAAATTCTTTTATGATCTAAAACAGTACTATTGGGATGAACCTCTTCTTTTCAAGAGAGGTGCCGACAGTATTTTCTGTCGATGTGTTCCTGAGGATGAAATAGACGATATAATCTCTCATTGCCATTCCGCTCCCTATGGTGGGCACATAAGCACTTCAAAAACTTATGCTAAGATCTTACAATCTGGCCTCTTTTGGCCTACTCTATGGAAAGATGTCCATAATGCGGTTATAAATTGCGACCGGTGCCAACGCACTGGTAACATTTCAAGACGCAACAAAATGCCACAAACAAGCATCTTAGAAGTGGAAGTCTTTGATGCGTGGGGGATTGACTTCATGGGACCATTCCCGTCTTCTTTTGGTAATAAGTACATACTCGTAGCTGTCGATTACGTTTCAAAATGGATCGAGGTTGTAGCTTCTCCGACAAATGACACACGAGTAGTGATTAAGTTGTTCAAGAACGTAATTTTTCCTAGATTCGGTGTTCCAAAACTAATAGTTAGTGACGGTGGCTCCCATTTCATATCAAATATCTTTGGAAAACTTCTTCTGAAGTATGGAGTCCGACACCGTGTAGCAACACCTTATCACCCACAAACCAGTGGGAAAGTCGAAGTTTCGAATAGAGAGATCAAACAAAATCTAGAAAAGACTGTCGGAATATCTAGAAAAGACTGGTCATCTAAACTAAATGAAGCTCTGTGGACATATAGGACAACCTACAAGACTCCAATAGGGACCACACCCTTTAAATTAGTTTATGGTAAATCATGTCATCTCCTTATAGAGTTAGAACACAAAGCTTATTAGGCAATTAAGACCCTAAATCTAAATTATACTTCCGCAGGCGAGAAGCGAATTTTAGACATTCACGAATTGGAAGAACTTAGACTAGACGCCTATGAGAATGCCAAGATATACAAAGAACGAACTAAAAAATGGCACGATAAACATATATCTAGGAAAGAGTTTAATGTCGGCGACATAGTGTTACTATTTAATTCAAGACTTAAGCTTTTTTCGGGAAAACTTAAATCTAGGTGGTCAGGTCCTTTCGAAATTACTAAAGTTTTTAAAAGCGGTGTGATAGAAATCAAGGGTAGAAATAGTGAATCGTTCATTGTAAACGGGCAGCGGTTAAAGCATTATCATAATGTTTGTCGCATCGCGCGAAAAACCGGCGGGAAAAGAAAGAACAACAGAGCCGCCACCGTGCGTTATTTATCCCAAAAGAGGGAAAGGAAACGCTCAGAGTAAACCTGGGAAAAGACATGGTCTCGCGACCAAAGAGAATGGGTTCGGGAGTCGGTTATGCGAAGGGAAGGTATTAGCACCCCTACGCATCCGTAGTACTCTACGGGATCCACGCACAAAAGGAAGGAATATTGGTTGCTAAACACTGCTCACACACACACACACTGGCTGAAAGAAACGAAAGAGACTGACTGAAACTGACTCGGCAGGATGTCGCATCCTGGGCCTACTTAGTCTATCAGGCATAGACATCAGAGTCGAAGTAGTTCGGACTGGGGAAATGACACATGCTCGCTAGGATATCGCATCCTATGCATACGTATCTTCTCGGACGAGAGAAGAATCAGAGCATTCGTAGCTCGGCTGACACGCACACAAACAAACAAGACTCAGGCAAACGTGGAGCCTGACTGCCAATCACTGGACTTATGTCAGCATCCGAACCTAAACACACACAAAGAGGCAAACATGGAGCCCAAATGCCAATCACTGGACTTACATCAGCATCCGAACCAACAACACAACAAGTTAATAGGGAGTCGGGGACTCAGCCTATAACTGTCAAACACACACAAACAGACAGACAGCAAATGCTAAGGAGTCACAGACTCGAGCCTAGCAAAGGTCAGACAACACACACAAAAGAAAGAAAAGGCGCCCGGAGAGATCAGCTCAATCTCCTGCCTACATACTTCATCTGGTATGAAGATCAGGGCGATGTAGTTCCCCTACGCAGGGATAAAGGACTAGCCTAACCAGATAACAGAGGGAGACACAACTCTAGGGAGACTACGACTCGAGCCTAGATGTTGTCATGCAAAATCAACCCTAAGTTATGGTTTCTAGCTAAATGGCACGAGGGCCAACCTATCCTAAGCATGGCTCACACAGGAAGCAAGCCACACACACTTAACTTGCACAGGAAGCAAGCCAAGCAAAACCTAACTTGCACAGGAAGCAAGTCTAAACTAATCCTAACTTGCACAGGGAGCAAGTCAAACAATCCTATCTTGCACAGGAAGCAAGTCAAACAATCCTACAAGCACAGATAGCACACGCTATACACACACAAGTGGCTCAAACAAGGGTTAGGTTTTAGTCAAGGGGTCATATCAACCTCAACAAACAAACCTCTGGAACTGGGTGAATGTGCTCTTAACCTTGCCATTGAGAGACTAAGGTGAAGCAGATGAAAGGTGAGTGAAGATAAGACTTCACAGCTCTTATCCCTGGCCTGGGAGAGCTCAAGACAAGAATGTGTGGGTTCAGAAAGTGGGAACCCTTCTACACATTTAAACTGACTCAACTGTACAATTGTACAAGATCTTGGGTTTTTATCTGTAATGCATCAACACAGTGGTGTGAGCAAAACAGATGACACACTGAATAGTGGGGGATAGATTGCATATCCCTACCTTCCACCAATTGCCTCTTCACTTAGGAGGACTTTGACTCTATGCAAGGACAAAAGTAAACAATCACAAACATTGCCTCTTAAGGAGGACTTCAGACAGTTGCCTGGCCAAGTAACAGGCCAGGTCTTCCAGACTACATGGAGTAAAAGAGGCATACCTCAATGCAAATTGCTTATACAAGCAAAGCAAAGCAAAAAGTTCACAAGGAACTAAGCAACTAAAGCACCTGAAACAGTCAAGCAGATGTTAGTATGCAACTTTAAACAAAACAAACAGAAACAGAAACCAACAGTCAATTGGAGGCACATGGATGTGCAAGGCACAAGGCTTATGGCATGTGAGCCAAGCCACCTACAAAACAAAGAGGTTAGGCAATGATACTTGGGTAAGCTCAATCAAAAGAATTGGTCTTAATGGCCATTTGATGGTCAACCTGAAATCACAAGCTCAAAGGTGAGTAACAGGACCACTAGGGCAAGCCTAGGGTCAAAAATGAATGAGAAAGTCCAAACAGCAAGGGGTAAGTATCCAAAATCATGTTCAAACAATTAGGAAACAAAACCAATTGGGTTCACACTCATATCAATCACTATCATCATTTCATGAACCATTTAGGTCAAAACATGGCAAACAGAAGCTCATAGAAGTCAACAGCAAGACTTGCACCAAAAGCAATCTAAACATTTTCCAAAAATCATCAAATAAATCATGATCAAACCTAACACATAGCATGGTAAGCATGTCAAATTTCATCCCATTTGGGCAAGTGGAAGGCAGTCAATGAAAATCAGAAAGTCAAAGCACATTTGAACATGCTCAAAGAAAGTCAACAAGCATGGGTCAACTTCAAAAAATCATATCAAATTGAAAACAGATGAGAAATGAATGAGATTAACACCAATGCCAAGCTTGAGATGTCTAGTTATCACATATCAAATTTCATGTTCATCTAATGAAGTATGAGAATTTCACAAATGAAATGGGAACATGTGTCACACAAAGTCAACTATTGACTAGGCAGGGGAGAAAATCTCAAACAATTAGGAAAATAGCTCAAATAAATCCAAGAAAATTCACATGTGAACTAGACATACAAGAGTAGGTTCATGCAAAATTTGGAGTCATTTGGATGTAAGGAAGCATGGTAATGAAAATCATGAAGTTGGACATCAATGGTGTGACACAAGTTGTCACACCCTAATTCAAAAAATCATATCTCACAAACCACAAATGATAAATCCACAAACTTTATACCAAAATCACCATGAATGTGTCTAGTTTAAGCACAAAAAATTTGTGAGCCATTGGATAAAGTATCATCATTTCACAAATGTTTTGGCAAGATGTACAAAATTTGGTCACATGTCACAAACCCTAAGGCCATTTAAAAACCACTCATCCAAAAATTCTGGAAAAATTATGATAAAAAAGTAGAGATCATGATGAACACAACACAAAAAATCCCATTCAAATTGGATCAAAAATGAGCAGGTTATGAATTTTGGAAGATTGGTAATCAAAATGAAGAAATTAATTGAATTTATATTGAGAAAATGGCATTTTTGTAATTCTCTGATTCACTTAACCAAACACAGTCGTTTTGGGCACCAAATGAAATGTTTTCATTGGTTGGTGAGTGAAAAGCCAGGCCACACGAAAATGGGAAGAAATCTGGGAAAATTGGGATTAGGGTTTGTGTTCAAAAATCATAATTTCACAATCTTGCCCAAAAATTAAAATTGAGTACATGGAAATGATCAGCAAGCAATGGCAAACAAGAATCTATCACCCTTTTTCATTGAAAACTCGTGTGTATCATGAATCGAGCACAAACACATTTCCACATTAAACTTGTTTTCAAAATATCTTCATGAACACACAAACATTTCAAAAAATAAACACATCATGATAACCAGCATGGAAAGGCCTTTTGAAAACATATCACAATTTGACAAAAGGGGAAGGTCAAAATCCATACCTATTTTGAAGGGCAGTTTGTGTTCTTGATGTTGTTTTGTGATGCCTTGCCAAAACAGATGAGCTTTAAGCTTTCCAATGATGGGTAATGGTGATGGTATGGCTCAAGACATCTTGGAAGTGTTTAGATCATGGACTGTCATGGCTGAGAGTTTCTGACAGAAAGTTGAAAAATGCAAAGATGGATTTTTAGAAAATGAGATGAAGTTGGCTGTTGGTGTTGCTGCTGTAACTGTTGTTATTGTAATTTGGATGCTTTTTTTGACAGAAAACCAGAAGTGCAAAGCCAGGATCAGGTTTTTAGAGGGTGTGACCAATGGCCTTTGGCTGCTGTTTGGCAATGATGGTGAACAAAATGCTATGGTTGGCAAGGCAAGATTGGTTTGTTATGTTTGGACAGAAAAATGGGGAATCAAATGGTAAGGTGTGATTTGGGGAGGGTGTATGGTTTGAGCAATGGCCAAGGGTTGAATGCAGGGTTTTGGTGTTGCTGTAGTTGGTTTGTGTTTGACAGGTTCTTTGGAGTTTGGCCAAGTGAAGTTCAAATGCAAGTAGCCAAAGGTGATTTGGGGAGGGTGTATGGTTTGAGCAATGGCCAAGGGTAGTTTGTAGGGTTTTGGTGCTGCTGTAGTTGGTTGATGTTGGTAAGGTTTTTTGGAAGAAAGGCCAAGCCAGTTTAGTTTGTTGGTTTTGGACAGAAGGAATTGGAATGCAAATGGCAAGGTGGGACTTTTGAGTGAGTGTGACTCAATGAAGTGCTTGTTGTGTTGGTTTTGTTGGTCTGCTACTGTAGGAAATGTTGGTAGCAGATTTTTTTGATCCTCCAAGGCCAAAAGCTAGGTCCAGTTTTAGAGAGTGTATGGAGTTGGCTAGGTTTTGTTGTTAGGTTGGTTGCTGTTGCTATTGCTGCAGTTGGACAGAAAATGTGTTTTTGATAGAGAACATCAAATGCCAACAACAGGGTTCCTCCTCTTTTGATCTCAGCAGAACCAACTTTAACATGCCAAAGTGAGTGAGTTTTTCTGAATGAACCTTTTCTTATCCATTTGCCTTGGCCAAGAATCTTGTGATGCTGCTACTGCTACTGGTTGTGATGACAGGAAAAGTGCAAAGTGGCCAAGTGATTTCCTTTGCCTGCTGCTGTGTTGTTGGGACAGGTTATTAGAGGAATGGCCAGGTGAGATCTTTTTGGGAAACGAGTGGAAAGTGTTTTTTGTCTGCTAATTGTTTTGGACAGAAGAAAATAATCAGATGCAAAATGTTAGTTCAGTTCTTTTGTTGCAAAGTCTTTTTTTTTGAATCAGCATGCCTTCCTCTCACTTGCCTTGGCCAAGTGGTTTTGTGGTTTGTGCTGCCAATGCTGTTACCAGTCACAGCAAATTAAGGCCTTGGTCTGCTATGAGCAGTACCAGGCATGGCAAGGCCCATGCTTTTGGATGCTTTTGACAGCTCTTTTCAAAATGGCCAAGGAATCATGCTCCACAAAATGAAGTTTTCTCTTGTGTTATGCAGCCAAATCCTCAAGATGACAGGAATTTTTCCATAAAATCTGCTATGCCATATGGTACAAGTATGGTTCATGGACTTGGTTGTTGAAAACAATGTCCTTTTTGCCAATGTTCAAATAAGCTAGTATGGCCATATGTACTATTGGAGTATGGCTGCACAATGAGGCTCACCATGACAGAAAAAATGATCAAGAATGCTGCATAATGATGCTGGTACAAGGCATGGTTGTGGAAAGCAAGGACAAGCATGGTGCATTTGTACCTTTCTTATAATTCAAGCAACCAAGTATAGATTCACATGTGCTGCATAATTTGACTTTGCAAACACATTTAAAATGATATTTATGAGCTGTCCCAATTGGCCAAATGCTGAAAAAATGTTTAAATCAAAAAGTCAACTCTTGGTCAAACTTACATTTAAATGAAATAGGTCAAAATATGCCATTTTGATTGGTGAAGTTTTGGCTCATGAAATTTATATTTTTGGAAAGAGGGGATCAAATGTGACTTGTAGGAAAAAACCCCACCAAAATTGGCCAAACGGTTTGGGAGATATGGCCCTCTGAAGTTCAAGATTTTCTGAAATCGATTCGATCATAACTTGCCAATCATACATGGGAATTGAGAGTTCTAGGACTTTTTGGAAATGGGAGAACAAGATCTTCAACTTTCATGTTGGGCAAAAATTCATTTGAGGCTTGTATCACAATGTAAGTTTGAGGATCAAGACTTTCCATTTATGGCAGGTTTCAGTTACAGGCCTAGTTTCCATTTTGGGAAATTCATGATCTGGCTTCAAATTCTTCCATGATGGTGTTTGGCATGATATATGATGACTATTTGGACATGAATGAGCTCTCACAAACCAAATCCAATCATCAAATCACTGATTAAATGGACAGTTGACCAACAGTTGACTTTTAGGGTTTCTGCCTGATTGTGCATTGACTGATGACTTCCAAACCCTAATTCCTGGAGGACTTGACTTCAAATGATGTCTCAAGTTGTATGGACTCTTGATTATTGACCATGGTGCCCAAATTCCACAAGAATGACCACCATCCACTGCTTTGACTGATAGTTGACTTTTTTAGGGTTTCTGACTGTCTGTGTATGAACTGATGATCTCCAAGTCTTCAACCCTTGACCAAAATACTTCAAATAGACCTCCAAGCCATGTGAACTTGTTGCACAAACCCTAGGGCCTTGATTCAATGAGAAATTCCTTCGCTTGCTTGGTTGACTGATCAGGAGATTAGTTTGACCTAATTCTTGATTGCTTGCTCTTGAGGCAACTGGGAACAATGCAATGCTATGCAATGGATCATGATATGCTATGACCTAATATGAAAATGTATGCATAATGATAGGTGCAAATTTGAGGTGCTACAATGTTGACAATAGAAACTATTTAAATAGTCTAAGACTTATAGAGCTGCCCGCTCAACCCCAAAACTGATATATCGCGACGTTACTGTCGAACTTACTGTTGGTTCTAAGTGTTGGCAGCAATTTTGGTAAAACAAAGAGTGTTTACAAGATGTTGCATGTGATGTCTTAACATAAGATATCTATATACCTGCTGGAGTTTAAAAATATAATTATGCAGGATTGTTTCAGGATGTCATACACGATGTCATGACATCTGATATTATGTACCTGCTAGAAATTATAAATGGAATTATGCAGGATTATTCCAGGATGTCAGACCCGACGTCATGACATCCTGTACACAGAACATTCAGGGTGAATGTTATGTGTTTTGTGATTGCGCATTTAATGGCAATCTATGTATGATTGAAGATCTGATTTGCAGGCGCATTCAATCATTAATTACAACCTGATTTACTTATTTTCCAAGGAGATCTAACCAACTGTCATGAGAAGATTTAATTGGAAAATAGTTTTAGGGTTTTTCAAGATGTCCAAGCCCAACTGAATGCTTCTATAAATAGGACATGGAAAACCTGATTTGATACACAACCAATACTGAGCAAAATATTGAGAGAATATAAGGGTTTGTGTCTTGTTTAGTCGTGAGACTTGTAAGCCAATTATTCACTCCATTACCCCTTCCATCACTTCCTATTTAAACAGAAACAAGCGAGTTTCCTATAACTCACGAAACCCATTTCTTCTACACCAAACGTCAATTTGCATACACCATGGCCCGTCAAGAGATACCTGCTCCCGACCTTTCAACAATCATATTCAGAGAGGGAGAGGCCGATGAATGGCAAAGAGACAACTACCTCGGGGTTCTATCAACGCTCAGTTCAACCCACGAGGTACGTTGATAATGATTGTCTGAAGGAGTTGGGGATTTTAGATGGCGTGGGATGGATGATGAACACCTCTGGTTTAACGCAGCTCTACACCAACCCACAACCAACATATGAAGCTTTGTCCCTGGAATTCTTGAGTTCATTCTCCTACATAACACCTCCCGGTGCAACTCAATTTCTCACCGGACTCGGCACATTCAGAATGTTCAGCACTGAGTATTGTTTGAACCAAACACAAATAGCCCAAATACTTGGTTTCCGACATGGAGATGGAGTCCATTGTCGTATCCCTGATGGATGGTCTGAAATAGCGTTTGAAGTATGGCACAGTCTTACCAATGTTAACGTCACAAGCTGGGATGCACTCAACGCAACATACATTCATAACCCGACTATCAGATATTTCCATCGAGTCTTAGGACACACGGTCTTCGGAAGAGTCAACAAACATAAAGTAAACTCTAAGGAGATTTTCTTCCTTCACTGTGTGTTCACTCTGGTGGCGTTCAATCCCACCCCGTTCTTGTTGGACAACATCCAGGCTAACTGCAGGAGAGGCAACACAACATTCTGTTTTGAAGGAATCATCACTTCCATAGCATTGGGCCTGAATTTGGGAGATAGGCTTGATAACTTACCTTCCTTTCCGGTCGAGTTCCTTAATATCGACTATTGCCGCTCCTCGCACCTTATCAAAATCAGAGACGATGAGAGATACCACCCCGTGGTTCAGAACAAGATAGTCTGATGCGTCATTATGCCTAACAGGAACCGTATAGATCCGTAGAACATGGAAAACTGGATTTTTGATCTGAATGCTCTTGAGCCCATTGAAGAAGATCCTAATAATAATGGAGCTGATGAAATTGAAGAAGAGTTGGACCGACAGGTGCCACAACCACCTCCTAAGAATGCTGCAGAGACATCTTCCCGAAACCAACAAAGAAATGAGCGCCAACCCGCCACCATGGAAGACATCTATGCTAAGATGTTGCGATATAACCAAAGGATGGAAGAACGCCAAACCGAAGTGATGCAAGCGATCCAGCAAATACAAAGAGACCAACATGACTATGCGAACTGGCATGACCAAGGGATGGCGGAACTATCCGAAGAAATGCATGCCTTGACACATCGTGTTGATGCCATCCAGGAATACACTCAGCATGTGGGTTTGGACCCTACCCAGCATGGTAGAAGTGAACGTGCACGAGCAAGAGTTAGAGCACGTAGAGCCCAACGTTATGGCGAAGAGTAGTGATCCTCCAGTTTCTCCCTTTTTCTCACTTTATTTTGTCGCATTGAGGACATTGCTTTGGTTAAGTGTGGGAGGGAATCCTTACCGTTTCGTTTATTTCTTTCTTTCTAATTAGCCATAACAAATTTTTTGTCTTTCATTTATTTGTTTCTTTCTAATTAGCCATGACAATTTTTTTTTTGTTTTTATGTTAAATGCATACCCTATGAGTATATAGGTTGTCTTACATAGGTTATGTTAGGAAGCTGAGAAAAATCTAACAAGATTGATACCGTCCTGACACCTTAGATCTCTCACTTTTGCGAGATCAGTTTGAATACCCATTATACCGATACCTTAAGTTTCCGTTCTAGATTAACCCCTTGTAGTTTATACTAGCAGTCAACACCGTCTTAAACACAAACCATGTGAAGAGCTGATGAATATAAGTGATTGATACCTACGAATTGAGAAGATCCTTCATACTTTTACTATTGAGAAATTGAAAATGCACCATACAAACGGTTGCAAGATCTACAAAAGGAAAGAAAAACCCGTTGTCGGTTGGTTCAGAGGTACCTGGTACTGGACTCGGTAGGGAGAACTACGGTTCGATCCCCCACAACCTTCAATTGGGATATATAAAGGGTTACCACACTCGTGTACCAGACCCCGTGCTAAAAAAAAGGATCAAAGCCACTAACCGGCTACTTCACTAAGTGCGTGTAAAGGCAAAGGGCTTAATGTGTTTGCGCTAGAATGAAACCGGGTGAAATAGAAACAAGAAGCATTAGGTTGAGCTATAATAACATGATTCGAACTGGTTTGTATAGAGGAGAGATTTATGTTAATGCTTGTTGCTTGTGTCGTTACTGTATCTTTAGTGTTTTACTTGAGTATTTGTCATTCTAACGAAATACCTAACAACCACGTACGAATTGGAATTGTGTCATGTATCCGTGTTTAACTAGTGTTTCAAATTTTATACTGATTATTTGCTTGAGGACAAGCAAAGATTCAAGTATAGGGGAGTTTGATAACACGAAAATGTATCGTATATTTGCCTTGATTTACATTCAAAAATCGTACCGTTTTCATTTATATTCCGATTATTTCGCAAGTGTTCAAGTTATTTTTGCAGGTATTTCAATTGCCATGCTTAAATGAGAAAATTATAGAAAATGAAGGAAAAGAAGAAGAAACATAAGAGAAACAACAGAAAAATCAGAAAATATGAATTTTGTGAATGTGACGACCGTCACACACCATCACGATCGTCACGCTCTCCTTGATTGTGACGAACGCCACAAGTCTATCACGACCGTCATGTATGCAAAGTCAGCATAATGGGTTTCAAACAGAAGTGCTCTACGTCGCCCCAGTTTTCGCTCTTTAAACCACCTTCCCATGAATCCCCCCTTAACTAAGTCCTCCTTATTTTTCTCAAGCACGAAGACCAAGGGGTACTATAAAAGAATGGAAGTTGGAAACTTCAGGGTCTCTCTCTCATCCTATCTCTCTGCTTTTTTTTCGCTCCTGCAAATTTGTTTTTGCGTTATTTTTCTTCTGCAAACATTACTTTTTGACTGAAATTTATTTACTTTTCCGTTCAGAGCTATGATTTTTCCCTTTTTCCTTTTCATTTTTCACTTAGCCAAAAGTAGTAGTTTCCTACATTGGGGAACTACTGCAACTTAGTTAGTTTAGTTTAAGCATTTGTTTCGAAGAAGCAGAATCCTACCGACCTGTGGAGGACTGCTCAAGTACTTCAAGATTCAGCCTATTCAATTAATCAAAGTTCCGGTTTTTTTATTCAATTATTATTATTGCTTTATTGTTAAATAATCATGTTTGCTTTATTGTTATTTTGTTTCTGTTCGTCTGTGTTTGCATTATTTAACATGTCAGGCTAAACTATCGGTATCGGTATGTAAACAATTTAATTAGACGAGATTTAATAATAATCGGTGTAAACTTCTTTTCACAAATAATCTTTCTGGATGTGGTTTTTAATTTGAATTTAATTAACTTTGTCACGAGAGTGAGAAGCTATTTAATACGGTTTTGCCACGAGAGTGGGAAATTAACTAAGGTTAGAACCGACAATCGCGAGAGCGTGAGGGTCGAACTGGATAGTAAAAACTAGACATTGATTTTAAAAACAGCGAGAACACTTTAAAAGCAATTAGAACTTATTTATTTTCAAAAAGTATTTTTAACTTCAAATGGGACAGCGAGAACGTACATTCTGACTTAAAAGTATAGTCCGAGTCAATAATCATGAGAGTGTGAGATAAAACCTTTTAAATGAGTATTTTCTACTGAAAGGTATTTGGTAATTAAAATATACACCGGTGACTTATCGAATCCCTGACAATTAATGCGTTGCATACTGATATCCCTTCATTAATATTTTCTTAAAAACTTAATTTTCTTTAGATTTAATTTTTGTTGAGCTGAACCTCTAAAAATCATCGCCTTAGCTAAACATAGTAACATCGATAGCATTAGTTTGACCATCGGTCCCTGTGGGTTCGATATCTTTTAAAACTAAGCGACTAGACTGTGCACTTGCAGTCAAGTATCCGGTAGACTATATTTTATATACAGTCACGACTCGTATCAGATCTTAGGGTCAAAGTTGGGGTCTTACACTCGCGAAGGTCGTATTCTTTTTTTGAGGTACGACACTAGGTCACTCGTGTCCCTTAACATGATTTGTGGACTACCCATCAACCATCTTTTTGCTCATTATGTTACGAGAAACATTTGATTGAAAATAAAGTACTTGACTCCACATCTAGAGTTCAAAGTAGTTTCAAGTCGAAGGGTGGTATACACCAATATCACCTTGAGAACAACTTATGACACTTACATATCATTCGATGTAGTATTCTCATGGTGTGTCAATCTAGTATAAATATTACACATAATATTCATATCTATGTGAATCCTTGATAACTCTTTATCCATGATCCATGATATGTGATCATCGACCTATCCACATAATAGTCTCAATGCTTTAATATTATCCCACTTCACAATAGAGTTTGACTACATATACTTTAAGAATAATGTCCTTATGGTTAATGAGATCTCATGATTAAGTCACACTTAATATTTTATTAAACGGACTATTTCAAAGACTTTGTTATTTTGGGAAAATAAACATAACAAAGAGATGTCTTATCATTATTAATAGATAATTTAATACAAGTACTAAGTTCAATATAAAACCATTGACCTTTAGGATTTACACCAACATAACCGATACGATAACATTAAGATTCAATAGTATCTGTGGATGTTAAACCTAAATCTATGTCAAGAGTTTAGTATCTAGCAAGTGAAAAACTTTGATCTAGTAAAAAAATATTTCTCAATATCGATTTAAAACATGAAAACATGTTCAAGGTAGCTCCTCTAAAATAAGCATTACGCATGAATATGATCATCAATATTAAAGCATAATTAGAATTGCATAAAGCACCACAATCAAGATTGATACATGAATATTCAAACGACTACATCTAACTCCAACAAAAAAGAAATTAGCTACTCTTTCTCATAGTAGTTATACAATGACGATCCCTTTTCCTTTCTCTTTTGTTGTTTCTGAATTTCTAAAAAAATAGTGACTTAAATTGTTTTCAAGATGTCTCAACTGAATGGTTTGGACTGCTATTTATTGAGTTCTACTGAGGCACTCTCGCTTAGCAAGACCGTTAGCTTACCTAGTGAACATGCTTTTCTTCCCATCTAAATCATATAGAACTCATCCCCAAGTGGCTTTGGCTGCCATACTTTTGCCATACTTTGCTTAGTGTGTCGTCTTTTCTCGCTTAGTGAGCAAACCATTCCTTCAAATGAAGTAACTAGCCAAGAAGTCTCTAAATCACCTTGGCTCGCTTAGCGGGTATCTATCTCTCATAACGTGCATTTTTCTTCCTAATGAAGTAACTTAGCATTAAAATTTTCTTTGAACCTCCATAGTTCGCTTAAAGATACACTTTGTTCCGCTTGGCGAGAAAATCCCTATAAGTTTTGTCATGTTTTTGAGCTTGCGAGCTCAAAGCGAGTGACCCTAACGAAGTCTCTAATATTTTATTTGATAAATTTTCTGATATTCTTGATCATTTTCACTTGCGCTGATGAATAATATAATTTAAAAAATCACACAAGTATTTTATTACGTTTTCATAATAAATTGAGGATGTTTCATGTAATTACTTATATATAATTTAAGTTAATAGATAATTATGTAAAATAAGTAAATTTAAAAAGAAATCACAATATTTTTAAACCATCACAATTCTCTTCTGTCTTCACATAAACCAAAACCCTAAGACATCCTCTTCCTCTTTCCACCGCTTTGATAAGAATATCCCCAACTGCTCGGTTCCACTTCCACTCTGCTCTAATGGCTACATCCCTTTCTTCTGTCATCCAGATCTCTTTCCTTGACACCAAAACAACCCGAACAAGATTCTCCATCGCCACTCCAACCTTAAAATCTCACAGAAAATTCTTCACCACTTGTTCCAAATCCACTCCAGATTTACCAGTTTCTGAAACAACCCCACCAAACAACAACATAAAAAACTCATCTTTATCCGACCAACTCGCTCCTCTTGCAAACTCAACGTTATCAACTCTCCCAGAAGACCAACCTAAGCTCTTACCAAAGCCAAATCCCACATGGGTCAACCCCACTAAGGTCAAGCGTCCTATGTTGTCTCACCAGAGACAGAAACGTTCCTCTGTATTCTATAATCCACAGATGAGAGAGTTTCAACATTTTACCCAAAAATTGAACAACTGTGATGTTTCTTCAGAAGCCGAATTCATGGCTTGTTTGGAAGAAATTCCGAGTTCTCTTACGAGAGAAAATGCTCTTTTGGTGCTCAATAGTTTGAAGCCATGGCAGAAGACTCATAAGTTTCTCAATTGGATCAAGAATCAGAATTTGCTTCCCATGGAAACTATATTCTATAATGTTACAATGAAGTCTTTGAGGTTTGGGAGACAGTTTGGGCTTATAGAAGAACTTGCACACCAGATGATTGATGATGGGGTTGAACTGGATAACATCACTTACTCAACTATTATAAATTGTGCTAAGAAATGCAACCTTTTTGATAAAGCCGAGTATTGGTTTGAGAGGATGTACAAGACGGGATTGATGCCGGATGAGGTAACTTTCTCGGCTATTTTAGATGTTTATGCTGGGCTAGGTAAGGTTGAAGAGGTTATTAATTTGTTTGAGAGAGGGAGAGCAAATGGGTGGAAGCCCGATGCCATTACGTTTTCTGTGTTGGGGAAGATGTTTGGGGAGGCTGGGGATTATGATGGTATTAGGTATGTTTTGCAGGAGATGAAATCTCTTGGCGTGCAGCGTAATTTAGTTTTGTACAATACATTGTTCGAAGCCATGGGAAAGGTTGGGAAGCCGGGATTTGCGAGAAGCTTGTTTGAAGAAATGATTGACTCGGGGATAACCCCGATTGCGAGGACTCTAACCGCGATAATTAAGATATATGGAAAAGCCAGGTGGTCTAAAGATGCTCTTGATTTGTGGAAACGAATGAAGGAAAACGGCTGGCCTATGGATTTTATTTTGTATAATACATTGATGAATATGTGTGCAGATGTTGGATTAGTTAGAGAAGCTGAAACTTTGTTCAGGGATATGAAACATTCTGGGCAATGCAAGCCAGATAGTTGGAGTTACACGGCTATGTTAAAAATATATGGGAGTGAAGGAGATGTAGATAAGTCAATGAAATTGTTTGAAGAGATGACTAAGTTTGGTATTGAACTCAATGTGATGGGGTGCACTTGTTTGATTCAGTGCTTGGGAAAGGCCATGGAAATTGATGCTTTGGTTAGAGTTTTTGACATTTATGTTGAGAAAGGAGTTAAGCCGGATGATAAGCTATGTGGTTGCTTGCTATCTGTTGTGTCTCTTTCTCAGGGTAGCAAGGATCAGGAAAAAGTCCTTGCCTGTTTGCAGCGAGCTAATCCGAAATTGGCTGCCTTTATTCAATTGATTGCAGATGAGCAAACTAGTTTTGAGACTGTCAAAGAAGAGTTTAAGGGTATCATGAGCAATGCTGTGGTTGAGGTGAGAAAAGCCTTTTGTAACTGCTTGATTGACATATGTAGAAACAAAGATCTCCTAGAGAGAGCCCACGATTTGCTCTACCTCGGAACTTTATATGGATTCTACCCAACTTTGTACCACAAATCACAACATGAATGGTGTTTAGACGTTCGAACATTGTCCGTTGGGGCAGCTCTAACCGCACTTGAAGAGTGGATGACTACACTCACCAAACTTGTTAAGCGGGAGGAGGCATTACCAGACCTATTCCTAGCACAAACCGGTACCGGTGCTCATAAGTTTGCACAAGGACTCAATATTTCATTTGCCTCTCATTTGAGAAAGTTGGATGCTCCATTTAGGCAGAGCGAGGATAAAGTTGGTTCTTTTATTGCAACGAAGAATGATATAGTCTCTTGGGTGCAATCCAACTCTCCGTCGGTATCCATTGCAACATAAGATGGTGAAAAAGTTCAATCTCTTTTGACTATTTTTTGTTATGGTTAACACATTTGAGAGATATCTGGAAGTCTATTTTATCACTCAAAATGATAAAATGTGGGGAGTTTGAAGCCATAGAAGATGATATATACTATTTCCCTCATTTTTTAGAATGTAACACACCCTAAGATTTAGTATTTCTTTTTTCTCTCTTCATTTTGTCTCAAATCTTTCGAGTGTTTTTTGGTAGATTATGTTTCTAGTTTTGGCGAGTTCTGGATGCTTGAAAGATATCAACATGAAAATAGTTAGGTGTTTAATGATATCACAGTAACAAACTGTTGTGCTTAATGATATCACAGTAATAAACTGTTGTGCTTAATGATAACTGTTATGCTTATTTTGTATCATTATACAATTTCACTACATTTCAATATTGTATACTACAATTTAAGTTGTTTCATTACTAAAGTTGAAATCTTCAATATATTTAATATGTGTCTCTACAATACATTTTCTTGTTGCAGGTTCTTATTTTCCAATGAATAGATTTATATGAAGGGTGTATGATGCACTTTTACATTTTATGCAACTACATTTTATGCAACTAGGTTTATATTATATCAAATGGTTGGTTGTAAACCTGAATGTTTAAACTGGATTCAAAGTCTCCTTGATTATAAAAAATCTAATAGTAGTAGTTTTAAATTTTGATTTATACAAAGAGATTCTCTCAAGTCAAACAAGTACTGTACTATGCATTGTGAAGCAGTGGTTTCGCCTATTGACCTGAAGCCATCTATATCTCTGCTCTAGAGGTATGCAACAACTCAAATTATGTTTATGAATTTCAATTAAAAGCCAATAGTTTTAGTCCTGACTCAAATTATTGATTGAAATGTGTACTTGTTAGAAGTACAACATGTGATTATTCCTACTGATTAAGAGCTATTAGAGATTTTTAGGATTTGTTGTAGGGTTTAGAGTTAGCTCACGGCAAGAGGTGAGAAGCTTTGTATATCTGGTATCTGCGTAAATGAGATTGGGTCCCCACATTAATGAGATTGGGTCTCCGCACAATCTTAGGGTTAAGGTATTCATAGAAGTCTTTGGGTCTGGATTTTAGGTTCCTAGGAAATAGCAACCGCCTCTAGGAGCGTGAGAATTTGGCAGTTAATTCCCTATTGTTCAGGATAACATGTATTTTTCCTTTTGACTCTCTTTTTGCACCGTTGTGAATTAGGACACGTCACTTTCCATGTTCCAGCGAATCAGACAAGTTATCCCGGGAATGAGCGATATAACCCAGAAAGGTGCACCCACCCAAATAAATTGACAACTGGTGAGTGCGACATGTTGTATTGCCTCCCCTTAGAGGGTTTTCTGTGTTGTCTTATTATAGGTCTCTTACAAATATACCAATATCGAGTTCCTCAAGCATGAGGGATTGGAAATGGTGAAGTGATTTGTTTGTTACTCTTACTTGGAGTTGTTTCAGCAAAGCCTTAAGTTGAGTCTCTTGGCCGATGTTTTAGTTGAGTCCCTCTAGCGAGACTTTGAGTTGAGTGCTTCCGGCGAAACTCTCAGTTGAGTCCATCTAACATGACTTTTAGTTGAGTCCTTCTAGCGAGACTCTCAGTTGAGTTTTAAGCAAGACTCCTAATTGGGTCACTCAGGGGAGACTTTAAGTCAATCGGCATATGCAGAAGATGTCCCATGAAAATTAAGCATTTATATTGCCCTTAGGAGCGACAAGGATCTTTAGAAAAATCCAACATTCTCATTGTGTTTTTTAGGGTGACAAGAATCTTTTTGTGGAAGTCCAAAATTCATACTATCTTTTTAGCGCGACAAGGATCTTTTTGTGGAAGTTCAACATTTATATTGCCTTTTTAGGGAGGCAAGAATCTCCCTATGGAAGTCCAACATTTAAGTTGTCTGAAGAACAAAATAACCCGTAGTAAATAACAATAAAGGCTTAAGTCGCCTTTTTAACAACTAATAAAAAATTAACTATAGTAATATCTTAGGGTAACTGAATTCCATGTTCTGAGATGAGTCGTCCATCTAGCTCCTCGAGTTTGTAGGTTTCGTGAGGTAGCTTCTGATATACGTGATATGGCCATTCTTCGTTGGGTTGTGCTACTGGGCGGGCATGACAACATATCTTAACACTGGGTCACCTTCATGCGTCTCCCTTCGAACCACCTTCAAGTTGTACCTTCTGACCGCCCTTTGTTTGGTAGCGAATTCTCATATGTGGGCAAGATATCTCATTTCATCAATTAGGCCAACAACGCATCTTAGCACTGCCTCGTTTTCTTCCGCATTGAACTAGGAGCGACACCAAGAAGGTATGACGATTTCGACTAGCAGCGTGGCGTCCATCCCATATACCATGATGAAGGGAGTATCCTTGGTAATTGAATGAGGGGTGGTATGATATGACTGTCATACCCCAAATTTTGCTCATCGATTTTCATTTTAATTGTATTTAAATTCATTTGCGTATAATTTCATTTGGTCATGGAGTCCCATAAGCATTTATAAGTCAAAAGTCAACATTTTACATGTTGAAAAAATTGACTAAAATCATATTTTTTTTCATTATGCATTTTGAAAAATAAATTCATGATCATTTGATTTATCATCATAATATTCATTTGAAATTTTTAATCATTTTTATGCATCATAAAACAAAAATCAAAACTTCTAAAATGTCCAAAATATCTCTCATATATTACATCATTATTTCATGCATATATTACATCATTATTTCATGCATATACTGCATCATTACTCACTAATTAATTTTTTTTTTAAAAAAGAAATCTAGAATTTTACTGACACTATTTCTCATAATTCCTAAACCATCCCTTAACCTAATTCTAGACCTTAGAAATCAACCTCATTTCATTCACAAATGACACCAAGAATCATAGACAAAAATAGAGTCAAAGCTTTGCACAAGTTACTCTCCAAATTTCAAGTTTCTTCCTCTTTAATTTTTTAATAAAAAAGGCTTGAAACTCTAAATTGGTTTGTGAATCTCTGCTTGTTAATGAAGAAATTCCAAATCTAATATTAAGAGTAATATCCTTGCACCATACAAATCATCTCCTATATAAATTCGATCTAAAAAGTTCATTGTGTTCTTTATGTTCTTGAGCAAATTCATCTAGGTAGACTTTATTGTTTGTTATTTATTGAATTTCTTTGCATTGTTATGTTGATGTACTTAATTAGTACCAAAATCATCACTGATATTCATGGAAACTCCATTGATTCACATTTTTAATAATCAAGAGTTTGAGTGTTCTTGAACCTTCCTAAGCAAAAATGGTAAAATGTGAATTGATGTTTGTTTCAAACAAATAATATATTAAGTAGCTTCACAACATCACCCTTAGCATAAATCCTTGGTTTATTTGTCATGAGAGTGACTAGAATGCCCGAATCGAGAAAATATGCACCGCTACATTTTTGTTGATTTTTGAATTTTTTTTAGTTGTTTATTTGCTGATTCTGAACATACCATTGAGCTTGTGAGTTCAATTAGATGAATTTTCATAACTTTTTGTTTAAATTCATGCATTTTTTAGAAATTTATAGCTTGTTAATGATGGAGGGATGAGTTTGCAAGACAAAAGATGAAGGAAATTGTTTTTTCTAGATTTTTCAGGAGTCGCCCAATCGTGTTGACTGCATGGCCGCTCATTTGGCTGGATTCATAATCATTTTTTTTTAAATTCATCCATTAACCTTCACAATAAAAATCAATCAACTCATTTCACAATCATTTTCAAAATCAACTTAGTCAACACCAAGCCCTTTTCTTTAATAAGCACCTCATATCATTTCAAACCATTCTGCAGCGTAAAACAAACATCGATCAACATCGAGTGCATTTTCCTATTTAAAATAAAACATCTAATCACTTTTGAACATCTTTACATAAAGGATGAAAAGAGAAATAGTCTAGTTCCTATTATTCTTTTCTCCGATTATTTGCATACAAGTTGCCTAACTCGACCATTTGAGCAATCATCATCAATCCAAAACCCATCAAACACATTCAAACTTTTTCCTTTTGGCTTCAAACCTCAAACCCTTTTCATAAACGAAAGATTCTTCGTCCATTCAGAGACGATGCAAATAAAGCTTCGTTCCTATCGAGCAAGAATTTAGACGCTTTTCGCTCGAATGCAACGAGAACACAAATCTGTGAGAATTTATATTGTGTTATCCATTCTGATGTGATGTCAATGTTCACTTCTCCATATTTTGGGTAGTAAGTAATGTTTTCCGTTCAAATGTGACTAAGTAGATTTCACTAAAATCGACCAATAAACAAATATTTTCTATCCAGAACTACGTAGCCTTGAGTTCTCCATCACACCTAGAGATACGTAGGAGCAAGACTCGCAATCTTGTCAGACACATTAATAAAAAACCCTTTTTGCGGCCCTTTTTGTTTTTTCTTTACACTTTTGACCATTAAAAGAAAACAAATTACATAAGCTAATATTTCAATCGTAAAACTAATTAAATAGTTCTCATTGAGTACAACAAATGTGATGGGTGCTAATACCTTCCCCTCGTATAATCGACCCCTAACCCAAATTCGGTTGCGATGACCATTTTCTTTTTTTAAAGGGTTTTATCGATATTTTCCCTTTCATTTTTGGAATAAATAAAGTTCGGTGGCGACTCTGGTATCTCGAGTGTGTGAGCGTTCGTGTTTATTTTTCGCGTCGTGATAATGACCATAACAGTTCGTGAAGTTGTTCAACATAGAGTCCTTTGGTATCATCTAGCTTCTTTTTGATCCCCTTTAATATCCCTTTGTTTGCTGATTTTGTTTGTCCACTTGCTAGTGAATGGACAACAAAAATTAACTGTGTGTGCACTCTTAGGTCGTGTCATATATCAACTACGATAGCGTTGGCGAATTGAGTTCCATTGTCTGAAGTGATGAAACATGGCAAACTAAATTTGCACATGAGTTTGTGCCAATAAAAACGACGTACTTTTTATGCTATAATCTTTGAGACAGCTTCGACTTTTATCCACTTTGTGAAATAGTCCATTCTAACGAACATAAACTTTAGTTGGTCAGATGCTAGGGAAAATGGCCTATAATATCCACGTCCCATTGGTAGAATGGACACGACGTTGTGACATAATGAAGGAGTTCAACTGATGCATGATGTGGATTGGCGTGCCTCTAGCATTTATCGCATTTCTTGACGAATGCCATATTATCCTTCATTAAGGTGTTCCAAAAATAGCCATCCCTTAACAGCTTTTGGGTCAGGCCTCGACCACTAATGTGACTATAACACCCCAATTTTTAATTATTTTTTTAATTAAGTTTATAATATTTATTTTAGTGTTTTATTTAATTAAATATAATTACTGAGGAGGGGTAGAGATTTAATTGGTATTATTGTTAATTCAATTGATATTAGAAATAATATAAAATAAGAGATATTTTAGAGTTGGGAAAATATAGAGTTTTATTTTAAAATTAGAAAGAAAGAGATATATTGAGTAAAGAGCTAGGGTGTGGTGAGAATTAGTGTGAATATTAGAATTATTATTTCAAGTGAATATTTGAACTATTGGAATAATCAATTAATTATTATTTTAATTAATTTAGATATTATTTGAAATAAAAATAAATAATAAAAATAGTGATTTAGTGAGGGTGTGAGGAAATTTGAGAGGTGAAAAGAGTAAGTGGAATATTAGGTTAGAATAAATAGCAAAGTGAGTGGAGCTTTTGGGAGTACGTTTAAAAGTTGGGAAAAGAGGCAGAAAGAGATAGATGGATCTAGGAGGATTCAGAGAGCGAGGAAAAATCCCAAAGGCAAGAAAGTTCAACGATCTTCAAACCTTCGAGGTAAAGGGGGGGGGGGGGGATTGTTCATATGTGGGTGTTTAGGAAGATGGATAAGGATGGTTCCTTTCCCTCATACCATCTTCTTTTTCTGTTTCTCTATGATAATGTTTATGGCCAAAGAAGGTTTGGGCAAAATGTTTCTATGTTTATAAATGATACTTGTTGACCTTGTTTGATAATCTATGTTGATGCCTTTTGATAAGGTAAGGTTAATGTGATAACCCTGTTGATGCTATAAGGAAAAAAAATGTAAATTTGGAGTAGTTGTACCCTGGTTGTTATGTCTGCTTATCTGTGATGCTTGTTGATTTTTGTTATCCATGGTTAACCTGTGTGAATTAAAGTGATAATATATTGTATTGACGCCTTTTGATAAGGCGGATGTTGAATTTGACATTCTCTTTGTTGATGCCTTATGATAAGGTGAGAATTAGAGTTATCATCCTTAAATAGTTGAATCCATGATGTTATTATGATAATATGTTAGATATATGATGTTCGAGTCATATTTATCATTATTGTATTTATCAATGTGTTTTTCGAGTGGTTGTAACACAAATTGGCGAAATATGCGTGTTTCAAATTAGTACCCCTAACATCCATGGTACTCCATGGGAACTGTTTTGATTGTTCTCGCTCTAATGGGTGTTATATCTAATATTACTCCATGGTACTCCATGGGAACTGTTTTGATTGTTCTCGCTCTAATGGGTGTTATATCTAATATTACTCGCAAAAGAATGGGAAAAGGAAGGAAATAAATAAAGTGCTCGTTCAGGATTGAGGCCCTCATGCCTACGTATCCTCATTGTGCAATGAGGAGTTCAGAGCTCCGTAGTTCGAAGAACTAATGGTGGGAGATGAAAAGGATTGTGATCAAGGTATGGTCTGAACCAAGTTATTGTTTTATGAACTCCAACAAGAGTGAAAAGATGAACCCAAGAGTAAGGTGGTTATTACCAGTACGTGGGCTAAAAGGGCTGCCGCTATAGGGTAATGCCGAAAAGACGAAGAAATAGGTGTTTACGGGTATGACCCAAACATCTGTTGGTTCACAAGATGACGCAAGAAGAAGCATAAAGAGGTAGTGTATTTGTCTCAAAGGTAACTAGTATATCACATGGAGTGAACGAAGGTAGACTATGAATGTATCGCGGAGATGACTGGAATGAAGTGACCAAAGTCACAGAATTGGGTATCTGCTGACAAGTGACTGAATAAGTGTAGTTCAAAATCGAAAGGTTAAGGTGTATTGGAATCCAAAAGAGAAATGGGATTTGTACCATAGAGGGAAACATCGTCAACCGATACGTGGACTAGCATGACTGCCACTATAGGGTATTTAGCCAAAAACAAAGACTGAATTAAGTGTTTGGGCACATCCCTAAACAACTATAGGTAGAAATGCGGACTTTTTGCTAGACGACTTAAAAGGGTGAATATGGATATCCAAAGAAAGTGTGTTTTAATGTCAAAGGAATAATATGTCACTGGGCGAACGATTTATGATCGAAGGTAGATAATGGATTGTGAAAGATATGACTGATACCCTAAGGCGGAAGGAGGAATAATTAGAATTATGCTCACCAAGGATTTGCATCCTTGTGCCTACGTATTCTCCTTGTGCAATGAGAAAGTCAGAGCAGTCGTAGTTTGCGGAACCACGAGAATAGAGAGAAAGAGATATACAGTGATGAAAAATATAACTTGTACCAATAAAATGGTATCAAGGGAACCCACAAATGGATGGAACTTGGAATCAAAGAGTAAAAAGGCATTTACCAGTACGTGGGCTAGCATGGATGCCGCTATAGGGTAAAGCCAAAAATAAAGATTGAATTAAGTGTTTAGGCACAATCCCAAACAACTCTTGATTCTCAAGACGGACTGCCGCTATATCATCCTAAAAGGGTATAGGCGGGGCCCAAGAGAAAGTATTGTTGAAGACAAGGAACAATATATCACTAGATGGGAAACAAATAATTCGAGATCAAGAAGGATAGTATCTTGGATCCAATAAGGAGATAGACTCTGAATCGAAGAACAAGGTAGGAATTTACCAGTACGTGGGCTAGCATGGCTGCCGCTATAGGGTAAAGCCAAAAAAAATTTAAATTAAGTGTTTGGACACAATCCTAAACAACTCTCGATTGATGAGGTGGACTGCCGCTATATCGTCCTAAAATGATGTACAAGGAGTCCAAGGAGAATTATAGTTGATCTAAAAAAGACGGTATTGATCGATGAATGAGGAATGATTGATAAATAGGGTAGCTCACGAAGAAATTATGTTCTTCTGCCTACGTATCTGTAAGACCCCAATTTTGACCCTAAGATCCCTCATGCAATTCCTTCATAAGCATAAGCATTGGGATCATGCCTTGGTATCCTCCTTACCCCTTTTCATTGGGTTTGTTTTGTGAGATATCACCAATTACTTTGTGATTGTATCATACTTGTATATTATCATTTCACTAACCAAAATACCAAAAATATGTCTTTGTATCTATCTAACTCTTTTGTAGGTAAGGGACATGATCTCCTTGATTCATTGATCACATTTAGGGTTTGAGACCCTAATGAACAAAGAGCATAATCAAGAATTGATTCAAGAATGGTTATGAGTATCATATATGAGTCCCAATGTTCTCTACATGCTATATTGATCAAGTTTGCTTCAAGAGTTTGAGGGTGATTTGCCTTGGAAACCCTAGTTTGACTGGGTATCTTGAGTAACTTCTCCAACAAGCTATCTCACCAATTAATCAAATTTCTCAAGGGATACTTCAAAATTCATCATATTATGCATATATGATATACCATGAGCCAATAAAGTCAAGATAATTGGAATTTAGCAAGTTGGTTGATGGTGGTTGGCCAGATGAATTCATCTGATCAAAACTGGGTCTCCCTATACCCTATCTCCTACAATTTTCACCATATGAAAATTATTACAAGATAAAAATTACTATAAATGACATTATAAACAACTTTAATGTTGATACATAGAGCTAGTTTTTCTTGGAAAATCATTTTCTATGTTGAAACATTATAAGTCATTTTGTCTAAACCCTAATTTGAAAGTCAACTTCCCAAGGTCATAACTTTCTCAATTTTTATGAGATTAAATATTTAAAAGTTTAAAAATAAAATTCAATGTGTCTACTTCAACTTTGATGTTTAGAGTGGGATCTAATTCAACTTATTTGAACATGTTATATAAGGCTACATTATAGGTCACTTTTGACCTATACCATTGATCAAGTGATTTTTCCAAACTTAAAAAATGCATAACTCTATCATTTTAAATCCAAATGACATGAAATTGGTGACCATTTTGAATTTCTTTGAGAGAGCTACAACTTTGATGAAGACACCTTTCTCATTCGAAGCTCCAATAAAAAGTTAATCAAGATGGAATATTGAGACATGTGGCTTGACACTTAGAAATTTTTTGATATGTAAGTTTTTTCCAAACTTCCACCTCAAATATCTCCAGTTTCCAAGCTCCAAATGAAAAAGTGTCCAACATCAAACTTGTTCCTCTTGATCTCACCTTTCCAAAGAGCTAAAGTTCATGCATTTTGGACGAGAAATGCATAGGCTGCGCATGGCTTAAACAGACTGGTACCATGTGGCATGGATCAAACTTCAAATGACAATGCTCAATTGCCTTGCAATCCAATCCATCTCCAAAGGATCTGAACTTCATTTTGGACTTTCAAACAATCATTTCATGGGCCTATGCACGCCTATGCACCATGCTTTCATCATTTGCTAATTTTGGAAAGTGAAAGTGAGTGTGCAAATATCATCCAATTCCCCTAAAAATACAGTTGCTTATACTCAGAATTAACACACACACTGTGCCAGCTTTGAATCTCCATTGAAAACCCTTCACATTAAGAGGATAACCCTGATAAATTCAGTTGAATTTGAGCTTGAATCTCCATTGTTTTGGAATTCAATTCTCCAGGAGTCCATTGATTCAAAACCTTTCCATTCCTCTTCTGCAAGCAATTCAAGTGAAGCAAAGCATGATACAGATCAAGATCTAGCAAGCTCAGACCTCCATTGAAGGTAATTTGCAGAAAATTTAATCTCTTCGATTCTCCTTGTTTCTTGATCAATTCTATTGATTATTGTGTTGGCTGAAGTCCTACCAATGTAGGCAAGGTGTTTAAGTTGCTTTGAGGTCAAATCGAAGCAACTTAGATCATGAATCTCATTTGTCAATTCCACATATCTCTCAATATAGTAGGAATTGGAAGAAATGGAGGTGATATTCATGCTCAGTGATGTTTTCTCTTCAAAATCATGTCCCTGTTTGAAATTTTGGTGATGGTTCATGTTGACCAGTCCGACGAAGCTCGCCGGAGAAGACAACCGGAGCTCTGGTTCCGGTGATGATGTGTCTTTGGTCTAAACCGTGTGATCCAATTCTCACGTTTTAATCTCAGCCATTCCTTTTGATTACCATGTTTACAGCGCGCTTGACTAAGGTGTTGGTGGAACGCGCGTTGTGGATCATCAGATCTGCTACCTCAATTAATGAGGGAGATCTGATGGTCCACGTATTTTTGCATTTTCTGATTTTTCTTTTAATTCCACTTTCTTCAATAATTCATATTAAATTCAATATTGATCCAAAAAATATGGGATTTTCACCAAAAATTTTCAAATATTTTTCTCTTTCATATTCTGAATTAAAATTATTTTTTGGATCATTATTAATATTTTTCATGAATTAATTGATTTTTCATTTGTTTTTAAATGATTAAAAATATTTTTAAGTGTCCAAAAATTATGAATTTTTTTGTCCAAGGTCCTTTGACCTTGTTTGACCTATGATAAATCACATGGCCATTTATTTGGTGTTTTGATGTGATTTTAGGATTTGGACAAAACATATTTAAATTTAATGCATTATTTTACTATTTTTAATTGAATAAGTGCCATTTTAATTATGTTGACCATTTGGATTGACTTATTTGAGTTTCTCATTTGTTGTTGGGGCTTGGTCAAGGTTGATTTGACTTTGTCAAGTTAATATTACTGGATTTAGGGGATTGATGGAATGTATATACCATCTCCCAAAATGAATGAATACAATTAATTTGGTAAAGGTCCTCCTTTGACCAATTTGTGATCTCATTCATCCCTTTCCCTCTTCATCTAATTCCCCTTCTTCATCCATTCATTTTCAATTGGTCAATGACATATCAAAGTCCTAATGCTAGTTGATTGATAGATTAACATAAGTATGGATGAGATTAGGCCACACCTTTGTATATTTTTGTGTGTGGTATGTTTAATGAGCATAATTCTTAATACTATGTCTGTAACATGCATTAACACCAAAAGTTTATTGCCCCACCTCAAATAGTTGTGACTTCTACATAAGTCCAATTACGATTGCTTAACATAGCGCTAAATTTGTGACACAAAAGACATAAGCATTCTAGTTAGTGAGATTGTAAGTCTCCCCTCTTCCATGGTATTGTATGGAAACTTGACCTTCTTTCCTTCCTTTGGAAGATGTTTTGGTTCAAGGATCCATGCTTGTGGCAAGTGGATTGAGTGTTCTCCAAAGAATGTCCTGAAATCAAAAAGCAAAACAAAACTAACTATTAACTTACTAACCATTAACTTTTACTTTCAAGCTTTTACTTTTAATGCAATTTACTTTTATTGTTCTATTATCATTTGTCATTGTACATATCATTCTAATTGTTTATGTTTATGCAATTTTCACTTTGTCCACTTGGACCATATTGTGTCATATACTTTGTTGCTTTGTTTGTTTGATTGGTCTTTGACCATTAATGTACATAATAATAACAAAAACCCTAAAAGACATTTGAATGGACAGTTGTTTTGATCTCCCCAATTGGACTTAGAAATTAGGCAAGATTCCTTTACTAAATGGACTTGTTCAATGCCAATTTGTTGAAGAACCAAGAGCTTGCAATTTGAATTCATCTGATACATCATTCTAGATCTCTCAAGATTCATCTGCAACATTGGTCATTATTGAGCTGTTATGTTGAGCCTGTGACTTGTGGAATTCATCTGCTACATAGGCTATTTTAAAGAAGATAATGAAGTGGATAAGCTTGGATGAGGCTATCTTTATTTGATGCCTTTGCTCTTCAAGGTTGATATAATTGTGCATTTGTGTGTTGCTTGATCTAAAAAGTCCAAGGGAATTCTGGGTTTCTATTGACATACTTGTCTATTGGATTGCTCCCATTTGGTCAGATCTTTCAACTTTAAACTTTTAAATTCTTATGCATAGTGTAGTCTCCTCATCTTCTCCGCATTTCTTTAATTTCAAAATCTCTCCCTCCATTTTCAAAACCTTCTTTGTGTGAACTACTTTTGTTCCAAACTTAGACCACTTTTGCAAAAGGTAGAAACTTTGGCCTTATGCCATTGCATTTTCAAACTTATTTTCTTAAATCAAACTTGTAAGTGAATCTAACTATACTTGACTTAAACTTTCAAAAAGCCAAAAAGAACTAACTCATTCAAATCATTTTCAGGCCTTTGTGCCTTTCAAACTTATTTTTTTTGGTTAAAATCAACCAACTCATTTTGAAATTTCTAGCACGAACTACGAGGTTTTGATCCCTCATTTATATGTTGGTACGTAGGCACAAGACCGAAGGTCTTGTCAAACACAAAAATATAATTAATGAATTCTTTTCTCATCCCCCATTCTATTTGTTTGTAAACATCATTTTGTACAAAATACATATGCACACAAAAAGGGCTCCCTAGGAGTACCTAGTACACTTTGGATGCTAACATATTCCCTCTATGTAACCAACCCCCTTACCTGTGATCTCTGATTTTTATTAGTTTTTATTTGAAAACTTCTTACTATTTGGGTTTTGTTCGTACTTTTTCCCTTTTCCCTTGGAAACAATAAAAACGCAATGGCGACTCTTGTTAATTAATCTCTAGCTTATCAATAGCTTGATGATCATGAGTTTCCCGCTACAGTATCCTTATAGTGCAATAAGGAAATCAGAGTTTTCGTAGTTCAGCCCACGAGGGCTGAAAATAAGGTAATTGAGGAGGCAAAAGAAAATGATTGAATGATTAAAAGAATGTAAGATGAATTAATAAGAGACTTGACAATCGCTTGATATGAATCACACTAAAGTCTATGAATAAGGGTGAATGCTCTAAATAGCCGGGGCCTACGCCCCGTACACAGAGTCACTCTAGACAAGGATAGGAGAAACTCCGTCTAATCATTCCTTACTACTTAAGGCTCATGGCGCCTGATACTTCTCTTAAGTGACAAGTTGTTGGCGAAGAATCTTCATTGTTGATCCTTGTATTGATGTTGTCTTGTATGAAGAAGACTTGGTAGTTTATTCGATTCGTATTGCACTAAAGTCTATGAATAAGGGTGAACGCTTTGAATAGTTAGGGCCTTCGCCCCGTATGCAAAGTTTCTCTAGACGAGGATAGGAGAAACTCCGTCTCATCATTCCTTATTACTTAAGGCTCATTTCGTACAATTTGAATCGTATTTGCCAAGTGATGACCTTTGATTTATCTTATATAAGCCGTTGCTTGATATGATTGAGGATGCCTTGATTGAAGATCTGACTTGAGGCTTCGAGCTTCACAACTTATAAGAAGAAGTCTTATTAAGTGACCAAGGGTCTTTTGGTCACTCAAATTAGACTGTGGAATTATACAAGTTCAAAGGATTTAATTGATTCAATTTGCTTTTGATCAATTTAAATCGGAGGGTTTGGATTAACTAGAAATTAAAATTACACCTAATCAAATGGTTAGAAATTAATCAAACTATCCTAAGTGATCATGTTAATGTTAAGACTTGATTACAAATTCTATGTTAAAATGCTAAGGGAAAATGTGATTTTTGGTCAAAATACCAAAATAACCCCTAAAGGGTAAAATGGTCTTTTCACAAAAATGGCCAATTATGAACACAAAATTATTCTTAATTGATGAATTCCTAAATTCTAAAAAATTTATTTAATGTTCAAATTCTAAAATTCTACAATTAATTCAATCTAACTATTAAATTTCTAAGCTAATTAAATCTATGTTAAAACTCAATTAAAACTATACAAAAATTCCAATTAATTCCGAATATCTAATTAAATCTAATCACCTAATTTTAATATCTAACAAAATAATTAATAATATGGCCAAAACAAAATGTATTAAAAAAAGAAAGTAAAAAATGCTAAATGGGACAGAGGGGTTTCAAACCCAAAACTGGTGTGTATGAGATACTGGCGCACGGGCCTGGTACTGGAAACCCAATTATACAAGACTCTGGATAGGGGTGCAGAGTGTAATGAGATGGCGGTGAGCATAATAATCTAAGCACATTCACTCAGGCCCAACACAGTCAAGCCATATAATGAACACATGTCATGAAAATGGCATACTCAGCAAGTTAACCAATTACCACGTGGCCAAAATCAATGACTGAAATTTGAAATATGCGCCTTCCGCTTGGTCAACCTTAGCACGCCTAAAATGGAGCCCCACCGTGGGCCAGTGAATCGGTCGTCCCTCCCGGCGGCGGTGGCCACCAAAACCACTGACGAAGCTGGAAAAACAACCGTCTATCCTTGCTCTATTAAAATCCATGATCAATTTCACACTATCGTTCTTCTAAAACCCTAACCGAATTCATACATGCCACGAACCCTAGGATGAGGGCTTTGAATCCTCTTAATGCTCTCTACATATTGGTAATCAAGAAATGGAGAATGGAAGAACTTGAGACTTACCATGGCCGGAGAAAGATGAAGGTGATGACAAACCGGTGAGCTTCTATTTCCAGGTGACAATTCTGACTTCTTCTTCTTCCTTAGAATCTTCTTTCTCTCTCTTATTCTTCTTCTTCTGAATTCAACAGTGTGTGAATCAAATCCTTTTGTGTAGATCGATAGGGGTTTAACACAACAAGGTTGAAGCTCTAATGATGAGCTTCAACAACTTAGGGATCGTGCGTGTGGTGAGGGTGAGAGAGAGAATGCGAGAAGGTTGCAATGATTATGAGAATGGTGATGCTAAATCCGTGAAGTGATGATGGAGATGCAGTTTTATAGGTGACAGGTTTGGATGAGATTCTATTTGGATTTAATTGTAATTAGGTTTGGGATTAGCTTAAGAATTAGTTAGGATGAACTCAGTGAGTTTCCTGTTAACTCACTGAGTCGGGAGTTAGTTATTTCAATCCAAAATTGGTTAGTTGGTTGGTTTTGAGTGGTTCCAATAGTGACTGGTTATAGCAGGTTGTACCTTAAGTGACATTGGCCTTGCAAATTGATTCATGACCTGTTGCGCATGTTCCTTTGTCAGCTTGTTTATTAATTGTTCTTAGGCAATGTTAGGTGTTATTGCTATGCCTTGGTTGTTTTTGTAATGTTTGGCTTGATGCAAGTTCGTGTCTGCACTGTTTGCACACACCTACTTTAGGAACTGATGTATGTGGAATAATGTTGCAGAATGTTGGTTCCTATTGGTGGTGCTGCATATGCTACTGGTATGAGGCAGGTAATGCATTACACTGACTCAGGTGGAGCATGACAGGTTTTTAGGAATGAATTGTCTTAATTCTTTTCGTATTGCCTTGGATGGTTGTGGCTTATTGGGCATGGTGTTGTTCTGATACAGGTTTTACGGTTGAGCTGAGGACCTCATATGGACTTCTCTTAGCTTCATCAGGTTTGTTCATTGACATTGGCTTATTAAATCATTGGGTCCTGATGCTGTTGTTGTTATTCTTCCAGATTTGGAGGTAGGCCTAGTGGATGTTACAGACATGGTGCAGATGGTTGCAAGTCTTATATTGCAGTGTTGTTTGTTGTTTGCTTGCAGATGTTGTTGGTGATTGTAGGTTTTGGTTGTGATTCATGGTGCAACAGGGCAATGAACTAATATGATTTTTTTTGCAGGATTTGCTTGCACCTGTTATGGTTATATCATGGCAATGCATCATTCATATTGGATGTGGTGTGGTATGTTCATGGTTTGCTTGTTCATTGCTCTTGCAGGCAAATTTCGATACACTGTTGCATTTCAGGCTTGATTGTGACAAGCTTGGCAAATGATGATATTTCCTGCTAGCTGTTCTTGATCCTGTTACCTTGTTAGTAGACTGATATGCTAGACAGTCTGTTGGCAGGTGTAAGACCCCAATTTTGACCCTAAGATCCCTCATGCATTTCATCACAAGCATTAACATTAGGATCATACATAGGCATCCTCCTTACCCCTTTTCATTGGGTTTAGCCCTTTGTGATTATATCATACTTGTATTTTATCATTTTACTAACCAAAGTACTAAAAAATATGTCTTTGTAGTTGTCTAACTTTTTTGTAGGTAAGGGACATGATTTCCTTGATTCATTGATCACATCTAGGGTTTGAGACCCTCATGAATAAAGAGCACCATTAAGAATTGATTCAAGAATGGTTATGAGCATCATGCATGAGTCCTAATTGTTTCTACATGTTATATTGATCAAGTTTGCTTCAAGAGTTTGTGGGTGATTTGCCTTGGAAACCCTAGTTTGACTAGGTATCTTGAGTAACTTCTCCAACAAGCTATCTCACCAATTGATCAAATTTCTCAAGGGACACTTCAAATTTCATCATCTTATGCATATATGATATGCCATGAGCCAATAAATTCAAGATAATTGGAAAATTAGCAAGTTGGTTGATGGTGGTTGGCCAGATGAATTCATCTAATCAAAATTGGGTCTCCCTAGACCCTATCTCCTACAATTTTCACCATATGAAAATGATTCCAAGAGAAAACTTACTATAAATGAAATTATAAACAACTTTCATGTTGATACCTAGAGCTAGTTTTTCTTGGAAAATCATTTTCTATGTTGAAACATTATAGGTCATTTTGTCTAAACCCTAATTTGAAAGTCAACTTCCCGAGGCCATAACTTGCTCAATTTTTATGAGATGAAGGATTTCCAAGTTGCAAAATCAAATTCAATGTGTCTACTTCAAATTTGATGTTTGGAGTGTAAGCTAATTAAACTTATTTGCACATGTGATATGAGGCTACATTATAGGTCACTTTTGACCTATATCATTGATCAAGTGATTTTGCCAAACTTCAAAAATGCATAACTCTATCATTAAAATCCAAATGACATGAAATTAGTGACAATTTTGAAGGTCTTTGAGAGAGCTACAACTTTGATGAAGACACTTTTCTCATTTGAAGCTCCCGTAAAAAGTTAAGCAAGGTGAAATATTGAGACATATGGCTTGACACTTAGAAAATTTTCAATATGTCAAATTTTTCCAAACATCCACCTCAAATATCTTCAAGTTACAAGCTCCAAATAAAAAAGTGTTCAACATCAAACTTGTTCCTCTTGATCTCACCTTTCCAAAGAGCTAAAATTTATGCATTTCAGATGAGAAATGCATAGGCTGCGCATGGCTTAAACAGACTGGTATCATATGTCATGGATCAAACTTCAAACAACAATGCTCAATTGCCTTGCAATCCAATCCACCTCCAATGCATCTGAACTTCATTATGGACTTTTGAACAATCATTTGATGGGCCTATGCACGCCCATGCAACTTGCTTACATCATTTTGCCAATTTTGGAAACTTGAAGGAGTGTGCAATTATCATTTGAAATCTCTATAAATTGAAGTTCAATTACTCAGAATGAACACACACACTGTGCAAGCCTTGATTCCCCACAGAATACCCTTCATACCAAGAGGATAAACCTGAGAAATTCTGTTGAATTTGAGCTTGAATCTCCACTGTTTTGGAATTCAATTCTCCAGGAGTCCTTTGATTCTAAGCCATTCCACTCCTCTTCTACAAGCAATTGGTGTGAAGCAAAGCACGATTCAGATTAAGATCTAGCAAGCATAGACCTCCATTGTAGGTATTTTGCAGAAAATTCGATCTCCTTGATTCTCCTTGTTTCTTGTTCACTTCTCTTGATTATTATGTTGGTTGAAGTCCTACCAATGTAGGCAAGGTGTTTGAGTTGTTTTGATGCTGAATCGAAGCAACTCAGATCATGAACCTCATTTTTCAATTCCACATATCTCTCAATATAGTTGGAATTGGAAGAAATGGAGATGATATTCGTGCTCAGTGATGTTTTCTCTTTAAAATCATTTCCATGTTTGAAATTTTGGTGATGGTTGATGATGACCAGTCCGGCGAGGCTTGCCGGAGAAGACAACCGGAGCTCTGGCTCCGGTGATGATGTGTTTGAGGTCTAGACCGTGTGATCCAACTCCTGTCTTCTAATCTCAGTCGTTCCTTTTGATTAACAAGTTTGCCACGCAGTTGACTCACGTGTTGGTGGAACGCGTGTCGTGGATCATCAGATCTACCACCTCAATTAATGAGGGAGATCTGCTGGTCCACATATTTTTGCAATTTTTGATTTTCCTTTTTATTTCATTTTGTTCAATAATTCATATTAAATTCAATATTGATCCAAAAAATATGGGACTTTCACCAAAAAATTTCAAATATTTTTCTCTTTCACATTCTGAATTAAAATTATTTTTTGGATAATTATTAATATTTTTCATGAATTAATTGATTTTTCATTTTTTTTAATTGTTTAAAAATATTTTTAAGTGTCCAAAAATTATGAATTTTTTTATCCAAGGTCCTTTGACCTTGTTTGACCTATGATAAATCATGGTCATTTATTTGGTGTTTTGATGTGATTTTATGATTTGGACAAAACATATTTGAATTTAATGCATTATTTTAATACTTTTAATTGAATAAATGCCATTTTAATTGTGTTGACCATTTGGATTGACTTATTTGAGTTTCTCATTTGCTGTTGGGCCTTGGTTAAGGTTGATTTGACTTTATCAAATTAATATTATTGGATTTAGGGAATTGATGAAATGTACATTCCATCTCCCAAAATGAATGAATAATATTAATTTGGTAAAAGTCCTCCTTTTACCAATTTGTGATCTCATTCATCCGTTTCCCTCTTCATCTAATTCCCCTTCTTCATCCATTCATTTTCAATTGGCCAATGACATCTCAAAGTCCAAATGCTAGTTGATTGAAAGATTAACATGAGTATGGATGAGATTAGGCCACACCTTTGCATGTTTTTTGTGTGTGGTATGTTTAATGAGCATGGTTCTTAATACTATGTCTCCTACATGCATTAACACCAAAAGTTTATTGCCCAGTCTCAAATAGTTGTGACTTTTACATAAGTCCAATTACGATTGCTTAACATAGCGCTAAATTTGTGACACAAAAGGCATAAGCATTCTAGTTAGTGATATTGTAAGTCTCCCCTCTTCCATGGTATTGTGTGGAAACTTGGCCTTCTTTCCTTCCTTTGGAAGATGTTTTGGTTCAAGGATCCATGCTTGTGGCAAGTGGGTTGAGTATTCTCCAAAGAATGTCTTAACATCAAAAAGCAAAAACAAAACTAACTATTAACTTACTAACCATTAACTTTTACTTTCAAGTTTTTACTTTTAATGCAATTTATTTTATTTTCATTTGTCATTGTACATATCATTCTAATTGTTTATGTTTATGCAATTTTCACTTTGTCCACGTGGACCATATTGTTTAATATACTTTGTTGCTTTGTTTGTTTGATTGGTCTTTGACCATTTAATGCATATAATAATAACAAAAACCCTAAAAGACAATTTGAATGGACTGTTGTTTTGATCTCCCCAATTGGACTTAGAATTTAGGCAACATTCCTTTGCTAATGGACTTAGCCAATGCCAATTTGTTGAAAGACCAAGAACTTGCAAGTTTGAATTTATCTGACACATCATTCTAGATCTCTCCAGATTCATCTGCAACATTGATCATTATTAAGTTGTTATGTTGAACCTGTGACTTATGGAACTCATCTGCTATATGAGCTATTTTGAGGAAGTTCTTTGAAGTGGATAAGCTTGGATGAGACCATCTTTATTTGATGCCTTTTCTCTTCAAGATTGATATAATTCTGCATTTGTGTGTGGCTTGATTCTAAAAAGTCCAAGGGAATTCTGGGTTTCTATTGACATACTTGTCTATTGGATTGCTCCCATTTGGTCAGATCTTTTCAACTTTAAACGTTTAAATTTCTTGTATCTAGGGTAGTCTCTTCATCTTCTCCCCATTTCTTTAATTTCAAAATCTCTCCCTCCATTTTCATAATCTTCTTTGTGTGAACTACTTTTGTTTTAAACCTTGACCACTTTTACAAAAAGGTAGAAACTTTGACCTTATGTCATTGCATTTTCAAACTTATTTTCTTAAATCAAACTTGTAAATAAACTTAACTATACTTGACTTAAACTTTCAAAAAGCCAAAAAGAACTAACTCATCCAAACCATTTTCAGGCCTTTGTGCCTTTCAAACTTAACTTTGTTAAAAAACAACACACTCATTTTGAAATTTATAGCACGAACTACGAGGTTTTGATCCCTCATTTATATATTGGTACGTAGGCACAAGACCGAAGGTCTTGTAAAACACAAAAATATAATTAATGAATTCTTTTCTCATCCCCCATTCTATTTGTTTGTAAACATCAATTTGTACAAAAATACATATGCACACAAAAAGGGCTCCCTAGGAGTACCTAGGACACTTTGGATGCTAACACCTTCCCTCTGTGTAACCAACCCCCTTACCTGTGATCTCTGACTTTTATTAGTTTTTATTTGAAAACTTCTTACTATTTGGGTTTTGTTCGCATTTTTTCCCTTTTCCCTTGGAAACAATAAAATCGCGGTGACGACTCTTGTTAATTGATCTCTAGCTTATCAATAGCTTGATGATCATGAATTTCTTGCTACAAAAATTAAGTGGCGGCTCTGCTGGGGACTAGTCTCTAGTGGGTTTAGCCTACTTTTTGTGTGAATATATTTGCATAAATGTGATGTTTGTATATATGTATGTGTGATATAATCTGCTTGTTGTGCTTGGTGATCTCTGAGTGGTGAGATAAGTTCTAACCCGATCTTGAGTGTAATTAAGATATGAGGATGGTATAGTCATGTTCGACTTGTGTGGAGTAGTCCTTAACAAGTTGGCTTGAGATCCATCTACTCAGTGGAGACTCCTTTGGATTTGGAAATGTCAAATAAGTATTTGTGGTTAGGCATGACTATTTCTAATTGGGTCTGAGAAGCTGAGGACCTTAGAACACCTAACCCATCTTGGCCTATTTAGGATGTAGTGCAGAAACTGTTCAAGTGTAGACTTGATAATAGTTGTTACACGATACTACACTCAGACGAGTTTCTCTTGAGAATATTATGGGTCGATGAGTCAATCATCTTAACCTGTAATATCCGATAGATGGAATTAAGACTATGGGAACTTTTTAGAACATGATCTACAGGTTTTATCCTTAGTTCACTCCTTTGGGATGGTTCTTACCCAGACTCCATGCTCGTGACTTGCAACAAACCCTTGATTCTTGGTTGATTCAATAAAGTCTTGTCAATATCAATGGAACTTGGATGTTGATAAGGTGCAAACCATAATCCACCAAAATGGATGATTGATCTTGACAAAGACTTGATTCATCCCTTGACCTTTATTTGCCTTGTGTGTGATCCCTTACTTGTGATTGTTGCATTTATGCATTTCATGCGCATCATAACATTCATCCCACAAAAATTCAAGGAACTAAGGTATCATTTGCAAATATTTTCAGACCATGGATTATGGACGAAGGAACACTAAGAAGTACAGTTTCAGATGTCCCGACTTAAAAGAGTTAAGGAAGCTAGCATCTTTTGTATTAGATCCCTCGGACTTCAAACAACGTCATGGGAAGCTTCTGTCCATCTTGTCTGTTGATGTAGTGGAAGGATTGTTGAGTGTACTAGTGTAGTTCTATGACCCTCTCTACCATTATTTCACTTTCCCAAATTTTTAGCTTGTGCCTACCTTGGAGGAGTATTTTCATCTTTTGGGGATACCTGTTTCTAGTAGAGTGCCTTTTAGTGGATTGGAGGAGATTCCCCAGTCTTGTATTATTGGTGAAGCTCTTCACTTGAAGAAGTCTGAGATATAGGCTCATTGGGTGAACAAAGGAGGGTTATTTGGATTGCCATCTGTTTTCCTCATCAAGGAAGCTACCACTTTTGCTCAAGCTGGTAGTGTGGATGCTTTTGAAGCTATCTTTGTGTTGCTCATTTATGGATTAGCTTTTTTCCCTAACATTGACGATTTTGTTGATGTTAACGCCATTACACTTTTCTTGATTGGGAATCCTGTGCCTACTTTGTTAGGTGATATGAATTTCTATTTGCATCTAAGGAATTCTAAGGGTGGTGGAACTATTGTCTGTTGCATTCCTCTTCTGTACAAGTGGTTTATTTCGCACTTGCCTCAGACGCCTGCTTTTGTGGAGAACAAACAATGTATAAGGTGGTCTCAGAGACTTATGGCTCTCACTAATGATGATATAGTTTGGTATGACCCATCTTTAAGTAGTTTGGAGATTATTGATAGTTGTGGTGAATTCTCTAATGTGCCTCTCATTGGTACACAAGGAGGAATTAGCTACAACCCTGCTTTGGCTCGTCGTCAACTTGGGTTCCCCTTGAGAGACAAACCTAATAACACTTTGTTAGAAGGTCTTTTCTATCAAGAGGGTAAAGATCCCCAACATTTGAAGTAGAAGATTGTGCACGCTTGGCATAATGTGCATAGGAAAGGAAGATCCGAGCTTGGTCCGTGCAATTGTGTAGTTTTGGAAGCTAACACTCTTTGGGTGAAGAAGAGAGCTATGGAATTAAAGATTCCTTATCCTTGTGAAAGACCTATGTCAGTGGTTGTGGTTGAGCCATTAATTGTCCCTAACCAAGATGTAGCGGAGTTGGAAGACGCGCTCACCAAGATGAAGCAATAAAAGGATATGTGGGAAGAACGTTTCCATGCTTTGAGCAAGAAGCATGAAGAGTTGCTATTGGAGTCTAAGGACAAAGATGCACTGATTGAGCTACTTGAAGACCGAGTGACGAAGAAACAGAGAGAGCCAGAGGTTTCATCTTCTAGCATGCCTCATCCTTCCGTTGCTTGGAAGAAGATTGTTGACCAGTTTGTCCTCAAGAAGACTCAGATGAAGGCTTCTTTTGAGACCGAGATTCGTCACATTCAAAGGAAGTATGTGCCTTCAGCCAGATCTTCTGACATTGTTGTTAGGGATCCTTGGAAATGAAAAAATAAATAATAATCAAGCATCGCATTTCATGTATCATTTGCATAAGCAGGTTTTTGCCAGGTGTCTGATCAGTGTTCTTCTGTGCTTTAGCCAAGCTGACTCACCGGTACAACACTCGAGCCAATCATTCAAAGATCATGGAACACCTTGAGCAAGAGAACCGAGACTTGAAATAGGAGATTGCCCGACTGACTGTCATGATGGAGTCAGTTCTTTCCGCCCAGAGCCAAGCTTCTCCAACTCCTGCAACTCCTCCCGCGAGGACTGTCATTTCTGAAGTGGTTACCTCTACTGTGCCTGTGGCCACCGCCCACTTCGCTCTGAATCTTCCTGCTGGATTCCCTTGGGGAATGCCTCCGAATTTTGTGCCTGAGGGTTTCGCTCCCACTTTTTTTCCATGCCGGCATCTAGCCCGGTCATGTTTGTGCCACCTCATGCTGTGCACACTTTGTCGCGAGTAGAAGACACCATCTATCACTCTGAGCCATTTGAGGGCCCGGACGTCTATGAGAAGATGGATGAGATGAAGGATCAATTCCTTGAGCTGCGCAAGGAACTGAAAACACTAAGAGGCAAAGATCTGTTTGGGAAGAGTGCTACTGAACTATGCTTAGTGCCCAATGTGAAAATCCCAGTCAAATTCAAAGTGCCTGACTTTGAGAAGTATAAGGGAAACTCTTGTCCACTCAGTCATCTTGTGATGTATGCCCGCAATATGTCAACCCAGACAGGTAATGATCAAGTACTGATTCACTATTTCCAGGATAGCCTGACAGGTGCTGCGCTCCGTTGGTATATGGGGCTAGATAGTGCAAGCATCCGCACTTTCAATGATCTAGGTGAGGATTTTGTGAAACAATACAAATACAACGTGGATATGGCGCCAGATAGGGACCAGCTGAGGTCCATGTCTCAGAGAGACAAGGAGACGTTTAAAGAGTACGCTCAACGTTGAAGGGAGTTGGCTGCCCAGATTACTCCTCCTTTAGAGGAGAAGAAGATGACACAGATCTTTCTCAAAACCCTGAGTTTATTTTATTATGAACGTATGATCGCCAGTGCCCCCAGTGATTTTACCGAAATGGTAAACATGGGGATGAGACTTGAAGAAGGGGTCCGTGAAGGACGATTGTCGAAGGAAGAGGCGTCAACTAGCAAGAAGTATGGGAGCAATTTTAGCAAGAGTAAGGAAAATGAAACAAATGCAGTAAGCAGTGGGAGGCAGAGGAGGCCTCAAGCAAGAAGGAATTTACCACCCCGTCAACATCATCATCATCAAGTATCTTCTATTATTCCAGTGTTTTCAAAGCAGTCAACAATACCAATTCAACAACAACAACAACATCAGTATCAAAATCAACGTCAACAACAACAACCGCAACAAAGAACAAACACCTACAACAATAACAAGTCCAACAACAATCATCACCAGCAAAAAAATTTCGAGAGGAAGAAGGTCTCTTTTGACCCGATTCCTATGTCATATTCCGAGTTGTACCCATCTTTAGTCCTCAAGAATTTGATTCAACCGAGGGATCCACCGCAGGTACCAGAACCACTTCCATGGTGGTATAAACCTGAACTTTGCTGTGCTTTTCACCAGGGTGCACCTGGGCACGATATTGAGAAATGTTATCACTAAAATATGAGGTGCAAAAGCTTATGAAGAGTGGCATGGTGTCTTTTGAAGACCACACGCCTAATGTGAAAGCTAATCCCTTGCCCGCTCATGGGAATACCTTAGTGAATATGGTGGACGACTGTCCAGGTGAATATAAAGTTTTTGATGTGCATTTCATTCGTGGATCCTTGGTGCAGATACACAAGGACATATGTATGGTGAGTGAATGTGAACATGATCACGAAGGTTGTGATATTTGTAGTGTGAACCCAAGGGGGTGCGTCGTTGTGAAAAGGGACATCCAGCGTCTGATGGATGAAGGCATGATCCATATTTGTCAATCCCGTCATGAAGATGACGATGTTAATGTTCAAGAGATAAGTCTGATGAATCCAACAATTTGAAAGCCAATAGTGATGATGATGATGAGGTACTCCGACTGATCAAGAGGAGTGAATTCAACATGGTTGAGCAGTTGCTCCAGACTCCCTCTAAGATTTCCGTGTTGTCTCTACTTTTAAATTCTGAAGCGCACAGAGAAGCACTCTAGAGAGTTCTCGAACAGGCATACATGGAGTAAGATGTTATTGTGGCTCAATTTGATCATATTGTAGCTAACATCACTTCATTCAACAATTTGAGTTTTTGTGATGAAGAACTCCCTGAAGAGGGAAGAAATCACAATCTGGCTTTGCATATTTCGATGAATTGCAAAGAAGATGCTTTGTCAAACGTGCTAGTTGATACTGGGTCGTCACTCAATGTGCTTCCACAATCAACATTGTCAAAGTTATGTTATCAAGGAGCTCCCATGAGGTACAGTGGAGTAATTGTCAAAGGCTTTGATGGCTCGCGCAAGACTGTCATTGGGGAAGTGGACCTTCCAGTCAAGATAGGTCCAAGTGGATTTCAGATTACTTTCCAAGTAATGGATATTCACCCGGCCTACAATTGTTTATTGGGAAGGCCATGGATTCATGAAGCAGGGGCTGTTACTTCCACTCTGCACCAAAAGCTCAAATTTGTCAAGAATGGCAAGTTGGTGATTGTGGGAGGTGAGAAAGCACTGTTGGTCAGCCATCTATCATCTTTTTCATATGTGGAAGCTGTGGATGAGGTTGGGACGCCGTTCCAAGCCTTGTCTATTGTTGCTGAGAAGAGAGTTGGGGCACCTATGTCCTCTCTGAAAGATGCGCAGAAGATTGTTGAAGAAGGTCCTGTTGATCAGTGGGGGCGTGTGATAGAGGTCTCCAAGAATAGAGGAAGAACTGGATTGGGGTTCCAGAAGGGCTCGTCAACCGTTAGATCAGAGGACATGCAACTCAGCTTCCGTAGCGGAAGGGTTCATTCATGGGGATGAACAACACTTAGTTGCTGTGCTAGAGGATAATGAAGAGGAAGACTGCACCAACTTTGTGACGCATGGACAGACGTGCAACAATTGGACTGCTGTTAATATTCCTGTTATTTTTCATCTATCTAAGTAATTTGCTTTTATATTTTAAAAATCCTTCTCCTATTCCTAAGGGAGAAGCGAACATTGTTGGGCATTATAAATTGATCATCAATAAATTTAATTCTATTCATCCACATCTTTGATGTTTTATTTTTACTTTTTGTTTATTTCTGAAAATGGTAATCACAAAAAACATAAATAAACAATATAATTGTCCATCTGTATAATATTTGGTCACAAAGTCACTTCTCTAAAATCAAAATATCAAATCATTATGCAAGTTGGTTCCTAACCCCATTTAATACAATGATCCTTCTCCTTCTCCAAATTTTGAATTCCCTGTGTTTGAGGCCGAGGAGGAAAGTGATGAAGAAGTGAGTGATGAATTGTCTCGTCTTCTTGAGCAAGATGAGAAGATTATTCAGCCGTTTGAAGAACAGATTGAGCTTGTCAACTTGGGTTCCGATGAGGATGTGAAGGAAGTAAAGATTGGGTCTCGACTGTGTTCAGATGCTAAGAAGGGGTTGATTGATCTTCTTCGAGAGTATTCAGATGTGTTTTCTTGGTCCTATCAAGACATGCCTGGGTTGGATTCTGATATTGTGGAGCATAGATTGCCATTGAAGCCAGAATGCCTGCCAGTCAAACAGAAGTTGAGAAGAACGCATCCTGATATGGTTGTGAATTTCAAAGAGGAAGTTCAGAAGCAGATTGATGCCAGTTTCCTTGTGACTACTAAGTATCTGTAATGGGTGGCCAATATTATGCCTGTGCCGAAGAAGGATGGAAAAGTCCGCATGTGTGTCGATTATAGAGATTTAAATAAAGCCAGTCCGAAAGATGATTTCCCTTGGCCACACATTGATATGTTGGTAGACAATACTGCTAAATTCAAAGTCTTTTCGTTTATGGATGGATTTTCCGGATATAATCAGATTAAGATGGAACCCGAGGATATGGAGAAGACCATATTTGTTACACCCTGGGGAACATTCTGTTATAGAGTGATGCCTTTCGGTTTAAAAAATGCTGGTGCAACTTACCAGAGAGCAATGACTACTCTTTTTCATGATGTGATGCATAAAGAGATTGAAGTTTATGTCGATGACATGATTGCTAAATCAATTAATGAAGAGGAACATGTTGAGCATTTGTTGAAGTTATTCCAGCATTTGAGGAAGTATAAACTCCGCTTGAATCCCAATAAGTGTACTTTTGGTGTTCGTTCTGGTAAGTTGTTGGGCTTTATTGTCAGCGAGAAGGGTATTGAGGTTGATCCTGCCAAGGTCAAAGCAATACAAGAGATACCTGTGCCCAAAACTGAGAAGCAAGTCAGAGGTTTTCTCGGCCGCTTGAATTATATTTCCATATTCATTTCCCACATGACTGCCACATGTGCGCCTATATTCAAGCTTCTTCAGAAAGATCAGTCTTGTGATTGGACCGAAGACTGCCAAAAAGCTTTTGACAGTATCAAGGAATATTTGCTTGAACCTCTGATTTTGTCTCCACCCATTGAAGGAAGACCGTTGATCATGTATTTGACTGTGTTAGAAGATAGTATGGGTTATGTTCTTGATCAGCAAGATGAGACTGGGAAGAAAGAATTTTTAATTTATTACCTCAGTAAGAAGTTCACCGACTATGAAACTCGGTATTCAATGCTTGAGAAAACTTGTTGCTCATTGGCTTGGGCTGCTAAACATCTGCGTCAGTATATGTTGAATCATACCACTTAGTTGATATCCAAAATGGATCAAATCAAGTAGATATTTGAGAAGCCTGCTTTAACTGGGAGAATTGCCCGTTGGCAGATGTTGTTATCAGAGTATGATATTGAATATCGATCTCAAAAAGCAATCAAAGGTAGTATCTTGGCTGACCATTTGGCTCACCAACCAATTGAAGATTACCAGTCAGTGCAATATGATTTTCCAGATGAAGAGATTTTATACTTGAAAATGAAAGATTGTGATGAACCATTGCTAGAAGAAGGGCCAGAACCTGGTTCCCGTTGGGGCATGGTATTTGATGGAGCTGTTAATCAATATGGAAATGACATTGGGGCAGTGATTATTACTCCTCAAGGCACGCATTTACCATTTATAGCTAGATTGACTTTCAAGTGTACAAACTGTAAGAACAAAATTAGTTCTACAATAGAATTCCAGGATTTTGATGATAACAAAGGATGAAACCAAAAATGGCATCCTAACGAAAATTCTCTAAGTGTGCAGGACTCTGAACAATAACAAAGGAATCTGATCCTTTTATCAGATACAAACTTGATCAGATACAAAACACTAGAAGATCAGAAGCATCTAAGGAAGGAGTGCGCTCTAGAAGTTCTGATTCTGAGCAAAGTAAGACAGTAGGAAGAATCAGAAGCTCTAAACTTCCACGGGTCTTAGTTCTGATGATCTGAAAGACCAGTACTCTGAGAAGCTCTGATGTAACCTCAACATAATCTCCTTCTGACATAGAACTCCGAGATAACAAAGACTCTGATGAAGATTCTCTAAATCCAGAAAGAGTAACGGAAAGAATTTCTTCAAACGGAAAGGAAGTATTTTTAGAAAGAAATAATTCAGGGAGACAAATTGGTTATGGCAAGAAACACAGAAGTAATGATATTGAATGCCCATCAAAGGCCAATATTCTGTCATCACTCCAACGGTCCTTCTCACCACTATATAAAGGACAACCTACTTCATTGAGAGACACACAACAACGCACAGAAAATTCTTTACATTCTCTCTTAGTTTTTCACGAGATGCTGCTCATACGTGAAAACACTTGTTTGATTATTCTGCTGTAATATTTTCTTACTCTTAGAAGCACTCTCTATTACAAATTTATTTTTTGCTAAATTGCTTTTGTTCCTCAAGTGACTCTGCGTAGTTTGTATACTTGGGAGGACTAAGAGATCACTCTCTTAGACGTTTGGTTGTATTAATCTTTCAAGATTAGTGGATTAAGTCCTTTTTGAAGGCGAAATCACCTTGGCTGGGTGGACTGGAGTAGCTTTGTGTTATAAGTGAACCAGTATAAAATTCTGTGTTCTTATTTTTGAAAAAGCTTTTAATTTCTAAACCAATTCAACCCCCCCCCCCCCCCCCCCCCCCTTTCTTGTTTTTCTCACCTTCAGTTGGTATCAGAGCTTCGACTCTGTTATTGATTTTCTAATTAAACACTTAACAATGTAGAGAGATCCAGAACGAGAAAAACTATGGCCAACACCAATGAAAGAGATAGTTATAACGCTAAGCCTCCAGTCTTTGATGGAGAGAAATTCGATTATTGGAAAGATAAAATTGAAAGTTTCTTTCTGGGATATGACCCTGATCTTTAGGACATTGTGACAGTTGGATACAAACCTCCTGTAATAGATGCTGGAGTTGCCGTTCCCAGAAGCAAAATGACAGATGATCAGAAGCGCGAATTCAAGAATCATCACAAAGCCAGAACGATACTTCTCAATGCCATATCCTACAATGAGTATGAAAAAATCACCAACAGGGAAACAACTAAAGATATACTCGACTCCCTGAGAATGACTCATGAAGGAAACTCTCAGGTCAAAGAAACAAAGGCTCTGGCTCTAATCCAGTAATATGAAGCCTTCAAAATGGAGGATGATGAAGCTGTAGATGTAATGTTTTATAGATCCCAAACTCTAATTGCAGGTCTCAAAGTGCTAGACAAAGGATACACAACTGCAGACCATGTCAAAAAGATAGTCAGAAGCTTGCCAAAGAAGTGGAGACCCATGGTCACAGCCTTAAAGCTATCAAAGGATATGAACAACATCAGCCTTGAAGAGCTTGTCAGTTCACTCAGAAGTCATGAGATAGAACTGGAGGAAGATGAGCCTCAGAAGAAGATCAAGTCTGTAGCATTAAAGTCCAGATTTAAAAGGCGCAAGTCTGACAGAAACAAAGCCTTCCAGGCCGAAACAGAAGACGCTGATGACTCTGAGCAGGAAGATTCTGATGATGAGGAAGAATTATCCCTTCTGACCAGAAGAGTAAAACAACTCTGGAGAAAAAGAAATAATAACTTCAGAAAACCAAGACCTAGAGGGGACCGATCAGAATCAACCTCAAAAGGTAAATCTAACAAAGATGTTACGTGTTATGAATGTAAAGAAACAGGTCACTACAGAAACGAATGTCCCAAGTTAAAGAAAGACAGTTCCAGAAAAGAGAACTTCAAGAAAAATTCCCTCAGAACCAAAAAGGGACTGATGGCTACCTGGGACGACAGTGAATCTGACTCTTCAGAATCAGACTCTGATGAACAGGCTAATGTGGCACTCATGGTTACCACATCCAAGAATACTTCAGATGAAGAATCTGAATCAGAAGAGGTATTTTCTGAACTTTCTCGATCTGACCTAGAATCATGTCTGTCTGAAACTCTAAACTCATATCAGAAACTCAAACAAAAATTTAAAGCTATAAAAGGTGTTCTTGAAGAAACATTACAAGAATGTGGCAAACTTGAGATAACAATTTTAGAACTAAAAGATGAAAACAGAACTTTGACATTAGAAAGAGATGCAACAAAGAAAAATTGTTCAAAACTTGAAGAAGCGTTATCTCAAGCTCCACAAACTTCAAACACAATAATTTATAAATATGAAAAATCTTTTCAAAAGTTTCTGAAAAATGGGATAGAGAGGAGCAGAATGGCATCCATGATTTATGGGGTCAGTCAGAACAATAGAAGAGGAATTGGGTATGATCTTAGTGAAGATAAAACTTCTACTAATGACCAACCTAAATCTCCATTTTTATATCACTATACACATACACAAGCACAACAATTTAATAATGCTAGAAAACCCAAAGTTTTAAGAAACTCTGGGAAAACTAATCACAAAGGACCCAAAAGACTCTGGGTACCAAAGGATAAGATTGTTTATGTTGCAGATATGTTATGCAGCAGAGTTGAAACACCAGTCATGGTTCCTAGACTCTGGATGCTCGCGACACATGACGGGAAGAAAGTATATGTTCCAAAGCCTGGAACTTAAAGACGCTTGATTCGTAGGCTTCGAAGGAGATCAGAAAGGAAGGATCAGAGGCTCCGGAACTATTGGTAACGGTACTCTTCCCTCTATATCTGATGTTTTATATGTAGAAGGATTAATGCATAATCTGTTATCAATAAGTCAATTAAGTGATAATGGATATGATGTAATCTTCAATCAAAAAACATGTAAAGCCATAAATCAAAGCAATGGATCTGTCCTATTCACTGGCAAGAGGAAAAACAATATTTATAAAATAAATCTTTCTGATTTAAAAGAACAAAATATGAAATGTCTGATGTCTGTTCACGAAGAGCAATGGGTATTGCATAGACGCTTGGGCCACATTAGCATGAGAAAGTTATCTCAGCTAAATAAACTCGAGTTAGTCAGAGGTCTATCTAAACTGAAGTTTTCTTCAGATGCTTTATGTGAAGCATGTCAGAAAGGAAAATTTTCAAAATCATCTTTTAAAAAGAAAAACATTGTTTCTACCTCTAAGCCTCTGGAACATCTTCATATTGACTTATTTGGTCCTGTGAAAACAACATCAGTCAATGGAAAGAAATACGGACTGGTCATTGTTGATGATTTTAGTTGCTAGACATGGGTAAAATTCTTAAAGCACAAGAATGAGTCTCACTCTGTATTCACTAGCTTCTGTTCCAAAGTGCAAAACGAATTTGACTATAAAATTATCAGAGTCAGAAGTGATCATGGTGGGGAATTTGAAAATAATTTTTTTGAGGAATTATTTGACTCTAATGGAATATCCCATGATTTCTCCTGCCCTAGAACTCCACAACAAAATGGAGTTGTGGAAAGGAAGAATAGGACACTCCAAGAGATGGCCAGAACCATGATCAATGAAACAAATGTGGCTAAGCACTTTTGGGCTGAAGCTGTAAATACAGCGTGTTACATTCAAAATAGAATCTCCATAAGACCTATTCTGGAGAAGACTCCCTATGAATTGTGTAAAGGAAGAAAACCCAACATTTCTTGTTTTCATCCTTTTGGATGTTCCTGTTTTATTTTAAATACTAAAGAACATCTGAACAAGTTTGATTCCAAAGCACAAAAAGGTATTATGTTAGGATACTCAAAACGCTCTAAAGGCTACAGAGTATACAATACAGAAACCAAAATTGTGGAAGAATCAATTCATGTCAGATTTGATGATAAGCTTGACCCTGAAAAGTCAAAGCTAGTTGAGAAACTGGCAGATCTGGAGATTACTCTTGCAGGTTCTGACGAGAAGATTAAAGCTCCTGAAGCAACTGCCACTCAAACCTCAGAAGGAACTAAATCCCCAGCAATCCCAAAGAAAGCTAAAAGTCACCTCAACATATCTGAAGAGTTGATTCTGGGAAACAAGGGCGAACCTATCCGAACTAGGTCTACCTTCAAGACACCTGAAGAAACTCCTCTGGGACTAGTATCTCTGATCGAGCCTACGTCCTGTGATGAGGCACTTTAAGATAGCGACTGGGTTCTAGCCATGCAAGAAGAGCTAGATCAATTCACAAAGAACGACGTCTGGGATCTTGTTCCTAAACCTAAAGGCAGTCACATTATCGGAACCAGATGGGTATTCAGAAACAAGCTGAATGAGAAAGGAGAAGTTGTCAGAAACAAAGCTCGATTGGTGGCTCAAGGTTACAGTCAACAAGAAGGCATTGAATACAATGAAACCTTTGCCCCAGTCACATGGTTAGAATCTATTCGCTTACTTATATCATTCGCTATAAATCATTCTATCAAACTGTATCAAATGGATGTCAAGAGCGCATTCCTTAATGGTTATATATCAGAAGAAGTGTATGTCAACCAATCCCCAGGTTTTGAAAATACAAATTGTCCAGAACACATTTTTAAACTTAAGAAATCTTTATATGGACTTAAACAAGCTCCCAGAGCTTGGTATGAAAGATTAAGTAATTTTCTTCTGGAACATGATTTTACCAGAGGGAAAGTTGACTCCACACTCTTCTGTAAAAACATTTATAATGATCTCATGATATGCCAGATATACGTTGATGATATCATTTTTGGTTCAACTAACGCCTCTGTATGTCAAGAATTCTCTGAGCTAATGCAGGCAGAATTCAAAATGAGCTTAATGCAAGAACTAAAGTTCTTTATAAGAATTCAGATTAATCAAACTTCAGAAGTCACCTACGTTCATCAAAGTAAATACATAAAAGACATTCTGAAGAAATTTGAAATGGCTGAATGCAAACCTGCAAAGACACCCATGCATCCAACCTGCGTTCTTGAAAAAGAAGAAGTCAGTCAAAAGGTTTGTCAGAAGCTCTATCGTGGTATGATAGGCTCCCTTCTCTATCTGACTACTACTCGTCCTGATATTCTATTTAGTGTTTGTCTCTGTGCCAGATTCCAATCAGATCCTAGAGAATCTCATTTAACAGTAGTTAAGAGAATTCTCAGATATCTGAAAGGAACTCCTAACCTGGGCCTGATGTATCAGAAAACATCAGAGTATAGACTATCTGGTTTTTGTGATGCAGATTACGCAGGAGACAGAATGGAACGAAAAAGTACATCTGGAAATTGTCAGCTCTTGGGAAAGAATCTGATATCCTGGGCCAGCAAAAGACAATTAACCATAGCCTTGTCTACTGCAGAAGCGGAATATATCTCAGCATCACTGTGCACCACTCAGATGCTCTGGATGAAGAATCAATTAGAGGATCTGCAAATCTTTAAGAGTAACATTCCTATCTTCTGTGATAATACTGCTGCCATTTGTTTAAGCAAGAATCCTATTTTACACTCCAGAGCTAAGCACATAGAAATAAAACATCATTTCAATAGAGACTATGTTCAGAAAGGGGTAGTAATATTGAAATTCATTGATACAAATCATCAATGGGCTGACATCTTTACTAAACCCTTAGCTGAAGATAAATTCTTCTTTATCTTAAAGAATCTGAACATTCAAAATTTCTCTGAATAAAATGTGCCTCTGAGTTTGTAAAATAAGATTCTGATGTAAACAAAGTGGATTCTGCCTCTGACTCTGATACTCCTACCAAGTTAGAAGTTATCTGAGTTAGAAATATCCAAGAACCAATCTTTTGGTATTCCTAAAGATCAGATTGAGAAAACACGTGCAGTACCTTGCGTCTGACCTTGGAACTTCTAGACAACTGTCTAGCAGTAATCAAGGAACAGTCTCTTGAGATCTCCTCGAGCAGTGTACTGACTGTTGGGATTAGACATCATTAATGAGCTGTAATCATTTTCCCTCTAAACGTGCTTACTTGGTTTTTGTGCTAAACTCTGATTTGTGTGTCGTTTTGCATGCGCCCTAATTTGGGTATTTAAACACCTCTATTCACACATTGCACACTTTTCACTCTCACGCACTCATAACCTTCTGCAAGTTCAGCTCTCTCTCAAGGCATTCCTGCAGCATTCCTCAACCTTCAACTCAGCTCTCAACAACATTCATGGATTCCCAACAACAATCAGTTTATAACTTCTCTCAACAAATGGATTCCAACGAACAAGTTCCAAGTTAAAGTAACCCAAACCCAGCGGTTACCGGTGTCGTCTCAACTCCCATCTACAAAGAGCCTCACATTCTTGATCGTGAGCCTCACATCAATCTGGCAACACCATTTGAGAAACTGGAGGTGTTATGTGAATCCTTGGTGGGCTTTGACAACATGCGCAGAAATGGTATTGACCTAACTGAAGAACTCAGGAATCAAGGTTGGGGAAATTACTTCAAACGTCTGTATGGCCCAGTTTACACAAATTTAGTGAAGGAATTCTGGAGATTCGCTGATGCTGATGATCACTACATCGTTTCCTATGTTCTGGGAGTCAAAATGGTGATAACAGAGAAGTCCATTGCTGCTCTTCTGGGCATGGAGAAAGATGGAGGAAGAAGGATCTACAACATTAATCCCAGGGCAAAATATATGTCCCATGAGATTAATCCAACTATCTTCAAGCAGAACGCTGAAAGCAACCACTCCAAGAACAAGGAGTTACATCAGAACCTCCGGGTCTGGCTGAAGATCATCCTGGGCACCATCCATCATCGCCCAACTTCAAACTCTTCAGACTACATCAACACTGACTAGAAGTGCATCCTGTACTGCATCCACAAGGGTCTGAAGCTCTGCCTTCCAACACTCCTCTTCAAGTACCTCAGAGATTCTGTACGAGATACAAGAAACAACATGAAGCCCAGAAACTACATCCCTCTGGGAAGGCTAATCTTTGACGTTCTGATTGAAAGCCGTCTCGTGGACCACCTAATAACGTTCAGACTCATGGAAGACGTGATGATCGACACTGGAAGAGCTCTAAATGCCAAAAATCTGAAGAGCTTAGGGATTCTGGATCAAGTCAAGTTCAAACCTACTATGGACACCTCCTGGGAAGCTCTCAAAGATCAGAGGAAGATCCCACATGGACTCTATCTATTCTCAAAGATCGACCCTCCAGAGGTAATCCTTTATTACTTAGATGATCTGAGGAAACAAGGAGTAGATATCTCAGACTTCAACATAAGCCAGCTGCCAGATGAGCCTCCAAACTTCATGAAGTGTCCACGAGGACCCTCTGAGAAGGCGAAGCAAGCTAAGAAGGCAAGACTAGGAGAATCCTCCGAATCAAGACCTTCAGCACCTCTGCCTGGACCTTCTGGTAAGTCTGTTTCTCTTGCTCCTTCTGTACAAACTCATCACATTGCTTCTTCTATCCCTCAACCCACACCTATCTATACAAACTCAGACTCTCCTCCCTTAACCACCAGAACATATAACTAACCATCTCAGAAATTTAACCTTGCCACCACAACCTTACCTGTTTCTGCAGCAGAAATGCTGAACGAAACCACTTCCCCATCTTCATCTTCTTCTCCAGAATCACCCCCCTACTACAACATTTCCACAGATACAGAACACCCTGACCCTTTATCTCCCACTCTGGCCCAACTCCAAACTCGAACTCTGGCCTCACAACAGCCAACACAACCAACACCTGAACCAGAAGTCACTTCATCACCCACAGAACAACCAAACCCAACAACATCTGACCCTCAACCTTCTGAAACAACTCACGCTGAAACTCAACCAAACAACTCTGGCACACACCCACCAAATACATCCACTGAACCACAAACTCCCACACTCAACCTAAGCCCTCCCACTTCTCCACCCCTAGCCTCTGAACCTGAAAACACCATGCCAACCCTTGAGGAAGCAATAATGCTGTTTGTAGGAGCTTCAGTTGACAAGGTCAAGTCTCTGACCATCAACTTTGGCACCAGTGATGATCCTTCAGCTATAAGGGCACACTGGAACAGAGTTATCGGCTGGATGACCGCTGAAGCCTTCAAACTGAAGGGCCTCTCGGAGCAAGTCCGAAACGACTTCATCAGAGACGCTGAGTTAAGACTCCAGGAGCGCCTAGCCAGAGAAGCTGAGGAGCGAGCCCGCAAGGAAGCAGAAGAGAAATCCAGACAAGAAGAAATACAAAGAATCAAGGAAGCTGAAGCTAAAGCTCTAGCGGAGGCTGCTGTTTCTGTTGCTGCTGAAGCTGCAACTCGTTTTGCTGAAGACTCTGCCAACAGGGTAGAACCGAATGCTCTGACTCAGGGGGAGTCTTCCACCTTTGTCCCTCTAGTTCTCAAGACACTTGAAGATCTTTAGAAGGAGCAGAAAGAAGTCCGAGCCAGATTGGATCAACAGGATTCAGTCAATGTCAACATTCAGAATCTGCTGACCCAACTGCTCCAGAGGATGCCTCCACCTCCAGACCCTTAGGCACCTAGGACTTATTTTTTCTTCTTGCTTGCTGATCTGCTTATTGCTTTCTGTTGTGTTTGTTCTCGCTTTCTGCTGTTTGTGTTTCTAACATTTCTGAATATATATATACATATATATATATATATATATATATATATATATATATATATATATATTTGTCTTTCCTTCATTTATCTAAGTCTTTTTTATTCTGAAAAAAAGGAAGAGAACTAAAAACAGCTCTGATGAAAACATATCTAAATCCTTTCAGTATTCTGCAAACATTGTTTAAAAATTGGTTCTACCCCTTTTTGACTTAGAAATTTGAAGAAGAGTATCTAGAAACATCATCTCATGGAAGCTTCGGTAAGAACTTTTGAACTCCCAGACTTATCTCTGGAGGAGCTCACTTCTATCTGATCTAAAACTCTTATCTATAAATGTTTCATCTCTAAAATTAAGATTGTTTTGTCATCATCAAAAAGGGGGAGATTGTAAGAACAAAATTAGTTCTACAATAGAATTCTAGGATTTTGATGATAACAAAGGATGAAACCAAAAATGGCACCCTAACGAAAATTCTCTAAGTGTGCAGGACTCTGAACAGCAACAAAGGAATCTGATCCTTTTATCAGATACAAACTTGATCAGATACAAAGCACTAGAAGATCAGAAGCATCTAAGGAAGGAGTGCGCTCTAGAAGTTCTGATTCTGAGCAAAGTAAGACAGTAGGAAGAATCAGAAGCTCTAAACTTCCACGGGTCTTAGTTCTGATGATCTGAAAGACCAGTACTCTGAGAAGCTCTGATGTAACCTCAACGTAATCTCCTTATGACGTAGAACTCCGAGATAACAAAGACTCTGATGAAGATTCTCCAAATCCAGAAAGAGTAACGGAAAGAATTTCTTCAAACGGAAAGGAAGTATTTTTAGAAAGAAATAATTCAGGGAGACAAATTGGTTATGGCAAGAAACACATAAGTAATGACATTGAATGCTCATCAAAGGCCAATATTCTGTCATCACTCCAACGGTCCTTCTCACCACTATATAAAGGACAACCTACTTCATTGAGAGACACACAACAACGCACAAAAAATTATTTGCATTCTCTCTTAGTTTTTCACGAGCTGCTGCTCATACGTGAAAACACTTGTTTGATTATTCTGCTATAATATTTGCTTACTCTTAGAAGCACTCTCTATTACAAATTTATTTTTTGCTAAATTGCTTTTGTTCCTCAAGTGACTCTGCGTAGTTTGTATACTTGGGAGGACTAAGAGATCACTCTCTTAGACGTTTGGTTGTATTAATCTTTCAAGATTAGTGGATTAAGTCCTTTTTGAAGGCGAAATCACCTTGGTCGGGTGGATTGGAGTAGCTTTGTGTTATAAGCGAACCAGTATAAAATTCTGTGTTCTTATTTTTGAAAAAGCTTTTAATTTCTAAAACAATTCAAACCCCCCCTTTCTTGTTTTTCTCACCTTCACAAACAACATGGCAGAATATGAAGCTTGCATTATGGGGCTTGAAGAGGCGACGAATCTCAGAATCAAATATTTGGATGTCTTCGGGGATTCAACTTTGGTAGTAAATCAGATCAAAGGAGAACGGGTGACAAATTAACCCGGTTTAATACCATATAGATATTATGCGAGGAGGATTTCAACTTTCTTTACAAAGGTTGAGTTTCATCATATCCCTCGAGATGAGAACCAGATGGCAGACGCTCTTGCAACGTTGGCGTCAATGATTGTAGTGAAGTATTGGAATGAAGTTCCCAATTTATCTGTGATGTGTCTTGATAGGCCATCTCATGTGTTTGCTGTTCAAGAGATCAAAGACGGGAAGCCATGGTATTACGACATCAAGTGTTTCCTCCAAAGTCAGATTTACCCTCCTGGGGCATCTTTGAAAGATAAGAAGACTTTGAGAAGATTAGCCGGTAATTTCTACTTGAATGGTGATGTACTGTACAAGAGAAACTTCGACATGGTTTTGCTCAGATGTGTGGATAGACACGAAGCAGACTTGTTGATGACCGAAGTGCATGAAGGTTCCTTTGGTACTCATTCCAATGGACATGCAATGGCAAAGAAGATGTTGCCAGCAGGTTACTATTGGCTGACAATGGAATCTGACTGTTGCAGGTTTGTGAAGAAATGCCACAAGTGTCAAATTTAGACTGATAAGATTCATGTTCCTCCGACACTATTGAATGTTATCTCTTTCCCATGGCCCTTCTCCATGTGGGGAATTGATATGATTGGGATGATTGAGCCCAAAGCTTCGAATGGACATCGTTTCATTTTGGTGGCAATTGACTATTTCATAAAATGGGTTGAAGCGGCATCATATGCAAATGTAACCAAGCAAGTTGTTGTAAGGTTTATCAAGAATCAAATTATATGCCGTTATGGTGTGCCAAGTAAGATCATTACTGATAATGGATCGAACTTGAATAACAATATGATGGAAGCTCTTTGCAAAGACTTCAAGATTGCACATCATAATTCTTCTCCCTATAGACCCAAGATGAATGGGGTTGTTGAAGCTGCGAACAAGAACATCAAGAAGATTATCCAGAAGATGGTTGTTACGTATAAGGTTTTGCATGAGATGCTCCCATTTGCGTTGCATGGGTATCGTACATTCGTCCGCACTTCAACAGGGGCAACCCCTTTCTCTCTTATTTATGGTATGGAAGCAGTGCTCCCCATAGAGGTTGATATTCCTTCATTGCGTGTGCTCATGGAAGCCAAGTTGACTGAAGCTGAATGGTGTCAGACCAGGTTCGACCAGTTGAATTTAATAGAAGAGAAGAGGTTAACCGCCATGTGTCCTGGTCAGTTGTATCAGTAGAGAATGAAGAAAGCTTTTGATAAGAAGGTCAAACCTCGTGTGTTTAGAGAAGGTGACCTTGTGCTCAAGAAGATTTTGTCCTTCAAGCCAGATTCCAGAGGAAAATGGACTCCTAATTATGAAGGCCCATATGTTGTCAAGAGAGCCTTTTCAGGCGGTGCATTGATTCTTACAACTATGGATGGTGAAGAGTTCACTCGCCTTATGAACGCAGGTGCAGTCAAGAAATACTTCGCCTAAAAAAGAAAAGAACAGCTCGCTATGTTGAAAACCCGAAAGGGCGGCTTAGGCAAAAATGAGCATCTCGGTGGATTGAAAAACCGAAAGGGCAATCCAGGCAAAAATTAGAGACATAAAAAAAGAAAATAATTTCCCGTTAAGTTGAGTACCCCACCTTGGGGCAACTTATGCAAAAATTAGGGATTATGGCAAGTAACTGCATCCTGCTGATCTTTAGTGGTTTTTGAAGACTTGTTTGAGCACAAGGGTTGACGTCAGTTCATCTTCAGCAGCGGTCAAAAACACAGTGGATATCAAGATTTGGTAGAAGGATTAAGGATCATTTGTATTCAATGTAACCCTTTTCCATGTAAATTACCATTTTCAACTTTGTAAAATCTATGGAGTCTTGTCATTTACAAACTCCCATTCTATAAATAAAGTTGAGCTTTTATCCAATTGTTTCTACTCTTATTTACTTCAGCCAATAGTTTTAAATTTTTATTATGATCATTTTGAAATAAATTTTTTAAATCAAAAACAAATTTTCTTAAATATATAAAAGCAAAAACTTTTCCAAAGCAAGTAACAGTAATATCAACAACATTTTGGTGAATAGTAAGTCCTTAAGTGTGAAGCATCCGAGGTTCCCCAAGCAGTAACTCTTTGGGTATCTCTAGGAATCAGTGTTGATTCATGTCCTCAATAGAGTGTTGTTGTCCTAAGCTAGCGGATTCAGTTCCTCAGTGGAGTGTTTGATACACCAGTGGAATTTCTTTTCTGTTCCCCAGCTGAGTTGATTGATTCAAATCCCCAGCGGCGTGTCCTGGTCTTCAACAGAGTTTCAGCCTTCCCAGCGGAGTTCATATTTCTTCAGCATGTAGATCGTCATCAGAAGATGTTTGATCTCTCCCCAGTAGATCGCTTTGGTATCTCCACCAATCGTCACATCTTTGCTCCCAGTCAGAGTTTCTTCCTGGTTTCTGAGCAGCTTTTTGATTCCTCCCCAGTAGAGTTGTCTCCCATTTTTATGGTGTTGACCTAAAGATCCCTACTGTTGGATGTGTTTTCTCCTCAACAGATCTCCTCCTTCCCTAGCTAGGGTTTGAGATTTTGGGATGTTGATCTCTCTGTTCTCCAGCAGTTTGTCTCCATGATTTTTAATGGATTGATCGAGGATTATACCGGTGGTTCAAATTATTTACGACACCTCTGTATCCTTCGCAATCATTTTGTCAGCATAGTCACCATATATACATATGCATATACTTTCATATGAAATCATGATTTGCATATCCTGCATCTTCATATTTGATTGGCTTGAGATTTTCATTCTCTGTTATGGAGGTACTTTATCCCCATACCAAATCTGGTGTTTGTCCTCGTTCAAGTGTAGAGTGTCAGCCCCTAAGCAGAAAAGACTTTAACCTTTCTCTGTTTCCCCACTGAGTTTGTTTCCTCGTGGATGATTGTTATTTCAGTTTCCTCTCCGACAAATTTTCTGGATGGAATTACTCCCCTTGAGATATGTCCTTATTGGGTTGAGTCTTGATTGACTGTTCTTTCTAGCTCTTACCTAGATAGATATTTTGGTCCCCTAAGAGTCTATTACCCAGTAGCTGGTAATATTCTTCTTAGTTTGTGGTTTGTTACTGCTTGCCCAATACCCGACAAAAGTACCCCTTTTCTCCCTAGTGGAGTCCCCGGAAGTATATCCTTGATATGTTCATCTTAACCAGGTGACGAATATCTTTCTTTTCCCCGTAGGAGTATATCCTTGATATGTTCACTTTAACCAGTGACGAATATTCTCTTCTTTGGTATTCTACCCAATAAAAAGGTAGTTGTAATCCCTATTTTGTTTCCCCAGAGAGTTAATCCTTGATATGTTCATCTTAATCGATGACAGGTTTTCTTCTCCTTGTTGGTCTTCTACCCAGTAACCGGTAGTTGTAAAACCTATTGTTCCCCTTCAGCGGAGTCTCTCCTTGATATGTTCATCTTAATCGATGACGGATTTTCTCTTCTTTGGTATTCTACCGAGTAACTGATAGATGTAATCCCTATTTTCTCCCCTTTCAGAGTCTATCCTTGATATGTTCATCTTAACCGGTGACATATTTTCTCTTTGATTGGTTTTCTACCCAGTAACTGGTAGTTGTAAATCCTACTTTGTCCCCTCGCAGAGTGAATCCTTGATATGTTCACTTTAACCGGTGACGGATTCTCCCTCCGACGGTGTTCTATCTAGTTTTCGACAGATGTAATTCCCCTTTTTGTTGTTCAGGTGGTATATCCTTGATATGTTCATCCTAGCCGATGACGGGTATCCTCCTTGACATCCCCAAGCAAGTCTATCCTTGATATGTTCATCTTAACCGGTGACGGATTTTCTTCCTTGTTGAGTTTATCCTTGATATGTTCATCTTAACTGATGACAGATACTCTCACCTTTGGTCTTCTACCCAGTAACTGGTAGTTGTAAATCCTTTTTTTTTTCATTTTCCCCAACAAGGCTATTCTTACCCAGTAACCGGTAATGAATATTCCCTCCTGTCTTTTCCTCAGCGAGTCATCCTTGATATGTTCATCTTAACCGATGACGAATGTTCTCTCTGTCAGATCTTTATTATCTCCTTACCCAGTAACATGTAGTAGATAATAGATGTCTACTCCTCCTATGTTGAAATTGTATTTTCTCCCCAGTCGAGTCGAGTGCATATTTCCTTAGTGAAATCGTTTTTCCCTGCATATGTTTGTTTCCCTGGCTGAGTCTTTCCATTTTATATGGATCCCCTCAAGTCCCCCAGTAGTTTTAAGTCGTAGCCTGGCCTACGCATAACTCCTTTTATCCCCCAGAGTCTCAGTCTCCCTAGTGATTTTTCCTTATGGAATGCATTGTGCTCATGCGGATTTTCGGCCCCTCTGATTTCTTTTTCCTTTGTGGCAATATTTCCCCACAAAGCATTAACTTTTGCATCCATATCATATGCATCATGAGGTCTCTTAGGGACTAAAATTTGTTTCTCTATGTTGTTATTTAAGCCCATTCTACTAAGTCGAGCCGAAGATTTTAACCTCACCTCCTCAGTTAGAATGTCCTTAAATAGGGGCAGCTGTAAGACCCTAATTTTAACCCTAAGATCCCTCATGTATTTCATCACAAGCATTAGCATTGGGATCATACCTTGACATCCTCCTTACCCTTTTTCATTGGGTTTGTTTTGGGAGAGATCACCAGGCACTTTGTGATTATATCATACTTGTATTTTATCATTTTACTAACCAAAGTACCAAAAAATATGTCTTTGTAGTTGTCTAACTCTTTTGTAGGTAAGGTGTAGCGGTGTATTCGTCGCTATATGATTTATTGATTAAACCATAAGCAAAGCATACAATGAATTCGAGTCGCCACCGCACTTTTATTTATCCAAAGGACTGGCTAAAAAGCGAACAAAAGCCTAAGAAGTTTTACACGTAGAAAACTAATAAAAAGATCAGAGAGTCTGGGTAAGGGGTAAATTACGCAATGGGAAGGTGTTAGGCACCCATCACGTCCTAGGTACTCCTAGGGAGCCCTTTTCACACTTGTTGTATAAAATTGTTATTTGTTATGACATAAGTATTGTGCAAACATGATTGGGATGATGAGAAAAGAATGTACAATTTTTATTGTTTTTGTGTTCGAACGGATGAACCCGTTGCCTACGTACCTTCCATCAAAGGTAAGGATCAAAACGCCGTAGTTCGGCTAAAAGATTTCCAAAAGTTGGTGGATTCAGTTTTAAACAATAGCACGGAGGCTCTTCATTATCAATGGGAGAAAACTCGACCAAGACCAACATCCACCATGTGAGGATAACTTCGACGTACTAGAGGGGTTAACCCTGTTTTCAGTACGGAAGTCTTATAGTCGACTCACTAAGGATAGGGTGAGGTTTACATCAACCACAATGATAATTGAAACCTATGGCTAATGCATGAAAAGATTTAACAATGGACAAAGCCAAAACAAGTGAATGGGTGAAGTTAATTGATTGTGATTATGAAAGTGGAGTCAAAGTATGATTAAGATTGATTCAAAAGAAGTGTTATGAAATGGAGTTTGAAAAAAAAAAGTCAAGGACTTGGGGTCCAGGTTTTTAGTTTGAAAAGCATGGAGATGTTTGCACAATATCTATCTCAAGTTTGAAATCAAGGTGTGAAAAGGTTTAGGACACAATGAGGATGAATGGTGGAGGGTGAATGTAAAACTTCTTAGAAGGTTCACCTCTTGAGATCATATAGAAGATGATTCAAGTGTGTCCTTTGGAATAAGCAATGGATGATAATAATGTAAGCAAGCAAATGATACCGGATGCCACTCAATGGTCTTACTCCAATCTCACAAACAAAAGCGGATACCGGATACCACTAGATGGATTTACACCAATCTCCTAAAACCGAACTAGATATCAGAGGCCACTCTATGGACTTATACTAATCTCCTAACAAAATGAAACTTGGATACCGGATGCCAATCTGTCTGGACTTATACCAATATCCAACATATGATCATAGGAAAGCAAATGCCAACTTGCAGGGACTTACAATTGCATCCTCACATACAACAAACAAATGCATCATTATGGTCATATGAAAGCAAATGCCAACTTGCAGGGACTTACAATTGCATCCTCACATACAACAAACAAATGCATCATTATGGTCATAGGAAAGCAAATGCCAACTTGCAGGGACTTACAATTGCATCCTCACATAATCAAACAAATGCATCAAGCAAAGAGAAGATGAATGGCCAATGAGATGGTCTTATACTCACTTCCATATCCTAGGAGCAATGGCCAATGGATGGTCTTACAATTGTCCTCAATGGGCAAACAACAAGGATAAGTCATAAAGACAAATGAGATGGTTATGCATTAATGAGCAATAAATGATGATGAGTGCACAAAGCATGCAAGCAAACATGTGTATATGAAGTAAGTGATCAATTAATGAAGTCAATCAGCACACACTATAACCACACAATGAGGCTCATACAAAGGGTTAGGCACTGAAGCCAACTGGAATAGGGTCAATGGTGCTCTTAACCTTGCCATTGAGGGGCTAAGGTGAAGCAGATGAGAGGATATGAGGGGTGTGCCTCATTGCTCTTATCCCTGGTCAGGGAGAGCATTTGAATATCAGAAGGTGTGGGAGTTCAGAAAGTAGGAACTCTCTCCACAGATTATTGACTCGATGGATCTTGGGTTAGGATCTCAATGCTACAACCATGTAATGGGAGCAAGGAGAAGACTCACAGAATAGTAGGAGATAGGTTGCTTATCTCTTTGATCTACCAATTGCCTTATTAAAAGGACTTTTCCTGCTTGGGACAATAGTAAACACACACAAGCATTGCCTCTTAAGGAGGACTTCAGACAGTTGCCTGGCCAAGTAACAGGCCAGGTCTTCCAGACTACATGAAGAAAAGGGATTATACCTCAATGCAAATTGCTATAAAGCAAAGCAAGTTCTTAAAGAACTAAGCAACTAAAGGTACCTGAAATAGTCAAACAGAATCAGTACACAACTCAAAGTCAAAGTAAAATGAGAATAGGATTAACAGTCAAACACAAACAGATAAATGTGCAAAGCACAAGACACAAGGCATGTGAGTCAAGCAACCTACAAAACAAACATGTTAGTCATGATAAACAAATCAAGCTCAATCAATTTGTAATGATCTCTTTGGGTATTTGTTGCTTAACCTGAAAACATGAACTCAAACATGAGCAACAAGACCACTAGGACAAGCCTAGGGTCAAAAAGGGATGAGAAAGTCAAAACAGCAAGTGATATCCAATCAAAATCAAGTTTAAACAATCAAGAAGCAAACTCAATTGGTTTCATGTTCATATCATTCATCATTATGATTTCATAAACAAATTAGGTCAAAGCACAGCATATGGAAGCTCATAGAAGTCAACAGCAAGACTTGACTCAAAACCAATCATAAACAAATCAATAAATTATCAAATAATTCTTGATCAATCATAATCCATAACATGACATTCATATCAAATTTCAACTCATTTGGATCAAGGCAAGATGGTTAATGAAAATCATAAAGGCAAGGCAAGTTTAAGCATGCTCAAAGAAGTCAACCAAACATGTCTCAACTTCAAAAAATCATAAATCAGTGATAACATATGAGAAATGAATGGGATCAACACCATGACAAAGCTTAAGATGTCTACTAATCACATGTCAAATTTCAAGTTCATCCAATAAAGTATGAGAATTTCACAAATGAAATGAAATGATGTGTCACAAAAAGTCAACATATGACCAAACAGGGGAGAAAACTATCAAACAATTAGGAAAAACCACAAATAATTCCAAGAAAAATCACATGTAAACTAGACATACACAAGTTCATTCATGCAAAAATTCAAGCCAATTTGAGTTCAATAAGCATGGTATTGAAAATCATGAAATTGGACATCAATGGTGTGACACAAATTGTCACACCCTAATTCAAAAAATCATAACTCACAAACCAGCAATGATAAATTCACAAACTCTACACCAAAATCACCATGAATGTGTCTAGTTTAAGCACAAAAAATTTGGGGGGCCATTGGATAAAGCATCATCATTTCACAAATGTTTTGGCAAAGTGTACAAAATATGAGCACATGTCACAAACCCTAGCACCATTTAAAATTCATTCATCCAAAAATTCTGGAAAAATCATGATAAAAAACTAGAGATTGTGAGGAACATTTTGCAAAAAGTCTCATTAATTTTGGATCAAAGATGAAGGTGCTATGATTTTTCAAAGATTGGTCACAAAATGAAATAATAATTGAGAAAATAAATGAATTAATGGGTTAATGTGACACGGAGTGGCAGAAGCGTAAATATGGGGAACTTAAAATGAAACGCTGCGTATTGTAAAACAACGTGGCACGTGATGATTTGGCATGGCAATGGAACAGTGGTAATTCATGCAAACAACAAACAGCAACGACCAAACACGATTCTGGAAATGCTCTAGGGTTCGCTACAGTGAACATCATCTTCTTCACCAAATCGAAAAAATTTTCTTGCCCAGAAATGGACCAAAAGCATACCATTAGACTCAGCAAGCAACACACATCATGAATCCAACAATCATTTTCTATGAATCAAGCTATCCAGCACGAATCGAGCAGAAACAACAATGCACAACAAAATTCATTTCAGCATAACTTCCTAATTACTCAACCATTTTTAATGATTTAAAGCTTAAAATGCTCATGGCAAGGAGATCTATAAGAAGCATATCATGGTTTTGCAAATAGTGAAAATCGAATTCTTACTTGATCTTGAAGAAAATGATGAAACAGGTGTTGTTTGGATGTGTTGGCTCAAAACAGATGCACAGGGAGACTCCAGGAAGTGAATGGATGAAGGGTTTTGGCCCAAGCTTGCTCGATTCAGCTTCAACTCAAAACTGCCATGGGAGGAGGTCGAGGAAACAGAGCTGGGAAATGGCTTTACAGCTGGGGAATAAGGCTTGCAATGAGCTCAACAAGGATGGTACATGATGCAGCAGCCAAGGCCAACTCGAGTTCTTTGCAATTTTTCAGTAAAAGTATCAAAAATGAAAAATGAGAAATTGAGAGAACAAGGGTTTTCTCTGTTTAGAATGTGGCTGCTAGGGCTTCTGCAGAGAGAAATTGAAGAATATATATGCTGTTTAAGGTTCTAAACATGATTAGTTTAGGTGGTAATTGGCATTTTGCAAAATGAAGGTATTTTGGCTAATTTGATGATTTTCACTTAAGTGACATGTGCAAGGCTTACAGTTGCGAAATTGGGCCTCTAACATGTTCAAAACATCATTTCAGAACTTATCCAATTGGTAGAAATGGCTGGAAGTGGTTATTTTGGAAAGTCATTTTTTTACTTCACTTAAAAATAATTCATGCTAGTCCAAAAATGCCATTTTGATTTGTGAAGTTTTGGTGAATGATGATGACATATTTGGAAAGAGGGCATCAAATGTGACTTGTAGCAAAAAACCCCACCCAATTTGGCCAAATGGTTTGGAAGATATGGCCTTTTGAAGTTCAAAAATTTTGGAGAATGATTTGATCATAACTTGCCAACCATACATGGGAATTGAGTGTTCTTGGACTTTTTGGAAATGGGAGAACAAGATCTTCAACTTTCATGTTGGGCAAAAATTCATTTGAAGCTTGTATCATGATGTAAGTTGAGGATCAAGAAGTTTCCATTTTTGGCAAATTCCAATTACAGGTCAACTTTCTATTTTTGGAAATTTCTTGTTTGACTTCAAATTCTTCCATGGTGATGTTTGACATGATATATGAGGCTTGTATGGACATGAATGAGACCTCTCAAACCAATTCCCACCATTCAATCACTGATTAAATGCACAGTTGACTTTCTAGGGTTTTGGTTGACTGAACCATGTTCTGATGAATTCCAAACCATAATCCCTTGAGAACTTGATTCCAAATGATGTCACAATTCATATGAACTCTTGATGATTGATCATGGTGCCCAAATTCTTCAAGAATGGCCACCATCCATTGCTTAATGACTGATTTGACTGTTTGACTGTAGATTGCTTCAGCTGCAAGTAACATGGTTAGATGACAATATTTTTGTACTTTTGGTTAGTAAACATATGAAAAGCAAAGATATACAAATGCAAAACATGCTTGGTGATCAAGAAACACACTCACAAGGTGACCCACCCACTAGGAGGGAAGCTAGGGCATGCAATGATCCTTGAGGCCATAGTATGATATGATATGGGCCATGAGGGATCTTAGGGCCCAAAATTGGGGTCTTACAGATGCCCCTATTTAAGGTCATTCTAGCCGGAGAAGTGAAGTTTAGAAATCTTCATCTCGACGCGGTAGAATGGGCTTAAATAACAGTAATGAGACAAATTTTGGTCCCTAAGAGACCTCATGATGCAAATGTATGCATGCAAAAGACACAAATTCTGTGAGGAATATAGTTCGCACAGAAGAAAAGACGATCCATCGGAGTAATACACTCACCAGGAACAGAGACTCTAACAGAACTCTAGTTGGGGATAGACAAGACTGATACAGCGTGAACAAGACACGACTCTGATTAGGGAAACAAAAATCAGATTGGAGACCTCACTGGGGAGTGAAGGACTCACACTGGGGAAAAGAACTCCAAAGGAAAATAAATCCATTGAAGAGACACAAGCTGACTCCTGGGGAGAAGCAAAAGGAAAACTTCACTGAGGAAGGACCAAACAATGAGGTGTTACCGGTATAAGGGTGAGAGATATCAATCAACCAAACATCCGAGAAAGACCTGAAAAAGGTACATAAACTCAGGAAAATCTGACTCCACAGGGGGACCGAGGTCATAATAGGGAGCAGAAAGGAAGGGACACCAGGGATACCGAGGTATATAATAGGTGACCGACCAAAGCGTGAATCGGTATATATGCCAAAACACTCATCATCCTGAAGAGAGCGAAAGCAAACCTGTTTATAGGATGGATATTTGATTCTGTAAAGAATGCAAATCTTACTCAGTTGGGGAAACAAACAAAGTGTTCGACAAAAGAGTGCATGAGATATATTATCTATAGCCGTCAAAACGTAGATAATGTACTCGCATGGAAAGTTATCCTGAACCGGGTTGTAGGTTGTTTATAGGATAAGATCCGAAAACGTGAATTGGTTTGTGTTCCAAAACACTCATCATCCTGAAGAAAGCTAGAACAGCAGACTTGTTTATAGGATGGATATTCAATTCCACAAGGAATATGAATCTTACTCTGCGGAGAAAACAATCAAAAGATTAATCCAAGAGTGCATGAGACATATTATTCATTACCGGCAGACCGTGAATAATATACTCGAAAAGAAAAGACACCAGAGATACCGAAGTATATAATAGGTGACTAACCAAAGACGTGAATTGGTATATATGCCAAAACGCTCATCATCCGAAAGGAAGGCTTGAAAAAGCAAATCGACTTACAGGATGGACATTCGAATCCACAACGGGAAAACGAATCTTACTCAACTGGGGACACAAACCCAAAGAGTGCATGAGATACAATATCCATTACCGGCAGATCGTGGATAAGAATACTCGCATGAGATTTATTATCTATTACCGTCAGAACGTAGATAATAAACTCGCATGGTAAGAAACACCAGAGATACCGAGGTATATAATAGGTGATCTACCGAAAATGTGAGTTGGTATATATGCCAAAACACACATCATCCAGAACACAAACTGGTTAAAGGATGGACATTCGATTCTACAAAGAATACGAATCTTACTCAACTGGGGACACAAACCCAAAGAGCGCATGAGATACAATATCCATTACCGGCAGACCGTGAATAATAACCTCGCATGGAAGATTATCCTGAACCGGGTTGTAGGTTGTTAAAGGATAAATCAACCGAAAAGAAAGGCATCGGGATACCAAACTAGGTATATAATGATGACCGATCAAAGGGAGCAACAGACATTACCAACAAAGGGGTAAATGAAAGAAGACTCGCCGGGATGCATTGATGACAATCAATGATCCGGGGAACACAATCACTGACAAAAGGTGAAAGGACCCGCTGGGGATAAAATTGCTAGCATACGGCCATTATCCACAAAACACTTGTTGGGGATATAAGTGCTGATCTGAGCAACTTATCCAAGCAAAGGAAAATCAACATCAAGAACTAGATGAAGATAACCACGAAGAGGGGATTACATCTACCAAAAGAAATTGGATAGAAAACCACAGAAGAGTAACTGTCATCGGTTGGGATGAACAACAAAGTTAACTCTGCCAGTGGAGAAAACGGGGTTTGCAACTACCGGTTTGTAGGTAGAAAAAACCGCAAAGATAGGACTTACGACTGCTGGTTTGTAGGCAGAGGGCCAAAAGGGTGGAGGTGACCACAAAATTAGGGTTTACATCTACCGAATACGGGGTAGAAGACCAACAACTCTGCGTGGGGATAGAACAAATCACAAATCCGCACGGGAAACCAAGATAGGGTTTATAACAAACCACAAACTGCTGTAGAGCAGGAAAAAATAGGGATTTACAACTACCAGTATGAGGTAGAAAACCAACAACTCTGGCTGGGGAATAAAAGGTGTATAACCACAAATTCTATCAAGAAAGCCAGGAAAAATAGGACTTATAACTACCGGTATGAGGGTAGAGGCCCAAAACTACTCCGCTGGGGAACAACCCACTGGGAAGCACAAGACATTTGACAAATAGCCGATTCGGGAATAATCCGAAAAGACGGACTGAATCAAGACATGTCCTAATGAGGATGTAACTCAAATAGGAAAATCCATCCCAATATATGTGTTGGGAGGAAACGGAAGAAACCGTCATCCACAAGGATATATCTCAGTGGGGAACTGCAGAAGGAAAGGCAACATTTTCTGCTTATGGGGCTGACTCTATATGGAGAGATTTATAACACCCGACATCTGCTTTGGGAAGATCTATAAAGAGATCTATATCACCCGTCGCAGGGAACACAACAAACAAAAGATATATGGCGAGAAATGCAACACGAATATCTGAATGTTTTATGAATATGCATGAATATACGTGATTTATGTTTGATGAATGCTGACAAAACAGACAATTCTAACACGAACAGGTCCAGGAATCAAACGCGCGGTATTATACTTCCAGGGGAAAACCAACTAGAGAGCCAATCTGCGGAGATCTACATGCTGTAAAGCAAAGATCTGCGGGTACTGCTGGAGAAGCAGAGGATCAGAGATATCAGGAAACAACCCAATCCAGGTACAGAAAGTCACAACGGGCAAAGCAGCCACCAAGACAAATCTGTAGGGGAACAAGAGAAAACCCAAGATATCTGCAGGGGATTCCAGTGTCAACTGAGAAACAAAAAGTGCGTTGCACAAACACAAACTGCTGTAGAAGCAACTCCATATAACTCCGCTGGGGAACAACCCACTGAGGGAGAATGATATCATCCAAATAGAATCTAACTGCATAAGCAACTCTACTGGGGAAAACTGTCGGCTACTCTCTTGGGGAACAAACCACTGAGGGAGGACAGATCAAACAAGTAGATTCTGCAACAAACCACTCTACTTGGGGAGAATATACATAGCAAATTGATCGCAACAGGTAGATTCTGCAATATAAGCCGCTCTGCTGGGGGATCACAAACAGTCAGGAAATCAATCCATTCTCTGGATGCTAGAGTCATCATCCGACCATATTGGGGATTGAAGGAGTATTTGTAACACCCTTCTAAAAATACCCCAAATATTTAATAACAACAACAAATGTATATATATCAGAGTAATCATGCACCAAGGGTGTCACACAACATTTCACACCATAAAAACTGTCATGCTCTTTATTTAATCAAAATAAACATTTTTGTTTGCATAATTCGCAGCGGATATAATTTATGTCAACCATTCCAAACATATAACATATTACATGTAAAATGGTTCAACAACCGACAATAAAACAATTAAAACATCCCGTCCCGATGTTACATCTACCAGAGCACGACCCACTAAGTAGACTACACTAGACTCCGAGCATTAGCTTCTACTCAACTCATTGCTCGTTACCTGAAAAATAGTTGTAAGGGTGAGTTCCTCAATCGATATAACAAACATTATAAATTATCATGTTATGTTAAGTAATTTAACTCATTACTCACCCAATATCAACACAACTCATATACCTACTCAAGATCAATACCACTGTTACACATACAACAAACCAACATAATGCAACTCTAATGAGACTCGACTCGTCATGCATGTGGTACCATTCGGAGTAAAACTCCCAACTTAAAATCATTGCCATTTTAGTGGGCATCAAGGCATAAGCCTTCAACTTTCAACTTAAAATTTGCCAATCCAGGCCAACGTGGTGTGAGCAAAGCTCCGACTTAATGCATATGAATGTACATGGCATATACGACTTTAAAATTTCGACAACATAATAATAACAGCAACATAACAATGTTTTTCAACAAAATCAACTTATAATCAACTTTGGCTCACCGAGCCTACAACTCAGTATTTTCGGCAACTTTAACACAACTTATCAACATATTTGCATCAACACTTCATAACATAAACTCAACAAAATTACTCATCAAAATTAACTATAATAGGCCAATCACCAATTATGTTCACAACATTAAAATATCAATTTTTCTAATTTCCAACAGTGTTAACCGGTTAACGCCCTGGGTTAACCGGTTAACGCAGGACAAAACACACTTTCTGGCAAAACGCAACAGTGTTAACCGGTTAACGCCCTGGGTTAACCGGTTAACGCAGGCAAAACATCACATTTCCACAAAATATAACAGTGTTAACCGGTTAACGCCCTGGGTTAACCGGTTAACGCAGACAAAACAGCAGTTCCTGCGCTAACACAAGGCAGAATGCAGAGTTCTCCGCATTTTCCGCCGTTGGAGGACTTCCGGACCTCCGATTCCAATTCCGTAAAAAGCGATACGCTCGGGGAATCACGACTCACACAATTACCGATTCAATCACAGCTTAAACACAGTTTATTCATCACAAATTTTCAGCATTCAACCTCCCAATTAGGGTCACTTCAACGGTTTATCACTACCCACGACATGTTAATCTATAATACCCATTAAACGACGATAAACCCCCCTTACCTGAGATAATCCGGCAATCTCTAAGCTTCGAGCTTTTCCGTTCTTCAACCTTTGCTCTCTAGCTCTTCCTCTTTGCCCTTTCTCCACTTTCCACTTTTCAGCCGCTTCTCTGTTTCACGTGAAAACTCTTTACCAAAAAATGAAAACCCTTTTCTCTTATTCCAACTTATATATTTTCCACTAATTATTATTCCAAATAATAATAATAATAATAATCCAATAATTCAATTTATTTAATTAAATTAATAAATATATTATTAACTTAATTTAAATAATTCTCTTATTTTATTCGGGGTGTTACAACTCTCCCCCACTAAAAGAGTTTTCGTCCTCGAAAACATACCTCAAGCAAATAACTCTGGATAAGACTCTTTCATCTGCCTCTCCAGTTCCCAAGTCACATTGCCACCTGCTGGTCCTCCCCAAGCTACCTTCACTGAGGCAATCTCTTTACCCCGCAACTGCTTCAACTCTCGATCCTCAATCCTCATAGGCGATATTTCAACAGTCAGGTTATCTCTTACCTGTACATCATCTACTTGGATCACATGCGACGGATCATGAATGTACCTCCTCAACTGAGACACATGAAAAACTTCATGCAAATTCGCAAGTGACAGCGGTAAAGCGATACGATAGGCTACCTCTCCTATCCTCTCCAAAATCTGATAAGGACCAATAAATCGAGGTGTCAACTTCTTTGACTTCAAAGCTCGACCAACCCCAGTTATAGGAGTAACACGAAGAAACACGTGATCTCCCTCTCGGAACTCAAGTGATTTCCTCCTCTTGTCATGATAACTCTTCTGACGACTCTGAGCAATTCTCATCTTCTCCTGAATCATCTTAATCTTCTCCAGTCCAACTACAGCACTCTCACCGGACTCATACCAACATAAAGGTGTCCGACATCTCCTACCATACAAAGCTTCAAACGGCGCCATACCAATGCTCGAATGAAAACTATTGTTGTAGGTAAACTCAATCAAAGGTAAATAACAATCCCAAGCACCTCCCTTTTCCAAAACACAAGCTCTCAAAAGATCCTCCAATGACTGAATCGTCCTCTCAGTCTGACCGTCAGTCTGCGGGTGATATGCAGAACTCAATCTCAGCTTAGTTCACAAAGCCTTCTGCAAACCTTCCCAGAATTTCGATGTAAATCTAGGATCTCTGTCCGAAACAATACTCGACGGAATACCATGCAAACTTACAATTTTCTCAATATACAACTCAGCTAATTTCTCTAACGGATAGTCCATTCTGATCGGAATGAAATGAGCCGACTTTGTCAATCTGTCAACAATCACCCAAATAGCTTCAAAATTCTTAATTGTTCTCGGTAACCCAGAAACAAAATCCATACTGATACTATCCCACTTCCACTCTGGAATAGCCAACGGTTGCATTAGCCCAGACGGCTTCTGATGCTCAATCTTTGACTTCTGACAAGTCAAACAAGAATAAACAAAACCCGCAATTTCTCTTTTCATTCCCGGCCACCAAAATAACTTTTTCAAATCGTGATACATCTTCGTAGCTCCAGGATGAATACTCAGGCCACTACGATGTCCTTCTTCAAGAATACTCTTCTTAAGTTCGGCAACATCTGGAATACACACCCGCTTACCAAATTTCAGAATACCATTTTCATCAACTCTGAATTCACCACCTTGACCTTGATTCACTAGAGTCAACTTATCAACCAAAAGCACATCGGATTTCTGACCCTCTCTGATCTCATCCAGAATACCACTTGTTAACTTCAACATTCCCAATTTAACACTATTGTGAGTACTCTCACACACCAAACTCAAGTCTCTAAACTGCTCAATTAAATCCAATTCCTTAACCATTAACATAGACATATGCAATGATTTCCGACTCAATGCATCAGCCACTACGTTTGCTTTACCCGGATGCTAATTCAAACCAAAGTCATAATCACCTCAAACCAAACTCAAGTCTCTAACCATCTTCTCTGTCTCATATTCAGCTCTTTCTGGTCAAACAAATACTTTAAACTTTTATGGTCACTGAAAACCTCAAATCTTGACCCGTACAAGTAATGCCTCCATAACTTCAGAACAAACACCACAGCCGCCAACTCTAAATCGTGCGTCGGGTAGTTCCTCTCATGAACCCTCAGCTGTCTTGAAGCATAAGCTATAACCTGCTTATTCTGCATCAACACGCCACCCAAACCCAACAATGAAGCATCACAGTAAACTTCAAATGATTCCGACGAATTCGGTAATATCAGAATAGGAGCAGTAGTTAACCTTCTCTTTAACTCTTGGAAACCTTCTTCACATTTTGAGTCCCAAACAAACGCTTGCCCCTTCCTAGTCAACATCGTCAATGGTAACGCCAACTTAGAAAATCCCTCAATGAACTTCCTATAATAACCAGCCAAACCAAGGAAACTTCGAATCTCAGCAACAGACTTCGGAGCTTCCCACTTAGATACCGCTTCTATCTTAGAAGGATCAACAGCAACGCCACCTCTTGAAATCACATGACCAAGAAAACTAACCTCTTCTAACCAAAATTCACACTTGGATAGTTTAGCAAATAACTTCTTTCCTCGTAGAATTTCTAAAACCACTCTCAAATGCTCAGCATGCTCTTCTTCAGATTTCGAATACACCAAAATATCATCAATAAACACCACAACAAACTTGTCTAGGTACGGATGGAAAATCCTATTCATATACTCCATAAATACTCCAGGCGCATTAGTCACACCAAAAGGCATTACAGAATACTCGTAATGTCCATACCTTGTTCTGAAAGCAGTCTTCTGAATATCCTCGGTTTTCACACGGATCTGATGATACCCAGATCTCAAATCTATTTTGCTGAACACACTTGCACCAACCAACTGATCCATCAAATCATCAATCCTCGGCAAAGGATACCGATTCTTGATCGTCACTTTATTCAGTTGCCTGTAGTCCACACACAACCTCATAGTACCTTCTTTCTTCTTAACCAATAGCACTGGTGCACCCCACGGTGAAACACTCGGACGAATAAATTTCTTATCCAACAGATCTTCCAACTGACTCTTCAATTCAGTTAACTCAACAGCAGACATACGGTACGGAGCCATCGATATCGGCCTAGTACCAGGTACCAAATCAATCGAGAACTCCACTTCACGCTCTGGCGGTAATTCATTCACCTCTTCCGGGAACACATTAGGAAAATCACACACCACGGCTAGATCGCCAATCACCAGTTTATCTTTAGCCTCCAAAGTCGCTAACAACATAAACAACTCTGCCCCATCAGCTACTTCCTCATTCACTTGTCTTGCTGATAGAAACAAACTCTTTCCCTCCTCAATCTCAGGAAAGACCACAGTCTTATCAAAACAATTGATAGAAACTCGGTTAAACACCAACCAGTTCATCCCCAGAATAACATCAACCTGCACTAGTGGAAGACACACTAGGTCCATCCCAAAGTCTCTACCAAAAATACTCAAAGGACAATTTAAACAAACCGAAGTAGTAGTCACTGAACCCTTCGCAGGAGTATCAATTACCATACTACCAAACATCTCAGAGATCTCTAACTTAAGTTTCACAGCACAATCCAAAGATATAAAGGAATGAGTCGCACCTGTGTCAATAATAGCTACAAGAGGAAAGCCATTAATATAACACGTACCTCGGATAAGTCTGTCCTCACTGGAGGTTTGAGTTCCGGTCAATGCGAACACCTTCCCCGTCTGAAATTTCTTTGGCTTCTGACACTGACTTCCAATATGCCCTTCTTCGCCACAATTAAAACAAATCATTCCCTTGTGCTTGCAATCAGCTATTGCATGACCAGTCTTACCACAACGAAAACACCTCTTTACTTCCGCAGTGCATACATTACTCTTATGACCAGCCTGACCACATTTGAAGCAAACTATACCAGCAGAAGCACCTCCCCCACTAGCTCTCTGAGCCGGAGCAGCTCTTTGCTTCCCTTTTCCAGCTGGAGCATCATACGGCTTGCCACGGTTTTGATGTTGCTTGCCTCTGCGATCACTGACAACCTTGTAATGAGCATTATTGTCTTCTTCAAATATCCTGCAGTTATCAACCAATTCAGTAAAAATGCGTATCTTCTGATACCCAACAGCCTTCTTAATTTCAGAGCGCAGTCCATTTTCAAACTTGATGCACTTTGAAAACTCAGCACCAGCACCAGTGTAATGAGGATAAAATTTGGACAGCTCCACAAATTTCGCAGCATAATCAGTGACAGACATGTTTCCTTGCTTCAGCTCAAGGAACTCAATTTCCTTCTTACCACGGACATCTTCCGGATAATACTTTCTCATGAATTCCCTACGGAATACATCCCAAGTAACGACTTCACCTGCCACGGTCAACCTCTCGTGAGTTTCTAGCCACCAGTCATCAGCTTCGACTGCTAGCATGTGAGTACCATACCGAACCTTCTGAGCTGGAGTGCAATCCATAACACGGAAGATTCTCTCAATCTCTTTCAACCATCTCAAGGCTGCATCTGGATCATGCTTCCCTTTAAACACCGGCGGATTCTCTCTCTGAAAAGTCGCCAAGCTACGTGATCCAGCATCACCACCAGCATTTGGCAAGTTCTGCACAGCTTGTGCCATTGCTTGCATTGCGGCAGCCATTGCAGCGTCATTCCTTCCAGCCATTTCAACTTATCAATACAACACAACTTAAAGTTAGATTAGTAACAATACACAATTGTTAGACAGTAACGACACGACAACTGGCCGGACAGACCGACCTGCTCTGATACCACTAATGTAACACCCTTCTAAAAATACCCCAAATATTTAATAACAACAACAAATGTATATATATCAGAGTAATCATGCACCAAGGGTGTCACACAACATTTCACACCATAAAAACTGTCATGCTCTTTATTTAATCAAAATAAACATTTTTGTTTGCATAATTCGCAGCGGATATAATTTATGTCAACCATTCCAAACATATAACATATTACATGTAAAATGGTTCAACAACCGACAATAAAACAATTAAAACATCCCGTCCCGATGTTACATCTACCAGAGCACGACCCACTAAGTAGACTACACTAGACTCCGAGCATTAGCTTCTACTCAACTCATTGCTCGTTACCTGAAAAATAGTTGTAAGGGTGAGTTCCTCAATCGATATAACAAACATTATAAATTATCATGTTATGTTAAGTAATTTAACTCATTACTCACCCAATATCAACACAACTCATATACCTACTCAAGATCAATACCACTGTTACACATACAACAAACCAACATAATGCAACTCTAATGAGACTCGACTCGTCATGCATGTGGTACCATTCGGAGTAAAACTCCCAACTTAAAATCATTTCCATTTTAGTGGGCATCAAGGCATAAGCCTTCAACTTTCAACTTAAAATTTGCCAATCCAGGCCAACGTGGTGTGAGCAAAGCTCCGACTTAATGCATATGAATGTACATGGCATATACGACTTTAAAATTTCGACAACATAATAATAACAGCAACATAACAATGTTTTTCAACAAAATCAACTTATAATCAACTTTGGCTCACCGAGCCTACAACTCAGTATTTTCGGCAACTTTAACACAACTTATCAACATATTTGCATCAACACTTCATAACATAAACTCAACAAAATTACTCATCAAAATTAACGATAATAGGCCAATCACCAATTATGTTCACAACATTAAAATATCAATTTTTCTAATTTCCAACAGTGTTAACCGGTTAACGCCCTGGGTTAACCGGTTAACGCAGGACAAAACACACTTTCTGGCAAAACGCAACAGTGTTAACCGGTTAACGCCCTGGGTTAACCGGTTAACGCAGGCAAAACAACACATTTCCACAAAATATAACAGTGTTAACCGGTTAACGCCCTGGGTTAACCGGTTAACGCAGACAAAACAGCAGTTCCTGCGCTAACACAAGGCAGAATGCAGAGTTCTCCGCATTTTCCGCCGTTGGAGGACTTCCGGACCTCCGATTCCAATTCCGTAAAAAGCGATACGCTCGGGGAATCACGACTCACACAATTACCGATTCAATCACAGCTTAAACACAGTTTATTCATCACAAATTTTCAGCATTCAACCTCCCAATTAGGGTCACTTCAACGGTTTATCACTACCCACGACATGTTAATCTATAATACCCATTAAACGACGATAAACCCCCCTTACCTGAGATAATCCGGCAATCTCTAAGCTTCGAGCTTTTCCGTTCTTCAACCTTTGCTCTCTAGCTCTTCCTCTTTGCCCTTTCTCCACTTTCCACTTTTCAGCCGCTTCTCTGTTTCACGTGAAAACTCTTTACCAAAAAATGAAAACCCTTTTCTCTTATTCCAACTTATATATTTTCCACTAATTATTATTCCAAATAATAATAATAATAATAATCCAATAATTCAATTTATTTAATTAAATTAATAAATATATTATTAACTTAATTTAAATAATTCTCTTATTTTATTCGGGGTGTTACAACTCTCCCCCACTAAAAGAGTTTTCGTCCTCGAAAACATACCTCAAGCAAATAACTCTGGATAAGACTCTTTCATCTGCCTCTCCAGTTCCCAAGTCACATTGCCACCTGCTGGTCCTCCCCAAGCTACCTTCACTGAGGCAATCTCTTTACCCCGCAACTGCTTCAACTCTCGATCCTCAATCCTCATAGGCGATATTTCAACAGTCAGGTTATCTCTTACCTGTACATCATCTACTTGGATCACATGCGACGGATCATGAATGTACCTCCTCAACTGAGACACATGAAAAACTTCATGCAAATTCGCAAGTGACAGCGGTAAAGCGATCGTACCGGGTATCAAACCGCTGACTTACCGAGTCTTTAAAAAGAAAGCGATCGTGCTGAGGAAACAGACAATTCCGCTGGCAACTGCACTGGGAAGAGTGACAACAACTCTTCTCGCAAATCCGATGGGGATATCAATAACAGCTCTACTCGTGACTGTGCTGAGGAGACAAATAAAGTCTGGGGCAGGCGACCCACTGGAGAAAGTGACGGGGCACCAAGATGACAAACCAATCAACCGCCGAAACTCCTACAAGGAGATACCCATGCTGGGGAAAACTGCTGCTGGAGAAAACGAAGTCTTCAACAACACTCTGCTTGCGACTATACTGGGGAACAACCCCAACAACAACTCTGCTTGAGGAATCATCCTCAACAAAGATCTGAAGAAAGAAGATACCACCAAACCAGGAATATGAACAAATGTCTTACCTGTTGGAAATCATGCCACCCTCGGGAGAGCACTGAGATATTCTTGAGTATCCTTTCAATCTTGTGAATGTTCACTTCGTTTAAAACAACTTTTTTTTTGAAAAATTTATTTGTTTAAAACAATGACATTTTATCAATTTAAAACATGCAAAACATTTGTTGAATTGAAACAAATAAGAGTGCAAATAATTGGATAAAAAGCTCAAATTGATTTGATGGAATGGTAGCCTGCAAATGGCAAGACCCCATAGATTTGTACAAATTTGAAATCAGTGATATATATTGGAAGAGGGCTACATTGAACATAATGATCCTTTCTCTACCAATTTGAATCTCGATGTATCCGAAGCTTCAGTTAACGACGAATCGAGAATCTTCTGACGAAATGACGACTGATAAACCAGAAAGTCTTGTCAGGATGCAGTCGCTTGCCAAATCCCTAATTTTTGCCTAGATTGCCCCAGGGTGAGGTACTCAATCTAGCGGGATGCAAATATTCTCTCTTTTCCAAGTCTCCAATTTTTGCCTGGATTACCCTTGCGGGTCCTCCACCGAGACGCTCATTTTTGCCTAAGCCGCCCTTTCGAGTTTTCAACTTAGCGAGCTATTCTGTTTTTTCCATTTGTATGTACTTTTTTTTTCTAGGCAAAGTATCTCTTGACTGCATCTGAATTCACAGGACGAGTGAAATCCTCCCCATCCATTGTTGTAAGCATCAAAGCTCCGCCTGAAAAGGCTCTCTTAACAACATACGGACCCTCGTAGTTTGGAGTCCACTTGCCCCTGGAATCGGGCGCGAAAGACAAAACTTTCTTGAGCACGAGGTCACCTTCTCGGAACACACGAGGCTTGACCTTCTTATCGAATGCTTTCTTCACTCTCTGTTGATATAACTGACCATGGCACATGGCAGTTAAACGCTTCTCTTCGATCAAATTCAGTTGGTCATAACGACTCTGAATCCATTCAGCATCAGTCAACTAGGGACTTGAGGGTATACTTTTCTTTTTTCCTTTGGAAAAATTTTGAAATTTTTTTTCCTGATTTTTGACTTTTCTTATTTTTCACCCTCTTTCTTCTTCTTCTTTTTTTTTTCCTTTTTTTTTTATTTTTTTTATTTTTTTATTTTTTTTTATTTTTTTTTATTCGATTGCATTTGCAATGCCCCAGTTTGACTGTTTTGCTGATTCTCATGATACAGCTGAATGAGCTTCTTTTGTGCTCAAGAAGGCGGGTAATCTCGTCAGGAATCCCCTTTAACATCATCTTCCTCTGCCTCAGATACAAGGAACTCAAGATTGGGAGATGGCGTTGGATCATTATGTTCAATGGGTTTAGAAATCCCTGCATAATGATTCTGGATAATGAAAAGCTTTTGAATTTTAAACAAGCAAATCATTTATGCAAATGGAAAAGCTGTTTTTGCTTTTATGGTTTTTTGTGATCACTGATTTCATGCAAAAAAGCAAAAAGTGAAAACATATGGAAAAACAAATGTTTAACAATGCGAAAATTAAATGAAAACATCATTGTATATATGCTTCGCCAACAATGTCATCACTTCTCCTTTTGGCATGGGAGAAGGGTTTCAAACAAAGTGAATCATTACTCTGATCTATGGATGACTGTAGGAACATCTACAGCGACCCAATTGTGGAAGACACCACCAGGAATAACAAAATTGTTCACATCTTCTGCATCTTCTTCCAAGATAGCAGCAGCTTCCTCTTCTTCAGGTTGATCGTCATGGATGAATTCTCCACTCGTGAACAAACCTTGCTCATTAAGTGCCCCAGAACAGCAGCCAATGCCAGCCCGGGATTGGTTAACCAGGAATAAATCCATCAACAGTACTAAGTCTGGCAAATTTCCTCTTCTGAGTCCACAACTCTCTTGCTCAGGATGATCCATCAATCTGGCAGAGATGGCTCTGGTATAATACCGGCAAAGTGCATCTTTAAAATAAATGAAGATCGCAGGGTCAGACCACTGGATGGGAGACCGGAACAAAACACCCGCTTATGCAAATGATGCATGAAGCGTTTGTGCATATGCTTGTTTTTTATTTCAAAGGAACTCGAGGGTTTTATTTGCAAACTTTAAAATATTTAAACATTTTGATCATATATGAGAATATCTCATCAGACATATCAGGTGAAAAATTTTTCCCGGTTTTTTCATGTTTGAGGATTTTTGCAAATAAACTCCTTTGAGTTCCTTGATTTTTTTTTTTTGATGATGACATGAATGGGGATGAATGCGTGAATGCATGAATGCAACAAACACACTCAAGGATCAAGCAAGGCACACCAAACAAAGGTCGTGGGAAAGCTCATTGTATCCCTAATATCAATCATCCATTTTGGTGGATTTAGGTTTTCACCTTATCGACACCCAAGTTCCATTGATATTAACGGTACATGAACCGGTTCGGACATCCTTAATATCAACCAGCCGCTTTGGTGGATTTTAGGTTTTACACCTGATCCGGGTTCCATTGATATTAACGATGTTTGAACGACTCAACGAAGAATCATGGGTTTGTTGAGAGTCACGAGCATGGAGTCTCGGTTAAGAACCACCCAAAGGGAGTGTACTAGGGTTTAAACCTGCCAGACATGTTCTATCAGAGGTTCCCATAATCATCGTTCCATCTTTCGAATATTATCGGAGGAACGAATACTCGTATTCCAAGAATATTCTCAAGAGAAACTCTTATGAGTGTAGTATCGCGTAACAATCGTATCAGAACTTACATCTGAACGACCTCCGCACTACGTTCCTAAAAATAGGCCAAGATGGGTTTGGTAAACTAAGGTCCTTGGCTTCTGCGGCACATGATTGAAAGAATAATGCCTAACCACAAATAACTTGTGTGACATTATTAATCCAACATGACCTCCACCAAGTGAATGGGCTCGCAAGTCAACTGGCTAAGGAATACTCCACACCAGTCAACAAGACTATGCCATTCTCCTATCCTAGAGAGCACTCGAGTTCGGGTATAGAACTCATCTCACAAATCACCAAAGCAAACAGCAATTGTATATCAAGCAATCCAAACATTACAATCAATACAGTGATCCCAAATTGTACAAAAATGTGTCATATAACAAATAACAATATATCACACAACAAGGGTGAAAAGTAGGCAATACCACCAAGGATCGATTTGTTGATCTCCCCAGCAGAGTCGCCACTTTTCTGTAGCGGTGTATTCGTCGCTATATGATTTATTGATTAAACCATAAGCAAAGCATACAATGAATTCGAGTCGCCACCGCACTTTTATTTATCCAAAGGACTGGCTAAAAAGCGAACAAAAGCCTAAGAAGTTTTACACGTAGAAAACTAATAAAAAGATCAGAGAGTCTGGGTAAGGGGTAAATTACGCAATGGGAAGGTGTTAGGCACCCATCACGTCCTAGGTACTCCTAGGGAGCCCTTTTCACACTTGTTGTATAAAATTGTTATTTGTTATGACATAAGTATTGTGCAAACATGATTGGGATGATGAGAAAAGAATGTACAATTTTTATTGTTTTTGTGTTCGAACGGATGAACCCGTTGCCTACGTACCTTCCATCAAAGGTAAGGATCAAAACGCCGTAGTTCGGCTAAAAGATTTCCAAAAGTTGGTGGATTCAGTTTTAAACAATAGCACTGAGGCTCTTCATTATCAATGGGAGAAAACTCGACCAAGACCAACATCCACCATGCGAGGATAGCTTCGACGTACTAGAGGGGTTAACCCTGTTTTCAGTACGGAAGTCTTATAGTCGACTCACTAAGGATAGGGTGAGGTTTACATCAACCACAATGATAATTGAAACCTATGGCTAATGCATGAAAAGATTTAACAATGGATAAAGCCAAAACAAGTGAATGGGTGAAGTTAATTGATTGTGATTATGAAAGTGGAGTCAAAGTATGATTAAGATTGATTCAAAAGAAGTGTTATGAAATGGAGTTTGAAAAAAAAAGTCAAGGACTTGGGGTCCAGGTTTTTAGTTTGAAAAGCATGGAGATGTTTGCACAATATCTATCTCAAGTTTGAAATCAAGGTGTGAAAAGGTTTAGGACACAATGAGGATGAATGGTGGAGGGTGAATGTAAAACTTCTTAGAAGGTTCACCTCTTGAGATCATATAGAAGATGATTCAAGTGTGTCCTTTGGAATAAGCAATGGATGATAATAATGTAAGCAAGCAAATGATACCGGATGCCACTCAATGGTCTTACTCCAATCTCACAAACAAAAGCGGATACCGGATACCACTAGATGGATTTACACCAATCTCCTAAAACAGAACTAGATATCAGAGGCCACTCTATGGACTTATACTAATCTCCTAACAAAATGAAACTTGGATACCGGATGCCAATCTGTCTGGACTTATACCAATATCCAACATATGATCATAGGAAAGCAAATGCCAACTTGCAGGGACTTACAATTGCATCCTCACATACAACAAACAAATGCATCATTATGGTCATAGGAAAGCAAATGCCAACTTGCAGGGACTTACAATTGCATCCTCACATACAACAAACAAATGCATCATTATGGTCATAGGAAAGCAAATGCCAACTTGTAGGGACTTACAATTGCATCCTCACATAATCAAACAAATGCATCAAGCAAAGAGAAGATGAATGGCCAATGAGATGGTCTTATACTCACTTCCATATCCTAGGAGCAATGGCCAATGGATGGTCTTACAATTGTCCTCAATGGGCAAACAACAAGGATAAGTCATAAAGACAAATGAGATGGTTATGCATTAATGAGCAATAAATGATGATGAGTGCACAAAGCATGCAAGCAAACATGTGTATATGAAGTAAGTGATCAATTAATGAAGTCAATCAGCACACACTATAACCACACAATGAGGCTCATACAAAGGGTTAGGCATTGAAGCCAACTGGAATAGGGTCAATGGTGCTCTTAACCTTGCCATTGAGGGGCTAAGGTGAAGCAGATGAGAGGATATGAGGGGTGTGCCTCATTGCTCTTATCCCTGGTCAGGGAGAGCATTTGAATATCAGAAGGTGTGGGAGTTCAGAAAGTAGGAACTCTCTCCACAGATTATTGACTCGATGGATCTTGGGTTAGGATCTCAATGCTACAACCATGTAATGGGAGCAAGGAGAAGACTCACAGAATAGTAGGAGATAGGTTGCTTATCTCTTTGATCTACCAATTGCCTTATTAAAAGGACTTTTCCTGCTTGGGACAATAGTAAACACACACAAGCATTGCCTCTTAAGGAGGACTTCAGACAGTTGCCTGGCCAAGTAGCAGGCCAGGTCTTCCAGACTACATGAAGAAAAGGGATTATACCTCAATGCAAATTGCTATAAAGCAAAGCAAAGCAAGTTCTTAAAGAACTAAGCAACTAAAGGTACCTGAAATAGTCAAACAGAATCAGTACACAACTCAAAGTCAAAGTAAAATGAGAATAGGATTAACAGTCAAACACAAACAGATAAATGTGCAAAGCACAAGACACAAGGCATGTGAGTCAAGCAACCTACAAAACAAACATGTTAGTCATGATAAACAAATCAAGCTCAATCAATTTGTAATGATCTCTTTGGGTATTTGTTGCTTAACCTGAAAACATGAACTCAAACATGAGCAACAAGACCACTAGGACAAGCCTAGGGTCAAAAAGGGATGAGAAAGTCAAAACAGCAAGTGATATCCAATCAAAATCAAGTTTAAACAATCAAGAAGCAAACTCAATTGGTTTCATGTTCATATCATTCATCATTATGATTTCATAAACAAATTAGGTCAAAGCACAGCATATGGAAGCTCATAGAAGTCAACAGCAAGACTTGACTCAAAACCAATCATAAACAAATGAATAAATTATCAAATAATTCATGATAAATCATAATCCATAACATGACATTCATATCAAATTTCAACTCATTTGGATCAAGGCAAGATGGTTAATGAAAATCAGAAAGGCAAGGCAAGTTTAAGCATGCTCAAAGAAGTCAACCAAACATGTATCAACTTCAAAAAATCATAAATCAGTGATAACATATGAGAAATGAATGGGATCAACACCATGACAAAGCTTAAGATGTCTACTAATCACATGTCAAATTTCAAGTTCATCCAATAAAGTGTGAGAATTTCACAAATGAAATGAAATGATGTGTCACAAAAAGTCAACATATGACCAAACAGGGGAGAAAAATATCAAACAATTAGGAAAAACCACAAATAATTCCAAGAAAAATCACATGTAAACTAGACATACACAAGTTCATTCATGCAAAAGTTCAAGCCAATTTGAGTTCAATAAGCATGGTATTGAAAATCATGAAATTGGACATCAATGGTGTGACACAAATTGTCACACCCTAATTCCAAAAATCATAACTCACAAACCAGCAATGATAAATTCACAAACTCTACACCAAAATCACCATGAATGTGTCTAGTTTAAGCACAAAACATTTGGGGGGCCATTGGATAAAGCATCATCATTTCACAAATGTTTTGGCAAAGTGTACAAAATATGAGCACATGTCACAAACCCTAGCACCATTTAAAATTCATTCATCCAAAAATTCTGGAAAAATCATGATAAAAAACTAGAGATTGTGAGGAACATTTTGCAAAAAGTATCATTAATTTTGGATCAAAGATGAAGGTGCTATGATTTTTCAAAGATTGGTCACAAAATGAAATAATAATTGAGAAAATAAATGAATTAATGGGTTAATGTGACACGGAGTGGCAGAAGCGTAAATATGGGGAACTTAAAATGAAACGCTGCGTATTGTAAAACAACGTGGCACGTGATGATTTGGCATGGCAATGGAACAGTGGTAATTCATGCAAACAACAAACAGCAACGACCAAACACGATTCTGGAAATGCTCTAGGGTTTGCTACAGTGAACATCATCTTCTTCACCAAATCGAAAAAATTTTCTTGCCCAGAAATGGACCAAAAGCATACCATTAGACTCAGCAAGCAACACACATCATGAATCCAACAATCATTTTCTATGAATCAAGCTATCCAGCACGAATCGAGCAGAAACAACAATGCACAACAAAATTCATTTCAGCATAACTTCCTAATTACTCAACCATTTTTAATGATTTAAAGCTTAAAATGCTCATGGCAAGGAGATCTATAAGAAGCATATCATGGTTTTGCAAATAGTGAAAATCGAATTCTTACTTGATCTTGAAGAAAATGATGAAACAGGTGTTGTTTGGATGTGTTGGCTCAAAAAAGATGCACAGGGAGACTCCAGGAAGTGAATGGATGAAGGGTTTTGGCCCAAGCTTGCTCGATTCAGCTTCAACTCAAAACTGCCATGGGAGGAGGTCGAGGAAACAGAGCTGGGAAATGGCTTTACAGCTGGGGAATAAGGCTTGCAATGAGCTCAACAAGGATGGTACATGATGCAGCAGCCAAGGCCAACTCGAGTTCTTTGCAATTTTTCAGTAAAAGTATCAAAAATGAAAAATGAGAAATTGAGAGAACAAGGGTTTTCTCTGTTTAGAATGTGGCTGCTAGGGCTTCTGCAGAGAGAAATTGAAGAATATATATGCTGTTTAAGGTTCTAAACATGATTAGTTTAGGTGGTAATTGGCATTTTGCAAAATGAAGGTATTTTGGCTAATTTGATGATTTTCACTTAAGTGACATGTGCAAGGCTTACAGCTGCGAAATTGGGCCTCTAACATGTTCAAAACATCATTTCAGAACTTATCCAATTGGTAGAAATGGCTGGAAGTGGTTATTTTGGAAAGTCATTTTTTTACTTCACTTAAAAATAATTCATGCTAGTCCAAAAATGCCATTTTGATTTGTGAAGTTTTGGTGAATGATGATGACATATTTGGAAAGAGGGCATCAAATGTTGTAGCAAAAAACCCCACCCAATTTGGCCAAATGGTTTGGAAGATATGGCCTTTTGAAGTTCAAAAATTTTGGAGAATGATTTGATCATAACTTGCCAACCATACATGGGAATTGAGTGTTCTTGGACTTTTTGGAAATGGGAGAACAAGATCTTCAACTTTCATGTTGGGCAAAAATTCATTTGAAGCTTGTATCATGATGTAAGTTGAGGATCAAGAAGTTTGCATTTTTGGCAAATTCCAATTACAGGTCAACTTTCTATTTTTGGAAATTTCTTGTTTGACTTCAAATTCTTCCATGGTGATGTTTGACATGATATATGAGGCTTGTATGGACATGAATGAGACCTCTCAAACCAATTCCCACCATCCAATCACTGATTAAATGCACAGTTGACCAACAGTTGACTTTCTAGGGTTTTGGTTGACTGAACCATGTTCTGATGAATTCCAAACCCTAATCCCTTGAGAACTTGATTCCAAATGATGTCACAATTCATATGAACTCTTGATGATTGATCATGGTGCCCAAATTCTTCAAGAATGGCCACCATCCATTGCTTAATGACTGATTTGACTGTTTGACTGTAGATTGCTTCAGCTGCAAGTAACATGGTTAGATGACAATATTTTTGTACTTTTGGTTAGTAAACATATGAAAAGCAAAGATATACAAATGCAAAACATGCTTGGTGATCAAGAAACACACTCACAAGGTGACCCACCTGTAGCGGTGTATTCGTCGCTATATGATCTATTGGTTAAATCATAAGCTAAGAGATACATTGAAAATTTCGAGTCGCCACCGCACTTTTATTTATCCAAAGGATTGGCTAAAAAGCGAACAAAAGCCTAAGAAGTTTTACACGTAGAAAACTAATAAAAAGATCAGAGATTCTGGGTAAGGGGTAAATTACGCAATGGGAAGGTGTTAGGCACCCACTACGTCCTAGGTACTCCTAGGGAGCCCTTTTCACACTTGTTATGCAAAAATTATTATTTATTATGACAAAAATATTGTGCAAACATGAGTGGGATGATGAGAAAAGAATATACATTTTTATTATTATTGGGTTATTGGGTTCGAACGGATGAACCCGTTGCCTACGTACCTTCCATCAAAGGTAAGGATCAGAACGCCGTAGTTCGGCTAAAAGATTTCCAAAAGTGGGTTAGGTTCAATTTTAAACACAAACCTTAGGTCTTACGTTATCCACGGGAGAAAACTCAACCTTATATAAACAACAACGTCCACCATGTGAGAACGGCTTCAACTTGCCAGGGAGGGGTTAACCCTATAATAGGCAAGGAAGACTTACAATTCAATCACTAAAGACAGAAGGTGAGATTAGCATCAACCACTAAGATAAATCAAACCTATAGCTCATGTATGAAAAGATTAATGGACAAAGCCAAAACAAGTGAATGAGTGGAGTTACTGATTATGATTATGAAAATGGAGTTAAAGTATAATTAAGATCAATTCAAATAAGTATTATGAAATGAATTTTGGAAAAAGGTCAAGGACTTGAGTCCAGGTTTTTAGTTAGAAAAACATGAAGATGTTTGCACAACATTTATGTCAGGTTTAAAAGCGAAAGTGTGAAAAGTCTAGGACATAATGAATGATGAATGGATGAAGATGGAAAGTAAAACTTCTTAGAAGGTTCACTTCTTGAAATCATATAGCAGATGATTCAAGTGTGTCCTTTGGAATAGCAATGGATAATAATAAACAAACAAAGCAAAGGCGGATATCGGATGCCAATCAATGGTCTTATACCAATCTCCTAAAACAAAACGGTATGTCAGATGCCACTCAATGGACTTACACCAATCTCCACAGGCAAAGAGATAAAAAAGCGGATACCGGATACCAATAGATGGATTTACACCAGTCTCCTAAAACAGAACAGGATATCAGATGCCACTCAATGGACTTACACCGATCTCCTCAAAAGAAAAGAACAAAGATGAAATATGGAAGTCAACTGCCAATCCATCTGGACTTAGTTTAACTTCACAGTATGCTCACAGGAAATCCAATGCCACGTCACTGGGACTTATAATGGATCCTCACATACAAGAACAAAAGCAACAATATGATCACAGGTATGCAAATGCCAACTTACAGGGACTTATAATTGCAACCTCTCACACAAACAGATAAACAAACTATGATCACAGGAAAGCAGATGCCAACTTACAGGGACTTATAACTGCAACCTCACATACAAACACACAGATCAAACTATGATCACAGGATAACAGATGCCAACTTACAGGGACTTACAACTGTATCCTCACATACAACATCAAACAGATCAAATTATGATCACAGGATAACAGATGCCAACTTACAGGGACTTACAACTGTATCCTCACATACAACATCAAACAGATCAAATTATGATCACAGGATAACAGATGCCAACTTACAGGGACTTATAACTGTATCCTCACATACACACAGATAAACAGAAGATATGAGTGACCAATGAGGTCTTACACTCTATCCTTCCATATCACAGGAGCAAATGCCAAAGCAAATGGACTTACAATTGTCCTCAATGGGTAAACAACAATGATAGCATCATAAGAAGCAAATGAGATGATCATGCATTAATGGCAATTGATGATGATGATAAATGCATAGCATATAGGCAAACAAGTGCACATGAAGCAATCAATCAATCAATGAATATCAAACAGCACACTCTATAGCCAAACAATGGGGGGCTCACACAAGAGGGTTTGACTTTAAAAGTCCACTGTAATGGGTAAAGGTTGCTCTTAACCTGGCCATTGAGGGACTCAGGTGAAGCAGATGAAAAGGAGATGAGGGGTATGCCTCATTGCTTCAATCTCAAGTCAGAGAGAGCATCAAAGAAAGTGTGGGAGTTCAGAAAGTAGGAACTCTCTCCACATTATTGACTCGATTAGATCTTGGGTATTTATCTCATTGCTTCAACCAGGTACTGGGAGCAAAGAGAGGACACACTGAATAGTGGGGGATAGATTACTTATCCCTACCTTCCACCAATTGCCTTACTTGAAGGACTTTTCCTGCTTAGGACAAATTTAAACAAACACAGGCATTGCCTCTTAAGGAGGACTTCAGACAGTTTGCCCGGTCAAATAACAGACCGGGTCTCCAGACTACATGAAGAAGAAGTAATTATACCTCAAAGCAAATGCTAAAAAGCAAAGCAAGCAATCAAGTTCAAAGAACTTAGGCAACTAAAGTACCTGAAAAAGTCAAACTCATTAGTAAACAAGTCAACAGTCAAAAGCAAAAGAAAATGAACCAATAGTCACACAGAAGGACCAACTGTGCAAGGCACAAAGACTCAAGTATGAGTCACCTACAAAACAAGGGTTAGCATGTGGCAAACAATCAAATTCAATCACATTTGAGTGATCCTTAAAGCATGGGTGCTCAACCTGAAACAACAGCTCAATTGTAAGCTCAGAAGACCACTAGGGCTAGCCTAGGGTCAAAGATGAAAGAAAAAGTCAAGGCAGCAAGCAATGTTCAATCAAAGTCAAATTCAATCATGTAGGAAAGTAAACACAATTGGATTCAAACTCATATCATGCATCAAGGTCATTCCATATGCAAAACAATGCAAAGCATGGCAAGAGAAGCATACAAAAGTCAACAGCAAAGACTTCATTCAAAAGTCAACTCAAACATTTTCAAAAATCATGAAATAAATCACACTCAATCCTAACATTTAACATGGTATACATGTCAAATTTCATGGCATTTGGATGAGAGGAAGGCAGTCAAGTAAAATCATGAAGTCAAACCTAATTCAAGTAAGCATGGTGAAAGTCAACAAGCATGGGTCAACTTCAAAAAATCATATCAATTTGAAAACAGAAGAGAAATGAATGAAATTAACACCAATGCAAAGCTTGAAGTGTCTAGTTATCACATATGAAATTTCATGGTCATACAATAAGATTTGAGAATTTCACAAAAGATTTGGCAAGGCATAGCACAAAAAGTCAACAAATGACCACATATGGAAGAAAATTCTTAATCAAATGGAAAACAGCAAGATTAATTCCAAGAAAAATTCATACATGAACTAGACATGCAAGGGATCATTCATGCAAAATTTGGAGTCATTTGGATGTAGGGAAGTGTGTGAACAAAAATTGTGAAGATGCATGATCATGGTATAGCACCAAATGCAACACACAACTTCAAAAAATCATAACTATCAATCCACAAATGATAAATGCACAAACTTTATATGGAAATGAAGATCAATGTGTCTAGTTTTACCACAAAAAATTTCAAGCTCATTGGATGCAATATGAGAATTTCACAATTGAAATGGCACAATGTATCATTCATGCACACATGTTGAGAAAATAATTGTCAATTAAAAACCAACCAATGGGAAAATTAATTAAAATTCACAATTAAATTCTAGACTCATTCGTGAACATGTGGAAAAAAATTCATAATTTTTGGATTAAAATTGGAGGAGAAATAAATTGTGGAACTTGATGAAATAATTGGATGAAATGTGAACAAAATGCATGGTCAAACAAAGTCAACAATGGCAGAGTTGTAATTCTGGACTCATTAATCAAAACTACTGCGTTTTGGCAAGGCAAAACGAAATGTTCTGATTGGCTCCCAGCCAATAGAACAGTAATCAACCAATCCATTTGAATTTTCTGAATTTGGAAAAAACCCTAAGGTTTCTAACAGCATGGCTCATGTATTCAAACTTCAAACAGGTTCAGTCAACATCCAAACAAAGTTATGAACAACAAATGTAATATAACACACATGCTCATGGGAAATCCTGCACGGCTTAAGGTTTCAAAATAGCAGCCTATGTTCATCATACATGTAATCATCAAACCAAGTTCATCCTCATCATGCTTCATCAAAACAATAGCACATAACAGCATAGCAGTTGTACTCAACAGCAACACAAAAAATCGACCAGCCACAACAGCATCATCATAACAGCAGCAGGCACATATTCATGTTGTCACCAATCATCAAAACAAAATGACTCGACCAAACCACACAAACAATATGGCATTGGGAAATGGTTAAGGTTTCAACAGCTGTAGGGCATGTGCAGCAACAACATGTATCATGTATTCTCATGCTTCCAACACAAACAACAGCAAGGCAAATAAATGTTCATTAATCATCATCATTCGACCAACATTTCAAAAGTAAAGTAATAGTATTCAGCTGGCATACTAACACAAACAGAATATGAATCAATATGGATTTCTGAGCATGTTCAAGGCTGCGATGACAGCAGGGTATTAACAGCATGGTTACATATGTGTTCATCAAAATCAATCATCAATTGAATTTCCAAACAACCAGCAAACAAACAAAATCATGGCTAACATGTTCAGCTCATGGAAACAAGACAATGCTCGTGGGACCTCAAAACAGCAGCAGGATTTGAACATTCAGTGGTAGTGTCATGTGTGCATTAACATCCAAACAGAACAGACAGCAGCATGGTAATGGTATGGCAACATCAAGCAACATCATACAATAACATGGCATTGCAACATATAGCAAACAGCAGTCAATCAACCTTGAATTATCTGGGTCTTCATGCAATACTAGGGGTTTACACACAGCATACAACTCCAATATCAGTTGTTCAACATTCAAGCACCAACTGTAACCAATGTCAATAATCAAAACAAATCAATGTAACCTCATTCAACCAACACAGCATGGTAGTAGCATAACAGCAGAAGAGCATATCCATCATCAACATGTAATCATCAAAAAATAACAGCATTCATTATGTTTATGGGATCTCAAAACTGCAGCATGCATGGCATTGTGGATCTCTAGCAATATTAAACAGACATAAATTAAAGAAATTCTAGGCGTGGCAGGGTTTAACAACAGCAGGATTCATCATCATGTTCTCATCATCATGCAGGCAACTTCATACAGTAGGGCATAAACAGCATTGGTATTCATCATCATGTTCCAAACAACAAACCAAACAACAGCATGGTATTAACAGCATGGTTTGGTGTCTTCAAGCAAGCAACAACAATATCAAACCAACAGTCATTCGAGCAAATTCTGGGCAGGTAAAAGGCATGTGCAACAGGGTATGACTTCCATCAATTTCAAAAATCACAACAGAAAAATATCCCCAGAAATCAACAATAAGCAGGCTAATCGATTCATCAAATTGAACACAAGCATGATATGGCATCCATGACCACTAATTTGAGCACACAAAAGCAAAATCAACAAAAACAATTTTGGATATTGAACTTCAGAAACAAATTTCTCTTAACCTAGTTGATCATTTGCAGTGGTTTAAAGTGTTTCGGGATCAGCAAATCACAAACTAGCTAAAGCATGGCATGGTTTAGAGAATAGTATAAATCGAAAACTTACTCAAACTGCAAGACAGTGATGCTACCAGTGTTGTTTGGTCTCGAAAGGCTGCAACAGATGTTCAAGGGAGTTTGCTTTGATGAATGATCACTGAGTTTTAGCTTAACAGTCTCGAGGAGGGCTCCACTCGAGATATACCATGGAAGGAGCTTTGGGAAGACAGAACCAGATGGGCCATTACAGTTGGTATTTCATGCTGGAATTGAGCTCACCATGTTGACTGTATGATGAAAACGAGAAAGGGTACTCGAGTTTTTAGAGCTTGTGGGCAAGAAGAGTAATATGGCCAAAATGCAAGAGAGGAGACAAAGAGATTTTTCTGAGGTCTGCAGCTGCTACTAGGGTTTTGAAAGTGTCAGAAAAAAGGTTTATATGTGCTGTTTAAACCTGCTTAATCAAAAGCTAAACTGATTTTGTCTTTTGAGCACAAAATGCAAATTTGCTAATCTTTGCATAAGTGTAAGTGGAGGTGCAATTGGCCACGAATTGGGCTTGGTTATGCTGCAGAAGGACCTTACCAAATGCTGTTTTGAAATCTGCTCTTTTAATTGCCAACTTTGTATTGCTTAAAATGCATCATTTGCATATTTGTCCATTGTGTGCATAAGTGAAAAGGAGGGTGGAAGGCTGGTCGAATTTGGGCTTGGACAGGCTGTCATGGACCACCCAAATGCTGTTTTTGGTTGTACAGAAAATGCTGTACTGGTTTTGCTTCAAATGAATCAAAAATGCATTTTGCCAAGTTTGCATATAAGTGGAAATGGGGGTGTGTGCTGCGAATGGGCCTGCAATCAGGCTGGAAACAGACTGCATTTCTGCTGCTTTGGTTGTACATATGGAATGCTGCAGCATGTTGTACTGTTTTTACTCTTTTTGTACCTCTATTTGCAATATTGCCAAATGTGCATTTTGATTCAAAATGATGATGGAATGATGGTATGGACATGGTTTTGGAATTGGAACACGTCACAAATATGACATGGAACATTTCCCAATTGACCAAATCAAGAAAAAATCAAAAACTCAAAAAGTCAAAGTTTGGTCAAACTTTGAATTTAAATGCAAAAGGTCCAAAAATGCCATTTTGAATGGTGAGGTTTTAGGTCATGAAATTTATATTTTTGGAAAGAGGATGAAAAATGTGGTTTGTAGGAAAAAACCCCACCAAATTTGGCCTTATGGTTTGAGAGTTATGGCTTGTTGAAGTTCAAAAATTGGTGAAAATGATTTGATCATATCTTGACAACCACACATGGGATTTGAGAGTTCTTGGACTTTTTGAAAATGGGAAGACAAGATCTTCAACTTTCATGTTGGGCAAAAATTCATTTGGAGCTTGTATCATGATGTAAGTTTAAGATCAAGAAGTTTCCATTTTTGGCAGTTGAAATTACAGGTCCACTTTCTATTTCTGGAAAATTTTCTGATTGACTTGATTTTCTTCCATGATGAGGTTGAACATGATAGATGAGGTTTATGCAAGCATGAATGAACTCCTTCAGATCAATTCTATCCATCAAATCTTGATTAAATCAATAGTTGACCAAGTTTGACTGTCTGTTGACTTTTCTAGGGTTTTGAGTGACTGGACTTCTTCTGACGATTTCCAAACCCTAATTCCTTGAGGACTTGACTTCAAATGATGTCTCAAGTTGTTTGAACTTTTGATTATTGACCATGGTGTCCAAATTCTGCAAGAATGGCCACCATCCATTGCTTTGACTGATCAATGACTGACTTTGACCTAATTTCTGATGATTACTTTATCTGCAAGCAACAAGGTTAGACAGACAATATTTTTTGTACTTTTTGAATGATAAACATATGAAAAGCAAGAATATACAAATGCAAAGTATGCTTGGTGATCAAGAAACAACCCACAAGGCAATCTATCCACTAAGAGGAAAGCACAGGCATGCATTGATCCTTGAGGTTATGATATGAATGATATGGGCCATGAGGGATCTTAGGGCCCAAAATTGGGGTCTTACAGATGCCCCTATTTAAGGTCATTCTAGCCGGAGAAGTGAAGTTTAGAAATCTTCATCTCGACGCGGTAGAATGGACTTAAATAACAGTAATGAGACAAATTTTGGTCCCTAAGAGACCTCATGATGCAGATGTATGCGTGCAAAAGACACAAACTCTGTGGGGAATATGATTCACACAGAAGAAAAGACGATCCATCGGAGTAGTACACTCACCAGGAACAGAGACTCTAACAAGACTCTATGGGGATAATAAAAGAAATGAGATGTGTGAACAATACACGACTCCAAACCGGGGAAAGACAAAACTGACACAACGTGATCAAGACACGACTCTGATTAAGGAAAACAGAAAAAACAGACAGGAGAACTCACTGGGGAGTGAAGGACTCACACTGGGAAAAGAATTCCAAAGGAAAATAAATCCATTGGAGAGACACAAGCTGACTCCTGAGGAGAAGCAACAGAAAAGGTTCCACTGGGGAAGCAACAAAGAGATGAGATGTTACCAAGCATACGGGTAACAAACTCAGGAAAATCTGACTCCACAGGGGGACCGAGGTCATAATAGGGAGCAGAAAGGAGGGAACACCAAGGATACCGGTTACTGGGTATATAATAGGTGACCGACCAAAACGTGAATTGGATTTCACTTCCAAAACACTCATCATCCTGAAGAGAGCTAGAAAAGCAGACTTGTCTATAGGATGGACATTCAATTCCACAAGGAAAATGAATCTTACTCTGAGGGGAAAACAATCAAAAGATTGACTCAAGAGCGAACGAGATATAATATCCATTACCGTCAGAACGTGGATAGAATACTCAGATGAGACATATTATTCATTACCGGCAGACCGTGAATAATATACTCGAAAGGAAAATTATCCTGAACCGGTTACTGGGTTGTTTATAGGATAAAATCCGAAGACGTGAATTGGTTTTCACTTCCAAAACACTCATCATCCGAAAGGAGGGCTTGAAAAAGCAAATCGACTTACAGGATGGGCATTCGAATCCATAATCGGGAAAACGAATCTTACTCAACTGGGGACACAAACCCAAAGAGTGCATGAGATATGATATCCATTACCGGCAGACCGTGGATAAGATACTCGCATGAGATATATTATCTATTACCGTCAGAACGTAGATAATAAACTCGCATGGTAAGAAACACCAGAGATACCGGTTACTGGGTATATAATAGGTGATCTACCGAAAACGTGAATTGGTTTTCACTTCCAAAACACTCATCATCCAAAACACAAACTGGTTAAAGGATGGCTATTCGATTCTACAAAGAATACGAATCTTGCTCAGTTGGGGAAAATCAACAAAGGATTCCAACTAAAGAGCGCATGAGATATATTATTCATTACCGGCAGACCGTGAATAATATACTCGAAAGGAAAAGACACCAGAGATACCGGTTACTGGGTATATAATAGGTGACTATCCAAAAAGAGAGAGACAATCGATACCAAGCATACGGGTAAACGAAAGACAACTCAAAGGGATAAATTGCAAGCATCCGGCAATTATCCAACAACAAAGAAATATTCGACTCCACAAAGGGAAATAACGAATCTTACTCGACCGGGGAAACGCAAAAGGCTTCGACTGAAGAGTGCATGAGATATATTATTCATTACCGGCAGACCGTGAATAATATACTCGCATGGAAGACTATCCACAACCGGTTACTGGGTTAATAAAGGATAAATCAACCGAACAGAAAGGCATCGGGATACCAAATTAGGTATATAATGATAACCAATCAAGAGGAGCAACAGACATTACCAACAAAAGGGTAAATGAAAGGCGATCTGCTGAGGATAAATTGCAAGCATCCGGCAATTATCGACAGAAGACTAGCTGGGGATGCATTGATAAAGGATCAATGATCCAGGGAACAAATCACTAGCATACGGTGAAAAGACCCACTGGGGATAAGATTGCTAGCATACGGCAATTATCCACAAAAGACTTGCTAGGGATATAAGTGCTGATCTGAGCAACTTATACAAGCAAAGGAAAATCATCATCAAATATTGAATGAAGATAACCACAAAATTAGGGTTTACATCTACCGAATACGGGGTAGAAGACCAAAAACTCCACGTGGGGATAGAACAAATCACAAATCCGCACGGGAAACCAAAATCGGGTTTATAACAAACCACAAACTGCTGAAGAGCAGGAAAATAGGATTTACAACTACCGGGTAGTAGGTAGAAGACCCAAAACTCTGGCTGGAGAATAAAAGGTGTATAACCACAAATTCTGTCAAGAAAAGCCAGGAAAGATAGGACTTACAACTGCTGGTTTGTAGGCAGAGGCCCAAAAAACATTCCGCTGGGGAACAACCCACTGGGAAGTACAAGATATCTGACAAATAGCCAATTCGGGAATGATCCGAAAAAACAGACTGAATCAAAACATGTCCTAATGAGGATATAACTCAAATAGGAAAGTCCATCCCAATATATGTGTTGGGAGGAAACGGAAGAAACCGTCATCCACGAGGGTATATCTCAGTGGGGAACTGCAGAAGAAAAGACAACATTTTCTGCTTATGGGGTTGACTCTATATGGAGAGATTTATAACACCCGACATCTGCTTGGGGAGATCTGTAAAGAGATCTATATCACCATAGCAGGAGACACGACAAACAAAAGATATATGGCAAGAAATGCAACATGAATATCTGAATGTTTATGAATATGCATGAATATGCGTGATTTATGTTTGATGAATGCTGACAAAACAGACAATTCTAACACAAACAGGTTCAGGAACAAACGTCCGGTATTATACTTCCAGGGGAAAAACCAGCTGGAGAGCCAATCTGCGGAGATTCACGTGCTGTAAAGCAAAGATCTGCAAGTACTGCTGAAGAAGCAGAGAAACATAGATATCAGGAAACAACCCAATCAGGGTACAGAAAGTCACAACGGGCAAAACAGCCACCAAGACGAATCTGTCGGGGAACAAGAGAAGTCCCAAAGTATATCTGCAGGGGATCCCAGTGTCAACTGAGAAACAAGAAGGGTGCATAAGCACGAACTGCTGTAGCAGCAAACCCACATAACTCCGCTGGGGAACAACCCACTGAGGGAGAATGATATCATCCAAATAGAATCTGATTGCATAAGCAATTCTACTGGGGAAAACTGTCGGCTACTCTCTTGGGAACAAACCACTGAGGGAGGACAGATCAAACAAATAGATTCTGCAACGAACCACTCCACTTGGGGAGAATACACAGCAAACTGATCACAACAAGTAGATTCTGCAATACAAGCCACTCTACTGGGGATCACAAATAGTCAGGAAAATAATCCGTTCACTGGAGGCCAAAGCCATCATCCGACCATACCGGGGGTTGAAGGAGGATTCAACAGGCGAAACTGCCACAACAAACAATTTGCAGACTAAGCTGAGGAAAAGATGGTTGCAATATACTGGGATGTCAACCCAAATCAAAACTGCTCAGGAAAATAAATCCTGCTCTGCTGAAGAGAATAACTCTGATGGAGAGATAGCCACAATTCCGCAGACGACTTCGCCGGGGAGAAGGTAAAGTACCGGGTATCAAACCACTGACCTACCGGATCTTCAAAAAGAAAGCGAACGTGCTGAGGAAACAGACAGTTCCGCTAGCAACACTGCATGGGGAAAAGAGGTAACAACTCCACTCGCAATCCTGGTGGGGATATCAATAACAGCTCTACTCGCGACTTCGAGGGGAGTAACAATCGATCAGTTATACTCATGACTGTGCTGAGGAGACAAATAAAGTCTGGGGTATAGACCCACTGGAGAAAGTGATGGGGCACCAGGATGACAAACCATCAACCGCCGAAACTTCTCAAGAAAACACCCATGCTAGGGGAACTGCTGCTGGAGAGAACGAAGTCTTCAACAACACTCTGCTTGCGACTGTACTGGGGAACAACCCCAACAACACCTCTGCTTGAGGAACAACCTCAACAAAGATCTGAAGAAAGAAGATACCACCAAACCAGGAATATGAACAAATGTCTTACCTGTTGGGAATCATGCCACCCTCGGGAGAGCACTGAGATATTCTTGAGTATCTTTTCAATCTTGTGAATGTTCACTTTGTTTAAAACAAAAATTTTGAAAAATTTGATTTGTTTAAAACAATGACATTTTATCAATTTAAAACATGCAAAACATTTGTTGAATTGAAACAAATAAGAATGCAAATAAATGGATAAAAAGCTCAAATTGATTTGATAGAATGGTAGTCTGCAAATGGCAAGACTCCATAGATCTGTACAAATTTGAAATCAGTGATATATATTGGAAGAGGGCTACATTGAACATAATGATCCTTTCTCTACCAATTTGAATCTCGATGTATCCGAAGCTTCAGTTGACGACGAATCGAGAATCCTCTGACGAAATGACGACTAATGAACCAGAAAGTCTTGTCGGGATGCAGTTACTTGCCAAAAAAATCCCTAATTTTTGCCTAGATTGCCCCAGAGTGAGGTACTCAATCTAGCGGGATGCAAATATATTCTTTTTTTTCAAGTCTCTAATTTTTGCCTGGATTATCCTTGCGGGTTCTCCACCGAGACGCTCATTTTTGCCTAAGCCGCCCTTTCGGGTTTTCAACTTAGCGAGCAATTCTGTTTTTTCATTCTTTTTATTTGCATATACTTTTTTTTTTTTTTTTTTTTTTTTTTTAAGCAAAGTATCTCTTGACTGCATCTGAATTCACAGGACGAGTGAAATCCTCCCCATCCATTGTTGTAAGCATCAAAGCACCGCCTGAAAAGGCTCTCTTAACAACATATGGACCCTCGTAGTTTGGAGTCCACTTGCCCCTGGAATCGGGCGCGAAAGACAAAACTTTCTTGAGCACAAGGTCACCTTCTCGAAACACGCGAGGCTTGACCTTCTTGTCGAATGCTTTCTTCATTCTCTGCTGATATAACTGACCATGGCACATGGCAGTTAATCTCTTCTCTTCAATCAAATTCAGTTGGTCGTAACGACTCTGAATCCATTCAGCATCAGTCAACTTGGCTTCCATCAAGACTCGCATTGATGGGATCTCCACCTCTACTGGGAGAACGGCTTCCATGCCATAAACAAGAGAGAAAGGGGTTGCCCCTGTTGAAGTGCGTACAGACGTACGATATCCATGCAAAGCAAATGGCAGCATCTCATGCCAATCCTTGTACGTGACAGTCATCTTTTGGATAATCCTCTTGATATTCTTATTAGCAGCTTCAACAACCCCATTCATCTTAGGTCTGTAAGGAGAGGAGTTATGGTGTGCAATCTTGAATTCATCGCACAATTCATCCATCATCTTGTTATTCAGATTGGATCCATTATCAGTAATGATCCTCTCTGGCACACCATAACGGCAAATCAACTGGTTCTTGATAAACTTCACAACCACCTGTCTGGTTACATTCGCGTACGAAGCGGCTTCAACCCATTTGGTGAAGTAATCAATTGCTACGAGAATAAACCGATGTCCGTTGGACGCTTTCGGCTCAATCATACCGATCATGTCAATTCCCCACATGGAGAAAGGCCATGGTGATGAAATCACATTCAGGAGTGTCGGAGGAATATGAATCTTATCCGCATAGATTTGACACTTGTGACATTTCTTCACATACTTGCAACAGTCAGACTCCATTGTCAGCCAATAGTAGCCTGCTCTTAACATCTTCTTAGCCATGGCATGTCCATTGGAATGAGTACCAAATGAACCCTCATGGACCTCAGTCATCAACAGGTTTGCTTCGTGTCTATCCACGCATCTGAGCAAAACCATATCAAAATTTCTCTTGTACAGCACTTCACCACTGAGGTAGAAACTGCCTGACAACCTTCTCAAAGTTTTCCTATCTTTCACAGATGCCCCAGGCGGGTAGACCTGGTTCTGGAGGAAATTCTTGATATCAAAATACCAAGGCTTGTCATCTTTCACATCTTCGATTGCAAATATGTGAGCTGGTCTGTCCAAGCGCATCACAGTAATGTTGGGAACATCATTCCACCATCTGACAACAATCATGGAAGCAAGTGTAGCAAGGGCATCTGCCATCCGATTATCCTCTCGAGGAATATGATAAAATTCAACTTCTGTGAAGAAAGTTGAAATTCTTCTTGCGTAATCTCTGTATGGGATGAGACCTGGTTGATTTGTCTCCCATTCACCTTTGATCTGATTGACAACCAAAGCTGAATCACCATAGACATCAAGATACTTGATTCTTAAGTCAATGCATTCTTCAAGTCCCATAATACAGGCTTCATACTCCGCCATATTATTCGTGCATTTGAAGGTTAGCCTTGCTGTAAACGGAATGTGCGATCCCTGGGGATTAACAATTACTGCCCCAATTCCATTTCCATATTGATTAACAGCGCCATCAAACACCATCGTCCATCTGGAACCAGGTTCTGGACCTTCATCAAGTGTAGGCTCATCACAATCTTTCATCTTCAAATACAGAATTTCCTCGTCCGGGAAGTCATACTGAACAGACTGATGATCTTCAATTGGCTGGTGCGCTAGGTGGTCAGCCAAGATACTACCTTTGATAGCTTTCTGAGCTCGATACTCAATATCATACTCAGACAACAGCATCTGCCAACGGGCAATCCTCCCAGTTAAAGCAGGCTTCTCGAAGATATACTTAATTGGATCCATTCTGGATATCAACCAAGTTGTATGATTTATCATGTACTGGCGCAAACGCTTAGCTGCCCAAGCTAAAGCACAGCACGTCTTCTCAAGCATAGAGTACCGAGACTCACAATCAGTAAACTTCTTACTGAGATAGTATATAGCAAACTCCTTCTTCCCTGATTCATCTTGTTGACCGAGTACACAACCCATCGAGTCTTCAAGAACTGTTAAGTACATAATCAGAGGTCTTCCTTCTACTGGCGGAGACAAAATCGGAGGTTCGGACAGATAATCTTTGATACTGTCGAAAGCTTTTTGGCAATCCTCGGTCCAATCATGAGACTGATCTTTCCGAAGGAGCTTGAATATCGGCGCACATGTGGCAGTCATGTGGGATATAAATCTGGAAATGTAGTTCAAGCGGCCAAGAAAACCTCGGACTTGCTTCTCAGTTTTGGGTGCGGGCATCTCTTGTATTGCTTTGACCTTTGCAGGATCAACCTCAATACCTCTTTCACTTACCACAAAACCCAACAACTTTCCGGAACGGACTCCAAAAGTACATTTGTTCGGATTCAGACGAAGCTGGAATTTCCTCAAACGCTGAAAAAGCTTCAACAAATGCTCAATATGCTCAACTTCCGTTCGGGACTTAGCAATCATATCATCAACATAGACTTCTATCTCCTTGTGCATCATATCATGAAACAAGGTAGTCATAGCTCGTTGATACGTGGCTCCGGCGTTCTTCAAACCGAAGGGCATCACTCGATAACAGAATGTTCCCCAAGGTGTGATGAATGTTGTCTTCTCCATATCCTCTGGTGCCATCTTGATTTGATTATATCCGGAAAATCCGTCCATAAAGGAAAAGACTTTGAATTTAGCTGTATTGTCTACCAACATGTCAATGTGTGGTAGAGGAAAATCATCTTTTGGACTAGCTTTGTTCAAATCTCTGTAATCAACGCACATACGGACTTTTCCGTCCTTCTTAGGAACAGGCACAATATTGGCCACCCATTGAGGATATGTCGAAGTCACCAGAAACCCCGCATCAATTTGCTTCTGAACTTCCTCTTTGATCTTCACTGCCATATCTGGATGAGTTCTTCTGAGCTTCTGCTTCACAGGCACGCACTCAGGCTTCAAAGGCAGGAAATGTTGCACAATATCTGTATCTAAACCCGGCATGTCTTCATATGACCAAGCGAAGATATCTGAATATTCTCGTAGCAAGCTGATCAAATCTTCCTTAACAGACCCTTCAAGAAGTGCCCCAATTTTCACCAGGCGCTCACAATCTTCAGATCCCAAGTTGACTGTTTCCAAGTCTTCGAGATGCGGCTGAATGATCTTCTCTTCGTGTTCAAGGAGACGGGTGATCTCATCAGGAATCTCTTCAACGTCATCTTCCTCTGCCTCAAATACAGGGAATTCAAAATTGGGAGATGGCGTTGGATCATTATGTTCAATGGGTTTTATGATCAACCTGCATAATGATTTTGGTTAAGAAAAATTCAGCATTTTAAACAAGCAAATCATTATGCAGATGAAAAATGTTGCTTTGATAGCTTTTATTTTGTTTTTATGGTTTTTTGTGATCACTGATTTCATAAAGAAAAGCAAAAAGTGAAAACAAAGGAAAAACAAATGTTTTGACAATGCAAAAATTGAATGAAAACATCATTGTATATATGCTTTGCCAACAATGTCATCACTTCTCCTTTTGGCATGGGAGAAGGGTTTTAAACAAAATGAACAATTACTCTGATCTATGGATAACTGTAGGAACATCCACAGCGACCCAATTGTGGCAGACACCACCAGGAATAACAAAATTGTTCAAATCTTCTGCATCTTCTTCTTCGATGATAGCAGCAGCTTCCTCTTCTGCAGGTTGATCAGCATGGATGAATCCTCCACTGGTGAACAGACCTTGCTCATTGCATGCCCCAGAACCAAAGCCAATGCCAGCCCGGGAACGGTTATCTTCAAGTTCAAGCACTTTCCCTAATCCAGCAACTGCACCACATTCAATGGCCAGCTTAGCATCACGGTAGGAAGTGAATGAAGGAGACTTCTTCTCGATTGGTTTATCAATAGATAAAGCTTGGAACTGAGTTCCAACTTCATCCTCTGCATCAATGTACGAGAAGGAAGACAGATTACTGACCAGGAGAGCCTTTTCTCCCCCTACTACAACCAATTTCTTGTTTTTCACAAACTTCAGCTTTTGGTGTAGGGTGGATGTCACGGCGCCAGCCTCGTGAATCCATGGTCGGCCTAAGAGACAGCTGTAAGATGGGTGAATATCCATTACTTGAAAAGTGATCTGGAAATCACTTGGTCCAATCTTGATCGGGAGATCCACTTCCCCAATCACGGTCTTACGCGACCCATCAAAAGCTTTTACAACAACCCCACTCTGCCTCATAGGAGGACCTTGATATGACAATCGAGAGAGTGTGGATTTTGGCAATACATTAAGGGACGATCCAGTGTCCACCAGTACATTGGACATTGCATCAGATTTGCAGTTCATAGATATATGTAAAGCCATGTTGTGGTCTCTTCCCTCCTCAGGGAGATCAGCGTCACAAAAGCTCAGAGTGTTGCAAGCGGTAATGTTTGCAACAATGCTATCAAATTGTTCCAGGGTGACGTCGTGATCAACGTATGCCAGGTCCAAGACTTTCTGAAGAGACTCCCTATGAGGCTCTGAATTCAGCAATAGAGAAAGAATGGAGATCTTGGAGGGCGTGTGTAGAAGCTGATCTACAATATTATACTCGCTCTTTCTGATGAGCCTCAACATCTCATCAGATTCTTCATCAACAATGCCACTCGGGCCATCTGAAGAAACAGGAGTCTTTGGTGCGGAGGAGGAAGGCTGGGCAACAGCAAGTGCCGGATTCTGAACATTCACAGCATTCCCCACAGGACGCTCAACAGATTCAGAAGAAACAGCAGGAGCTTTAGCAGGCGCAGAAAATACACGACCACTCCGGGTCAACCCACTAACGTCAGCGATAGTGGTCACGGAAGTAGACGGCAGAGGTACTTCAACCCCATCCTGGACAGCAACAGGATTGTACCGGAATGGTACAGCTCTATCAGATGAATAAGGCACGGGGCCAGCTGGTTTGATAATCAAAGAAGGTGAGGCCTTAGGCTTGTTGCTATTGTAACGAATAACAACGGGCTCTGGCAACTTGAACACCGGGGAGATGACACTCACTTCGGGCTCAACCACATCAACATTGCGATTCTGGAGAATCTCAATGGTACCTTCATTCAACATCATTTGCAATTCCTTGCGAACCTGGTCACAACCCAAACGATTGACCGAACAGACACGGCACTGGTCATGGTTATGCTCCAAATAACTGTGCTGACACAGCATTTTATGTAATCCAACCAACGACTGCCGGATATGACTGACATATTTCACCTTGTACTTCCCAAGGTCTTCCTGGATCATATTGACGGATTTCCCATGCGAAGGCAATGGGTTCCTGGTGACATTAGGGTTGGAGTCTTCAAAACTCAGAATTCCGCTTCTCATGAGGTCTTGAACCTTATTCTTCAGCGGGAAACAATTCTCGACATTGTGGCCCGGAGCACCGGAATGATAGACACAATGCTGGTCTGGTTTGTACCACCATTGCGGGTTGGCAGGAATTGCAGGAGGATCCCTGGGAGAAACCAACTTCCTCTCCAACAAGGAGGGATAAAGCTCTGTATATGTCATCGGAATAGGGTCGAAACTGACCTTCTTCCTATCATAGTTCACATTAGCCTGATTGGTTGTACTTCCACGAGGCTGGTAAGCCTGTTGCTGTGGACGTTGCTGTTGCTGTTGATATTGCGGTTGTGGATATTGCTGCTGATGCTGATACTGTTGAGCATTATCCTTGAATACAGGCGCCACATGAGCCACCTGATGCTGATGTCCGGCACGGTGTGCAGGCTTCCTCTGAACAGAGGGTCTTCTATGCTTGGGCTGAGACTGCACAGCATGCGCTTCTCCTTCTTTCCTCTTAAACGCTCCATACCGTTTAGAGGAAGAGCTGTCATCTTTAGCTAATCGTCCTTCGCGGACGCCTTCTTCAAGACGCATCCCCATGTTCACCATCTCGGTGAAATCAGAGGGAGCGCTGGCCACCATTCTCTCATAGTAAAATGACCCAAGAGTCTTCAGAAAGATCTTGGTCATCTCCTTTTCTTCTAATGGTGGAGTGATTTGAGCTGCCAGCTCACGCCATCTCTGGGCGTACTCCTTGAACGTCTCTTTGTCCTTTTGTGACATAGACCTGAGTTGATCTCTGTCAGGCGCCATGTCAACGTTGTATTTATATTGCTTGACGAAAGCTTCGCCAAGATCATTGAAAGAGCGGATGTTGGCACTGTCCAAGCTCATGTACCAACGGAGAGCAGCACCAGACAAGCTGTCTTGAAAGTAGTGGATCAAGAGTTGATCGTTGTCTGTCTGCGTGGACATCTTTCTGGCATACATGACCAAGTGTGCCAAAGGACAGGTGTTCCCTTTATACTTCTCAAAGTCTGGGACCTTGAATTTAACAGGTATCTTCACACCGGGAACTAGACAAAGTTCGGCTGCTGACTTGCCGAAGAGATCTTTGCCTCTAAGAGTTCTCAATTCCTTTCTCAGCTCGAGGAATTGATCGTTCATAGCATCCATTTTCTCGTGTACATCTGAGCCCTCAGACGCCTCAGAATGATAAATGGTGTCGTCTACCCTCGGCATGGTATGCACGACAGGAGGAACAGGTATAGGGACCGGGCTAGATGCCGGCATTTGTGCAAAGGTGGGAGCTGGCAGATCAGGCATGAAGCCGGGAGGCATCCCCCAAGGAAAACCGGGAGGCATGGCGTTAGGCTGCTGGGCACTGACAGGCACTGCTGATGTAGCCACTTCAGAAATAACCGTCCGCTGAACGGGAGTTGCTGGCTGAGGAGCAGGCTGATTCTGGGCAGCAAGGAGTTGCTCCATCAATGCGCCAAGTCTGGCGACTTCATCCCTCAGAGTCTGATTCTCTTGTTCCAACTGCTCCATGATCCTTGCAGAGTTGACCCTCGTATAATACTGGTGAGTCAGCTTGTCTTCAAAATAAATGAAGAGCAGATGTTAGAACCGGAAGACCAGAAACAAAGGTACCTGTTTATGCAAGAATGATGCATGAAATGCTTGTGCAAATGCTTTGATTTTCAAGGAACCCTCAGGGTATTCATTTGCAATATTTCGAATATTTAAACATTTTGATTGTTCATGGAAAATATTTCATTCAAAATATTAGGACAAAGAAATACAGCATTCTTTTAAATATTACAAAGAGAAAAGGTAAATGACATCCTATGGATCCCTATTAGCTCGGGATGGCGGAAGACGAGAAGTGTACAACTTCTTGATCTCTCTCTCATAGGCAGCCTCCATATCAGCTTTCTCCTTTGCAAGTTGATCATACTTCCTTTTCCAGAATTTGGAAGACTGAGGAAGTAGAGAAGTCCAAGTGTCGTTCGGATCGTCGATCACTCGGTGCTCGAGAAATTCGATCATATCATCTTTCTCCTTGAGCTGCTGCAGCAATTCCTCTCTCTCGCGGATCCAGGCACGCGAAAGGTCTTCTTCTCTCAACTCCTCTACACGTTGGGTAGGGAGGGTTGAAGGCCCAGCCACATCCAACGGTGTAGGTCTCGGATGATCATACGGCATCAGGTAGGTAGCAGCCCTCTGTCTGACCCAAGAGGTATAGGGCTCCAAAGCAATGCAATTCTTCGGACCCAATTCATTCCTACTCTTCATGCGAATATTGCGCCAAGCGCGGACAAATCTGGCTTTCAGGCCTTGGGGATCTTTACCCTCCTGAAAGAATACACCTTCTAACAGAATGTTATGGGGTTTATCCTTTAGGGGGAACCCAAGCTGACGACGTGCAAGCGTAGGATTGTAGGTAATCCCACCACATGTACCAAGAAGAGGCACATTGGGGAATTCACCACAAGAATTGATGATCTGAACGGTATCATACACGCGATCATACCAGGTGATATCATCATTGGTGAGAGACATGAGTCTCTGAGACCACCGTAGACATCCCTTGTTCTCCTTAAAAGCAACTGTCTGCGGCAAGTGCGAAATAAACCACTTGTACAGCAGGGGTAAACAGCAGACAATGACTCCTCCATTCTTCATATTCCTCAGATGCATTGAGACATATGCATCACCCAACAAGGTCGGAACCGGATTAAGGACTGAAAAGATCCTAATAGCGTTCATGTCGACGAACTTGTCGAAGTTGGGAAACAGCACCAATCCATAGATAAGCAGTACGAACAGAGCCTCAAAGGCATCCTCACTCATGGCCTTCCCATAAAAAGTGGCTTGAGCAATAAGGAACTCGGAAGGAAAACCTTGAATTCCGCCTTTGGTAGTCAGATTAGCTCTAATCAGATCTTCATCTATATGCAACAGGCTGGAAATCTCTCGAGCAGATGGAATACTCTCTAAGCCACTGAACGGCACTTGATCCAGAATAGGAATCCCAATAAGGTGAGAGTATTCTTCCAAAGTTGGCAACAACTGGAAGTCCGGAAATAAGAAGCAATGATAGAGCGGATCATAGAACTGAGCAAGAGTGCTCATCAATCCCTCATCCACCTGAGTAGTCAGCAACGGCAGAAGCTTCCCATAGCGAGCTTTGAAACCCAAGGGATCTAATACATACGATGTCAGATTCCTTAACTCTTTTACATCAGGCTGCTTAAAGCTGTACTTCTTTGTATGCCTCTTCGGTCTTTCCATGTCTGAAAATTTTGCAAATAAACCCTTTAAGTTCCTTGAAAATTTTCTCTTTGATGACATGAATGCGGATGAATGCGTGAATGCATGGATGCAACAAACACACTCAAGGATCAAGCAAAGCACACCAAACAAAGGTCGTGGGAAAGCTCTATGTATCCCTAATATCAATCATCCATTTTGGTGGATTTAGGTTTTCACCTTATCGACACCCAAGTTCCATTGATATTAACGGTACATGAACCGGCTCTAACATTCTTAATATCAACCAGCCGCTTTGGTGGATTTTAGGTTTTACACCTGATCCGGGATCCATTGATATTAACAATGTTTGAACGACTCAACCACGAATCACGGGTTTGTTGAGAGTCACGAGCATGGAGTCTCGGTTAAGAACCACCCAAAGGGAGTGTACTAGGGTTTAAACCTGCCAGACATGTTCTATCAGAGGTTCCCATAATCATCGTTCCATCTTTCGAATATTATCGGAGGAACGAATACTCGTATTCCAAGAATATTCTCAAGAGAAACTCTTATGAGTGTAGTATCGCGTAACAATCGTATCAGAACTGACATCTGAACGACCTCCGCACTACGGTCCTAAAAATAGGCCAAGATGGGTTTGGTAAACTAAGGTCCTTGGCTTCTGCGGCACATGATTGAAAGAATAATGCCTAACCACAAATAACTTGTGTGACATTATTAGTTCAACATGACCTCCACCAAGTGAATGGGCTCGCAAGTCAACTGGCTAAGGACTCCTCCACACCAGTCAACAAGACTATGCCATTCTCCTATCCTAGAGAGCACTCGAGTTCGGGTATAGAACTCATCTCACAGATCACCAAAGCAAACAGCAAATGTATATCAAGCAATTCACACATTACAATCAATACATTCATCCCAAATTGTACAAAAATATGCCAGATAAAGAATAACAATATAGCACAACAAGGGTGAAAAGTAGGCAATACAACCAGGGATGATGATTTCCCCAGCAGAGTCGCCACTTTTCTGTAGCGGTGTATTCGTCGCTATATGATCTATTGGTTAAATCATAAGCTAAGAGATACATTGAAAATTTCGAGTCGCCACCGCACTTTTATTTATCCAAAGGATTGGCTAAAAAGCGAACAAAAGCCTAAGAAGTTTTACACGTAGAAAACTAATAAAAAGATCAGAGATTCTGGGTAAGGGGTAAATTACGCAATGGGAAGGTGTTAGGCACCCACTACGTCCTAGGTACTCCTAGGGAGCCCTTTTCACACTTGTTATGCAAAAATTATTATTTATTATGACAAAAATATTGTGCAAACATGAGTGGGATGATGAGAAAAGAATATACATTTTTATTATTATTGGGTTATTGGGTTCGAACGGATGAACCCGTTGCCTACGTACCTTCCATCAAAGGTAAGGATCAGAACGCCGTAGTTCGGCTAAAAGATTTCCAAAAGTGGGTTAGGTTCAATTTTAAACACAAACCTTAGGTCTTACGTTATCCACGGGAGAAAACTCAACCTTATATAAACAACAACGTCCACCATGTGAGAACGGCTTCAACTTGCCAGGGAGGGGTTAACCCTATAATAGGCAAGGAAGACTTACAATTCAATCACTAAAGACAGAAGGTGAGATTAGCATCAACCACTAAGATAAATCAAACCTATAGCTCATGTATGAAAAGATTAATGGACAAAGCCAAAACAAGTGAATGAGTGGAGTTACTGATTATGATTATGAAAATGGAGTTAAAGTATAATTAAGATCAATTCAAATAAGTATTATGAAATGAATTTTGGAAAAAGGTCAAGGACTTGAGTCCAGGTTTTTAGTTAGAAAAACATGAAGATGTTTGCACAACATTTATGTCAGGTTTAAAAGCGAAAGTGTGAAAAGTCTAGGACATAATGAATGATGAATGGATGAAGATGGAAAGTAAAACTTCTTAGAAGGTTCACTTCTTGAAATCATATAGCAGATGATTCAAGTGTGTCCTTTGGAATAGCAATGGATAATAATAAACAAACAAAGCAAAGGCGGATATCGGATGCCAATCAATGGTCTTATACCAATCTCCTAAAACAAAACGGTATGTCAGATGCCACTCAATGGACTTACACCAATCTCCACAGGCAAAGAGATAAAAAAGCGGATACCGGATACCAATAGATGGATTTACACCAGTCTCCTAAAACAGAACAGGATATCAGATGCCACTCAATGGACTTACACCGATCTCCTCAAAAGAAAAGAACAAAGATGAAATATGGAAGTCAACTGCCAATCCATCTGGACTTAGTTTAACTTCACAGTATGCTCACAGGAAATCCAATGCCACGTCACTGGGACTTATAATGGATCCTCACATACAAGAACAAAAGCAACAATATGATCACAGGTATGCAAATGCCAACTTACAGGGACTTATAATTGCAACCTCTCACACAAACAGATAAACAAACTATGATCACAGGAAAGCAGATGCCAACTTACAGGGACTTATAACTGCAACCTCACATACAAACACACAGATCAAACTATGATCACAGGATAACAGATGCCAACTTACAGGGACTTACAACTGTATCCTCACATACAACATCAAACAGATCAAATTATGATCACAGGATAACAGATGCCAACTTACAGGGACTTACAACTGTATCCTCACATACAACATCAAACAGATCAAATTATGATCACAGGATAACAGATGCCAACTTACAGGGACTTATAACTGTATCCTCACATACACACAGATAAACAGAAGATATGAGTGACCAATGAGGTCTTACACTCTATCCTTCCATATCACAGGAGCAAATGCCAAAGCAAATGGACTTACAATTGTCCTCAATGGGTAAACAACAATGATAGCATCATAAGAAGCAAATGAGATGATCATGCATTAATGGCAATTGATGATGATGATAAATGCATAGCATATAGGCAAACAAGTGCACATGAAGCAATCAATCAATCAATGAATATCAAACAGCACACTCTATAGCCAAACAATGGGGGGCTCACACAAGAGGGTTTGACTTTAAAAGTCCACTGTAATGGGTAAAGGTTGCTCTTAACCTGGCCATTGAGGGACTCAGGTGAAGCAGATGAAAAGGAGATGAGGGGTATGCCTCATTGCTTCAATCTCAAGTCAGAGAGAGCATCAAAGAAAGTGTGGGAGTTCAGAAAGTAGGAACTCTCTCCACATTATTGACTCGATTAGATCTTGGGTATTTATCTCATTACTTCAACCAGGTACTGGGAGCAAAGAGAGGACACACTGAATAGTGGGGGATAGATTACTTATCCCTACCTTCCACCAATTGCCTTACTTGAAGGACTTTTCCTGCTTAGGACAAATTTAAACAAACACAGGCATTGCCTCTTAAGGAGGACTTCAGACAGTTTGCCCGGTCAAATAACAGACCGGGTCTCCAGACTACATGAAGAAGAAGTAATTATACCTCAAAGCAAATGCTAAAAAGCAAAGCAAGCAATCAAGTTCAAAGAACTTAGGCAACTAAAGTACCTGAAAAAGTCAAACTCATTAGTAAACAAGTCAACAGTCAAAAGCAAAAGAAAATGAACCAATAGTCACACAGAAGGACCAACTGTGCAAGGCACAAAGACTCAAGTATGAGTCACCTACAAAACAAGGGTTAGCATGTGGCAAACAATCAAATTCAATCACATTTGAGTGATCCTTAAAGCATGGGTGCTCAACCTGAAACAACAGCTCAATTGTAAGCTCAGAAGACCACTAGGGCTAGCCTAGGGTCAAAGATGAAAGAAAAAGTCAAGGCAGCAAGCAATGTTCAATCAAAGTCAAATTCAATCATGTAGGAAAGTAAACACAATTGGATTCAAACTCATATCATGCATCAAGGTCATTCCATATGCAAAACAATGCAAAGCATGGCAAGAGAAGCATACAAAAGTCAACAGCAAAGACTTCATTCAAAAGTCAACTCAAACATTTTCAAAAATCATGAAATAAATCACACTCAATCCTAACATTTAACATGGTATACATGTCAAATTTCATGGCATTTGGATGAGAGGAAGGCAGTCAAGTAAAATCATGAAGTCAAACCTAATTCAAGTAAGCATGGTGAAAGTCAACAAGCATGGGTCAACTTCAAAAAATCATATCAATTTGAAAACAGAAGAGAAATGAATGAAATTAACACCAATGCAAAGCTTGAAGTGTCTAGTTATCACATATGAAATTTCATGGTCATACAATAAGATTTGAGAATTTCACAAAAGATTTGGCAAGGCATAGCACAAAAAGTCAACAAATGACCACATATGGAAGAAAATTCTTAATCAAATGGAAAACAGCAAGATTAATTCCAAGAAAAATTCATACATGAACTAGACATGCAAGGGATCATTCATGCAAAATTTGGAGTCATTTGGATGTAGGGAAGTGTGTGAACAAAAATTGTGAAGATGCATGATCATGGTATAGCACCAAATGCAACACACAACTTCAAAAAATCATAACTATCAATCCACAAATGATAAATGCACAAACTTTATATGGAAATGAAGATCAATGTGTCTAGTTTTACCACAAAAAATTTCAAGCTCATTGGATGCAATATGAGAATTTCACAATTGAAATGGCACAATGTATCATTCATGCACACATGTTGAGAAAATAATTGTCAATTAAAAACCAACCAATGGGAAAATTAATTAAAATTCACAATTAAATTCTAGACTCATTCGTGAACATGTGGAAAAAAATTCATAATTTTTGGATTAAAATTGGAGGAGAAATAAATTGTGGAACTTGATGAAATAATTGGATGAAATGTGAACAAAATGCATGGTCAAACAAAGTCAACAATGGCAGAGTTGTAATTCTGGACTCATTAATCAAAACTACTGCGTTTTGGCAAGGCAAAACGAAATGTTCTGATTGGCTCCCAGCCAATAGAACAGTAATCAACCAATCCATTTGAATTTTCTGAATTTGGAAAAAACCCTAAGGTTTCTAACAGCATGGCTCATGTATTCAAACTTCAAACAGGTTCAGTCAACATCCAAACAAAGTTATGAACAACAAATGTAATATAACACACATGCTCATGGGAAATCCTGCACGGCTTAAGGTTTCAAAATAGCAGCCTATGTTCATCATACATGTAATCATCAAACCAAGTTCATCCTCATCATGCTTCATCAAAACAATAGCACATAACAGCATAGCAGTTGTACTCAACAGCAACACAAAAAATCGACCAGCCACAACAGCATCATCATAACAGCAGCAGGCACATATTCATGTTGTCACCAATCATCAAAACAAAATGACTCGACCAAACCACACAAACAATATGGCATTGGGAAATGGTTAAGGTTTCAACAGCTGTAGGGCATGTGCAGCAACAACATGTATCATGTATTCTCATGCTTCCAACACAAACAACAGCAAGGCAAATAAATGTTCATCAATCATCATCATTCGACCAACATTTCAAAAGTAAAGTAACAGTATTCAGCTGGCATACTAACACAAACAGAATATGAATCAATATGGATTTCTGAGCATGTTCAAGGCTGCGATGACAGCAGGGTATTAACAGCATGGTTACATATGTGTTCATCAAAATCAATCATCAATTGAATTTCCAAACAACCAGCAAACAAACAAAATCATGGCTAACATGTTCAGCTCATGGAAACAAGACAATGCTCGTGGGACCTCAAAACAGCAGCAGGATTTGAACATTCAGTGGTAGTGTCATGTGTGCATTAACATCCAAACAGAACAGACAGCAGCATGGTAATGGTATGGCAACATCAAGCAACATCATACAATAACATGGCATTGCAACATATAGCAAACAGCAGTCAATCAACCTTGAATTATCTGGGTCTTCATGCAATACTAGGGGTTTACACACAGCATACAACTCCAATATCAGTTGTTCAACATTCAAGCACCAACTGTAACCAATGTCAATAATCAAAACAAATCAATGTAACCTCATTCAACCAACACAGCATGGTAGTAGCATAACAGCAGAAGAGCATATCCATCATCAACATGTAATCATCAAAAAATAACAGCATTCATTATGTTTATGGGATCTCAAAACTGCAGCATGCATGGCATTGTGGATCTCTAGCAATATTAAACAGACATAAATTAAAGAAATTCTAGGCGTGGCAGGGTTTAACAACAGCAGGATTCATCATCATGTTCTCATCATCATGCAGGCAACTTCATACAGTAGGGCATAAACAGCATTGGTATTCATCATCATGTTCCAAACAACAAACCAAACAACAGCATGGTATTAACAGCATGGTTTGGTGTCTTCAAGCAAGCAACAACAATATCAAACCAACAGTCATTCGAGCAAATTCTGGGCAGGTAAAAGGCATGTGCAACAGGGTATGACTTCCATCAATTTCAAAAATCACAACAGAAAAATATCCCCAGAAATCAACAATAAGCAGGCTAATCGATTCATCAAATTGAACACAAGCATGATATGGCATCCATGACCACTAATTTGAGCACACAAAAGCAAAATCAACAAAAACAATTTTGGATATTGAACTTCAGAAACAAATTTCTCTTAACCTAGTTGATCATTTGCAGTGGTTTAAAGTGTTTCGGGATCAGCAAATCACAAACTAGCTAAAGCATGGCATGGTTTAGAGAATAGTATAAATCGAAAACTTACTCAAACTGCAAGACAGTGATGCTACCAGTGTTGTTTGGTCTCGAAAGGCTGCAACAGATGTTCAAGGGAGTTTGCTTTGATGAATGATCACTGAGTTTTAGCTTAACAGTCTCGAGGAGGGCTCCACTCGAGATATACCATGGAAGGAGCTTTGGGAAGACAGAACCAGATGGGCCATTACAGTTGGTATTTCATGCTGGAATTGAGCTCACCATGTTGACTGTATGATGAAAACGAGAAAGGGTACTCGAGTTTTTAGAGCTTGTGGGCAAGAAGAGTAATATGGCCAAAATGCAAGAGAGGAGACAAAGAGATTTTTCTGAGGTCTGCAGCTGCTACTAGGGTTTTGAAAGTGTCAGAAAAAAGGTTTATATGTGCTGTTTAAACCTGCTTAATCAAAAGCTAAACTGATTTTGTCTTTTGAGCACAAAATGCAAATTTGCTAATCTTTGCATAAGTGTAAGTGGAGGTGCAATTGGCCACGAATTGGGCTTGGTTATGCTGCAGAAGGACCTTACCAAATGCTGTTTTGAAATCTGCTCTTTTAATTGCCAACTTTGTATTGCTTAAAATGCATCATTTGCATATTTGTCCATTGTGTGCATAAGTGAAAAGGAGGGTGGAAGGCTGGTCGAATTTGGGCTTGGACAGGCTGTCATGGACCACCCAAATGCTGTTTTTGGTTGTACAGAAAATGCTGTACTGGTTTTGCTTCAAATGAATCAAAAATGCATTTTGCCAAGTTTGCATATAAGTGGAAATGGGGGTGTGTGCTGCGAATGGGCCTGCAATCAGGCTGGAAACAGACTGCATTTCTGCTGCTTTGGTTGTACATATGGAATGCTGCAGCATGTTGTACTGTTTTTACTCTTTTTGTACCTCTATTTGCAATATTGCCAAATGTGCATTTTGATTCAAAATGATGATGGAATGATGGTATGGACATGGTTTTGGAATTGGAACACGTCACAAATATGACATGGAACATTTCCCAATTGACCAAATCAAGAAAAAATCAAAAACTCAAAAAGTCAAAGTTTGGTCAAACTTTGAATTTAAATGCAAAAGGTCCAAAAATGCCATTTTGAATGGTGAGGTTTTAGGTCATGAAATTTATATTTTTGGAAAGAGGATGAAAAATGTGGTTTGTAGGAAAAAACCCCACCAAATTTGGCCTTATGGTTTGAGAGTTATGGCTTGTTGAAGTTCAAAAATTGGTGAAAATGATTTGATCATATCTTGACAACCACACATGGGATTTGAGAGTTCTTGGACTTTTTGAAAATGGGAAGACAAGATCTTCAACTTTCATGTTGGGCAAAAATTCATTTGGAGCTTGTATCATGATGTAAGTTTAAGATCAAGAAGTTTCCATTTTTGGCAGTTGAAATTACAGGTCCACTTTCTATTTCTGGAAAATTTTCTGATTGACTTGATTTTCTTCCATGATGAGGTTGAACATGATAGATGAGGTTTATGCAAGCATGAATGAACTCCTTCAGATCAATTCTATCCATCAAATCTTGATTAAATCAATAGTTGACCAAGTTTGACTGTCTGTTGACTTTTCTAGGGTTTTGAGTGACTGGACTTCTTCTGACGATTTCCAAACCCTAATTCCTTGAGGACTTGACTTCAAATGATGTCTCAAGTTGTTTGAACTTTTGATTATTGACCATGGTGTCCAAATTCTGCAAGAATGGCCACCATCCATTGCTTTGACTGATCAATGACTGACTTTGACCTAATTTCTGATGATTACTTTATCTGCAAGCAACAAGGTTAGACAGACAATATTTTTTGTACTTTTTGAATGATAAACATATGAAAAGCAAGAATATACAAATGCAAAGTATGCTTGGTGATCAAGAAACAACCCACAAGGCAATCTATCCACTAAGAGGAAAGCACAGGCATGCATTGATCCTTGAGGTTATGATATGAATGATATGGGCCATGAGGGATCTTAGGGCCCAAAATTGGGGTCTTACACCACCCACTAGGAGGGAAGCTAGGGCATGCAATGATCCTTGAGGCCATGGTATGATATGATATGGGCCATGAGGGATCTTAGGGCCCAAAATTGGGGTCTTACAGAAAGGGACATGATTTCCTTGATTCATTGATCACATCTAGGGTTTGAGACCCTCATGAACAAAGAGCATCATCAAGAATTGATTCAAGAATGGTTATGAGCATCATTTATGAGTCCCAACTGTTTCTACATGTTATATTTATCAAGTTTTCTTCAAGAGTTTGAGGGTGATTTGCCTTGGAAACCCTAGTTTGACTGGTGTAGCGGTGTATTCGTCGCTATATGATCTATCGATTAAATCATAAGCAAGAGATACAATGAAATTTCGAGTCGCCACCGCACTTTTATTTATCCAAAGGACTGGCTAAAAAGCGAACAAAAGCCTAAGAAGTTTTACACGTAGAAAACTAATAAAAAGATCAGAGAGTCTGGGTAAGGGGTAAATTACGCAATGGGAAGGTGTTAGGCACCCACTACGTCCTAGGTACTCCTAGGGAGCCCTTTTCACACTTGTTGTACTAAATTGTTATTTGTTATGACATAAAGATTGTGCAAACATGATTGGGATGATGAGAAAAGAATATACAAGTTTTATTATTTTATTTATTTTTGTGTTCGAACGGATGAACCCGCTGCCTACGTACCTTCCATCAAAGGTAAGGATCAAAACGCCGTAGTTCGGCTAAAAGATTTCCAAAAGTTGGTGGATTCAGTTTTAAACACAAGCACTGAGGCTTTTCATTATCAATGGGAGAACACTCGACCAAAAACCAACATCCACCATGCGAGGATAGCTTCGACGCACTAGAGGGGTTAGCCCTGTTTTCAGTACGGAAGTCTTACTGTCGACTCACTAAGGATAGGCAAGATTTACATCAACCACAAAGATAATTGAAACCTATGGCTAATGCATGAAAAGATTAACAATGGACAAAGCCAAAACAAGTGAATGAGTGAAGTTAATTGATTGTGATTATGAAAAGTGAAGTCAAAGTATGATTAAGATTGATTCAAAGAAGTATTATGAAATGAAGTTTGAAAAAAATCAAGGACTTGAGTCCAGGTTTTTAGTTAGAAAAGCATGAAGAAGTTTGCACAACACTTATGTCAAGTTTGGAAAGTAAAGTGTGAAAAGGTTTAGGACATAATGAATTATGAATGGATGAAGATGGATTGTAAAACTTCTTAGAAGGTTCACTTCTTGAAATCATATAGGGGATGATTCAAGTGTGTCCTTTGGAATAGCAATGGATGATAACAAACAAAGAAAGTCAAGAAAGGCGGATACCGGATGCCACTCAATGGTCTTACACTAATCTCCTCAAAAGAAAACAAAGATGAAATATGGAAGTCAACTGCCAATTTATCTGGACTTAGATTAACTCCACAGATGCTCATAGGAAAACCAATGCCACATTACAGGGACTTACAATGGATCCTCACATACAAGAACAAAAGTAACAATATGATCATAGGAAAGCAAATGCCAACTTGCAGGGATTTACAATTGCAACCTCACATAAACAAAGAAAAACAAAACATGGATGTCAGATGCCAATCTGTCTGGGCTTACTCTAACCTCCACAGTATGGTCCTAGGAATACAAATGCCAACTTGCAGGGACTTATAACTGTATCCTCACATACAAACAAACAAAACAACATGGGATCATAGGAGAGCAAATGCCAACTTGCAGGGACTTACAGTTGCTTCCTCACATACAATCAAGTAAATGCACCAGGCAAAGATAAGATGAGTGGCCAAGGTGATGGTCTTATACTCACTTCCATATCATAGGAGCAAATGCCAAAGCAATGGACTTACAATTGTCCTCAATGGGTAAACAACAATAATAAATGTCACACAGACAAATGATATGATTATGCACTAATGGCAATTGATGATGATAAATGCATAACATACAAGCAAACATGTGCATATGAAGCAATCAATCAATCAATGAATATCAAACAGCACACTCTATAGCCAAACAAGGGGGCTCACACAAGAGGGTTTGACTTTGAAAGTCCACTGTAATGGGTAAAAGTCGCTCTTAACCTTGCCATTGAGAGGCTAAGGTGAAGCAGATGAAAAGGAGATGAGGGGTGTGCCTCATTGCTTCTATCCCTAATCAGGGAGAGCATATAAGAAAGTGTGGGAGCTCAGAAAGATGGAGCTCTTTCCACATTATTGACTCGATAGATCTTGGGTTTTCATCTCAATGCTTCAACCATGTAATGGGAGCAAGGAGAGGACACACTGAATAGTAGGGGATAGGTTGCTTATCCCTTTGATCTACCAATTGCCTTACTTGAAGGACTTTTCCTGCTTGGGACAATTTTAAACACACACAAGCATTGCCTCTTAAGGAGGACTTCAGACAGTTTGCCCGGTCAAATAACAGACCGGGTCTCCAGACTACATGAAGAAGAAGTAATTATACCTCAAAGCAAATTGCTAAATAGCAAAGCAAGCAAGTTCAAAGAACTTAAGCAACTAAAGAGCCTGAAAAAGTCAAACTTATTAGTAAACAAGTCAACAGTTCAAATCAAAGGAAATGGATAAACAACAGTCAACCATAAACAGAGGTGCCAAGGCACAAAGCCAAACTCATATGAGTCACACCTACAAAACAAGGGTTAGCACAATATATATAATCTGACTCAATCAAATTTGAATGACCTTTGAGGCATTGGTGCTTAACCTGAAACAATAGCTCAATGGTAAGCTCAAAAGACCACTAGGACTAGCCTAGGGTCAAAGATGAAAGAAAAAGTCAAAACAGCAAAGAAAAGTCAACCACAGTCAAGGTCAAACATTTAGTAAGCAATCACAATTGGATTCACAATCAAATCATGCATCATTGTCATTTTATAGACCAAAGAAGTCAAAACATGGCAAGAAGGAGCACACAAAAGGTCAACAGCAAGACCAAACTCAAAAGCAAGCATAACCAATTCCAAAAATCATGAAATGAATCATACTCAATCACAATCCATATAATAGCATGCATATTAAATTTCAGCTCAATTGGATCATGGGAAGATAGTCAAATAAAATCAGGAAGTCAACACAATTCCAAGCATGCACAAAGAAATCAAACATTCATGGGTCAACTTCAAAAAATCATAACAAATTGGAAACAGATGAGAAATGAATGGGATTAACACCAATGCAAAGCTCAAGATGTCTAGTATGCACATGTGAAATTTCATGATCATACAATATGGTATGAGAATTTCACAAAAGATTTGGCAACATGTATCACATAAAGTCAACCATTGGCTAGGCAGGGAAGAAAAATCTCACATAAATTGGAAACAGCATGATTAAATCCCAGAAAATTCATACACCAACTAGACATGTGAGAGATCATTCATGCAAAATTTCAAGTTATTTTAAGGTCAGGAAGTATGTCAATAAAAATCATGAAATAGCATAACATTGGTGTGACACAAATTGTCACACCCTACTTCAGAAAATCATAACTCACACACCACAAATGATAAATGCACAAACTTTACATCAAAATGAGCATGAATGAGTGTAGAATAGCCACAAAAAATTTCAGGGTCATTGAATGTATCTTCACAATTTCACAATGGTTTTGGCAAAAGGTGTAAAATTTGGTCACATTATACAATCCCTAAGGCCATTTAAATTCCAACCATCCAAAAAAATCATCAAAAATAATGACAAAAAAGTAGACAATCACATGAGCATGATGCAAAAATTCCCACTGGATTTGGATTTGAAATGAGCAAGTTATGAATTTTCTAAGTTTATTAAAACAAATGAAATAAAAATTGAATTGGTAAAGAGAAAAGGCAAGACTGAAAAATTCCCCCAGCCGGATTCGAAGTGGGAATCAAAACGGCCAATGAAAAAAATGCCAAGCACGGAGCCCAGCACTTCATTTAATGGGTCAACGCGCCTGGACAAATGGCAGGCTGGCGCAGTAAATCATTGGACCCATTAAATGTGTTCCTTTAACAGCCAACAAGCACAGTGAAGATACCGACATCAAAACGGACAAAACCCCAATCGAATGAAATAAACCTTAACAGCTAACATGCACAGCAGAAAAGCTACCCTACAAATCTGAAAAGGCATAGCTACCGTAGAAAACCAATGCCTAGTATGCTTAAAATGAATATCCAGAATTAAATGCTATGCTTCCTATGCAGCAACGAAAATGTCTTTTTGATGGGATTTTAAGTCCCAGCCGGTGGGGCCCGGTCAACTATGGTACTGCCAATAGCGCGCTTGTATAATGCCGTGCTGGACCAATGAAGCGTCACTTTTTTAAAAACACATGCACATCAAATGTGCCAAAACCCTACAGACTAAACGGCAATGCTACAGTATGCAGAATTCCAGCAAAATGGCGCAGCAAAACAAACTTCAGTATCATATGCTCATCACAGCCAATTCCAACAATACAATTTTCTTAACAAAACCAAAAATCCAAAATACCAAAATGCTCATTTAAACATGCTTAAACATAAATCAACCTCTATTAATCCTAAATCAAACTAGAATGGACAAATCATGCAAAATATAAATGAACATCAAATTTAAATTTCGAATTTCTCTCTCAATTCCTAACCGTTTCCTTCGATTCAAAGCTCAGTAAACTCATGGCAAAAAGATCTACAAGATGTAGTTCATGATTTTAGAAATGGAGAGATTTGATTTCTTACTTGATTTTGAAGAAATGAGTGAACAGTGATTCTTTGAAGGATGCAAGCTCAAACAGAAGTTCACCAAGCTTTGGAATGAAGGAATCTTGAAGGAAATGAGCTCAGCAAGGCTTGAAAACTTCCAAAACTCGATCTGCCATTGTAGTGCTTTGAAGAAAACCGAGCTCAAAAGGGAGTTCCAACTGGGATTTTATGGTTCAAAATGCTTCCAAAGATTGGCCAAGTGATGAAGGAAGCAAGAGTGCTCGAGGGTTTTGAAGATTTGGTCAGAAAAATGCAAGGTGAGCAAGATGGAAATTTGAGAGAAGAGAGAATTCTGGTCGTGTGTGGCTGTGGTTCTCCTAGGGTTTAGTTGTGCAGAAAATAAGGTTATATACATCTGTTTAATGTTGGTTAATGAAGTGCTAAACAAGATTAGTTCAAATGAAGCATTTTTGTCATTTTGCTAACTTTCACCAACTTGGCAATGGGGTGTGAGTCTGCACGAAATGTGCTTTGTAACATGCTGCAAATGACCATTACTCTTGCTGTTTTGTGTTTCCTTATGGAGTGGTAAGCTTGTTTTGTTTAAAAGGACCAAAATGCATCATTTGCCAATTTTCAAAATATGCACATGGAGGTATAAGTTCTGCATGATTTGGGCCTTAAAACATGTCTCAAATAACACACCAAACATTTCCCAATTGGCCAAATGGTGTGAAAAGCCTTAATTCAAAAAGTCAATGGTTGGTCAAACTTGAAATGAATAAAGTCAAAGCCAAAAATGCTATTTTGATTGGCAAGGTTTTGGAGGATGAAATTCATATTTTTGGAAAGAGGAGGAAAAATGTGGTTTGTAGAAAAAAACCCCACCAAATTTGGCCTTATGGTTCATGAGATATGGCTCTTTAAAGTTCACAAATTTTTGAAATTGAATTGATCATATCTTGCAAACCATCCATGGGATTTGAGAGTTCTTGGACTTTTTGAAAATTGGAGAACAAGATCTTCAACTTTCATGTTGGGCAAAAATTCATTTGAAGCTTGTATCATGATGTAAGTTTAAGATCAAGAAGTTTCCATTTTTGGCAGTTAAAATTACAGGTCCGCTTTCTATTTTGGGAAATTTCTGATTTTGCTTGATTTTCTTCCATGATGAGGTTGGACATGATATATGAGGCTTGTATAAGCATGAATGAGCTCCTTCAAATCAATTCCATCCATCAAATCACTGATTAAATCCACAGTTGACCAAGTTTGACTTTCTGTTGACTTTTCTAGGGTTTTGCATGACTGGAGCATTTCTGATGAATTCCAAACCCTAATTCCTTGAGAACTCGATTCCAAATGATGTCCCAAGTTGTATGAACTCTTGATTATTGATCATGGTGCCCAAATTCTGCAAGAATGGCCACCATCCATTGCTTTGACTGACTGTTGACTGTCTTTGACCTAATTGCTTCATCTGCAAGTAACATGGTTAGAATGACAATATTTTTGTACTTTTTGGTTAGTAAACATATGAAAGGCAAAGATATACAAATGCAAGGTATGCTTGGTGATCAAGAACCACACTCACAAAGCAACCTACCCATTAGGAGGGAAGCTAGGGCATGCAATGATCCTTGAGGCCATGATATGATATGATATGGGCCATGAGGGATCTTAGGGCCAAAATTGGGGTCTTACAGATGCCCCTATTTAAGGTCATTCTAGCCGGAGAAGTGAAGTTTAGAAATCTTCATCTCAACGCGGTAGAATGGGCTTAAATAACAGTAATGAGACAAATTTTGGTCCCTAAGAGACCTCATGATGCAAATGTATGCATGCAAAAGACACAAATTCTGTGGGGAATATGATTCACATAGAAGAAAAGACGATCCATCGGAGTGATACACTCACCAGGAACAGAGACTCTGACAAGACTCTAGTTGGGGATAAACACAACTGACACAACGTGAACAAGACACGACTCTGATTAGGAAATAACAGAAAACAGACTGGAGAACTCACTGGGGAGTGAAGGACTCACACTGGGGAAGAGAATTCCAAAGGAAAATAAATCCATTGAAGAGACACAAGCTGACTCGTGGGGAAAGCAACAAGAAAACTTCACTGAGGAAGCACCAAAGAAACGAGATGTTACCGGGTATAAGGGTAACAAACTCAGGAAGGAACACCAAGGATACCGGGTTGTAGGTATGTAACAGGTGACCGACCAAAGACGTGAATTGGTGTGTGTTCCAAAACACTCATCATCCTGAAGAGAGCGAAAGCAAACTTGTTTATAGGATGGATATTTGATTCTGTAAAGAATGCAAATCCTACTCAGTTGGGGAAACAAACAAAGTGTTCGACAAAAGAGCACATGAGATATATTATCTATAGCCGTCAAAACGTAGATAATGTACTCGCATGGAAAGTTATCCTGAACCGGGTTGTAGGTTGTTTATAGGATAAAATCCGAGATCGTGAATTGGTTTGTGTTCCAAGACACTCATCACCCTGAAGAAAGCTAGAACAACAGACTTGTTTATAGGATGGACATTCGATTCTACAAAGAATACGAATCTTGCTCAGTTGGGGAAAAATCAAAAGATTGACTCAGGAGCGCATGAGACATATTATTCATAGCCGTCAAAACGTGAATAATAACCTCGCATGGAAAATTATCCTTAACCGGGTTGTAGGTTGTTTATAGGATAAGATCCGAAATCGTGAATTGGTTTTCACTTCCAAAACACTCATCATCCTGAAGAAAGCTAGAACAACAGACTTGTTTATAGGATGGACATTCGATTCTACAAAGAATACGAATCTTGCTCAGTTGGGGAAAATCAACAAAGGATTCCAACTAAAGAGCGCATGAGATATATTATTCATAGCCGTCAAAACGTGAATAATAACCTCGCATGGAAAATTATCCTTAACCGGGTTGTAGGTTGTTTATAGGATAAAATCCGAGATCGTGAATTGGTTTGTGTTCCAAGACACTCATCACCCTGAAGAAAGCTAGAACAGCAGACTTGTTTATAGGATGGACATTCGATTCCACAAGGAATACGAATCTTACTCTGAGGGGAAAACAATCAAAAGATTGACTCAGGAGCGCATGAGACATATTATTCATAGCCGTCAAAACGTGAATAATAACCTCGCATGGAAAATTATCCTTAACCGGGTTGTAGGTTGTTTATAGGATAAAATCCGAAAAGAAAGGCATCGGGATACCAGAATAGGTATATAATGATGACCAATCAAAAGGAGCAACAGACATTACCGACAAAGGGTAAATGAAAGGCGATCTGCTGAGGATAAATTGCAAGCATCCGGCAATTATCCACAGGGACTAGCTGGGGAAGCATTGATGAACAATCAATGATCCGGGGAACAAATCACTAGCAAACGGTGAAAGGACCCGCTGGGGATAAAATTGCTAGCATACGGCAATTATCCACAAAAGACTTGCTAGGGATATAAGTGCTGATCTGAGCAACTTATCCAAGCAAAGGAAAATCAACATCAAAGACTAGATGAAGATAACCACAAAATTAGGGTTTACATCTACCGAATACGGGGTAGAGGACCAAAAACTCCGCGTGGGGATAGAACAAGTCACAAATCCGCACGGGAAACCAAAATAGGGTTTATGACAAACCACAAACTGCTGAAGAGCAGGAAAATAGGGTTTACAACTACCGGGTAGTAGGTAGAAAACCAAAACTCTGGCTGGAGAATAAAAGGTGTATAACCACAAATTCTGTCAAGAAAGCCAGGAAAGATAGGACTTACAACTACCGGTTATGAGGGTAGAGGCCCAAAAACATTCCGCTGGGGAACAACCCACTGGGAAGCACAAGACTTTTGACAAATAGCCGATTCGGGAATGATCCGAAAAGACAGACTGAATAAAGACACGTCCTAATGAGGATGTAACTCAAATAGGAAAATCCATCCCAATATATGTGTTGGGAGGAAACGGAAGAAACCGTCATCCACGAGGATATATCTCGGTGGGGGAACTGCAGAAGGAAAGACAGACGCATTTTCTGCTTATGGGGTTGACTCTATATGGAGAGATTTATAACACCCGACATCTGCTTGGGGAGATCTGTAAAGAGATCTATATCACCATAGCAGGAGACACGACAAACAAAGGATACATGGCGAGAAATGCAACATGAATATCTGAATGTTTATGAATATGCATGAATATGCGTAATTTATGTTTGATGAATGCTGACAAAACAGACAGTTCTAACACAAACAGGTTCAGGAACCAAACGTCCGGTATTATACTTCCAGGGGAAAAACCAGCTGGAGAGCCAATCTGCGGAGATCTACATGCTGAAGAGCAAAGATCTGCAGGTACTGCTGAAGAAGCAAAGAATCGGAGATATCAGGAAACAACCCAATCAGGGTGCAGAAAGTCGCAACGGTGAAACGGCCACCAAGACGAATCTGTAGGGGAACAAGAGAAGTCCCAAAGTATCTGCAGGGGATCTCAGTGTCAACTGAGAAACAAAGAGTGCATTGCACAAGCACAAACTGCTGTAGAAGCAAATCCAAATAACTCCGTTGGGGAATAACCCACTGAGGGAGAATGATATCATCCAAATAGAATCTAACTGCATAAGCAACTCTACTGGGGAAAACTGTCGGCTATTCTCTTGGGGAACAGACCACTGAGGGAGGACAGATCAAACAAGTAGATTCTGCAACGAACCACTCCACTTGGGGAGAATATACAAAGCAAACTGATCACAACAAGTAGATTCTGCAATATAAGCCACTCTACTGGGGATCACAAACAGTCAGGAAATAAATCCGTTCACTAGAGGCTAGAGCCATCATCCGACCATACTGGGGATTGAAAGAGTATTCAACAAGAGAAACTGCCACAACAAACACTCTGCAGACTATGCTGAGGAAAAGATGGATGTAAAACTGGGATGTCAACCCAAATCAACCACTGAGTAGGAAAATAGATCCTGCTCTGCTGAAGAGAATAAACTCTGATGGAGAGATAGCAACAATTCCACAGACGACTTCGCCGGGGAAAAGGGTAAAGTACTAGGTATCAAACCACTGACTTACCGAGTCTTCAAAAAGACAACAATCGTGCTGAGGAAACAGACAATTCCGCTGGCAACACTGCATGGGGAAAAGCGGTAACAACTCCACTTGCAACTCTGGTGGGGATATCAGTAACAGCCCTACTCGCGACTCAGAGGGGAATATCAATCAATCAGTTATACTCACGACTGCGCTGAGGAGACAAATAAAGTCTGGGGATATGACCCACTGGAGAAAGTGACGGGGCACCAAGATGATAAACCATCAACCGCCGAAACTTCTATAAGGAAACACCCATGCTGGGAAAACTGTTGCTGGAGAAAACGAAGTCTTCAATCAACACTCTGCTTGCGATTATACTGGGGAACAACCCCAACAACAACTCTGTCTGAGGAACAACCCCAACAAAGGCTGAAGAAAGAAAATACCACCAAACCAGGAATATGAACAAATGTCTTACCTGTTGGAGATCATGCCACCCTCGGGAGAGCACTGAGATATTCTTGAGTATCCTTTCAATCTTGTGAATGTTCACTTTGTATAGAACAAAAATTTGAAAAATTTGATTGTTTAAAACAATGACATTTTATCAATTTAAAACATGCAAAACATTTGTTGAATTGAAACAAATAAGAGTGCAAATAATTGGATAGAAAGCTCAAATTGATTTGATGGAATGGTAGCCTGCAAATGGCAAGACTCCATAGATCTGTACAAATTTGAAATCAGTGATATATATTGGAAGAGGGCTACATTGAACATAATGATCCTTTATCTACCAATTTGAATCTCGATGTATCCGAAGCTTCGGTTGACGACGAATCGAGAATCTTCTGACGAAATGACGACTGATGAACAGAAAGTCTTGTCAGGATGCAGTCACTTGCCAAATCCCTAATTTTTGCCTAGATTGCCCCAGGGTGAGGTACTCAATCTAGCGGGATGCAAATATATATCTTTTTTCAAGTCTCTAATTTTTGCCTGGATTACCCTTGCGGGTTCTCCACCGAGACGCTCATTTTTGCCTAAGCCGCCCTTTCGGGTTTTCAACTTAGCGAGCTATTCTGTTTTTTCATTCTTTTTTCATTTGCATATACTTTTTTTTTTAGGCAAAGTATCTCTTAACTCCATCTGAATTCACAGGACGAGTGAAATCCTCCCCATCCATTGTTGTAAGCATCAAAGCACCGCCTGAAAAGGCTCTCTTAACAACATATGGACCCTCATAGTTTGGAGTCCACTTGCCCCTGGAATCGGGCGCGAAAGACAAAACTTTCTTGAGCACAAGGTCGCCTTCTCTGAACGCACGAGGCTTGACCTTCTTGTCGAATGCTTTCTTCATTCTTTGCTGATATAACTGACCATGGCACATGGCAGTTAATCTTTTCTCTTCGATCAAATTCAACTGGTCGTAACGACTCTGAATCCATTCAGCATCAGTCAACTAGGGACTTGAGGGCATACTCTTTCTTTTTTTCTTTTGAAAAAATTTTGAAAAAAATTTCCCTGATTTTTGATTTTTTCATCTTTTTCACCCTCTTTTTTTTTCTTTTTTTTTTGATTGATTTTTTTTTTTTTTTTTTTAAATTTTTTAAAATTTTTTTTTTGATTGTAATCCCCAGTTTGACTGTTTTGCTGATTCTCACGATACAGCTGAATGAGTTTCTTGGTGCTCAAGAAGGCGAGTAATCTCATCAGGAATCCCCTTCAACATCATCTTCCTCTGCCCCAGATACAAGGTCTTCAAGATTGGGAGATGGCGTTGGATCATTATGTTCAATGGGTTTAGAAATCCCTGCATAATGATTCTGGATAATGAAAAGCTTCAGAATTTTAAACAAGCAAATCATTGATGCAGATGAAAAATGTTGTTTTTGTTTTTCATGGTTTTTTGTGATCACTGATTTCATGCAAAAAGCAAAAAGTGAAAACAAATGGAAAAACAAATGTTTGACAATGCATTAATTGAATGAAAACATCATTGTATTAAAATGCTGCCAACAATGTCATCACTTCTCCTTTTGGCATGGAAGAAGGGTTTTAAACAAAGTGAACAATTTACTCTGATCTATGGATAACTGTAGGAACATCTACAGCGACCCAATTGTGGCAGACACCACCAGGTATAATAAAATTGTTCAAATCTTCTGCATCCTTCTTCTTCAAGATAGCAGCAGCTTCAGGTTGATCAACATGGATGAATCCTCCACTTGTGAACAAACCTTGCTCATTAAGTGCCCCAGAACATCAGCCAATGCCAGCCTGGGATTGGTTAACCAGGAATAAATCCATCAACAGTAATAAATCCATCAACAGGAATAAATCCATCAACAGCACTAAGGCTGGCAAAATCCTCTCTGAATTCACAATTCTCTTGCTCAGGATGACCCATCAATCTGGCAGAGTTGGCTTTGGTAAAATACCGGCAAAGTGCGTCTTCAAAATAAATGAAGATCGCAGGGTCAGACCACAGGACGGGAGACCGGAACAAAACACCTGCTTATGCAAATGATGCATGAAGTGTTTATGCACATGCTTGTTTTTTATTTCAAAGGAACTCGAGGGTTTTATTTGCAAACTTTGAAATATTTAAGCATTTTGATCATATATGAGAATATCTCATCAGATATATCAGGTGAAAAAATTTTCCCGGTTTTTTCAAGTTTGAAAATTTTTGCAAACAAACTCCTTTGAGTTCCTCGAAAATTTTCTTTTTTTTTTTGATGACATGAATGCGGATGAATGCGTGAATGCATGAATGCAACAATCACACTCAAGGATCGAGCAAGGCACACCAAACAAAGGTCGTGGGAAAGCTCTATGTATCCTTAATATCAATCATCCATTTTGGTGGATTTAGGTTTTCACCTTATCGACACCCAAGTTCCATTGATATTAACGGTACATGAACCGGTTCAAACATTCTTAATATCAACCAGCCGCTTTGGTGGATTTAGGTTTTACACCTGATCCGGGATCCATTGATATTAACAATGTTTGAACGACTCAACCACGAATCACGGGTTTGTTGAGAGTCACGAGCATGGAGTCTCGGTTAAGAACCACCCAAAGGGAGTGTACTAGGGTTTAAACCTGCCAGACATGTTCTATCAGAGGTTCCCATAATCATCGTTCCATCTTTCGAATATTATCGGAGGAACGAATACTCGTATTCCAAGAATATTCTCAAGAGAAACTCTCATGAGTGTAGTATCGCGTAACAATCGTATCAGAACTGACATCTGAACGACCTCCGCACTACGGTCCTAAAAATAGGCCAAGATAGGTTTGGTAAACTAAGGTCCTTGGCTTCTGCGGAACATGATTGAAAGAATAATGCCTAACCACAAATAACTTGTGTGACATTATTAGTTCAACATGACCTCCACCAAGTGAATGGACTCGCAAGTCAACTGGCTAAGGACTACTCCACACCAGTCAACAAGACTATGCCATTCTCCTATCCTAGAGTGCACTCGAGTTCGGGTACAGAACTCATCTCACAGATCACCAAAGCAAACAACAATTGTATATCAAGCAATTCACACATTACAATCAATACAGTGATCCCAAATTGTACAAAAATATGTCATAAATAAATAACAATATAGCACAACAAGGGTGAAAAGTAGGCAATACAACCAGAGACTCTGGGTTCGATCCCCAGCAGAGTCGCCACTTTTCTGTAGCGGTGTATTCGTCGCTATATGATCTATCGATTAAATCATAAGCAAGAGATACAATGAAATTTCGAGTCGCCACCGCACTTTTATTTATCCAAAGGACTGGCTAAAAAGCGAACAAAAGCCTAAGAAGTTTTACACGTAGAAAACTAATAAAAAGATCAGAGAGTCTGGGTAAGGGGTAAATTACGCAATGGGAAGGTGTTAGGCACCCACTACGTCCTAGGTACTCCTAGGGAGCCCTTTTCACACTTGTTGTACTAAATTGTTATTTGTTATGACATAAAGATTGTGCAAACATGATTGGGATGATGAGAAAAGAATATACAAGTTTTATTATTTTATTTATTTTTGTGTTCGAACGGATGAACCCGCTGCCTACGTACCTTCCATCAAAGGTAAGGATCAAAACGCCGTAGTTCGGCTAAAAGATTTCCAAAAGTTGGTGGATTCAGTTTTAAACACAAGCACTGAGGCTTTTCATTATCAATGGGAGAACACTCGACCAAAAACCAACATCCACCATGCGAGGATAGCTTCGACGCACTAGAGGGGTTAGCCCTGTTTTCAGTACGGAAGTCTTACTGTCGACTCACTAAGGATAGGCAAGATTTACATCAACCACAAAGATAATTGAAACCTATGGCTAATGCATGAAAAGATTAACAATGGACAAAGCCAAAACAAGTGAATGAGTGAAGTTAATTGATTGTGATTATGAAAAGTGAAGTCAAAGTATGATTAAGATTGATTCAAAGAAGTATTATGAAATGAAGTTTGAAAAAAATCAAGGACTTGAGTCCAGGTTTTTAGTTAGAAAAGCATGAAGAAGTTTGCACAACACATATGTCAAGTTTGGAAAGTAAAGTGTGAAAAGGTTTAGGACATAATGAATTATGAATGGATGAAGATGGATTGTAAAACTTCTTAGAAGGTTCACTTCTTGAAATCATATAGGGGATGATTCAAGTGTGTCCTTTGGAATAGCAATGGATGATAACAAACAAAGAAAGTCAAGAAAGGCGGATACCGGATGCCACTCAATGGTCTTACACTAATCTCCTCAAAAGAAAACAAAGATGAAATATGGAAGTCAACTGCCAATCTATCTGGACTTAGGTTAACTCCACAGATGCTCATAGGAAAACCAATGCCACATTACAGGGACTTACAATGGATCCTCACATACAAGAACAAAAGTAACAATATGATCATAGGAAAGCAAATGCCAACTTGCAGGGATTTACAATTGCAACCTCACATAAACAAAGAAAAACAAAACATGGATGTCAGATGCCAATCTGTCTGGGCTTACTCTAACCTCCACAGTATGGTCCTAGGAATACAAATGCCAACTTGCAGGGACTTATAACTGTATCCTCACATACAAACAAACAAAACAACATGGGATCATAGGAGAGCAAATGCCAACTTGCAGGGACTTACAGTTGCTTCCTCACATACAATCAAGTAAATGCACCAGGCAAAGATAAGATGAGTGGCCAAGGTGATGGTCTTATACTCACTTCCATATCATAGGAGCAAATGCCAAAGCAATGGACTTACAATTGTCCTCAATGGGTAAACAACAATAATAAATGTCACACAGACAAATGATATGATTATGCACTAATGGCAATTGATGATGATAAATGCATAACATACAAGCAAACATGTGCATATGAAGCAATCAATCAATCAATGAATATCAAACAGCACACTCTATAGCCAAACAAGGGGGCTCACACAAGAGGGTTTGACTTTGAAAGTCCACTGTAATGGGTAAAAGTCGCTCTTAACCTTGCCATTGAGAGGCTAAGGTGAAGCAGATGAAAAGGAGATGAGGGGTGTGCCTCATTGCTTCTATCCCTAATCAGGGAGAGCATATAAGAAAGTGTGGGAGCTCAGAAAGATGGAGCTCTTTCCACATTATTGACTCGATAGATCTTGGGTTTTCATCTCAATGCTTCAACCATGTAATGGGAGCAAGGAGAGGACACACTGAATAGTAGGGGATAGGTTGCTTATCCCTTTGATCTACCAATTGCCTTACTTGAAGGACTTTTCCTGCTTGGGACAATTTTAAACACACACAAGCATTGCCTCTTAAGGAGGACTTCAGACAGTTTGCCCGGTCAAATAACAGACCGGGTCTCCAGACTACATGAAGAAGAAGTAATTATACCTCAAAGCAAATTGCTAAATAGCAAAGCAAGCAAGTTCAAAGAACTTAAGCAACTAAAGAGCCTGAAAAAGTCAAACTTATTAGTAAACAAGTCAACAGTTCAAATCAAAGGAAATGGATAAACAACAGTCAACCATAAACAGAGGTGCCAAGGCACAAAGCCAAACTCATATGAGTCACACCTACAAAACAAGGGTTAGCACAATATATATAATCTGACTCAATCAAATTTGAATGACCTTTGAGGCATTGGTGCTTAACCTGAAACAATAGCTCAATGGTAAGCTCAAAAGACCACTAGGACTAGCCTAGGGTCAAAGATGAAAGAAAAAGTCAAAACAGCAAAGAAAAGTCAACCACAGTCAAGGTCAAACATTTAGTAAGCAATCACAATTGGATTCACAATCAAATCATGCATCATTGTCATTTTATAGACCAAAGAAGTCAAAACATGGCAAGAAGGAGCACACAAAAGGTCAACAGCAAGACCAAACTCAAAAGCAAGCATAACCAATTCCAAAAATCATGAAATGAATCATACTCAATCACAATCCATATAATAGCATGCATATTAAATTTCAGCTCAATTGGATCATGGGAAGATAGTCAAATAAAATCAGGAAGTCAACACAATTCCAAGCATGCACAAAGAAATCAAACATTCATGGGTCAACTTCAAAAAATCATAACAAATTGGAAACAGATGAGAAATGAATGGGATTAACACCAATGCAAAGCTCAAGATGTCTAGTATGCACATGTGAAATTTCATGATCATACAATATGGTATGAGAATTTCACAAAAGATTTGGCAACATGTATCACATAAAGTCAACCATTGGCTAGGCAGGGAAGAAAAATCTCACATAAATTGGAAACAGCATGATTAAATCCCAGAAAATTCATACACCAACTAGACATGTGAGAGATCATTCATGCAAAATTTCAAGTTATTTTAAGGTCAGGAAGTATGTCAATAAAAATCATGAAATAGCATAACATTGGTGTGACACAAATTGTCACACCCTACTTCAGAAAATCATAACTCACACACCACAAATGATAAATGCACAAACTTTACATCAAAATGAGCATGAATGAGTGTAGAATAGCCACAAAAAATTTCAGGGTCATTGAATGTATCTTCACAATTTCACAATGGTTTTGGCAAAAGGTGTAAAATTTGGTCACATTATACAATCCCTAAGGCCATTTAAATTCCAACCATCCAAAAAAATCATCAAAAATAATGACAAAAAAGTAGACAATCACATGAGCATGATGCAAAAATTCCCACTGGATTTGGATTTGAAATGAGCAAGTTATGAATTTTCTAAGTTTATTAAAACAAATGAAATAAAAATTGAATTGGTAAAGAGAAAAGGCAAGACTGAAAAATTCCCCCAGCCGGATTCGAAGTGGGAATCAAAACGGCCAATGAAAAAAATGCCAAGCACGGAGCCCAGCACTTCATTTAATGGGTCAACGCGCCTGGACAAATGGCAGGCTGGCGCAGTAAATCATTGGACCCATTAAATGTGTTCCTTTAACAGCCAACAAGCACAGTGAAGATACCGACATCAAAACGGACAAAACCCCAATCGAATGAAATAAACCTTAACAGCTAACATGCACAGCAGAAAAGCTACCCTACAAATCTGAAAAGGCATAGCTACCGTAGAAAACCAATGCCTAGTATGCTTAAAATGAATATCCAGAATTAAATGCTATGCTTCCTATGCAGCAACGAAAATGTCTTTTTGATGGGATTTTAAGTCCCAGCCGGTGGGGCCCGGTCAACTATGGTACTGCCAATAGCGCGCTTGTATAATGCCGTGCTGGACCAATGAAGCGTCACTTTTTTTAAAAACACATGCACATCAAATGTGCCAAAACCCTACAGACTAAACGGCAATGCTACAGTATGCAGAATTCCAGCAAAATGGCGCAGCAAAACAAACTTCAGTATCATATGCTCATCACAGCCAATTCCAACAATACAATTTTCTTAACAAAACCAAAAATCCAAAATACCAAAATGCTCATTTAAACATGCTTAAACATAAATCAACCTCTATTAATCCTAAATCAAACTAGAATGGACAAATCATGCAAAATATAAATGAACATCAAATTTAAATTTCGAATTTCTCTCTCAATTCCTAACCGTTTCCTTCGATTCAAAGCTCAGTAAACTCATGGCAAAAAGATCTACAAGATGTAGTTCATGATTTTAGAAATGGAGAGATTTGATTTCTTACTTGATTTTGAAGAAATGAGTGAACAGTGATTCTTTGAAGGATGCAAGCTCAAACAGAAGTTCACCAAGCTTTGGAATGAAGGAATCTTGAAGGAAATGAGCTCAGCAAGGCTTGAAAACTTCCAAAACTCGATCTGCCATTGTAGTGCTTTGAAGAAAACCGAGCTCAAAAGGGAGTTCCAACTGGGATTTTATGGTTCAAAATGCTTCCAAAGATTGGCCAAGTGATGAAGGAAGCAAGAGTGCTCGAGGGTTTTGAAGATTTGGTCAGAAAAATGCAAGGTGAGCAAGATGGAAATTTTGAGAGAAGAGAGAATTCTGGTCGTGTGTGGCTGTGGTTCTCCTAGGGTTTAGTTGTGCAGAAAATAAGGTTATATACATCTGTTTAATGTTGGTTAATGAAGTGCTAAACAAGATTAGTTCAAATGAAGCATTTTTGTCATTTTGCTAACTTTCACCAACTTGGCAATGGGGTGTGAGTCTGCACGAAATGTGCTTTGTAACATGCTGCAAATGACCATTACTCTTGCTGTTTTGTGTTTCCTTATGGAGTGGTAAGCTTGTTTTGTTTAAAAGGACCAAAATGCATCATTTGCCAATTTTCAAAATATGCACATGGAGGTATAAGTTCTGCATGATTTGGGCCTTAAAACATGTCTCAAATAACACACCAAACATTTCCCAATTGGCCAAATGGTGTGAAAAGCCTTAATTCAAAAAGTCAATGGTTGGTCAAACTTGAAATGAATAAAGTCAAAGCCAAAAATGCTATTTTGATTGGCAAGGTTTTGGAGGATGAAATTCATATTTTTGGAAAGAGGAGGAAAAATGTGGTTTGTAGAAAAAAACCCCACCAAATTTGGCCTTATGGTTCATGAGATATGGCTCTTTAAAGTTCACAAATTTTTGAAATTGAATTGATCATATCTTGCAAACCATCCATGGGATTTGAGAGTTCTTGGACTTTTTGAAAATTGGAGAACAAGATCTTCAACTTTCATGTTGGGCAAAAATTCATTTGAAGCTTGTATCATGATGTAAGTTTAAGATCAAGAAGTTTCCATTTTTGGCAGTTAAAATTACAGGTCCGCTTTCTATTTTGGGAAATTTCTGATTTTGCTTGATTTTCTTCCATGATGAGGTTGGACATGATATATGAGGCTTGTATAAGCATGAATGAGCTCCTTCAAATCAATTCCATCCATCAAATCACTGATTAAATCCACAGTTGACCAAGTTTGACTTTCTGTTGACTTTTCTAGGGTTTTGCATGACTGGAGCATTTCTGATGAATTCCAAACCCTAATTCCTTGAGAACTCGATTCCAAATGATGTCCCAAGTTGTATGAACTCTTGATTATTGATCATGGTGCCCAAATTCTGCAAGAATGGCCACCATCCATTGCTTTGACTGACTGTTGACTGTCTTTGACCTAATTGCTTCATCTGCAAGTAACATGGTTAGAATGACAATATTTTTGTACTTTTTGGTTAGTAAACATATGAAAGGCAAAGATATACAAATGCAAGGTATGCTTGGTGATCAAGAACCACACTCACAAAGCAACCTACCCACTAGGAGGGAAGCTAGGGCATGCAATGATCCTTGAGGCCATGATATGATATGATATGGGCCATGAGGGATCTTAGGGCCAAAATTGGGGTCTTACAACTGGGTATCTTGAGTAACTTCTCCAACAAGCTATCTCACCAATTGATCAAATTTTTCAAGGGACACTTCAAATTTCATCATCTTATGCATATATTATCTACCATGAGCCAAGAAAGTCAAGAGAATTGGAAAATTAGCAAGTTGGTTGATGGTGGTTGGCCAGATGAATTCATCTGATCAAAACTGGGTCTCCCTAGACCCTATCTCCTACACTTTTCACCATATGAAAATTATTCCAAGAGAAAACTTACTCTAAATGACATTATAAACAACTTTCATGTTTAGACCTAGAGCTAGTTTTTCTTGGAAAATTATTTTCTATGTTGAAACATTATAGGTCATTTTGTCTAAATCCTAATTTGGAAATCAACTTCCCAAGGCCATAGCTTGCTCAATTTTTATAAGATGAAATACTTCCAAGTTGCACAATAAAATTAAATATGTCTACTTCAACTTTGATGTTTGGAGTGGGTTCTAATTCAACTTCTTTGCACATGTGATATGAGGCTACATTATAGGTCACTTTTGACCTATATCATTGATCAAGTGATTTTGCCAAACTTCAAAAATGCATAACTCTATCATTTAAAATCTAAATGACATGAAATTTGGGACCATTTTAAGGTATTTGAGAGAGATACAACTTTGATGAAGACACTTTTCTCATTTGAAGCTCACATAAAAAGTTAAGCAAGGTGGAATATTGAGACATATGGCTTGACACTTAGAAAATTTTCAATATGTCAAATTTTTCGAAACATCCACCTCAAATATCTTCAAGTTCTAAGCTCCAAATTAAAAAGTGTTCAACATCAAACTTGTTCCTCTTGGTCTCACCTTTCCACAGAGCTAGAATTCATGCATTTTGGATGAGAAATGCATAGGCTGCGCATGGCTTAAACATGCTGGTATCATGTGTCATGGATCAAACTTCAAACAACAATGCTCAATTACCTAGCAATCCAATCCACCTCCAATGCATCTGAACATCATTATGGACTTTTGAATAATCATTTGATGGGCCTATGCGCGCCCATACAGCTTGCTTACATCATTTTGCCAATTTTGGAAACACGAAGGAGTGTGCAATTATCATTTGAAATATCTATAAATTGAAGCTCAATTACTCAGAATGAACACACACACACTGTGCAAGCTTTGATTCCCAACAGTAAACCCTTCATACCAAGAGGATAAACCTGAGAAATTCTGTTGAATTTGAGCTTGAATCTCCACTATTTTGGAATTCAATTCTCTAGGAGTCCTTTGATTCTAAGCCATTCCATTCCTCTTCTGCAAGCAATTGGAGTGAAGCAAAGCACGATTCATATCAAGATCTAGCAAGCTCATACCTCAATTGAAGGTATTTTGAAGAAAATTTGATCTCTTCGATTCTCCTTGTTTCTTGTTCAATTCTCTTGATTATTGTGTTGGCTGAAGTCCTACCAATGTAGGCAAGGTGTTTGCGTTGTTTTGATGCTGAATCGAAGCAACTCAGATCATGAACCTCATTTTTCAATTTCACATATCTCTCCATATATTTGGAATTGGAAGAAATGGAGGTGATATTCGTGCTCAGTGATGTTTTCTCTTTAAAATCATGTCCCTGTTTGAAATTTTGGTGATGGTTGATGATGACCAGTCCGACGAGGCTTGCCGGAGAAGACAACCGGAGCTCTGGCTCCGGTGATGATGTGTTTGAGGTTTAGACCGTGTGATCCAACTCCTGTGTTCTAATCTCAACTGTTCCTTTTGATTAGCAAGTTTGCCACGCAGTTGACTCACGTGTTAGTGGAACGCGCGTTGTGGATCATCAGATATGCCACCTCAATTAATGAGGGAGATCTGATGGTCCACGTATTTTTGTAATTTCTGATTTTCCTTTTTATTTCATTTTCTTCAATAATTCATATTAAATTCAATATTGATCCAAAAAATATGGGACTTTCACCAAAAAAATTTCAAATATTTTTCTCTTTCACATTCTGAATTAAAATTATTTTTTGGATCATTATTAATATTTTTCATGAATTAATTGATTTTTCATTTGTTTTTAATTGTTTAAAAATATTTTTAAGTGTCCAAAAATTATGAAATTTTTTATCCAAGGTCCTTTGACCTTGTTTGACCTATGATAAATCACATGGCCATTTATTTGGTGTTTTGATGTGATTTTAGGATTTGGACAAAACATATTTGAATTTAATGCATTATTTTAATACTTTTAATTGAATAAATGCCATTTTAATTGTGTTGACCATTTGGATTGACTTATTTGAGTTTCTCATTTGTTGTTGGGCCTTTGTCAAGGTTGATTTGACTTTGTCAAATTAATATTATTGGATTTAGGGGATTGATGGAATGTACATTCCATCTCCCAAAATGAATGAATAATATTAATTTGGTAAAAGTCCTCCTTTGACCAATTTGTGATCTCATTCATCCCTTTCCCTCTTCATCTAATTCCCCTTCTTCATCCATTCATTTTCAATTGGCCAATGACGTCTCAAAGTCCAAATGCTAGTTGATTGAAAGATTAACATGAGTATGGATGAGATTAGGCCACACCTTTGCATATTTTGTGTGTGTGGTATGTTTAATGAGCATGGTTCTTAATACTATATCTCCAACATGCATTAACACCAAAAGTTTATTGCCCGGTCTCAAATAGTTGTGACTTCTACACAAGTCCAATTACGATTGCTTAACATAGCGCTAAATTTGTGACACAAAAGGCATAAGCATTCTAGTTAGTGAGATTGTAAGTCTCCCCTCTTCCATGGTATTGTGTGGAAACTTGGCCTTCTTTCCTTCCTTTGGAAGATGTTTTGGTTCAAGGATCCATGCTTGTGGCAAGTGGGTTGAGTGTTCTCCAAAGAATGTCTTCACATCAAAAAGCAAAAACAAAACTAACTATTAACTTACTAACCATTAACTTTTACTTTCAAGCTTTTACTTTTAATGCAATTTATTTTATTATCATTTGTCATTGTACATATCATTCTAATTGTTTATGTTTATGCAATTTTCACTTTGTCCACTTGGACCATATTATGTGATACACTTTGTTGCTTTGTTTGTTTGATTGGTCTTTGACCATTAATGCATATAATAATAACAAAAACCCTAAAAGACAATTTGAATGGACTGTTGTTTTGATCTCCCCAATTGGACTTAGAATTTAGGCAACATTCCTTTGCTAATGGACTTGGCCAATGCCAATTTGTTGAAAGCCCAAGAACTTGCAAGTTTGAATTCATCTGACACGTCATTATAGATCTCTCCAGATTCTTCTGCAACATTGATCATTATTAAGTTGTTATGTTGAACCTGTGACTTATGGAATTCATTTGCTATATGAGCTATTTTGAAGAATATCTTTGAAGTGGATAAGCTTGGATGAGGCCATCTTTATTTGATGCCTTTGATATTCAAGATTGATATAATTGTGCATTTGTGTGTGGCTTGATTCTAAAAAGTCCAAGGGAATTTTGGGTTTCTATTGACATACTTGTCTATTAGATTCCTCCCATTTGGTCAGATCTTTTCAACTTTAAACTTTTAAATTTCTTGTATCTAGGGTAGTCTCTTCATCTTCTCCCCATTTCTTTAATTTCAAAATCTCTCCCTCCATTTTCAAAATCTTCTTTGTGTGAACTACTTTTGTTCTAAACCATGACCACTTTTACAAAAAGGTAGAAACTTTGGCCTTATGCCATTGCATTTTCAAACTCATTTTCTTAAATCAAACTTGTAAATAAACTTAACTATACTTGACTTAAACTTTCAAACATCCAAAAATAACTAACTCATCCAAGCCATTTTCAGGCCTTTGTGCCTTTCAAACTTAATTTTATTAAAAAACAACACACTTATTTTGAAATTTATAGCACGAACTACGAGATTTTGATCCCTCATTTATATGTTGGTACGTAGGCACAAGACCGAAGGTCTTGTCAAACACAAGAATATAATTAATGAATTCTTTTCTCATCTCCCCATTCTATTTGTTTGTAAACATCACTTTTTACAAAAAATACATATGCACACAAAAAGGGCTCCCTAGGAGTACCTAAGACACTTTGGGTGCTAACACCTTCCCTCTGTGTAACCAACCCCCTTACCTGTGATCTCTGACTTTTATTAGTTTTTATTTGAAAACTTCTTACTATTTGGGTTTTGTTCGCGTTTTTTCCCTTTTCCCTTGGAAACAATAAAATCGCGGTGGCGACTCTTGTTAATTGATCTCTAGCTTGTCAATAGCTTGATGATCATGAATTTCCCGCTACAGCAGGATTTGGGTTGAGGTGAGCTTCTGACCGACTTCCAGTTATGGCTTTTGTATTGTAGGGTGTTAGCAGAAAGCATTTGGATTGCACCATTCTGGCTTGGCCCATGTCTCATTTCATGCTGAAACTCATGGCCTTGCCTTTGATCTGTTAATGCCCTCCTGCAACCAGTGATGTACCAGAACTTCTCATGATGTACGGTAATGCTGTTAGAATTTTCCTTGGCAGGTTCATGGTGTTCTACAAAGGGAATTGCATTTTGACTTGGTCAGGTATTGGCTTGTCCTTCTCCAATTAACTAATAGCTCATGCTCCTTGCATCATTGACCTAATTCTGTTTGATATTGTGTCAGTTGGTTTTTGTAGGTTGCTGCAGGATGGTGGCAGGATGCACATGTAAGGCTTATCATGGTGAGTTCAAGCCCACATTCATGTGTCTTGTTCTATCTAGTTGGTTAATGCATGTGTGACCATAACACTTGGTATGGTGGATGCATGATCTGTTTGGCAAGGTGGAGTTATGGTTGGAAATGCAACAAAGTTTAAGTCATGGCATGAAGTTGAAAGTGAGCCAAATTACTTGGGAATGAAGAAACAAGGCCAAACACATAAAACATGACTCTTGGATGATGAATCAAGGCAAAAGGGCTAGTTTAGGTCTTAGGTGGTAAAAAATGGATGAGTTGACTTTGGTCAAAGTTGTAAAAATGTGTATTTTTTCATGTAATGACTAATGTGATGGATTATAATGGATTAAAAGGGATTTAAATTGATTTGAAATTAGTTTGAAATGGATTGAAAATGGTTTGAAAATGATTTTCTTTTTGTACATGTATGCTTGATTTTGGAATTAAATGATGACATGACTTGTAACATGGAATGATCATATTACATGGCCCAAGAATATAACTATGACTTGATGAAATAAGACTAATGCTTGAACATGAATAAATAGACTTGGCCACCATTTTGATTGTGATACAATAGGCTTTAGTGGTTTGGGTAGACAAGGCCATGAATGCACCAGTAATAAGACATAGATTGAATTCAAGACCAATGACCAAAATGCAAACAAACCAAGAATGGACCAAGTACTTGAGGTGATAAGATGAAATGACATGGATGGAGTCAAGCATGGGGATTTTGGCACCAAGGCTTGAGCCAAGACAAAAGGACAAGGATCAAGGTGGGCACCAATCATTCAATGGGTGAAAGGTGGATGAAGTTAGGGTTTTGGATGTCACCAAATGGAAAGTCAGGCCACAAAGTCCACTAAGATCATTCCCTCCTTGATTAGGGTTTTGGTGAGGCCCACTTACCTAATAAATCCCTTTGAATTAAACCAAATTCTTCACAAATAAGTCTTCCAATGTATAAGCCCTTACCATGGTTTTGATGGGTAAAGCAAAGCCTAGAGTAGCTCCAAGAGACTCACCATCATATCATCAAGAATTAGGGTTTCGGAGACCCATGAAGATTGCTTATATGACACTTTGTTGAATCTACACCTCCATCATCAAGAAATTAGGGTTTTACATCCCCTATACTTTGATGCAAGTCCAAGTTATACCTCTGAAACCATTCTACATACAAACCGTAGCTCCACAAGCCAAGAGTTTTGAATCTATGGTGATCCACTCATGGAATGAATGATGCATATGAATGAATTGCTAATGTATGCAATTGGTCTCCGAGTCAAATGGTTGGATGGAAATATGAAAAAAATGGAGGGCAAATTTTGGGGTACAACAACTGCCCCTATTTAATCTTCTTGAACTGAAATGCAAGAATTCCGGGTGCTTTTCAGGTATTTGAGGCGGAAGAGGATTAAATACCAACGTATCCAAAAATTTGCCGGAACGAACAATCATACTATGGATATATATAATTTTGGTATTTTGTGGGGAAATCATGGCGGAAAGCGTGATATCATGTTTCCTGATGCATGCTTTACTTTCATGACGCATGAATGTTTACATGGTTAGACGGATGTTATTTGTGGGATATGGTTATTTGTTATGGAGGGAACTCCGACTCATCATTTGGCGAAGTCCAGGTGTTAACACTGTTGTCAGGGATCCATATACCTGCTGGAGAGTGTAGCGGTAAATTCATGATCATCAAGCTATGGATAAGCTAGAGATCAAATAATAAGAGTCACCACCACGCTTTAATTGTTTCCAAGGGAAAAGGGAAAAAGTACGAACAAAACCCAAAAGTAAGAAGTTTTCAAATCAAAACTAATAAAAAGTCAGAGATTACAGGAAAGGGGGTTGGTTACACAGAGGGAAGGTGTTAGCTCCCAAAGTGTCCTAGGTACTCCTAGGGAGCCCTTTTTGTGTGCATATGTATTTGGTACAAAGTGATGTTTACAAACAAATAGAATCGGGGGATGAGAAAAGAATTCATTAATTATATTTTTGTGTTTAACAAGACCTTCGGTCTTGTGCCTACGTACCAATATAAAATGAGCGATCAAAACCTCGTAGTTCGTGATACAAATTTCAAAGTGGATGCATTACTTTTAACAAAATTTAAGTTTGAAAGGCACCAAGGCCTAAAAATGGTTTGAATGAGTTATTTCTTTTTGGCTTTTTGCATGTTTAAGTCAAGTATAGTTAAATTTATTTACAAGTTTGATTTAGAAAAGAAGTTTGAAAATGCAATGGCATAAGGCCAATGTTTCTATCTTTTGTAAAAGTGGTCAAAGTTTAGAACAAAATAAGTTCAATCAAAGAAGGTTTTGAAAAAGAGAGGGAGATATTTTGAAATTAAAGAAGCGGGGAGGAGATGAAGTGACTATCCTATGTACAAAATTAAAAGTTTAGAGTTGAAAAGATCTGACCAAGTGGGTAGCAATCCAATATACAAAAATGTCAATAGAAACCCAGAATTCCCTTGGACTTTTAGAATCAAGCAACACACAAATGCACAATCATGTTAATCTTGAAGAGAAAAGGCATTAAATAAAAATGGCCACATCCAAGCTTATCCATTCCATGATCTTCATCAAAATAACCCATATAACAGATGAATTTCACAAGTCACGGGTTCAAAATAACAACTTCACAATGATCATGTTGAAGATGAACTTATAAGGATCTTGAATGATGTATCAGATGAAGTTTCAAATTGCAAGCACTTGATTTCTCAATAAGTTGGCATTGGCCAAGTCCTTTATCATAGGAAGGTTGCCTAGATTCTAAGTCCATTTGCCCAAGATCAAGCCAACAGTTCACACAAAAGTTTTTTAGGGTTTTTTGTTGTTATTATATAGATTAATGGTCAAATACCATACAAACAAGCAAAGTATACACAAACAAAATATATCACACAATATGGTCTAAATGGACATAGTGAAAATTGCATTAACATAAACAATTAGAATGATGTGAACAATGGCAAATGAAATAAAATGCTAAAAGTAAATTGCATTAAGGTAAATGACTTTAATTTAAATGTTAGTAGTTAATAGGTTAGAAATTAGTATTGTTTTGCTTTTGCTTTTCATTTTAAGACATTCTTTGGAGAACACTCAACCCACTTATCACAATCATGGATCCTTTAACCAAGACATCTTCCAAAGGAAGGGAAAAAGGGCAAGTTTCCACACAATACCATGAAAGAGGGGAGACTTACAATCTTACTAACTAGAATGCTTATGCCTTTTGTGTCACAAATTTAGCGCCATGTTAAGCAATCGTAATTGGACTTATGTAGAAGTCACAACTATTTGAGGTCGGGCAATAGAATTTTGGTGTTAATGCATGTCAGAGACATAGTATAATAGACTATGCTCATGAAACATACCACACACAAAAAGAATATGCAAAAGGTGTGGCCTAATCTCATCCGTACTCATGTTAATTTGTCAATCAACTATCATTAGGACTTTGAGATATCATAGGCCAAATGAGATGAATGCATAAAGAAGAGGAATGAGATGAAGTGGGAGGGGAATAGATGAAAACTCAAATTGATCAAAGGAGGACTTTTACCAAAGTAATATCATTCATTCATTTTGGGAGATGGAATGTACATTTCATCAATCCCATAAATCCAATGATATTAACTCAACAAAGTCAAACCAACCTTGACCAAGGCCCAACGACAATAGTCAAACACCAACAAGTCATCACAATTGGTCAATAAAATTATTTGGCATTTATTCAAATTTAAAATACTAAAATAAGGCATTTAAATTAAATATGGGTTATCCAATTCCTAAAACCTCATCAAAACACTAAAGAAATGGCCATGACATTTATCATAGGTCAAACAAGGTCAAAGGACCTTGGAGAAAAAATTTCATAATTTTTGGCAATTTAAAAGTATTTTTAAACAATTAAAAACAAATTCAAAATCAATTAAATCCTGAAAAATATTAATAATTGTTGATATTTGTAAATATAGTATTAAGAATATGTGTATATCGAATAGTCCCACATCGACTATATCATGTAATTAGTTATAATCTCTTTATATATAATAAAGTCTCCGTAGTGCTTTTCAAGACACACGGTTATTCAAATGTCTCTTAGTCTCCTAATTCAACATGGTATCTAGAGCCTGCTAAGAGGCAATTCTTTCTTCGCCGTGCTTTACCCGGTTGACCCACTGTCTTCCGGTGAATTATTATTATTATTATTATTTTTATTTTTTTTGCAAACCGTGTCATCACTCCGGTTTGCCTCTCACTTTTCAAAATTCTCCGGTTACCTTCCAGCAAAAGCGCCTCTTCCGATCCAGCCGCTCCCCACTTTTCATCGGCAGAAACCTCCGCACGTGACAGCACCTCCGACGGTTGATCCCGACAATTTTTCCACCGCTCCACTCTCCATAGGGTAATTGTTTCAGATCCGATACTCATGGCTACTCCTCATAACTTTACGCCAAACTACGATGATTTCCTCAGGTGGTATCAAAATTATCAGAACTTAGATTCTACTGCTTCGGTAGCACACACTGGTAATTCATCTGCTTGTCTCTCTCAATCATCTTCTCTTGGATCTTGGATCCTTGATTCTGGTGCGTCTGATCATGTTACCGGTAATAAAAATCTTTTCTCTTCCCTCTCTACATCCGGTTTCTTACCTACTATAACTTCTGCCAATGGTTCTCAAACCCGATCTGAAGGGATTGGTTCTGTTCAAATTCTACCTTCTCTCTCTGTTACTTCTGTCCTCTATGTACCTAATTGTCCATTTAATTTACTCTCAGTCAGTCGTTTAACTCGTTCTCTTGATTGTAGTGTCACCTTCACTAACAATAATGTTACCCTGCAGGATCGGAGTTCGGGACGGACGATTGGTGTCGGATGTGAGTCTCAAGGCCTTTATTACCTCTCAGTGTCATCTCAGACATGCTCAGCCAAAGATTCTCCACTCACTATCCATGCTCAGTTAGGTCATCCCAGTCTTTCCAAACTACATAAGTTGGTGCCAAATTTATCAAAGGTATCTAATTTACATTGTGAGTCGTGTCAGCTAGGGAAACACACTCGTGGTCAGTTTCCCAATCGAGTCGATAAACGAGCTTCGTCCCCTTTTGCTTTAGTTCACACCGATGTTTGGGGTCCCTCGCGTACTGTCTCTACTCTTGAGTCTAGGTATTTTGTCACCTTTATTGATGATTTTTCACGTTGCACGTGGTTATTTTTAATGAAGAATAGGTCTGAATTATTTTCTATTTTTGAACAATTTTATCAAGAAATAAGAACTCAATTCGGTGTGTCTATCCGTACCTTAAGAAGTGATAATGCCCGTGAATATTTATCCCAACAATTTCAGAATTTTATGTCACGCAATGGTATTCTCCATCAAACATCTTGCCCTCACACACCTCAACAAAACGGGGTAGCCGAACGCAAAAATCGGCATCTTGTAGAAACCACTCGAACCCTACTTCTCCATGGTAATGTTCCACTTCGGTTTTGGGGGGATGCTGTGCCAACGACATGTTACCTTATAAATCGCATGCCCTCATCTGTCCTTAACAATAAAATCCCTCATTCAATCCTTTTTCCCAATTCCCCACTTCACCCAATTCCTCCTCGAGTCTTCGGGTCCACATGTTTTGTACACAATCTCTCTCCTGGTCTTGATAAACTCTCAGCTCGATCACTAAAGTGTGTCTTTCTTGGTTATCATCGATCCCAAAAAGGTTATCGTTGTTATTCACATACTTTACAACGATACCTAGTATCGGCCGATGTTACCTTCTTCGAGTCGGTTCCATATTTCGAGTCCAGTCACGTAACTCCAGAACCCATTCAAGAAAGTACTCCCACACCTTTTCCGACAGTTATTAATGTCCCGCCTGCCATTATCCCCCATCAGTCTAGGGCTTCTGACCCACCCACTTCTCGACCACTTCAAACATATCAGCGTCGTCACCCAACGTCTGTCGTTCCTGTCCCTGAAGTCATACCTATCCCTGAAGTCATACCTGTCCCTGAAGTCATACCTGTCCCTGAGGTCATTGAAAACTCTCATCCGACGCCTCCGTCATCACCGGATCTGATCCTGCAACCTGAGTCCGATCTTCCAATTGCCCTTCGAAAAGGTATACGTCAAACACGAAATCCTTCTCCACATTATATTGATTTATGTTAACATCGTCTTTCCCCTTTGCAGTATACTTGTTTGTCTTCTTTGTCTTCTGTTTCTATTCCTAAAACTCCAGGTGAAGCATTATCTCACCCTGAGTGGAGGCAAGCAATGATTGATGAAATGTGTGCTCTTCAAAGCAGTGGTACCTGGGAACTGGTTCCTCTACCCCATGGGAAATCTTTAGTAGGTTGTCGTTGGCTTTATACAGTGAAGGTTGGTCCAGATGGTAAGATTGATCGATTTAAAGCTCGTTTGGTAGCCAAAGGATACACTCAGATTTTTGGATTGGATTATAGTGATACCTTTTCGCCTGTAGCCAAGATGGCATCTGTTAGACTTCTTCTAGCCATTGCAGCCATTCGACATTGGTCTCTTCATCAACTTGACATCAAAAATGCTTTTTTACATGGTGATCTTGAAGAGGAAGTATATATGGAGCAACCACCTGGATTTGTTGCTCAGGGGGAGTCATCGAATATGGTGTGTAGATTACGCAGGTCTCTTTATGGTCTTAAGCAATCTCCGAGAGCTTGGTTCGGCAGATTCAGCACTGTAGTACAACAGTTTGGTATGATCCGTAGTGAAGCTGATCATTCTGTTTTTTATCGTCACTCAGCCCAAGGGTGTATTTATCTTATTGTGTATGTAGATGATATTGTCATAACTGGTAGTGATCAGCAGGGTATATTCCAGTTAAAGCAACATCTCTCGAATCAATTTCAGACAAAAGATCTTGGTAAACTTCGCTATTTCTTGGGTATTGAGGTAGCTCAATCTAAAGATGGTTTGGTGATTTCTCAGCGGAAATATGCTATGGATATTTTGGAAGAAACAGGTTTGTTGAATGCTAAACCAGCTGATACTCCTATGGATCCAAGTGTCAAACTACTACCCAATCAGGGGGAGCCTTTATCTGACTCAGGAAGGTATAGAAGATTGGTTGGAAAGTTGAATTATCTCACTGTCACTCGTCCAGACATTTCTTTTGCAGTTAGTGTCGTAAGTCAGTTCTTAAACTCCCCTTGTCAGGAACACATGGATGCTGTTATCCGGATTCTGAGATACATCAAATGTGCTCCAGGAAAAGGTCTAGTGTATGAAAATAAAGGACATACTCAAATAGTTGGATACTCCGATGCTGATTGGGCAGGGTCACCCATTGATAGACGATCCACCTCTGGGTATTGTGTACTTGTTGGAGGAAACCTTATATCCTGGAAAAGTAAGAAACAAAACGTAGTTGCAAGATCAAGCGCCGAGGCAGAGTATAGGGCCATGGCAATGGCAACATGTGAACTTATTTGGTTAAAACAGTTGCTCAAGGAACTTCAAATTGAAGAAGCAAGACCAATGACACTTATTTGTGATAATCAAGCCGCATTGCACATTGCCTCAAATCCAGTCTTCCATGAGAGGACCAAACATATTGAGATAGACTGTCACTTTATCAGAGAGAAAATTGAATCAGGTGACGTCGTCACAAACTTTGTCAACTCTAATGATCAATTGGCAGACGTGTTCACAAAATCTCTGCGAAGTCCCAGAACTAATTATATATGTAACAAGCTTGGTGCATTTGACTTATATGCTCAAGCTTGAGGGGGAGTGTTGATATTTGTAAATATAGTATTAAGAATATGTGTATATCGAATAGTCCCACATCGACTATATCATGTAATTAGTTATAATCTCTTTATATATAATAAAGTCTCCGTAGTGCTTTTCAAGACACACGGTTATTCAAATGTCTCTTAGTCTCCTAATTCAACAATAATGATCCAAAAAATAATTTTAGTTCAGAATATGAAAGAGGAAATTATTTGAAACTTTTTGGTGAAACTCTCATATTTTTTGGATCAATGTTAAAGTTAATATGAATTAATGAAAATCAAAAGAATTAAAATAAAAAACAGAAAAAAAATGTGGACCACTTGATCTGCCTCATTAATTGAGGTGGCAGATCAAGTCGCCACAAGTGCGCAATCCACGATACGCCCTAGTCAGCGCGCCACAAACTTGGTAATTCAAACTAATGCACGAGATTATTTCATTTCAAAAGGATCCTGTGGCTCAGAACCATCCAGCTCACCATCGATGCCCAAAGGCCGATCGTCTTCTCCGGCGACCCTGGCCGGACTGGTTCAGTCATAACCATCACCAAAATTAAAAAGAAGGACATGATTTCAAAGTAAAATGGCACTGAGCACGAATCTGACCTCAATTCATCCTAAATCCAAGTATATTGAGAGATACATGGAGTTGAAATTTGAGGTACATGAACTGAGTTGCTTCGATTTGACCATAAAGCAACTCAATCTTCTTGCCTACATTGGTAGGACTTCAGACAACCAAAGAATCAATAGAATTGAGAAAGATTTAGAGAGAATCAAAGAGATTAAAATTTCTGGAAAATACCTTTAATGTAGGTCTGGATTCAGCTGTTCTTGCCTTGGCTCGTGCTTGATCTTACTCCAAATGCTTGCAGAAGAAGAAATGAATGCTCAAAAGGTCTTGAATTCCTGGAGTTTTGAATCTCAAAGCAGTGAGAATTCAAACTCAATTTCAAGTGAAATTCTCAGGATTATCCTTTGGAATGAGATGGTTAGAGGTTTGGGATCAAAGCTGGCGCGAATGTCTGTGAAATGCTGAGCATATGAGGCTCTATTTATAGCTGAAACCATTGATATTTGCACACTTGAAATCACTTTCCAAAGTTTGTCATTGATGATGCATGGGTGCATGGGCGCATACAGGCTCATGAAATCATTGCCTTAGGTCCATAAATGAGTGTGAGAGAGTCTGAAACCAACTTGGATTTCAAGGTAAGTGTGTGTAAAGATTTGAAGTTTGATCCTTGCCAAATGATGATACCATGTTCAAGCCATGCGCAACCTATGCATTCCTTGTCCAAAATGGATGAATTTGATCTCTTTGGAAAAGTGAGATCAAGAGGAACAACTTTCATGTTCAACACTTTTTTATTTGGATCTTGGAACATGAAGAAATTTGTGGTGGAAGTTTGGAAATTTTAACATATTGAAATTTTTTCTAAGTGTCAAGCCATATGTCTCAATATTCCACCTTGCTTAACTTTTCATGTGAGCTTCAAATGAGAAAAGTGTCTTCATCAAAGTTGTAGCTATCTCAAAGACCTTAAAAATGGTCACCAATTTCATGTAATTTGGATTTGAAATGATAGAGTTATGCATTTTTGAAGTTTGGAAAAATCACTTGATCAATGGTATAGGCCAAAAATGACCTATAATGTAACCTTATATCACATGCTCAAAAAAGTTGAATTAGGTCTCACTCCAAACCTAAAAGTTGAGGTAGATACATTGAATTTGATTGTTCAACTTGGAAATATTTCATATCATAAAAATTAAGCAAGTTATGGCCTTGGGAAGTTGACTTTAAAATTAGGGTTTAGACAAAATGACCTATAACGTTTCAACCTAGAAAATGATTTTCCAAGCAAAAATAGCTCTAGGTATCAACATGAAAGTTGTTTGGAATGTAATTTAGAGTAAGTTTTCTCTTGGAATCATTTTCATATGGTGAAAATTGTAGGAGATAGGGTCTAGGGAGACCCAGTTTTGATCAGATGAATTCATCTGGCCAACCACCACCAACCAACTTGCTAACCTTCAATTCTCTTGACTTTCTAGGCTCATGGTAGATCATATACGCATAAGATGATGAATTTTGAAGCGTCCCTTGAGAAATTTGATCAATTGGTGAGATAGCTTGTTGGAGAAGTTACTCAAGATACCTAGTCAAACTAGGGTTTCCAAGGCAAATCACCCTTAAACTCTTGAAGAAAACTTGATCAATATAACATGTAGATATCATTGGGACTCATATATGATGTTCATAACCAATATTGGATCAATCCATGGTTGTGCTCTTTGTCATGAGGGTCTCAAACCCTAGATGTGAACTTGATAGATCAATGGAGATCATGCCCTACCTACAAAAGAGTTAGGCAAATGCAAAGACATATTTTTGGTATTTTGGTTAGTAAAATGATAAAATACAAGTATGATACAATCAAATAGTGCTTGGTGATCTCTTCCAAAACAAACCTAATGAAAAAGGGGTAAGGAGGATGCCAAGGTATGATCCCAATGATAATGCTTATGATGAATTTGCATGAGGGATCTTAGGGTCAAAATTGGGGTCTTACAGCTGCCCCTATTTAAGGACATTCTAACTGAGGAGGCGAAGGTTAAAATCTTCATGTTGACTCAGTAGAATGAGCTTAAATAACAACATATAGAAACAGATTTTGGTCCCTAAGAGACCTCATGATGCATATGATATGAATGTAAAAGTTAATGCTTTTGTGGGGAAATATTGCCTCAAAGGAAAAGAAATCAGAGAGACCGAAAGTCCGCAGGAGTATAATGCATTCCGTAAGGAAAACTCACCGGGGACACCGAGAATCTGGGGGAAAAAGGAGTTATGCGTAAGCCAGACTATGACTTAAAACTACTGGGGGGACTCGAGGGATTCCATACAAACATGGAAAAGACTCAGCCGGGGGATTAACAACATCTGCAGGGGATACGAGTAAGTCAGGATACAACTGAAATACTTGAATCATGCAGGGAAAAACGATTTCACTAAGGAAATGTGCACTCAACTCAACTGGGGAAGAAATAAACTTCAACACAGGAGGAGCATAAATCTATTATCTACTACCCGCTATTGGGTAAGGAGATAATAAAGATCTGATAGAGAGGACATCCGTCATCGGTTAGGATGAATATATCAAGGATGACTCACTAGGAACCAACATAAGGGAGTATTCATTATCGGTTACTGGGTAAGAATAACCTTGCTGGGGAAAACTGCAGAAAATAGGATTTATAACTACCAGTTCATGGGCAGAAGACCAAGGGTGAGAGTATCCGTCATCGATTAGGATGAACATATCAAGGACAAACTCAACAGGGAAGAAAATCCGTCACCATTTAAGATGAACATATTAAGGATAGACTTGCTTGGGAATGCCAAGGAGGATACCCGTCATCGATTAAGATGAACATATCAAGGATAAACCAACTAAACAAAAAGTAGGAATTACATCTATCGAATGCTGGATAGAAGACCAATCAAAGAGAAAATCCGTCACCAGTTAAGATGAACATATCAAGGATAGACTCTGCGAGGAAATAAAATAGGAATTACATCTATCAGTTATTGGATAGAATACCAAGAAGAGAGAGAATCCGTCACCGGTTAAAGTGAACATATCAAGGATCAACTCTTCGGAGGAAACAAAAAGCAGGATTTATAACTACCGGTTACTGGGTAGAAGACCGCAAAGAGAAGGAAACCCGTCATCGGTTAGGATGAACATATCAAGGATTAACTCTCTTGGGAACAAAAATAGGGATTACAACTACCTTTTTACTGGGTAGAATACTAAAAAGAGAATATCCGTCATCGGTTAGGATGAACATATCAAGGATAGACTCAAGTAGAGGAGAGAAAGATATCTGTCACCGGTTAAGAGGAATATATCAAGGATATACTTCTTAGGGAATTAAATCCACTAGGAACTCTACTACTGGGAAAACCGGAGTACTTCTGCCGGGTATTGGGCAAGAAGTAGCAAACTGCAAACTAAGAAGAATATTACCAGTTACTGGGTAATAGACTCTTAGGGGACCCAAAGTATCTATCTAGGTAAGAACTAGAAAGAAATAATCAATCAAGATTCAACCCAATGAGGACATAACTCAAGGGGAGTGATTCCATCCAGATAATTAACTAGGGAGGAAACTGAAATAATAATCATCCACGAGGAAACAACTCAGTGGGGAAAAGGAGAAAGGTTAAAGTCTTTCTGCTTAAGGGGCTGACACTCTACAATTGAAGGAGGACAGACACCATATTTGTATGGGGATAAAGTACCTCCATAACAAAGAATAATCTCGAATGAATCAATCAAATATGATAATGCAAATCATGAAATTATATGATGTGTATGTATATGTATATATGATGATTATGCTGACAACACGATCACAAAGGATACAAAGGCTTCACAAAGAATTTGAATCATTGATACAATCCTCGGTCAATCCACAAAATATGGAGACAACTGCTAGAGAACAGAGAGATCAACATCCCAAACGCTCAACCCTAGTTGGGGAAGAAAGAGATCTGCTGAGGAAAGAACATTAAATCTATGGGGAATTTTAGCTCAACACCATAAAAATGGGAGACAACCCTACAGAGAAATAATCACAAAAAAGCTGCTCAGAAACCAGGAGGAAACTCTGATTGGGAGCAAGTTGAATGGCGATTGGCGGGGAAACCAAAGGCGGTCCACTGGGGAAGATAACCATCTCTGAAGATCAATCCTGCTGAGGAAATACGAACTCCGCTGGGGAAGGCCGAAACTCTGTTGGGGACAAGGACACACCGCAGGATATCTGAATCAACCAACTCAGCTGGGGACAAAGAAAGAAGCTCCACTGGGGATCAAACACTCCTCCGAGGAACTGAATCAACACAAATGTCTAGGGGTACCCGAACGGTTAACTTCTTGGGGAACCTCTGATGTTTCACACTTAAGGACTTGTTGTTCATCAAAATACTATTGATATTCCTTTTAATTGCTTTGAAAAATTCTTGCTTTTATATATTTACGAAAAACTGATTTTGATTAAAATTTTAATTTCAAAATGATCATAATAAAATTTTAAAACTATTGGTTGAAGTAAATAAGAGTAGAAACAATTGGATAAAAGCTCAACTTTGTTTAATAGAATGGTAGTCTGTAAATGACAAGACTCCATAGATTTTTACAAAGTTGAAAATGGTAATTTACATGGAAAAAGGTTACATTGAATACAAATGATCCTTAATCCTTCTACCAACTCTTGATATCCACTGTGTTCTTGACCTCTACTGGGGATTAAAACGACCATTATGCTTAAGAACATCTTCAAAACTGAAGATCAGCAGAATGCAGTTACTTGCCATAATCCCTAATTTTTGCATAAGTTGCCCCAAGGTGGGGTACTCAACTTATCGCGAAAAAATTTCTGTTTTTCTGTCTCTAATTTTTGCCTGGATCGCCCTTTCGGGTTATCAATCCACCGAGACGCTCTTTTTTTCCTAAGCCTCCCTTTCAGGCTTTCAACTTAGCGAGCTGTTCTTTTATTTTTAGGCGAAGTATTTATTGACTGCATCTGCGTTCACAGAACGAGTGAACTCTTCACCATCCATAGTTGTAAGTCTCAATGCACTGCCTGAAAAGGCTCTCTTAACAACATATGGGCCTTCACAATTAGGAGTCCATTTTCCTCTAGAATCTGGCTTTAAACGATAAAATATTCTTGAGCACAAGGTCACCTTCTCTGAACACTCGAGGTCTGACCTTCTTATCAAAAGCTTTCTTCATCCTTTGCTGATACAACTGACCATGTCACATGGCAGTCAATCTCTTCTCTTCAATCAAATTTAACTGGTCAAACTTGGTCTGACACCATTCATCCTTAGTCAACTTGGCTTCCATGAGCACACGCAATGAAGGGATATCAACCTCTACAGGGAACACTGCTTCCATACCATATACAAGAGAGAAAGGGGTTGCCCCTGTTGAAGTGTGGATGGATGTACGATACCCGTGCAAAGAAAATGGGAGCATCTCATACCAATCTTTATATGTGACAACCATCTTCTGAATAATCTTCTTAATGTTCTTGTTCGCCGCTTCAACATCCCCATTCATCTTGGGTCTGTAGGGAGAAGAATTATGATGCGCAATCTTGAAGTCTTTGCAAAGAGCTTCCACCATATTATTATTCAAGTTCAATTCATTATCAGTAATGATCTTGCTTGGCACACCATAACGATATATGATCTGATTCTTGATAAACCTCACAACAACTTGCTTGGTTACATTTGCATACAACGCCGCTTCAACTCATTTTGTGAAGTAGTCAATTGCCACCAAAATGAAGCGATGTCCATTCAAAGCTTTGGGCTCAATCATCCCAATCATATCAATTCCCCACATGGATAAGGGCCATGGGGAAGAGATAACATTCAATAGTGTCAGTGGAACATGAATCTTATCAGCATATATTTGACATTTGTGGCATTTCTTCACAAACTTGCAACAATCAGATTCCATTGTCAGCCAATAGTAACCTGCTCACAACATCTTTGCCATTACATGTCCATTGGAATGAGTACTAAAGGAACCTTCATGCACTTCAGTCATCAACAAGTCTACTTCGTGTTTATCCACGTATCTGAGCAAAACCATGTCGAAGTTTCTCTTGTACAGTATATCACCATTCAAGTAGAAATTACCAACTAATCTTCTCAATGTCTTCTTATCTTTCAAAGATGCCCCAGACGGGTAAATCTGACTTTGGAGGAAACATTTGATGTCATAATACCATGGCTTCTCGTCTTTAATCTCTTCAACAGCAAACACATGAGCTGGCCTATCAAGACATATCACAGATAAATTGGGAACTTCATTCCAATACTTCACTACGATCATTGATGCCAACGTTGCAAGAGCATCTACCATCCGATTTTCATCTCGAGGGATATGATGAAACTCAACCTTTGTAAAGAAAGTTAAAATCCTCCTCGCATAATCTCTATATGGTATTAAACCGGGTTGATTAGTCTCCTATTCACCTTTGATTTGATTCACAACCAAAGCTGAATCATCGAAGACATCCAAATACTTGATTTTGAGATTCATGGCCTCTTCAAGCCCCATAATGCAAGCTTCATATTCTGCCATGTTGTTTGTACACTTGAAAGTCAATCTAGCTGTAAATGGTAGATGTGTGCCTTGAGGAGTAATAATCATTGCCCAAATTCCATTTCCATATTGATTAACAGCTCCATCAAATACCATGCCCCAACGGGAACCAGGTTCTGGCCCTTCTTCAAGCAATGGTTCATCATAATCCTTCATTTTGAAGTACAAAATCTCTTCATCAGGAAAATCATACTGCACTGACTGATAATCTTCAATTGGTTGGTGAGCCAAATGGCCAGCCAAGATACTACCTTTGACCGCTTTCTGAGATCGGTATTTGATATCATACTCTGATAACATCTGCCAACGGGCATTTCTCCCAGTTAAAGCAGGCTTCTCAAATATATACTTGATCGGATCCATTTTGGATATCAACCAAGTGGTATGATTCAACATATACTGGTGCAGACAATGCGCAACAAATCTTCTCAAGCATCGAATACCGAGTCTCACAGTCGTTGAACTTCTTACTGAGGTAGTAAATTGCAAATTCTTTCTTTCTAGTCTCATCTTGCTGACCAAGAACACAACCCATAATATCTTCTACACAATCAAATACATGATCAACGGTCTTCCTTCAACAGGTGGAGACAAAATCAGAGGCTCAAGCAAATATTCCTTGATACTATCAAAAGCTTTCTGGCAGTCTTCTGTCCAATCACAAGACTGATCTTTCCGAAGAAGCTTGAATATAGGCGCACATGTGGCAGTCATGTGGGAAACGAATCTGGAAATATAATTCAAGCGGCCGAGAAAACCTCTGACTTGCTTCTCAGTTTTGGGCGCAGGCATCTCTTGTATTGCTTTGACCTTGGTAGGATCAACTTCAATACCCTTCTCACTGACAATAAAGCACAACAACTTACCAGAACGAACACCAAAAGTACACTTATTGGGATTCAAGCGGAGTTTATACTTTCTCAAACGTTGGAATAACTTCAACAAATGCTCAATATGTTCTTCTTCATCACTTGATTTAGCAATCATGTCATCGACATAAACTTTAATCTATTTATGCATCATATCATGAAAAAGAGTAGTCATTGCTCTTTGGTAAGTTGCACCGACATTCTTTAAACCGAAAGGCATCACTCTATAACAAAATGTTCCCCAAGGTGTAATGAATATGGTCTTCTCCATATCTTCGGGTGCATCTTGATCTGATTATATCCGGAAAATCCATCCATAAACGAAAAGACTTTGAATTTAGTAGTATTGTCTATCAACATATCAATGTGTGGCAGAGGGAAATCATCTTTTGGACTGGCTTTATTCAAATCTCTATAATCGACACTCATGCAGACTTTTCCATCTTTCTTCGGCACAAGCACAATATTGGCGAGCCATTGCGGATACTTAGCGGTCACAAGGGAACCGACATCAATCTGTTTTTGCACTTCCTCTATGATCTTCACAGCCATGTCAGGATCCGTTTTTCTCAATTTCTGCTTGACTGGTGGGCATTCTGGCTTCAACGACAATCTATGCTCCACAATCTCAGAATCCAACCCAGGCATGTCTTGATAGGACCAAGCAAACACATCTGAATATTCTCTAAGAAGATCAATCAACCCCTTCTTGACTTCTAGACATAGTCGAGACCCAATCTTGACTTCCTTCACATCATCCTCGGAACCCAAATTGACTAACTCGACTTGCTCTCAGAGCAACTGAATGGTCTTTTCATCTTGCTCAAGAAGACGAGATAATTCATCACTCACTTCTACATCACTTTCCTCCCCGGTCTCAAACACAGGGAATTCAAAATTTGGAGAAGGAGAAGGATCATTGTATTCAATGGGGTTAGGAACCAACCTGCATAATGATTTGATATTTTGATTTTAGAGAAGTGAATTTGTGACCAAATATTATGCAGATGGACAATTATATTGTTTATTTATGTTTTTTGTGATTACCATTTTCAGAATAAAGCAAAAAGTAAAAACAAACATCATAGATGTGGATGAATAGAATCAATTTTATTGATGATCAAATTGAAATGCCCAAACAATGTTCATTTCTCCCTTAGGTATAGGAGAAGGATTTTAAAACAGATAAAAGCAATTACTTAGATCGATGCAAAATAACAGGAATACCAACAGCAATCCAATTATCGCAAGCCCTTCCATGCGTCACAAAATTGGTGCAGTCTTCCTCTTCGGCATCCTCTAGTACAGCCGCTAAGTGTTGTTCATCGCCATGAATGAACCCTCCGCTACATAAGCTGAGTTGCATATCTTCAGATCTTGCAATTGATGAACCTCTCTGGAACCCCAAGCCGGTTCTGCCTTTATTGTCAGAGACCTCTACCATGCGCCCCCACTGATCAACAATACCTTCTTCAACAATCTTCTGAGCATCTTTTAATGAGGACATAGGTGGCCCAACTCTCTTTTTAGCAGCAATAGACAAGGCTTAGAATGGCGTTCCAACCTCATCCTCAGCTTCAACATAAGAGAAAGATGACAGGTGGCTAACCAACACTGCCTTCTCTCCTCCAACAATCACAAGCTTGCCATTCTTGACAAATTTCAGCTTCTAGTGCGAAGTGGAAGTAACAACTCCCGCCTCATGAATCCACGGCCTTCCCAATAAACAGCTGTAGGCCGGATGGATATCCATTACTTGAAAAGTAATATGAAAATCACCCGGGCCTATCTTGACTAGAAGGTCCACTTCACCAATTACCGTTTTGCGCGAACCATCGAAAGCCTTAATGATTACACCGCTATACCTCATGGGCGCTCCTTGATAAGATAGCTTTGACAACGTTGACTTCGGTAGCACATTCAGTGACGACCCGGTGTCAACAAGCACGTTTGACAAAGCATCTTCTTTGCAATTCATCGAGATGTGCAAAGCCAAATTATGGTTCCTTCCCTCCTCAGGGAGTTCTTCGTTGCAAAAGCTGAGATTATTGCAAGAAGTGATGTTAGCCATAATGTGATCAAACTGATCCACAGTAACATCATGTTCTACAAACGCTTGCTCGAGAACTCTCTGTAGTGCTTCTCTGTGCGCTTCGAAATTCATCAACAGAGACAACACTGAGATCTTCAAGGGGGTTTGGAGCAGCTGCTCCACCACATTAAACTCGCTCCTTTTGATTAGTCGGAGTACCTCATCATCATCATCATTGGTTTTCACATTGCTGGATTCACCAGACTTATCTTTTGAACAGCCAACTGGGTCTAGACTAGGCACCTCCACTTTCTTACCAATAATTTTTTCCTCTTTATCCTTTGGGAACACCGGCCCAAACACTCGACCACTGCGGGTCACCTTTGTAACATCAGCATTGCTCACCACTGAACTAGTCGTAGGTAACGAGACCTCTTGACCATTCTTCATCATTATAGCATTATACTGATACAGCACAGCTTTATCAGATGAATACGGGACTGGGACCGCTAACCATATTACCAACGGCGATACTGATCTTTGACTGTTGCTGTTACTGGAGTCATACTGGATTACCAACCGCTCTTGTTGCTTGAAAACGGGCACTATGACATTTACGTCGTCATCTACATGACAAGATTGAACAATTTGGATCATTCCTTCATCCATCAGTCTTTGGATGTCCCTTTTCACAACTTCACAACCCCTCGGGTTAACACTACAAACAGCACAACCATCATGGTCGTGCTCACATTCACTCACCAAACAAACATCCTTATGCATCTGCACTAAAGACCTCCTGATAAAACGCACATCAAAAACTTTAAATTCTCCAGAACAACTATCCACCATATTCACTAAAGAGTTCCCATGAGCGGGCAAATGGTTTGCTTTCACATTTGGCGCACGATCCTCGAAGGACACCATGCCACTTTTCATAAGCTTCTGAACCTCATTCTTCAATGGATAACAGTTTTCAATATCATTTCCGGGTGCTCGTTGGTGAAAAGCACAACGGAGTTCAGGTTTATACCACCATGGAAGTGGTTCTGGAATCTGCGGTGGGTTCCTCGGTTGAATCAGGTTCTTGAGTACTAACGAGGGATACAACTCTACATATGACATAGGAATCGGGTCAAAAGAGATCTTATTCCTCTCAAAATTCTACTGATGATGATTGTTGTTGGTATTGTTGTTGTTGTAGGTATTTGTTCTTTGTTGCGGTTGTTGTTGTTGACGTTGTTGTTGTTGAATTGGTGTTGCTTGTTGATTAGAAAATACCGGAAATACTGAGGATACTTGATGATGATGATGTTGACGGGATGTTGGATTTCTTCTGATTTGAGGCCTCCTCTGCCTCCCACTGATTACTGCATTCGTCTCACTATCCTTCTTCTTACCAAAATTACTACCATACCTCTTGCTTGTTGACGCCTCATCTTTTGACAAACATCCCTCTCGGACTCCTTCCTCAAGCCTCATCCCCATGTTTACCATTTCGGTAAAGTCACTGGGGGCACTAGCAATCGTTCGTTCTTAGTAAAATGAACTCAGAGTTTTCAAGAAGATCTTTGTCATCTCTTTTTCCTCCAAAGGAGGAGTGATCTGGGCAGCCAACTCCCTCCATCGCTGCGCATACTCCTTAAATGTCTCTTTGTCTTTCTGAGACATAGACCTCATCTGGTGTCTATCAGGCGCCATGTCCACATTATATTTGTATTGCTTGACGAAAGCCTCCCCCAAGTCGTTAAAAGTGCGAATGCTTGAACTATCCAACCCCATGTACCAATGGAGCGCAGCACCGGTCAAACTATCTTGGAAGTAGTGGATAAGCAATTGATCATTGTCGGTCTGAGAAGACATCTTGCGGGCATAAATCACAAGATGACTTGGCGGACAAGAGTTCCCTTTATACTTTTCAAATTCAGGCACTTTGAACTTCACTGGGATCTTAACGTTGGGCACTATGCACAACTCTGCATCACTCTTTCCAAACAGATCTTTACCTCTCAGAGTCTTAAATTCCTTGCGCAACTCAAGAAACTGATCTTTCATCTCGTCCATCTTCTCATAAACATCCAGAACCTCAGACAGCTCGAAATGATAGATGGTGTCCTCTATGCGAGGCAAAGTATGCACAACGGGAGGTGGCACGGACATGACGAAGCTAGATGCCGGCATGGAAGCAAAGGTAGGCGCAAAGCCTTCTGGCACAAAGTTGGATGGCATTTCCCACGGGAATCTGGCAGGCATAGTTGGCGCGAAGTGGGCGGCAGCAGCAGGAACGGTAGAGGTATTCACCTCTGAAGTAACAGTCCTCGCGAGAGGAGTTGCAGGCGTCGGAGAAGATTGACTATGAGCAGCAAGAACTGACTCCATCATGACAGTCAGGCGGGTGATCTCGTCCTTCACCTCTCTGTTCTCTTGCTCTAGATGTTCCATGATTCTCAGATGATTGGCTCGGGTATTGTACCGATGAGTCAACTTGGCTAAAGGGCAGAAGAAACACCAATCAGATATCTGGCGAAAACCTGCTTATGCAAATGATGCATGAAATGCAATGCTTGATTATTTTTTATCTTTGTTTTCAAGGAACTTACTATATTATTTGCAAATATATATTTAAATGGAAATTGTAATAATTTGATATGACCAAAAATCTCTTTTTATTTATATAATTTGGAAGGATTACACTGACTACAATTTCAGAAACCAATTGAAAAATACAAGAGTAAAGGAGACTAGTCATCCTAAGGATCCCTAACAACAATGTCAGAAGATCTGGCTGTAGGCGCGGACTTCCTTTGAATGCGACGGATTTCGGTCTCAAAAGAAGCCTTCATCTGAGTCTTCTCGAGGACAAGCTGGTCAACAATCTTTTTCCAAGCAACGGAAGGCTGAGGCATGCTAGAAGATGAAACCTCTGGCTCTCTCTGTCTCTTCGTCACTCGGTCTTCAAGTAGCACAATAAGTTCATCTTTGTCCTTAGACTCCAACTGCAACTCTTCATGCTTCTTTCTCAAAGCACGGAAACTCTCTTCCCACATGTCCTTCTCTTGCTTCATCTTGATCAGCGCGTCTTCCAACTCCTCTATATCTTGGTTAGTGAGAGTTAATGGCTCAATCACAACCATAGACATAGGTCTTTCACAAGGATAAGGCATCTTCAACTCCAAAGCTCTCTTCTTCACCTAAAGAGTCTAAGCTTCCAATGCTACACAATTACACAGACCAAGCTCGGATCTTCCTTTCCTATGCACATTATGCCAAGCATGCAAAATCTTCTGCTTCAAATGTTGGGGATCTTTACCCTCTTGATAGAAAAGACCTTCTAACAACATTATGCCAAGCATGCAAAAGCTTGTCTCTCAAGGGGAACCCAAGTTGACGACGAGCCAAAGCAGGGTTGTAGTTAATTCCTCCTTGTGTACCAATGAGAGGCACATTATAGAATTCACCACAACTATCAATAATCTCCAAACTGCTTAAAGATGGATCATACCAAACTATATCATCATTAGTGAGAGACATAAGTCTCTGAGACCACCTTAGACATTGTTTGTTCTCCACAAAAGCAGGTGTCTGAGGCAAGTGCGAAATAAACCACTTGTACAGAAGAGGAATGCAACAGACAACCGTTCCACCACCTTTAGAATTCCTTAGATGCAAAGAGAAATCATATCACCCAACAGAGTAGGCACATGATTCCCAATCAAGAAAAGTCTAATGGCGTTAACATCAACAAAACCGTCAATGTTAGGGAACAAAGCTAATCCATAAATGAGCAACACAAAGATAGCTTCAAAAGCATCCACACTACCGGCTTGAGCAAAAACAGTAGCTTCCTTGATGAGGAAATCAGATGGCAACCCAAACAATCCTCCTTTCTTCACCCAATGAGCCTCTATCTCAGACTTCTTCAAGTGAAGCACTTCAGCAATAAGATTAGATCATGGAATCTCCTCCAATCCACTAAAAGACACACTACTAGAAACAGGTTTCCCCAAAAGATGAGAATACTCCTCCAATGTAGGCACAAGCTGAAAATTTGAGAAAGTGAAACAACGGTAGAGAGGATCATAGAACTGCACTAGCACACTCAAAAGTCCTTCAACCACATCAGCAGACAAGATGGACAGAAGCTTCCCACGACGTTGTTTGAAGTCCAAGGGATCTAATATAAAAGATGATAGATTCCTTAACTCTTTCAAATCAGGACATCTGAAACTGTACTTCTTAGTGTTCCTTCGTCCATAGTCCATGGTCTGAAAATATTTGCAAATAATACCTCAGTTCCTTGAAATTTTAGTATGATGAATGTTATGATGCACATGAATGCATGAATGCAACAATCACAAATAAGGGATCACACACAAGGAAAACAAAGGTCAAGGGATGAATCAAGTCATTGTCAAGATCAATCATCCATTTTGGTGGATTATGGTTTACACCTTATCAACACCCAAGTTCCATTGATATTGACAAGACTTGATTGGATCAACAAAGAATCAAGGGTTTGTTGTGAGTCACGAGCATGGGGTCTGTGTAAGAACCATCCCAAAGGAGTGAACCAAGGATAAAAACCTGTAGATCATGTTCTAAAAAGTTCCCAGAGCCTTAATTCCATCTATTGGATATTACAGGTTAAGATGACTGACTCATCGACCCATAATATTCTCAAGAGAAACTCGTCTGAGTGTAGTATCGCGTAACAACTGTTATCAAGTCTACACTTGAACCGTTTCTGCACTACGTCCTAAATAGGCCAAGAGTGGGTAAATGTTCTACGGTCCTCAACTTCTCGGACCCAAATTAGAGATAGTAATGCCTAACCATAAATACTTGTGTGACATTTCCAAATCCAAAAGAGTCTCCACTGAGCAAATGGGTCTCAAGACAACTTGTTAAGGACTACTCCACACAAGGCGAACATGACTATACCATCCTCATATCTTAATTGCACTCAAGTTCGGGTTAGAACTTATCTCACCATTCAGAGATCACCAAGCACAATAAGTAGATTATATCACACATACATATATACAAACATCACATATATACAAATATATACACACAAAAAGTAGGCTAAACCCACTGGAGACTACTCCCTAGCAGAGTCGCCACTTAATTTTTGTAGTGGTAAATTCATGATCATCAAGCTATGGATAAGCTAGAGATTAAATAACAAGAGTCGCCACCACGCTTTTATTGTTTTCAAGGGAAAAGGGAAAAAGTATGAATAAAACCCAAAAGTAAGAAGTTTTCAAATCAAAACTAATAAAAAGTCAGAGATTACAGGTAAGGGGGTTGGTTACACAGAGGGAAGGTGTTAGCACCCAAAGTGTCCTAGGTACTCCTAGGGAGCCCTTTTTGTGTGCATATGTATTTGGTACAAAGTGATGTTTACAAACAAATAGAATATGGGGATTAGAAAAATATTCATTAATTATATTTTTTGTTTAACAAGACCTTCGGTCTTGTGCCTGCGTACCAACATAAAATGAGGGATCAAAACCTCGTAGTTCGTGATACCAATTTCAAAGTGGATGCATTGCTTTTAACAAAATTTAAGTTTGAAAGGCACCAAGGCCTAAAAATGGTTTGAATGAGTTAGTTATTTTTGGCGTTTTTAAAGTTTAAGTCAAGTATAGTTAAATTTATTTACAAGTTTGATTTAGAAAAGAAGTTTGAAAATGCAATGACATAAGGCCAAAGTTTCTATCTTTTGCAAAAGTGGTCAAAGTTTAGAACAAAATAAGTTCAATCAAAGAAGGTTTTGAAAAAGAGAGGGAGAGATTTTGAAATTAAAGAAGTGGGGAGGAGATGAAGAGACTATCCTATGTAAAAAATTAAAAGTTTAGAGTTGAAAAGATCTGACCAAGTGGGTAGCAATCCAATATACAAAAATGTCAATAGAAACCCAGAATTCCCTTGGACTTTTAGAATCAAGCAACACACAAATGCACAATCATATTAATCTTGAAGAGCAAAGACATCAAATAAATATGGCCACATCCAAGCTTATCCATTCCACGATCTTCTTCAAAATAACTCATATAACAGATGAATTTCACAAGTCACAGGTTCAAAATAACAGCTTCACAATGATCATGTTGCAGATGAACTCAGAAGGATCTTGAATGATGTATAAGATAAAGTTTCAAATTGCAAGCACTTGATTTCTCAATAAGTTGGCATTGGCCAAGTCCTTTAGCATAGGAAGGTTGCCTAGATTCTAAGTCCATTTGTCCAAGATCAAGCCAACAGTCCACACAGAAGTTTTTTAGGGTTTTTTGTTATTATTATGTACATTAATGGTCAAAGACCACACAAACAATAAAAGTATACACAAACAAAATATATCACACAATATGGTCCAAATGGACAAAGTGAAAATTGCATTAACATAAACAATTAGAATGATGTGAACAATGGCAAATGAAATAAAATGCTAAAAGTAAATTGCATTAAGGTAAATGGCTTTAATTTAAATGTTAGTAGTTAATAGGTTAGAAATTAGTATTGTTTTTCTTTTGCTTTCATTTTAAGACATTATTTGGAGAACACTCAACCCACTTATCACAAGCATGGATCCTTGAACCAGGACATCTTCCAAAGGAAGGAAAAAAGGTCAAGTTTCCACACAATACCATGAAAGATGGGAGACTTACAATCTCACTAACTAGAATGCTTATGCCTTTTGTGTCACAAATTTAGCGCTATGTTAAGCAATCGTAATTGGACTTATGTAGAAGTCACAACTATTTGAGGTCGGATAATAGAATTTTGGTGTTAATGCATGTTAGAGACATAGTGTAATAGACTATGCTCATGAAACATACCACACACAAAAAGAATATGCAAAAGGTGTGGCCTAATCTCATCCATACTCATGTTAATTTTTCAATCAACTAGCATAGGACTTTGAGATATCATAGGCCAAATGAGATGAATGCATAAAGAAGAGGAATGAGATGAAGTGGGAGGGGAATAGATGAAAACTCAAATTGATCAAAGGAGGACTTTTACTAAATTAATATCATTCATTCATTTTGGGAGATGGAATGTACATTCCATCAATCCCCTAAATCCAATGACATTAACTCAACAAAGTCAAATCAACCTTGACCAAGGCCCAACAACAATAGTCAAACACCAACAAGTCATCACAATTGGTCAACAAAATTATTTGGCATTTACTCAAATTTAAAATACTAAAATAAGACATTTAAATTAAATATGGTTTGTCCAATTCCTAAAACCTCATCAAAACACCAAAGAAATGTCCATGAGATTTATCATAGGTCAAACAAGGTCAAAGGACCTTGAAGAAAAAATTTCATAATTTTTGGACATTTAAAAGTATTTTTAAACAATTAAAAATAAATGCAAAATCAATTAAATAATGAAAAATATTAATAATGAGCCAAAAAATAATTTTAATTCAGAATGTGAAAGAGGAAATTATTTGAATTTTTTTGGTGAAACTCTCATATGTTTTGGATCAATATTAAAGTTAATATGAATTAATGAAAATCAAAGGAATTAAAATAAAAAATAGAAAATAAAAAAAAACGTGGACCACTTGATCTGCCTCATTAATTGAGGTGGCAGATCAAGTGGCCACAAGCGCGCAATGCACGATACGCCCTAGTCAGCGCCCCACAAACTTGGTAATTCAAACCAATGCACAAGATTATTTCATTTCAAAAGGATCCTGTGGCTCAGAACCATCCAGCTCACCACCGGCGCCCAAAGGCCGATCGTCTTCTCTAGCGACCCTGGTCGGACTGGTTCAGTCATAACCATCACCAAAATTAAAAAGAAGGACATGATTTCAAAGTAAAAATGGCACTGAGCACGAATCTGACCTCAATTCATCCTAACTCCAAGTATATTGAGAGATACATGGAGTTGAAATTTGAGGTACATGAACTGAGTTGCTTCGATTTGGCCTCAAAGCAACTCAATCTTCTTGCCTACATTGGTAGGACTTCAGACAACCAAAGAATCAATAGAATTGAGCAAGATTTAGAGAGAATCAAAGAGATTAAATTTTTTGGAGAATACCTTCAATGTAGGTCTGGATTCAGCTGTTCTTGCCTTGGCTCGTGCTTGATCTCACTCCAAATGCTTGTAGAAGAAGAAGTGAATGCTCAAAAGGTCTTGGATCCCTGGAGTTTTGAATCTCAAAACAGTGAGAATTCAAACTCAACTTCAAGTGAAATTCTTAGGATTATCCTTTGGAATGAGAGGGTTAGAGATTTGGGATCAAAGCTGGCGCGAATGTCTGTGAAATGCTAAGCATATGAGGCTCTATTTATAGCTGAAACCATTGATATTTGCACACTTGAAATCACTTTCCAAAATTGGTCATTGATGATGCATGGATGCATGGGCGCATACAGGCCCATGAAATCATTGCCTTAGGTCCATAAATGAGTGTGAGAGAGTCTGAAACCAACTTGGATTTCAAGGAAAGTGTGTGTGAATATTTGAAGTTTGATCATTGCCAAATGATGATACCATGTTCAAGCCATGCGTAGCCTATGAATTCCTTATCCAAAATTAATGAATTTGAGCTCTTTGGAAAGGAGAGATCAAGAGGAACAACTTTCATGTTCAATACTTTTTCATTTGGAGCTTGGAACATGAAGAAATTTGTGGTGGAAGTTTGGAAATTTTAACATATTGAAATTTTTTCTAAGTGTCAAGCCATATGTCTCCATATTCCACCTTGCTTAACTTTTCATAAAAGTTGGAGCTATCTCATAGACCTTCAAAATTTTCACAAATTTCATTTTGATTTGAAATGATAGAGTTATGCATTTTTGAAGTTTAGAAAAATCACTTGATCAATGGTATAGGTAAAAAATGACCTATAATGTAACCTCATATTATAAGCTTAAAAAAGTTGAATTAGCTCTCACTCCAAACATCAAAGTTGAATTAAACACTTCGAATTTGTTTGTGCAACTTGTAAATCTTTCATCTCATAAAAATTGAGCAAGTTATGGCCTTGGGAAGTTGACTTTCAAATTAGGGTTTAGACAAAATGACCTATAATGTTTTAACATAGAAAATGATTTTCCAAGCAATAATAGATCTAGGTATAAACATGAAAGTTGTTTGGAATGTCATTTATAGTAAGTTTTATCTTGGAATCATTTTCATATGGTGAAAGTTGTAGGAGATAGGGTCTAGGGAGACCCAGTTTTGATCAGATGAATTCATCTGGCCAACCACCACCAACCAACTTGCTAACCTTCAATTATCTTGACTGTCGAGGCTCATGGTAGATCATATATGCATAATATAATGAATTTTGAAGTGTACCTTGAGAAATTTGATCAATTGGTGAGATATCTTGTTGGAGAAGTTACTCAAGATACCCAGTCAAACTAGGGTTTCCAAGGAAAATCACCCTCAAATATCTTGAAGAAAACTTGATCAACATAACATGTAGAGATCATTGGGACTCATATATGATGTTCATAACCAATATTGGATCAATCCATGGTTGTGCTATTTTTCATGAGGGTCTCAAACCCTAAACGTGAACTTGATAGATCAATGGAGATCATGCCCTACCTACAAAAGAGTTAGGCAAATGCAAAGACATATTTTTGGTATTTTGGTTAGTAAAATGATAAAATACAAGTATGATACAATCACATAGTGCTTGGTGATCTCTCTCAAAACAAACCTAATGAAAGAAGGGTAATGAGGATGCCAAGGTATGATCCTAATGCTAATGCTTATGATGAATTTGCATGAGGGATCTTAGGGTCAAAATTGGGGTCTTATAGAGAGTACCGGGATACATGACCCAACAGAGCAGTCATTTAGATGTCGCAGGTGTTCAAGCAAAATTTTCAAACTACCAATCATCTTTATAAGTTTATCAGGATTTTAGAGTAATGCACAAAGTTTTTCTATAATGTAGATTTTATTATTCTCCGAGGTTTTAACACATTATGTGAACAAGGTAAATCAGTTATTTTGCATACAAAATACAGAAGAAGAAAAATAACTGATAAAAGAAACTGGATTTTATTGATATAGAACTGTACATATGGTGGTGTACAAAGATGCAAGCACCCTTAAGAAGAATGTCGCCAAAAATTGAAAAAGATAAATGAAATGACAATGGGAAATATTTTTGTATTTTTCCATTAATTACAACATTCTCCGTTGTCCACTGTAGAATATGAATTCCGAGACCTTGCTTTGACTGGCGATGATTGGATTGATCTTTGATCGTCTGATATCTAGCTTGTAGCGTAATAGGCTCAAGGATCATAGTCAATGCATTTATCCCTAACTTTTGCCTTGAAATTTTCTATTCTTTTCGTCCACCGGGATGCTCCTTTTTGCCTAAGCCGCCCTTTCGGGTTTTCAACTTAGCGAGCTTTATATTTCATTTGATCCCTAACTTTTGCATGGACAGTTCATTTTTTGGTCCATCGAGATATCCATTTTTGCCTAGATTAATTTTGTGGGGATTAATCTAGTGGGATTTTATTTGTCATTTCGTTTTAGGCATAATATTTTTTGACTATGTCTGCATTCACTGGCGATGGAAGATCTTCCCCATCCATTGTTGTGAGGATTAGAGCTCCACCTGAGAAGGCCTTCTTGATGACAAAAGTTCCTTCATAGTTGGGAGTCCATTTTCCCCGAGGGTCTGAGTGAATAGTAGAATACCTTTTGAGCACGAGTTCCCCTGTGCAGTACTTGTGAGGGAGAACTTTCTTATCGAAAGCTCGTTTGATGCGTCTTTGGTACAACTGACCATGAAAAACGTCCGCCAAACGCTTTTCTTCAATCAGATTCAGCTGGTCATACTGTGATTGAACCCATTTCACTTCATTGAGGTCGACCTCCATTATGACTCTAAGTGAAGGAATCTCGACTTCAATTGGAAGGACGACCTCCATCCCATATACCAATGAGTATGGAGTTTCCTTAGTGGATGTACGAACCAATGTTCTATAACCATGCAGAGTGAAGGGTAACATTTCATGCCAATACTTATATGTCTTGACCATTTTCTGGACGATTCTTTTGATGTTCTTATTAGCTGCTTCTACGATGCTGTTCATCTGGGTCCGGTATGGTGAAGAGTTGTGGTGCTCGATCTTAAATTCTTCGTACTACTCTTTCATCATGTTATTGTTAAGATTACTAGCGTTGTCAGTGATGATCTTGCTAGGAATTCTGTAGAGGTAGATTATCTCTTTCTTGATAAACCGAGTAACCACCTGTCGAGTGACATTGGTGTATGAAGCGGCTTCGACCCATTTCATGAAACAATCAATGGAAACTAGAATAAATCGATGAACGTTGGAAGCTTTAGGCTCTATCATCCCAATCATATCAATACCCACATAGAAAAAGGCCAGGGAGACGTCAAAACATTCAACGGAGTTGGTGGTACAAAGATCTTGTCACCATATATCTGACATTTGTGACATCTTCTAACAAAGTTGTAACAATCAACCTCCATTGTCTTCCAGTAAAACCTAGCCCGAAGGATCTTCTTGGACATAGCAGGACCTTTCGCATGTACACCCTCACAACCTTCATGTATGGATTTTAGGATTGTATTAGCTTCATGTCTATCCATGCATTTGAGCAGTACAAAATCACAATTTCTCCTGTGTAACACATCATCGCTTAAGAAGAACTTTGAAGGGAGTCTTCTTAGAGCCTTCTTATCAGTAATGGATATGCCCTCGGGATACTGTTGCTTCTCCAGAAATGTCTTTATGTCATAGAACCAGGGCTTATCATCAGGATCATCCTCAATTGATAGATAATATGCAGTTTCATCTAAGTGGTCAATATGGATAGTTGGTGCTTCATTCTTCCATTTGAATTTGAACATAAATGCCAACGTGGCTAGAGCATCAGCTAACTGATTTTCTTCCCAGGGAATATGATGAAAAGAGATTTCATCAAAGTAGGGTACCAATTTTCTGATATGCTCTTTATAGGGTATCAACTTGCTATCCCGAGTCTCGCAATCACCTTTTACCTGACTTGTTACCATAGCCGAATCACCGTACACCTCAAGAATCTTAATCCTTAAGTCGATGGCAGCCTCAAAACCGTAGATACATGCTTCATATTCTGCCATGTTATTGGTGTAGTCAAAACATAATCTGGTGATAAATGGAAGGTGGAAACCGGTTGGAAAAGTGATAACTGGACCTATGCCATGACCAGGAGCATTGGAAGCACCGTCGAACACGAGCGTCCATCATGATCCTAGTTCGGGGCCTTTCTCAGGGCTTATCTTAGAGCCTGGCATAATGAAGTCTCTGATTAACATGATGTCTTCGTCTGGAAAGTCGAACCTCAACGGTTGATAACCTTCCGCAGGTAGGTGGGCAAGGTAGTCAGACATAACACTCCCATTTATTGCTTTCTGGGTCACATACTGGATATCATATTCGGTCAACAACATTTGCCATCGAGCAATCCTACCAGTAACAACAGGCTTTTCGAAGATGTACTTTATCGGATCCATTTTGGATATCAATAAAGTGGTATGGAAAATCATATATTGTCTCAGGCGTCAAGCAGCCCAAGCCAAGGCACAACAAGTCTTCTCTAAGAGCGAGTATTTGGTCTCACATTCAGTGAATTTCTTTGTGAGGTAGTAAATGACATGTTCTTTCTTGCCTGTGTCGCCGTGTTGACCCAAAACGCAACCCATAGATTCATCGAGTACTGTGAGGTACATAATGAGGGGCCTACCAGGAACCAGTGGTATGAGAATTGATGGTTCTTGCAAGTACTTTTTTATTTTGTCGAATGCCGTTTGGCAATCGTCGTTCCACACAATCGATTAATTCTTTCTTAATAGTTTGAATATCGGTTCGCAGGTAGTTGTTAAATGTGATATGAATCTTGAGATGTAATTGAGTCGACCATGGAAACCTCAGACTTCTTTTTCTGTTCAGGGAGATGGCATCTCTTGGATGGCTTGAACTTTGTCGGGATCAACCTGAATACCTTTTTGACTGACTATGAAACCCAACAGCTTACCGGATCGGACCCCAAAAGTGCACTTAGCTGAATTTAGACGCAACTTGAACTTTCAGAGTCTGGAAAACAATTTCCTCAGGTTCTCTAAGTGATCTTCCTCAGTTCTGGACTTGGCAATCATGTCGTCCATGTAAACCTCAATCTCCTCGTGAATCATATCGTGATAGAGGGTTACCATGGCATGTTGATATGTTTCCCCTACATTCTTCAAGCCAAACGACATTACTCTGTAGCAGTAAGTTCCCTAAGGTGTGATGAAAGTTGTCTTCTCTATATCTTCTGGCGACATCTTTATCTGATTATACCCGGAGAACCCGTCCATGAAGGAAAAGACAGAAAACTGAGTTGTATTATCAACGAAAACATCAATATAAGGCAAATGGAATTCATCCTTTGGGCTCACTTTATTGAGGTCTCGGTAGTATACATACATTTTGAATTTACCGTCCTTCTTAGGAACTGGAAAGTTGTTAGAAACCCATTGTGGATACTCAAAAATAGCTAAAAAAGTCAGCGTTAAACTGCTTCTTAACCTCTTCTCTGATCTTGAGTGCCATGTCAGGTCTGGTCCTTCTGAGTTTTTGCTTGACAGAAGGGTATTCAGGCTTGAGTGGCAAGTGATGTTCAACGATGTTGGTGTCTAACCCTGTCATATCTTGATATGATCAAGCGAAGACGTCAACATACTCGTGTAATAACTCAACCAACTCGGAGTGTACATGCTTGGTGAGAGATGCCCCAACTTTCACTTCCTTTTTATCGGTCTCAAAACCCAAATTAATGACATTCACTGGTTCTTTGTACGGCTGAATCTCTTTTTGTTCGTGCTCAAGGAGTCATGCTAGTTCGGATGGTAATTCACAATCTTCCTCACTGTCATCTTCAACTTGGTTGATTGGAAATCCAGATTTACAGTTGATTTCTGCCATATTATAATAAATAGTTTTGTTCGTTCTACATGTGATGAGCTTATTTTTAGTATGCTTTTAAATAACGTGGAAAAAAGAAAAAGAAATCTTTTGCCATTTCTCTATTTTAGTGAAAAAGTAAAAATAACTGAAAGAAAGGGAACACAAGTTTTGCATGCAAAAAGTACTTTTTATTTATTCACATAATACTTTTAAACATGGAGGCCCTTACAAGCTATCCTCTTGTGTTGGGCGGGGACAAGGGATTGAGAAAATAAAATGCATTATGTTTTTTTTCCGAGTATACTATAGGAATCACGGAAGTTGTCCAGTTGGAGAGTTTGAACCCTGGAGGACATTTGGGTACGAGGCTAGGGGTCTCCTATTTGCTACCACTGGATTCCTTGATGACTGGCATAATGTGATCATTTTGAAAGCCGACACTGCTGAATTTAACTGGATTGAACTGCTTCTTCCTTGAGCTTGCCTTGCATGTTGATGGATGATAACCGATACTAAATCTGTCACGCTTCTCTGCCACGTCAACAACTTTGCCCCAACCGGACCGTGGGCCTTTCTCTAGAGTCTGCTTGGCGCTTCTGACTAAAGATAGGATAGTAGCAGATGACTCGTCATGATTGGCGGTGGCATAAATGAATTCTTTAAACTCTAAATAGTGGAGTGGAATATCGACAATTCCTTCACTTGTCTCAACATTTCTGAATGATGAGAGTTCGCTAACCAGCAAGTCTTCTTCACTGCATATAATTACTAGTTTATCATCAATCAAGAACTTCAACCTTTGATGTAACATAGAGGTGACTCCCCTAACAACATGAGTCCACGGTCTACCCAATAAAAAACTGTAAGCTGGTTTGATATCCATGACTTGGAAGGTAATGCTGAATTGGTGAGGTACCACACAGATAGGCAGATCCACTTCCCCGATAACCTATCTTCTGGAACCATCAAAAGCTCGAACAATCAGTGCGCTGGCCCTCATCTCGAGCCCTTTAAACCGTAACTGACTTAATGTAGATTTCGACAGTACATTAAGCGAGGAAAAAGTGTCAACAAGGACTCGAGATAGAAGAGAGTGTGTGCACATGACTGAAACGTGTAGTGCTTTATTATGGGTGTTTCCCTCAGGAGGTAGTTCTGTTTCATTAAATCCTAAATACCTACTGGCAGTGATATTTACAACCACGTCACCAAATTGATCGACCATGATATCTTGCATCACATGAGCGGTATTCAGAAATTTCAATAATGCTTTACAGTGAACCTCAGACCTCAGCAGTAAAGACAAAATACAGATTTTAGAAGGAGTCTGGTTCAACTGATCGACGATCTTGAAGTCACTCTTCTTGATCAATTTGAGGAATTCTTAACCTTCCTCAAAAGTGATGCTCTTCTTGTGATCTTCAACTTGCTCGTCTTCAACCATCGGCCCTTTACCCTTAGACACTTCATATTCTATAGCTTTGTCAGCAATTACGTTCGTCGGCGCTGGAACAGTCGTCATGTTTGGAGTGGTAGGTACAGTTGTCCCTGCTTGTGAAGGAGGAGTAGGAAGAACCTTCTCTTTAGGCGGTATAACTGTGGGTGATGGAGACACCTTAGGAGTGTATTTTGGAGCCAATACACGACCACTACGAGTCATGCCTCCTATTGCAATTATGTTGACGATTTCAATGTCAGGAATACGAATTTCTTTTTCGCCCACGTATGTTGTTGTCTCATAATTCCAAGGCACCACCTAGGTATTCTGATACAGAAATGGACTAGGAACACATAAATGGATTGGTTGAATCCTCTTGGGAGGGACTTCGACCTTCTTCTTCCTATATACAATAGTTATCGGTTCGATCACTATAATTTCTTCTACTGCCTTGGACTTGGAGAACTGTATCAACCCTTGATCCATCATCTCTTGCACACAACCCCTTAACTCGTCACAATTTTTTGGATCACGTTCACACACTGCGCAATCATCATGTATACCTGCTAGAAACCCAAACTGTTCAAGTCTCTTCAACACAACTCACAACGAAGTCTTCACATCATCGGCTCGTAATACAGATTCTGCTATTTCCTCTTCAATAATGGCATTGGCTGCTGAACCGCCATGATTAGGCAGTGGGTTCGTTTTCACGTTAGGATTTTCCTCGGAAAAAGACAAAATTTCCTGATTAATCAAGTCTTGGGTTATGTTTTTGAGAGTCCAACGGTCCTCTGTAGAATGCCCTATGTACCCGGCATGGAAAGCGCACGAGGCATTAGGATTGTGCTTAGGATATAAAGAAGGAGATGCCGCAGGGATTTCTTTTGGTACAATAGCCCCTACGTGGACCAGATATGGCACTAGTTCAGAATATGACACCATAATTTTATCAATCTAAGGGTGGTTACCAAAATTATTCCCGTTATTCTGAACTCGGCCTTGGCCTTTGTTGTCGTGGTTGTATTGTTGATTCTAGTTTTTCTGAGTATGTATTGGTTGTTGATTGTTATTTTGTGGTTGATACTGACATGACGGTTGTTGATACTGAGCGGCGGCGACATACATATATGGGTAGTACGACATGGGATCCATTAGAAACTGATATTGGGGATGGACACTTGCCGTCACAACACTTGTCTCCCCTTCCTTCTTTTTGTGAAGCCCCTATGTGACTTCTTATTCTTAGCTTGCGGAGCGGTGGTATCTGTGATCTTTCCTGATTTCATCCCATTCTCTACACGTTCACCCATAGTTACCATATCTGCGATGTTTGCAGAAGAACTCCCAATCATCTTCTCATAATATATCCCTTGAAGCATACTCGTGAAGATATCAACAAGTTCGTTATCTGACAGAGATGGTCTGACCCTGGAAGCCATCTCGCACCAATGCTGAGCATACTCCTTAAAGGTCTCATTAGATTTCTGCGCCTGATTCTGTAATTGCAGCCTTGTCGGTGCCATATCGAGATTATACTTGTATTTTTTTAGAAATGCCTCAGATAGATCTCTCCAGGATCTGATCTTGGTGCGTTCTAAACTCATATACCAGTCAAGGGAAGCTCCAGCCAGATTGTCTTGGAAGCAATGGATCAACAAGTCGTCATTGTCAATGTATGATGCCATCTTTCTGCAATACATCGTAATGTGACTCCGAGGACAACTCAAACCTTTGTACTTCGGTAGGTCTGGCACCTTGAACTTTTGTGCGAGCACCACGTTTGGAAATAAAAAAAGATCTCGGGCATCAATGTTGAAAGCCGAGAAACCCTCAAGAGCTTTATTCTATCATCTAACAACTTATAATCCATCGGCCAGGCCGGATCAGTAGCAGGGATAAAAAACTGACTGGTTGGTCGAGAATTTTCTAGAGCTATCGCCTGAACAGGCACACTCTGAGGAGCAAATAGCATCTGTGACAGGTAGGAGAAACCGGGAGGTACTGTTTGAGCAGTATGCACCATGTGAGGATATTGTCCTCTAGTCTGAGCATTAGGAGCTTGAGGTGCCCTAGTCTGCACATACTGGAGTGCAGGATTGTTAGGTGTATAGGTCAACATAGGCATAGAAGTCGCCCCAGGGTAACCAAGTGGAGCAGCTTGCGGTTGGTTCATGTTCGCAGGTTGAGCAGCCTGAGCTGGAATCTGAAAGTGGAGGCGCGAACCTCGGTATTCATCTTCATTGTCAGGAGTTTTAGTGGGAACCTGACCTTGATTATCCTCGGGGTTGGCAGCATCAACCAGAGGAGTCTGAACTGTGGGTACACCCCAGGGGAAAATAACATTCCCGACAACAGTAAGGGCCACAAGAGTCTGATGAAGGAAAAAGGCACCCCCATTAGCAAAGTGAGCAGCAAAGTTCTGGGGCATTCCCCAGGGAAAGGAAACAGCAAGCCTATTAAATCAGAAGGAACCAACTAACAGTTCCCAATGGTTAGCACTACAGTCTCCGCTAGAGTTTCGACAATAGCACCAACAACAGTAGTAGGATTGGTCACCCCGGCAGTATGGGTGACGTTGACAGCAGCAGGGTAAGTAGAGGTAGAGGCCCTCTGAGTTTGGAGGAGCTCCAAGATAGTCTCCATGTTTCCCTGGAAGAGGTCCATTCTACCTTGGACTTGGGCAAGGGACTCGCGGACAGTAGTGTTGTCATATTCGTAATCAACCATTATCCTTGATTTGGTTGCACGGGTGAAATAATGATGACGAGTCATCACTTTTGCTGTGGAAAGATGGAGATGGTAAGAATTATTTTTTCTAGTTAGTCATGTGCGAGGAATGCATGTTAGCAAAAAGGAAAAAACATTTCTAGGGTGCCAGTGTGTCAGTGTGCATATATAGTCATATAGTGAGTAGGAATAAGACAACATAAGTATTTTGACAAAATCTCTTTTATTCATTTGAAGATCAAATAGTACAAGTTATTACAACTCAAAATCATCTTAGTGAACTAACTTGAAGATCAGACTTGATCCTTTAATATAACAACCCTATATACTGATACAAAGTGAAAAATGGCCCATGGAGTGTTATGAGGGAACATGTCGGTGTAAGCTTTCTTCAACAGTCCAGGAAGGTCCTCAAGTTCCTGGTTAGCAAATTCGGCCAGACGTGTATGTCTATCAGTCCAATATTGGGCATCCTTGATTTGGTTGCGCAATAAGGAGTGGTTAGGCCCACTTAGAATATCCTGCACAAACGCCTCTTTCTGACCCAGGAGGACCTGCAAGTGATGGCTTTGGATTTCCCACTAAGTAGCTTCCTCCTTCAGCTGGTTCCTTTCTTCCAAATTCCGATGTGTCTGACCATTCAATGCTCGTATCTTTTCAAACCTTTTGTCGATGTCGCTCTGGAGATGTGAAAGAGTTACCTCTAGCTTCTTGGAACGACTTGTCTCTTCCTTCAATTTCTTCTGGCACTTCTCCAATTGATCTTGCAGAGTCTTGATTTGTCTTTGGTAGTCAATCTCCAGTTTGCATGCTCGGTATTAGGCTTTAGCTAATTGCTTTTTCTTGTTTGCAATGGCCTCAAAAGATCTCTTCAGGGAATCTCTCACCTTCCTTCTCTTATTCTGCTCAATCTGAATATCGGTATCTGCTTTGTTGAACCTTTCTCTCTTCTGACTGAGGCTGGATTTTAGAGCATCCTTTTCTGAGGTAACCTTTCCTAGACTGGAACGGAGGTCGACGTTCTCCTTTTCCAACTTCCTGGTGGTCTCTTTAAGGAGATCCACTTCGGAAATAATGGTGGCAGGTGGTTTGATAGTCTCGATACACACAGAAGGTTCCCATGGGTATGTCAATTTGATCATCTTGGCTCTTGACTTCACCCAATTAGCATACCGTGTTGTTGCGGTACAAAGCTATTTGCCCAGTTCTTTCTTTGCAATACGTTGTATCTTGCCCCAGGCTCTGCACACCTTCTTCATCAGATATGGATTTCCAACCCCTTAAGCTAAAATTAGTTCTTCCAATAGGCAGCCTTCAGGCTTCTCCTTGAATGGATACCCTAACTGGTGCAATGAGAGAACAGGGTTATAGTTGATCAAACCCCCTTTTGAGCTGACGAGCGGAACATTCAGAAACTCCCCACAGCGGAAGATCATCACTACCCTCAAATAATCATGGCTATACCATACGACGTATTCATCATCTAACGATATTAACCTTTGTGACCATTTCAAAGCACCCACGTTATCAATGAACAACCCTTTCTTCGATAAGTGGGACATGATCCACTTGTGAAGCAGATGAATGCAGCAATTGATAGTTCCACCCTTCTTCATGTTTCTCCAATGGAAAGAGAAGAAAACATCAGATAGTAAGGTAGGAACTGGGTTATGGGAGATGAAGATGGTGATGGAAGTCTTATCAACGAAACCTTCAACGCTCGAGAATAGTACCAAACCACAAATGAGTACTGCAAAGCTGGCATAAAATGCGTCCCAACTTCCGCTGTTGGCAAACACAATGGCTTTCTCGAACAGGAACTTAGACGGAAGGCCCTATTTGTTACCCTTAATTCGGAGAGTGGACTCGATCAAATCCTTCTTCATGCACAACAGAATCTGGGAAATTATCTTCAGTCATGTAGGGCGCTTGGTCCTTAACCGACAACTGTAGTAAGTGAGAAAACTCTTCTAGCGTGGGGGCTAGAAAAAAGTCCTGGAATGTGAAGCAGTGTAGTGTAGGGTCATAAAACTATGCAAATGTGAATATCGGTCATGGGTCTTCCTTAGTGGATAGGACTCCTAACAGGTTACCATAGGATTTATTGAAGGCTACCGGTAATCTTCAACCATAAATTCGCTGAGCTTCCTCAATTCATCGGTCTTAGAGTCTCTTAATTTGTACTGATATGTGTTTCTTCGGTCTGTCTTTTCCATGACTGCACTGATAATAACTATTGACATTAGAGGCCCCTGAAAAATGCAAATGTAACAAGAAAGGTGTAACACCCCAAAATTTGCCCTCCTCATTCATGCATTCATTTAGCATTTCATATTGCATTTCATCATGTCAATCAGAATTAGATCCAAAAAAAAAAATGGAAGAAAAAAAAATAACGAAAATAAATAAATAAATAAATAATTTTTTACAAAATAAATAAATAAATAAAAATAATAATAAAAGAAATAAATAAAATATAATAAAAAATTTTGGACTTGGGTCTCTCTCATTTGAGCCCACAAAACCATGAAATTCAGTCTATAAATACCAAGGCTTCACTTGAGAAAAAGGAAGAGAAGCAAAATACTCTGAGGTTTCCTTGGAACAAAAACCCTGGACAAAACCTGAAGAGAAACCTGACAGAGAACTCAGAGCAGCCTCCAAACCCTGAAGGGCCTCACGGGTGCAACTCAATTTCAATCAAGCTCTCCAATCAGGTTTGCCCTATTCCCATTATTTTACGCCTTCAATTTGAATGTTCTAAATGTGTGATGTATTATGAATGGGTGAAACCTATGCCTTGAATGTTTAATCACATGATTTCTGCAGTGTATGCCACAGGGTTTGAGGTTTCTGAAACCATATTGTTATCCATGAAAAAAATGCTTATGGTGTTTCACTAACCCTTTTGTTGAGTTTTTGTGAGGGCTCACATGACTTTTGCAGGGATAACTTGCGTGGTTTCCCACTTTATTTGTGGGATAACCCCTGGAGATTCTTTCCGATTACCTGTACTGACCCACTTTCTTTGATGGCATTAGCTTGGGAGATCCCTGGGTTTCTTACTCCTTTAATTGTTGTTACTTCGGATCTTTATCCGTGTGGTACTTTTACCTCTTTTCTGCATTTTATCGCTTTCTTAGCTGGAAGACCTCGATAGGAGGCATTTGTTTTCTTTTGTTTATTTACTTCTGAGCCCCTTGTTGGCACATTTACTTTATACATGTTTGTTTTGTATGCGTTCGTATCCCTGCAGGTAGCGCGGTTCCTTCGTCAAGGACTGCCTTTTTGCCCTTTTGCATGAGTAACCCTCAAACCCTCAAACCCAAAGCAACACGTTAACTCCTTCTACTACAGGTGAGTAAGTCTCCAAAGGTCGAGCATCCGGTAGATTGCGTAGTAACGTCGTTCGTCCAAAACCCACTCCATAACCCCGTAGTTAGCCGAACTACGTTTTGCTCTGATTCTCAGGCCAGATGAGATACGTAGGCATAAGACGCAATGTCTTAGCGAGCACATATCCCCCCAACCCATAGGTCAGCCGAGCTACGAAGACTTTGATTCTCATATTCAGATGAGATACGTATGCAGTGGATGTGACATCCGCGCGAGTCATTTTCATTTAACCCTTTTTTTGGTAAACAGCACAAGATAAACTCACACCCTTTAGACAAGAACTACAAAAGTGGATCCCGTAGAGTACTACGGATGCGTAGGGGTGCTAATACCTTCCCTTCGCATAACCGACTCCCGAACCCAAGATTTGGTTGCGAGACCCCGTCTTGTCCTTTCCTTTTTCAGGTTTACTTCGAGCGTTTCCTTTCCCTCCTTTGGGATGAATAACGCACGGTGGCGACTCTTCTGTCATTTTCTTTCGCCGGTTGTTTTTTCGCGCACTGTATTTTTCAGGTTGCGACAGCTGGCGACTCTGCTGGGGACTAAGAAGTTGACCTCTTGCTGGTCCATCTTCCCTAAGCGAGTCCCTCCTAGCTTGTGTGATTTCTTGTTTATTGGGTGTTCATGCTTTTGTACATTTATTTGCTTACCTGCTTGCATGCATCTGTTGTATCTATTGGATCTGTTTGTTTGTTTGTTGGGATGGGATGTTCTATGAGAGATAAGCCCATTACCCAGGCTTGAGTGTACACACAGGTTTTAGAGTGGATGATCATGAGGCTTGCGTGGCATGTTGCTACGTTAAGTCGTTCCTGAAGAACCACACCCAGACGAGGTTTCTTTTGGATATATTATGTCCTACGGATGTTCCGTAACGACATGGTGTTCCTCTAGAAATCGTCGACTCTGGTGACCATTTCCCGAGAACTCAGTCGAGGCCTCTCCTCCGAGACGTGATTATGTTAGCTCTGGTGGGCACATTCTGGCTGATCAATCTGAGGACCCCGAGACTGGGAACTTGCTTTAGGATGTCCTGTTGAGGGGAGTCAGTGGAGGTCTTTTATCCCGTAATAATGCCAAACCTTCAGTGGTAAACGTATTATTCGCGACTGAAGGGCTGAAGCTGACGAACTTCTGTTCTTAGAACCTACCAGTGAGGGGTGGGCTAAATTCAGGAAACCTTAACCTCCAACCAACCCGGTTTTCTGGAGCATAGTTTTGGTCTTGTATTATATTCCTCAGTGAATTTCTCTCCAGGAAGTGCAACCTGACAGATGTTCAAGCGGATCCATCAATTCTGATTGACATGCCTTTGTATTGCATAACATCATCTACATATTTGCATCCAACATCTCATGCTTATTCATTTGCAGGGTATTCCCTTTCAAAACGGGGGTGCCTTAAAACTGAACAAGCAGTGCATCGCATACCATGCATATTAACCCTTGTCTGTTTTGCAGGTGTCACCGCAATGTCTAATGTTTGTTCCCTGTATCAGGCAGTTATTGGTCCCAAGCGAGTTCACAGATACCCGACAAAGGAAAACCGTCCACGACTAGCGATGGACCAAGTACAGAAAGAGCTGGCTGATATGCGTGAAAGGATGGATCAGTTCATGACATTGATGACTGGTATGGCAGCAGGTCAAGAAAAGCTGAGGGAATTGGTTGGGCAACCGAGGCCTGAGGTGGAGATACTAAATGCTGAGGGAAACCCTGGTAACCCTGGGAACGCTGATAACCCTGTGAACACTGGTAACGCGGGTAATGCAAATGCTGATGGAAACCCGGGTAATGTTGGCAACACAGGGAATGTTGGAAATGGTATTGGCGGAAGGTACAATGTGAATCAAGGAATTCGGATTAACGGGCACCCCGTTACTGAAGATTATCAGTATGATCAATTTTCTTTGCACGACGAGGCCCTCGAGACCACTCGCTGTATGGATGAGCTTGCTGAGAAGCTCAAATCTTTGGAGTCTCAAAATTCCTTGGGCTTTGATGTCACAAATCTTGGTCTGGTTCAGGGAGTAAGGATTCCTCACAAGTTCAAACCCCCTACTTTTGAGAAATACAACGGGGCTTCTTGCCCACGCACTCATCTCCAATCTTATTTGGGAAGGTTGGGAGCTCACATGGAAGATGAAAAGCTGTGGATGTACTATTTTGAAGACAGTCTAACTGGAGCTTCTCGTGAATGGTATTCTCATTTGTCTCGTACTACCATCAAGAGCTGGAAAGACTTGGCAGAGGCTTTTGTCAAGCAATATCAATACAACTTGGACATGGCTCCAAATCGGACCTTGTTGCAAGGTATGTCCCAAACTGCCAAGGAGACCTTTAGAGAATATGCTCAGCATTGGAGACAGATTGCTGCGTCCGTCCAACCCCCTATGTCTGAAAGGGAGATGGCGGACATGTTCATGAACACTCTTCAAGGCAATTATATTGAGAGATTGGCTGCTTGCCCGTCAATCAGCTTTGCAGAGATAGTAATTGCTGGAGAAAGAATCGAGAGTTTGTTGAAGATGGGCCGAATTCAAGACAATAGTGCTTCCAACTCATCAGGTCCCAAGAGACCATTTACTGGTAACGGTCAGCGAAGAAAAGAAGGCGAGGCAAGCGTTGTGTATGCCGGCAGAGGCAGGAGTAAAGGACGCCCTAATTATTATCAAGATCAAGTGGCCGCAGTCACTATTCCAACACCTGTTCCTCAACCACAATATCATCCGCAACAACAACCCAGGTACAACAATCAACAACAAGGAGGTAATCCGGGTCAGCAGAGACACTATCAACAACGTTCAAGGCAAACGGACCTGGTCATCGAGCCATTCCCAATGCCTTATTCAGTATTACTTCCCAAGCTGATTGACATGAATCTGGTTACATTGAGAACTCTGGCCCCACCAATCGATCCCAATAATTTGCCTAGAGGTTATGATGTCAACGCCAGATGCGCTTTTCACTCCAACGCACCTGGCCATACTACAGATAATTGCAAGGCTCTCCAGTTAAAGGTACAAGATTTGAGAGATGCCCAGGCTATCAATTTTGCTCTGGTGCCTAATGTTATCCAGAACCCGATGCCGGCTCACGGCGGGCAGAGGATTAATGCTGTTGATAGTGGGGAAACTTTGAATTTGGTTTCTGATGTGACTAAGGTGAAGACTTCGCTATCGGTGGTTAAAGACCGACTTCTGAAAGGACAGATTTTCCCGGGCTGTGGGGAAGAATACAGAAATTGTCAAGCTGCCGAAAACGGATGTGACAGTTTGAGAAGGGGTATTCAGCAGCTGATAGATGAAGGTTGTCTTCAGTTTGATCAGGCCCGTCCGGTGAAGAATGATGTATCGACGGTGACGTTTTATTTCACTCCTGAAGAAATATATGTTCCCGAGAGACTCGCTCCGACAATAATATATTTCCCAGAAAGTACAGAACCAGCAGCGGTGAACATCGAAAGTTCAGCACCAGTTGCAATTTACTCTAACAGCCCTCAACCGACTTTGGTTGGTCCAATCACCATCACGGTACCAGGACCTGTTCCGTATGAGAAAGACAGTGTTATCCCGTGGCACTATGGGGCTGATATCTACTTCCAGGGGCAGAAAGTTAACGAAGAAGACATTGACATTGGTAGCTCCGCTGTAGACAATGTTGGAGGGGTTGGTGGCTTCACTCGCAGTGGACGCCTATTTGCACCATCAACATTACGCGCGAATACTGAAGCCGAGGCAACTGCCAAGGCTAAAGGGAAACAGGTATCCACCGAAGAGGTTACTACTGAGGAAGATCCTCCTAAGACCGCATTCGAGAAGGAAGTGGATGAGTTTATGAGGATTATCAAGAAAAGTGACTACAAGGTAGTCGACCAGCTAAATCAAACACCCTCAAAGATCTCCATTCTCTCACTATTGCTGTGCTCTGAGGCGCACAGAGCAGCCTTGTTAAAAGTACTGAATATGGCCTATGTTCCACCGGAGATAACTGTTAACCAGCTGGAGTCGGTAGTTTCCAATGTAAACGCTAGCCGGGGGCTAGGTTTCACCGATAATGACCTGACACTTGAGGGCAGGAATCACAACAAAGCCTTGCATATCACAATGGAGTGCAAAGGGGTGGTGCTTTCCCATGTTTTGGTTGATACAGGCTCTTCTCTGAATGTTCTTCCAAAGAAAGCCTTAATGAAGTTGGATTGCGATGGCATCATCCTGAGGCCAAGTAACTTAGTTTCGAGGGCTTTTGATGGCTCTAAGAGAGCTGTTTTTGGCGAAGTTGAGTTGCCAGTTAAGATTGGACCGCAGGTGTTCAAGAGCACCTTTTATGTGATGGATATCCAGCCTGCCTACAGCTGTCTGCTAGGTCGGCCTTGGATTCATGCTGCCGGTGCTGTTACTTCTACCCTCCACCAGAAGCTCAAATATGAACTAGAAGGTCAGGTCGTCACTGTATGTGGTGAAGAGGATATTTTTGTTAGCCACCTGTCTACATTTAAGTATGTAGAGATGGATGGCGAGATGCATGAGATGTTGTGTCAGGGCTTCGAAACTACAAACATCAATGAGGTCGCGCCCGAAGCTGTCTTTTCACCTGAGTTTGAGAAGGTCGGGACTTCTATCTCTTCATACAAGCAAGCTGTCGAAGTGGTTAAAGTTGGTAATGCCCAAGGCTGGGGCAAATTTGTGGAGCCAGTCATCAAAGAAGACAAGTTTGGATTGGGGTATGCTCCGGGATCTCAGAAGAATGAAACCGGTACTCTCTCCAGTGGGGGTTTGGTTTCTCCCCACATCGTCAATGCTGCAGATGAAGACAAGGCTGACAGCGACTGTGACTTAGATAGCTGGATTCGCCCGTGTGTCCCAGGAGAAAAGCTCGACAATTGGTCGTCTGAAAAAACCGTCCGGGTTACTCTGCTGAAAGAGTGATTTTTATTGTTTTCCTTTATTACATGCATAATAAAGTCTTACACTTTGCCCAAGGTGTAACGGCTCATTTGTAGGGCCATCCATTTAGTTACGTTTCGCAATTATTTTTATCATCAATAAAGGACGGCTTTTGCAAACAATTTTGTGTTCTCTTTCTTTCAGTTTTTTTTACTTTTTACAAAAAAAAATGGCAATGTTTCTTTTTTCGTTTTTCCTTTCTTTCAAAAAAAAAACTCTCATTCTAAGGTAAAGCATGATCCTCCATCATGCAGAGCCGACCACTCGGATCTCACTGCTAACGACACTGCTATGGCCAAGTATGACTTCGACAATCCTATCTATCAAGCCGAAGAAGGGGCTGAGGAAGATTGTGAATTGCCTAAAGGGTTAGCCAGATTGTTGAAACAGGAGGACCGAGCTATTACACCTTATCAGGAGGTGGTTGAGACCATCAACGTTGGTACCGAAGACGACAAGAAAGAGATCAAGATCGGGGCCAGTCTACAGGCCGAGAGGAAAGACCGTTGATCATGTACTTGACTATGTTAGAAAGGTCAATGGGTTGTGTGCTCGGTCATCATGACGAGTCAGGTCGAAAAGAGCATGCAATATACTACCTTAGCAAAAGTTTACCGATTGTGAACAAAGATACTCATTGCTCGAGAAAACTTTCCGCGCTTTGGCATGGGCTGCTCGCCGACTAAGACAGTATATGTTGACTCACACGACTCTATTGATATCAAAAATGGATCCAGTCAAGTATATTTTTGAAAAGCCATCACTTACCGGAAAGGTTACTAGGTGACAAATGATACTGACAGAGTATGACATCCAATACACTTCACAAAAAGCCATCAAGGGAAGTGTCTTGTCAGACTATCTTGCAGAGCAACCAATTGATGATTATCAACCTATGAGGTTTGACTTTCCTGATGAGGACATCATGTTTCTCAAATCGAAAGATTGAGAGGAACCACTCCCGGAGGAGGGGCCTGACCCTGAATCCAAATGGGTTATGATGTTTGATGGGGCGGTCCACGTCAATGGCCGCGGAGTTGGTATAGTGTTGATCACACCGGAAGGGGGTTCATATGCCATTTGGTGCCAGAATAACTTTTCCCTGCACCAACAATGAAGCCGAATACGAAGCTTGTATCCTAATACTTGAGGAAGTCGTCAATATACAGATTAAAACCCTGGATGTATACGGGGATTCAGCTTTGGTCATCAATCAAACCAACGCGAAATGGTATACACCTCAGCCTCATCTGGTTCCTTACAAAGACTACACGAGAAGATTGTTAATTTTCTTTTGAAGAAAACCAATTTGCTGATGCTTTGTTTACCTTGTCTTCGATGATTAAGGTGCTATGCTGGAACTACGTACCCAGAATTGACGTATCTCGGTCATAGACGAATGAAGAAAGCATTTGGTCAGAAAGTGCGCCCTCGGGGGTATCAAGTCGGTGAATTGGTACTCAAAATATTTCTTCCTCCCAACACAGATCACAGGGGCTAATGGACACCGAACTATGAGGGTCCGTACGTGGTTAAGAGGATTTTCTATGGCGGAGCTTTGATGCTAACAACCATGGATGGCGAAGGATTCCCGTCCCCTATTAACTCATAGGCAGTTAAAAAAAAATACTTCGCATAAAATAGACCCGCTGGACGATAAAAAGAATAGTCCAGGCAAAAAAAGGGCATCCCGACGAACCAAAAAAAAAAGAGAATAAAGAGGTTCGGGCAAAAATTAGGGATATAAAAAAAGAGTACACCCGGTGAGTCGAAAACCCAAAAGGGCGGCTCAGGCAAAAATGGGTATCCCGATGGATTGAAAACCCGAAAAGGGGGCGATCCAGGCAAAAGTTAGGGAATAAGCGAATGACTGTGATCTGAGTTCATCTGTGTTATATCACCGTTTCATTCAATCCGGCAATCTTCGAAGGTTAAAGATCGACTAATCATCCACTTCAGAAAGCAAGATGAGCAGAGCGTCTTGAGGACATACGAGTCATAGCAGAGTCGAAACTCAGTGGGACCCCGTATCCCCGTTGTCATTAGGATAGTTCTCTTTTTATAGCGATCACCTCTTTTTAGGGATCAGCTTCCTGATACCCTCGCCTATTCCTGGCACAAATTTTCTCCCCATTAAGAGTCGAATAATTCAGTTAAAGAGCCTCTTTATTTTTCATTTATCAGTTTGTTTGCAAAATGTCCGAATTTTTGATAAAACATATTGCATATGAACATAATGGTGGCTTTTGCAGATGATTTGCACAAGAAAACATTTAAAATTGCTTTGAATGTGCTTAATCCCGAACGGTGAATTCAAACTGAGTAATTCCCCCGAGGCATACGTGTATTTTTGGTTGCAGGTCACAGGAACCGGATGCCAAGTCATGAATCCTCATCCCCAAGCGGTTGACAAAGTCTCTCCTCAGCAGAGCATGTTCCCCAACAGAGTTGACAGTATCCAGACTGTCTATCCCCAGTAGAGTTGACAGTATCCAGACTGTATATCCTCAGCGGAGTCGACAGTGCCAAACTGCATCTTCCCAGCAACAGCGGAGTAGTCGCATACCCAACGGACAAGAGGGTGGTGTTCCCAGTGTTCATCTCATTCCCCAGCAGATTATTTTTAACAGATTTGTTAATCCCCAGCTTGAGGGCGATTAGCAAGTTCATATCCCTAGCAAAGGCCGTTTCCTACGACATTTCCCCAAGAAGTGTTTTCCCCACAGACTCTCCTCACAGAGCCTCGCCGAACAAAGTTTCCATAGTTGATACTCCCCCCGCAAGGTCAACTTTTCAAGCAGCCAATTTATTTTTGGTGGCTCATTGGTCCCGGCAGACGGATCATTCCCCACAGAGCATTCAAGGATTGATACAGCGATCTGTTCCCTACCGGAGTTTGCTTCCCCAAGCAGATTTCTTTTTACACCATGCATAACATTTGCATTTGCATGCATATCATATCAAGCATACACATAAGCTGATAAACAGGTTCTTCCAAGCAAACTGAAGAATTACTTTACAACCAAGGTCATGAGATCCAGCCAGAGGATCAAGCGTGAGTGATCCAGCCTGAGGGTCGTTTTGAAGATTCAGCCTGAGAATCGTTTTCCAGTGATCCAGCCTAAGGGTCATTTTGAAGATTCAGCCTGAGAATCGTTTTCCAGTGATCCAGCCTGAGGGTCATTTTGAAGATTCAGCCTGAGAATCGTGTTCCAGTGATCCGGCCTGAGGTTCATTTTGAAGATTCAGCCTGAGAATCGTGTTCCAGTGATCCGGCCTGAGGTTCATTTTGAAGATTCAGCCTGAGAATCGTTTTCCAGTGATCCAGCTTGAGGGTCATTTTGAAGATTCAGCCTGAGAATCGTTTTCCAGTGATCCAGCCTGAGGGTCATTTCAAAGATTCAGCCTGAGAATCGTGTTCCAGTGATCCAGCCTGAGGGTCATTTCGAAGATTCAGCCTGAGAATCGTGTTCCAGTGAGCCAGCCTAAGGCTCAATTTGAAGATTCCCCAGTGAAGTCGCCTACAAGCTTTATTTCCCCAGCAAGCCCAAGTCTAATTGAGGAGTCATTACAACATGTTCTAGCCCGAAGAATATGTACGAAGCCCAAAAGTGGAATATTCTCGAAGTTGCATATCTAATATGAAGGTTGGGTGTAGATTTCAAAAGAGGGTCAACCAGCGCATGCCTCAGATGCGGGATCCTAATGACAGGAATTTATCATCAAAACAATCCAGATCTAGCCAGAAGATCGAAGTAGATTCAGCCAAAGAATCGAAACAAAGAAGATCTAGCCAGAAGATCGAAAATCGCAACAATTCAGATCTAGCCAGAAGATCGAAGTAGATTCAGCCAGAGAATCAAAGGAAATAGATTCAGCCAGAGAATCGAAACGGAGGAGATCTAGCCAGAAGATCAAAATCGTATCCAGCCCGAGGATCAAAATTAATATCCAACCAGAGGACTAAATTGAGTATAGGTTCAGCCAGAGGATTGAAACTCCAGATTAAGCTAGAGGATCGGAAGAAAAATAAACAGCACGGTGTATTTCCGCGTTTTTGTGGTGTTCTCGGAGCGCAAATTTTCGGTCTGTCTTTGGTATTCAATCACAGCTCACCCCGTTTGTCTGATAAGCTGTTCGCTTTCATCCTACTCGGTTTAGCTGATGATTGAATAGGGGCAGCTGTAACACCTCAAAATTTGCCCTCCTCATTCATGCATTCATTTAGCATTTCATATTGCATTTCATCATGTCAATCAGAATTAGATCCAAAAAAAAAAAAAGAAAAAAGGAAAAAAAATGAAAAATAAAACGAAAAAAAAAAATTTACGAAAAAAATAAATAAATAAAAATAATAATAAAAAAAATTAATAAAAAATTTTGGACTTGGGTCTCTCTCATTTGAGCCCACAAAACCATGAAATTCAGTCTATAAATACCAAGGCTTCACTTGAGAAAAACGAAGAGAAGCAAAATACTCTGAGGTTTCCTTGGAACAAAAACCCTGGACAAAACCTGAAGAGAAACCAGACAGAGAACTCAGAGCAGCCTCCAAACCCTGAAGGGCCTCACGGGTGCAACTCAATTTCAATCAAGCTCTCCAATCAGGTTTTCCCTATTCCCATTATTTTACGCCTTCAATTTGAATGTTCTAAATGCGTGATGTATTATGAATGGGTGAAACCTATGCCTTGAATGTTTAATCACATGATTTCTGAAGTGTATGCCACAGGGTTTGAGGTTTCTGAAACCATATTGTTATCCATGAAAAAAATGCTTATGGTGTTTCACTAACCCTTTTGTTGAGTTTTTGTGAGGGCTCACATGACTTTTGCAGGGATAACTTGCGTGGTTTCCCACTTTATCTGTGGGATAACCCCTGGAGGTTCATTTCGATTACCTGTACTGACCCACTTTCTTTGATGGCATTAGCTTGGGAGATCCCTGGGTTTCTTACTCCTTTAATGGCTGTTACTTCAGATCTTTATCCGTGTGGTACTTTTACCTCTTTTCTGCATTTTATCGCTTTCTTAGCTGGAAGACCTCGATAGGAGGCATTTGTTTTCTTTTGTTTATTTACTTCTGAGCCCCTTGTTGGCACATTTACTTTATACATGTTTGTTTTGTATGCGTTCGTATCCCTGCAGGTAGCGCGGTTCCTTCGTCAAGGACTGCCTTTTTGCCCTTTTGCATGAGTAACCCTCAAACCCTAAAACCCAAAGCAACACGTTAACTCCTTCTACTACAGGTGAGTAAGTCTCCAAAGGTCGAGCATCCGGTAGATTGCGTAGTAACGTCGTTCGTCCAAAACCCACTCCATAACCCCGTAGTTAGCCGAACTACGTTTTGCTCTGATTCTCAGGCCAGATGAGATACGTAGGCATAAGACGCGATGTCTTAGCAAGCACACATCCCCCCAACCCATAGGTCAGCCGAGCTACGAAGACTCTGATTCTCATATTCAGATGAGATACGTATGCAGTGGATGCGACATCCGCGCGAGTCATTTTCATTTAACCCTTTTTTTGGTAAACAGCATAAGACAAACTCACACCCTTTAGACAAGAACTACAAAAGTGGATCCCGTAGAGTACTACGGATGCGTAGGGGTGCTAATACCTTCCCTTCGCATAACCGACTCCCGAACCCAAGATTTGGTTGCGAGACCCCGTCTTGCCCTTTCCTTTTTCAGGTTTACTTCGAGCGTTTCCTTTCCCTCCTTTGGGATGAATAACGCACGGTGGCGACTCTTCTGTCATTTTCTTTCGCCGGTTGTTTTTTCGCGCACTGTATTTTTCAGGTTGCGACAAAAGGTTAACATTATGATGCAATGATGTTATGTGATGCAATGATGGTAAGGTGTCACATAATCAAAATTCTGGCATGCTCTAGATAAAATGTATATTCTGTTTGTTGCAAGTTCAAAGGTTCGACGTATACACAAGAACACGGGTACGAAGGGTCTTGGTTTCCTACAAAAAAACCCATATTCCCCTCATAGGTATGTAATATCCTCAAAGGGTGGTCCTAAAACGAATGACTCGTTGGACAATGATGCTCCCAAAAGGATCTACTCTAGGTGTAACGTCTCATGTCAACCATTATCGCGGAATAACTCCACAGAGGTCAAACACGACTCTAGTCACATTAATATCCTGTGTGTGTACTCAAGCTTGGGTATAGAGCTTCTCTCTCATGTGTCATCAACCCGACCCAACAACAACATATACAAATATCCAGAATATAAGAACATAATAATAAAGCAAATGGTGAATAATGTAAAGCGAGTAAGGCATAAAGATAAACACTTAAAAACTGGTGAGAGAATAACCTAAACTAGGATCAACTTCTTTTATCGACTAAGAAGTACTCCAAGTAACGAAGCATCCCCAACAGAGTCACCAGCTGAAGCTAGGGATGCTCAAGAAGAGACCCCCAACTACAAGCAAACTTCCCATCAGACTCGCCAGCTGAAGCTAACGGAAATATACCCGAATGTATCGCACGCTCGAACATACAACAGAGTCGCCATCGAACTCTATTTATTCTCGAAGGAAAGAGAAAATATCGATAAAACCTGGGGGAAAGAGATATGCTGGGTAAGAAAGTCAGTTATGCAAGGGCAAGGTATTATCACCCCTAACATCCATGGTACTCCATGGGAATTATTTTGATTGTTCTCGCTCGAATGGGTGTTATATCTAAGATTACTTGCAAAAGAATGGGAAAAGGAAAGAAATAGATAAAGTGCTCAGTAGGGATTGGGTCCCTCATGCCTACATATCCTCATAGTGCAATCAGGGAATTCAGAGCTCCGTAGTTCGAAGAACTAGTGGTGGGAGATGAAAAGGATTGTGATCAAGGTATGGTCTGAACCAAAGGATTGGTTTTTTTTAACTCCCACAAGAGTGAAAAGATGAACCCAAGAGTAAGGTGGCTATTACCAGTACGTGGGCTAGAAGGGTTGCCGCTATAGGGTAATGCCGAAAAGACGAAGAAATAGGTGTTTGAGGGTATGATCCAAACATCTCTTGGTTCACAAGGTGAAGCAAGAAGGAGCACAAAGAGGTAGTGTATTTGGCTCAAAGGTAAATGGTATATCACATGGAGTGAACGAAGGTAGACTATGAATGTATCGCAGAGATGACTAGAATGAAGTGACCAAAGTCACATAATTGGGTATCTGGTGACAAGTGATCGAATAAGTATAGTTCGAAACTGAAGGGTTAAGGTGTATTGGAATCCATAAGAGAAATGCGATTTGTACCATAGAGGGAAATAACGTTAACCAATACGTGGACTAGAATGGCTGCCACTATAGGGTATTTAGCCAAAAACAAAGACTGAATTAAGTGTTTGGGCATAGTCCCAAACAACTCTAGGTAGAAATGTGGACTTTTCGCTAGGCGTCCTAAAAAGGTGAATATGGATATCCAAAGAAAGTGTGTTTCGATGTCAAAGGAATAATATGTCATTGGGAGAACGATTTACGATCGAAGGTAGATGATGCGTTGTGAAAGATGTGAGTGATACCCTAAGGCGGAAGGAGGAATAACTAGAAGTATGCTCACCAAGGATTCACATCCTCGTGCCTACGTATTCTCATTGTGCAATTAGAAAGTCAGAGCAATCGTAGTTCACGGAACCATGAGAATATACAGAGACATATACATTGATGAAAAATATAACTTGTACCAACATAATGGTATCAAGGGAACCCACGAATGGATGGAACTTGGAATCAAAGAGTAAATAGGCATTTACTAGTACGTGGGCTAGCATGGTTGCCGCTATAGGGTAAAGCCAAAAACATAGACTAAATTAAGTGTTTGGGAACAGTCCTAAACAACTCTTGATTTGCAAGACGGACTGCCTCTATATCGTCCTAAAAGGGTATAGGCGGGGCCCAAGACAAAGTATTGTTGAAGACAAGGAGCAATATATCACTGGATAAGGAACAAACGGTTCGAGATCAAGAAGGATAGTGTCTTGGATCCAAGAAGGAGATAGACTCTGAATCGAAGAGCAAGGTAGGCTTTTACCAGTACATGGGCTAGCATGACTGCCGCTATAGGGTAAAGCCAAAAAATAATATTCAATTAAGTGTTTGGTCATAGTCCCAAACAACTCTTGATTGAAGAGGTGGACTACCATTATATCGTCCTAAAAGGATGTACAAGAAGTCCAAGGAGAATTATAGTTGATCTCAAAAAGACGGTATTGATCGATGAATTAAGAATGATTGATAAATAGGGTAGCTCGCGAAGAAACTAGGTTCTCCTACCTACGTATCCTTATAGTGCAATAAGGAAATCAGAGCTTTCGTAGTTCAACCCACTAGGGCTGAAAACAAGGTGATTGAGGAGGCAAAAGAAAATGATTGAATGATTAAAAGAATGGAAGATGAATTAATAAGAGACTTGACAATTGATTGATAGGAATCACACTAAAGTATATGAATAAGGGAGAATGCTTTGAATAGATGGGGCCTACGCCCCGTATGCAGAGTCACTCTAGACAAGGATAGGAGAAACTCCATCTCATCATTCCTTACTACTTAAGGCTCATGGCGCGTGATACTTCTCTTAACTGACAAATTGTTGGCGAAGAATCTTCATTGTTGATCCTTGTATTGATGTTGTCTTGTATGAAGAAGACTTGGTAGTTTATTTGATTCGTATTTCACTAAAGTTTATGAATAAGGGCGAAAGCTTTGAATAGCTGGGGCCTACGCCCCGTACACAAATTCGCTCTAGACGAGGATAAGAGAATCTCTGTCTCATCATTCCTTATTACTTAAGGCTCATTTCTTATAATTTGAATCGTATTTACCAAGTGTTGGCCTTTGACTTATCTTGTATAAGCCGCTGGTTGATATGACTGAGGATGCCTTGATTGAAGATCTGACTTGAGGCTTCAAGCTACACAGCTTAGAAGAAGAAGTCTTATTAAGTGACCAAGGGTCTTTTGGTCACTCAAATTAGACTGTGGGATTATACAAGTTCAAAGGATTTAATTGATCCAAATTGCTTTTGATCAATTTAAATCGGAGGGTTTGGATTAATTAGCAATTTAAATTAGACCTAATCTAATGGTTAGAAATTAATCAAACTATCTTAAGTGATCATGTTAACGCTAAGACTTGATTACAAATTCTATGTTAAATTGCTAAGGGAACATGTGATTTTTTGTCAAAATACCAAAATAACCCCTAAAGGGTAAAATGGTCTTTTCACAAAAATGGCCAATTATGAACACAATTATTCTTAATTGATGAATTCCTAAATTCAAAAAATTTACTTAATGTTCAAATTCTAAAATTCTACAATTAATTCAATCTAACTATTAATTTTCTAAACTAATTAAATCTATGTTAAAATTCAATTAAAACTAAACAAATATTTCAATTAATTCCTAATATCTAATTAAATCTAATCACCTTATTTTAATATCTAAGAAAACAATTAATAATATGTGTAAGACCCCAATTTTGACCCTAAGATCCCTTATGCAATTTCATCATATGCATTAGCATTGAGATCATACCTTGGCATCCTCTTTACCCCTCTATCATTGGGTTTGTTTTGGGAGAGATCACCAAGTACCATGTGATTATATCATACTTGTATATTATCATTTTACTAACCAAAATACAAAAAATATGTCTTTGCATTTGCCTATCTCTTTTGTAGGTAGGGCATGTTCTCATTAATCTATCAAGTTCACATCTAGGATTTAAGACCCTCATGGCTAAGAGCACAACCATGGATTGATCTACAATGTATCAAGACATCATATATGAGTCTCAATTATTCCTACATGTTATATTGATCAAGTATTCTTCAAGAGTTTGGAGGTGATTGGCCTTGGAAACCCTAGTTTGACTGGGTATCTTGAGTAACTTCTCCAACAAGCTATCTCACCATTTGATCAAATTTATAAAGGGAAAATTCAAAATCCATCATCTTATGCATATATGATATACCATGAGCCAAGAAAGTCAATAGAATTGAAGGTTAGCAAGTTGGTTGATGGTGGTTGGCCAGATGAATTCATCTGATCAAAACTGGGTCTCCCTAGACCCTATCTCCTACAATTTTCACCATATGAAAATTATTCCAAGAGAAACGTTACTCTAAGTGACATTAAAAAAAAACTTTCATGTTGAGACCTAAGTCTAGTTTTGCTTGTAATGTCATTTTCTATGTTGAAACATTATAGGTCATTTTGTCTAAACCCTAATTTGAAAGTCAACTTCCCAAGGCCATAACTTGCTCAATTTTTATGATATAAAAGATATCCAAGTTTCAAAACCAAATTCAAGATGCCTACTTCAACTTTTATGTTTTAAGTAAGATATTATTCAACTTTTATGAGCATGTGATATAAGGATACATTATAGGTCATTTTTTACCTATACCATTGAACAAGTGATTTTTCCAAACTTCAAAAATGCATAACTCTATCATTCTAAATCCAAATGACATGAAATTGGTGGCCATTTTGATGGTATTTTAAATATATACAACTTTTATTAATACATGTTTCTCATTTTAAGCTCACATAAAAAGTTAAACAAGGTGGAATATTGAGATATATGGCTTGACACTTAGAAAAAATTTCAACATGTTGAAATTTCCAAACTTCCACCTCCAAATTCACCATGATCCAAGTTCCAAATGAAAAAATGTTCAACATAAAACTTATTCCCCTTGATCTAAGCTTTCCAAAGAGCCTAATTTCATGCATTTTGGATAAAGTTTGCTAGGTCTACACATGGCTTTAATAGAGCTGCATGATTGGAAGAAATCAATTTCCAAAAATCACATTTCACTTTGCCTTGACATCTAAGCATGATTTGAACTTCAGAATAGATGCAAGTGGACCAAATTGGATTGCTTCACGGGCTTGTACACGCCCATGCAAGCATGTGCATGAAATGTCCAAAATTAGCAATTTTTCAAGTGTGCAAATATCAGTCTCAATTGCTCTAAATACAGGCCCTTGGAGCTCAATTCAAACAGACCTTGCGCACCAGCTTTGCCCCCCAATTCAAACCCTCATATTTCAAAGGAAAACCTGAGAATTTTTAACTTGAAAATTGAGTTTGAATCTCACTGTTTGGAGATTCAAAAACTCCAGGATCCAAAGCTTTGAATCATTGCTAAACCTCTTCTGCAAACTTTTCAAGTGTGATCAGATCAAGTTTGAAGCAAGCAACATCAAGTTCTGCAAAACATTGAAGGCAAGAAGATTGAGTTGCTTAGAGGTCAAATCGAAGCAACTCAGTTGACACACCTCAAAATTCAACTCCTCATATCTTTTTATATATTTGGAGTTAGTTGAAAGTGAGGGGCAGATTTGTGCTCTACACCATTTTTTCTTTCAGATCATGTCCTCCTTTTTTTATTTTGGTGATGGTTGAGGGTTGACCAGTCCGGTGAGGTCCACCGGAGAAGAAGACCGGAGCTCTGGCTCCGGCGGTGTGTTGGGACGTCTCCCGTCACCACATGATCCATTCAAATTATTTTAATCTTAGGTGTTGGGTTTGATTACCACGCGTGTGGCGCGCTGACTAGGTTCCATCATGGAACGCGCGTTTGTGTCCACTTGATATGCCACCTCAGTTAATGAGGGAGATCAAGTGGCTCACGTATTTTTGATTTTTGTTTTATTTCATTTGATTTTCATTAATTAATATTAATTTTAATATTGATCCAAAAAATATGAGAGTTTCACCAAAAAAATTTAAATAAATTCCTCTTTCATATTTTGAATTAAAATTATTTTTTGGATCATTATTAATATTTTTCATGATTTAATTGATTTTGTGAATATTTTTTATTGTTTAAAAATACTTTTAAAAAATTCTAAAAAAATTTCTCCAAGGTCCTTTGACCTTGTTTGACCTATGATAAATCTCATGGCCATTTCTTTGGTGTTTTAATGAGGTTTTAGGAATTTGACAAACCATATTTAATTTAATGCATTATTTTTAGTATTTTTTTAATTTGAATAAATGTCAAATAATTGTGTTGACCTCTTGTGATGGTTTGTGTAAGTTTGACTTATGTTGTTGGGCCTTGGTCAATGTTGATTTGACTTTGTTAAGTTAATATCATTGGATTTAGGGGATTGATGGAATGTACATTCCATCTCCCAAAATGAATGAATGATATTAATTTGGTAAAAGTCTTCCTTTGACCAATTCAAGTTTTGATCCATTCCCCTCCCTCTTCATCAACTTCCCCTTCTTTAAGCATCCATTTCATTTGACCAATGATATCTCAAAATCCTAAGGCTAGTTGATTGCAAAATCAACATAAGTATGGATGAGATTAGGCCACCCCTTTTGCATATTCTTTTTGTGTGTGGTATGTTTCATTAGCATAGTCCATTATACTATGTCTCTAACATGCATTAAAACCAAAATTCTATTGCCCAACCTCAAATAGTTGTGACTTCTACATAAGTCAAATTACAATTGCTTAACATAGCGCTAAATTTTTGAAACAAAATGCATAGCATTCTAGTTAGTGAGATTGTAAGTCTCCCCTCTTTCATGGTATTGTGTGGAAACTTGGCCTTTTTTCCTTCCTTTGGAAGATGTCTTGGTTCAAGGATCCATGCTTGTGATAAGTGGGTTGAGTGTTCTCCAAAGAATGTCTTAAAATGAAAAGAAAAAGCAAAACAATACTAATTTCTAACCTATTAACTACTAACATTTAAATTAAAGCCATTTACCTTAATGCAATTTACTTTTAGCATTTTATATCATTTTCCATTGTTCACATCATTCTAATTGTTTATGTTAATGCAATTTTCACTTTGTCCATTTAGACCAATTGTTTTGTCTTAAAATGAAAAGCAAAAGCAAAACAATACTAACTCCTAACTCATTAACAACTAACATTTAATTTCAAGCCATTTACTTTAATGCAATTTAATTTTTAGTCTTTATTCATTTTCCATTATTCATACCATTCTAATTGTTTATGTTGATACAATTTTCACTTTGTCCACTTAGACCATATTGTGTGATATATCTTGTTTATGTATATTTTGTTTGTTTGTGTGGTCTTTGACCATTAGTGTACATAATAAGAACAAAAACCCTAAAAAAAACTTTTGTGTGGACTATTGACTGGATCTTGGACAATTGGACTTAGAATTTAGGCAACATCCCTATTCTAAAGGACTTGGCAAATGCCAACTTTTTTGAAACCAAGTGCTTGCAAGTTTGAAACTTCATCTGTTACATCTTTGAAGATCCCTTTGAGTTCATCTGCAACATGATCATTGTGAAGCTGTTACCTTGAACCTGTGACTTGTGGAATTCATATGCTACATGGGCTAATTGGAAGAAGATCATGGAGTGGCTAAGCTTGGATGTAGCTATCTTTATTTGATTCCTTGCTCTTCAAGATTGATACAATTATGCATTGTGTGTTGCTTGATTCTAAATGTCCAAGGGAATTTGGGTTTCTATATGACACTTTTGTCTATTTGATTGCTACCCATTGGTCAGATCTTTTTAACTCTTAACTTTTAATTTTATGCATAGGATTAGTCTCTTCATCTCCTCCCCATTTCTTTAATTTCAAAAATCTCTCCTACCTTTTAAAAATCTTCTTTGCTTGTACTAGTTTTGTTCTAAACTTTGACCACTTTCCAAACTAGAAACTTTGGCCTTATGCTATTGCATTTTCAAACTTCTTTTCTCAATCAAACTTGTAAATAGACTTAATTATACTTGACTTAAACTTTCAAAAAGCCAAAAAGAACTCACTCATTCAAACCATTTTAGGCCTTTGTGCCTTTCAAACCTAATTTTTGTTAAAAAGCAAAGCATCCACTTTGAAATTTATACCACGAACTACGAGGTTTTGATCGCTCATTTTATGTTGGTACGTGTAGCAGGGTAGTCGTTACCTTTAGATTTATTGACTAAATCAAAAGTAAATCATACAATTCGAGTCGCCACCGCACTTCTATTTATCCAAAGGAAATGTTAGAAAGCAAACAAAAACCGAGAAGTTTTATCAAATCAAAAACTAATAAAAATGTCAGAGATCTGGGTAAGGGGTTGGTTATGCAATGGGAAGGTTTTAAGCACCCAAAACATCCTTAGTACTCTAAGGGAGCCATTTTTGAAAAGTTGTATGGTAGGTTGGTATTTGTGAAAATATTTGTGCAAACATGATTGGGGAGATGAGAAAAGAATATACATATTATTTACAATTTTATGTTTGAATGGATAAACCCATTGCCTACGTACCATCACAAAGGTAGAATCAAAACCTCGTAGTTTGGGGTAAAAATCTCAAGAAAAGTTGGTGAATTGATTTGTCAAAAGCCTTAAGGTCTTTTGTTATCAAAGGGAGAAAACTCAACCTAAACTAACAATCCACCATGTGAGGAGAGCTTCAACATACTAGTGAGGGATCCACCCTATAATAAGTATGGAAGACTTATAGTCCAATCACTAACGATAAGGTGAGGTTTACATCAACCACTATGATAACTCAAACCTATGGCTAATGTTTATGAAAAAAGATTTTAACAAAGGTGGTCATTGGAACCACAAAAATAAACTTGAGTGAGTTGTATTTACATATTAGAAGTATTCACAAAAATAAAGTCAAAGTTGACTTAAGATTCAATTCAAAATAAGTGTTAATGAAAAGAGTTTGAAAAATCAAAGGCATATGGCCTAGGTTTCTAGTTTTTGAAAACAATGTCAATGTTTTCACAAAATGAGTTTGGCTTGGGTTAGAGTGGAGAGAAGAAGAGAAGGGCTAGTCCTAAACATGCAAAGATGAGAGAAAAGAATAAAACCCTTGGAGTTCCTTTCTTGAGATCATAAAGATGATCCAAGATGCTCCTTTCCTTTGGACTTAGCAATTAACTCAAGTAATCAATCAAATATTCAATCAAGCTCCTAGGATCTTCCAATTGGCTTGTCTCTCTTAACTTGGATGCTCATGACAATGGTCCTTCTAACTATCTCAATTTTGGAATCCCTATCACACAAGAACAAACAATCAAAATGTTCACAATGCAATAAGAGGAATGGACAAGAGTGAGTTTAGAAGAGGGGTCCTTTCAAGTCAACTTCAAGATTAAGCATTCTAAAGGCATGAGTCCTAGTTGCTCTTCAATCAATTTTAGCATTCTAAAGGCATGAAGCCTAGTTTCTCTTGAACTCCATTAAGCATAGGTGAGGTCCTAATTCTAAGTCCTTTCTCCTTTTTGCATTGGGTTCACACAAACAAAGACAAAACAAGCACAAGACAAAAATATATTTACACAATAATGTGCTCAAGTGAGCAAAAGGAAAATGGCATAAACATAAAATATGAGCTCAAGTGAGCAAAAGGAAAAGGAAATATGAATAAATGAGCAAGAATTTAAATTGCATTAAAGTAAATTGCAAGAATTAAATTCTTGAATTAAAATTTAGTAATTAGTAGTTAGTGTTAATGTGCCATAAGGCAATTTAGCACTATGGTAAGTAATCGTAAGTGGACTAATGTAGTAGTCACACCTATCTGAGGCCGGTCAATAAATATATAGGAAAATAAACACAAGTTAGAGATCATGACTAGTAAGCCAAGCTCCTACAACTTGCCATGCCAAAAGAAAAGAAGAATGACCTTGTATGGATTTTAGGTTTTTTGCTTGACCAAGAAGCAACCTATCTTGGACACAAAGAAATTCACTTGATCTTTGATCAAATTGAATTTGATTTGGATCAAAGAAGGTTAAGCCTCTCATATGTCAAGGCTAACCACAAATCATTAACTCATTGGTCAAAATAAAAAGAAGAAGATGAAGAAGAAAATGGAATGTACAAAATGAAAATTCAAATGACATAACCAAAACACAATGATCAAAAGTCAATGGAATCAACATCAATCAATGGTAAACAGAAGTGAAATGAAGATTAAAAGTCAAGAAAGGTCAAACATATTTTTTTGGTATTTTTTGGAATTAAAATAATACATAAAATAAAATGAACAAAGTAAGGTCAAACTTCAAATCCAATTCAAATCAACTTGAATAAGTCCAATTGGATCATCATAAGTCTAACATGGTCAAACTAGGTTTGACAAATTTTCTCAACATTTTTGAAAACAGAAACTATTTTAAAATCAATTAAAAGCATTAAAAATAACACAAATGAATTAAAATCTCAAATATATTTCAAATCAATTAAGAAATTGATGAGAATATTTTTGATAGACTTATCATCATCCATATGTGTTAAGAAAATATTTTTGGCATTTTTGAATATCAAAAAGTATTTTAAATGAATTAAAAACTATCAAAAATAAAATAATTCACAAAAAATATTAAATGGAATCACAAAAATAATTAAAAATCAGATTATGAAACTAGATTTTAAAAGAAATTTGTTGCAATTGGTCTCATATTTTTGTGATTCCAAATAAAAGAGTTATGAATTTTTGAAAATCAATGGAATAAAAGAAAATAAAACAGAAATTAGAAAAATAGGAAAAACCAGGAGCGCACGATCCATCTCATTAATTGACGTGGACATCATCAATGGATCAGAGGCGCGCGCGCATCATGTACATGAGTCAAGCGCGAAGTATTATGAATTAAAAGAAGTCAAACAAAAGTATGGCCAGGATTAGATCATTTAATCACCATCCAATGGCTCAGAGTGGTTCCACGTGGGGACGGTGGTGGAAACCACCGTCTTCTCCGGTGAGCAAACGAATTCTGGCCACCAGTTGCAGGTTTTGTAACCTTAACCAAACAAAACGTGCCTTATACCAAATTAAAGTTGGGGTGATGTACATCACCCCTGTAACCTTGGATTACACTCAAGTTCCCTATGGAAGGAGAAATCTGATATGGAAAATCCAGGTGTTCAATTTGCAGTGCATCAATTCATGAAATTAAAGCCACCATTGGCTTGCCTCTCACACGAGGACTTCAGAAAACCAAGCAAACTCAAGCAAAGCACAATATATGGTGAGATTTGAAGCAAAACAATTGAGATGTAAACCTTTGAAGTGCAACTTTGATGAGCACGATCCAACCAAACTCTTGGTTGTAGCTTGATCTTGAGGTATGGTATGAGTGCAAGGCTTAGGAATTAGTATTGAAGATCAACTGATTTTGTTGAAATTCAAACTTGAAAAGTGAAATAAAAATTCAAAATTCCTTTGGTGTGAAGTTGGGTATGGATTCCAGCAGAATTTTAGGCGCCTTCAGGTTGAGAATTGAATGAAGTAATGCATCTATTTATAGCTGAAAGTGCAAGGCAAGGTGAATGGAATCCGTGTGCATGATCATTGGATCCTCCATGCATTGGCCTGTACAGGCGCATGTGAGGCCCAAAACCAATTGGAAATGTAAGCTGGAGTGATTTGAAGAAGGTTTGGACGTGCAGATTGGATGGCAATTGCTTGTGCATGAAGGTTTCATGTGAATTCCATATTTGGGCTTAAATGTTCCCTTCTTCGAAAGTCATACATAACAAATCCAACCATAGGCATGTGAGTAATGATTGGAAAGGTATTGACATAAGGAACAAAATATATGTTGAACAAAAATCCATTTGGAGTTTGGAAATTTATGAAAACTGGTCATGTAGTTTGAAGTACAAAACATGCCTTTGGAAAATTTGTCAAAAGTGACCAACTTCAAGCCCTTCTGTTTCAATGGTGGAAGCCTAAAATGAAAAACCCTCCAACATAAAAGTTGTATATATTTTCATGATGATGAATTTGGACTTAAATGTTTCATCATTTGGATTTTTGATGAGAAAGTTATGGGCACTTGAAGTTGGACTTTTTCAAGATTCAATGGCTTTGGCCCAAAGTGACCTATATTGTTTTGTACTATCAAATGTGTTTATTTTAGGATTATTAAATTTTGTCCAACATAACATTTGAATTAGACATCTTAAGATTTCCAATGAAATTAGTCTCACCTCAAAATCATAAAAAATGAAGGAGTTAGGTCCTTGGGAAGTTGACCCAAAATTAGAGTTCAGTCAAAATGACCTATAATGTTTTGAAATGAATGATGACCTTCAAAGTTTCAAATGGATTTTTGATGAACATGAAAGTTGTTCATAGGGTTCTTAATAAAATTTTGTCTCTTAGGGTCATCTTCATTTGACAAACACATCAAAATTTAGGTCTCAGTGGATTCCAAAATAGTCAGATGACTTGACTAGTCAACTTCTCAAGTCCAAACTTCAAATCTTGATGAATGAATGATTTATGGGCCTCACATGGGCTCATATATGCATAAAATGATGAATTAAATAACTTCCCTTGATTGGATTTGATCATAGGTTGAGGTAGCTTCATGAGCAAGGAACAATCAATGCATAGTTGAATTAGGGTTTCCTTGGGAAGCAATCCTCAAGCCCTTTGGTTTATCTTGATCAAATTGACAAATTGAGATACTTGGGAGACATATATGATGATTGATAGCTTTGGGAACCATTGTCATGCTTGCTTTCATTTTCATCTGGCCATTTCAATGAGCATTGGAGCCTCCAAGGAGCCTTGGATCACATGACTGCTTAAGCTTCCAAACAAAACAAGTTAGGGACATATTTTTGTGCTTTTGGTTAGTAATAAAAAATAAGAAAAGCAATAATATACAATTCAAGCATGCTTGGTGGTCTCAAACCAACTCACACAAGTGTCAACCCAAGGGTTAAGGAGCCACATATGCCATGATCCTTAAGGCAATGCAATGAGAAATGATATGATGCCATGAGGGATCTTAGGGTAAAAATTAGGGTCTTGCAGATGCCCCTATTTAATGTCATTCTAGCCGGAGATATGAAGGTTAAAATCTTCGTCTCGACGAGGTAGAATGGGCTTAAATAATAACAAAGAGACGAATTTTGGTCCCTAAGAGACCTCATGATGCGAATGTATATATGCAAAAGTTAATACTCTGTGGGGATATACAGCCACAAAGAAATCCGGAGATACTGAGAATCCAAATGAGTAATACGCTCACTAGGGAGACAGAGACTCTGGGGAAAATAGGGTAAAAACGCGTGAGCAAGTCACGACTTGAAACTTGTTGGGAGACACGAAGGGATTCCATGAAAATAAATCAATGGAAAGACTTGAGGTAACGCAAAGATGCATGTATTGGGGAATATGCCAATACATCAAAACTATCCACAACGGATACTTCGGATAAAAATTGGACTCAGGTGGGAAAATCCACTAAGGAAACTCAGTTGAGGAAACGAAACAATGAGATATTACCGGTTACTGGGTAATAAACTCAAGGAGACATGTGATCAAATACACCGATATAAGGGTGAAAGAACAACACGCTCAGGGAGAAAGAATATCTAAGACCGGTATAAGGGTGAGAGATATCAATCATCCAAAACATCTGAGGAAGACCTAAAAGGTATGTCTCAAGTCAGGAAAATCTGACTCCACAGGGGTCAAAAAACGTCATAATAGGGAGCAGAAGGAAGGAACACCAGGGATACCGGTTACTGGGCATATAATAGGTGACCAACCAGGCGTGAATTGGGGAATATTTCCAAGACACTCATCATCCTAAAGGAGGGCTAAAAAAAACAACTCGATTGCAGGATGGACATTCGACTTCATAAGGAAATATGAATCTTACTCAACTGGGGAAGAACAAAGACTTCGACTGAAGAGCGCATGAGATATATTATCTATTTTTGTCAGAACGTAGATAACATACTCGCATGGAAGATTATCCACAACCAGTTACTGGGTTAATAAAGGATAAATCGACCGAAAAGAAAGGACACAGGGATACCGATTACTGGGTATAAAATAATGACCAATCATAGGGAGAAACAATCATTACCAAACAAGGGTAAATGAAAGATGACTCGCGGGGGGATAAATTGCTTGACAAGAGCAATCACCCAAGAGATATATCACCGGTTACTAGGTGGTATACTCAAAAAATGAAGGAATATCTATACCGAATATTGGATAAAGATAACCAACAAAGAGGGGATTACACCTACCGGTTACTGGGTAGAAAACCACAGAAATAGGACTTACAACTACCGGTTACTGGGTAGAAGGCCACAACACCCGCTGGGGAGAAAATGAACAATTATTATTTACTAAGTAATTGATCACCCGAACCACAGGGAACTGTAGGGGAAATAACATGGAAGGGGTCAATCTAGGAACAAACTAGAGAGACACAAATGAAACAAGACTCAACCCAATGAGGATATAACTCAGGGGAGTAATTCCATCCCAATACATAATTAGGGAGGAAACTGAAACAATAATAATCCACGAGGACATAACTCAGTGGGGAGTAATTCCATCCCAATACATAATTAGGGAGGAAACTGAAACAATAATCATCCACGAGGACATAACTCAGTGGGGAATATAGAAGTAAAGTTAGACACTTTATGCGTATTGTAGCACCTCAAATTTGCACCTCCCATTTTGTACATACATTTTCATTTTAGGTCATTAACATTGCATTGTTCATTGCATAGTCCATCAAGTCATCAGTCAGGCTGGTCAGGAGATTCAGTTGTGCAAGCAAGCAAGTGCATTTTCCATGGAACCAAAGCCCTAGGGTTGGTTCAATGAGTTCATATGATTCAAGGATCATTTTGAAGTGGTTTGGTCAAGCATTGGATGTTCAAAGCTCATCAGTCAATGATCAATTCATCTGAAACCCTAGAAAGTTAACCAAAGTCAATTGTCAGCTCAATCATGGATTTGAAGGTGGGAGATGGTTAGAGAGGCCTCATTCATGTCCATACAAGTCTCATTTGACATTTCAAACATCAACAATGAAGAATTTGAGGTCAGATCAGAACTTTCCAAAAATAGTAAGTGACCTGTAATTTGAAATTGCCAAAAATGGAAAGGTTTTCTCCTCAAGATTATATCATCAAGCAAGCTTCGAATGGAATTTTGTCCAACATGAAAGTTGAAGATATTATTCTCCCCTTTCTAAAAAGTCCAAGATCATGAATTTTTAATGTATGGTTGGAAAGATATGGATCAATGATTGCCAAGTGAATTTGAATTTCAAGAATGCATAACTTTCACACCATAAGGCCAAATGAAGTGGTTCTTTTTGCAACATTTTTCTCTTGACATGCACTATCCAAAACATGCATCATATGCCATGCATTTCCATCACAAAAATATTTGCATTTTCATTTGAATTTTGGAGGGAAATTCCAAATTTGAAAATTAGGCATTGTTTTCACATTCTAGCCTTGCATTTGGTTGCCAAACAGAATTTGAAGTGATTTCCATGCCAATTTCGTGCATTGTTCCATTGGCTTACATGCATAAGGGTGAAATTTCAAATTTGCATCCACACCTCATTCTCACTAATAACACTTGCATTGGCTTAATTGTGATTAACAACTTGATTAGCACATCATATATAAGCTAAAGCATAACAGAAAATGGGTTAACACATCATAATTCTCAGATCTGAAAATTTTCTTCACTTTGTTCTCTCACTTTTTCTTCAATTTTCTCTACATACATTGCCTTGTTCTCGATTGATTCATGATCCATAAGCATTGTGGAGGTAGATTGAAGCAAGATCCATCAAGTTTCATCAAGATTCGAAGTTGTTGAAGTTCAAACTCATCCATGGCAGTTGGCAATTCTGGACAAATCGTGCAAGATTGAGCTATCATTCTTCATCCATTCATCCACCTAAGCATTGAGGAGCATCTGTTTCTGCATTACAAGACCTGATTCGAGCAATTCCAGTTCTGTAGCTTCTTGAAGGTTAGAACTCGATTCCATCAATTCCTGAAATAGTTGTGTGCATGTTGTAGATCCTTCATCACTGAGTACACTAAGCTTTGTATCATTAAATTTCATGAAGAAATGAGATAGTTATTGTGATTTAAAGTTTGATGGATGAAACTTCTCTTGCTCGAATCTTTGAATATGTGTAGAATTAGAATAAAATAATCATTGATCTGTGATGTATGATGAAAGACGAGTCCAATGATATGCTGGTTTTGAATTTCTGTGCACATGTGTTCTTGAGCGTATGAACATGATGAATATTGATGAATGCGCTAGGGTTTTCTTTCCAGAATCCGTTTGATCCGTGCCTGGCTTGTTTGCATGTGTTTTTGTGTTAGTGAGCATGTACTGGACCACGTGGCGCTGGCTTGGCAAATTGATTGGTTCTGGCGCGTTTAGCTTTCCACATAGATTAAATGAAACGCAGAGTTTCATTGTCTAGCACGCCTAATTCAAACTCTGCTTCACTTCGAATCTGGGCTGTGGCAAAATCCAAAATTGCATTTCCATTTTATTCCATGCCACTCATGTACTTTGTTCCATTTTTTTTTATTTCTCCTCATCATGTCTAGTATTTTTTGGCTATTTTTCCAGAAATTGTGCACGGTTGAAAAATGTTTTGGCTTAGGGTTTGTGTATGCATGTCCAATTTGAACCTTGCTTGCCATATGCTTTGTGAAATGATGAGTTTTAATCCAATACTCTTGAAATTTGGTATGCTTAAACTAGACATCTTGCTAGAAATTTTGGTGTTGAGTTTGCATTTTTAGCATTTATGGTTGTTGAGATATGATCTGGTTGATGTAGGTGTGACAATGTGTGTCACACCTTTGCTTGCTCAATTTGATGGTTTTCTTTTCCTTGCCAAATGAATGCCAAATGATGTGATTTTGTGTATGATGCTTCTTCTGGATGTTGTGATTGCTCATGATTTTTTGTGGAATTTTTGGATTCATTTTTGATTTGTTTGAGATTTTTCTTGCTGGATAGTCATTTGTGCACTTTTGAATAGTGTTGAACTTCAATGATTTGTGAAATGCTGGTTGTTTATCCTATGAATGTGAAATTTTGCACATTGTTTCTAGACACATTGAAGTTTATTTTGGCTTTAGTTTGAGGTCTTTACCATTTGTCAATTCTGTTTTAGGCTTGTGCTAAGTTGATGTATCAAATTGTGTCCTATTTGAGCTTGTTTGTGCTTACCTTGCCTTGTTGAATTTGATTACCATGCTTAAACTTGTCCAAATGCCTTGATTTTTGGTGTGTTGATCATGTTGTGTGTTCTGTTTAGCCATGATTTTTCTTGGGATTAATTGAATCATTTTGGAATTGATGTGCATTTGTTCATTCTGTTGCCTCAATATGCTCTCAACTTGCATGCCTTGCCATGATTGATTTGTGAAATGAATTTGGTTGATGCTATTGACATGAGAACTTTTGGATTGTGTTCTTATTTGATTGAAGTTGATTCATGTCAATTTTCATGTTCTGTTTTGAATTATTTCTCCCTCTTTGACCCTAGGCCTTGTCCTAGTGGTTTGTGCTTATGTTTGAGTTTTGTTTTCAGGATAAGAAGCATATGGCCATGAGAGGATTGATTCATTTGCTTGAGTTGGATTATTTGGTTGATGTTGACTAATCTTGACTTGTTTTGTAGGTGGCTTTTAGCTCATTTAAGTTGAGCTTGTGCCTTGCACATTGTAGCATTGCTTGTTTGACTGTTGACTGTTGACTATTGGTTGTCTGTTTAGTTCATTTGAGTTGTATACTGATTGAATTGGATTGTTTTCAGGTACATTAGTTGCTTAAGTTCACTTTGAACTTGCTTTTGCTTTTTCTTGGTTGCTTAAGCACTGAGGTATAATTTCTCTGACTTCATGTAGTCTGGAAGACCTGTCCTGTTACTTGGGCAGGCACCTGTCTGAAGTCCTCATTAAGAGGCAATGCTTGTGTTTGTTTATCTTTGTGCCAAGCAGGAAAAGACCTCTATGAGGCAATTGGCAGATAAAAGAGATGTGTAGTCCATCTCCTGCTATTCAGTGTGTCATCCCTTTGCTCATATTACATGTTGATGCATTATGGATATTAACCCAAGATCTCTGTTGTGTCAGTCACATGTGGATAGAAGAGTTCCCACTTTCTGAACTCCCACACCTTCTATTTGAATTAAGCTCTCCCAGGCCAGGGATAAGAGCTGTGGGGTCTTACCCTCACTTCCCATTTCTTCCGCTTCACCCTAACTCTCAATGTTAGGGTTAAGAGCTAACATCACCCTGTTACAGTGGCTTGTTTGTCGAGGTTGACATGACCCCTTGACTAAAGCCTAGCCTTGTTTGAGCCCCTCTGTTTGTATATAGTGTGTGTGCTTGCTTTGTGCTTCTGTATGACTGTTTGTGCTGTTTAGGATAGCTTGCTCCCTGTGCAAGTTAGGTAGAAACTTCAACCTAGGACCATGGTGAATTTACATGATAACTATTAGGCTCGAGTTAGTCTCCCTTCTAGTTGGTCATTTCCCAGTCTCTGATTAGGTTAGAAGTTCTTTCCCTGCGTAGGGGAACTACGTCGCCCTGATCCTCATACCAGATGAGGTACGTAGGAGGAGATGAGCTGATCTCTCCGGGCGCCCTTTTTGTTTTGTTTGTGTGAGTTGTTTCTCCTTTTCTGGTTGGAGTACGATGTAAGTCCAGCGATTGGCATTCGGTTTCCAGTTTCTTTGTTGGAGTCTGACGTAAGTCCAGCGATTGGCAGTTGGTTTCCTGCGTGTGTGTTTGTTGGTTCGGAGTCTGATGTAAGTCCAGCGATTGGCATTCGGTTTCCATGTTTGCCTGTTTGTGTGGAGTCTGACGTAAGCTCAGCGATTGGCAGTCGGTTTCCTGTGTGGTTTTGTTTGGCGTGCGTTAGCCGAGCTACGAGTGCTCTGATTCTTCTCCACTGAGAAGATACGTATGCATAAGATGCGACATCCTAGCGAGCATGTTCCCCCCTGTCCCGAACTACGTCGACTCTGATGTCTGTGCCTGACAGACTACGTAGGCCCAGGATGCGATATCCTGCCGAGTTAGTTTCTTTTGTTTTCCTGTGTCTCTTTTCAGCCAGTGTGTGATGTTTGAGCAGCGTTTAGCAACCTTTATCCTTCCTTTTGTGCGTGGATCCCGTCGAGTACGACGAATGCGTAGGGGTGCTAATACCTTCCCTTCGCATAACCGACTCCCGATCCCATCTCTCTCTGGTCGCGAGACCATGTCTTTTCCAGGTTTACTTCGAGCGTTTCCTTTCCCTCTTTTGGGATAAATAACGCATGGTGGCGGCTCTGTTGTTTTCGTTTCCCGCCGGTTTTTCGTGTAATGCGACAGCTGGCAACTCTGCTGGGGACAAGAGAAGTTGACCTCTTGCTGGTCTATCTTCCCTAAGAGAAGTTGACCTCTTGCTGGTCTATCATTGTGCTGTCTTCTGTACAGGTTTATCCTCTGATTTGGGGTGGGTGTTTTGAGTGGGGCTAAAACCCAGACCCGAGTATACACCTAGGATTAGTGTGGTCTCACGTTCCTCGCATGTTGGGTTGACATGATTGTTGTGACGTGACATACCACAAGCCGGACGAGGTTCTTCTAAGAGGGCTCTTCCTTGTGGAGTTTCCACTATGGTTGAGTTTTATCTCTTTTGAGCTGTTGACTTCGGTGACCGTTCTTTCCCGGATCTTTGGTTTAGACGATCTTAAGAGAGCTGCAACGGCACACCCAAAAGGGCAAACCCGTTGAGTATCTTTGCCTGATTGTCGAGACCATTATCCGCCTTAGGATGACCTTGTTAGAATCCACCTGTGAGGGGAGGGTTTGATTCTTGCAAGTACAGGTTTCTGCCAGTGATGCTGTGTTGGTGACCTTAAGCCGGATTTATGGATCTTTATTTCTGGACGCCGGAGGTTTGACCCTGGTATTGATCAGAGGGTTCCGTTTATTTTGGATCCCTGGGCTGAATTTGAGGGTACTTGCTCAGATGTTGACTTGGGTTCATATGACTTTGGGGTTTCAGATGATTTGTGGTTCCGAGTTCAAGCCGAAGCTTTGATCCTGTGCCGTGTGATACTCAGCCGACCAGTCATGGCTCCATCATTTGCATCATAGCATGTTTATTTTCAAAAAAATAAAATAATAATGCATGAAAAAAGTTAACCTGCATACGCATCACATGCATCATACTCATATCATTTTGCATAACAGGTGTTCTTGATCAAGACTTCTCACTCTGGTTCCTGTGTCAGGCAGGATAGCTGATCAGAGACCTCATCGCTACTCAACCAGACTCAATCATCAGAGAAGTATGGACCAGGTTCAGGCAGAATTAGCTGAGATGAGGGAAAACATGGCCCAGTTTATGACGATGATGCAAGGTGTTGTGCAAGGGCAAGAGGAGCTGCGTGCCTTAGCCCAAAGACAAGAGACCGTGATTCCGCAGTCCAACCGAGCGTCGCCGATAGGTGTCCCAGTTCATGAGAATGTTAATGCTGCTGCTCCCGCCAACGACTATGCTGTGGGTGATGAGTTAAGGGGGATCAGAATCAACGGACAGTCTCTTGCTGCAGAGACTATCAATGCCAGAGCTACCCGGGCTCCAGTTCGTCATCCGGCTCTGATTGTTGATAGACAAGAGGACATGTTCACGCTGCTGAGTGAAGATGATGAAGTTGTTGGGAGAGTTGAGGATAGGGATCGTAAAGTTGACGCCCTCGCTGAGAAAATAAGAGCCATGGAATGTCAGAATTCCCTGGGTTTTGATGTGACCAACATGGGTCTGGTAGAAGGGTTGAGGATTCCCTACAAATTCAAATCACCCTCTTTCGATAAATACAATGGTACTTCTTGCCCTCGCACCCACGTGCAGGCATATTATCGGAAAATCTCTGCTTACACAGACGACGAGAAAATGTGGATGTATTTCTTCCAGGATAGCTTATCTGGGGCTTCCTTGGATTGGTACATGGAACTGAAGAGAGATTCTATCCGCTGTTGGAGGGATCTGGGTGAGGCCTTCTTGAGGCAGTACAAACACAACATGGACATGGCGCCGAGCCGGACTCAGCTGCAGAGTCTTTGTCAGAAATCTGGAGAGAGCTTCAAGGAGTACGCCCAGAGGTGGCGTGAATTGGATGCTAGAGTACAACCCCCTATGCTGGAGAGGGAGTTAATTGATATGTTCATCGGTACTCTACAAGGGGTCTTCATGGACCGAATGGGGAGCTGCCCATTCGGTAGTTTTTTAGATGTGGTAATATGTAGGGAGAGGACAGAGAGTCTGATTAAAGCTGGTAAAATTCAGGATGTGGGGTCCTCGTCGTCCAAGAAACCTTTTGCTGGGGCACCTCGTCGGAGAGAGGGTGAAGCAAATGCTATACAACATGGCCGAAGGATGGTAAACAGAAATCAATATCGTTAGGTTGCTGCTGTAACCATTCCCGCACCTCAACAACGTCAACAACCGCAACAACAGAGAGTTCAACAACCAATGCCACAACAACAACAACAATAACAGCAACGTCCGTTTCAACCGAGGCAGAGGATGCCTGATCGATGTTTTGACCTGTTGCCGATGACCTATGCTGAGTTGCTACCTGAGTTGCTCAGACTAGGGTTTGTTGAATTGAGAACAATGGCACCGTTGACAAAAATACCACCTGGGTATGATGCCAACGTGCGTTGTGATTTCCATTCTGGTGCACCGGGACACCACATTGAAAACTGCAGGGCTTTTCATCATAAAGTCCAGGACTTAATTGACGCTAAAACTATCAATTTTGCTCCTGTGCCGAATGTTGTTAATAACCCTATGCCTCCGCATGGTGCGCACCGAGTGAACAATATTGAAGGGGCAGAAGCTGAAGATCTGGTAGTCAGTGTGGAAGATGTTCAGACTTCTTTGTTGGTTGTAAAGAGCCGTTTGTTGAATGGGGGAGTCTTCCCGGGCTGTGATCAGAATTGTGTTGACTGTGCTGAATCTGAGAACGGTTGTAATCAGTTGCGGGTTGGTATCCAGGGTTTGGTTGATGAGGGCTGTTTGCAATTCAGTCGGGCTGTTAGAGATCGTGGGTCGGTGTCAACCGTCACTATCTACTTCAAACCGTCCGAGGGACGTGGGCCGAGGGGTGTTAGTGCGCCTGCAGTTGGTGGTACTCCTGTTACCATTCCTGCACTTGTAACCGCCAATACTCCAACTACAATTGTTGCGCCAGTCAGAAGGGCTGTTGACAGTAGGGCTGTACCGTGGAAATATGACAACGCCTACCGTAGTAACCGAAGGGCTGAGAATCAGGTCAGACCAGTGAATCAAGCGCCTGTGACTATTGGTGTGCCCAGTAGAACTCCTGTGGTTGCAAGTCCAGTTGTGGACAACGTTGGTGGACCAGGAGGTTTTACTCGAAGTGGACGTCTGTTTGCTCCGCAACCTTTGAGGGACAACAATGCCGAGGCACTCGCCAAGGCTAAAGGCAAACAGGCAGTGGTTGATGAAGAACCAGCTCAGAAGGAGGCGCCTGAGGGTTCATTTGAGAAAGACGTGGAGGAGTTTATGAAAATAATCAAGAAGAGTGACTACAAGATTGTAGATCAACTGAATCAGACTTCGTCCAAAATCTCTATACTCTCATTGCTTCTGTGCTCTGAGGCACATCGTAATGCTCTGCTGAAGATGCTGAATATGGCTTATGTGCCTCAGGAGATATCCGTCAACCAGCTCGAGGGTGTGATTGCCAACGTGAGCACCAGGCATGGTTTAGGGTTCACTGACCTAGACTTGACGCCTGAGGGTCGTAATCACAACAAGGCCTTGCATATTACCATGGAGTGCAAGGGTGGAGTGTTGTCTCATGTGTTGGTAGACACTGGCTCGTCGCTGAACGTGTTGCCTAAGCAGATTTTGAAAAAGATTGATGTTGAAGGGGTTGTGCTCACTCCGAGTGACCTGATTGTGCGTGCATTTGACGGATCCAAACGTTCTGTTTTTGGGGAGGTCACCTTGCCAGTAAAGATAGGTCCGGAGGTTTTCGACATTGTTTTCTATGTGATGGACATCCAGCCAGCGTACAGTTGTTTGTTGGGGCGTCCGTGGATTCACGTAGCTGGGGCAGTTTCGTCAACTCTCCACCAGAAGTTGAAGTATGTCTGGAACGGTCAGATTGTGACCGTGTGCGGTGAGGAAGATATCTTGGTGAGTCACCTATCCTCTTTCAAGTATGTAGAGGTGGATGGCGAGATCCATGAAACCTTATGCCAGGCATTTGAGACTGTGGCTCTTGAGAGGGTGGCTTTTGCTGAGCAGAAAAAGCCGGGTGCCTCAATTGCATCGTATAAGCAGGCCAAGGAGGTTGTTGAATCTGGAAAAGCTGAAGGCTGGGGCAAGATGGTGGATTTGCCTATCAAAGAGGACAAGTTCAGAATTGGCTATCAACCCTTGCAGGCGGAGCAGGGTATGCAGACAGGTCCGAGTACCTTTACCAGCGTTGGGCTGATGAATCACGGTGACGTCTTTGCGGTCGGTAGTGAAGATGGTGACAGTGATTGTGATCTCGACAACTGGGTTCGCCCGTGTGCACCAGGGGAGTCAGTCAACAATTGGACAGCAGAAGATGTGGTCCAAGTTACTCTTCAAACAGAGTAATTTTCTTTTATTTTTTCATTTTTGCACAAAACCCTACATTCTGCCCAAGGCGTAGTGGTTCATTGTAGGGCCTCAGCATGTTTTCAATGATTATCATTAATAAAGGACGTTTTGCAAACAATTTTGTGATCCATGTCTTTCTATTTTTGTTTTCATTTTTCAAAAATAAAAATGGCAATGTTTTTGTTTTTGTGACTTTCTTGAATTCTTTTTCTAAAATAAAGCATTAAACATGCAGAAGTGATCTCACGGAATCCACTATGAACAGTTCTGTTATGGCTCAGTATGATTTCAATAATCCTATCTACCAAACTAAAGAGGAGAGTGAGGAAGACTGTGAACTCCCTAAAGAATTGGTCAGATTGTTGAAGCAGGAGGAAAGGGTCATCCAACCTCATCAGGAGGAGTTGGAGATTATCAATCTTGGTACTGAGGACGCCAGAAGAGATATTAAGATCGGGGCTGCTTTGAAGACAGAGGTCAAGAGCAGGTTGATTGAGATGTTGAGAGAGTATGTGAAGATATTCGCCTGGTCTTATCAAGATATGCCTGGGTTGGATACCGATATTGTGGTGCATAGACTACCTCTCAGAGAAGATTGTCCTTCGGTCAAGCAGAAGCTTCGAAGAACGAGTCCTGATATGGCTGTTAAGATCAAGGAAGAGGTTCAGAAGCAGTTTGATGCGGGTTTCTTGTCAGTAACGACGTACCCCCCGTGGGTGGCCAACATCGTTCCCGTGCCGAAGAAGGACGGTAAGGTCAGAATGTGTGTCGATTACCGGGATTTGAATAGAGCGAGTCCGAAAGATGATTTCCCATTACCTCACATTGATGTATTGGTTGATAATACGGCTTAATCCTTGGTTTTCTCTTTCATGGATGGTTTTTCTGGTTATAATCAGATTAAGATGGCGCCAGAAGACATGGAAAAGACGACATTCATTACACCTTGGGGCACGTTCTGCTATAAGGTGATGCCATTTGGGCTGAAGAATGTCGGTGCTACCTATCAGAGGGCTATGACGACTCTCTTTCATGACATGATGCACAAAGAGATTGAAGTGTACGTGGATGATATGATTGCGAAGTCGCAGACAGAAGAGGAGCACCTGGTGAACTTGCAGAAGTTGTTTGACAGGTTGAGAAAGTTCAAACTGAGGCTGAATCCGAACAAGTGTACGTTTGGTGTGAGATCCGGGAAGCTGTTAGGTTTCATTGTCAGTGAGAAGGGGATTGAGGTTGATCCAGCAAAAGTCAAAGCTATTCAAGAAATGCCTGAACCGAAAACAGAAAAGCAGGTTCGTGGGTTTTTAGGGAGATTGAACTACATTGCAAGGTTTGTATCCCACCTAACTGCCACGTGTGAACCGATATTCAAATTGCTAAGAAAGAATCAAGCAATCAGGTGGAATGATGATTGTCAGAAAGCTTTTGACAAGATAAAAGAGTATTTACAGAAACCTCCAATCCTTATACCTCCAGTTCCTGGGAGACCACTGATAATGTACCTGTCAGTAACTGAGAACTCGATGGGGTGTGTATTGGGACAGCATGACGAGTCTGGTCGAAAAGAGCATGCCATATACTACCTCAGCAAAAAGTTTACCGACTGTAAAATCAAATATTCACAGCTCGAGAAAACTTGTTGTGCTTTGGCCTGGGCTGCTCGCCGACTGAGGCAGTATATGTTGAACCATACCACTTTATTGATTTCTAAGATGGATCCAGTGAAGTACATCTTTGAGAAGCCGGCTCTCATCGGACGTGTTGCCCGTTGGCAGATGATCTTAACAGAATATGATATCCAGTACACGTCGCAGAAGGCCATCAAAGGTAGTATTCTGTCAGACTACCTTGTCGAGTAACCGATTGATGATTATCAGCCGATGATGTTTGAATTCCCTGATGAAGACATCATGTATCTTAAGATGAAAGACTGTGAAGAGCCTCTTGTCGAGGAAGGACCGGATCCTGATGACAAATGGACATTGATGTTTGATGGGGCTGTGAATGTGAATGGCAACGGTGTTGGTGCAGTGCTTATCAATCCTAAAGGTGCTCATATACCTTTTTCGGCTAGATTGACTTTTGACGTCACCAACAACGAAGCAGAGTACGAGGCTTGTATCATGGGGATAGAAGAAGCCATTGATTTGAGAATCAAAACTCTTGACATCTATGGAGATTCTGCTCTTGTGATCAATCAGGTCAATGGAGATTGGAATACGAATCAGCCACATTTGATTCCGTATAGAGATTACACCAGAAGAATACTGACGTTCTTCAAGAAGGTGAAGTTGTATCATGTCCCCCGGGATGAGAATCAAATGGTTGATGCTTTGGCTACTTTATCTTCCATGACCAAAGTTCATTGGTGGAATCATGTGCCACATGTTGCGGTGAATCGACTCGAGAGGCCTGCGTACGTGTTTGCAGCCGAATCTGTTGTTGATGAGAAGCCGTGGTACTATGATATCAAGAACTTCCTCAAGAGCCAGGAGTATCCTGAAGGTGCGTCGAAGAATGACAAGAAAACCCTGAGAAGGCTAGCTGGAAGCTTTTATCTGAATCAGGATGATGTGTTGTATAAGAGAAACTTTGACATGATTCTGCTCAGATGCGTGGATAGACACGAAGCAGACATGTTGATGCAGGAAGTGCATGAGGGTTCGTTTGGTACCCATGCTGGTGGTCATGCAATGTCTAAGAAATTGTTGAGAGCCGGTTATTACTGGATGACTATGGAGTCCGATTGTTTCAAATACGCTCGGAAGTGCCATAAGTGTCAAATCTATGCTGATAAAGTGCATGTACCACCAAGCCCTATGAACGTCATGAATTCGCCTTGGCCGTTCGCCATGTGGGGGATTGATATGATTGGGAAGATCGAGCCTACTGCTTCTAATGGACATCGCTTCATCCTGGTTGCGATTGACTACTTCACCAAATGGGTGGAAGTAGCTTCCTATGCTAATGTTACCAAACAAGTGGTTGCCCGGTTTATCAAGAGAGAAATCATCTGTCGTTATGGGATTCTCGAGAGAATCATCACTGACAATGGTTCGAATCTCAATAACAAGATGATGAAAGAGCTTTGCAAAGATTTCAAGATTGAACATCACAATTCTTCTCCTTACAGACCGAAGATGAATGGTGCTGTAGAGGCTGCAAACAAGAATATCAAGAAGATTGTGCAGAAGATGGTCGTGACGTACAAGGATTGGCATGAGATGCTGCCTTTCGCTTTGCATGGGTACCGTACCTCAGTACGTATGTCGATCGGGGCAACCCCGTACTCCCTTGTGTATGGTATGGAAGCTGTCCTACCTGTTGAAGTGGAGATCCCTTCTCTGAGAGTCTTGTTGGATGTCAAGCTTGACGAAGCCGAATGGATTCGAACAAGGTTTAATGAGTTGAGCCTTATCGAAGAGAGACGGCTAGCAGTTGTATGCCATGGGCAGTGGTATCAGAGAAGGATGAAGAGAGCCTTTGATCAGAAAGTGCGTCCTCGAAGCTATCAAGCTGGTGATCTAGTTTTGAAGAGGATCCTTCCTCCCGGTACAGATAACAGGGGCAAGTGGACTCCTAATTACGAAGGTCCGTATGTTGTGAAGAAGGTTTTCTCCGGTGGAGCCTTGATGCTTACAACTATGGATGGTGAAGATTTTCCGTCCCCTGTTAACTCAGACGTAGTCAAAAAATACTTCGCATAAATTGACCCGCTGGACAAAAAGAATAAAAGAGTCCAGGCAAAAAAAAGGGGCATCCCGGCGAACCAAAAAACATAAAGAAAAGGTTCGGGCAAAAATTAGGGATAAAAAATGAAAAGAATTTGTACACCCGGTAAGTCGAAAACCCGCAAGGGCGGCTTAGGAAAAAATGGGTATCCCGGTGGATTGAAAACCCGAAAGGGCGATCCAGGAAAAAGAGGGATTAAAGCGAAGACTACAGTCTGAGTTATCTGTACTTCATCACGCTTCGTTGTCTGCCATCTCGAAAGATGTGATCGGTCCAGTCATTCTTCTCAGAAAGCAAATGAGTTGAGAGGAAAACTGATGATCTGTGAGTTATAACAGAATTGGGAAATAGTGGATGTCGTGTTCACATAGCCCTTAGGATAGATTTTTCCTTTTGTGCGCAATTACCTCTTTCTAGGAATTTGCTTCCCGATGTATTCGCCTTTTCAGGCCCATTTTCAATCAATAAAAGTCGTTATTCAGATAAATAGCTCTCTTGTTTTTATCTTTACTGTTTTGTTTGCAAAAACGTCCGAATTTTTGATAAACATTGCATATAAAAACAGGAAGGTTAAAACAATAACGTGCAGAAAGATAAAACATTTGAAAATCATTTTGAATGTTGAGGACACTTGAGCGTATCTTGTCCCTGCAACCCCTGGGGCATGTTTGTTGAGCTGTTTTGCAGGTGGTCATCTGTGAGGACAATTCCCCAGTAGGTATTTCCCCAGTTGGGTTCCCCACTGAGTTGGAAGGATGTTGTATCCCCAATGAAGGTGTCAGTGGAGTGGTTTTATTCTCCAGCAGTCGGGTTGAAGTACTGTTATCCCCCAGCGTGGTCGTGAGCGCTTATCCCCAGCGTGGTCGTGAGCGCTTATCCCCAGCGTGATCGTGAGTGCTTATCCCCAACAGTGTCGTGGATGTCTATCTCCAGCGTGGCCTGGTATATTACTTTCCCCACCAAAGTTATGCTCTTCCTCAGCAGAGGGGTGAATGCCCGTTCCCGTCAGGACTGTGAAGTTTTCCCTAGTAGATCTCCCAAGCAGAGGTTTGTGTTGATGGTTTTCCCCATCAGGTTCCTCGAGTGGATCAGGTTCGATGATTTATCTCCAGCAGAGCTTATCCTACCTGTTGTAACACGGTGAACTGACTTTGTGTGTTTTTGCTTTGGAAAGCAAATGTCGCGGTTAGCAAGAGTCGCCACCGACTTTTCTTTTATCCAATAAGGAAAGGTGGAAAAGAACAGGAAAGACCTTAATTAGATTTTGGGTTCGGGAGGTACATTATACAAAGGGAAGGTGTTAGCACCCTTTGTATCCATGGTTATCCATGGGCTCTTAATTGCTTGATCACTTATGTTTTTCTTGTCTGAAAAAGTGTGTGAGAGCTGTTTAGAAAATGTTTTGAAAAGAGAGTTTAACTTTGTAATGATTCTTGTACGAATGTATACAAAGTATTTATCTCGTTAAATTTTGAAAGCTGTTTAGAAAAATATAACTTGACAATGATTCTAGTACGAATGTATGCCAAGTGGTGATTTTCTAATAGAGGTTTTGAAAAGTGTGAGGTGTGAAAAGTAGTTTAAGCTGTGAGCAAGCATTTAGGAGTTATACCTACCCAAGGTCTTTATGGGCATTTCCTATCCTTATGAGGGTAAAACTGTCCTTACTATTGAGAAGTAAGTAGTCTTATCCCTTTGGATGTAAAAGGGTCATCAATTGGTCATTGAAGGCAACATTTGTAAGGATACCTTAGCATTCGAAGGGACGATCATCATTTAACCGTAGGCTACAACGAAGGGTCATCGAGGGACAAAATCGTATATTCGCAGGCAACATCCGAGGGACAATGATTTATTTTATAGGGACATGATGATTTAATCGAAGGGTCTTTGCTAAGTGTATCCCCACATTCGCGGGACATGACCGTAATAGCGTAATATCGTGAGGCAACAAAGAGAGGTCCAAGATCACATATTCAAAGGCAATATTTTATAATCAATTAGTTAGTTATAATCAATTAGGTAATTAGGTCCACATTATAATCAATTAAGTAATTAGGATGAATCTCCACAAGGGTATCCCACAAATAAAGTGGAATACCTTAGCCAGCTACCTTTTCCGGGAGTATGTGAACCCTTACAAAATTCAGCAAACAGGTCAGAATACCAAATTAGGGTGCGGTCAAGAGTTGCACCCAACGAAAGGCATCACAACAGAAATAGTGTTAGGCAAATACTGCATGATTACAATAAAACAGATCAGATAGGCAAGAATCAGAACGAAAAAAATCAACGACTATCACGTTCGCTTCTGCCTCGCCTAGCGACGGCTTAGCGAACGCTCGCTACATGCTCGCTTAGCGATGTGCTAGCAAGCGGCTGCAGGTTCTGGTTTTAGAACAGTACAATTCCAGCAAGCTTCGCTCCCTATGGCATCCATTACAGAGATTATATGGTTAAACATTCAAGACATTCATACATACTTAAATTCACATGCAAAACTTAAGATATTTTTATAAATTCAATCACAATGCCACATGTAAATTAAGAACATAAAGCGGTAATGGTAATGCAAACCTGTTTGCAATTGAATTGCAACCTTGAATTGGCAAGTCGGATTGAATTGGGCGGAGGTATCAGGAGGATAATTAACCTGAAAAACAAAGTTAGCCTCATGCCATGTCATGATGCATGAGATGTTTTATGCTTATGCGAACTAAATGCGAACAATGTATGCGTGCGTATGCTGTGAAATGATGTAATGAATGAATTATGCATGAGGAGTTTTTTTCCAAGGGAAAATAAATCCCAATATTCTGGTTGGAGACATTTGTATTGATGACCCCTTCTTAGCTGGGGATACTTGATTTCTGTCTGATGGTAGGAATATTCAACAGAGCCTGGCTGGGGACGGAAGAGATGACCAGTCTGTCTGGTGATGCCAACCTCTTTTGGGAAATAGCTGGTTTTTGTTGGGGAATAGAATTAGCAACCGGATTCATTGGAATGCATGGTTAGACCTTTCCTCGATCCTGAAGTCTTGTAGTAATTGCTATTTCCGTTTTATGCATGTATTTTTGATAAACATCGATCATATTCAAGTGCATGTATCAATTCAAATTAAATCAATGGACGTTTATGCAAGCAAAACAGAGAAAGTACAACAAAACATCTTTTTGGAAATGAAATTGTATTGATTTTGAAAGAGGGCCTATAAACAGGCAATTTTGTGTACAAGGAGACATAAATCCTAGTAAGAGGAAATTTCCAAGAAAACGAAGAGAAAGCTATGCAGAAAAAGTCCTATTGATTTTAATTCCGCTACTGCCATTATGTCTTCAAGCGTCTCATCTCCTGCTGTCGGATAGAAGTGATTGGCTTGTTCAATACCTTTGACTTGGATGAAGCTGACTGAGAACGGGACATAGTCATACGCTTTAATCCCTAATTTTTTCCTGGACCGCCTTTTCAGGTTTTCAGTCCACCAGGATACCCTTTTTTGCCCAAGCCGCCTTTTCAGGTTTTCGACTTGTCGGGTGTACATTTTTATATGTTTATCCCTAATTTTTGCCCGAACCCTTTTGGTTCGCCGGGATGCCCTTACTTTTGCCTAGGTACGTCGACCTAGCGGGTCTCTTTTATGCGTAGTATTTTTTAACTATGTCTGCGTTCACGGGATGTGAGAAGTCTTCGCCATCCATTGTAGCAAGTATCATGGCTCCACCCGAGAATACCTTCTTAACTACAAATGGCCCTTCGTATGTGGGAGTCCATTTGCCCCTGGGATCACTTTGTGGTAGAATGATACGCTTGATCACCAATTCGCCGATTTGATACACCCGTCTCTTGACCCTTTTGTTAAATGCCTGGGTCATGCGCTTCTGATATATCTGCCCATGACAAACAGCCGCAAGTCTCTTTTCATCGATCCAATTTATCTGATCGAGTCGAGTTTGAATCCATTCATCCTCATCTAAGTCTGCCTCTTTCATGATTCTGAGAGAAGGAATCTGAACTTCCACCGGTAAGACGGCTTTCATTCCGTAGACTAAAGAGAAAGGAGTTGCCCCTGTCGAAGTGCGCACTGAAGTGCGATAACCACGAAGAGCAAATGGTAACATCTCATGCCAGTCTTTGTACGTTACTGTCATCTTTTGTATGATCTTCTTGATATTCTTATTAGCAGCCTCCACGGAGAAGAGTTATGGTGTTTTATTTTGAACTGCGTGCAGAGTTCAGTAATCATCTTGTTGTTCTTTCAGAGAGAGCAGGTTTCTCAGATGTATATAAGATAAGATCCATCTTAGAAATCAATAAAGTGGTATGATTCAACATATACTGTCTTAGTCGGCGAGCAGCCCAAGCCAAAGCAAAGCAAGCTTTCTCGAGCTGTGAGTATCTTGTTTCACAGTCGGTACCTTTTGCTAAGGTAGTATATTGCATGCTCTTTTCGACCAGACTCGTCATGTTGCCCCAACACACCCCATTGAATTTTCTAACACAGTCAAATACATGATTAGAGGTCTTCCTTCAACTGGTGGCATCGGATTTATAGGTTCTTGGAGATACTTCATGATTTTGTCAAAAGCTTCTTGACATTCATCATTCCATATTCTCTCTTGATTTTTCCTCAGTAATGTTCTTGTCTACTTCAGTACCCAGATTTACAATTTCAATTGATTATTCCTGCGGCTGTATGGTCTTTCCTTCTTGCAGTAACAGTCTGGCAAGTTCTCAGGTACTTCACAAACTTCCTCACTTCCATCGTCGGCTTGGTAGATCGGATTTTCAAAGTCATAATGAACAGTAGCAGAATTGTTACCAACAGGATCCATAGTGGATATGGATCGGCAAATTGTTACGTGAGTGTGTGCAAGAAAACATAGCTTATTTGAAAGATGACAGGAAAGATAAAGAGCACAATATTTGAATGCAAAAAAGTCCATTGATTTATTGAATATGAATATGCTTATAAAAATGACAAAACCTTTAACAAAATTTAATACATTAAAATAAGCAATAACAATTACTCCTGACTAAAGGAAATCAGGATAGTGTCTTCAGCCTTCCAATTATTGAGTCCGTCACCAATTGTTGGGAAAATCCAGCTATCCAGGTCGCAATCGCTATCAGCATCTTCCACAGCATTGACAGTCTCGTCATGGTTAGGCAGAGGGGCAGTGATGTCATTAGGAGTCTCCAGAGGATCAGAGGTAGCCGCCTGTATCTTTCCACTTCGAATGCCGCGTTCAACATGCTCACCTGTTAATATAAGTTCAGTGAAACCCGATGAGGAACTTCTCAATAGATGGCTGTAGAATGGGCCAGTCAGTGTGCTCATGAACATGTCCACTAATTCTCGATCAGTCATGGGGGGTTTGAATCTGCCAGCCAAGTCTCTCCATTTTTGAGCATATTCTTTGAAGCTTTCTTTAGATCCCATAGTCATATTCTGCAACTGTAGCCGAGTAGGCGCTAATTCAGAATTATACTGGTAATGCTTGTAGAAAGCTGTCGCTAAATCAGTCTAGGTGTGGATGTTAGAGCTCTCGAGCTGATAGTACCATTCTAACTGTGTGCCAGCCAGACTCTCTTGGAAAAAATGGATCCATAGCTTCCTATCAGTGGTATACGACTGAATCTTTCTCACATAAGCTCTCAGATGCATCTGAGGACAAGACGCACCATCGTACTTAGTGAAAGTGGGGATCTTGAATTTGCGAGGAATGACCACATCAGAGACCAGACCCAAGCCTTCAAAATCCAGACCGGGCACCTTCTGACCCTCCATAGCTAGCATGCGTTCTTCCAGCAACTTATACTTATCATCTTTTGGAGAGTACTGTTTATTTTCATAATCTTCATCGTCGTCCTCATGGTCGAAAGGATCAGCATTCTCATCTTCTGAATCATTTTCTGTCCCCTCTTCTCGATCCTTCGGAATCCTAATCTTGACTCCTGCAGCCTGTCCTTTGAGCCTTCTTCCCGGGTTAATGTAACTCACAGGTTTCTTGTCTTTTTTCTTCTCGAGCAAGAGAGCCTTCAGTTCCTCCTGCCCCTTGGATAAGTTCAAGATCATCTCCTGGAATTGAGCATTCTGAGCCTGGAGATCTTTGACAATTTGTTCGAGGTCCATTTTTCTGTTCAGAAGGAAGACCGTGAGAACATTGATCTTTTAGAGTACCTGTTATGCAATGTTATGTTATGCTATGCAATGTATGAAATGTTTTCAATGTTTAGAGTCCTTGAAATGGTTAGTACAATGCCATGATGTTATGATGTTATGATGTTATGTAAATAACAAGCACAAGCAAGTCACACAATCATCATTCCTAAGTTTTAAGGCTTGCATGAGTTCCATAGGTAAGTACCCTCCCCACTGAAGTTTGGTTGGTTCAACCTGTCCTAGAATAGTAACCGGGTTCTAGAAGGATCTCAAATCATTGACCTTCCTTTAAGTCCACTTCAGTGCAACACCAAGTGGTTAACCGAAGCTTCCCTAAAGTCCAATCTCAAAGAGTGTAGTATCGAGTCTCAACCAACCTCAGTCGGAACCGAAGTCAGTTATCTCACTACTTTCTAATGGCTAGGATGAGTCAATTAGGGTTCTAAAGGTCTGGTTAATGCTTTGATGACACCACGCGGAAGCCAAATTTTTCCTCAAGTAAACATGAGGAACATCAGGACATCCAAAGTGTCACATTAACCGTAGCCATCATTTTACCCATTCCAGTATACGCCGGATAGTCGCGATGATCTTTTGCTACTTACCTAAGGTACACTAGATCCGGGTGTAGGATCTTTCACTCAAGCATAAAATACCCAAGCAATCCCTTAAAAGTAAATCAGACAATTTGAATAAGTGATCTTGTTTTTTAAGGTAACCTCTCTTTAACCATCCCCAACAGAGTCGCCAGTTTTGTAACACGGTGAACTGACTTTGTGTGTTTTTGCTTTGGAAAGCAAATGTCGCGGTTAGCAAGAGTCGCCACCGACTTTTCTTTTATCCAATAAGGAAAGGTGGAAAAGAACAGGAAAGACCTTAATTAGATTTTGGGTTCGGGAGGTACATTATACAAAGGGAAGGTGTTAGCACCCTTTGTATCCATGGTTATCCATGGGCTCTTAATTGCTTGATCACTTATGTTTTTCTTGTTTGAAAAAGTGTGTGAGAGCTGTTTAGAAAATGTTTTGAAAAGAGAGTTTAACTTTGTAATGATTCTTGTACGAATGTATACAAAGTATTTATCTCGTTTAATTTTGAAAGTTGTTTAGAAAAATATAACTTGACAATGATTCTAGTACGAATGTATGCCAAGTGGTGATTTTCTAATAGAGGTTTTGAAAAGTGTAAGGTGTGAAAAGTAGTTTAAGCTGTGAGCAAGCATTTAGGAGTTATACCTACCCAAGGTCTTTATGGGTATTTCCTATCCTTATGAGGGTAAAACTGTCCTTACTATTGAGAAGTAAGTAGTCTTATCCCTTTGGATGTAAAAGGGTCATCGTAGGGTCATCAATTGGTCATTGAAGGCAACATTTGTAAGGATACCTTAGCATTCGAAGGGACGATCATCATTTAACCGTAGGCTACAACGAAGGGTCATCGAGGGACAAAATCGTATATTCGCAGGCAACATCCGAGGGACAATGATTTATTTTATAGGGACATGATGATTTAATCGAAGGGTCTTTGCTAAGTGTATCCCCACATTCGCGGGACATGACCGTAATACCGTAATATCGTGAGGCAACAAAGAGAGGTCCAAGATCACATATTCAAAGGCAATATTTTATAATCAATTAGTTAGTTGTAATCAATTAGGTAATTAGGTCCACATTATAATCAATTAAGTAATTAGGATGAATCTCCACAAGGGTATCCCACAAATAAAGTGGAATACCTTAGCCAGCTACCTTTTCCGGGAGTATGTGAACCCTTACAAAATTCAGCAAACAGGTCAGAATACCAAATCAGGGTGCGGTCAAGAGTTGCACCCAACAAAAGGCATCACAACAGAAATAGTGTTAGGCAAATACTGCATGATTACAATAAAACAGATCAGATAGGCAAGAATCAGAACGAAAAAAATCAACGACTGTCACGTTCGCTTCTGCCTCGCCTAGCGACGGCTTAGCGAACGCTCGCTACATGCTCGCTTAGCGATGTGCTAGCGAGCGGCTGCGGGTTCTGGTTTTAGAACAATACGATTCCAGCAAGCTTCACGCCCTATGGCATCCATTACAGATATTATATGGTTAAACATTCAAGACATTCATACATACTTAAATTCACATGCAAAACTTAAGATATTTTTATAAATTCAATCACAATGCCACATGTAAATTAAGAACATAAAGCGGTAATGGTAATGCAAACCTGTTTGCAATTGAATTGCAACCTTGAATTGGCAAGTCGGATTGAATTGGGCGGAGGTAACCTTGGTGCAGATGAGTTTCCTTCAGGGTTTCCTTTAGGGTTGCTCTGAATTCTCTGGGTTAGCCTCCAGGGTTTGTTGTGCCTTCTTTCTATCTCCTGTTTCCGTTCCGTTTTCGTCTTCGTCCCCTTTTTCTGACTAAAGTGTTGGTATTTATAATGCTTTTTCGTGACCTAATGGGCTCAGAATGAAGCCCAAAATTTTTGGTGTTCGCAAGCTTCGCTAGGCGAGTGGCATAGCGAAGGGTTCGCTAGGCGAAGGAGTTGCTCGCCTAGCGAGCATGCCAGTTTGGGCCATTTTCTGGATTTGGCCATCTGTGAGTTGGGTCTTTGTTCCTTTAAGGTCAATGCCTTGAGTAATGAGTTGGAGTGCCTTAAAAAAATGCCTTGTAACATTAACGGGCAAATTTTGGGGTGCAACACCTGTGGATTGGCAACTCTCACCAGTGAAGTTGCTTTGTTTATTCCCCAACGAAGTTGCATTGTTTGTTCCCCAAGTGGAGTCCTCGAGTGGATCGGGATCCTTTCCCCAGCAGCGGTGCTATTCTGCAGTATGAGTGAGAAGTCGATGTTCTCCCCGCAGAGCATTCCTCAAGCAGAGTCTCCCCACAGAGTTGGAGTATCTATTCATTTTGGCTCCCCAGCCGGAGTTCATCATTTTGCATTTGGCATGTAGTAATCATTGCATCCTCAAATCGCGTAGCATTTCCATTCAATATGGAGCATTACGCCATAGAAAAATTCAAACATATGCATTCATGTGTTGAAACCAATCAAGACCGTGTCCCCGACAGAGGCGGATCATTGTTCAACATCTGTACGACACGTTTGCTACAGTTGCTCCTGACAGCATTCAGGATTAATTCCCCCCAGAGAGGTTTATTTCCTCACCCCCAGTGAAAGGAAAGTTTGACTCCCCAGTGAGATCCCCAGCAAGTGGTCAGCCTTGTCCTGGGATACCAGTAAGTTTCGTGTCAACACCCGCGTGTGTTCTTTCTTTTGTGTCGGTAAACACCATTCTTTCGGTGTCGGTAAACATCGAGTCCTACCCCAGTCGTTGGTCAATGTCTGGTCTTCTTTTGATGTCGGTAAACATCACCTTTCGATGTTCGTAATACCCTTATTCTTCCCCAAGGTCACCTCTCCGTTGGTTTTGATAAATGTTGAGTTTTTCCTATTCGTCCGTTGACGTTTGTTTGAGTTATATTTTCTCTCCCCAGAGGGTCACCTCTCCGTTGGTTTCGATAAACGTTGAGTTTTTCCTATTCGTCCGTTGACGTATAGTGATACCTTTCCCCTCAGAGTCATCTCTCCGTTGGTTTCGATAAACGTTGAGTTTTTCCTAGTTGTCCGTTGACATCTAGTTGTATCCTCCCCACAGGTCATCCATTGATGTCTGTTCTCCTTCTCCGTTGGTGTCGATAAACGTCGAGTTTCTCCTTCTCCGTTGGTGTCGATAAACGTCGAGCTTCTCCTTCTCCGTTGGTGTCGATAAACGTCGAGTTTCTCCTTCTCCGTTGGTGTCGATAAACGTCGAGCTTCTCCTTCTCCGTTGGTGTCGATAAACGTCGAGCTTCTCCTTCTCCGTTGGTGTCGATAAACGTCGAGCTTCTCTCGTTCGTCCGTTGATGTCTGGTTGAGTCTTCCCATTCATCCGTTGATGTCTGGTTACCTCTCCGTTGGTATCGATAAACGTCGAGTTTTTCCCATTCGTCCGATGACGTCTGGTTGTATCCCTTTCTTTCCATTCATCCGTTGATGTTTGGTCACCTCTCCGTTGGTTTCGATAAACGTTGAGTTTTTCCCATTCGTCCGTTGACGTATGGTGGTATCCCTTTCTTTCCATTCATCCGTTGATGTCTGGTTACCTCTCCGTTGGTTTCGATAAACGTTGAGTTTTTCCCATTCGTCCGTTGACGTCTGGTTGTATCCCTTTCTTTCCCAGTCATTCATTAATGACTGGTTATCTCTCCGTTGGTTTCGATAAACGTCGAGTTTTTCCTAGTCGTCCGTTGGCGTCTAGTTGTGATTTCTATTCCCATTCATCGTCTTTCGATGTCTGGATGTGACCGTACCTTTGAGAAAAAATCAAAATCCCCAGTAATAAATATCAGATCCCAGTGGAAGCTTCCGTTGGTGAACTTTCATTTCTCGGATCCCCGCAGAGTGCAAATTTCTACGGTTCTTTGGTATTCAAGCCCTGTTTACCCTGAAAGTCTGATAGCCATTGCTCTCATCCGTTCGGGTTCCCAGTTGATTGAATAGGGGCAGCTGTAGCACCTCAAATTTGCACCTCCCATTTTGTACATACATTTTCATTTTAGGTCATTAACATTGCATTGTTCATTGCATAGTCCATCAAGTCATCAGTCAGGCTGGTCAGGAGATTCAGTTGTGCAAGCAAGCAAGTGCATTTTCCATGGAACCAAAGCCCTAGGGCTGGTTCAATGAGTTCATATGATTCAAGGATCATTTTGAAGTGGTTTGGTCAAGCATTGGATGTTCAAAGCTCATCAGTCAATGATCAATTCATCTGAAACCCTAGAAAGTCAACCAAAGTCAATTGTCAACTCAATCATGGATTTGAAGGTGGGAGATGGTTAGAGAGGCCTCATTCATGTCCATACAAGTCTCATTTGACATTTCAAACATCAACAATGAAGAATTTGAGGTCAGATCAGAACTTTCCAAAAATAGTAAGTGACCTGTAATTTGAAATTGCCAAAAATGGAAAGGTTTTCTCCTCAAGATTACATCATCAAGCAAGCTTCAAATGGAATTTTGTCCAACATGAAAGTTGAATATCTTATTCTCCCCTTTCTAAAAAGTCCAAGATCATGAATTTCTCATGTATGGTTGGAAAGATATGGATCAATCATTGCCAAGTGAATTTGAATTTCAAGAATGCATAACTTTCACACCATAAGGCCAAATGAAGTGGTTCTTTTTGCAACATTTTTCTCTTGACATGCACTATCCAAAACATGCATCATATGCCATGCATTTCCATCACAAAAATATTTGCATTTTCATTTGAATTTTGGAGGGAAATTCCAAATTTGAAAATTAGGCATTGTTTTCACATTCTAGCCTTGCATTTGGTTGCCAAACAGAATTTGAAGTGATTTCCATGCCAATTTCGTGCACTGTTCCATTGGCTTACATGCATAAGGGTGAAATTTCAAATTTGCATCCACACCTCATTCTCACTAATAACACTTGCATTGGCTTAATTGTGATTAACAACTTGATTAGCACATCATATATAAGCTAAAGCATAACAGAAAATGGGTTAACACATCATAATTCTCAGATCTGAAAATTTTCTTCACTTTGTTCTCTCACTTTTTCTTCAATTTTCTCTACATACATTGCCTTGTTCTCGATTGATTCATGATCCATAAGCATTGTGGAGGTAGATTGAAGCAAGATCCATCAAGTTTCATCAAGATTCGAAGCTGTTGAAGTTCAAACTCATCCATGGCAGTTGGCAATTCTGGACAAATCGTGCAAGATTGAGCTATCATTCTTCATCCATTCATCCACCTAAGCATTGAGGAGCATCTGTTTCTGCATTACAAGACCTGATTCGAGCAATTCCAGTTCTGTAGCTTTTTGAAGGTTAGAACTCGATTCCATCAATTCCTAAAATAGTTGTGTGCATGTTGTAGATCCTTCATCACTGAGTACACTAACCTTTGTATCATAAAATTTCATGAAGAAATGAGATAGTTATTGTGATTTAAAGTTTGATGGATGAAACTTCTCTTGCTCGAATCTTTGAATATGTGTAGAATTAGAATAAAATAATCATTGATCTGTGATGTATGATGAAAGACGAGTCCAATGATATGCTGGTTTTGAATTTCTGTGCACATGTGTTCTTGAGCGTATGAACATGATGAATATTGATGAATGCGCTAGGGTTTTCTTTCCAGAATCCGTTTGATCCGTGCCTGGCTTGTTTGCATGTGTTTTTGTGTTAGTGAGCATGTACTGGACCACGTGGCGCTGGCTTGGCAAATTGATTGGTCCTGGCGCGTTTAGCTTGCCACATAGATTAAATGAAACGCAGAGTTTCATTGTCTAGCGCGCCTAATTCAAACTCTGCTTCACTTCGAATCCGGGCTGTGGCAAAATCCAAAATTGCATTTCCATTTTATTCCATGCCATTCATGTACTTTGTTCCATGTTTTTTTTATTTCTCATTCACTTCCAGAAATCATAACTCAATAAATATTGCTCCAAATGATGTGTGGTTTTTTGTATCTTGCTCCTCATCATGTCTAGTATTTTTTGGCTATTTTTCCAGAAATTGTGCACGGTTGAAAAATGTTTTGGCTTAGGGTTTGTGTATGCATGTCCAATTTGAACCTTGCTTGCCATATGCTTTGTGAAATGATGAGTTTTAATCCAATACTCTTGAAATTTGGTATGCTTAAACTAGACATCTTGCTGGACATTTTGGTGTTGAGTTTGCATTTTTAGCATTTATGGTTGTTGAGATATGATCTGGTTGATGTAGGTGTGACAATGTGTGTCACACCTTTGCTTGCTCAATTTGATGATTTTCTTTGCCTTTCCAAATGAATTCCAAATGATGTGATTCTTTGTATGATGTTTCTTCTGGATGTTTTGATTGCTCATGATTTTTTGTGGAATTTTTGGATTCATTTTTTATTTGTTTGAGACTTTTCTTGCTGGATAGTCATTTGTGCACTTTTGAATAGTGTTGAACTTCAATGATTTGTGAAATGCTGGTTGTTTATCCTATGAATGTGAAATTTTGCACATTGTTTCTAGACACATTGAAGTTTATTGTGGCTTTGGTTTGAGGTCTTTACCATTTGTAAATTCTGTTTTAGGCTTGTGCTAAGTTGATGTATCAAATTGTGTCCTATTTGAGCTTGTTTGTGCTTACCTTGCCTTGTTGAATTTGATTACCATGCTTAAACTTGTCCAAATGCCTTGATTTTTTTTGTGTTGATCATGTTGTGTGTTCTATTTAGCCATGATTTTTCTTGGGATTAATTGAATCATTTTGGAATTGATGTGCATTTGTTCATTTTGTTGCCTCAATGTGCTCTCAACTTGCATGCCTTGCCATGATTGATTTGTGAAATGAATTTGGTTAATGCTATTGACATGAGACATTTTGGATTGTGTTCTTATTTGATTGAATTTGATTCGTGTAAATTTTCATGTTCTTTTTTGAATTATTTCTCCCTCTTTGACCCTAGGCCTTGTCCTAGTGGTTTGTGCTTATGTTTGAGTTTTGTTTTCAGGATAAGAAGCATATGGCCATGAGAGGATTGATTCATTTGCTTGAGTTGGATTATTTGGTTGATGTTGACTAATCTTGACTTGATTTGTAGGTGGCTTTTAGGTCATTTGAGTTGAGCTTGTGCCTTGCACATTGTAGCATTGCTTGTTTGACTGTTGACTGTTGACTATTGGTTGTCTGTTTAGTTCATTTGAGTTGTATACTGATTGAATTGGATTGTTTTCAGGTACATTAGTTGCTTAAGTTCACTTTGAACTTGCTTTTGCTTTTGCTTGGTTGCTTAAGCACTGAGGTATAATTTCTCTGACTTCATGTAGTCTGGAAGACCTGTCCTGTTACTTGGGCAGGCACCTGTCTGAAGTCCTCATTAAGAGGCAATGCTTGTGTTTGTTTATCTTTGTGCCAAGCAGGAAAAGACCTCTATGAGGCAATTGGCAGATAAAAGAGATGTGTAGTCCATCTCCTGCTATTCAGTGTGTCATCCCTTTGCTCATATTACATGTTGATGCATTGTGGATATTAACCCAAGATCTCTGTTATGTCAGTCACGTGTGGATAGAAGAGTTCCCACTTTCTGAACTCCCACACCTTCTATTTGAGTCAAGCTCTCCCAGACCAGGGATAAGAGCTGTGGGGTCTTACCCTCACTTCCCATTTCTTCCGCTTCACCCTAACTCTCAATGTTAGGGTTAAGAGCTAACATCACCCTGTTACAGTGGCTTGTTTGTCGAGGTTGACATGACCCCTTGACTAAAGCCTAGCCTTGTTTGAGCCCCTCTGTTTGTATATAGTGTGTGTCCTTGCTTTGTGCTTCTGTATGACTGTTTGTGCTGTTTAGGATAGCTTGCTCCCTGTGCAAGTTAGGTAGAAACTTCAACCTAGGACCATGGTGAATTTACATGATAACTATTAGGCTCGAGTTAGTCTCCCTTCTAGTTGGTCATTTCCCAGTCTCTGGTTAGGTTAGAAGTTCTTTCCTTGCGTAGGGGAACTACGTCGCCCTGATCCTCATACCAGATGAGGTACATTGGAGGAGATGAGATGATCTCTCCGGGCGCCCTTTTTGTTTTGTTTGTGTGAGTTGTTTCTCCTTTTCTGGTTGGAGTACGATGTAAGTCCAGCGATTGGCATTCGGTTTCCAGTTTCTTTGTTGGAGTCTGACGTAAGTCCAGCGATTGGCAGTTGGTTTCCAGCGTGTGTGTTTGTTGGTTCGGAGTCTGATGTAAGTCCAACGATTGGCATTCGGTTTCCATGTTTGCCTGTTTGTGTGGAGTCTGACGTAAGCCCAACGATTGGCAGTCGGTTTCCTGTGTGGTTTTGTTTGGCGTGCGTTAGCCGAGCTACGAGTGCTTTGATTCTTCTCCACCGAGAAGATACGTATGCATAGGATGCGACATCCTAGCGAGCACGTTTCCCCCTGTCCCGAACTACGTCGACTCTGATGTCTGTGCCTGACAGACTACGTAGGCCCAGGATGCGATATCCTGCCGAGTTAGTTTCTTTTGTTTTCCTGTGTCTCTTTTCAGCCAGTGTGTGATGTTTGAGCAGCGTTTAGCAACCTTTATCCTTCCTTTTGTGTGTGGATCCCGTCGAGTACGACGGATGCGTAGGGGTGCTAATACCTTCCCTTCGCATAACCGACTCCCGATCCCATCTCTCTCTGGTCACGAGACCATGTCTTTTCCAGGTTTACTTCGAGCGTTTCCTTTCCGTCTTTTGGGATAAATAACACATGGTGGCGGCTCTGTTGTTTTCGTTTCCCGCCGGTTTTTCGCGTAATGCGACACCTATGGGGATAACTCTAAATAGAGAGATCAGACACAAACATCTGCTTGGGGAAGAATATTTAACCACTAGCAGGAGATAACAAGCAAAGATATATGGAAAAAGATGCAACATGAATATCTGAATGATATGATTATGTATGTATATGCATGGTTTATGTACGATTAATGCTGACAAACAGACATATCTAGCACAAACAAGTCCAAGAATCGATGGACAGACACCTGGTATAACTGTGGCAACTGGATGCGAAAAAAACAACCGGCGAAGGAAAAGAAAACAGAAGAGTCGCCACCGTTCTTTATTTATCCCAAAGGAGGGAAAGGAAACGATCGAAGAAAACCTGAAGAGAAGGAAAAGACAAGGTCTCGCAACCAAATCTTAGGTTCGAGAGTCGATTATGCGAAGGGAAGGTATTAGCACCCCTACGCATCTGTAGTACTCTACGGGATCCACTCTTGTTGTTCTAGTCTAAAGGGTGTGTGTATATCTAATGTACTATTTACTAAAAGAGGGTCAAAAGAAAATGAAAATGACTCGCAAGGATGTCGCATCCACTGCCTACGTATCTCATCTGAACATGAGAATCAGAGTCTTCGTAGCTCGGCTACCTATGGGTTAAAAATAAGTGTGCTCGCTAAGACATCGCGTCTTATGCCTACGTATCTCATATGGAATGAGAATCATAGAAAAATGTAGTTCAGCTAACTACGAGAACAAAGGGCCTCGATTGCAACTAGGGCAAGAGAAAGGGAAGGTCTCGATCGCAACGAGGGCGAGAGAAAAGAATCGCAGCAAGGACGAAAGTAAACGAGGATTAGTTGTTAATCGTCAGTCAAAAAACTCGGCAAGACATCGCGTCTCGTGCCTACGTATCTCATCCGAACATGAGAATCAGAGTTGTCGTAGTTCGCCTTCCTAGAGGTTAAGGATTTCCATCTGAACATGGACTTACAAAAGAGGACACCAACTGTGTCAAAGGTAAGTGGGCAATGTGTTCAACATCCTAGCAGTAGGTGTCGCAGCTCGCTGAATCGAGTCTTAGGCAGTTACTTCTTTGCAATAGAATGGACTAACATGCCACAAGATCGGAGACGCACGGGAGGTCTAAAAGTGGGGAAGCTCTGCCCTAGAGTTGTCATGCAACGTGGACCTATGTGTTAGGATTTACAAAGGGAACATCTACCTAATGTTAGCATGCAAAGAATAAGGGAATTCTACCTATGTTATCATACAAAGGGTTCTACCTAATGGGTGCTACCTAAACGGAACAAGAGTCGACAGATGGAGCAAGGAGGGGAGCCACGGATAAGGGTAGATGGCGATGCCTGAGGCAATCGACTTACAGGTAGATGGCGATGCATGAAGCAATCGACTTACAAGAGAAATGGAGATGCATGAAGCAATCGATTTACAAAAGGATGCATGAATACGTGCTGGTTCTGTTAAGTTTTGAAAATGATTACTCGACGTTGGATCGAGCTTTTGATCTTGTTTTGAAATAATTATCGGATGTTCGTTTTAATTCTTATATTAACAAGTGAATAAAGAATGAAATAATAAATATTATACACTTCATGGGAGAGGGGTACATTTGTTATGAATGGGGATGGTTAATGGGAATCAAACAATAAGAATATATGCCTCATACATCATACAAGTAGGCAACAGTTATCAATCCAATCGGATAAGTAAATAAGTATATGATCAAATCAAAGAATCAAAGAATGAAATAATGGAATATTAAATAATGCATGGGAAGTATGAACATGTTAAACAATCAAACAATATTGAGCATGGATGAAAGAAACAAGTGTAAAAGATGACAGATGAAAAGATGCACAAAAGGGTCCACTGAATAATTAAATCGGAAAATGAGGTAAGGACCACATAAAATCAAGATGAAAGGCCTCTAATACATGCCATATGAGATGAACAAGGGAGGATCAAAAGATCTCTTCAATTGCCAGAAGCAATCCCTAAGTCAAACATCGATCATAAAGAAGTCAACTGAAAATTCAAGTCAACTTAAAAAATATGAAATAAATAGCAAATTAATCAAGAAAATTATGAAAAATTAAACTAAGTAAGGTGGGGTCAGGACATCATCATCCGCCAAAAATATTTTAAAAATAATGAAAATTAGTACATAAATTAATTAAAATAAAACAGAAGTCAAACCGAAAGTCAACCAACCAAACTAGGTCATAAAATAAATCTAAAAGAAATGAAAAATGGGAAATAAAATTCCAAGAAAAGGTCAGGTTGACCATGGGACATTGGTCAACCTTTATCCCAAAAATCAAAAGCTAAAAATAATTTTAAGTCATAATAAAATTAATAAAAATATGTGTGTTAAAATGGACCATTTAGAATAAATAATTAAAATAAAATATTAATACTAAATAAATACGAAAATAAAAATTAAATAAAATTAAATAAGACATTAAGAAATATGAAAAATATTTTTGGACATTTTTATGAATAAAGAAAATATTTTTAATCAATTAAAATCGAAACAGAAATTAAATGTGAATAAAATAAAAAGAAAATGAAAGTGGAAGGAATGGTATTGATGGGCTAGGCGTGGAGGTGTGAAAAGCAAACTAGCGCTGGCCCAGTCCAAGATAATAAATCCATCGTGACAGCATGTGAAATGTACATTTTATTTTTAAAAGTATGTAACATGGTTATCAATTGGTCAAGTCACTTAAGTCACAAAAGGACAAAAACGGAATGCATGGCCATGATTATAACATGAGCCCTAGATCTAACGATTCCTGAGTTGCCACGTCTCCATCTTCTTCCACACAACTAAACCCTAGCCATGCACCCCATAACACGTGAAAACGGCAGTGATTTTTCTCAACTTCCATTTAATAATGCGACCACTATAATGCACCAAATGCCATGAAATAAAAACCAAACATCAAGTACGAAATGTGTAGATCATCATGGTATCTTGTTTTAGTAAAAATAATGGCTTAATCATGGAGAAAAGTTGACCACAAGAGGTTAACATGGACACGGCAAAGGCAAAAAATTCAGCATGTATAAATTAATATCAAGAATTACAAGCATATGATTAACATGAAAATGAATATGATGATGAGCATAGCATGAAGCAAGCATAACATGGCCATGGAAGATATGATTACCTAGTGGAAAATAGAAGTGGAATGGAATATGATATGTGATGAAGCTTTGCCTCCTTGCCACGAAATTCCAATGCTTTCTTCTTAGGTTTAGGGTTTCATGCTTTTAAATAGGTAGGTCAAGGGTTTAAATGGGCTTTGAAACAAATGATGTCCATAAGAATAAAAGTGCAAAGTGAGGTGTATTAGGGCATGTGAAGCTTGAGTTATTTTGGGCCAAATTTAAGTGAGTAAATATCCAATGCATGGCCAAAACGTGGGCTGGTTTGTGCTGCATGGCTTGGCAAGCAAGAAATTCATTTCAAAATGGTGACTTTATGGCCATGTAACTTGATGCTCAAGTCACCAATTGGAGAAATAATGAAAACAGTAGCAAGATGTCATGGAGCTTAGCATCTTTAATGTTGAGCACAAGTTGAGATGGTGAATGGAAGGAGGTGAAAATGGCACTCAAGATCAGGTTTCATCATGCAAAACTGATTGGGCCAGTTTGGCCTAAAATCTGCCTAGAAAATCAAGTCATGATGCCCACTTTAGGTGAATGTATCTCTCGAATTATGAATCCAAATGAGGTGATTCCAAAAGGATATGAAAGAGGACATGGCAAGGTGTAATTGTTGTGAAGAAAGTATTTTCAAATGGTGCCTTGAAGTGCAAGGAAACTGGCCAAGAAGTCTTGACAAACTTTGAAGATTTTGGACTTAGAAATTTTTCTAAGTGTCCTAAAAATATGTCTCACTTTGACCAAGCATAACTTTCTCAATTTTAATCCAAATGGAGCAAACTTTATATCTATAGAAAGCTTGGACAAGAGGAACAACTTTCATGTTGGAGAAATTTTCAAATGGAGCTTTTATCTTGATGGAAAATGGGCTTAAAGTGAGTGCGATAATCATGAAAACTTGCCCTAAATGGAAATTCAACCATTTCCAAATTAAGTAACTTTTCCAATTCCTGATTAAATGATGAATCCATGATCCAACCTTGATCAAATTTCACATGTAGGCTCCCCTAGGCATGGATTTTGAGATTCCACTCTCAAAAAGTCAGGAGTTGACTTTTCTGGCCCTACAGTTGACTTTTCCCAAACTGTCTGATTCCTGATTCCAGTGATCAATTGAAACACCTCTGGCTCAAATAAAGAGCTGATTTTTTGTATGTAGACCCTTGTGGACATATGAAGGGCCATGGAAAAGAGTTTCACCCAAAGAATCAGAAATAAACTGATTTTATACCAAACCCTAATTTTAGGGCAAAAATGATCGGGAATTGATTGCACTGATTGCCAATGGATCTTTCTGAGATAATTGTGAATCTTCCTAGGCCAAAATGCCTCTCCAATCATGACATGGATGAGCTCCTCTAATTCCATTCAAACATTGCCTGTTGCAGGTAGCCATGAAACCCTAATTTCCTAATTAAATCCAAATGAACACTCTGATAGCTCTGAATCCTTCACTGATGAACTGAAGACCATAATAAGATACCTGGAGCCCCCTGAGACCCTTGAGACTTGTATACTTAGAAAATGAAGACCAATTCTCAATCTTGCTTTGTGTGGACTCCTTCTGTTAAGGAGTGATCAATCAAAACCTGATTTCCATGTCACTAATGCAGTATGCAATGAGTATGACCTAGTATGATGCTAATGAAGTGTGAAACATAACCCCATGCTTCCAGGAAAAAATGAAGGGTAAATTTTGGGGTCTTACAATAACATCTCAAAAGAGAAGGCCAAACCCATAGGAGAAAATCCAATCTGGTGGGGAGCATCTAATACCAGGAAACACGAATCATCGCTGGGGATCAATCAGAGTTGTTGTTAGGGACAAAGACTAATGTTGGGGATCAGAGACCGCTGTTGGGGATAAGCAGAGGTCACAACTACCAAATGTTAGTGTTCCTCCAACAAATTCTCGGGAATCTGCGGAGATATTTCTGCTACCGGGAGAGGGAACAAACTGCTCCACTAGGGAAACTATAGAGTCACCGCCATGGCTTTACTACTGAACAGACAAAAGACCCGATTAGAGGAAACTCTTTCGGGGAGCTCAGCACGGATAAGATCCATCATAGAAGAAACTTTACTAGGGAACTTATCAGGGGGAAAGATATGAAACTCTGTGGGGAACAACCACCAAACAGAAGTTTCAACAAATAAAATAAACTCCTTTCATCTGCTGGAGATACATCTCTGCCAAGGAGAAAGGACCAACGCTCCGCTGGGGAAGGACACAACATCTTCACCACCATTCCTTCTAGGAGGGAATCTTCCAATAAGAAGGGGAAAACAAATATCAAGCTCTGATAAGGCAACTCCACTAGGAAAGACTGAAGGCGACCAAACTAGGGATAATCTGTTGTGAGCAAATCTACCGGGAATGAGTTGTAAATCAACTACTGAGGAGAAGCTATAAGCCATCCTACCAAGGATTTCCATCCATGTTGGGGATTCCTGCTCACTCTGCGGAAGATTTCTATTTACAATGAGGGAAAAACCAACTTCCTCGAAAGTAGATAGCATATCAATTTTTATCAATCTATAAGGGATTTTAGGTCAGTCCACTCGAGGGATGACAACCATATAATTGATAAAACACAGATGCTAGACTCAGACTCTCTGGGGATCTGAGGACGGAGGTATACACATCTCTCAAAAGGTCAAGGCCAAACTCCAGATTCCCTGGGGACTTGATGATGTATCACCTTTCTCTGCGCTTGCTGCGAAGACAACCTGAAAGATGATGAAGAGTTAACAAATATGCCAAGAATATGAGCAAATGTCTTACCCTTTTGGAAATCGTACTATCCTTGGGAGAGCACTAAAGACGTTCCATATATCCTTTCAATCGTCGTGGATGTTCACTTTGTTTAAAAATAGGTTTACAGAAACTTTATTTGTCTAAAACAATGATATTTATCAATTAAAACATGCAAACGTTTATTGAACATAAACAAATAAGAGTTCAAAGAATTGGATAAAGGCTCAAATTTATTTGATAGAATGGTAGTTCGCAAATGGCGAGACTCCATGGATCTTTACAAATTTGAAATTGGTGATATATATTGGAAAAAGGGCTACATTGAACATAATGACCATTTCTCTACCAACTTTGAATCCAATGTATTAGAAACTTTAGTTGACGATGACTGAGCGAGAATCTATGATAGACGACAACTGTAGAATAAAGTCTTGTCAGGATGCAGTTACTTGCCAAATCCCTAATTTTTGCCTAGATTTCCCCAGGGTGAGGTACTCAATCTAGCGGGATATATATATTTTTTCATGTCTCTAACTTTTGCCTGGACCGCCCTTTCGGGTTTTTAATCCACCGAGACGCTCATTTTTGCCTAAGCCGCCCTTTCGAGTTTTCAACTTAGCGAGCTATTCTATTTTTCTTTTAGGCAAAGTATTTCTTGACTGCATCTGAGTTCACAGGACGAGTGAAATCCTCCCCATCCATAGTTGTAAGTATCAAAGCACCGCCTGAAAATACTCTCTTAACAACATATGGACCTTCATAGTTTGGAGTCCACTTGCCCCTGGAATCGGGCGCGAAAGACAAAACTTTCTTGAGCACAAGGTCACATTCTCGGAAAATACGAGGCTTGACCTTCTTATCAAAGGCTTTCTTCATCCTTTACTGATATAACTGACCATGGCACATGGTAGTTAATCTTTTTTCTTCAATCAAATTCAGTTGGTCATAACGACTCTGAACCCATTCAGCCTCAGTCAACTTGGCTTCCATCAAGACTCTCATTGATGAGATCTCAACCTCCACGGGGAGCATAACCTTCATGCCATAAACAAGAGAGAAAGGGTTGCCCCTGTTGAAGTGCGGACATATGTACGATAACCATGCAAAGCAAATGGCAACATCTCATGCCAATCTTTGTACGTAACAACCATCTTCTGGATAATCTTCTTAAGGTTCTTATTAGCAGCTTCAACAACCCCATTCATTTTGGGTCTAAAAGGAGAAGAGTTATGATGTGCAATCTTGAACTCGCTACACGGCTCCTTCATCATGTTATTGTTCAAGTTAGATCCATTATCAGTAATGATCTTGTCTGGCACACCATATCGGCATATAAGTTGGTTCTTGATAAACTTCACAACTACCTGCCTGGTCACGTTCGCATATGATTCCGCTTCAACCCATTTGGTGAAGTAATCAATTGCTACGAGAATAAAATGGTGATTGTTTGACGCTTTTGGCTCTATCATGCCAACCATGTCAATTCCCCACAAAGAGAAAGGCCATGGTGATGAAATAACATTCAGAAGTGTCGGGAGAATATGAATCTTATCCGCATAAATCTGAAACTTGTGGCATTTCTTCACATATTTGCAGTAGTCAGACTCCATTGTCAGCCAATAGTAGCCTGCTCTCAACATCTTCTTTGCCACAACATGTTCGTTAGAATGAGTACCAAATGAACCCTCATTGACTTTAGTCATTAACAGGTCTGCTTCGTGTCTATCCACGCATCTAAGCAAAACCATGTCAAAATTTCTCTTATAAAGCACATCACCATTGAGGTAGAAACTTAGATAATCTCCTCAAAGTCTTCTTATCTTTAACAGATGCCCCAGGAGGGTAAATCTGACTCTGAAGAAAACACTTGATATCATAATACCATGGCTTATCATCTTTCACCTCTTCAACTGCAAATACATGAGCTGGTCTATCCAAGCGCATCATAGTAATATTGGGGACTTCATTCCAGAATTTCACCACAATCATCGAAGCAAACGTAGCAAGCGCATCTGCCATCTGATTCTCGTATCGAGGAATATGATGGAAATCAACCTCAGTAAAGAATGTTGAAATCCTCCTCGCATAATCTCTGTATGGGATGAGGCCAGGCTGATTCGTCTCCCATTCACCCTTAATCTGATTAACAATAAGGGCCGAATCACCATAAACATCAAGATGTTTGATCCTGAGATCAATACACTCTTCCAAACCCATGATACAAGCCTCATATTCCGCAATGTTATTCGTGCATTTGAAAATTATCCTTGTTGTAAAAGGAAAATGGGTTCCCTGAGGAGTAATAATCACTGCCCCAATACCATTTTCATATTGATTAACAGTGCCATTGAATACCATACCCCATCATGAACCAGGCTCTGGCCCTTCATCGAGCGTAGGCTCATCGCAATCTTTCATTTTCAAATACAGAATCTCCTCATCTGGGAAGTCATACTGAACAGACTGATAATCCTCAATTGGTTGATGTGTCAAGTGGTTAGCCAAGATACTACCTTTAATAGCTTTCTGAGCTCGACACTCAATGTCATACTCAGACAACAACATCTGCCAACGGGCAATCCTCCCAGTTAAAACAAGCTTCTCAAAGATGTACATGATTGGATCCATTTTGGATATCAACCAAGTCGTATGATTTAACATATATTGGCGTAAACACTTAACGACCCAAGCCAAAGCACAAGATGTTTTCTCAAGCGTTGAGTATCGAGACTCACAATCAGTGAACTTCTTACTTAGGTAGTACATGGCATACTCTTTCTTCCCTGATTCATCTTGCTGACCCAATACACAACCCATAAAATCTTCAAGAACGGTCAAGTACATAATCAATGGTCTCCCTTCAAAATAAGTGTTAATGAAAAGAGTTTGAAAAATCAAAGGCATATGGCCTATGTCTCTAGTTTTTGAAAACAATGTCAATGTTTGCACAAAATGAGTTTGGCTTGGGTTAGAATGGAGAGAAGAAGAGAAGGCCTAGTCCTAAACATATAAATATGAGAGAAGAGAATAAAACCCTTGGAGTTCCTTTCTTGAGATCATAAAGATCATCCAAGATGCTCCTTTCCTTTGGACTTAGCAATTAACTCAAGCAATCAATCAAATATTCAATCAAACTCCTAGGATCTTCCAATTGGCTTGTCTCTCTTAACTTGGATGCTCATGATAATGGTCCTTCTAACTATCTCAAGTTTAGAATCCATATCACACAAGAACAAACAATCAAAAAGTTCACAATGCAATAAGAGGAATGGACAAGAGTGAGTTTAGAAAAAGGGTCCTTTCAAGTCAACTTCAAGATTAAGCATTCTAAAGGCATGAGGCCTAGTTGCTCTTCAATCAACTTTAGCATTCTAAAGGCATGAGGCCTAGTTGCTCTTGAACTCCATTAAGCATAGGTGAGGTCCTAATTCTAAGTCCTTTCTCCTTTTTGCATTGGGTTCACACAAACAAAGACAAACAAGCACAAGGCAAAAATATATTTACACAATAATGTGCTCAAGTGAGCAAAAGGGAAATGGCATAAACATAAAATATGAGCAAAAGGAAAAGGCAATATGAATAAATGAGCAAGAATTTAAATTTTATTAAAGTAAATTGCAAGAATTAAATGCTTGAATTAAAAGTTAGTAATTAGTAGTTAGTGTTAATGTGCCATAAGGCAATTTAGTGCTATGTTAAGCAATCGTAAGTGGACTAATGTAGTAATCACACCTATCTGAGGCCGGTCAATAAAACTATAGGCAAATAAACACAAGTTAGAGATCATGACTAGTAAGCCAAGCTCCTATAACTTGTCATGCCAAAAGAAAAGAAGAATGACCTTGTATGGATTTTAGGTGTTTGGCTTGACCAAGAAGCAACCTATCTTGGACACAAAGAAATTCACTTGATCTTTGATCAAGTTGAATTTGATTTGGATCAAAGAAGGTTAAGCCTCTCATATGTCAAGGCTAACCACAAATCATTAACTCATTGGTCAAAATAAAAAGAAGATGATGAAGAAGAAAATGGAATGTACAAAATAAAAATTCAAATGACATAACCAAAACACAATGATCAAAAGTGAATGGAATCAACATCAATCAATGGTAAACAGGAGTGAAATGAAGATTAGAAGTCAAGAAAGGTCAAACATATATTTTTTGGTATTTTTTGGAATTAAAATAATACATAAAATAAAATGAACAAAGTAAGGTCAAACTTCAAATCCAATTCAAATCAACTTGAATAAGTCCAATTGGATCATCATAAGTCTAACATGGTCAACCTAGGTTTGACAAATTTTCTCAACATTTTTGGAAAATAGGAACTATTTTAAAATCAATTAAAAGCATTAAAAATAACACAAATGAATTAAAATCTCTAATAAATCTCAAATCAATTAAGAAATTGATGAGAATATTTTTCATAGACTTATCATCATCCATATGTGTTAAAAAAATATTTTTGGCATTTTTGAATATCAAAAAGTATTTTAAATGAATTAAAAACAATCAAAAACAAAATAATTCATAAAAAATATTAAATGGAATCACAAAAATAATTAAAAATCAGATTATGAAACTAGATTTTAAAAGAAATTTTTTGCAATTGGTCTCAAATTTTTGTGATTCCAAATAAAAGAGTTATGAATTTTTGAAAATCAATGGAATAAAAGAAAATAAAACAGAAATTAGAAAAATAGGAAAAACCAGGAGCGCACGATCCATCTCATTAATTGGCGTGGACATCATCAACGGATAAGAGGCGCGCGTATCATGTACATGAGTCAAGCGCGAAGTATCATGAATTAAAAGAAGTCAAACAAAAGCATGGTCAGGATTAGATCATGTAATCACCATCCAATGGCTCACAGTGGTTCCATGTGGGGACGGTGGTGGAAAACACCGTCTTCTCCGGTGAGCAAACGAATTTCGGCCACCAGTTGCAGGTTTTGCAACATTAACCAAACAAAACGTGCTTTATACCAAATTAAAGCTGGGGTGATGTACATCACCCCTGTAACCTTGGATTACACTCAAGATCCCTATGGAAGGAAAAATCTGAGATGGAAAATCCAGGTGTTCAATCTGCAGTGCATCAATTCATGAAATTAAAGCCACCATTGGCTTGCCTCTCACACGAGGACTTCAGAAAACCAAGCAAACTCAAGCAAAGAACAATATATGGTGAGATTCGAAGCAAAACAGTTGAGATGTAAACCTTTGAAGTGCAGCTTGGATGAGCACGATCCAACCAAACTCTTACTTGCAGCTTGATCTTGAGGTATGGTATGAGTGCAAGGCTTAGGAATTAGTATTGAAGATCAACTGATTTTGTTGAAATTCAAACTTAAAAAGTGAAATGAAAATTCAAAATTCTTTTGGTGTGAGGTTAGGTATGGATTCCAACAGAGTTTTATATGCTTTCACGTTGAGAATTGAATGAAGTAATGCATCTATTTATAGTTGAAAGTGCAAGGCAAGGTGAATGGAATCTGTTTGCATGATCATTGGTTCCTCCATGCATGGGCCTGTACAGGCGCATGTGAGGCCCAAAACCAATTGGAAACACAAGCTGAAGTGATTTGGAGAAGGTTTGGACGTGCAGATTGGATGGCAATTGCTTGTGCATGAAGGTTTCATGTGAATTCCATATTTGAGCCTAAATGTTCCTTTCTTCGAAAGTCATACATATCTAATCCAAACATAGGCATATGAGTAATGGTTGGAAAGGTCTTGACATAAGGAACAAAAGCTATGTTGAAAAAAAATCCATTTGGAGTTTGGAAATTTATGAAAACTGGTCATGAAGTTTGAAGTACAAAACATGCCTTTGGAAAATTTGTCAAAAGTGACCAACTTCAAGCCCTTCTGTTTCAGTGATGGAAGCCTCAAATGAAAAACCCTCCAACATCAAAGTTGTATATATTTTCAAGATGATAAATTTGGACTTACATTTTGCATCATTTGGATTTTTTTATGAGAAAGTTATGGGCACTTGAAGTTGGACTTTTTCAAGATTCAATGGCTTTCGCCCAAAGTGACCTATAATGTTTTGTATTATCACATGTGTTTCTTTTAGGATTATGAAATTTTGTCCCATATAACATTTTAATTAGACATCTTAATCTTTCCAATGCAATTAGTATCACCTCAAAATCATAAAAAAATGAAGGAGTTAGGTCCTTGGGAAGTTGACCCAAAATTAGGGTTTCAATCAAAATGACCTATAATGTTTTGAAATGAATGATTACCTTCCAAGTTTCAAATGGATTTTTGATGAACATGAAAGTTGTTAATATGGTTCTTAATAAAAAAAATTCTCTTAGGGTCATCTTCATTTTACAAACACATCTAAAGCTTGGTCTCAGTGGATTTCGAAATAGTCAGATGAGTTGACTGGTCAACTTCTCAAGTCCAAACTTCAAATCTTGATGAATGAATGATTGAGGGGCCTCACATGGGCTCATATATTGTAGGCAAGAAGATTGAGTTTCTTAGAGGTCAAATCGAAGCAACTCAGTTGACACACCTCAAAATTCAACTCCTCATATCTTTTTATATATTTGGAGTTAGTTGAAATTGAGGTCAGATTCGTGCTCTACGCCATTTTTTATTTCAGATCATGTCCTCCTTTTTTATTTTGGTGATGGTTGAGGGTGGAACAGTCCGGTGAGGTCCACCGGAGAAGAAGACCAGAGCTCTGTCTCCGGCAGTGTGTTGGCATGTCTCTCAGCCACATGATCCATTCAAATTGTTTTAATCTTAGGCGTTGGTTTTGATTACCACACGTATGGCGCGCTTACTAGGTTCCACCATGGAACGCGCGTTTGTGTCCACTTTATATGCCACCTCAGTTAATGTGGGAGATCAAGTGGCTCACGTTTTTTTGATTTTTCGATTTTTGGTTTATTTCATTTGATTTTCATTAATTCATATTAATTTTAATATTGATCCAAAAAATTTGAGAGTTTAACCAAAAAAATTTAAATAAATTCCTCTTTCATATTTTGAATTAAAATTATTTTTTGGATCATTATTAATATTTTTCATAATTTAATTGATTTTGTGAATATTTTTAATTGTTTAAAAATACTTTTAAAAAATTCTGAATTTTTTTCTCCAAGGTCCTTTGACCTTGTTTGACCTATGATAAATCTCATGGCCATTTCTTTGGTGTTTTGATGAGGTTTTAGGAATTTGACAAACCATATTTAATTTAATGCATTATTTTTAGTATTTTTTAATTTGAATAAATGCCAAATAATTATGTTGACCTCTTGTGATGGTTTGTGTAAGTTTGACTTATCTTGTTGGGCCTTGGTCAAGGTTGATTTGACTTTGTTAAGTTAATATCATTGGATTTAGGGGATTGATGGAATGTACATTCCATCTCCCAAAATGAATGAATGATATTAATTTGATAAAAGTCCTCCTTTGACCAATTTGAGTTTTGATCCATTCCCCTCCCTCTTCATCTACTTCCCCTTCTTTATGCATCCATTTCATTTGGCATATGATATCTCAAAATCCTAAGGCTAGTTGATTGCAAAATCAACATAAGTATGGATGAGACTATGCCACCCCTTTTGAATATTCTTTTTGTGTGTGGTATGTTTCATGAGCATAGTCCATTATACTATGTCTCTAACATGCATTAACACCAAAATTCTATTGTCCGACCTCAAATAGTTGTGACTTCTACATAAGTCAAATTACAATTGCTTAACATAGCGCTAAACAATAGAATTTTATTTTAATGCAATTTAATTACAAAAGCAAAACAATACTAACTCCTAACTCATTAACAACTAACATTTAATTTCAAGCCATTTACTTTAATGCAATTTAATTTTTAGTCTTTATTCATTTGCCATTATTCATACTATTCTAATTGTTTATGTTGATGCAATTTTCACTTTGCCCACTTGGACCATATTGTGTGATATATCTTGTTTGTGTGTATTTTTTTTGTTTGTGTGGTCTTTGACCATTAGTGTACATAATAAGAACAAAAACCCTAAAAAAACTTTTGTGTGGTCTTGTTGACTGGATCTTGGACAAATGGACTTAGAATTTAGGCAACATCCCTATGTTAAAGGACTTGGCCAATGCAAACTTTTGTGAAACCAAGTGCTTGCAAGTTTGAAACTTCATTTGTTACATCTTTGAAGATCCCTTTGAGTTCATCTGCAACATGATCATTATGAAGTTGTTACCTTGAACCTGTGACTTGTAGAATTCATCTGCTACATGGGCTTAATTGAAGAAGATCATGGAGTGTCTAAGCTTGGATGTGGCTATATTTATTTGATGCCTTGCTCTTCAAGATTGATATAATTGTGCATTGTGTGTTGCTTGATTCTAAATGTCCAAGGGAATTTGAGTTTCTATATGACACTTTTGTCTATTGGATTGCTACCCATTGGTCAGATCTTTTCAACTCTTAAATTTTAATTTTGTGCATAGTATTAGTCTCTTCATCTCCTCCCCATTTCTTTAATTTCAAAATCTCTCCCACCTTTTAAAAATCTTCTTTGCTTGTACTAGTTTTATTCTAAACTTTGACCACTTTGCAAACTAGAAACTTTGGCCTTATCCCATTTCATTTTCAAACTTCTTTTTTCAATAAAACTTGTAAATAGACTTAATTATACTTGACTTAAACTTTCAAAAAGCCAAAAATAACTCACTCATTCAAACCATTTTAGGCCTTTGTGCCTTTCAAACCTAATTTTTGTTAAAAAACAAAGCATCCACTTTGAAATTTATACCACGAACTACGAGGTTTTGATCCCTCATTTTATGTTGGTACGTAGGCACAAGTCCGAAGGTCTTGTCAAACACAAAAATATAATTAATGAATTATTTTCTCATCCCCCCAATTCTATTTGTTTGTATACATCACTTTGTACAAAATACATACGCACACAAAAAAGGGCTCCCTAGAAGTACCTAGGACAATTTGGGTGCTAACACCTTCCCTCTGTGTAACCAACCCCCTTACCTGTAATCTCTGACATTTTATTAGTTTTGATTTGAAAACTTCTTAGTTTTGGGTTTTGTTCGTACTATTCCCTTTTCCCTTGGAAACAATAAAAGCGCGGTGGCGACTCTGGTTTTATTGATGTCTTGCTTATCCATATCTTGATGATCATGAATTTACCGCTACAATATGGTCCAAAAAAATGTATTAAAAAAGAAAGTAAAAAAAATGCAATAAAATGCTAAATGGGACAGAGGGGTGTCAAACCCAAAACTAGTGGTGTGTATGGGATTCTGGCGCATGGGCCTGGTACTGGAAACCCAATTGTACAAGACGCTGGCTAGGGGGTGCAGATTGTAATGAGGTGGTGGTGAGCATGATAAAATAAGCACATTCACGCAAGCCCAACACAATCAAGCCATGTAATGAACACATGTGATGGAAATGGGATACTCAGCAAGTTAACCAATTATCACGTGGCCAAAATCAATGACTGAAATTTGAAATACGCGTTGTAGCGGGGTATTTCTTACCATTAGAGATATTGACTAAATCCAAGGTAAATCATACAAGTCGAGTCGCCACCGCACTTCTATTTATCCAAAGGAATGGTTAGAAAGCGAACAAAAACCTAAAAGTTTTATCGAATAAAAAACTAGTAAAAATGTCAGAGATCTGGGTAAGGGGGTTGGTTATGCAATGGGAAGGTGTTAGGCACCCAAAGCATCCTAGGTACTCCTAGGGAGCCCTTTTCACATTTGTTGTAAGGTTGTTGTTTTTTTTGTGAAAATTTATTTGTGCAAACATGATTGAAGGGATGAGAAAAGAATATACAAATTTATTTACATTTTGTGTTTGAATGGATGAACCCATTGCCTACGTACCATCTTAAAAAAAGATTAGGATCAAAACCTCGTAGTTCGGGGTAAAAAAATTCAAAAAGAAAAGTTGGTGAATTGATTGGTCCAAAAACCTTAAGGTCTTTTGTTATCAAAGGGAGAAAACTCAACCTAAAACCACAAATCCACCATGTGAGGATAGCTTCAACATGCTAGTGAGAGGTTAACCCTATAATAAGCATGGAAGACTCATTGTCCATCACTAAGGATAAAGGTGAGTATTATATCTACCTCAAGGATAACTCAAACCTAATAGCTAATGGTTATAAAAAAAAGGGTTTGATTAAGAAGGTGGCCATTGAAACCACAAAAAGTATTTGAATGGGTTATATTTACCAATTACAAGTATTTACAAAAATATGGTTAAAGTGGATTAAAAGGTTCAATTTAGAATAAGTGTTATGAAAAATAAGTTTTGAAAATCAAAAGCATAAGGCTTAGGTTTCTAATGTTGAAAACAAAAGTTATTGTTTGCACAAAAAGTTTTGGCTTGGGTTAGAATGGGGAAAAAAAAGAAGGGTTAAATTCCTAAACATACAAGAGATAAGGGAAAAGAAAATAAAACCACATTAGGAGTTCCCCTCTTGAGATCATATTGATGATCCAAGTAGCTCCCATCCTTTGGAATAAGCAGTCACAAACAAATATCTCAAGCCATTAAGCACAGGTAATTGGAATAAACCTCCAGGTGGCATCCCACAAATAAAGTGGAACACCAGGCTATCTCTGCAAGAGTCATGTGAGCCCTCACAAAAAAGAAAC